>NC_137176.1:69596267-70802934 GCF_951804945.1 Podarcis cretensis | reverse complement strand
TTGGAGAGCTCTGGGTAGTCATCAGAGCCTCTGGAACATGTAAGAGATAGCAGTTGTTCAAGCTGGTACAATTTTAACATGCTTATGAGTCTTCATCAAAACGATTAAAAAAAAAAGATTAAAAAACACACACAAGTCAGATAAGGTGTTATTTGTTTTATGGTTGCATATTTTGTAAGCTGCCTTGAAAATATTAATTTAATGGCAGGATAGAACAAATCCTTAAATATATAAATGCTGTTGCCTCCAACAAATAACGATAATTTTAATTGCAGAATATGCCTGTTGTTTCTGCACCTGGCTTCAATTAATGCCAATATTTCATTTGCTCATCCCACATTATTTTTCATAACTTTGGGGTGACTGAAGGAAAACTGTTGTTACAATGCCAGCTGCTGATGGAGGCAAGAGAGAAATACTTGACTATATTAACCAAGCATTAATTTTCCATTAAACTGATAAATGCCTTTCTGCGCACATATTGGTCCTCTCTGTTTAAAGTATAACAGGGCTGGAAGGTGTACTGGGTCGGTAAGCAGAAGTAAAAAAGCTAGAAATCTGGGGTAGTTGTGAGCTTGGTGGGAATTAAGGCTTGCAATCCTATGCATGTTTAATTTGGGAGTAAGCCTCATTGAATTCAATAGGACCTGCTTCTGAGTAAACATGCATTGCATTGCCCTGCGCTTGTTCCCCAGTGCTGCACCAACAGTCCCTGATTAACATTGTCTTCCGTCATGTCACTTAACTTGCTGTTCTGCATCTCCCAGAAAATATGATTTAATAAGGTCGACTGGAGCAGTGACATTTTCTCGTTTGATGAAGACAATATTTTATTGAGGCAAAGCTATTTTGGATTAAATTTTGCATAAATGAGAACTTCAGGCTAATTTGGAGAATCTTGCTTGAACAAAACTTCAGAGTTTCCATTCGGCTGGTTCCAAGTAGCAGCTTTCTGGACTTACTGAAATTCTCAAGAGGTCTTCAAAGGCTGATTCATTTTCATGACAACTTTTTTTTTTAAAAGCACAGCACAAACTGATGTGGAAATGTGGAGGACTGAATTTAATATTAGAAAAATCAGGAACTGAGAGAAACTTTGTCCCACCCTTACCTGGGCGCCACCCAAGAGGAGGGACATTGCTAGGCACTTAGGCAGTTTGAGATGCTGATCCTTGACACAAACAGGCATAAAATTTGCATATGCTAATTGGTACTCATAGATGCCTTTGAGCAAATTAGATTGAGGAGAGGCCAGGGTCTCCTTCAGCAATGTAATGTGCCTTGCTGCCCTGGGAGCAAAGTAATGATGAATAAATAAATGGGAAAGGAACAGGCAATTGGGGTCCAGCGTAAAGGAATGGGGGCACGGACCCCCCACATCCTAGAGTAGTCTCTGGAATCACAACAGTGATCATCACTACCTTGTGTCCCACTTCTTAGGCAATCTACAAGATGGTTTCTTCGGTTATGAAGATGCCAGAAGACGAATCGACACCCGAGAAAAGAACAGAGAAAATCTTCCGCCAGATGGACACCAACCGGGACGGTAAATAGCCTTTGTATGCTCTCTCTTTAGCTTGCTGGCCTCTGCTTGTTCTGATCTCTCAAACACCTGTCAAACAGCTGGAGTGACTGAATAAACAGAAGGAAGTCCATGCTAATGAGGCCCCTGATATGTATGTAGCAATTGGGCTCTCAAGGTTCTGTGCAGTGCTGACTGTTTACACTATTATGAGAAAGCCGTAGAAGGTCAAACTATGCTTTTTTGGGTAGCTTTTGCAGGTTAGCAGTTTGGCCCATAATTTCTGGAAGCAATCACAGCTGAATAGAAGCCTACAGGAAGCACAGGTCACAAATCAGGGCTCTGATGGCACAACAGGAGGCTGTCTTGGGAGTTATTGTGCTAGAAACCTCCTTCCTGGTCCTTCGAACCCTGGATCTGCTCCCAGGTCAGGTGCTAGGAAACCACTCTAAATGTTTTTTCCTTCTTTCTCCAATTCATCCCAAGCCCACTGTCACTCAGAGCTGAACCAAATTTTACTAAACTCTGGGAAAGTGACTGGTGCCCACATATTTATCTTACAACGCTGGTGATGTTGAGATCTGAAGTCAGAAATATATTAAAAGTCTATGAAAGGTGTAGGTGTCCTTGTTGTGGGGGAGGGAGGGAGGGAGAAAAGAAAGGGAAGGGAAGGGAAGGGAAGGGAAGGGAAGGGAAGGGAAGGGAAGGGAGTCAATCCTGGTGTAAGAGTTTTTATAATGCCTTGGCTGACTCAAAATATTATTTTTCTCCTGTATTATAGATAATTCCTAATGCAGCAGATCAGTTTCAGAAAGGCTTTTGGAAGTGGGTTAAAGGTGATAGTGCTCATTGGTTTAGTGGTGGGATAAACCTTTGCTGAGTTGCAGCCTGTGAGAATTGCCCAATCAGAACTGTTTCAACAAAAAAGAAACCATGCATTTTGTGAATGAGAAGCTTTCGTATGCATGGGAGTCATCCCAGGTGCATTTACCTATGGCAGCGTCTTCAGTCTTTTCCGAAACATGCAGGAATGAATGTTGTGTGTGAAGTGGCTCTTAAGATGCTTTGTCCACTATAGAATTCCAAAACAGCATCTCTGTTTATTTTCTAGGAAAACTTTCTCTGGAAGAGTTTATTCGAGGAGCCAAGAGTGACCCATCCATCGTCCGTCTCCTTCAGTGTGACCCCAGCAGCGCTGGGCAGTTCTAAAACAGTTGCTTGGATTATTTCATGTCTCTGGGGGTTTTTTTTATTTCTTTTCTCTCTCTCTCTCTCTCTCTCTCTCTCTCTCTCTCTCTCTCTTTTTGCCAAAACAACATTCATGGTGGCATTGCCTCTGTCTGGCCAACTATGCCTTCTTTTGTGGCACCTTTCGCTTTCGTTGTGGCAGATCAGGTAGAAGTTGTGCTAGGAAAACACTCTCCCAAATGCATCCTGGGACACAGAGAGAGCTGCCTGCACAACTATGTCAGTTTTCAAATGGTTGTCACAATCTGCACAGCCTGGTCCTCAATCAGTTTGCCTGGGAGCAAATCCCACTGGGTTTGAACAGGACTTCCTTCCAAGCATGCTTAGGACTGAAGCCTTAAGTTTTGATTTGTCTGTCAATTCCAAGCTAAAAAAAAGAAATGCGGAAGGGACGAGAGCCCTTTGCCAGAAGTATGTAGGGTTCTGAGGCATGCATGGAGTAGTGTGCAAGAAATATCTCCCGTGTTCCCTTCAGTGCTGGGGAATGCTGAAGAACATTCTCTGGCATTGCAGCAAATGAAGAAGCCTCTTTCAGAGCTCCATGTGTGCACCAGTGATGCTAGCAGCAGGGTTTGGATCACAGTCAGACCAAGTAATTTAACATTCCTGGCGGCATTCAGCTACGTTTTAATCAGAATGGACCCACTGAGATTCATAGAATTGTAGAGTTGGAAGAGACCCCAAGGGTCATCTAGTCCAACCCCCCGCAACGCAGGAATCACAACTAAAGCATCCCTCACTGATGTCCCTCAAACTTCTGCTTAAAAACCTTCAGTGAAGGGAGAGTCCACCACCTTCCGAAGGGGTCCACACCAACATCAAATAGCTTTTGCCGTCTGAAAGGTCTTCCTAAAGTTTAGTCAGAATCTCCTTTCTTGTCATTTGAATTGATTGGTTTGGGTCATGCCCCCTGGAGCAGGAGAAAACAAGCTTCCAACTTCCATGTGATCCCCTTCAGATATTTGAAGATGGCTATCGTATCGCCTCCTTTTCTCCAGGCTTAAGCATTCTTCACAAGGCTTGGTTTCCAGACCCTTGCTCATCTTGGTCACCTAACATGACTAATGTCCATTCCTTTCAATGGGTCTACTCCGAGTAAAGCATAGTTGAATGCCACCATCTGTCTCCATGTTATGCAAGAGATGGGCTGCTGCAACAAACCTCTGTAAGGTCCCTGCTTATCTCTAATAAAATTACCTGTGGTCACTGCTTAGAGGTAAGCATGAAGGTTTCTAGAGTTAAACACAGCCCTTAGTTCCTAGTACAGCAGCCAAATGAGTTCTGTGCACAAATCCTAAGTAATGTGTGCCTGGCAGGTGTGAAATTTGCTGTTCTAATCATTCAGCCTCAATAAACACAATCAGGGGTGCCATTTGATACATTGGGTGTAGATTTAACCCATGGACAATTCCTTTTGGCGGCCAAGGTGCGAGTTAGAGGAGAAGGCAGGGGGGAAAGCGATAGGCACCAGTGCTAACATGACACACACAAAGGACAGCGCACCTTGCCTATCGGTGATGCCTTCACAGCGCTGGGAAGCTCTGAATGCTTCTGTAAGATGAAGGTGCAGTGGGTGGGGGAGAGAGAAGAAAGGTTGTTCAGCTGCCTTCTCTGGGTGATGCGACTGCATTTCTTCTTAAAAGGAGGACATGCATTTGGAGAGAGGGCAGAAGAAAATGCCACGCGGCAGTTGTGATGCTGGTCGTTGGTTACCATTTGGGATCAGGGAAGGCAACTTGTGTATTTGGAAAACTTGAGTTGAGGAAATCCATCCCTTGGAGCAAAGTGAATGTTTTGGTGGGCTGATGATAAAGAAGAAGCACCTACAACTCAAAGGCCACTTGCAGGGAAGAGAGCAACAAGGAAATGGCAGGATTTGGTGGTTAGAAGACAGAGAAATATTTGAGAAGGTGTTCTTTTTCTCTTAGACAGAAGAAAGTTGACGAGAGTCGGGTGGATCTATGGTATGCCAGCAAACGTGTTTCCTAAACACGTGCCTGCCAACTTTTGGGAAGGCAGGATGCAGTTTTCAGGGGGAGAATAGCTTAGCACTCCTTGCACTTGCCAATTCTCCCCTACAAACGCCCCTCCAAGGTCGTAGAAATCATAGCGTCAGAAGGCACCTTGGAGGTCATATTGTCCAACTCCCTGCTTTTGCAAAGCAGAATGCAGCTCATCATCTCTGCCAGATGTTCACCCAGCTTCTGCATCAATACCTCTAGCAAAGAAGAGCTTGTTGCCTACTGAGGCAGGCTGTTCCGCTGTTCCATTTTCCCCTGCCTTCTTCTGGGCTTGGAACCAGATTGGCGGAAGAACAGTGGGATCGATAGGGCAGCATTTGCAGAGGAGAATCAGCAGAGTTAAATCCCCCCCCCCCCACGCACACCACTTCCCTCCTGCAAATGCTCTGCCCCTGCATCAGAGATAAACTCAGTACTGGGAACCTGGTGTTTGATTTGTAACGTGGTTCTGTCCTGAAGAAGCAGCAGAAAAACCCCCCCACAAAATTGCATGTGGAAGAAAAGCAGTGGAGGAGTCACTTCAGCTCAAGCTCTCAAAATCACAGCACAATTTGAGCAGCTGACACGGAGGGAAGCATGTTGATTTGGGTGCGGTTTGGTTTCACCATTGCAGAGGGGAGAAAACTCACCAGCCAGGTGTCTCTTTCTCCCTGGGTGTCCACATTGTAAAGTGGTCTTGTGAAATGGCTAGGTTTGTTTTGGTTTCTGGTTTTCACGTGATCTCGCCATGTGGTTGCACTTTCACAACACCATCTGAATCACACCTCAGAAGTGGCTGTGTGAATCAGCCTCAAAACTTATCTATATCCTGGGTTGGTTGGTTGGTTTTTTTAGGCAGGGCACACCTGGGACCATGGGAAACGCTAGCATCCCGTATTGTTCAGATATTAAATTGTAGGACTCATGCATCAGTACACCACCATGGTCTGTACTGAAACATGGAAATGGTACCATTTGTGATATATTTATATATACTTAAATATATATTAAAATATTTTTTTAAAATATAAAAAAACTATAGGAGAAAGATTTTGGATTTTTATCTCTTTTTTTACTTTCTTTTGCCTGAAGGCAATTGATTATTTTGTTTTTCCTCTTCTTCTTCTTTAGACCTCAGATAGTTAGATGGGGAAAAGCAGAATCAAAAGAATAAGCACAATTTAAGCTCACAAACAAGAATATGAAAACCCCCCAGTTGCTCGGGAAAAGGGTTGGAGGAACCTGTGCCCCCCCCCATTTTTTGGTTAGATTCCAACTCCTGTTCATCCCAGCCAGCATAGCCAATGGTCAGGGATGAGGGGACTTGCCATTCATCAGCATCTACATTGCACCAGAATGAAGGTTGGCAGAAGGTAGATCAGAAACTGTCGGTTGATCTTGGGGTGATTTGCAGGAGATTGGCAGGTGTTTCTTCTCTCCCAACGGTTTGTTTAACAATAGCAAAGGCTAGCATGACCCTCTCCTGCAGCCCCACCTGAAATTAGGCTGTTTTGATGAATGGAGCTTGAAGAGAAGGCAGCTGTGAATCCCTCTGTGTGTGAAAGAGCTGTGAGATCAGTCCCTGGCCCTTAACACAAAGCATACAGAAGCCTAGCCAACTCTCCATTTTGTGCCAGCGGATGGACCTCCCAAGTTCCAGTAAAAATGAAATGGATCCATCAAGCCTCAAGCCCGGAGCCATCTGGCCAGCTGTTCTGATGCAGGGTAAGGGAATAGAGCTGCTTGATTATGGGAGCATCCACAGGGGTCTACGGGTGCTGCATGGGAGTGCTGGCATCTGCAAGTGCTCCATCTTTTGCTCTGGCACCTAGAGGGAAGAATGCCAGGGTCGGTTGCATCTGCAGGTGTGATGGGGGAGCTAGCAGAGTGCTGTCTTGCAGGCTGACGGGGGTCTCATTTGAGAACTGTATGCACAATGGGGGTGAAAGCTGGCAATGGCTCCTCTCCCTTCAGACTCTCACAGTTGCTTAGCTAGGAAAACCAGAACCCCAAACTCTGCACCACTTGGGTCACAGGGGCACCATTTCACATCACAGTGGAGGAGAGATTCCCAGCAAGATTAGATTGCAGAAACTAAAGCAGTGAGTTTTAGGAACATTTCTTGCGGCCACAGGGTACCTTGTAAGAGAACAGCAGCTATGTTATTAACAAAAGCAAAGCGGGCATTGCCTACCTTCTTAAGTGAGGGATTCTTTTTTTGCTTCTGACTTGCAAACCTAATCCATGGGTCCATTTCATTGGTGTGATAACAAAGGCCAGTGAACTGGTCCGATATTGGTCTTCCTGAGGAATAGTCCAGTGTGATCTAAAACAGGGCACCTGTCTTTCATTTCCCCCCTCCCCATATGCAAATCTGGCAGACTTTTGAGATAGTTTGTCACTTATTGAGGCTATATATCTATAGAACTAGCCATATGCCCTGAGAGGAGGAGGAGAAGGAGCTTCCTGGGATTTGTCAAAAGTGACCTTGTGGAGACAGAGTGCAGCTGAGCCTTAATGCAAAGCAAGGTTAGTTCTGCTGCTGCTGACATTACATGGTCTATCCTGGAGTATAAGCAGCAACTATTGTTGACTAGATGTTTAGTGAGACTGGCAGTGATCCTTTGTACCATGTGGGTAGCAGAACATATATTCACTCCCAAAGCAACCAAGTCCCCGAAGAGATGTCCCAGTGCAATGTGTTCTTCTCTACCATCCAAGCTGCCTACTGGCTGTTTATCAGAGCCAAAACAAAGCTTCTCCCGATGATTCCTGTCTAGAAATAACTAACAAGGTGATAGTCAAGTCATACTAAACTAAGGCAACTGCTATGCCCCTAACCTTAGGGGCCGTGTCAAAATTACTCAACGGTATTGCTAGGGGACGTTCCCCAAATACCCATCACAGATACATCCGCATGATACAACCCTCTGCCTTGCTAGTTCCAAATTATTCTTTTGCCAGCAGCTTGTGGCCATGTGACTCCAGAATAGGGTTGCCACCTGTCCTGTGTGATACAGGATCATCCTGTATTTCAGTGTAAAATGCTATGTCCTATGTTGATTCAATACAAGACACAATTTGCCCTGTATTTCCTCTATTTCTGTTTTGTTGTGCTCTTTTGCTTTCACTCCCTTGGCCAAGTTAGGGATCTCCCCCCCCCCCCGCCTCACCCTCTTTCTTGGCCATGTTAGGGTTCTTCTCCACATGCCCCCCTCTGCTACTGCAGGGAAGGCATGGATCCAAGTGGTTTTTCTTTGGTCCCGCCATTTTCCCTGGGAAAACCCGCTGTTTCCCCCTGAATTGAAACAAAGGTTAATTGGGTTTTCAACAGATTGACAATTCTTCCAATTCAGCAGTAAATGGCGGGCTTACCAGGGGAAAGCAGTGAGACAAAAAAGCAAAACTGTTCAGACCCCATCCACTGTCCTGTGCCAAGAAATTGTGGCATGAACAGAAGTCTGAATGAGCCCTCAGACGTATCATGAAACACATGTCATTGTTTCCAGTAGCTAACTGACTTGTAAAGTCATTTTTAGTGGCCACACACAAATTGACACTGGTATAATTCTAAATGAATACAGTGGTACCTCAGGTTAAGAACTTAATTCATTCTGGAAATCCGTTCTTAACCTGAAACTGTTCTTAACCTGAGGTGCCACTTTAGCTAATGGGGCCTCCTGCTGCTGCTGCGCCGTTGTCTGTTCTCGTCCTGAAGCAAAGTTCTTAACCCGAGGTATTATTTCTGGGTTAGCGGAGTCTGTAACCGGAAGCATCTGTAACCTGAAGCATCTGTAACCCAAGGTACCACTGTAGTTTGCATGGAGCAATAAGCAAGGCATTAGCATATATATGTATAGATATCATTGCAGTTACGTTGGTTTTTTTTGTATCTGTTCCTGTAGTCGCTGGGAAATTCTGTTTAAATTCCCACTGCCTCGCATAGCTTGCATGCAGCAATGGTGACCTATTAGGCAACCGTTACTTGGATGGTACCACAGGGTTTGACTTGAGCATAGATAGCCATTCTTCATTTCATATAACGTAGGGCCAGAAACACACCCTTCATTATTTTTATGTCTTGAAAACTTGTGCGACTATTATGAAATAGTAAGAGTTTGGCCCATCCTGTTTGATAAAATCTTGAGAGATGTTCCTGACTGCAGAGGCCTGAGTTTGGGCATATTGGTTAGTATATAGAGAATGATCACCTCTGAAACTTCCGCCAGTGTCTTCCCATGCGTTTTGTCAATTCCACCAGAGTGGCAGTTGATTGATGCCACCATACACATGTTTGTACCGGGGTTACAAAACCGAGAGTCTCTTTTATTAATTTCATAGTTCCAAATTAGACTAAAAGCCCATCTTGAAGTTGCATCCAATCTAGCTATGAAGCCACGTTGTAAACGGTGTTTGTCACATGGCAAGTTCTTCTGCTGCCTGTTGGAAAACAGGATTTTGACACACGTAGTAATTCAACTGGATGAGGCGGCTGCTACAGCAGAGCTACAAAATTTGTGAAGGAGGTTTCTGATGGAGAGCCTATGGTTGTTTTTTTCAAAATGCCACACATCCTCCTGCTATCATTCATCAGCAGGAACAGGGGAGTGTTGCTTCCCAATGCAAAGGTTGCCGCTGCTAACTAAGGGGTGATGTGGCAGGGAGGTCCATGTGGGCAATGTGGCAGAGCCAATCTGTCACTCCCGAGGCTGCCCCTTGCCCCTCTCCCTCTTGGTTGCCGACAGCGACTTCTGCATTGGGAAGCCAAGTAAGTAACCTGTTTGGAAATGTGCTCCAAGTGCCATCACAAAATGGCTGCCGTGGTGTGCGGCATAACACAAAATGGCTGCCACATCTAAAAGAGCGGGGAGGGGAGAGGAACACAAAATGGTGTGGGCATGTTTCTCCTCAATGAGAAAAAGCATTTACACCAGCTACCTACCTCCATGCTTGCTCACAGAGAGGAAGTGTTTTGCTCTGTTCTGAAGGAAGGGTGGGAATGAAATGTCATGTTGAAGGAAGCATATTCAGTGTGGGAGAAACCAAACCAGGGCAAAGAGGAATTGAGCAGGAAGAGCAAATAGTCTGCCACGCATTGTGGATTTTTGAGGGGATAATTACTGAGATCCTTCACAGCTGGCATAGGAGGTAATTGTGGGCACACTGGCACCAGGTTGGTAACCGTCGAATTGATCCAATTGCCTGTTGCGTTTGGAGCACACACTCTTTTCCAAAGGTGGCAAAATTAGCTCTCAAAGTCTAAATTACTTCCATCCTATTGTAATTCCCATAAATGCTTTAGGGTAGGATCTAGCCACATCTTCACTGATGGAATTTCCAAAACATGAAGCATAACCCTGTCACGAAGTGTTTTAAAGCCCCATCATCGCTGGAGCATGGAGAAAGGGCTCTGTTTGTACGGAGGCTTAAGACTTGACCTGAGGGGAGATTCAGTTCGGTTCTCATTTAAACACAGGTCTGTGTAATTTGCACTTCCTGAAACGCACAAACTGATACACAGCCGTCCTTCAAGATTTGCACTCCTTTGAATTTTGCAATGCAGTTCCCCAGCCAAATACAAAAGATGTATATATTAGGGGAAAGTGTGCATTAAAATGCATATATTAGTGAAAATGACATAGAGGAATGTGTATATTTGACTAAACTGCATACAGAAATGTGTGTATTAGGAGAAATTCACATTAAAATGCTGGAAAATATTTCATGAGGACTCATTTGGGGGGTGGGAATTGTGAAATGTGGAAATGTGAAGAGCTGCACTTGAGACTGGGAAAATGAGAAACACTCTTAGTTTCTCTAAAATTAACAGATTTGTCTGTCCATCATCAAGAATCATACAATTATTAGTTTCAACCCTAGGCCATCAGTGCAGACTTGGAAGATACAAAGTAAAGCTAATAGACCTTTAGTTGAAATCACAAAAGGCCGTGGCCACAAGGCGTTGCTTCTAAAAGGCAAGCAGATGTCTTCTTAAAATGTTGCTTTTCATTAAGCAGCTCACCCATTTTGGCTCAGAGCCTTGTTGCCCACTTTAGGGACACGGCATGTGGTTCCTTCTCTGCTATGTTAAAACCAGAATAGAGTCAATTTTGATATTCATATGTGAAAACAGGCCAAAGGCAGAAGGCCAGAAACAGCTGCACATAACAGAAATAGGTGGAGTTGTTTTTTACACACATTTTGCAGCCCAAGCCTATACACAATTACAGTGGTACTTCGGTTTTCGAATGTAATCCATTCTGGAAGACCGTTCGAGTTCCAAAACGTTTGAAAACCAAAAACTCAATACGGAAGCCTCAATATGGAAAACTCAATATGGAAGCTGCGTTTTATGTTTGACTTCTGAGGTACGTTCGAAAACCGAAACATTTATTTCTGGGCTTAGAGTGTTCGAGTTCCAAAATGTTCCTCAACGGATGGAGCCCTGCTTGTCACATGGCCAGATGTGGCCCCCCAAAAATAGTTGATTTAAAGTCATTGCTGTTTCTAGATGGAGGTTTATAGTGGGATCAGGACTCCTTTCTACGGGGGGCGGGGACTGTGGTCAATGGCAACAATATGCAATAGCCCAATGATCAGTTTGCAAATTAAGTCCCCATATGGAAGCACCCTGCAAATCATGCCTTCCTTGTAGCAATGAATGACACTTCTCCTTCCTGTTGCATGCCCCCCACAGCTACTTTTGAGGTGGGTGACCCTCTGGAATGCCATGGGATGTGGCATGGGGGGCGGGACTATAGCAGGAAGGGAAAATGGATGCATACTGCTTGCATAAAAAGTGGTTTCTGCTAACATCGTGGGATCCAAACCAATCTCTTTTGCGTCTCCCCTAGTTCTCATGTGAAAATCCACAAACTATATGAAGATCCCAATTCCTGCTTTTTTAAGAGTTCATGACCCCAGTACAGAAAGGCACATATACACCTTGCTAGATGAGGAAGTCTGTGTGTAATGGTGCAGCACTCACCTGCCTTGGTTCAACCCATCACCCAAGGTAGCAGTAGCACCTATCAGCACTTCCAGAGGGGGAAGCATCAGACTGCATTTGGTTCCATCTCTTGTCACACTGGTAGAAGAGCTGGAGAAAGCATTTTAGCAGCTACTGGGTTGTTTCCAAGACCAACAATGAGCCCTGTCTAACTTGAAAGCTTGCATACTCACTCTGACCTTGTTCCAATAAAAGAGATAGCTGCTGAGAATCCAGTGGGAATAAATTGCGGGCGCCTACTGACTTTCCTGTTGTGCCTCCTTGTTTCTTATGCAGCCTAAAGGCAAGCCATCAGATGAACATTTTGGAGCGCAGGCAGCTGTGTTATAGACACCTAGGCCTTGTGCAGACCCATGGTTAATTGACTAATAAATCATCCTAGCTGATGTGCCATCAGAGAGACAGTTGGCTCTTGATCATAGCTGTCTTTGCTTAGATAAATTGGCTGTGGTGGTGACAAAGGCTGAGGAGATGTAATGGTATTTCCCCTTCCTTCCTTCCTTCCTTCCTTCCTTCCTTCCTTCCTTCCTTCCTTCCTTCCTTCCTTCCTTCCTTCCTTGCCAGTCCAGTGAGAACAAGCACTTTCAGGTCAAGTCTTTAGCAGTTTTGACACATGCATGCGTACACAGGCATGTCCACACACAGGCACGCTACGAAGACATTTAGCATTCTTTAAACAAGTATTAAATCTATAATACTGATGGTGAATAGACTTCCAGTTGTCTCTGTAGCATTTTATTAAAGCCTTTTGGAATTGCTAGGTAGTAGGGATGTCGTTTTTTTGTGGGGTCATACGTTTCCTCCATTCTCATGTTTATGGGCATGAACCACAAAATCACAGAGCTGCACCAGGTAGGCTCGGGAACAAACTCAGGATATAAGTCAGGCTGCTTCACGGGTTACCAGATTTCCATTTCAGTGACGACAGAAACATGCACTTAGACCCATGCTGGCCTCAACCCAGAGATACCTGATCGGGATTAAGTTTCACTGAAGGGAGCAAATTAGTCGTGACTTGGATCACCCGATCTGGATCAGGGCACAAGAGCAATGCAAATGGGGGACTGCATCTCATGCCTGAAATTTGAATGTGCATCTGCCATGCCTCAATTTGCATGTTGCAAATTAGCCATGCATCCATTTGCTCATCAATATACCCTATCTGCTTAGCATGGTTCCAGATCTAGCAAGGCCTGGAAAACCACCTGTGGACATTGCTTCTGTTGGTGTATCTCCCTTCTTGCGTCAGGTTGAAGTATATCTCGTTTTTAAATGTTCAGCATGATGGGTTAAAGCCAACCTGTAGAACAAGCACGGTATAGTCAGTCAAAGAATAGAGAAGATTTGGTGAATGGTAGTAAATTCTGTGTTCCCAAGCATGGCCACTGTTTTATGCGTCCTTTTCTAGAGTTCTGTGTGTGGAAGGAACGAATTTTTTTTTCTTATATACTGACAAATGCACTTGTATTTATTGTTCAGAGAATGACTTTGATCTGTACCCATTGTAGTTTCCTATCAGTTGAGACTCCCCAACCCCTCCCTCCCTATACATATAATATGCAGATTCTGTGCCAGTCTTACCAGTATTGGTTGCATTTTTAAGACAGTACTTCTGTGTGATCCTACTGTGTGTCGGTAGCGGCAACTTTGTTGTAAAATGTAAGCGGGGGGAAGAAACTTAAAACTGAATTCTTGTGTTCGTGTTTGGCTTGTAGAAACAGTACTGAGACTTGCATGTTCATGATATTGCAGCCTTCACCACCCTGAGGCCCTCCAAATGTTTTGGACTACAAAACCCAGTACCCCTTGCCAGCGCATGCGCTGATGGGTTTGGTAGTCCAAAGCATCTGGAGAGTCCCAAGTTGGCGAAAGCTATTGTACCGATTATTTCCCCTCCTCATTGCTAGTTGTTGCACAGTTATGCAATTGTTTTCAGTTGTATAGGAAACTTGCGTTCCTTGTTTGTTTGCTTGTTTGTTTTAAAATGGGGATTTGTTACAATCTAATTTTTTTAATAATCTGTTTGATTGCGTTTGTGTGTGTGTTTTTTAAACCACACCTGCTCTTTGCTGCTCAGGGGTTGTTGCCAGGAGAACATTTTGTTCCCCAAACATGGTGGTTTTCATGGATTCCTATCTTGCATGGTAGGGCGACACCACTGCTTTGCTCAAAGTTAGAGGAGGTCCCTGTCCATGGGACGTTGGCTCTAGGTTTTCCTTGTGCCGGTAGCTGAGACTGGGAACCAGCCACCCTTGTCAATTTCCCACAATGCTTTGGGACAGCCTTTTCTGACCTTGGGTCCTCGGGTGTTGTTGGACCTCAACTCCCATCAGCCCCAGCCAGCATGGCCAATAGTCATGAATGATTGGCACTGTAGTTCCACAATATCTGGGGAAGGCCTGCTCTAGGGCACTGTGGACTATCTGAACTGGCAGGCAGGTTCATAAAACAAGGGCGGGAAGAAGGGCTAAAGGAAGAGGCTTGTGAAGTCTGCTGAACTGCTGGGGATCTCATGTAATGGTGCCAAGCCTAGCTTCATTCAACAGCCTCCCCAATAAGAACGTAAGAGTCTGTTGGATCAGGCCCTTGTAGTCCAGTATCCTGATCAGACAGTGGCGAATCAGATGCCCATCGGGAAACCATAAGCAGGGTCCCCAAAGCCCCCATCCCTTTCATGATCTCACACACAAATATTCCATCACCAGCCACTCAATCGCTTGCTCAGCTCTATCCGGTCTCCTCATTCTTAGGAAGGCTGTAGATTAGAGCTGGAGCTTTCGTTCCCCCTTGCTTAACTTCTGTGGTTAAAAAAAGTACATACTTTAGGAATTGAATGCAGACTTACTATGCTGTCCCAACCAAGCTCTATTGAATTCAATGGGACTTGCTCCCAGGTAAGTGAGACTAGGCTTGCAGCCTTAATCATAGACCCCCTGAAAACCATAAGCCTACTCTAAGTGTGACTTAAGTATGAATCCAACCCATTAAAAAGGGTTGCCCAGGGTGTTTTGCCCAGTGTAACATTTCTGAGATGTTTGCTCGGTTATCACCATGTTAACTTTTGACATGTAAAGTTGCCATACACAGTTATTTTTCAATCATTCCAGGTTCCTAAATTAAGTATTTTTAATCCGTCATCCTTATCAGACAAGAGGCAGTATTTACAATGCGCATGATCCAAATCAAAATGAAGCACCTTTAAGGCTACAATCCTACGCACACTTATTCAGTGGAACTTGCTGCAAAGGAAATGCATATTATGGAGTGGCAAAGGCATCAGCTGGTGGGGGGACTGTGAGGTGAGGGCCTCCAAGTGCCCACATGCTCAACCTATGGGGAGTTTGGATCCAAACTTTTTGGAGTGGGCCTATTGTTTAATTCACCTGTTTCCGCACTTGGATGGAATCCCTTGTGGACTGCATGCTACGGTCAGGCATAATGTCTGTTGTTGTTGTTGTTGTTTTAAAATGTGAAAATTGTAGCCAAGTATAGCCCATAAATATTTTGAAAGCAGCAAAGTGTGTTGGTTTAAAAAAAGAAGAGGGAGATGCATTTGTGACAATGTCTTTTACAGTGCCAAACAGATGAACAGTATTGTTTTGAAGGAAGTTGAGACTTTTTTTACTGTATTATTGAACAAATATTGTTTTTAAATGTTAGATTTTGAATAATTTTGTATTGTAAACTTGTTTTGTGACATGGTGCTTTTTCATACTGGAATTACTGATTGCACCTGACTATAATTATTCTGTTTTCTTATATGAATACATAACCTCAAACAAATCTTTATGAAAACCAGTGTATGGCTGAGACCTGAGGTTTGCAAATATAAAGTCCTCCATAAAGCCCCTAAATGTTATTGCCTCTAATAAATATTCTGCTGCAGCCAGGCTTTCTGGAAAGTTCCACTGCATTTCTCTGGGGGAGGGAGGAAACAGGCAAAGAATATAGTAGCCATTGTGAGGAAACAGCTAGGTAACTCCCATGATTCTGACCCTGCCAATGCCAGTGAAGCCCCCTCTTCAATAATAATAATAATAATAATAATGATAAATATTTGTACCCCATCCATCTGACTGGATTGCCCCAATCACTCTGGGCGGCTTCCAACAAATATAAAAGCTTAATAAAACATCCAACATTAAAAGCTTTCCTATACAGGACTGCCTTCAGATGTCATCTAAAAGTCGAAGTTATTTATCTTCTTGACATCTGATGGGGGGGGGTATTCCACAGGGCAGGCGCCACTACTGAGAAGGCCTTCTGCCTGGTTCCCTGTAACCTCACTTCTCACAATGAGGGAACCGCCAGAAGGCCCTTGGCGCTGGACCTCAGTGTCCGGGCAGTGTCCTGGACTGAGACCATTTAGGGTTTTAAAGGCCAGCACCAACATTTATTGATTTAGTAATTCATTAACATTTTTATCCCACTCTTCCTCCAAAGAACTCAGGGCAGCTGACATGGTTCTTACCTCTACCTCTTAAAAACAGAATAAAATCCTTTCAACAACCCTGTGACGTAGGTTAGGAAGAGAGAGAAGAGGGTTGGCTCAATATCACCCACATGAGCAGGTTCAAATCCGGGTCATCTGTAGAAATTTCAGTACTGTGCCAATATGTAATTGCTCCGTAAGAGAAAAAGGAGAAATGGGAGTTGGAATATGAGAACTCACTTACATGCCGCCTCCTTGCTTTTGCTGCCTCTTCTTCAAGTACAAGAAGAGTGGGAAGACAAGGAGAAGGTACAGCCACCTCTCTTTCCAGGTAGTGGTACAAGCATTAACTACAGTGGTACCTCGGGTTAAGTATTTAATTCGTTCCAGAGGTCCGTTCTTAACCTGAAACTGTTCTTAGCCTGAAGCACCACTTTAGCTAATGGGGCCTCCTGCTGCCACTGCGCCACTGCCGGAGCACAATTCCTGTTCTCATCCTGAAGCAAAGTTCTTAACCTAAGGTACTATTTCTGGGTTAGCGGAGTCTGTAACCTGAAGCGTATGTAACCTGAAGCGTATGTAACCCGAGGTACCACTGTAATGTGAAGCACTTGCTTGATACAAAGTCATGAATGGACATTTTCTCTTGCCTCCAATCTTCCACTCCAGCACCTATACTCAGGGGTGTGGGGGTGTGTATTCTGTGTGCGCGCGCACACACACACACACACACATGGGTGATCTTAACTTTTGTGTTTCAGGACCAAATATGTCCAAGGCTGGCCCAACACCCCCCCCCCAAACCGTGCACTGGAGGATTAGCTTTCATTTACTTAATAAAGGACAAGGTGGCAAATTCAGTAAGTTCCCCATCACAAAAGTGCAAGCCCGTTCAAGCAAATCTGAGTCAATATTCAAAATGCTTCAGTGTGGGGCCAAATTATCAAACACCAGTAAGGAAAGAAAGAAAAGAAAAGGTGGTTATATCTTACGAATATTTATTTCTTTCCCTCTTAAAAATGTACAAAAAATAAAATAAACCTGTATGTTTATAGATTTCCCTCTCCCATTTACAAAAAAAACTATTAAGTTACACAGACTAGTTTTCTTAGAATAAAATAGCACACAGTGTTTATACATGGAGTTTTCTAGCTTTCCAGCTAATGGGAACTATGCACAGATTTATTTATTTTTTTGGCACAAACAAATCCTCCTGTTTGCATCATGTCACCCTAATCTGGGAGAAACATTGAGGGGAGGCAGGGAAGGGGAAGGGTTACAAGAAAAACAAACATTTTACATGGCTGCACACTTTTAAAAACTTTAAACAAGTCTATTCATTTCCAGTCCTGCATGATGCTGCTGATTGAATCCATAACAACAGCTTTTCAGTTTCCTCTCTAATAATAATAAAAACTCAAGCAGCTATGTTAATTTTGCAACTTTCCAACTGGTCTACAGAGATCAGAACAACAGGACCAAGTGCTGGGGGAAATGGCTTAATTCATAAATCACATGTTTCTGTGTACATATCTAAGTCATTTATGTTTAGGAACAGACATTTGTTAGCAACAATGAAAGATGGTAAAAGCTCCCTCTTCTTTTATGCCCATCAAAAGTAAAATATGATTTTTTTAAAAATTGGTAGGCTAGGTAGACTCTATGTGATTTATTTAAAATGTGTGTATAGGAAGAAGACTGAAGCAGGCCTTATTACCCTAGTAATTGTTATAGCCATGTCAATATTAGTAACGTATCAGTGGATGGACAAGCAGAACATCTACATATAATTGCAGCCTGTGATAGTCAGAGTGTTATCACTCTGCAGTTCTTATACAAATGCAGCTTATATAGGACTAGGTGTTTTCTTTCCTCTCTGAAAACAAACAAACACCTAAGTTTCTAGCCCTTATTGACTAGAAAGGCACAGAGGGCTAAACTCATTAAATACAACAATATTTATCTCTGGATAGATAAAGGGGGCACCAGCCAGTCTCAAAAAATAGGCACAGTCTTCACAGGGTAGAGCTTTATTTCAGAAGACAGCAGTAAGGGTGATTTTTGTTATGTGGCCTTCTTCAAATTTTTCACCTTTCTAAAATGTCTGGCATGCCAAGGTACTCATGAAGATTTACCCCTCAACACCCGTAAATGGTTCTGAGGCCAGTGATCTGAGAGCGAAACCTTGCGCATACCTGATCTTTGTCTGTCTAAGGCTACCCATTGTTTGAGGTCAGTAATGGAAGGACAGCTACCAAATTGGCCCTTGGGGACTGCTTGAAGATACCCAAGCTTCTAAGGGATCCTATTGGCTCCCCAAAACAAAGTCTGAATGCCCACTTTTAGATTGCTTTGGAATGATCATTATGCTTAAGTGCTAAACCACAGAACAGAAGGGGTAAGTTATCATTTCTTTCTGGGTTGCATGGCAACGCCATGGTTACATAGAACATTGGGAGCTGCGCCTTTGCCAGCCACCAAGAGATGTTCAACAGGTGCAATTTTACCTATCACTCCATGATGGGCATAAAGAAGAAGAAGAAGAATGCAATTCTTGATTTTCACCCTGCCAGGCAGTTTGGCAGTGAATTATCAGTTTGCTGTAAAAATGGCTCTGTAAGCTCAATTGATTCTGAAGCAATGCTAAATCAGCATGTTATTCACTTCAGATATATCAGTCAGCATAGCTTTACATGACTACAAGGGACATACATGCTTATGCAAGTATACACAAATGAAGAGGGTGTTTATTCTCTCATGCATTTTGCATACAGTGCAGATTTAGGACAACTATTCTGGCTCCTCTCCCCCTTTGAGAATCAATATTGGTGGAACTCAGAAATGCAAGATAGAGACCAAAATAAATTGACCTTAAAACCATTGAACGAAACAGTTTTTTTAAAAAATGCATGCATCTCATAATGCAGCGTTTGGCATTTTTCCTGTAACATTTGAAACTTTGAAGAAATAGAAAAGGACTAAGCTGCTAAAAGAGTATCGGCAGAAGCAAACACTCCTGAAATTTAGGCCAAGTTAATTTACATACCAGAAACCTTTTAAGAAACATTCATCTCCATAGCACCATTTTGCTTGAGCAAGGAACCTCACTCTTTGAAGCTCTGACTGCCCCAATCAAAGGAGTGCTTGAACTACATTTGCTTTCCAAAGTTATTAAACGAATTACAGGGTTTCATCTCAGATTCCTATTTCATAATCTCAGGGTTGCCTTAAAAAAGCCTTAAACAGAGTCCGGCTGCTCAGTATCTACAGGTGTTGTTGGATTGCAAGTGCTATCATTCCTAGCTGGCTTAGGGATGATGAGAGTTGTAGTCCTGGGTTGAAGAAGGCTGACCAACACTGGCTGGCAGCAAGTCTCCAGGGTTTCAGCCAGAAGCACTGCTGGAAATAGTGGCAATCAACTCTTTGACCTTATCCAAGCAAACCACGTTTTGCTACCAATCTCTGGCCATTCCCAGCAGCCCCATGGATGGAAGTGCAATGAAAAAAATGTCTACTACATACCGATTAAGACAGGCTGAGTAATATGATCATACAAAAACAAAGTCTATAGAGTCAGGACTTGATATGTACATTCAGACCAAAGTCAAGGGAGGCTTATGTACATTTTTACATTTACAGCGAGACCCATCAGGGGGCACGAGGACGTTCAACAAAATGAGCAGAGGATCCATTCATCCAAGAAATTTGTTCCATTCCTGCCACAACTCCTGGGAAGTTGAATGGGCAAGGGAATGGCAACCAGGGATGAGGTGGGTTGGGGGAGTGTCAGAAGGGCAGGGAAAGGAGACAGCAAAGATTAAAGGAGCTGAACAAGGGGCAGGGAAGCTGAGGTGAGTCCCCAGGGCATGGGAGCATAGGCTGCATCCTTTTTCAACTGCAACAAAACTGCCCTGCCTCTCTGGCTTCCTGGGACTGTAGGGATGGACTGTAGGGATGCAGTTCCCAACATCAGCTCTTCTGAGGATGGGAGGGATAGAACAATGCCTCTTCAGGCACATGTCACCCATCCCCATCATGACCAGACGTGTCCAGATTCCCTTTCTTGGCACCATTCACGCTGTGCACATGCATGCAGATTGCATCCCCAGATCTGTTCCTGAAATTTGTACATTGTGCGAACGGGGATCTTGGCTATTCATTGATTTCATTAAAAAAAGAAAAGGTATACCAGCAAGCACCTGCTCAGCTGGTCTCGAACGGTGTTTGCTGAACCAAATCCACCCACCTATTAAGGGGGGACACGATGGCTGTCTTCAAATACCTGAAGGGCTGTGATGAAGAAGAGGGAGCAGAGTTGAACTCCATTGCTGCTCCGGACAGCAGGATTAGGAGCAACGGGTGGGAATTGCAGGGAACTGGATTTCAACTGAACATTCGAAGAAGCTTCCTAAAAGGACAAGCTGCAGAACAGGCTGCCTCAGGAAGTGGTGGGTTCTCCTTTGCTGGAGGATAGAAGCAAAAATGTCCATCTGTTGCAGGTGTTGTAGTTGCACCTTGCAAGCTGCATGCAGATCCTGCAATGAGCAACAGGCTGGACTCGATGACCTCCAGCTCTACGGTTTCATGTTTTTATGACTTGCTATAAATAATAATAATAATAATAAGAAAGACCTTCTGGCTCAGTTTAGGCTTGGCTCCAGCTTGCCAGAGGCTCCCAAGGAAGAGGTGAGCTGAATGGAGATATATCTTCTGAAAGCCCAAAGTCAGAATCGGAAGCAGGCATGGAGGGAGGAGAGTGTTGGTGGTATTGGCACTGCCTCAGTTCTCGCTGCATGCAGAAAATGGAGGGTCTCATCCAACAAGGATGCAGAAGACCAAAGGCTGAAATCCAAGGGTGCAAAGAAAGCATAAATATTTCAGAAACCGGAAGACAAATAATTTGGAAACTAGAAGACAATGTGGTATCCTTGCACAGAAATGGGCACGAGGGGGTGAACGAGACCCACAAGCTGGTGGTGCAAATGTCGGATGTACCACTGGAAGGAGAATTTTAACGTTCTAATACGGATGCTGGAGAAGCCACTCAAGAAAAGGTATGGAAACGTCACTGAATAGCTAATGGCAGAATCTCTCTCCTCAGCGAGAGTTGCCTGACAGCTTCTAATCCCAGGATTAGAAACAAGAGTGGCAGTAAACACATCCACACAGGTAGGAAAAATATATTATTACATATTATAAACATTATATACAAAGGTTAAAACGGATGGTGCTTTACTTACAAATGACACGCCATCCAAGTCCCTTACTTACAGTCCTCAATTGCCCTGTGCTGGGAAGGATATGGCTAACCTACACCTACACATTTGTTTGCTGGTAGTTTTGTACCAGTGAACATGATCGACCAGTTTCCTTGCCATGGATTAGAAGATCAAATCTTCAAGCAATTTATTCTTGAAACTTTCAGTTTTAACTATTAAGTCCCAGGTGAACTAATGCAATTCCACAATTTCATTTTCTTCCACATTAACTCTTTTTTAAAAAGTCACCGTTTCTCCCCTGCGGTGGGCGAGAGGCGATGTCTGCAGTCTGCTATGTACAGATTGCAGCGTGAGGAGCAATAAATAAGGAACTTTGTAGAGGTATGTTAGTTCATCTTGAACGGACTGGTCAATGACAACTGGGCTTGTTTCCTCGCTTCCAGTGGAGTTTTGTAACAGCCTCTCTTCTTGGCATCCATGAGTCATCAGGGCTTTAGAAGAATGGTCCCCTTCCTTAAGATGAGGGTGAAATGCTATGACTTCACTAGGCTGCGTTCTGATCTGGGCTAGATTTCCGTCAACGTGACCTTGTAGCCTTCCCCCAGGCTCTCCATGTTGAGGATGAACGTGTCTTCATTGGAATAATGTTCAATGATGTTATCATCCATATTTACCAAAATCCTGGAATCGGAAAGGAGTGTCAGTAAAATCCCCCTAGTTTCACATATCAGGATAGATTCAGATGGCGAATCTGCCATGGGGTAAGGGATGTGTCTGTCTGTCTGTGTATTTGCCATTTGTGTGAATGCTTTGACACAAGCCATAGCACAGCTCATTGTCTCCAGGAGGTTCCAGCGAACTTTTAAGTGTCAGTGAACAAAGTAGTACTTCTTTTTGAGTAAATATGCATAGGATTCTAAAGTTAGACATAAAATCACAGTTGGAAGGGGCCATGAAAGTCATCTAGCCCCAACCCTTGCAATGTAGGAATCTTTCACCCAACATGGGGCTTGAACCCACAACCTTGGGATTAAGGGTCTCATGCTCTACCAGCTGATCTATCCAGCCTCATTGCAAAATCTACAGATAAATCCAAACCAATGTAACCCCACTGAAACATCACAGTTCAACCAAATGTTGAACTGGAAAGTTGCTTGGGCTATATGGATCAACTTCTTCTTCTTCTTCTTATTATTATTATTACTACTACTACAGATATTTGCTTGCTGCTCAGGGAGACTTTTTGGCTGAAAAGCAGGTTACAGAGGAGGCATACGAAGAAGGGCCTCAATGATGACCGCAGGCTCTGGGTTGGTTCATATGGGGAGAGGCGGTCCTTGAGGTATTGTGGTCCAGAGCTGTTTAAGGCTTTATAGGTCAAAACCAGCACTTTGACCGGCTAATTAAACCTTTCCTGGGTATCCAGCCAGGGAAACAAGATAGCAAAGGTGGAGGGGTATTAGGTGCTGGGCAGCCAATTAATGCCACAGCATAGACAAATTCATTGATGTGATAGTGTTGTAGTCCTATTATCTTTTCTTCCTACTCATCTCCCTTGTTTGAGGAATACTGAAACTCCAGATTACAGAGGCTTCATTTTTCCCCCTGTTGCCGCCGTTCAATCTTGGAGGTAATTAAAATACTAATTATCCTCTATTTAATTTGAAACACAACTGAATTATATTGTACTTGTCAGACGACCTCTTCTCATGTTGCAGTAGTGTTGAGAGAGCTGCTGCAGAATTGTTGTCTCTACCCAAACTGTTTGGGTAGTGTGAGAAGTCCTAAGTCAGTATGAAATGTCCCGGGGTCAATGCTTCCCCCCTGCCCTCCCCCCACAGGGGAGGGGGAGAAGGAGCCACAATGCAGGCTAGTCCCACCTGAGCCCAGGGCACATCACATGACTTGAGGGGTCTGGGAGTTGCTCACCAAGGACACCTAGAATCTAGGGCAGCTGAGGTCTCAAGACACTGTAAAAAATAAATAAATAAAAAAGTGACTCGGAGCCGAGGTGAGATTTTGTTTCCCTTACTTACCCCTTTTTGCTCTTCTTGTACAGCTTTGTAATCTTTTCAGCTGGAAGACCGTATTTCTCAGAAATCTGAATTTAAAATTTAAAAAGAAGAAAGAGCAATTATTAAAAGCAGAAACTGGTACCACCAGCTTCAATTAAGGAGTGTGGAAGAGTTTGTGTGCACCCAACTTCTCAGCACTTCTAAAAATCAGGCTTAATGACCTGAAGAAATGTAGAGCTTCTTGCCATTTTGAAAAAGTTTTGCACCTACAGTGTAAAAATGCATTATATTAGGAGAAGTGCAGATTAGTCGAAAACTGCTGACAGAAGTGTGTCAGGAAAAATTCACAGTACAATGCTGAAGAATGTTCATGACGATTAAAACAACAACAACCACATGTAGTTCTTTGCCTAAATGCAGAGAATTGAATTTAAGATTGGAAAATTGAGAAGCCAAGACAACCAAAATTGACAGATCTTTCCATTGCTACTCATAGCACATCCAAAAACAGTCTTGCACAACCCCCACTAAATTTTGTACAAAAGTCATTCCCAAAAGCGCTTCTCTCTTTGCAGATGCAAACATCTCATTAGTGTTCACATCACACCTTTCCTTGTGACTCAGCCTCAGGGGAAAGAAAGAGATCTAGGCCCATCCAAAGACACTCACAAGGCACTTGGCAACCAGCTGACTAGTAAGTCATCTTAATTTACAAGGTCTTGATGGGGGGGGGGGGGATCCAAACCGCAGAAGTCTTTACAAAACAAAGCAGGAGGCTTTGGGTATGAAAAGGACTGGCTGAATAACTGGTATTTCAATCAGCTCTGAATGGAGAACATCCAATAGGTTTTATTGATATTTTCGAAGAAGAAGCACTGCTGGGAAATTAGTTGAAAATAAGGACTCAGAGTCACCACCTGGCCACCTGATGGCAATTTCCAGTTACCAATTTCAACAAGGCAGTACAGTGGTGCCTCGCAAGACAAAACAATCCGTTCCGCGAGTCTCTTCGTCTAGCGGTTTTTTCGTCTTGCGAAGCAAGCCCATTGACGGCTTAGCGGATTAGCGCTATTAGTGGTTTAGCGGCTTTTAGAGGCTTAGCGGATAAGCGGCTTAGAAAAAGGGGGGGGGAAGGGGAAAAAACCGCAGGAACTTGAAAGACATTTTCGTCTTGCGAAGCAAGCCCATAGGAAATTCGTTTTGCGAAGCACCTCCAAAACGGAAAACTCTTTTGTCTAGCAAGTTTTCCGTCTTGCGAGGCATTCGTCTTGCAGGGCACCACTGTATGTTAAAAGCAATACTTAAAATACCCAGTTTAAGTCACTGGGTGGCTCTTCCCTGTTTAGGGAAGTTTTTAATGTTTGATGTTTTATTGTGTTTTTAATATCCTGTTGGAGCGGGGTATACGTAATAAATTATTTTATTTATTTGTTTGTTTATTTATTTATTTATTATTGACAGTTACCTTCTAGCGATGCAATCTTATATATGTGTGCTCAGAAGTATGTCAGATAAGTATGTGTAGGACTACAGTCTAAGTGGTGTAGAAATCTCTTGATCCTTCTGATACTCGCTTGAGTATGTACCAACATCTTTTTATACACCTCTAGAACATTTCAGTTTGCTTGGACCGGTCTCTCTTACTTCACAGTCAGGGCTTTTAAGAGAAATCTTTCAAAGAAAGAAATCTGGAGTGGGGCAGCTGAGAATCGGAATACATAAACAAATCTGATCACACTTTTTCAGGTCATGGATCAGGGTTAGAGGAAGTTCTGTCCCAACGAAAGTTGCCTCTGCTGATCCTTACTTGTCAAAAATGCTTTATTCCTCAAAAACAATGTGTTATGTACAGCAGCCATGCTCTTGGTCCTTCTAAGATGTTTGACGAAGCAGGATATTGTCACTGAGAGCTCATGTTAAACAGCTGCTCTCTAAGGCGCCATAGTACTTTCTTGTCACCAGAAGAAGCCTAATTGCAAAGATAAACTGTCTGCTCCTCTGGGAAATAATAGCAAATGGGAGAAGAATGAAGCAAATTCCAAATATGAGAAAATAAACAAGGGGAAAATGTGCAACTTGTAAACAATGGAACTTCCTTTTAATATGTTATGCTCTTGCTGGGATGAAAGCTTTTGAAAACAACGTTGCTAAAATGAGGCACACGGCACTGCCAAACACAAGTGTGTGTGCTTCTATGTGAACTGAAACATGTTTTGAACGCTTTACATTTTCAAGGTATTTTTCATATCTTGCCAAGGGCAAAATCATGCCTGGGTCAATACGCAATGAAGGGTGAGGGAAGTCAGGGTGGCTCCAGTGCAAATGTTTGCAGTAGCAGAGCACTGGAGTGTAAGTGAGAAACCTTGGCTCTTTCCATAAGGGTTCATGTTCAAAACCTCTCCTGTGAGAGATTTCTGTTTTCTAAACTCCACCATGTCCCTTTGTGGCAGGCAAACACATATACAGGTACCCTGATCTAACAGGAAGAATCCATGCACTCACTGCCCTTCTGGAGAAGGCTGCTTGCACATGTAAAATAGTGATGTGCAAACAAGGTGTGCAGAAATCTTCTAATCTGGTTTGTCCTGACCCTATACCAGGGGTCCTTGAAGGGGCAGGGCTGTCTACACTATTGCCTGTGGAGATCTCTCTCCACCCCACAGTCAGCATATTGTTGGCCAAGGGTGCAGGGTCTTCTTATAGCACTCTCCTCTACAATATCTACAAATCTGGAGATGCAACCCACTTTTTGACTAGAGTCCCCACGACAGCTCGCAACATTCATAAAGGGCAACACTTCCCACAAAACCATACGCTTTGAAATTTGAAACTATCATAAGGAAAGATATTTGAGGTGGAGGAGGAAACAGGAGAGCATAACTTTAAAATCTTGGTGCTCCCTTCCCATAGCTGACCTGGCAAGGAACAGGACAGTCTGAGTGAACCAGCAGCAGGCATGGTGATGGGGCCTGTTTTTCCATGGATTTCCTCCTTATTCCAGCGTGAACGTCTTTTAAGATTTTAGATGTGAACAGGAAACCATGGGTATTGATTGGGCACATATTTTTACAGGGAGAAGGGAACCAACAAATATGCATGATAGAATAAACAGTTCAGCTGAAGAATGGGAACCACATTATCTCTGACGCCAGGGGAGATTTGCCAGTACAAAGAAACTGAAGATTGGGCTGCCTGCTCTTAGAACTAGTCTGCTATCTTCTCTAGCATATGCTGCCTTGTGAATAACTATGGAGATGAAAAGAAACCTCAGTGCCAGAATTTAAGGTGCTAGGAACACACACACACTAGCGTGCTCACAAACTGCACCCATTTTCTACAAATGCATTGCAAGCAACCACATCCACGGAATCTTGCAAAGGCGCAATGCATCATGGGGACAACATCCATGTGGTACTTTTGGCCTTTGGAAACTTCGGAGTGCTTTTGTTTGAGAGTCCCTGGAGCTTCCCTTGGTAGTTCTACGTTCTCCGCCTTGTGATTTGATCTCTCTGTTGGCTCTGTCTCATTGGATGACAAGCCCTGGTGCCTCAGTGGGCCTGCGCGGGCAGGGAGGTGACAGCAGGGAGGTGCTCTGGTGTTTTGCAATAACGAAACAGCACGGTAAGATAAGAGGCTTGCCAGGGCCACCTCGTGAGTTCACAGCACAGGTGAGATTTAAACCAGGACCTTGTACTTTACAGCTCAATCTCTGCTTTAGCTCCAGTACAATATTCTAGGTGCATCTGTGAGCTAAGGTGGCATGGGTGCAATCTCTTGGCCGCTACCCTACACTACAAGCTTTTTCAAAAGAAGGACTTGCATGCCCTAGGGTGCTAACGTATACCACAGGACACAGAGTCCAAATTCGCGATGAATTCTGGATGCAGTATTCTTTTCAAATTTTCTTCTACAGACCTCTTTTTTTCCAAAACGAGATCATTTACCTTTGCTGAAAACAAAAGCAACTGCAACGCAACGCAACGCAGCCTGGGCCCTGCTCAACTGGCAGGACAAACATTCCCATGACCTGCACTGCACAATGCAGTCCCAAGTGTAAATGAATGGTTTCCAGGCTGGAAATGCCCCCCTGGACCCCCACTCCTGATGTGGCAACTCTCCCTTCATGGCCTAGGACCCTTGTACCTACGGGACCACCTCTCCTGGTATGCCCCACGGAGAGCCTCAAGGTCCATAAATAGCAACACCCTAGAGGTCCCGGGCCCTAAGGAAGTTAGACTGGCTTCAACCAGAGCCAGGGCCTTTTCAACACTGGCTCCGGCCTAGTAGAACGCTCCGTCTCATGAGACCAGGGCCCTGCAGGATCTGATTTCTTTCCGCAGGGCCTGTAAGACAGAGTTGTTCTGCCTGGCCTTTGGCTTGGATCAGCTTGATCCCCTCCCCCTCTTTCCTTTTGTGATGGAACTCCTATTTGGGGACTTTCCTGGCTTTTTTCTGGCCCACTTAGGACCAGTCTGGATAGTTGGCCTTGGTGAAGATTTGACGCTTTCATCCCCAAAAAGTTTTTGATTTGAGTTTCTACTGAAATATGGCTGCATTTTAATGTTGTATTTTAATCTAGTTTTTAAGTTGTATTTTAATCAATTGTTTTTATACCTGGTATTAGCCGCCCTGAGCCCGGTCTTTGCTGGGGAGGGTGGGGTATAAATAAAAATATTATTATTATTATTATTATTATTATTATTATTATTATTATTATTATTATTACATTGGAGGCTAGGGTCATTTGGAGGAAAGAAAGTGGTAGCCACCCACCTTTGACTTTTTTCCTTTCAGTGCTGGGCCCTTAAAAGAAAAGAAATGTTTGCAGGAGAACATAGGAAGAGCCTGCCAGATCAGAAAGACTGTGCAGCATCCTGTTCTTACCGTGGCCAAACAGATACCTATGAGGAGCCTGAAAGCAGGACCTGAGGGCAACAGCGCTCTCCCCACTTGTGAGCCCTGGCAACTGGCATTCAGAACAGACAGCACCTCCCAAAATGCCTTCCTTCTCTCCTCCACTCTGGGAAGCCTAAACCTTTGCGATGAGGATTTTGCAGAGAGCTGCGATGTGACCCTGTACATCAAGGATGGGGAAACTCAGACCCTCCAGGTGCTGCTGGACTCCAACTCCCATCAGCCCCAGTGTGGCCAGTGTTCAGGGATGATAGGCGTTGTAGTCCTTTTAAATGTGTTGCCTTTTAAAAATGTGTTGTTCTTATTTTTATTATGTATTTTGTGCCTTCATATTGTGCTTTTATGTTGCGAACCGCCCTGAGACCTTTGAGTATAGGGCGGCATACAAATTTTAATAATAATAATAATAATAATAATAATAATAATAATAATCCAGAAATATCCATCAGGCCACAAGTTCACCATCCCAAGGAGTCCAAGCTCTCCCTCTTCACACACAAATACCCTTTTCTTATAATGATGTCGGTTTGCTTGTCAACAACCTCAGCACAGTTTTGCACAAATATAAAATGCAAAATTGGGACGCAGGTGGCGCTGTGGGTTAAAGCCTCAGCGCCTAGGGCTTGCCGATCGAAAGGTCGGCGGTTCGAATCCCTGCGGCGGGGTGCGCTCCCGCTGCTCGGTCCCAGCGCCTGCCAACCTAGCAGTTCTAAAGCACCTCCGGGTGCAAGTAGATAAATAGGGACCGCTTACCAGCGGGAAGGTAAACGGCGTTTCCGTGTGCGGCTCTGGCTCGCCAGAGCAGCGATGTCACGCTGGCCACGTGACCCGGAAGTGTCTCCGGACAGCGCTGGCCCCTGGCCTCTTAAGTGAGATGGGCGCACAACCCCAGAGTCTGTCAAGACTGGCCCGTACGGGCAGGGGTACCTTTACCTTTACCTTTAAAATGCAAAATTGTTTTCCTTTCTACGAGGAAGTTAAAGCAGACTGCATGCTGTTGTTGCTTTCTTCAACTGCCCACGATAAATGAAATTGAGATGACAGATACTTACCGCTTCCATTAGTCCCTTTACAGTGGGTGATTTTAACATCAAAGCATCAAACACTTCGTCAGCCTCTTTCCTCACGTAAAGCAGCACTGAAAGGATGAGAAGCAAATTTTTGGAATAGACACAGAACATTCCCACAAGCAAACTACTCCCTCTTGGACAGAAAACTATTCCTCTCCAACAAATGACAAGTGAAAAAGGCCAGAGACTCGTGTTAAAAATAAAACTATCCCATGTCACAGAACAGGAGGAGAATGTGCCAATTTCAAAATATCCAGAGGAAAATGATGTGTTCTTTCCACAAACTGCGCCACCCCCACAGGAAGCAGTTGTAAACAGTCACACCCATTTTCCATTTCAGTTGGGTGATAGGCAGAAATATACTGACCAGTAAGTGGAACTAATTTCCTTGTCACGCTAAGCAACCCCACAAGCAAAATAGCTATTCTCATCAAAAGTCGGAATTTCCTGGAATTCAAACGGTGGGTTCAGCTGTTGGCAGAACCAGAATTTTGCAGTTGGAAGGAGGTCTTTCAGTCTCTCGCTTAATGGAGGAATCTTGCAAGTGCAGCAACCCTGACAGCTGTCTGTTTAGCTCTTCCTTTGAAGGACATGCCACCTTCCTCCAAGGCAGTCCGCACCACAGTTGAACAGTGCAAACCATTAGGAGGTTTCTGTAACGTTTAACCCTTGCTGTTTCCACACATTAATTCTAATCCCGCCGGTCCTCTAGGAAACACAGAAGCAGTCTGCTCAGCCTTTTATTTAACAGCCCCTCAGATACCCAAAGGACGCGGGTGGAGCTGTGGTCTAATCCACAGAGCCTAGGGCTTGCCAATCAAAAGGTCGGCAGTTCGAATCCCCGTGACGGGGTGAGCTCCCGTTGCTCAGTCCCAGCTCCTGCCAACCTAGCAGTTCTAAAGCACATCAAAGTGCAAGTAGATAAATAGGTACCGCTCCGGCGGGAAGGTAAACGGCATTTCCGTGCACTGCTCTGGTTCACCAGAAATGGCTTAGTCATGTTGGCCACATGACCCGGAAGCTGTACGCCGGCTCCCTCGGCCAATAAAGCGAGATGAGTGCCGCAACCCCAGAGTTGGCCATGACTTGACCTAATGGTCAGGGGTCCTTTACAAATACTCAAAGACGGCTATCAAGTCTCTCCATAATCTTATCTAGCTCTTTCAACTGTTCCTCGTAGGACTTCATTTCTAGACCCCTCACCCTCCTCTCATGTGATGGAAGACACATGTCTTTCACGTAGAGGTGGACACCCCCTTCACTACTTCTTTTGTGGTGCTCAAAGAGCAGCGCCAGCAAATAGCACATATGCAACATGTAGTTTTAGATGCAAGCATGTGCATGCTGGTGTAGCTGGTCCAGAGGTAAAATGCATGACCAGTCAACCGCCTTATATGATGCTAGACTTCAGAAGGGGGTCAAATGTCTCCAGTGTTAAGATGGTCAGAGGGGGGCCTGCTTGGTAGCTCCATCACCCTCAGAACTCCAGGGTATGGCAGCGCAGAAGATGGCATTTTCTGTGGCAGCCCCTAAGCTGCCTCTCCACAGATTTGCACCTGTCACCTTCATTGTGCAGTTTTTGCCGTATGTGCCTCTTTATTCTGGCCTTTGTTGTTGATCATGCTGGCACCCGCCTGTCTCGGGAGACAATGAAGGAGTGTGCCTTTGCGGGTGAAGTCATGCCTGCTGTGGCTGTAGACCCTGATATGGGAGAGACATGTTTTGTTGCAGCTGGGGCAGATGAAGGCATCTGGTTGTTGTGATGCTGCAGATGCACCAGGGCGTTTCTGCGTTCCTCCCAGCGGTCATTTCTCCTTTGGTCAGCACTGTGGATGCACAACCTGGCTGTATATCTCCAGGCACTGTGGCTGTCTGCAAGGGATTCCCACACATGTTGTCAGCCTTCATATCACATTTGCAGACATCTTTGTGACTCGGAGTTGGTCCGCCAACAGGCCTGGTGCCTGAAGCCAGCGCCTCGTACAGCATGCCTTTGGGGATCCTGCCATCTTCCATTGTGTGCACATGACCAAGGCAGCATAGACATTGCTGAGACTTCGGCATAATTCAGAACCATATTTCCATTCTGATTTTTTCCTTCCCAATGACTTTCACATGAATTCTGACTTAGGGAAAACTGAGAATAAACTGCTACCTCTTTTCGTTCCTTCTTCTTTTATTTGCTTCAGCGGTGGTGAGCTGAAGTCTTCTTCTACTGGCCGGAATATCCTTTTAGCCAAGATGCTACTGTAGGGAGAGAAAAATGAGAAAGATGTACCAGATTTATAGTACTGGGGGTGGAATTGTTACCCATAACTTGTTCTCCTAATTGTAGCTGGGAGGCTGTGCTACATTGTGGTTGCACTGGCCAAGACTTTTGTCTTAGTACTTGTGACAGGCCTAATCTAAAAAGCAAGGTTACAGTTTAATTTCATGACTGTGTATTATGTTGATTTACTACTACAGCTATACAAGAAGCTGCATGTATTCTACAAACAGAAAACAGTACCCTAAGAATCTAAGCACACACAACTTGTTTCTAGCAATTATGGATCACAAAAAATAAAATAACAAATAAAATAATATATACAATATGTCTTAATTTTCATGTAGCATAAACAGATCACAAAGTTCAGCTTTCTGAACTACAGAATTTGGGTTACATTTTGCAAATATATATATATATGCTTTTTTGTCAAGCACACACAGCCTTGAAATAAATACCAAGACTATTGTTATATGAAGACACACAACTATGTGTATGATTAAAAGGACAACAGTTTGCTTCTAGTGCAAGGCAACAGGAACTGGAACAAAGTAAAGAAATCTGCCTCTGCCATGACAAACATTAAAACACTGGAATTTAAACTGCATCGGAACTTCAGTACTTGATTATTACTACTATTATTTTGTCAAGGGGGTTGAAATCCTGCCTGCAAAATTTACAAGACAAAAAAAATGACTTACCCTTCTCGCTCATCATCTGTGTTATAGTAAGCCTGTAAGAGCAGACAAAGAACAGATTCATTATTGTAATTTCACCAGGTGTTGCGACACAGAAGTGCTAATGGAGAGACAGAGCGGTTGCATGCATGCCAATCAGATGGTTAGTACAGAATTAGACTATTGCTCCATCCAGTATGGTATTGCCTGCGTCAAGGATAAGAAACTGGTTTTTTTGCCCAAAGTCCACATTCTCTCATGGGCAACTTCCCAGAAGCCTTGTACCAGTGGTGTGGCAGGGCCGATGCGTAAGTGGATGGAGCAAATGGATGTGACTCTTGCGTTTGTGCAAAAATTACATTCCAGACATAGATCAAATTACATTCCAGCCATAGATCATGCATATTTCTCCATCTTCCCTCTACACCAGCAAGAGTCACTATTACAGTCCAAGGGCACATTCCAAGCAGGCCTAAGCATTCAAGCTATGTGTGGCCCAGAGGGCTGCATTTGGGCCTCTGGTTCTCCACCCCTGGTCTACGTTGACTAGCAGTGGTCTTCTGGAACTTGAGACAAGAACTGTTTCAAGATGCCAGAGATTAAATATGTCCATTTCTGTTACCCCCCGTTATTTTTCCAGACTTCAGTTCACTCTATTTCTCCATCCGTTTGTGATTAAAAAATAAATCGTGAAAATTCACACACATTTTTGGTATACAATTGTGCCTGACTTACATTCTGGCAAATTGTTTGCTCTAGCACCCTGCTTTTTTGCACATTGTTTGCACCTATACAATGGTACCTCGGGTTAAGAACTTAATTCGTTCTGGAGGTCCGTTTTTAACCTGAAACTGTTCTTAACCTGAGGTACCACTTTAGCTAGTGGGGCCTAGCACTGCCGCTGCACGATTTCTGTTCTCATCCTGAAGCAAAGTTCTTAACCCAAGGTACTATTTCTGGGTTAGCGGAGTCTGTAACCTGAAACATCTGTAACCTGAAGCATCTGTTACCCAAGGTACCACTGTATACACATCTTTATATACACTTTCCCCTAACACATAATGTTTTTGGCCACAGAGCTGCCCTGCAACATTCAGGAAAGTGGCAAGTTCAGAGAGCCCCTCGCGCCGGGCAGACATCCGCAGCGTGGGGAGCCCTGCAGGAGTTCCCCGCAGGGCTCCCCACACTGCGGATAGCAGCCTGCCGCCCGGCGGGCAGGGTGCCCTGAAGCAGAGCGCCCCGAGCGCCGGGCAGACATCGTCCAACCCCACAAGCTCGGGGGACAGCAGGGAGGTGCAGCGCCGCCATCCCGCTGTTCCTCGACCTGGTTCGGTTGCCCCCACCTGGTTTTGGGGGGGAAATAAAGGGGGGGGAATTCCTTTATTTCCCCCCCCAAAAAAAAAACTCGGTGCGTCCTATGGGACGGAGCGTCCTATGGGACGAAAAATACGGTATATTTTCCCACTGAACAGAGATATATGTATGGTGTATCATGCAGTCATAAATCGTTTCATCGGAAAGCTATATGCAATCTTTCTTAGGTTAAAGCATGATTTTGGCTGAAACTGTGCTGACATCTTCTACTGCATTTAGTCTCTTTCTGTGCAGGAAAAAATATTTTTAGCTGACAGCTATTAGCACAGTGTCTAGGGTGCTAATACCTTCTAAATGATGGCTGATTAAAGGAAATTAATGGTAAACTCCCACCCCTGTCAATTTAAGCTTTGTTATGCTGAGCATTCTAGGCAGATCTGATAGCTCTGTTCATCATGTTGTCTGCCTTAATATTATTTAGACTCTGAGAGATATTAACAGAGTGCGATTAAACAGAGGCGGGGGGGGGGGGGGGGATATGGAAGTAAAATCTGTTTTCCCTAGGATAGACAATCACACTGAGTTCTTTGAATACAGTTTATGTATTCAGCATTATTTTAATTATACTCTCTTCCTAGATACATTGGCTCTGCCCATCTATTATACTTGGGCCATAGGGGGTGGTGGAGATTACAATCCAACCAGTCAGGTTTCCCACCGCTGATATGCACAAAGAAGAAGGGAGCACGTTAAGTGACTTTTGATTGTGTAAACTTAGACGCTTAAAATTTTATGATTTTTTAAAAATTTCTTGTACAAATCAAAATAAATAGACCTTATTCACTGTTAACAGGCTATTAGGAACCATTCGTTTCAACCGCACTGAGCAATGACAGAGCAGATGATCTGTACCATGGGTAGGCAAACTTAGGCCCGGGGGCCAGATCTGGCCCAATCGCCTTCTAAATCTGGCTCACGGACGGTCCGGGAATCAGCATGTTTTTACATAATAATAATAATAATAATAATAATAATAATAATAATATTTTTTATTTATACCCCGCCCTCCCCAGCCAAGGCCGGGCTCAGAGCGGCTTACAAACAATAATAAAAACAAGAAGAATGATTACAACTTAAAAACAAAAATAAAATACAACATTAAAATAATGGAACATTAAAATATTAAAATGTAGCCTCATCTCAGGAGGAGAAGGAAAAGAAAGAAAAAGAGAGAGAGAGAGAGAGAGAGAGGGAATCAAATTGGCTCCAAGCCAAAGGCCAGGCGGAACAACTCTGTCTTACAGGCCCTGCGGAAAGAAATCAGATCCTGCAGGGCCCTGGTCTCATGAGGCAGAGTGTTCCACCAGGCCGGAGCCAGAGTTGAAAAGGCCCTGGCTCTGGTTGAAGCCAATCTAACTTCCTTAGGGCCCGGGACCACTAAGGTGTTGCTATTTATGGACCTTGAGGCTCTCTGTGGGGCATACCGGGAGAGGCGGTCCCGTAGGTATGAGGGTCCTAGGCCGTGAAGGGCTTTAAAGGTCAAAAACAGCACCTTAAATCTGACCCTGTACTCCACTGGGAGCCTGTGCAGCTTGAAAAGCACTGGGTGAATATGCTCCCATGGCAGAGACCCCGTGAGGAGCCTCGCTGCAGCATTCTGTACCCGCTGGAGTTTCTGGGACAGCTTCAAGGGCAGCCCCGCATAGAGCGAATTACAGTAGTCAAGCCTGGAGATGACCGTCGCATGGATCACTGTGGCCAGGTCAGGGCGGGAAAGGTAAGGGACCAACTGCTTGATGCGGCGAAGGTGGAAAAATGTCGCCTTGGCTGTTGCTGTAACCTGCGCCTCCATGGAAAGGGAGGCGTCAAGGATTACACCCAAACTCTTAACGGAAGGCAATGGCACTAATTGGGCCCCCGCAAGAGAAGGGAGTTGGTCCCTCATCCCCATGCCATCCCGACCTAGCCATAGGACCTCTGTCTTTGAAGGATTTAGTTTCAATCGGCTCCCACGAAACCATCCAGCCACAGCTTCCAAGCATCTGGTCAGTGTGTTCGGGGTCGAGTCGGTGGGGCCATCCATCAGCAGATAGAGCTGAGTGTCATCAGCATATTGGTGACAGCCCAGCCCAAAGCTCCGGATAATCTGGGCAAGGGGGCGCATAAAGATGTTAAAAAGCATCGGGGAGAGAATTGCGCCCTGCGGCACTCCACACACCAAGGAGTGGTGCGATGACATTTCCCTCCCTAGTGCCACCCTCTGTCCCCGACCAGAGATAAAAGAGCACAACCAGTTACGGGCTATGCCCTGTATCCCCACGTCTGCGAGGCGGTGGTCCAGAAGATCATGATCGACCATGTCAAAGGCTGCTGACAAATCTAAAAGGATCAGCAGTCCTGACCCGCCTCAATCCAGGTGTCTACGGAGATCATCTGTTAGGACAACCAGAGCCGTCTCCGTCCCAAAACCAGGACGGAAACCGGACTGAAATGGATCTAATGCCGATGTTTCCTACATGAGTAGAATGTGTCTTTTTATTTAAAATGCATCTCTGGGTTATTTGTGGGACATTGGAATTCGTTTGTTTTTCTTCTTCGAAATATAGTCCAGCCCCCCACAAAGTCTGAGGGACAGTGGACCGGCCCCCTGCTGAAAATGTTTGCTGACCCCTGATCTGTACAAAGAAGGTCTCTGGTTCAATCTTTGGCATCCTTAGTAGGATTAGGTAGCAGGCGATGGTACCCATGGAAGGGCCATGCCAGTCACAGTAAATAATAGTGGAGTGGAGTAAATAATAGTGGAGTAAAATAATAGTGGAGGCCTACTCTCAGGCAGCTTCCTAACTCTCAAACTGAAATCAACAAAATACAAAAAGGGGGCTACGTTGGCTGGATCATGCCCATTGGGTTCAGAACTTCCGATAGCAAAGGTGGAGAACCTATAGCCCTCCAGATGTTGTTGGATTGTAGGTCCCACCAGTCCAAGTCAGCATGGTCAATGTTCAGATATGGGAGCTGCAGTCCAACAATGTCTGGAGGAACACAGGATCCCCGTCCCTGCTCCACAGCACCTCAGTGTTGCAGATGTGAAAATATATCCTCCAGGAGCATGGACCAAAAAGCCCGCTAGGATTTTATGCAGTTCTGTAAAGAATCTGGCAGTGGCGCCTTTCCTTATCCCTTACCTGCCCAGTTCTTTGCAGGTTCCCAAAATGAACGTCTGGTATGAAGAGAACGGGCTGCGAGTCCAGGTCAGCCATGGTTTTGAAGTAGGTGATGTCGCTCTTCTTCTGGAGTGGGACAGTGCTCAGTTTCCCTTCAGCTGTTCAGGAGAGATGGGCGGAAAAGTTCAGGAGTGGGGCAAGCTGGGAAGTACAACCGAGCACAATGCAAACCAGACTACAATCCTGATGCTTTGGCCTACAACTCCCAGCAGCCCCTGGCTGCGTAGCCATGGAAGCTGTAGCCCCAAACACCTGGAGGGAACCAGTCTGGCCAAGGCTGAAGGAAGGGCATATCTCCCTCACCATTACTACACGGAGGTTGCGACAGCTGGCCTTTTGCTTTCTTCCTATTTTGCTTCCTTTCTTCATCCCGGATTTTCCTCTCGGCTCCCTGTCATGAGAAACACAGATATTGATGAGTCTACTGTGCACGGCACCTCCCTCCAACAGGGATAACTGGCTCCCTGCTGTTATAGCCGGCCCAATTCATTCATCCCATTATTCCTGTGTCGCTTCGGGGGGTCTAGCCCACCCAAGGCAGCTCACAATATCAGAAAGGCACCATAAGAGGCGCGATCTAAAATAATCAAAATGAACAAAGGCCATAGCATTAGCACATCTGAAAAAGGCCAGTTAAAACACTTATGACTAAGAGGACAACTAAATAGAGGTGGGTTATATAACACAACTCTGTGGAAAAGGTCGTTAGCAAAAGGCAGTTTGAAAAAGTTGGGTTTTGAAAAATGGTTTAACAATCCAGAACATGGAGGCCATTTACATCTATCAAGGGTAGGAGAATTCCAGAGTCCTGGATTACCCTCATTCAATGTGGGAGGGATTAAATTAGGGTTTCTGCAATTAAAACTCCTACTTCTTTAAAAATTTACATTCCGTGGTAAGGAAACTGATAGTATAATGTGGGGTAAGAATAAACTGACATCCCTCTTCTGCTGCTGCTCTGAACCTTGTTTCGTTGCTCCTTCCTTCCACATCCTTTTTTTTCCCCATGAGAAAAGAGTTTAAAAATGCTTAATTCAGTCCAGCTTAGCAATGCTTTTGGCTACATCTCTGCCAGGCCCTTCTGAATTGATCAAGTGGATCAATTTTCTATTTAGAAAACCATCCAGAGCATGGCAGAACCAAACACCAACTCGCAAGCCTCAAGGTTCATTGCCACCTTATTTTGCAGCCGACACACAGTGAAACAAAGTATATAAGGGAAATAAATGAAACGGGGCGCATAACTTTGCAGAGAGACAATGCTGGCGCACTATCAGATTATGCCCGCTGTCCTGAGGCACCCGCTGGGGTTGTCTGCATCCAGCCCTTAATCCCTTTCCCCCAAGAGGCACAGGACGAATGTATTAATACCAGCAACAAAAATAGAGCTATAATGAGGACAATTAAGGGAGCCTGCAAACGAGTACATCCAAGCTCACAAACAAAAATTAAAAAATGCAGATGTGTCCCGTGGGATTTAAACACTCTCTCTGTTGACCTGCTGAGCCATTCTGTAGCCGCTGCTCTACAATAATGTAAATACATAATGAAGGAATTCCATGCTGCTATGTGTACGATAAGGAGCTGAGCATTTAGCTGGCAATTAAACTATAATTCAGTGAAGAAACAGAAATCTGACCTGTTCCATACATCAAAATGCTCAGAAAGTTACTTGTTGGGGCTAATACTTCTAAGACATAGGTGGGGAACCTTTGGCCCAGAGGTCTAACCAGGCCTCCCCATTTGGCCCAGATACAATTTCGGCCTAGTCACAACTAACTGCCCTACCTACACCAGTGGGAAGTGGGGTAGGGTGGGGTGGCGTGGGGTGGCGTGGCTGAAAGGGGATTTGCAGGCACTACCAATCAGCTGCTCATTGATGCCAGTTCAAAGAGACAGCACATTGAAAGGGGTTTCTGAAGACCTGACATCAGCTGAATCGAAGACCATTGGCAGACAGGTGTAGAAACAGGGAAAATCCAGGAAAAAGAATAATATGAGCTGATAGGACAAGATAAAAGGAAGGGAGAAGGGAGGAAAGGGGCAAAGCCAAACATCAACAAAATGGAAAACAGCAAAACTGAAAATGTAAATTAGACAAAAATAGCTATAACTTTAAAAGGTAAAGGTAAGGGACCCCTGACAGTTAAGTCCAGTCGCAGACGACTCTGGGGTTGTGGTGCTCATCTCGCTTTACAGGCCGAAGGAGACGGTGTTTGTCTGCAGACAGTTCTTCCGATTCATGTGGCCAGCATGACTAAGCTGCTTCTGGTGCAACAGAACACCGAAACCAGAGCAGTGCACGGAAACGCCGTTTACCTTCCTGCAGAGCAGTACCAATTTATCTACTTGCCCTTTTTGGTGTGCTTTCAAACTGCTAGGTTGGCAGGAGCAGGGACCGAGCAACAGGAGCTCACCCTGGCGCAGGGATTTGAACCGCCAACCTTCTGATCGGCAAGCCCAAGAGGCTCAGTGGTTTAGATGACAGTGCCACCCGCGTCCCTTAGCTATAACTTACTCATTACTTAATTCAACACTTAACCTAAAGTCCATTATTTAGCCCAAAGCAATTAATATCTCCTCCCTCCTGGTATGACTTTGGGTTCAGCCAACCCTGTTGAAGATGAATGGCCAAACAACATGTCTTTTTAAGGGGGGGGGGGGAGCGTGCTGAACCTGGCCGCTTTTATTTTGAAGAAAAGCACTCCGAGGTCCCCAGTCTGTAATATATTCTTAGTTGGATCGGGGTCTCATACCAGTTTCCTACTGTCAGGCTGCTATATGACCTCAATGATCTGTGTGCAGTAAACAGCACCTTAGGGGGCAAATAGCAACTGGGGAAAATATGTTTCCTGAGAAAACAGTTTACAATCAACAGAGGGCCAACACAGCCCAGGCTGGTCTCTCCGTGATCCTACCTGTCACCTCTAGTCTGAAATATAATTAAGGATTAACATAGGCAGAAATCTCCATAGGTCTAGACTGTGGCAGGAGATGGGAGGAGGGTTTCAGGTGCATAAACCCTGGACAGTTAAGTCCAGGCAAAGGAGACTATGGGGCTGTGACGCTCATCTCACTTTCAGGCCGAGGAAGCAGGCGTTTGTCCACAGACAGCCTTCTGGGTCATGTGGCCAGCATGACTAAACCGCTTCTGGTGCAAGGGAACACTGTGACGGAAACCAGAGTGCACAGAAACGCTGTTTGCCTCCTCACCGCAGCAGTACCTATTTATCTACTTGCACTGACATGCTTTCAAACTGCTAGGTTGGCAGGAGCTGGGACAGAGCAACGAGAGCACACTCTGTCGTGGGGATTCGAACCGCCGACCTTCTGATCGGCAAGCCCAAGAGGCTCAGTGGTTTAGACCACAGTGCCACCCACGTCCCACAATGCTAGGAAGCATTGGAACGATATCAAACCCCTTCAAAGCTGCAACTTCAAGCCTTGCTGGATGAAGAAGAGTGATTTTAGAAACTATTCACCCAATCACTTCATTCTCGCCAAATGATTCCAGGGTGCAATCTACTTTAAGCACGGGTTTTTTTATATAAAAAAAATATTTTCTGAACTTGGCTCATTTGCCACTGTGTGGATGTCAAGACTCTGAAGTTCCTGATTGCAATTAACGTCCAGGGAGCCAGACACTTGATGGGATGGAGGATTTACGAGGAGTAAAATGAGATCAGCTTCACATGTGATTCTCTCTCCTCCTCCCTCCAGTTTTCTGACATAGAAACCTGCAGTACAGCTGTTCAGACCAGGGCATATTGGAAATTCAGTGAAATGAAAGGAATAGCACCCAATTGTTCTGATGGTCTTGGTTTCAGCTTAAAAATAAGATGCTATTGAGCCATCTAGCTCAATATGCTGACTGTCAGCAAGTCTCAAAATTCCAGACTGGGGCCTCTCCCAGCTCTAATGCCCCTTCCGACCTTCAGGAGGAGGGGGGGTTGTGGGATCACGACCCCGCCCACACTCTGCGAGGCTGGCGTCAGCCTCGCAGGAGACAGGGATTCACCCAATTAGCATACCCTGTGGCGCCAGCCAATTGGCTGGCGGCAGGGGCGGGCCTTCCTAGGGCCACTTAAGGTCAGGGCAGCCCCTGGCTCACCCCCTTTCTTCCCTGGAGACGTCGCAGCATGAGCCTTTCCCTGCCGATTTTGACTCAACATGTGGGCTGCGTTTAGTGAGTTATAACGGGCAGCTGGTCTAGTAGCTATCTCCTTGTTAGCCTGCCGTGTGCCTTATATTCAGCAGCCTTTTACCCGCTTTCTGTTTCTGGTGTTGAGCCTTATTTCCTGATTTATTCCCCCCTCCTTAAGTTTCCACTTCGTGTAGTCCTTTACTCTTACATTTTATTTCCTTCTTTCAGTCTGACTCATTCTGCTGCCTGGTTTAAGAAATCCCATCACAATTGTCCCGGCTTCCAGGCAGTATACATTGTCGCTTAACGACAGGCAGTTCGTCCTACATTGTTAATTCAGGTACCTAGTGGATGGCCAATCAAGGATACATTGTCTTTGGCAGCATTTTCCTTCTGCTGGGCCTCCAGCATAACCTTTTGTTTTTCAAAGTGTTAGTTAAAGGGACAATTCCCAGAGAGCGATTTTCTTTGATTCCATTTGATTGCAGGTGGGGCTGCCTATTGTTCCATCCCTATATGCTTGTGAGTTATTTAGCTGTGTCTATCTGCCTGACCCTTTGTTAGAAGGCAAATAAATAAATTTATAGGCAAATACAAACCAAACAGTCAAGTGAAGAATAATTATTTCATATCATCATTAGTTATGGTAGACAATTTATAGCATATCATCATTAGTTATGGTAGACAATTTATAGCATCATCAATTAATTCTACTTACAGTGGTAATTAATTGAACAAAAAATACTGGCATAGATCGTAATAAATAACAATAACAATAAATAATAGAATAATAATAACAACAAATAAATAAAAATGAATAGATAAATTATAGAATAATAAAAAAAGAAAGACTACTAATAATAAATAAAATAAGTGGATTTAAATTTAATAATTTTTTTTTAAAAAAATATTATAATAAATAAAAATTAATAATGATAATATACATTATAATAATAAAAGAGAATAAGTGGAATGATGTCACATACCAAGATTAAATTGATTAATTAATTGAACAAATCTATAGATAAATATATAAATAAACAAATAAAATAAAATAAAATTCATTAATAATAAATAATTTACATATATTTCGGAACCGTCAGTTGGTTAGAGCGTGGCGACAATAATGCCAAGGTTGCAGGTTTGATCCCTGTATGGAACAATTACATATTCCTGCTTTGCAAGGGGTTGGACTAAATGACCCTTGGGGTCCCACACAATTCTAGAGAGCCTGGATAGCTCATTGGTTAGAGCATGGTGCCTATAATGCCAAGGTTGCTGGTTTGATCCCTGTACGGGACCGCAGCATATTCTGCATTGCAGGGGTTTGAATGAGATATTATAATATGAAGTAGGAAGCATCTTTATATATATATTAATAAATTAATATATTAATAAATTAATAAATTATTAATTATTAATAAATATAAAATATTAATAAATGCATCCCGGATACGCCACCTAACGTTGTGGACCGCCCTGGCACCTCCGCGGCCACCGCAGCAGTGCTGAGAGCAGCCAATGATTCAACAGTGGGTCCTGTGTCCAAGATGGGTCTGGGTAGCCTCCTGTGCCCTGCAACCCACAGGCCTAGTCAGTGTTTCCTCTGTTTTGGAAACCTTTTACCAACAATTCAGGCCCATGGTCACTACGGCCTCTTCCGAAATAGTGAGGAGCTCCTTTGCACTTTGGCCTCCTTATTTAGGGTTCCACATTCGGGTAGCAATCCATTTATGCATCCTCACACATAATTACAGTCTACATGTCCTTGGGTTTCCAATGACAGATCCTCGGGAGGTAGGGCTCATGCTTACAATTATAACCTTTCTGCCTCTCAGAAACTGCCTCCCCAGACTTTCCCAGTATTCCACAAGGAATACTGTGGAAGGGAGAAAGAAGTCTAAGTAAGAAGAAGCATTCGGCCAAGAAGAGCAAAAGAAGTAAGCCTTCTGATGCTGAGGACGATTCAGAAAAGCTTCCTGCTGCCCACCACCTGCTGTGTTCCGAGCGACCAGAATTACTGGATGGAGCACATGGGTCCCTATGTGGAAAAAGGAAAGTCGGAAAATTTGAAGCCAAGCGAGTCCCTCACCATGAGGTTTGCTGGGAGTACAACACGGGTGTGTGCCAAGGGCCAAATTGTAAGTATGTGCATGAATGTGAGAAGTGCCTAGGTAACCACCCAACGTCTTCATGTTTTAAAGGTAAACAGCCTTTTCCGGGCAGCAGGGGGCATTTCCATCAGGGGTCTTGAAAAGCTCACAGACCCGCCAAAAAGAACAGCCAGAAACTGGTATGAATTTGGCCCTTGACTGGCATGTTCTCTTCTGTTGAGCTCTCACCTCTTAGAACCCTTCTTGATAGATACCCTAAAATAGAGGCAGCAAAGAGTTTCTCTTATGGCTTCAGGATCCTCATTTCATTACCCCCTAACTCGGGGAACCCCCCCCCCAAACCAAAGAATCAGTTCGGGAAGTGTCCCGTCTAAACAATTATCGCACTCCTAGAGTGGCAAACCTGTCCCGGACCTTTGTCCTTTAGTGCTTAGAAATAAACATCTACTTCTCTAACAAATTTACCCCTGGGGTTAACAAGGGCATCACGGATGCACAGGTGCAGCGAATTGCCACAGCCATTCCGGGAGCACCTTTGGAGCCTTGGGAACATGATGTCCTGAAGGGAGTATTAGCTTCAGGAGCCAAGCCCACGCTTAGATCTTTTAAAAGGGCTTGGGTGGACTTTATGGAGTTTCAAGGCAAACTTATAAAATAATAATAATAAAATATGATAATGATAATAATAATAATGACAATAATAATAATAGTAAAAAACAAAACAAAACAAAAAAAAACAAAAAAAAAACCTACGCTTGACACACCTCAAGGTAAATTAAAAAATCCTAAGCTTCACACGCCTCCTACCAAGGCTGAAGCTCTGCAATACTTGGTACATTGGAGGGTGCTGGGTCGTGCAGCAAAGACTCTTAAACATCCAGTAGGCGGCAATCTCTTTTTTCTGTAAGGTTGTTTAATCCAGAGACCCTGGTGTGGCCTTCTTAGTGTGAAGAGCACTATGGGGCTGGCGCAGGCCGCAGCCTCCTAAAAGTGATGGTAGAAGGCCCTTAACTTATGACATTCTATGCTAATTCATAAATAAATAAATAAATAAATAAATAAATGTAAAATAATAATAATAATAATAATAATAATAATAATAATAATAAACCATTTAAAAAAAACAAAACAAGAAGAAAGAAAATTAAGAAGTATCTGTTGGTCCAAGGACAAGGCCAAGTTATTTACAGCTGCATACTCCATTGCCTTTGGTGTTATGCGCAGTGGCGAAGTGGTTTGTAAGGCCCAACCAGATTCCATTGCCCGAGGTAGTTTGAGAGACCTGACCTTGTTCAGATCCAATTTAGTCCTGCATGTCCAATGTTCCAAAACCGATCAGCAGTAAAGGACACTAAACAATTCATGTACATGGGACCAACCGTCTCAGGTCCATTCCTCGAACATTGGGATGGCTCCGGCCTTGCACGGCATCAGTCCATGCACGTTATACGAAGGGCGATTGCTGCCTGAGGTTTACCCTCAGCTAAATTCACGGTTAACTCCTTTCGGATTGGGGCCGCCACCACAGCAGTGCATTTGGGACTCTCATCTGAAAGGATGAAGGACTTGGGGGCAGTGGAAGTCTGATGCATTAAGGGAAGTCTGATGCATATAAAGGATATATTCATAAGACATTGTGATTGTTCACAGTATACCTGACCTGGCTTCGTTACCTTCTTTTGCTTTCAGGTGACGTTGTGATGCATATTTGGAGTATAGGCCCTGCACCGTCCACTGGTATATAAACCATGCCGTTAATGGGGACCTAGGGTGCAGGAGCTACGAGGGCGCGCATCTGGATAATCGGGCACAGCATGGTGCATTGGGCCAGGGTCCGCGCCATCAATTCCGGTCTCGGGCCGCACCTTAGCTACATAAATATATCTTGGATCTCTCGAAGGAGAATGCGCTGGGCCAAAAATGTTGCCTGCTATTAGGGCCAGAGCGGCGGCGGAGGGGCCCCCAGATGCTTTAGTTATCCAATTAGGCGAAAAGTGTTAGCTTACAGAAAGGCAGTCGACTTGATGTGGCATATCTTTAGTGACTTGGAGGAACTTAAGGCCTCTTACCCAAACGTCACTACTATTTTTATCTGGGCCTCGTGGATGGAGAGGCGGGTTTGGAGAGATTGCAGGTGCCCGATAGCCATAAACAGGGCTAGGAAAGCCTGGCATTGGGCGGTGGTGCGTAGAGTGGCAGCCCTGGGTGGGAGTGGCATTGAGGGCCCACCCAGTGCCATGGTCATCCAGCTGAGCGAGAACGACTTGGCGTATTGGAAAGCGGTGGACTTGATATGGAACATTATCAATGACTTGGAATTGTTGAGGGCATCCCATGAAAACATTACAATAATCTGGTCATCTTTGCTGGAAAGGCGATGTTGGCGGGATGCAGAAAAACCCGTGGCTGTGAACAAAGCTAGGAGGATTGTGGAGTGCACGGTGGCTCGTGGAGTGGCCGCATGGGGCGGTCGGGTCATTCAGCACCCATGCATATGGTTTGACAAGGAAATGCTTTATCACTGGGATGGCGTGCATACGGTTTGACAAGGAAATGCTTTATCACTGGGATGGCGTGCATCTATCTGATGCTGGAATGCTATTTGGTTGGCAGATAATTTTCAAGGCGTTAGGGATTGGTTACAGGTCTGAGGGTATTGGCGGCGAGCCGGCTTGCGGCTCGGTGGCGGTAGGCATTGGCCGGGGTATTATTATGCAGATGAGGTTGGGGGGGAGGAACGCCATCACCTCCCCCAATGCTTGAAGGGTAGTTCGTTAAAGGACTCCGAGGGGCGACGCCTCGTCCGAAACCTACGGAGGCTAGGGCCTAAAGCGCGCCCCCGAGCGGTAACCCCTTGGGGAGCGCCCAGGGATATGCATCTCGGGTGGCTCCCCCTGTTGGTGTTTAACCCTTCCCGGTCAGACCGGATAGTCGGTTAGGGCCAATGCCTAAAGCCAATACCCTTCTTTCCTGTAATCAATAAAGTTGTGGCCATTTTTCGCCCATTAACCTAAAACTCTGTGTCCGTTGTCTTCATTTATTCCACCTGTGGGGGGGAGGGAATAGCCACACAATGCCCCTTCCGACCTTCAGGAGGAGGGGGGGTTGTGGGATCACGACCCCGCCCACACTCTGCGAGGCTGGCGTCAGCCTCGCAGGAGACAGGGATTCACCCAATTAGCATACCCTGTGGCGCCAGCCAATTGGCTGGCGGCAGGGGCGGGCCTTCCTAGGGCCACTTAAGGTCAGGGCAGCCCCTGGCTCACCCCCTTTCTTCCCTGGAGACGTCGCAGTTTCCCACCCACCCGCCCTTTAGGTTTTGCCACTGACCTTGCTATGGGCTTCGGCTGGTCGTCGCAAGGGGCCTGGTAGGAGTTTTTCCATTTGGCTAATTGGCTGGTTTTGTGAGCCACTTGGTTTTTTCGCCTACCTCGTAGCAAATCGTCACAACTCCCTCGGTTTTGGCGGTAGGCATTGGCCGGGGTATTATTATGCAGATGAGGTTGGGGGGGAGGAACGCCATCACCTCCCCCAATGCTTGAAGGGTAGTTCGTTAAAGGACTCCGAGGGGCGACGCCTCGTCCGAAACCTACGGAGGCTAGGGCCTAAAGCGCGCCCCCGAGCGGTAACCCCTTGGGGAGCGCCCAGGGATATGCATCTCGGGTGGCTCCCCCTGTTGGTGTTTAACCCTTCCCGGTCAGACCGGATAGTCGGTTAGGGCCAATGCCTAAAGCCAATACCCTTCTTTCCTGTAATCAATAAAGTTGTGGCCATTTTTCGCCCATTAACCTAAAACTCTGTGTCCGTTGTCTTCATTTATTCCACCTGTGGGGGGGAGGGAATAGCCACACAACCAGAGATGCTGGGGAACTTGCAACCTTTCACATGCAAAGCTGATGCCCTGTTACTGAGCTACAGGGGCTCTCGCCCATAAAAACCTGCCAAATTGAAGCAAATGTATAAAAGTGCATTTGCCCATAGTTGGAAGGGACCCCCCCCCCAAGCCATTTAATCCCACTCTTTGCTTTGAGGCAGGGCTGGGCAGTTCTAAGTCCCCAACACTAAGGCATTCAGTGTTAAATAAGCCTTTTGTTCATCACCATAGACTGCAACGATATGAAGGATTTTGGCACCCATCGGCCTGTAGCGATGATCTCCCAGCTTGACACCAAAGCCTCTATTACGCAGCCATGTAATTCCGGTCTGCATGCCGCTGCCTTGCACTTTGCGTTACTATTTAAGTTGGTGCCAAATCTGCGAATAAACAAGCTACCCTTTCTGTAGCATTTTATTCTCACTTAGCAGGTACAGAAAGTGGGGCGTAAGCCGGTGGGAACCATGTGAAGATCTTATGGATTTAAGATGCTAATGCAGGTGGCGTCCGGGCGGCGTCACAGCACAAATTCTGCATAACAGAAGCTCTTCCCTGCTGAGTTTTGAATGGCTGAACCTTTGAATGCTAATATTTGTCATGCTCCGTTAGTCATCTGCGTATTATCTTAATCATTCCAAGTCCCGAGCACACTAATGTTGGAAGTAATTTTTGCAGGAATCTCATAAGCGCACATGCTGCTCCCAGCAGCTTTCCTTTTTTCATTTTTCCCTATTACTTGACACTGTAATGCACCTGGGACTAGGCTTGGAGGCTATTATTTACATCAACTGTGTCAAAATCAAATCTGTTTGTAGTCGGGAGCCCATAGAATCACAGGATTTTAGAGTTGTAAGGAAGGGCGGAGGATAAAATCAATTCGGTTTGCATTGAAAGCCGAATTCAGCATATTTGCGCTTCCTGAAACAGTGTGAGAACCGGAACTCATCCATCCTTCAAAATTCACATGAAGCCAAATCTTGCAATGCCGTGATCTCTGAATAGCCTTTGGGGAGAGTCTCCCAGATGATTTGCAAAATTAGATACAGATGCATCTTAAGAACAAAAGAAGAGCCTGCTGGATCAGGCCAACGGCCCATCTAGTCCAGTATCCTGTCCCCACAGTGCCCAACCAGACACACCTGTGGGGAACCCTCAAGCCAGATCCAAGCACACAAGCATTCTCCCTTCCTGTGGTCTCCAGCATCACCATCATGGCTTGTAGCCATCAATGGCCTCCTCTTCCTCCTCCTCCATCCATTTGTCCAGTCCTCTTTTAGAACCACCTTCAATATGTGCTTCATAGTCAGAAGTGAAATATTTTAGCTCCACCTGGTACTGCGGCAAAGCACTACTGGTACCGTTCCTGGAGGCAGTATGCTTCCAATTCCAGTTGCTGGAACCACAGGAGAGGCAAGTGCTGTTGTGCTCAGGTCCTGGTTCCCATAGGAATATGGGTGGCCACTGTGAGAATAGGATAAGGGACTAGATGGGCCTTTGGCCAGATCCAAAAGGACTCTTTGTTTCTTCTTAGCTGGCAGTCAGAACTAGGGCTGGGCGGTTTATCAATATATTGTCCAAAACTGGTTTTAAGTCCATATTGTGATATTAGTTTCATAGTTTTTGACATGGCAATATATTGCGAATCATGACGTGTGTTAGGGCTGGACGATATATTGTCCAAAACTGGTTTCAAGTCCATTTCATGATATTGGTTTCATATTTTTTGACCTAGCAATATATTGGGGGCAGGGAGGGGGTGATGCAAAAATCACAAAGTTGGGGAAACCGTGAAGCCGGCCAGTGCATCTACATAGCTCCATCCTTATTGCAGACACTGTGATATATCAGTATATTGCAATGATTAGCTGGTGATATCGGGATGTTGAAAACCAGATATCGCTCAGCCCTAGTCAGAACCTTCAGAGGTTCACGGGTCTTAAGTTACAAGAGGGTGAAGCCTGCGAAAGCATTTTTCCTACCCATGAGTAAATTTGCAGGTGTGCTCATTCTGATAAAGGGCATCCCTAAGTGCTAAAAATTCTCTATTTTAATCTGTCCACATGACAGAAGGACAGAAGGCACAGTAGTTAAGATACCGGCGATAAATAGAGATGAAGGATCGCAATAGTTTTTATGAGTAGAATAGATCAGATCTTTTTTTTAAAGACCATAATAAGTGACACACAAAAAAAAAACACCACCCCACCCCCACTATTAATTCTACCCTACTCCCTTGCAAGAGATTTATGTTAAACTGACTCAGTGTTGTGGCTGATGTTTCCTTGACAACCTACTTAATGCTATTTAAAGCATTACAAAACAGCCTATCATCTTAAGATAATAAGAAATAACTGTTCTCCAGAAAGTGCAAGGGCATCGAGGGCAGCAGGAATAACACGGAGAGGAAGCAAATCTCAGAACCGCACCTGCCTAATGCGGCAGAGTCAAACACAGGGAGGCATTTGTTTTGCAAATAGATTGTGCGCATATGACTGCCCTTTTAAAAAGAGAGCCTATGATCACAATGTATATTATGATGCATGCTCCTACAGGCTCTGGGCTTGGCTACTGCAACATGCTTGAAGACCACTTAGAAGCATGGGCTAGCACAAAACGTTATAGCAGGCCAGCTGCTAAATATCATGATGGGGAACAGGTGTTGAGGTGAGGCATTGTTGCCACACTGTTGTCTTGGCTGCAGCAGCAATGCCACTCAGGAGGACTGGGATGGGGCAGGGGAAGCAGCAGGTACAGGTGTGATTGCATCTTTGCCCACCATTGGCAACCTGGCTGGTTCTAAGTTCTATGTGGCTAGGGACCCACACGTACAAAGATTTCTCTCTTACATCAGATCTCCCACTTACTTAATCACACCAGACTTCATTTCATTTGTTCCGGACAAACACCTGCAGCCAAAAAGGAGTGCCTTCCCAGTCATGGCTGCCAGGGTATGGAATAACATGCCTCTGGAATTGAGGAGTTGTTCCTCTTTCCATAGAAAAAGACCTTTCTTTTTCATTAGGGTTTTCTGGTTTCTCCCTACAGCAGCTTTTCTGGCAGGCTGATATATTTCTGAATTGATTTATGATACTTCAAATTTTAAAAAATTTTTTTTTGGTAATTTTAATTTCTCTCTGTGTACACACTGTGAGCTGCTCTAAAGACTTGCTGCAAGAGCAAGATATGAATTTTATTTATTTATTAAACTCGTTTGCCGCCCTTCATCCAAAGATCACAGGGCGGTCCACAACATAAAAATTCAAAATGGCAACATGAAATACATAATAAAACAATAACAATAACCAATAACCAATATTTTGTTGAAATAAGCAAGCAAACAAATATATTGGATCCACCATTCATTCTCTCTCCCTCTCTCCTTGAGATGCTTGGGAGAAAGACAGGATTGTGAGGGTAATAATTAAAATAAATGTTCCTTATTCACTTTGCAGCTTATGCAGCCCTTTATTGCTCTCGATGGAGGTGAGTGAAAGAGCTGGTTGTAATTTGTATTTCATACTGTAAGTAACCCACGCTGGGACCCTTATGGTGAAGGACGGGTACGGAATCTTACATAGAAATAAAGTTGGCATGGATTTTGTTTTTAGACCAGATGTACACTTTGTGACAAATGACTGCCTGGGAATCGGCTGTGTTTTGGGTATGGCTGGTAGGAACAGCTGAGAGTATGCGGGAAAGTGCTAAGGATGGGTTTGGCAGATGTGTTGGTAGAAGGACATATGGGTGCAGCTTCTATCTCCCCGGCTGTTTTGATTTAACTGCGAATGAGGTTTTAATCTGTGATTTGTGTGTGTGTATTTTTTGCATTTGAATCCTGCTCGTCATTTCCCCTCCCCTTCTAAGATAATATTTTGCTTCCTTGCTAAACACGCTGCTTCAAATACGGGTCTTTACTGTACCTTGCATTTCATTTGTGATGTTTTATTTTGATATTTTGCAACATTTATGTGTCTAAAGAGATGTTGTGAACTGCTCAGAGATAACACCCTGCGCTCAGAATGGTAAAGAAGTATACCGAAATGCTCTAAAGAAAGAAAGAAATCTTTAAACGTTGGTCTTTGTTTATCAAAACAAAGAGCATTCTCATACAATGCCACTAGATGGCATAAACAGACTTATGGAGGTAAAACAGGTACATTCAAAATTGGGCCCCTGGCCTGCCACAGGCTCACTATCCACTACGCTGACTCCTAGGGAAACGGAGATCCCATGGATCCAAGGTCACAACAATTCCTCTGAACTGGGTGTCAATGCAGTTGGAGAAGCATCAGATTAACATGCTCCAAAACGGACCGATTCTGCCAAGGCAACAGCATTCTGCAGCCAGTTGCAGTTTACAAATGCTCCTCAAAGTCTGCATGCTGCAACAGTCTAACCTGGGTGTACCAGAGCAGGTGGGACGGGGGGGAGATCTGCCTTCCCAAGAAAAGGGAGCAGTTGGTGCACCAGCTGAAACAGCACAAAGGGACAGCTGAGTATCCGGGAGCCAGAGGACTTGAAAAAGACTCCCACACTGCACACTTGATTCTCCGGAGGAAGCACTGTCCAGAGGAAGAGGAGAAATTTCCCCGTCTCTCTGCCACAAGTCCTGAGTCACGTTTTAAGAGCATCTAGTCTCCTGGAATACCCGGTGTCTTGTGCATTTAACGATTTGGCCTGAAAACTCCCAGCCTGAGGCTGCGAATGTGAGTGAGATTATAACTGCACATTATGGGGGAAGGAAACGTAGGACATTCTAAGGATGCTTTCTGTGTAAATTCACAGCTGTTTGCTGTCCTGGCCTCTCAGCTTAATGAACATAAGAATGCAAGAATAGACTGCTGGATCAGACCAATGGTCCATTTAGTCCTCACAGTGACCAGAGCACTCTCCCCTCTTGTGGTTTCCAGCAACTAGTATTTAAAAGTATGCCTAGTAGCCATTGATAGCTGTCTCCTCCACAAATTTGTATGACCCTTCTAGTGATGCTTGGCCCAGAGGAACAGGTGGGAGGTTGGTGGAGGTTGTGACAGCAGCAGGTAACCGGAGACTTCAATGGGACACTTTTTGAACCGAAAGCCCTTATGGACAAAGAGCATCACATCACTTCTGTGACTTACACAACTTCCAATCTGATCTTTATCATTTTTACTGAGAAATAAGCCAGATTGAATTCATTGGACTTTACTTCCTATGAACTTTGCTTAGCATGGAGCCCACCGGCAGGTGTGGAAACCTATTTAAGCCCAAAGGCCAAATTAAACTCATGGGCAACCTTCCAGTGCTTGTATGTCAATGGTGGGTGTGGCCAGAAGCAAAGTGGGTAGAGCAAGGGATGTGACCTTTTACCTTTGTGCAGTAGGCTGTACTGCAGACTCACACAATCCAGATTTTTACTTATACACACACACACACACACACACACACACTCCATCCAGGTAAGGAAGAGACCTGGAGAAGAGGCCTGAGAATCTGAGTTCCCACCTGTTATTCTAGATATGGTGGTACAGAAAAGGTAAAGGGACCCCTGACCATTAGGTCCAGTCATGGCCGACTCTGGGGTTGCGGCGCTCATCTCACTTTATTGGCTGAGCGAGCTGGCGTACAGCTTCCGGGTCATGTGGCCAGCATGACTAACCCAGATATGGTGGTAAACAGTAGTAAATATCTGATGATACTCCGTTTCACCATTGGCCCTGATTTACACAGCCCCATTGAAGATAAGAGTTGAGTTTTAATTGTTGTTCATGACTGTTTGCTCTCAGGGACCACTCCACTGGGACTGCCAGATGTTGTTGGACTACAAATCCATCATCAGTTGCTCATTTGGTGTGGTGCTTCAAATCGTGGTGTTTTTGCTGCAAAATTCTGCAAAAACTCTTGCCAGACTTTGGTACTGGCTTGGAGTGAACTGGACAACGTTGGGTTTTGAGCTAATAACTATGGCCCTAGGTTTGAGTAGCAATTGCTCTGTTAGTGGGGCACTGCAAAACACAGAGTTTTTGCTGCAAATCAACACCAAAAAAACCCTTCAAAACTTTGGCACAGGTTTGGAGAGCATCCCAAATTGTGGGGTTCATAGTTAATTTTCCTATCATCTTTGTCCGTTAGCCATGCTGGCTGGGGTTGATGGGAGTTGGAGTCAACAACATCTGCGAGGCCACAGGTTCCCTATTCCAGTTATAAACTATATTTTATTGCCATGTTCTTTAAGGCAATACTGCCCAGAAAAGTTATCAGCTCCCGATCACTAGACTATGGATAAAAATAAACCAATAACAAGAGGTTGCAGAATGTTACAGGTAGAAGCAATCCTTAGCCACTTGCTGCCTCAGGCCAGTGTTTGCATGGTTGACCGCATATATCCTATTTTAAGACTCAGTGAGCTATCCAGTCTCCGGGTTTGATAAGGGTAACATTTTAACTACTCCTGTGCTCTTTTCTCCTACTTTTAAGATGGCTTTGATTAGATCTGTCAACACTCATTTCCTTCTCCCCAACCATGAAATGTGAAGTATCAATTAAACGGATAGATAGTCAAAGCAATGAATATGTATAATTCAAAGGGCTCAGCTCCTTGTCGTCTGTAGGTCACTTCTGATGGGGCCCATGCTCTTAAGATCTTTCTTCCCCGCCTTCCCCTCATTACTTTTCAAAAACTGGGTGGGGGTGGGGGGAGCCCCTACTCAAGCCTTTGAAATTTACTGAGATTTTGAGCAGGCAGCTGTATCTTCAGATTACTACAAATATCTGACCTTTACAAATGATAATATAGCACTTAAAATTCATTGCTTCGATATATATTTTTAAAGGTTGCTAATCATGGCTGATAAGGAAAGAAGGAAGATCTGGCTGTTTGCACAGCACACTTTTTTTTTGCCTGTTCCCACTAATATCCTTATATTGAGGTTAGAGGACTTGGGTATTAAACACCACTACCAGACCAGACCAGAGCCAAAGAGGTCATGTCCAGAGGAAAACACAGAGAGGCCTACTCCCAGGCCTGAGCCTGATTTTAGATTTTATGGCTTTCTTCATCTATTTCCCACCCCCCACCCCCCGGTTTTGCAATGATTTTGTTATATTTTTATAATCGCGGACGCCAAAGGAAGCCAGGAATAAAGCAGCTTCCCAAGACATTCTAGGAAGTTAAAATGGCGGCCAAACTAAAAAGTAGAAGGAAACAGCAACAAAAGTAAAGGAAAATGAATGCAATGAAACAAATATACAAATAAATGAACAAATGAGGTCTTTGATGACTAAAATAATTGATAAGCGAACAAAAAAAGTCCTGCTCACCCCTCTCCTCTTTTCAGCAGTGAGTAACGTATCATCTTACCTTGTCACAGAAAACCTTGATCTGGCAGAAGGCACGATGGATAGGTTTATTGCTGCGATTATTGTAGCTGTACGTGTCAATCTGAATCATCAATGGAAGCCCCTTGACTCCTTTCTGAGAAGAGAAGTCTGTGCTCAGGCAGTTCACCGTGATGAAAATCTAATTTAGAGAAGAAGAAAGTTTAAAGTTAAACTGGTACAGAAGTGGTTGTTATCCATGAAGAGAATTCAATGAAGTCCTGCCTCTATTTAATATTTAAACTTCCACTTGCAGCACCATTTGAGAAATCGATCCCTGCTCAATAGAGGTTTGGAATTAGTGTTTTAAGGGTTTTTCCAACAGTGAAGTGATTTGATGAAGCCAACTCAGCTATTCAGCTCAACTCACCTGTTCACACATGTGATACATTAGAATCAATAAAAGAATATTACTATAAGAATTGGCTGACTCATTCTAATCAATATGTGAAATCCCCACCTTTCTCCACAACCATTTCCTGATCACTCAGCACTGTGGGAATAGTCACCATATGCAGTCTTTTTCTGTACAGTTATTAAAAGGTGCAACTTTTTAAAAGGCCCAAACTCTAAGCCCCATAGCATTTTGGCTACCATATTTTTCGCTCTATAAGACACACTTTTCCCCTCCTAAAAAGTAAGGGGAAATGTTGTGTGCGTCTTATGGAGCGAATGCAGGCGGAAGGCTCTGCTGAGCGCTTCCTTTAAAGAGCCGTGTGGAGCATGTGTGCGGCTTTTCCCTGAGGAGGGAGAAGGGCTGCCCCCAATACACTCCGTGCGCTCTTTAAAGGGAGTGCGGCACTTGGGGGAGCCTCAGCCGTGCACAGCCTCTCACGGACAGGGGATGAAGGCTCCCCTTGCCCAGGAGAGGCTGTGTGCAGCCAAGCAAGTAGCCAGGACAGCCAGCGGGATCGCAGGGATCCCGCTGGCTGTCTTGGCTTCTTGTTTAGCCACGTGCAGCCTCCCCAGCCCACGCTAAACAAGAAGCCAGGACTGAGCGGGATCGGGCGCTGAGATCCCACTGGCTGTCCTGGCTTCTGGCTTAGCCGCACGAAGCCTCCACAGGGCACGGGGAGCCTTCATCCCCATGCCCTGCGGAGCCTTTGCGGGGCCATCCAAAAGTAACTGTCTGAATAGCCCTGGAGCTGCCAGTCTACAATACTGAGATAGAAGGCTCAATGGTCAGATTCAGTGTAGGGTGGCTTCCTACTTTCCAGTGGGCCTTATGGGGGCACTGCCGATGGCTAAGAATACTAGCAAAACACACAATTATGCAAAGACTTAAGAAAATCCACTTACATTTTTCCCCTATGCAATGACATTTGTTCAGAAAATGAAAGATGTGGGGAAAGGAAGACTAAAGAAAAAAGAAGACGGATCTCAGGGAGATATAGCTAATGTGCCTTACAGGGAGAAATTAACAGCATTCATCTGATTACAGAAGTCGATATTACTGTCCGTTTTTTTATGGTGCAGCCGTCTCAGCTTGTTTGCTCGACCCAGCTAATAGCACAGCGGCATTTCTGTACCTGATGGTATCACAACGCTGTGCTTGCAAACAATGCAGTTGAACTTTAACTGATGTGAGGGAAGTGGTCTGGGAGAAATCCACTTTAGTGGGACGTGCAAAATGGACTGCATTTCCTGTCTTAACGTAAGCCTCGTGCAGGGATTTCTGCACGGATGATGCACTTTTGAAGAAGTGGGGCAGCAAGACTGTCCCCTCCCCACATCCTGCATTGCACTGAGCATGCCCCCTAGCTGTCTGCATAGGGAAAATGAAGGAGCAGCCTTCAAGTGGCTGGAACACTGTGAGGTCATCCAGTGGGCGTGGCCAGTGCTGCCCTCCTCTGAACACATAGGATTGCATGCATGCAGAATACCTGAATGGGGCTATACGGAGGTGGGGATTTTTCTTTCCCCAGTCCAAGGACCACATTCCATCTAGAGGGAAACTTTCAGGTGGCTAGAATGCAAGGCTGAGCAGAGCAAGGACTAGGACGTTTACCTTTCTACAGCAGGCTACATTTCTACATGGCAAAGCCAGAGGTTTAAACACGATGTCTGTTCAACCAGGGATGGAGAACTTATGGCTCTCCAGATGATGCTCTATAACCTCAACATCCCTGGCCATGCTAGCTGGGGTTGACGGGACATGGAATCCAACAACATCTGGAGGGTCTCCCCATCTGTGCCCTACACATTATGAGAACAGCTTATTATAATTCCAACCATCTCTGACTACCAAAGAATACATGCTACATATGCAAGGATACTGTGCATTGGGTCAAAATGCCTGAATCTCAAATACAGGAGCACTAACAAGAGGAAAATTCAAGCAAGAAACTTTCAGATAGCTGCCCTGAGCTTGGAAAAGCAGGATACAAACCAGTTAGATAAATAAATTCAGCTGCAGCAAAATTATATTGATGGAGAAGTGGAGATAGCTGAGTGATGGTAATTGATGACTACAAAAGGCCATCATTTTAGAAGATGGAATATCATCCTCCTGACACCTTAATAGATCAAGTCTCTTTAACAATCAATAATTTTAAACTTATGGCAAGCCCCTACACACAGAGGGGTGGGGGCAAAAGCTGTTGTATCAGTATTAATGCTGTGTTATTTTGCATTATAGGAACTGGGCTAGAATTAAGGAAGACCAGTGACTTTTGCAAGGTTTTATGCCTCGCTACACTGCCTTACTAGCCTCCTTTAGAAACAGTGGGGAGGGAGGGGGCTTTTAACTCGAAAAGGCCATTCACAAGAATGTGACACTGAAGCTATAAAATATGCTTTGAGTGTGCTTTTAGTTTTAATTTAGCTTCATGGCCAAGATGACATCAATGCTCTATCACCTTTCCTTCTGAAAGATGACTGATGCTCAATTATCTAGATTCTCAGGAGCCTTTCAGGGATGTCTCAGAGCATCATTTATTCTCATGCTTCAGAAATCTGCTCTAGGTAGAAGGGCATTTTGATGCCACAGTGACAGATGCTCTGGAATAAGGGAGGCTGGAGGGAAGGTGGCAGAGATTAGAACAACCAAACATCACACTAGTCAGCAGAGAAAGATGTACCTCTGATTGCAAAATACAGCTAGTGAATAATTACGTGCCTTTGATAAAATTCTTTCCCCCTCTATTCCACAGCAAATTGTGCATGTTCTTGGGAACACTTATGATCCGTGGAATAACAACACAGTGGTCATTGGAAATGGCCCACAACGGGCAGAGAGGAGAGAAGCAGTCTATCCAGCAGCCATAGTAGAGAATGCAGACATGTTCTCACCAGAATTTTCCTCTGCAGGAAAATGCATGGACTCCTTCCTACTATATGAGGAAAGAAAACAATATGGGGCACTGAGTGCATATTGGTACAGAAATGGACACCCAGCTGCAATACTTTTGCTATGGCTGTCATCACTGGGTTGGGTCAAGTACAGATTATAATAGAACATAGGCATTAGGAACCTAGGAAGTTGTACTGTACAGTCTGACCAGTGGTCCATCTACTTAATTTTGTCCAGTTAGCATTGTAGCTGCTCTACAGGGTTTGATCCCTACCTAGAGATATCAGAGACTGAACCAAGGGCCATCCTGCTCCACCCCAAACTTCAACTGCTGGGTCCAAAACTCTGGCCTGAAGTAGTCATACATGCTCAGGCTCAAAGAGGAATAGCTGAGGGCTTCTACGTGGAGAAGCATCATTTGAGGGACCACAGGTTCTCCATCCCATGCAGTGGCAGAAGAAGGGGACTCCCAGAGGACTTTCCCCTAAAGGCAAACCTGCTGCAAGTTGCAAGCCTTAAGGTTACACTGCACAGCTTCCGTCTCTTTTCCTTCGAAAGCAGATACTACAAGGCAGCATGGTGACAAGTGTTGGTATCTAATCTGCAGAAGAGAGATAGTCGAAAGATGTATGTGGGTAATTTCGACTCTCAAACGTCAATACCCAAGCTCCATTGCCTCAGGGCTTGGCACTAATTAGAGAGATAAAGATAAAGTTTGCTGGCATTTGAAAAAGGGGGGAAAAACACTGAGAAAACAGAGACAACGTGTACAGATGGGAGAAGAGATAGGTTGGATTTTGGCTCAGGGCACTGCAGATATATGATCACAGGGCGGAGTGGGAGAGAGATCCACATATACTTATCTCTTGTGTGTGAAAATACAGTCAGCTCTATTTAGAATCTAAACTGTATAAAAGTCTTAAGATTTAAATGGCAGGAAAATAGCAATAGGCCTTAGGTTTGCTTAGGCAATCTCCCATCCTCATTTGCAATTCTTAAATATAAAAAGGGCCCTCTTTATCAGTCGAAATGTGGCACTTCCCCAATCTTTGCCATGCATAACGTACTGACAGAAAGGGCAGGTAGAGGCTAGAGTAGCCACACGTTATTTAATAATTGTATTTTTTGTATTTGAGACACTTTAATATACTGGTTTTTATCTGCTCTCCACAGAGGCTGTATGTGACATGAATCAGGGTAATATTAATGAGGATTTAGGGCGATATTACTCGCAGCATAACCATTCAAATGAATGTGCCAAACTTAAGTCATGTTTATTCATCTCAGTGGTTAGAAGACTCAAAACTGATAAAAGGTTTTGCTGAAATTAAAAAAAAGGACTTTATTGTTCAAAACAATAAAAGGCTGAGGGGAGACAACTAAATAGAAGCTGTGGGGGCAGGAAGAGACTCTTTGGTGAATTTGAGACAAAAGGATGTTTCATAGGTGTATAGCGCAGCACAAGTATTTAGTTTACTACATTATCCAGGCAACCACTACAAGTCTCCATGTAGGAGAAAGATACATGTGTAAAATGAGAATTAACATTTGATTTTGCACAATATATACAGTGAAGTCACTGGCTGTACAGCAGGCTTCATAGTGCCTTCCAGATGTTTTGTTTCCAGATGTTAGCTTAGCGAGGAACAACTCACATACCAAAACTGATGTGGAAGCCACTGTCAGAAGTAAAAAAGATAGCTAGGAAATGGTTTTGACAGACTTGCTTTGCTTTCTCATTCAGAAAATCTCAGTGTTCCCACGTTCACTTATTACAAGCTGAAACCTACGAAGTTGGTAACATCAGAAATATGGACAGAAATATTACAACACACATAGAAGAAGAGGAGGAGGAGGAGGAGGAGGAGGAGGAGTTTGGATTTGATATCCCACTTTATCACTACCCTAAGGAGTCTCAAAGTGGCTAACAATCTCCTTTTCCCTTCTTCCCCAACAACTAACACTCTGTGAGGTGAGTGAGGCTGAGAGACTTCAAAGAAGTGCGACTAGCCCAAGGTCACCCAGCAGCTGCATGTAGAGGAGCGGGGACGCGAACCCGGTTCACCAGATTATGAGTCCACTGCTCTTAACCACTACACCACACTGGCTCTCATACTGTTTTGTGTTTGATTTATTACAGTCACAGATGCTGTTCAGAGGACTACATTTCTGACAGCATGCCACGTTTTACAATAAATATAAAAACTCTGAACTGAAAGTGGTTTTTCCCTGCTTTCAGAATTTTTCTAGCCAGAGTGTCTCCTACATCAGTCTTAAAAAATTTTTGTTATAGGCCTTCAGTTATAATGATAATAAAAACACGTTAAACACAACCTTTTTGCTTATTTTCTTAAATCAACAATCAGCTGCTTAAATAATGAAGAAGAAAATACAGAAGGCCTAAATGGTCTGGTGTAATAAATTCCTGAGATAAATTTGAGACTAGGTTTCTAATACCTACGGTTTGGAAACATAGGAACCCACTGTTTACCAAAGGCAACCATTTATCCATCTAACACAGTATTTTATTCTCTGGCTTCCAGTGGCACATCGCTGTCTGCAGGAGCTTGTGTCTCCCAAGCCAAAGCAATAGTCTCCCAGCAGGGGCCACTTATTGGGAGGACATGGGAAACATGGAGGGGGGCTGTGTGAATGTGCTGGTAGGAGCACTTGACTCGCTTCTGAGGTCTAGCTGTGAGGGCCTTCTGGCAGTTCCCTCCCTGCAAGAAGTGAGGTAGTAGGGAACCAGGCAGAGGGCCTTCTTGGTAGTGGCACCTGCCCTGTGGAACGCCTTCCTAACAGATGTCAAGGAAATAAACAACTATCTGACTTTTAGAAGGAAGACATTTGAAGGCAGCCCTGTTTAGGGATGTTTTTAATGTTAGATGTTTTATTGTGCTTTTAATTCTGTTGGGAGCTGCCCATATGGGCGGGGCATAAATTATTATTATTATTATTATTAATAATAATAATAATAATAATAATAATAATAATAATAATAATATTCTGCCGAACCACCCTCCTCCTGCAAGTAGCAATGGTGCCCCTGCCAGCAGGTTGCCACTAAAGGCAAGATGCTCCTATTTCATCTGGGACCTTCATCACACTTCATGAACCTTCATGACCTTCTTCATGCTTTATTTATTCTTTATTATTATTATTACTACAGCTATTAGCCCATAAAATATGTACAAACATAAAAGCACAGAAGCATAAAAAACCAATACATCTAACAACAGAAGGGGAACACCACGATGCAAGGGTGGGTCATTGAGCAGTGACAAATAACAGCTTGGGGCCCGGAAAGATCCAAGGGATGGTTCACAGAAAGGATGGTTCACAGAAAGGAAAACTGGAGGCGAGATCCGTCATGCACTCTCATCATAACTGTCCGATTAGTTTTTGTTGTTGTTGGTTTTTTTTGGTGGGGTTTTTTGGTGGTTTTTGTGTGTGAAATAACCGCATTCAGGAATCTCACCACCTGCAGAGTTACAGAAGGGTCTGTGTCCTGCAAAAGCAGTGCGGCATGTGACTCAACGGGCCTGCCAACCCAGCTTAAAACAGCAAGGAACTGGATAGCCCATCACCTGTTCCAACATTGTTGTTGTTTTAAAGGAGAAGCTGTATCATCTGTATAACAATTATTTATTGTTACAGGTCATCTAATCAGCTCCAAAAGTACAATTTCACAGGACTGCACGGTCAGGCACTCACAAGATGCTTTAAATATATTTTCGCCTAAAAAGAATGACTCTGTTCAGAGTTCAAGCCAGCCATTGCCTCTAAGCAGGGAGTTCCATTTCACACAGACACATGCTTCATTTTCCTGACATTACCAGTTGAAACGATGAGCTGGATTTGTCTTGGTCTTGAATCAACGACTGGGCCATTTCTCAGGTTCTGGACAAGGACTAAAACAGACTAAGATGGATGTTGGGCGGAATTGCTGTGAAACTGAAGTAGCCTCCTCCTCAAACTAGGTTTACAGAAATGTGTTGATGCTGTATATTTCATCTGTGGTAAGCTATCCTACTGGAGTTGTTTTTCAGGATGAGGGGGTGGAAAAGGAGGATTTGGCAGGTCGTGATATTTATTTAACAGTTCTTATCAGGGAATTCTTTGGGTTTGTTTTTTGCAACTTATTTCTTGAAATAAAATTATGATGATGATCAGCTAGCAGGTGGTGCAAAAGGCTTTAACCCTGTAACTTGGAGAACCACTCTCAGGCAGAAAATATAATTCAAAGATAGATGGACAAATAGTCTGATGTGGCAGAAGGCAGCTTCCCATGTTCCTAGCAACTTTTGTATGTTAAAAACAAGCATCCTTTTGTTTGTTTGGGCAAAGAACTGTATATTCAACTCTAGGAAGTTCTATCTTCATGCCATAAAATAAATTAAGAGATCCACTGCTAACATTTTAAATTTTAAACAAAACTATCAACCCATTATATTTTAATCATTTGTTTTTGTTTCTGGTTTTTAGAATCTTGCTGCTAGTCCCAAGCCCTAAACACTGGGCACAGTAGAGCTTTAAATAAACAAAACTCCTTTGTGCAGAGTAAGTGCAGCTTTTATAGTTTCTTTTGACATCCGTTACCTTATAAATTCATGCAAAGTCAACGCCTTTGTTCTAGCTCAATACCAATGTCTCCAGCAAATGTTTACCTTTCCCTTTAAGAAGCTTCCTTTACCCTGCACCACACCCCAGCAACTACATAAAAACTCGGTTTGCTGCAAATGGTAGGTGCACACCTGTTCGGCCATTCGTATACCTTGCAGTTGCTAGATGCATTGCAACCACAGCGTTTTATTTAAAACACCCTGCTTTATGTGCAATTTAAAGAACCCTGCCTCTCAGCCAAATACTACACTAATTTTGGTAGTGGTGCTTATACACCGTTTCTTCTTTTCTAATTTTTAAAGTACTGAATGTTAACGGAAATTATACATTTTTGTACATGTTAACAAGAAAAAATTAAATACACACACATGCATAGCCGCACAAACCAAAGGTTGCAAATTATGAGGTTCTGCAGGTTTGGTAGGGATCTCTACTCATATTAGAAGCTGCTTACCCTTGCAAAACTACAGGGTCAGGAAACGCTTTAGCAGGGTTGATCACACTGTTAGGCAGAATGAGGCAGCTGCATCAGGTGGCAGCTGCTGGAGGGCAGGAAAAAGCAGTGAGGGGTTGGAGGGCAGAACTCTATGTGCCACATTGCCTGTCCTGACCCCCTCTAAGTTAGTCTACTGCCTTGACATGTGGTGGGGCACTGGTGTTGAAATTCAATTCAATGCCTTCGCCCTGCTCCCATTACACCCTCTTCGGGGTCAGCAAAAAGCACAGGTGTGCACAAGCTTTGAATGCACGTAAAATGGTCATTCCCTGTATGTGGAAGTGTGTATGTGTGTGCATGCTCATAAGCTCCATGTTATCCTTTGCCTCAGGCAGCAAAATATATTTGGCCAGACCTGAGCTTAAAATTAAAGAGTTATCAGATGTATGATGGGTTTATACACACATACACAGGTACCAGGCAAAGGGAAGATGCAATTCAGCCCAATGCAATTCTGGGCTGCATCAATAGGAGTATAGCATCTAGATCAAGGGAAGTAATAGTGCCACTGTATTCTGCTCTGGTCAGACCTCACCTGGAGTACTGTGTCCAGTTCTGGGCACCACAGTTCAAGAAGGACACTGACAAACTGGAACATGTCCAGAGGAGGGCAACCAAAATGGTCAAAGGCCTGGAAACGATGCCTTATGAGGAACGGCTAAGGGAGCTGGGCATGTTTAGCCTGGAGAAGAGGAGGTTAAGGGGTGATATGATAGCCATGTTCAAATATATAAAAGGATGTCACATAGAGGAGGGAGAAAGGTTGTTTTCTGCTGCTCCAGAGAAGCGGACACGGAGCAATGGTTCCAAACTACAAGAAAGAAGATTCCACCTAAACATTAGGAAGAACTTCCTGACAGTAAGAGCTGTTCGACAGTGGAATTTGCTGCCAAGGAGTGTGGTGGAGTCTCCTTCTTTGGAGGTCTTTAAGCAGAGGCTTGACAACCATATGTCAGGAGTGCTCTGATGGTGTTTCCTGCTTGGCAGGGGGTTGGACTCGATGGCCCTTGTGATCTCTTCCAACTCTATGATTCTATGATTCTAAGATGTTATTACAAAGCGAAGGCCAAAGGCCCAGCAATGTTAAGGGCACAGGAATTGTGTCACAACTCTCCATTCAAAAGAGCCCATCAGAATAAGAGTTATCGACTGCCAACAAAAGAAGATGAATGGTGCACTAAAGACCAAAATAAGAACATTTCTGTTCCTTCCAAATATTGCCCCTCGCAAGGCTTCTCTGGTGCCACCAGCAAACTAATCTGGTGCCAGGAGGCAGCACAGATGTGCTAATCTTGTGACGTGAGTACGAGTTTTGTGGGTGGAAAGGGAAAGGATGCAGTTCCTCTAAGGCCGTCTTTCCCAATCTGGTGCCTCCAGATGTCTTGGGCTGATGAAAGGTGTAGTGTAATCCAAAACATCTGGAGGCACCAGGATAGGGAAGGCTATTCAAAGGCCAATTCTCTCCCTCCCTATGATTTTTCATGGGTTATACATAATAATAGGGACAAGGTCAACTATGGAAACAAGCTTTTTATCAAGGATGAGGGACACACGCCTAATCTGGTACATGTTGCACTAAAATATTCTAAAGCAGTGCTTCTCAACTTGTGATAGTTCACAGTATGGGTCACGTGGTATAGTGCTTAAAAAGATCCACAGCAATCTAAAGATCTAAACAAGCAACTCTGCCCACATGGAAGTAGCTTCCCAATGGTATGGATGAGTCCCAGTTGGTTGGATTTTGTATTTACTCATTATCTTTATATAACATTTTTCCTCCAAAGAGCTCAAGGTGTCATACTAGGTCCTCCCCTCCCTATTTTATACAGAGTAACCCTACAACAGGCATCCCCAAACCTGGTCCTCCAGCTGTTTTGGGACTACAGTTCCCATCATCCCTAACCACTGGTCCTGTTAGCTAGGGATGATGGGAGTTGTAGTTCCAAAACAGCTGGTGGGCCGAGTTTGGGGATGCCTGCCCTACGAGGTAGGTTCAGCTGAGAGGCACTCCCTGGCTCAAGACTACCCCGTGAGCTTCACAGGTGAGTGGGAATTTGAACCTGGGTCTTCCCAGTGCTGGCCCAAGACTCTTAACAACCACAACACAGAAAAGTCCATGACCTGTGTTATCAGTCTGGCTCCTGTGGATGACACATTCGCACATGCCTCAGCACTCTTGAGACTGCACTATATAGGCTTCCATGTTGCTAGGGGTGTCACTGAGCACAGTGAATATGATGGTATCACTATGAAGATCCCTTCTCCTTCAAAAGTCGCTAGGATAAAATATATTCCGCTTTAAGAAAGTGTTTTTTTCCCACATTCAACTCCAGGCGGTGCTCTGGTACACTGACCCTTGAATCTTAATTTCCGTAAGAGAGGCCTTTGTATGGGTGAAATTCATTTTAATCTCAAAATTGTGGGAAAAGAGGGAAATGGCCCTGGAACAATGGAACCAGTTTAAAAAACTATCCTTAAAGGAGGCTATAATTAAAGCTTCCAGCTCTCTGGAGTGAGGTAATTGTGGAGTGGGGTGGGGGTGGGGAGCCTCCTCCACAGGAGGGAATCTTATCTGCAAATGACTAGGTGAGCGAGAATGAGTTAATGCCCAGATATGGAAACAGCTCACCAGATGATCTTTCAAGCATTATGCCTCACATGAAGCTATGGGAGGTAGGAATAGTATTGCAGTGTGAAGGGTGAGGAACACAAATCAGTGGGCGTTTCCTCCCCCCCCCCCAAGACCTGCAACCCCGAATTATTATTATTACAAGCTAATTCTTGTCAAAATACTTGGGTTATCAGTGCACACCTGTAGTCAGAGATAGTTGATACCTATGAAAGTAATGTTCACGAATCGCCGTAAGAAGATGCTACAGCAGAAATGGCAGGCACCTCGACTGCCACAACTGCTGGTGTCAGGGTGACCAAAGGGTAGGAATGTCAGAAGCTGTCTCATAGGGTCCATCTAGCTCAGGATCGCCAACACTGACTTGTCAGCAGCTCCCTCCGATTTCAGATTTTCTCCAGCCCTACCTGGAGAAGCCAAGGAGGAGGAGGAGTTTGGATTTGATATCCCGCTTTATCACTACCCGAAAGAGTCTCAAAGCGGCCAACATTCTCCTTTCCCTTCCCCCCCCCATAACAAACACTCTGTGAGGTAAGTGGGGCTGAGAGACTTCACAGAAGTGTGACTAGCCCAAGGTCACCCAGCAGCTGCATGTGGAGGAGCGGGGACGCGAACCCAGTTCACCAGATTACGAGTCCACCGCTCTTAACCACTACACCACACCGAGACCTTTCGACTGCTAAGCAGATGCTCCTCCATACATTAGCCGCAAAATAGCCTGAGCACTTAAGTAAAACACATTTTAAATGCCCCAACAATTGCTCAAAAATAAAGAGACGCTCTATGCTGCTAACGAGGGAGAAAAGTGATGAAGGAAACAGGACTGGTGTTAGGCCATGTGTTAAAATGAGGTACCTCCTTCCCTCAAGCCTGGCAACATCCACTGAGTTCTCCATCAACCCAGTCCCATGGCTACAACATCCATTTGTTTCTTGCTGTGCATCCCTACTCTGCTCCCTTCCTATGCTTGTCACCTGAGGAGATTCAGGTGAACAGCTGAACATCATGACACAGGTGGAGCCATCCAGCAGAGGCTGTGTGGCTGTACTTGCCCAGCTCTGCCATGTGGGAACAGCTCTGCTTGCCACCCCCCTTGCTTGCAAAACATGTCAAAGAATACTAGGAGGAACAAATCTCTAGTCGCATCCCTTGGCAATGAGTGTTCAGTGCACTTACATCAACTGCCACCTATGCTCTTCCATCTGAATTTACCTTTAGCAAGCTCTGCCTATTTGCTGCAGTAGGTCGACAATGCCCAGCCTCACATCAATTCCCAAACCAATAGGGCCTCCTGGCAGGTGCTACAGGGCTTGTACTAGGACATGGGTAGGCAAACTAAGGCCCAGGGGCCGGATCCGGCCCAATCGCCTTTTAAATCTGGCCCGTGATTGCTCCTGGAATCAGCGTGTTTTTACATGAGTAGAATGTGTGCTTTTATTTAAAATGCATCTCTGGGTTATTTGTGGGGCATAGGAATTCATTCATATATTATTTTTTTTCAAAACATGGTCCGGCCCACCACAAGGTCTGAGGGACAGTGGACTGGCCCCTTGCTGAAAAAGTTTGCTGACCCCTGTACTAGGACCTTGGCAGATCATGCACTGGTTCCCTGCTGGTTAGAGGGCAGAACTACAGGTAGTTCCTGCTGAAACTTTCAGATAGCACTCCATAATCCTCTTCACTTGTGATGTTAGGTGATGATAGTGGAACAATCAGGTGCCTCCATGGGAAAGGCATTCCAAAGGTGGGATGCCACCAATGGAAGCACTCTCTTCTCCCACCTTTGGCTCCCTCATGTCAGAGGGAGAGGCCACCCAGAGGACCTTAGTAATGACCTTAGCAATGACCTTAGTAATGGGCAGGCTAATGTGGCCTAGGTGATCCTGGGGGACTCAGGTCCCAAATCATATAGAGCATTACTGGCAGGCACTATTACCTTTATTTGTGCTCTAAAAATGGACAAGGAACCGGTGAGACTGTTGAAACACTGGAAATATATCTCCCACCCACCCACCCATTGCCTGGTTTGTTAGCAGCCTAGCTTGTTTTTGGACTACCGTAACTGGGTGGTGCTGTGGTCTAAACCGCAGAGCCTAAGGCTTACTGATCAGAAGGTTGGCGGTTCGAATCCCCACGATGGGATGAGCTCCTGTTGCTCAGTCCCAGCTCCTGCCCACCTAGCAGTTCGAAAGCACGTCAAAGCGCAAGTAGATAAATAGGTACTGCTCCGGCGGGAAGGCAAGCGGCGTTTCCATGCGCTGCTCTGGTTTGCCAGAAGCAGCTTTGTCATGCCGGCCACATGACCCGGAAGCTGTCTGCGGACAAACGCCGTCTCTCTCGGCCTATAGAGCGAGATGAGCGCCGCAACCCCAGAGTTGTCCACGACTGGACCTAATGGTCAGGGGTACCTTTACCTTTAACTGTTTTTGGACTAGCTTGTTTTTGGACTAACCCAGCCTAGCAGGGCTTCTGGTTAGTCTTCAAAGGCAGCCCCACAGACAGTGCTTCATAGTAGCCTGAACTCTGCTGGAAAGGACTGTGGGACAGTTAAGAGTAAAATCCCACCTGTGTTTCTCAAACCAGGATAATACTTCATTTTCAATCAATACAAAACCGTAATAGCAATTGCTATTTTTGTTTTGTGAGTTGCAATAGGTTACTGAGGTTCCCGCAGGATATTTGCTTCATACCATGGAGACCAGGGTCAGGCCGACCTGGGCTGCAACTTAATAGCGCTGATTGAAGTAAAAGGCATTTCAACAGCAGGCTTGCAATTTCTGGTTAACACTATTAGCCAGCATTTATCTGCAGGTAGGAATGATCTGAACTGCAACCCTGCAGACAAACACTGACAACGCCGAGGCAGGCCGAGGATGCTATGAAGCTAGTTATCCGGGGGAGGAAATGCACAGAGTAATGATGTCAAGTTGTGTGTTATGTCAGGCTTAGATGCTTCAGTAAGAGTAGAGCATCCCTGTTTCTTGTAATGTTTCCTTTTGCTTTACAGAAGGATGGAAGGAGGCAAGTTATGCACACATGCTAAGGGCTATTTTGTTTGTCTGTTCGTTTTGTAGGAAGTGGGTAATAGTTTAATTTATTATTATTATTATTATTTGGTGCAATGGACCTAACGGTCAGGGGTCCCTTTACCTTTATCTTTTATGCCCAGCACTTTTAAAAGTTCCCTCCTATGTTATTAACATCTTTTCAATAAAATGCTAACATTCTTCTGCAGGCAAACGACTCACGCACAATGGGGGATTTGTCTCACTAAGCACAGCAGGATGTACTCTTTCATCAGCAAACATGAATAGCCCAAAATCACTCAGGCTATCAATGAAAGCTTTTCTGAACTCTTCTGCAAATGGACTTCCTTCGCTCAGTATTAAGACAGTCCTTCTGCTCCTTGTGTCAAAGAGAACATTTCAGCAGCCCTTCAAAGTAACATTTTATAATATAGTTCCCAAGTCAGAAATCCCTCAAATTTCAGTAAAATATCAAAACCAGATATTTCTAAGCTTTAAATCAAGCATGACTACAAATCCTATTTTCTGAGCAGCCCTAATAAGTACAAGTAAAAGGTAAAGGTAAAGGGACTCCTGACCATTAGGTCCAGTTGTGGCCGACTCTGGGGTTGCGGCACTCATCTCGCTTTATTGGCCAAGGGAGCCGGCGTACAGCTTCCGGGTTATGTGGCCAGCATGACTAAGCCACTTCTGGCGAACCAGAGCAGCGCACGGAAACGCCGTTTACCTTCCTGCCGGAGCGGTACCTATTTATCTACTTGCACTTTGACGTGCTTTCAAACTGCTAGGTTGGCCAGAAGCAGGGACAGAGCAACGGGAGCTCACCCCGTCACGGGGATTCGAACCACCGATCTTCTGATCGGCAAGTCCTAGGCTCTGTGGTTTAACCCACAGCGCCACCCGCGTCCCTAATAAGAACAAGTACATTTCAATTAAGTTTGCTGGGGGATGATGCCTTACCTTTGCTTCTTCATTTACATCCCAAGTAAAAGATATGGCATTATAAGCGATTTCTTCTATATTCCCGATTGTGTTAAAACTCTCCTTGTAGTCAGCTGCAAAAAAGAGCAGATCACAGATCATTTTGTAAAATTTAGATTTTTGTGTTTTTACTCAGGCATGTTTTCACATTCCACATCACATGAGTTTCACTTATGGTGACTACAATATGTTACAATATCTATACGTATGTGTCACTTGGTTGATCATAATCCAGGTGTAACTTCTGTTTAATTCCTTTTGTTTTACTGAAGATGCCTTGATGATGCCTCACAGAACATTTCCCCATGATTCCCTGGGAAGGGGGAATAACAATTAACACGATTGAATCGCCTTAGAAATAAGGCCAATTGTGGTCACTGGGAATTGCCAACTAAGAGTGTGCAAGATTGCAGCCAAAAACAGTTTACAGCTGTGGTATAGATAAGCCCCGAGTCCTCAAGTGCCTTATCCTTATCTCATTTTGCACACCCAAAATTCATGCATAAATATCATAGGCAATATTGTATGCAAAAGCACAAAAGACCCACTTAATAGCTCTTGGGTGGAAGCATCTTGCATGACATTAAATAGGAAAATTATATCCAGGACAACATATATAGTTAGGCTGTGCTGCTCTGGCTCACACAGGGCAGCAAGATCTGTTCAGTTTAGGTCACTCCAACTGAGAGTTAAAACGTGACAAAAGGTTTAAGAGAAAGGCTGATTACAACTGATACAAATATAGCCTAGGGGAAAGGGAGGGTACAGTATGACAGTATCTTTTAAATATGTTAAGATTGCCATAAATAAGGGGGGAAGCCATGACTAGTGCCAAAAGCTAGGCAAGCTGAATAGCCATGGGGCATCTCTGCTCTGAAAAGCAAAAATGGGTACAATTCTGCTCAAATGGTGAGGGAGAGGTCATGGAGAGGAAAGAGAATGGGAGAGAGAAAATGGCTGATGGCCCAATGCCCCGGTTACTCCCAAATTCTGAGCCTATTTCGGGGGGGAGGAAATAATAATAATAATAATAATAATAATAATAATAATAATAATAATGGAGATGGGCTGATAGTTCATTGCCCTGAAGCCAGAACAAGAGATAAAAACCAATGTGGGAGTAAGATATAACATGAGCCAAATAATAGGAAAAGCTTCTGAGAAATGCAAGCCTACTGAATCACTGGTTTTCCGTTGACGAGGCAGGACTTACAAGTGAGTTACAACATGACCTAAAGCAGGTCATAATGGCAATGGTACTAGCATTATCTTTTGTTTACATTTCTAAAAAGAAGGAGAATGGAGAGGAAAATGAGAAACAAGAGGCAACAAGAAAAGAGAAAATGTACATGTAAGCTTGACAAAAGTCAAGTAGGTTCTATGATGTAAGTCAGCAATAAAGTTAGAAATGAATTCAGTACAGCACTGCTAAATGCAACAACTGGACCAGGGCAGTCCAATACCAAACTTGCACTCAGTGACCAGACTGGAGTGATCCAACAGCAAACTGATGGGTCACTAACTGGCTATCCCTGCTCTACAACGAAAACAGCTTTCTGGTGCCTGCACTTATTCCCCTACCGGAAACCTCCAATGTTACAAAAAGGCACCAGTGAGCATGGATGCTCACAGGACTGCTTTCTCACTCACCAATGTCAAGGACCCTTTGCTTTGCTGTGTGCTGCCGAGAATGCCAGTATTTCCAATGCTTCAGCTGTTCGTCGCGGTTTTTATCCTCACTGAACACAACCATGATCACACTCTGGAAAGACAACAGAAAAACCTTAAGATGGTTGATGGGGTTGACCAAGCATGAATACTAAGCCAGATAAATCCTTAAACACTTTTTGTCTTGCCATTTGTACCTGCCTGGAGTACATTTTGCTCCTATTTTTCTGATAGGGAAATAAATATATAGCTGGACTCTCGTATCCACAGATGTGCCAGGGAGGGACTTGCAAGTCTTAATGAAACCACATTCAACTGTCATGGCATTTGTGACATTGGCAAGCACAGAGATCTCCCATAGGCTGCCTCCTGTATTCACTTATTTTAAAACATTATACATCTCTTTTCAAAACAAGTTTCAAAGAGGCATACCGGGGGCGGGGGGGGGGGTGACCCACCAATTCCATCAAAACTGACATTTTAAAAAAAGAACAGAAAATAAAATTATTATTAGTATTATTATTTATTTATACCCCGCCCATCTGACTGGGTTTCCCCAGCCACTCTGGGCGGCTTCCAACAAAACACTAAAATACAATAACCTATTAAACATTAAAAGCTTCCCTAAACAGGATCTCAGCTATTGAAGGCTTCTTGAAAAGGTCTTACAGCCCAACTAGACATGTTGTGTGTCACCCTTGAATACAATCACCCATGACTTATTTCTAGAAATAAATATATCAGTGGGGTAGGTTGAATTCAGCTTGGGAGTTCAGGCGCTGGGTGAGGAGAGGTTAATTCCCTCCTCCACACTGTTTTCCCAGTGAAAAAAGCCCTATATGGCGTCTGTATGTTTTGTCCCACTCGGCAACTAACAATTTCATGTTTTCATTGGGGAAACAGTGTGTGGGAGGGCAGAGACTAAAACCCTCTCATCCAGTGCTGAAGCACCAAGCTCCTAAAATCCATTTTAAAAACTTAACAGGGAATCCTATGCACATATCTCTCTGGTCACATCTAGTTTGCCTCCCACGCCTTGCCCTTGAAAGCTCTTTTTAAAGTCAAGATGCTTTTATCATTACTTAGCATTTGTATGCTCAAAGCACTAAGGATTGGCCATATCCAAGCTGCTGCAGCATGGAGGTGCAGAAATCCCCCATGGCGCTGTTACACTTTCTGCCTGAGGCAGGTTTTGATGCAGCACACCATCGAAACTGATTGTAACCAATGCCCTTGTGCTGACTTTGTGGCTTTCTGTGGATTTTAAAATATTTTGTCTCGTTGTTTTACTGTTCAGGACTATACAGTGGTACCTCGGGTTAAGTACTTAATTCGTTCCGGAGGTCCGTTCTTAACCTGAAACTGTTCTTAACCTGAAGCACCACTTTAGCTAATGGGGTCTCCTGCTGCCGCCGCGCCGCCGGAGCACGATTTCTGTTCTTATCCTGAAGCAAAGTTCTTAACCTGAGGTAATATTTCTGGGTTAGCGGAGCCTGTAACCAGAAGCGTATGTAACCTGAAGCGTATGTAACCTGAGGTACCACTGTATGCTGCCCTAGGAGCTTTTTTAAACTGAAGGATGATCTCTTTCCAATAAATAAACAAATGGGAACGAAGATAACTTAGTAGTCCATTAAACTTTGCTAGAGGAGTTCTGATGGTTTTTTTTTTTTAAGAAAAAAGCAGATCCAACCTGTTTCAGCTAACTGCTTCGTAAGTCTGTTGACAGAAATGAGTGGCCATGTCAACAAGTGTGTTTGGAGACAGGGTGAACACAAAAACACACAGAGAGAGAGAGAGAGTGCACCATTAGTTTATCACTATTACCAATCTCATAAAGACCAGCCGTACCCTGACTTTGCTGATGGGATGTCTGAAGCATTTGTTGTCTCCAGTCTCGCTCAGAGTTATGGCATAGAACTGTCCTTTGTTTAAGTACGTCATTGGTCCTTCTCCTTGCTTTTGACGCAGGGATTTGGTCGCTTCCAAAGTATAACGGAATGTGCTGCTATGTGAAGAAAGTGAGAACACAACACCAACGGCATTAATAACAGAAGCCACTAAGTTCTAAAATGCAGATATTAGGCTTTTATTGAGTTGTATAAATGGCTGCAGTTCAAGAACTAGCCTGGCACAGCTAGCCTGGAAATAGGAAATACAGATTCAGCTCTGCCATCAGGTGTGAAGCTCAGCTGGTGGCCTTGAAAAAGCCGCCATTCCCTCTCAGCCTAACTTATCACACAGGGATGCAAGGCTAAGAAGAACAGTTCCGAGCCCCTTGGAGGAAGGAGAGGTGTGGGCAGAATAAAAGTGAAACAAAAATAAACAAAAGGTCTAGGTAACTGCCATGGTATTTACGTCAGAGCCTGTAATGTTGTCATAATGGAATTTATTGGCCACAAAGCAAACACAGCACACACCCATCCCTAGAGTGATTTATTATAGCATTCCGTATTTTTACATAGATAGAAGTGTTTATTTTATTTTATAAAGAAAGGTGGGGGGTATGGTTTGTTTGTTTGTTTGTTTGCGTATTTATAAGCTGCTTCCCAACAAATGTTTCTGAAGCATTGCAGCACTAAACACACACACATAGCAAAAATATATACGTGATAACCTAAGAAGCATTGAGAGTTGCTGCCATTCAGTGTATACAGTATGGAGCAAAATGGTCCAATGGCCTGACTCAGAATAAGGAAGATTCCTATATTCCTATGGTTTCAAGGAAAATTTATTTACTATGGATAATTTATTTACACTCCTGTTTTCAACAGGAGCGCCTGGGCTTCTTGCGGTACTACTGTGTTGTCTCTTTTACAGAAGCTAAAGTGGGAGATATATATATATATATATAGACATAGATATAGATATAGATATAGATATAGATATAGATATAGATATAGATATAGATATAGATATATAGATAGATATATATAATCTATAATAATAATAATTTATTATTTATACCACGCCCATCTGGCTGAATCTCCCCAGCCACTCTGGGCGGCTTCCAATCAAGTGTTAAAAACAGTACAGCGTTAAATATTCCCTGAACAGGGCTGCCTTCAGATGTCTTTTAAAGATAGGATAGCTGCTTATTTCCTTCACATCTGAAGGGAGGGTGTTCCACAGGGTGGGCGCCACTGCCGAGAAAATATATATATATATTACAGCCTCATCTATGCAACTGCTGACATACCCCTTTCTAAGCATCAATGCCCTGGCACAGCAGATGTTAGAAAAGGGCTGCAGGAGTCCAGTGAATGCAGAACATTACGCAAGTGAATCAAAACTTCCTCTCTTTTTAGTACTGCATTTCCTAGAAACCAGCTTGCGTGACGTTTGATCACCAACAGGCAACATGCTGCTACTGGCTGGAGAGGAACAAGAAATGGCGGCCGCAAGCCACGGGAGGTGACCCCTAACTATTCTCCCCCACAGTGACTTGCTGTCGCTCTCGCTAGGACAAAAATTGAGCTTTGAACGTAATGCTGCAGCTACAGGAAAAGGAGCACGCAAAAACTGCAACCCCAAGGTGTCAGAGAGGCGAAAAGGTAATAAGCAGCCTGCTGATGCTATACAAGGGTTTGTGGCAGGCCCAGAGCTAAGGTGACATACAGTGGCAAGAGGTGCGAGATTCCAGGGTTTGTGTGAACCGAGGCACAGAGGAGACTGGGTGTCTTTATTTAAGCCTTGGGACCTAAATACCTATAGGAGTGTCTCCATCCATACTAAAATAACCATGTGTTAAGATCATCATGGGAGGCCCTGCTGCTTATGCCGCAGCCAATGCAGATCTACTAATTCGGGAAAAGGCTTTCTCTGTAGCGGCGCCCCAACTATGTAATGCCCTCACCTCAAGAGATGAAGCAGGTGCCGACATGGCAAACTGCGGAGAAGGCTAGGGAGAAAGTTATTGCCGTTGAACCTAAAGTAACACAATTGGAGAGAGAGAGAGTCCCAGCCTTACAGATGCAGTTTGATGACCATAAGTTGATGCCTGCTATGATTGAATTTAAAGAAAATCAGATTTCGAGGATCAGAGCCCTACCTGAACTGGAGAAGGAAAGTTTGATAGATTTCCTTACACAGGAATTTGATGACTTTTGGGACTGGGACTTGGGTCAAGAAGAGATTAAAACTGTGAGGGCTCTTGGACTTGGAAGAGGAGGGGAAAAAGAGAAGAACAAAATAAGAGACTGTTGGAACTACCAGAGGAACTTAGAAGAACAACAGTCAAGAGTGGAAATTTTGAAAGACGTCCTGAAATACCTTTCGGATCTTAGATTTAACTATGGAGATTTGGTTGCCCTGTCGAGAAGGAATGAAATCATCTTTAGGTGGGAGTTTCCCTGAGATCTACTCTTTAGCCTCAAAGGAAGGAAAATAAAAATAAGATCAGTGGAAGACAAAGTAAAGTTCATGTATAAATATGAAGAAGACTCGCAGAAGGGACTTGGAAAAGAGTTAAGAGCATCGGACAGAAGATCACCAGGTTGATGGACTATAGGGAATTGGCGGATATGACTGGCAGAATCCGGGACCAGGGAGAAGAGTCGGTGGAAGAAGATTGGAAAAAGTTTAAAGACTATTTATAAAAATATTGTAAAATTAATGAGTGTTAGAAAAATGTTGGAAAGGAGCTATATGGCTTTAGTAGAAATGTTACAAGGAATTAAGTACAAATAGATTATTAGAGTATTAAAGGGAAAATAAAGTTAAAATATGTTAAGACAATTATATATTAAAGGGAAAAATAAGGTTAGAATATGTTAAGATAAATTACAAGACAGAAAACAGAGGAAGATGGAAAGGAATTGCTGAAACAGTTAATTAAAGTGGAATACAAAAAGGGAGGTGTGAGGAGGTCGTTGAAACAAGTAAATGAAAGTTAAGATACTGAACTTATTAGATGTGTTTTAAATTGTGTTTGTTTGGTTTTGTTAATTTAATATTTGGGGGTTGGTGTTGTGTGGTGTTTTTGTTTTTGTATTGTATTGTTTTGTTTAATTCTTTGTCTTTATTTTGCAGTCTTTAAAACTTTAATAAATATTATTTTTTTAAAAAAAGAAAGAGATGAAGCAGGTGCCAACTTTTCTGAACTCACCAGCAGCCTAAGGGCTACTGATTGGCCCAGGCCTTTGTAGGGGTTTTGTACCGGGTCAGTTGACAAGCAGCTTTATTCTGTATTAATCTGTTTTATATTTGGCAGTGTTTGATGTTTTAGCCAGCCTGTTTTATGAGACTTATTGATGTGGTTTTACCTATTTTTGGGCCCCGCCCTTGGATAGCTGTGTGGTGATGAACAGCGGGTGAGAAATACTTTTAAGCAAACCAACAAACCAGCTCTTAAAAGTAACACAATTGATTTGCTGAAAACTGACACTTGATCTTCACATGCGTTTTGTGAGGCCTTCCCTTTCTCAAATCAAAGTCTTCAGTTTTAATGCTCTAAAGGAAACAATAATTCAGGAAGGTTTGGAGCACAAATTCCTAAAACCTTTTTCTACTTAAACGTAAGAGCTTCAGTCATAGTGTTTGGAGCATAAGCCCGGACAGGGTTAGGAATAGCAAATTGTGAACAGACTTTTCTGACAATGTTCTTAAAACTCAGAATATACCTGACCAAAATTGTAATTTCTTTCCTGACCAAAACTGTAATTTCTTTCCTAAAGCACAAGGGAAATTTCTTCCATCCCATTGATCGTGCCCTAGAGTAGGAGGAGTTATACAGAGAGCAATTCCAATTTTTTATTATTTTACTCTTACCTGGCTGCAAGGTCTAAGAAGCCAGTTGTCAGGGGTTCAGGAGCAGAGGCACAGGGAGGAGAGGAGATGGAGAGCCAGGGGGAGGAATCCGAGGGGAGCATAGGAGAAGAGGACAGTGAACTGAGGGATTCCATGAGCCTCTCCAGCGAATCGGAAGATTCACAGAAGGGGGCGCCAGTGGCCAGGGGTAGGGGGTTCCCAAGGGGAACGTCCCAGGAGCAAGGGGACAGCAGGGACTCCCAGAGCAGTATTTGGAAATCAGGACCAGGTTCCCCACCAGAGCAGAGTGGGGGGGAAGAGTCCCAAGGATCGGGGCCAGTGCATTCCCCACCAGGGAGAGAAGATAAGGCAGGGCTGGCCACACCTCCATCGGAGAGTCAGACAACGGAGGGGAGGTCAGATCCGGCCAGTGTGCCAGAAGAGGGAAGCAGTGACAGAAGTAGTGTAACGGTCAGGAGGAAGGTCACTGGGTTGGCGCGAGAGGCAAGTTCAAATGTACAGGAGCGCGGGACAGCAGAGAATGAGGATTGGGAACCGGGTCCTAAAGCCCGCAGGAGGCAGGGGGAGGAGCTAAGCGACTCAGCGTCGGAAGAGTCCAGAAAGGGCAATGCCCCAGCGGGCAGGAGGACCCAGAGGAGGAGAGAGCAGCGTAAAAGGTGGAGCCGGGCTAGGATCTTAAACTGGTGTCATAGGGGAGGAGACTCAGACGGTACTTCGCCGGTCTAGGCTTTAAGACGTAGAGCTGCGCGCTACGGCTTTGAAATGGAAACTGAACCTCAATAAAGACTTTTGTACATAACTACAGCCTAGCGTTGGTCCTCTGTGAGCTGGGACCTAGGGGCAGCTCTGACACCAGTGTAATTCAAAATCAGCAGAAATGCCCCCTCTAATCTTAGTGGGTGTTGGATTCAAACTCTGCTCCTTTTTTAAAGTGAATAATTCATTTTTGTCTAGGAAGGTACTAAAACTGTAAGGCTTTAAACCTTTTGCCTCACTGTGTTAGGGTTCTTTGAAGATGATGTTTTTTTGGCCAATGGGGGGGAGATCATTTCCTCGTAATCAGCTTCATGTTGTGTTGGTGAGGTATGAAAGGTTATCCATACATTGCTATCTCTCATGTTAGCATGGCCAACCAGAATGCTTTCCTAAGGCACATTTCACACACACCCTTTTTAAAAGTTTATTGTTCTAGCCAAAGGCCTGAGTGTGAATAACGCAATCATGGAAATAGAGCCAGTCACAAAGGTCTGTCCTGCCTGATCATCACCCTTCTCCCTGGTGGGGTGGCATCTGGCTGTGAAAGAGCTTTGCAGGATACACACCTGTGAATAATGCATCCACTGTTCTTATTTTGGCATTTATTTTGCTTAGGCATTTTAAGCATCCTTCATTATTGTTTTTGCCCACTTTTTAACTGCCTCTGTTGCTGATAAGCTCATTTTATGGTTGTTCATCTACACGTCGGTTGCTTATTTTAAGCTGCACCATGCACTGCAGTCTAGACTGCAGAAAGAAGAGATGTAGATATTTTAAATAAATAAATATTAAGTGCACCAGTGATGGCCACTGTCACAACATAGACATGAGAAATGAAAGAGCAAGAGCTTTAATAACACCACATTTTCAGCATTATTTATACTAACTGTGCCTTGAAAGACAAGTGTACCAAATTTCAGCCTCCTATTCACTGAGAAAGCGCCTTTACAATTTTGATACCTTCACCAGCTGGTGAGAGAGGCACAAGGAAAAAAGAAGGAATGCTGAAAGGAGACCATCACACTTTCCTGGATGATGGAGTAGGCACCAAGGATGGGCCCTGCATGCCCTCTGTTTACACCTGACGCAAATCAGGAGAGTCCAGCGCACTGCTGTTACTTACTTGGCTGTTTGTTCGTAAATGTATTCCTCAGGCCCCACAGATCCACTGCGGTATTTCTGGAAAACACAGAGGAAAAGAGTCAAATCAAATCACTCAAAGGATTACTGATACGGTTAATCAGGTACTTCATTAATTACATTTGCATATGGCTAAAACAACATTTGTACACCACAGTAAGCCAAAGGAGGGCTTACTACTGTGACCATGAAAATGTGCAGGATTCTTGAGACAAACTTGCCTCTGCTTTGCTCCCTGGGCTTTTAACCCCATCGCAGTGCAGCAGCTAAGCCAAGTTTTGGCTGACTGTGTCGTCCAACCTGGTTTTCTCCACCTGATCTACAATCTGTAGCCATAGGACAAACCTTGTTTACAGATCACGATTAAGGAAGAAGGACCTTAATCACGATTCCCTGGTTTGGGTGACATGCTGCACGGGAGTTGAAAGCCTGGGGAAGAGCAAAGCAGAAGTGAGCTGGCTTCTGGAGGGCATGCTAAGATATAAACATGGCCAATATTTTTGAACGCCAGAAATAGGCTTTGTTTTCCATGTGAAGCCCAAGAATAGGACATTACCTCAGAAGAGGTATTCCCTTCTTTGTGGCAGAAGAGGAATTCCCTTCTTTGTGGCAGAAACTAGGGAATGCCTCTTTTAAGCTTGGCATTTGCAGTTCTTATAAAAATAACAAGTTGGCTCCAGCCTGTTAGTTGAAATCAGTGGGACTAAGATTCATTAGTCACTTATGATTTTGAGGACACCCAAAATCAACTGATTTCCTATGCATCCAAACAAGGTATATATAAAAGAAATCTGCTGTCCATCTATGCAGGTGACAAAAGAATAAAAAAGGCTGCAATCCTAATCCTATTTACCTGGGCACTGTGGTCTAAACCACAGAGCCTAGGGCTTGCTGATCAGAAGGTCGGCGGTTCGAATCCCCGTGACGGGGTGAGCTCCCGTTGCTCGGTCCCTGCTCCTGCCAACCTAGCAGTTCGAAAGCACGTCAAAGTGTAAGTAGATAAATAGGTACCACTCCGGCGGGAAGGTAAACGGCATTTCCGTGCACTGCTCTGGTTTGCCAGAAGCGGCTTAGTCATGCTGGCCACATAACCCGGAAGCTGTACGCCGGCTCCCTCGGCCAGTAAAGCGAAATGAGTGCCGCAACCCCAGAGTCGTTCATGACCGGACCTAATGGTGAGGGGTCCCTTTACCTTTACTAAACCCCACTGAATTCAATAGGGCTTTTCCTCTGCTGAATAGGCCTGGCTAGGATAGTGCTGTTGGTCAGTACTGCCATACCGACAGCAGCCCAGCTGAAAGACATACCTCTGCCCCTCCATCTTTGAAAGTTTCGCTGTAAGTGCTATCGGGAGTACTCCGCTGGTCATCTTTCAGGTAGGTTGAATGGGGCATGATGCTGGGCACCTCATAATGCGCATGCTCAAATATAACACTCCGGTGCTCCTCATTTTCTCCCCTTGCGTAATGCGCCGATGGAGCCACATAAACAGGGGTGTACTCTTCTGCTTTCACCACCATCACCCCCGTCACAGAAATGGAAGTCGGGCTTCCGGATACGCTGGAACTAAACTGCTCCCTTTTCGAAGTCTCCAGCTGCTCCTGATTCAAAGAAAGGTTCACCGGCACTGTTTTCAAAACCTGGACTCTGTTTTCCCCACCGCTGGCCAAGTTGCTCTGAGCTTCACTGGTGGAAAGGCAACTTCTGGGGAAAGAAATGTGAATAAAAGGTCATGGGCTAAGTTTAGTAACTACAGGTAACCAGTGTGGTGCAGTGGTTAGTGCTGGACCAGTACTAGGAGGACCTGGGTTCAAATCCCCCCTTGGCCATGAAGCTCGTTGTGTGGCCTTGAGCCAGTCTTACTCTTTTCTCAGCTTTATAGGGATATTCTGAGGGAACTATTAACTGCTCTCTCTCTTGCTCTCTCTGTGTGCATATGTGTGTGTGGACACATGCACAGGGAGAACCATGGACCAACCTGTGCTCCTTGGAAGAAAGATGGGCTATAAATAAATAAGAGTCCACTTTTCTGGCTTCATGTTTATATTGTTTTGGCTTTATATTGGGGCATTATTGCTTTTAATTGCACTGTTACCCACCCTGAAATAAGCTGAATAAAAGGCATATGCAAATAAAAAAAATTGAAAAAATAAAACATGTAATATGAGGTGTAATAGTTATTAATGCATAAAGTTTCATACTGTTTAAGCTGATTGGCTTGGATCCCTAAGATGCAATTGTTTTAATTGCTTTTATACATGCAACTATTTTATAAATCTTTTTGTTGTGTTGCGAAATTGCTTTGAGATACTTCACAGGAAGCAATTCATAAATGAAATAAACAGTATTTATACTGCATGGTGAACAGGAGCAGATCCAGGAGGCTCTTGCTATGTGGGTGCCCTACCATGGTGAATCTTGACCCCAGCCCTGATCATAAGCCATCTTGCTACTTTTTAAAACTCATACTCCAGCAAGTATTCCACCCCCACCCCACCCCACCCCGCTTAGAAGCAGCCTATTGATGTGCTTTTAAAATAATAATATAATACTGTACCTTTTATCTTGGTCTTCTTGATTATCACTCACTTTGTTAAGAGACAACACCCTTTTATCTCTAGGAACCTGAAACAACAGGATTCACATTATGCGACTATGATAATGATGCCAAGGGGTAAGATTAGCCCGCTGGACCAAATTTGACTCTCAAAGCAATCTTATCTGTTCCCTGTAAAAGGTAAAGGTAAAGGGACCCCTGACTGTTAAGTCCAGTCTCAAACGGCTCTGGGGTTGCGGCACTCATCTCGCTTTACAGGCTGAGGGAGCTGGCGTTTGTCCGCAGACAGATTTTCCGGGTCATGTGGCCAGCATGACTAAGCCGCTTCTGGCGAACCAGAGCAGTGAACGGAAACACCGTTTACCTTCCCGCCAGAGAGGTACCTATTTATCTACTTGCACTTTGACGTGCTTTCGAACTGCTAGGTTGGCAGGAGCTGGGACCGAGCCACGGGAGCTCACCCCGTTGCAGGGATTCAAACCGCTGACCTTCTGATTGGTAAGTCTTAGGCTCTGTGGTTTAACCCACAGCGCCACCCGCGTCCCTATTTATGTATTTAGGAATTTAGATATCCCAGTTTTTGAGGCACCTTGCAATATACGCTTAGCATACAATAAAATCAAAGAATGACAAGACAGCAAAACCCAAACAAAACATGAAAGCAAAGCAACACTAAAAACTATCCAGAGCATCAAGGCAAAATATATACAACCCAAGCCCTGGAAGAATTTTTAAAATCTCAGTTATTCATCTAAAGCAGGGGTGGACTAATCTGTGTCCCTTCAAATGCTGCTGAACTTCAACTCCCTTCGGTCTCAAACAGTGAAGCCAATGATCAGGGATGCTGGGAGTTATGGTCCAACAACATCTGGATGGCCACAGGGTAGCAACTCCTGGACTTAAAGGCTAAATGAGAGGCAGTTAGCCAAGCCACCATAAGAAGGACATTCACAACCTCGGTGCCACTACCAGAAAGGCCGTGTTCTGTGTCCCAGCGAAGCAAACTTCCAGAGGTTGAAAGATGGACAACACCGCAGATGACCACTATAGAGAGTGAGCAGATTCATGCAGGAGGAGGCAGTTCTTCAAATAAGCTGGCCCCAGGACACCGAGGGCTTTATAGGTCATAAAACACAAGTTGAATTTTGCCAGAAGTCAGTGCAGCTTGATTAATCCTCGTTTGAACTCCCTACCTTGTAATAATCGTACAGTAATCCAAGAGCAGCTGCACTGTCCTCGTCCCCATTGATGCTCATCATAGCCTTTGTAGCTGCTGTTAAGGGATTTTCCAGATAAGATTTCCAGGCTTCATCTTCACTCGTGTAAGCCCTCCTGGTATTGAATGGAGCATCACTTGGCACCACAGTCACAAGCCGGTTTTTACTGCAGAAGGAACAGGCAAACATAAACACAGGCAGTGGTACCCAAAGAGACCTCTCATTCTGCAAAGGCAGGCAAATTTCAGTAGCACAATTCATCCTAGACAGAATAAGAAAACATGTGGCTTTTTGATCATCCAAAAGAGGCAACTTTTTTTTTTATTTAAAAGGGTTACGTTAAGGACTTGAGGAAAAGTCACTTGATCCAGGGGCAGTCCACCTATATATTGACCTATTCCTACCTCTTTTTCGTAATGGTGACACAGACCATAAAGTGAGAATATTCTTCACAACTGTGAGCAGTGCAGTGCGGTTGGGTAAGTGAAGACAAGCTACAACAATCAACTATAAGGTTGTTCACTGCTCCTGCTCAGGCTGCACAGAAAAAGCATTTTGATTCCTGAGATTCATTCTGATTTCACAGATAAAATCTAAGGGATAGAATTCTACAGGATGTGTTGCTAATGTGCGAAAACAGTCAAGATCCAATGATCCCCAGGTACACATCTCCAGATGGTGGAGATGTCAGGCGCCATCCAAGCATCTTCACTTGGTTGCACGTGGCCGATACCCAGGTGCAAAATGCACCTGGCGCCTGGTTAATTTCAAACACTGAGTACAGGAGAGGAATTCTTTCGGATACCTGGGCTCCAAGTCATTTAGGGCATTATATGTCAATAGCAGCACCTTAAATACAGCCCAGAAACAAAGACATGGCCAGCGAAGATCCTTCAAGACTGATGTTATCTCATCTGGCTGCCCCAGTCAATATAAGTTTCCTGCCCATGTTTAAGGGCAGCCCCACATAAAGCACATTACAGTCATCCAAACAGAACATTCCCAGAGCTTGAGTTGCTACAGCAAGGCTATCTCTCTCTTTTCCTCCAGGAATGGCCATAATTGCTTCGAGTGGAAATACCTATTTAGCAGTACTAACTAGCATGAAATTTGCCCCCAACTTCCTACAAATCCTCAAACAAATATACTCCCAAGCCTCAGCAAAATGCAGAACTAACAATATGGACTCTAATACCATAGCAATCCAAAGAGGCACATTTTTTTGTTAATGTGCAGATTATGAATTTGTAAATAATTAAATATATATGGAAGCCGCTGGGGGAGGTCACCGGCCACAAAACAAGGATGCCCACTGTCTCCCTTCTTATTTATCCTGGCTCTGGGAACCCTTAGCAATCTGAATCCGAGCGGCCACAGACATCAAGGGAGTGGAAATAAAAGGCAGAACCTACAAATTAGGGCTTTTTGCAGATGGTCACAACACCAGACCCCATAAACACAGCAACCTCCCTAAACAGAGAACTCAACACATTTGCAATGGTGTCAGGCCTACAAATAAATTTTGCAAAGTCAGAAGCTATGTGCTTCAACACCCTTCCTCACACCCAAAAAGAACTCACTAATGTCACCAAGATAAAGCTTTGCCACACCAAGTTCAGATACCATGGGGTACAAGTAACTAGAAACCTCAATAAATTATACCTCCACAACTACAAGCCCCTGTGGCGACAAATAAACAAAGACCTAAAGAGATGGAACAACATGAATTTCACTCTCTCAGACAAAATAGCCATGATCAAAATGATCACCCTCCCAAAACTAACCTACTTATTCCAAACTAGTGAACCTGCCATAGCTCAAAGAAAGCATTCTGTGGCTTTGAGGCTACCTGAGCCTCCAGAGATAGTGTTGGATCAAGGAGTAGCCTTAGACTATGTACCTGCTCTTTCAGGGAGCCAAGCTCCCATTCAGAAGAGGCTGCCTACACACTTCCTGGATCCAAGAATCACCAACCCACAATGCTTCCATCTTGTCATGATTTAGTCTCAGTTTATTGGCCCTCATTGTCCATTCCAGCCCAGCACCGGAAGAGATTCCCCTTATTCTTAAGATAACAAAAAATAGAGATGGGTATCATCAGCATACTACTGACACCACGTTCCAATTAAATTGGATTGCTAAGGGTTCCCAGAGCCAGGATAAATAAGAAGGGAGACAGTAGGCATCCTTGTTTTGTGCCCAGTGACCTCCCCCAGCGGCTTCCATATATATTTAATTATTTACAAATTCATAATCTGCACATTAACAAAAAAATATAGCAAGGAAGAGTACAACTTATAATTATGAAAAGCAACAGAATAACCCAGAATAACCTCATTAAAAATAAATAAATACAGATTAAGAAAAATCATGCCATAAAGACCTAAGTAAAAAGGTTTTCAAAAGACATTTGGCTTCCCTTCTCTCAAAAAATCCTGGGAACCGTAGTATGCTAAAAGTGCTGGGAATTGTAGCTGTTAGGGAGTCTCCTAATTAGTCTCGGCACCCTTAACAAACTACAGTTCCCAAGACTCTTTGGGAGAAATCATAGCTGTTACAAGTGGTACAAGAGTACACTTTAAATGTATGGTACAGAGACAACCACGTTCATTTCTGGCTCTCCCTACGACTAGCGAATGCATAGCAAAATGCATGATATAAATCATGTGCCCTTGCTGCAGCGACACAATTCATAGTTTGCGGAACTGAGCTTCCCTAGATTACTTTAGTGAAATGTGCTTTTTCTTTCGTTTAGTGTTGAATACAGAGCACACACCGGTCAACAATTTCACTCAGTGCTTAAGCCTCCCCCTGCCCGCCCGCCCCAAAAAACAACAACACTGTACTGTCATTTTTCTCCCTGTAACTACTGAGTATTGACGCTCTCCCCTGGACGTTTGAAAAAGAGTTCCTTGCTGCTTATCTCACCACGCTTCATTGAAATAACTTTTTATAGGTACCATTTCCTGAGAGTGAGTGGCAGAAGGAACATGGGGGAGGAAGATAAGAGGCGGGAGGAGATGATAAAAATGTGGGGGAGAGCCCAATGATTACATTTTCAATGGCGCTCTCCAACGGCACACTGCAGCAGCTCTGCCAAGTGCAGAGAAGGCGCAGAGCCATTCCTCCTCGCCCTCCCTCTTCCAACAGCTCCTGCCTGCCCCATAGAAAAGGCCTCTTAAGAAGGCCAGAGATCTTGATGCAGCCAATCTCAACCTAGCCTTGACCCTTCCCCTAGGGCTAGGCTTCGAGAGCTTTGATGTAGCAGCTAATTGAGAATGACCCCGGAGGTAGATGCCAATCTATAAATTAAGAAAGTCAAAACCACCTTCAAACGCAGCACACACAGAAACACACACACACACACACACAAACAGACGAGACTAATCCAAAGGCTTGTTGTTATTTAGAAAAAATATTTCTATATCACTATTCATAAAAAATATCAGTGTAGCTCACCATGATGACACACACAAAAAAAATAAACAAATAACTCATGCAATAAAGAAGTTAACACCAGAAACGAGTTCACTATTACGGAAAGATGTGTTCTTAGGTGCCTGTATAAGCCTGCACAGGTTTCCAGCAGGTGTGTAAAAGCTGAGTGTGAAACTGGCAAGGACTTCAAGAGTGGTAGAATTTCGAGAGTGACCCACAAGACAAGTTGTGGCTGGGGGGGGGGGGGTCTCTCTTGATCTCTCCGCCTGAAATTCCAACGGGGGATTCTGAAAGCTGGAGAAACCAACCACCTCTGGTGGGGTACTCAGGAGAGGCTATTGCAGGAAAAGCAACTAAGAGTCTTCTGGAGAAAAGATCTGCTCTGTTTGTGTCTTTTGGGGTGATGATGTCAACATTTTTAATATTAGTTTGATCCGCAGGTTCTTAGGATTGCCCATGGAGGCACTGGATAATTCTTACACACCCATCAAACCCTTGGTTGTGGGGAGCAACTGGTGAGCTCAGAAGGAAGAGCAAGTTTAAAGAAAGTTTGAGAAACATCATATTAATTCTTCTCAAATCACCACAGAATAGAGGTAATCAGACATTTTCAGACCACTGGAGAGAATATTCTTAGAGCGCTTGGCAGGGCATCCTTAGAAACTCAGTCATGGCATGCTATCCTTTGAACACAGTTTCTTTACTTTTATGCAGGGCACTACCTATTTAAATATCTATCCTAGTTTTGTTTTGCAGCAGAGATGGGGAAGCTGTGGCTTGCTGAACTACAGATCCCATCATCCCTGACCACTGGCCATGTTGGCTTGGGTTGATTGGACTTGGAAGTCTAACAACACCTGGAAAGCCACAGGTTCCCCGTCTGTGCTTCACAGCCTGCCAGGAATGGCTACAGGTCTCAAGAGATCCTTGGCAGGATGTCTTAGTGATCCTCATCACCATCTCCTTGCTTGCACAGAGCCACTGGCAAGCAAGCATGCACACAAACAGACAATGGAAGCAAGGATCAGGGAGTCAAGGGTAGGTAGCCGTCTTTTCAAAACTCCAAGACATCAGAAACTGCCTGAGGATGCCAAGGTCTAACACTGATCCTCCTACACCTTGTATTGGGAGGTAAAGGTAAAGGTAAAGGTACCCCTGCCCGTACGGGCCAGTCTTGACAGACTCTGGGGTTGTGCGCCCATCTCACTTAAGAGGCCAGGGGCCAGCGCTGTCCGGAGACACTTCCGGGTCACGTGGCCAGCGTGACATCGCTGCTCTGGCCAGAGCCAGAGCCAGAGCCAGAGCCGCACACGGAAACGCCGTTTACCTTCCCGCTGGTAAGCGGTCCCTATTTATCTACTTGCACCCGGAGGTGCTTTCGAACTGCTAGGTTGGCAGGCGCTGGGACCGAGCAGCGGGAGCGCACCCCGCCGCAGGGATTCGAACCGCCGACCTTTCGATCGGCAAGCCCTAGGCGCTGAGGCTTTAACCCACAGCGCCACCTGCGTCCCTGTATTGGGAGGTAGGGCAGGGGAATTTGGCAGGTATGTGGGCAAGACAGATCATTATTCTGCACAGATATGCTGGAGAAAGAACTTCACTGCTAACTTCTATACATATCTGAGCCTGGCATCATTACCAAGAAATCACTCCCTGCCTGCCAAGATTAATTAGAGATGGAGCAATTCAATAAATATTTAATTACGAAACAAACTTTTGAAAAAAATAATTATTTTATTTGGGCTGCTTGTTTGTTTTGTGGCAAGATGATACCAGACAAACAGGAGGAGGAAAGTGTTTAAATAAGTCTCATAAATAATAAGCTGTAAGAAAAGCTGTAAGGCACCAATACATTTCCACCAGGGAAAATGTGAACAGCGGTTATGAGGTCATTTCATTGTTATGCTGTTTCTAGACTTGGCACAGGGGTGGAAGGCAGGTGGGCTCCATCTTCTTTCAGAAAACAGAGTCTAAGTCTGGTTTGATCACTGCTAGAAACCCCTGTCTCCTCTGCCTGCTTTCTCAAGGTTTTCTGGGGTTGCCTTTCTTCCATTCACCATCATCAGGAGTGAGTATTAGTGGATGACGCAGGGGGGCCTTGCTGCTTACCTGACCTCCCTCTGACAAGTCAAGGCTGGAGGGAGGGAGGTCAGGTAAGTGGTGCAGGCCCACTCAGTTGAGGTTGGTTACATCTCTCTGTAGGGATGTCTTGGTGATGCTCTCACATCTATGAACAGCATACAATATGGGAAAGGGCCATGGCTCAGGATGAGAGCACACACATTGCCTGCAAAAGATCCAAGGTTCAGTCTCAAGTATCTCCGGGCAGGGCTGGGAGAGATCCTACCCAAAATTCTAGGCACATTTGGAAATCTAAGAAAATGTTGTGAGCAGCACAATGTATCCATTTCACAGAATAAAAACTAGTGATGGTCAGAACACACTTAACTTTAAAGTCATTTATATCAATGGCTCTACTGCTAGTATTACAAATTCATATATATAATCGAGGCGCTGAATGGCTCCTTAAACCATCACCAAAATGGAATGCCTAGTTGCCATTTTTGGGCCAGGCGGATTGGAAGTCATATTTCTCAATATGACTTTTTGGTTCCTGAGGTATTCTGATTGTGCAGATAAAACACAACAGATAGAATTCCACAGGATGTGTTGCTAGCGTGTGAAAACAGTCAAGATCCAAGGATCCCCAGGCATGCACTTCTAGATCCTGGCGCCTGGGTATCTTCACTTGGTCGCAAGTGCAGAATGGGTCTGCAGCCTAGCAAATTTTGAATGCTAGTTTGGCACAATCAATGCATCCCTAATTATTATTATTGTACAATTATAAGATTACTATATAATCTTGGAAAGTTTATAGTCTTAGGAAGCGTGTGGCCGTGACTATTGTGGGGGGACCAGACATTTCTTAATTTGCCACTATGCTACTGATTAAAAGGTAAAGGTACCCCTGCCCGTACGGGCCAGTCGTGTCCGACTCTAGGGTTGTGCGCCCATCTCACTTAAGAGGCCGGGGACCAGCGCTGTCCGGAGACACTTCCGGGTCACATGGCCAGCGTGACAAAGCTGCATCTGGCGAGCCAGCACAGCACACAGAAACGCCATTTACCTTCCCGTCAGTAAGCGGTCCCTATTTATCTACTTGCACCCGGGGGTGCTTTCGAACTGCTAGGTTGGCAGGTGCTGGGACCGAGCAACGGGAGCGCACCCCGCCGCAGGGATTCGAACCGCCGACCTTTCGATCAGCAAGTCCTAGGTACTGAGGCTTTTACCCACAGCGCCACCCGCGTGGGTACGACCAACCAAAAATGCCACAGAACAGTAAGCAATCTTTTGAGTCGATTAGAGCACTTCAGCAACCTGAACTTTGAACAAAGTATGGGGGGAGAAGCAGAAGGGAAAGGAATAGTAATAGTAATTATTATAATTATTATTATAATATTATTTATACCCCACCCATCTGGCTGGGTTTCCCCATTCACTCAGGGCGGCTTACGACATATCTAAAAACATCAATCCTTAAAAACCTCCCTAAAAAGGGCTGCCTTCAGATGTCTTCTAAAAGTCAGGTAGTTGTTTACTTCCTTGACATCTGAAGGGAGGGCATTCCACAGGGCGTGCGCCACTACCGAGAAGACCCTCTGCCTGGTTCCTTGTAACCTCACTTCTCACAGTGAGGGAACCAGCAGAAGGCCCTCAGAGCTGGACTTCAGTGTCTGGGCTGAGCAATGTGTGTGGAGACACTGGGCTGAGGCCATTTAGGAGTTTAAAGGTCAGCACCAACACTTTGAAATGTTCTCGGAAACGTTCTGGAAGCCAATGAAGATCCTTTAGGACCAATGTTATATGGTCCTGGCAGCCACTCCCAGTCACCAGTCTAGCTGCCGCATTCTGGATTAGTTGTAGTTTCCAGGTCACCTTCAAAGGTAGCCCCACATAGAGCGCATTGCAGTAGTCCAAGCGGGAGATAACCAGAGCATGCACCACTCTGGCAAGACAGTCCGCGGGCAGGTAAGGTCTCAGCCTGCATACCAGATGGAGCTGGTAGACAGCTGCCCTAGACACAGAATTCACCCGAACCTCCATGAAAGAAAAGAGCTGGCTTGATATTGGTGCCACAGTACAGTGGTACCTCAGGTTACAGATGCTTCAGGTTGCAGACTCTGCTAATGCAGAAATAGTACCTCGTGTTAAGAACTTCACCTCAGGATGAGAACAGAAATCGTGTGGTGGCAGCGGGAGGCCACGTTAGCTAAAGTGGTACCTCAGGTTAAGAACAGTTTCAGGTTAAGAACGGACCTCCAGAACGAATTAAGTTCTTAACCTGAGGTATCACTGTATCTGCTTTAGTCAAAAGTTCGTTTTTATGTTGCAGTCTTAGAAAAGGCAAGCTATGGGGACATGACTATGGGGATTGGAATAAAGAGTGCCTGCACTTCAGAATTAACCACAACACCTTGCTAACCTTGCATTTCCAAATTCTTTCCCCACCCTGGCTTTGTTGCCTGCTTACCTCTAGCCCTGCTAAATTATAAGTTCCTCTAGGCAGGGGTCCATCCCCCCCCCTTGTGTTACTCGGTAAATCACTGTGTAAAGTGACAAAGATTTAAAAAATGATTTCTTGCGATTTTGAGAAAAAACACTGTGCTGTGCTGTGCTTCCTGGGGCTGATGGGAATGGTTGTCCCAAACCTTTGGAGGGCACCAGGTTGTCAAGCGCCAGGTTGTCAAGTGCTGCTGTGCAACAGCATTCTCCAACATTTAGTCCACCAGTGTTGCTGGACTGCAGCCCCAGTCAACTAAGCCAGGTGTACTCCAACAACACCTAAGAATGGAGAATAGCACTCTGCAGTATATTAGTACATGGATCACATGCTACACTTGAGGCTGTGGCAAGACTCCAGCTTCCCCCAGGAAGTACGGCAATGCTTAGGAGGCAGGGAAAACAGTACTTTGAGTTTAGATCATGGGTAGACAGACTAAGGCCCGGGGGCCGGATCTGGCCCAATCGCCTTCTAAATCCGGCCCGCAGACGGTCTAGGAATCAGCGTGTTTTTACATTAGTAGAATGTGTCCTTTTATTTAAAATGCATCTCTGGGTTATTTGTGGGGCATAGGAATTCGTTCACCCCCCCAAAAAAAATACAGTGGTACCTCTGGTTACGTACTTAATTCGTTCCAAAGGTCCGTTCTTAACCTAAACTGTTCTTAACCTGAAGCACCACTTTAGCTAATGGGGCCGCCCGCTGCTACTGCGCCGCCGCCACGCGATTTCTGTTCTCATCCTGAAGCAAAGTTCTTAAGCCGAGGTATTATTTCTGGGTTAGCGGAGTCTGTAACCTGAAGCGTATGTAACCTGAAGTTTATGTAACCCGAGGTACCACTGTATAGTCCGGCCCCCCACAAGGTCTGAGGGACAGTAGACCAGCCCCCTGCTGAAAAAGTTTGCTGACCCCTGGTCTAGATGATGGTTTGTATTGGACTACCCAGCAGCAAGTCTCTGTAGCCTAGCAGCAAGCCTTGCAAGTGTCACACATGATAAAGTGTGAATGACACCTGCAAATCTCTTTGCCTAGAAGCCACCAAAGTGCAGGAATCATCTCTGCTCCCTTCTCACCCCTGCTTTAGCACTAACTTTGCTCGCCCACTGGAATCTAAATCGTTTAAAACTGCAAAAGGAATTCAGGCGAGACAGCTTTTAGACTGCAGGGCTCCAATGAAGGAGATACCGTCAAAATAGCTCCAGGGACAAAGCCATGTTTCCTTATCCGAATAGTGACAGAATAGAAATCCTTTCTCGAGGGTTAGAAGGTTTCTCTGTGCTTTCCAGGCTTGTCTTTTAAGCTTGGGAAATTGGGAAACATCTAGAATGCACTGTTTTAAAGTTTGAACTATTTTTGTTTCTGTGTGCGTGGGGGCAGGGATTATGTTTCTTGTTTTAAAACCTCTGGGCCAGAAATGTACTTCTTCACACAAGGAAGTGGGGCTATAAATATTTATTGGAGGTTAAATATAGTGGGGAAGCCACCCAAATACGAGCAATTTCAAGCAATCATCTTCAGTGAACCCCAGTAAAGTTGCAAGACAAGCTTTGTTGTAGCAGCTTAAATTCCACTCAAACTAAATACACATAAAAAACTAGAAGTACGTAAGGAAAAGTTGGACCCTCCTACTTAAAATACGTACAGACAGATGATGCGTTTCAAAATGCCCTGGTTTCACATATTTTGTTTGTTGCGATTCTTTAAACAGCCTTCCATTCATGCACCTTTCGCTGGTATTTTGGGCAAAACTGGGATCTGAATAAAGCAGGGCTTCCAATTTCAGTCACACCAGCATCCCAAACTCAAAACCATCATCCTCATCCCCATATCCTATTGTCACTATTTACTGATTACATTTATATCCAAGAAGCTCAAGGTGGAGTAATTGGTTCTCCTCCACATTTCATTCTCCCGACAACACCTTGAGATAGGTGAAACTGAGAGAGTGTGACTGGCCCAAGGTCACCCAGTAAGTTTCATGGTTGATCAGGGATTTAAAGGTTTCATGGTTGACCAGACCAACACTCTAACCACTACACCACACTGGCTCCAACTAGCAACACAAAATTATGGAAGTTTGGTCAGGGGTTCCACTGTGTTCAGTGGGGCCAACTACCTAGTAAGCGTGTCTGAAGATATCGTGTCCCTGTTTTCCAGGGACAGTCCCAGATTTACAGAAGCCATCCCAGTTTCTGATTTGATCCCAGAAAGTCCCAGTTTTCCTTAGGACACCCCTATTTTCATCAGAGAAATGATCATTGGATAAATGTTTCATCAGAGAAATGTTGGAGTGCATGGAGTTATCCGATCCCTAAGCCAGCTGAAGGCAGCCCTGTATCGGGAAGGTTTTTAAAAAAATGTTTAATGTTTTTGTATATGTTGGAAGCCGCCCAGAGTGGCTGGGGCAACCCAGTCGGATGGGTGGGGTATAAACAGAAAAATTATTACTATTATTATTATTATTGAATAGGATGTCCCTATTTTCATCAGATAAATATTGGAGGGCATGCAAGCAGAGGTAACAGAAAGAAACACATATACTTCTGTAGCAGATTCCTTCTTCCATGACCCTGCCCTTCCTCCACAGGTCTCCCCATATTGAAATTTCAGTGTTAAGTTCCCTGCAAAAGCTGTAAGAAGTTTCCAAATATCTGCAAAATACTACCTTTATTTGCTCTAGAACACAGGAGGTATATAAAATTTTTGCTGTTTGAACTTTTCAAAATATTACATGAAAGAGAGTATAACATTTTGAAATGCTGATCCAAATCTCGCTCTGCAAAACCTTTTTCTGACCTCAGTGCTGGGCTCTTTTTTTTTATCCTGCATTCATGTCTTCCAGTCTGTTTCCTACTGCCCTCAACCATCAACAATGACGCCTGGAGTATTTCATAATATACAAAGACAACCTCAATTAAACGGACGTGAACTGACATGACGGTAAGCTACTACTCTCTCTCTTTAAACATTCAGGATTCCACTCCTTCCCCACCCCAGATAAACGCTATAAAGAAAATGCTATTATTTGGGTGAAAACAAAGATATGTTTTGTGCATGATACATTATAACAACACGGTTACCAACAAGACACAAAATATTTTCCTCTACATGGAAGCACACCACAGCACCAAACCTATCCCAGTTTTTCCCACTTAGAGGTAATTAAACATATATACCACATAGCACTATAATTGCTCCCCTGCAGTATTTATTTATTTATTTATTTATCTCTCTCAAGGGCAGTTCAAATGTACATAACATTTCCCTTCATGGGAGAATTTAAAAAATAATTCTCATGGAGGAATTACTATTACAGTATTATGGAAACATTCAAACTGATTTGGAAAACCTTGGTAGCCTTGCAGCAAAGATTCCCAAGCAGGATATTCAATTCCCACTAGCTTCTGGTATTGGATTCTTCCCCCCACCGCAGTAATTCCACATGAATTAAAATTCCAACACAGTCTTCTACTCCCTTGCACATATCAAGAGGGCAAGTGTGATCTATTGGATCAAAATCTGGACTTGAATTTGGGCACGGTGCTGCTAAAGTTAAGCACTGTAAATCTCATTCAATGGAAGAGAATTAAGTACACGCTTAACTTCTAATTTCTTTAAAAGTTTGCTTACTTCAGCTGTGCAAGTTTTAAAGAGACATTGACTGTGAGGTCAAACTTGTGGAATGAAGTACAGAAGAAGGGGGGAAAGCAAATCCAGAAAGGAGAAAATGCTGCACAAAGGCTTCCATCCTTATGCTGATTTAAGAGCAAACAAGTCAGTATAAGAGCCCATTACAGACCCGCCCTCATTCTGTTTTTCTTTTATGCTTTTCATCCATGAGGTCACCAAATTCTATTGACTTTCCTACTTTTAATTTGGCTTTCAGTTCAAAACAATCAAGCCACTAGGAGACGCAAATTCAGAAACCTCTAGCCAGTCTTATCTTATATACCTTCAAGCTGTCTTTTAACAAACAATACTCCTCCCACCCCGGATTGGCCAAAGACATCTTGGCACCTGACACAGACCCCCAAATAGCTACCAGTCAGCTAAGAAGGGGTCAGGGAAGATCTGCACCAGGAACAAGGGGGTAAGAAGGTTCGACATCAGGAACTGCTGCTCTGGTGGGACCCTTCACCTTGCCTCATGGGCAGGCTGGCCCTGCTCCCAACCCCAAATAAATGAAACCCCTTCTTGAGATGATTGCCCCTCTGTCCAGGATATCACAACTGCATGGTACAAAATGTGCACCCCTCAGGACCTAACACAATGTAATGGTTTCCACTATACCCTATATACAACCATGCCATGCTTGCCTATAACAATAATGACGTTCATATTATTTGTTTGTTTGGTGCCAGCAATGCACATGGTGCTTTGCAAAGTATGAGAGCAGGTCCCTGCCCCAAGGAGCTCACAATCAAAAATTCAACACAGAGAAATCAACAGAGGAGGGCAAAGGAGTATGCAGCTGCTTCAGCTGCATGTGACGAGATTTAGTTACACGGGCATTATGGGATTATGCCAAAAGCTTCGTGGAAAAGGTGGGTTTTGAGAAGGGATTTCAACGGGGCTTTTTTTTCAGCCTGAACTCACCAGAACTCAGTTCCGGCACCTCTCAGGTGGGTGCCCTTGCCATCCAAAGCGAACAATGGAGGCGTTCATGTTGAGTTCCGGGGCCTCTTTTTCTAGAAAAAACAGCACTGTATACACCTTAGTCGTCATCCCCCCACCGTTTTTCTAAACTAAAGGTAAAGGTAAAGGTACTCCTGCCCATACGGGCCAGTCTTGACAGACTCTGGGGTTGTGCGCCCATCTCACTTAAGAGGCCAGGGGCCAGCGCTGTCCGGAGACACTTCCGGGTCACGTGGCCAGCGTGACATCGCTGCTCTGGCGAGCCAGAGCCGCACACGGAAACGCCGTTTACCTTCCCGCCGGTAAGCGGTCCCTATTTATCTACTTGCACCCGGAGGTGCTTTCGAACTGCTAGGTTGGCAGGCGCTGGGACCGAGCAGCGGGAGCGCACCCCGCCGCAGGGATTCGAACCGCCGACCTTTCGATCGGCAAGCCCTAGGCGCTGAGGCTTTAACCCACAGCGCCACCTGCGTTCCTTTTTCTAAACTACTGACCCCCAAATCTTGCAACCCTTCCTTATAGGAGAGTTGCGCCAGCACACTGATCATTTCCACCACTCTTTTCTACAGCTGCAGGATCTGTCCATGTTCAGGATGAAAGATACCCACTTCCTTGTCCTGCAACCTTTGACAAAATATGTTGATACGTTATCTTTCTATTGAATATATCCATTCTCTTCCATTCTCACAGTCTACTCAGAACAAGAATGATGGTGAAGCCGTCTTCTCAGATTGTCACTTAGGGCCAATTTGTACAATTTATTTTTTTCTGGCAGGGCTCTTTGCCTTTCACAGCGGTAGGAGAAGCAGAAATTCAGCAAGCGAAGCTTCTACCAGCATACGGATGTAAAGCACATGCAGATGTCCTGCAGAACATTCAAAACTTTAAAATAAATCTGACATGTACCTTAAAGTGCCACAGTATTCCTTGTAGGTTTTTTGCTACAACAGACTAACATAGGTCGCCCCTTTGATGCAGCAATGGGAAATTCACCTGTCAGGCAGGTGTTAAGTTCCCTGGATGTTGAATCATAGCATTCTAGAGCTGGAAGGGACCCTGAGGATCATCTGGTCCAACCCCGTGTAATGCAAGAATATGCAGCTGTCCCTTACGGGAATCGAACCTGCAACCTTGGCATTATCAGCACCATGCTCTAAGCAACTGAGCTATTTCTCAGGTTTGAAGCTTTCCCTAAAAAACAAATTGGCAATGCCATTGCAACTCAATGCACACCTAAATGTATTTGATGGTATTCAACCCATGTGGTGAAATTGTCCAGTAGCAACTGGCATTCACTCATCAGCACTCAATAAGGTTTATACACCTTTACCTTACATCACCATGTAGGGATGGGCAAACTGAACAGTGACATCAGAAAGCCACCTCTTCATGCAGTCAGGTTGAATGATCCACTCAAGCAGCCTATCTACAGAGTTGTGTAAATCAGCCTTTGTTCTCATCCCTCTGTTCCTCAGCTCTCTAGCGGTTCTTTCTTTCCAAGAGGTGAAAAAGGCCAATAAACATCATGGGGGGGGGGGAGCAGTGCAGAAAAAATAGCTTTCACAAAAATAATGAGTGCAATCACTTTGAAAGATATCACAAAATAATGCATATTATATTCTTAGACTGTGGCTTTTCAAGTAGTGCATAAGAGAAGAGAATTAACAAGCAAATTCTGAAGACCTTTTCAAGAGACAAATACATATGATAATTGAACTAAATCCCCCCCCCCCATCCAATCCACCCATAGGCATAGCCAAGGGAGGGCAGGGAGGCAGCTGCCCCCTAAATCAATCAAAATCAATACAAATCAATACAAATCTGAGGTTCTGCCCCCCCAACAAAAGCCTGCCCCCCAACAAAACTCCTGGCTACAGCCATGAATCCACCGCTTAAATAGTTGTGCCTTGACATATGGCTTCAAGATCTGCTATGAGTGCGGACATAGCAATGTCTATACTCTACCTAACTTCATTTCCCTGCATCCTTACAAGTTCAATGCAGCTGTACCAGAGTGCAAAAGAAGCTGATGTTTAATTCAGAAGCCTTTCAAGATGCTTCCATTGAATAAGATGATGGAAGAAAATGTGGTATCCATCATACAAAGACTAAGAATCTCTACTGGTACAACCAACCTGGAATAGGTGACAGTGAGCATAGTGATGTAAAAATCATCACGTGAGATTTTTATTTTTACCACTTTTTTCAGTATAGTAATATGAAAAGAATTCTATGTGTCTTACCGCAAATGCAAATAACTATAAATACTTGATGGCCTAACTGAAAACATTTAGCACCTTCATGAAGTTAAAAAAACAACAACATTTCTCTAATAAAGAGGTATTCAAATCTTTGTATCAATTCTTACATCAAGTAAATGACAACTCCTTAATGGTAATATATGTCTGGCAGACCAATCCTGTGCAAAATTATTCAGAAAGTCCCACAAACGCAGTGGGTCATAGTATCAAGTTAAGTAATCAAGGATAATGCAGCCTAAATGCTACACAAATTAAGTTTTGGCACTAGACCAAAATGTGTATCATGAATATATGAATCGCCATAGCCATAGTCACAGAGGGTGAAATGCACTATACTGTATTTCAAAAAACAAACCAGCCTACACCTGTTTCTTCCCTTCTACCAAAAAGAGTAGAATGTTCAAAACTCTCAATACATTTTGACTGACTCACATTTGAGCACATTTCAGATATGCACGTTCCAGATACTGATCAAAATCCTTATTTTAAATTATTGTCCCTCATACCAGAACGTAAGGGACACAGCTTATTTTGTAACACAAAAGTACCACAGACAAAAACCATCAACTTCCAGTTGTCCCAAGGGGTGATGAAACTGTATACCCCTTCATTCTGGATTATGAAACCAAAATTACCATCACCTTTCAGCTCACAATCTCTAACACAATTTAGTCGGTACCATGTATTGAAATGCACACTTGAACAACCTTCTTATGGAGTTCTTTAAAAACTGACAGTGCAACAAAATGCAGTTGAGTGGTCGTAATACACCCATTTATTTTGAAACTTTGACCATACACAAGTAAATTCCCAACACAAACATTGGGCAGAGGGGGTACAATACAGTTATTTTCTTGTTACAAAACTTCATGTGCCTCGGCTCTCAACCCAGCCAGTCTCCCCCAACCTAACAACCTTCTCATGTTAGAGATTTGTCAGATACCGCACCCTCTGTCTGTGGTCAGAACCACCACTTTGCTTAATAACACCCTCCCTCTTTTCTTCCTCCCTCTTTCCAGATGTATGTTGTAGGTCAGCCTAGGCCACAGCTCCAGTGAGGGACTTTCTTCCCACTGCACATGTGTGTGTGTAGCAGGGAGGTGAACAAGCTCAGAAGAACAATTCAAGGTAAATATATATCTATACTACTCCAGATCTTAAGTTCCAGCCCACTGCAAGGTGCTGGCCTCTCCTTTGCATCAAGAGCATGATCTGATCTGAAGTCACCAGTGAGAAAGGAGCCAGCAATGTCCGCTGAAAAGGAAAAATAATACAATTGGGGTGGAGGAGGAGAAGCGGCCTATGAAAAACTTCCTATCTTTCCTCACTTTGCACATGCAGGTAAGCAGGAACAGGCAAGAGGCTAAAGGAGAAGTAACTAGATGAAGCCAATCTACAGTGTGTACACACACACATGCACACACTAGTCCCAGGATCATGATGTCCTTCACAGTTGCTATGTTAAAGTTCAAGGAAGCTTTTATGCTAACGCTACTTGGATTTGTTTTAAACTTCCTTAAGGCTGCCATGCTTATTTCAAGGTGTCCTTATGTTATGATTTCCCTAACCATTCCAACTTCTTTAATCAAGACCCACTATGTACAAATCACAAGTGTGCTGGCTCTTAAGGAAGAGAACTTTACAGAAGTTTTCATCTGGTGTAGAAACCCTCAATGTCATGCTGATTGGGATTTTTTCCCTTTTTTTAATGACAAGCAATCTGTTGAAAAACGGAGACAAAACTTTTGCATGAAATCACTTCCTCTTACTGCGTATGGGAGAACAAACACGGTCATTTTTCCTATGCACCCTTCGACAATGCAGTTATTTTATGATATTTTCACACACACACCCCAAAAAAGAGTGGCTTGGAATAAAATGATTTCAATGAGCTCCATCTTCTACTTCTTTCTGTCCCACACAGGTACAGAAGTGCCAAGAGAAGGGGAAGAAGATGGCCGTGTTTCTGATCCGGTATATAAAAGCTCTTTTGTTGCATTCACACACAAAAGCCAAGAATCGCTTTTCATCTCTAGGCCCTGAAGGAAAGGGAAGAAATTGCAAAAAGAAGCAGCAAAGTTCTCCCAAAAGTTTGTGAAGGGACATTGGGAGTTCAGAACGAACAACAATCAATAAATAAAAAAGATTGGAAAAGGAATGGGGAAAGCAAGGTGAAATCCAGCAGTTCTCCTGTGGGTGCAATTCAACCTCTTTTATGCCTTGTATAAAAGAGGAAATGTAATCCCAGTAGGTCCACCACCGAGATTGCTTTTTTTTTTTCTCCTTCCCCTTTCTTTTTAAGGGGGGGTTAAAAAAAGAAAACACAACCAACCAGTTGATCCGTTCAGGAGCAGCAAAAGTAGCAAGCTGGCTGTGATCACTTACTTGTCCGTCTCTTGTGACATGTTTGATCCAATGAACTCTCTCCCCTTTTCCAGATGCCTCAGTCTCTCTGGTGAAACTGGACTTTCAAGTCTGTGCAGGTAAAGGTGTGTGTGTGCGCGCGTGAGCGAGCGAGCGAGCGAGAGCAAGCGAGCGCCCGGGACGGCAGAACCAGAGCTACTGGTAATTCTGCTTTTCTTCCCCCCCTCTTACTTCTCCCTCAGCCAGCCGCGGAGGTAGGAGTGGGACAGGTAAAGCCCCCTTCTGCCCGCCCCTCGCATGTGAAAAGGAGACTGGCTAGGCTCGCCTGCCCGCCCTCCCTCCCTCTGCCGTTTAGGGCACCGCGCCGGGAAGCAACAAAAACCCAAAGGCGCCTACAGGTAAACTTTCCCAAGAGGACTTGAATTCTTTCACTGAAGGATACAAGGCAAGAGGGACGAGCTGCGAGCTGATTGGGCCGAGCGGGGCCTCAGGTGAGCAGCCATTGGAAGAGGCGCGCTCAGGTAAGGCCCTTCGCTTAGAACGCCGAGCGAAGCCGCCTCGTTGGGAAAGCGGCGCCGGAATGGTTGAGGGAGAGCGCTAGCTGCAGGCCCAGAGGCGGGCTGCGTGCGGGAGCCATGCCGGGGCACGCGAGGCCTGGCCGGCTGGAGAAGGCTCTCGGGGCCGCGCTGGGTGCTTGACGACGCTCGAGGGGAGGCCGTGGCGGCGGTGGGAGGGGAATAAAGGGGCGCAAGGCGCCTTTGAGATACCTGTGCGAAGAAAGCCCTCATGAGCGTGAGGCAAAGAGCGGGGCTTAGAGGCACTCGCCAACTCTGCCTTGGCTTGGGCCCGTTTTCTCGGAGCCCAGCAGCCGCCTCCGCCACTCTCGTCCAGCCAAGGGGAAGGTGGAAGATTGCCGACCAACGTGGAATCTACCGAGAAGACCACAGCTGACCACCATCTCGCTTATGGACCTATGCAAGAGGAGTTGTGGGACAGAAACAGCCGGGCCTAAAGCGCCTTTCTTCCACAAGTCGTTACTTCCTTGTAATTTGGGACTTAGATTTGCAGGCCTGCCCAGGGCCATAAAAGGCTCCAATGAATACTTCTGCTCAGCTCTAAATCTCATTTTGTATGGAGTGGCATGCTTTGGGCTGCTAAAGCCAGGGAAGAGAAAAGGAAGCCAATCTCATTTCTCCCTATTCTTGAGTTTCTCCCAGGCTAAGAGAGAATTGAATTTATTGCATCTCTCTCTCTTCCTCTCGCAATTTCAGTAACGTTTTAGTTGGTACTCACTAAGCTCCGAGGTTATGGATATGTGGCTGAAATATTATTTGAAACATCTATATTCTGCCTTACTGCTGGACAACAAGCTTCCAGTGTGGCAGACAATAAGTGAAAATCAATGCACAACACAACTTTAAAGGTAGTGTTGACATATGAAGGAAAATGCCCACTCCCCAAGGGTTTTGATTCTTACTCTGCACCTGTCTGCCTTCAAGAGTATTCACTAAGTGCGCATCTCTTATTTGTAAATGTTTTCATGACCTGCCAATGAAATACAGAGTTCCCCTACATTTTTTTTTCTCCAAGAGAGGCAATTTTGTTCTGGCTATATCAGCCTTCTCTTCAGGCAGAGGCTTGGCAGTCAGCAATTCAGCCTGCAATTCTGTGCCTGCTTATTTGGGATTAAGCCAATTTGAATGCAGTGAGACTTGCCTTTCAGGAAAACATGGATAGGTTTAGGGTGCATTTATTGTAAATAGTCACTAACTAGCTCACTGATCTGTGGTGCATAAAGATAGGCAACCAAGATAGGGAAGGCATTGTAAACTTAATGAGAAAGAGGGTTTTGTTCCAGACTATTTGCTGATGTGCCACAAATGACACAAACTGGTATTCTTTATTAGGTGGGCTTGTAAAAATGTGGACTGTTAACTTTTATGGTCTGGCTTGCAAAGCAGAAGTAATTATGAAATTTACTACCCCAAAATGTGCTAGTGGTCACTGGTTGGATTTTTATTTTTTAAAAAAAAACGATTAGACAACATAGTGGGGATAGCCTTGTAATTTGGGGGTTAAATAGAAACTAATTGAACTTCAGTTTATAGAGACAGTTTACTTCTGAGTACCAAACACTGGGGCCAAACAAATGGGGACAAAGGATTGCATGCTAATCCTACTCAAAGTAGACCAATTGAAATTGGTAAACCTAACTCATGCCCATTAACTTCAATGCATCTACTGTGACCAGGACTAGCATTGGCTCCCATTCATCATACTAATTTGGGTGGCTTTTTGGCCTGATCTATCAAACGTTAATGTGTTTTTAAATAAAATTAAACTTTAATTCCAAACATGTTTTATTTGGAAGTGAGATCTGTTGAATTCAGTAAAACATGTTTCCAAATAATGTGAGTTTAGGATCACAGCCTAACACCCTAATCTTAAACGCATGTGGATGAAAGTCCCATTGAAATTTAGGTTCCATCTGCTGCTTGACTTTAAATACTTGTTGATTCATGCTTCAAGTTGTAAATCAAGAAAAGCTGTACAGTGCAACTTTCCTTTCCAGAAGTCTACCACATCCCTGTAACTTTTTTTTTTATCTGCCACTGAACCTGCTGCTCAGTAAAGTAAACATTTTCTCACCGGAGTGAGTGCTGCAAGAGATCAAACTAGTAGAGTAAGTCTGCAGTCCTGTGCATGCTTCAGGTGGGAGTAAGCACCAGTAAAGAGAGCAGGACTTGCTTAGGAACAGGTTGCACAAATTTTATTTACTCTTCCGGTTCACAATCATTTCTCATACTTTCACTTTGGCTAGTTTCTTCATCGAACATCTGTAGCTGCTGTCACATTGCTTTGCTGAAAGGAAACAAGTTAAAAGGCAACTGTCTTCACACATCAGCCTACTTTATGTGTGCATATTTTGCTCCATTTAGTAATGGTATTGTTTGGACTTGCCAGTTGAGGACAGAGAATCAGGTATTCAAATAAGGTTTAACTAAGGTTACAGATTATACTTATAATTATAAGCACCTAAAATTATGTGTTATGAAAACTGCTAAAACAAATCTATGGGATAACAGGTGCTAATGGCTTGTGCTTGTATCAAAGCAATGCTGTTAACAAGTTCAATGCAAAAGAGCAGATGTTTGATGTTGCATTGTCTTAGTGCTGGGGGAGGCTTATCATGTGTTTGCACGTATGATAGCTTTTGTGCCAGATTTCAGTTAGGAGCACCAGACACAAAGCCAGCTGCTAATTTTGCAACAGGTAGCACTTACTGTTAATCCTTCCTACATCTTAAAACTTAGCAACCGTCTTTCTTTATTATTAGGGACTTCTGTGACTCATTATGTCCAAGAAGGGCTCTTTCTTTCTTTCTTTCTTTCTCAGATGCATTGCAGGGAGTTGGACTAGATGACCCTCTGAGTCCCTTCCAATCCTATGATTCTATGTAAGCTTGACTTAGTTTCTCCAGTCATATGATCCTTGGTAACTCCTGCTTTCAGGCCTTGTGGCACTCATAAATAAACCTGGGGGATGGGAGAATTATGTAGCTGCTTCTGACTTGGGGAAGGGCAAAATGTCACATTTTAGGATCTGATCAAAGCATATTTACATAATTGGTTTAGATATTACTGACTTTATGTCTCATCCTAAAATGTTTACACAGAAATAAAACCCCATTGAGCATTTCCTAGTAAATGGATTTATGACTACAGTGTTGCTCTGTTGACTTTTGTTGTCCCCATATGCCTAATCAAATACAGTCAAGTATCAAGGGAACATAGCCAATATTTTTTTTAGTTCAGGAAGAACCACTCTATTACAGTGGAAACACTACCATTATTGTTGGTTTCTTCTGCTTTTATATTGGACGAGATTGGCTTTCTCAGTGTAAGAGGTAGACCATATAAGCATTAGCATTAAAGATTGCCCTTTATGGCAAATTGCTACCTGCATTTGTTTAATGAAAGCAGCTGTATATAGAATGTGAAGACTAAAAAGTGGAAATGCATTTTGGTCATAGATATGAGCACAGGTATCAGGAAGGCTAAAAAAAATCATGCTAAAAAATATGCTAAAAGGGAGGAAGGCATAGAAAGCATCAGGCCTCCTCTAGTCAGACCGTCTCTCCCATCTCCCTCCCCCAGAACCAACAGACACCATGGTGGATGCTCTTTAACTGCACTCTCGACACAAATCTGAATTTTTCAAGCTTCTTTTTTAACTGAGTAAATCCTTTAAATGCTTTGTCAATAAACAATGCTGCTATTGAAGGATTTGCTTCCTTATTCCAGTAAAGAAAGCAAACACCTCAGAATAAACATGCTTATGTTTACACTTTCCACAATTCTTCTGCCTCTACATTCTATTATACGTTTTAATTTCCCAGGATTTCTTGCTTGGTTCATGTAAATGCTTTGTTTCTCCAACACATAAAATTAGTTTGATACATTTCTAACCTACAGATATTCTACACATATGTTTTTAGTCTACTTAATTAAACAGGTGGGCAAAGCGATCCTAACCCCCAGTCTACACTGCTGGAGGGTACTAGGATACAGCAGAGGTTGTAGACACCCCCACTGCAACCACCAACAGCACAGCCTGTTGACAGGCCACCAGCCAGTAGAAGGCCCTTAAATATGCCAGGGCAGCCAGTTACAGTGGTACCTCGGGTTACATATGCTTCAGGTTATAGACTCCGCTAACCCAGAAATATTACCTTGGGTTAAGAACTTTGCTTCAGGATGAGAACAGGAATCGTGCAGCAGCAGCACGGTGGCAGCAGGAGGCCCCATTAGCTAAAGTGGTGCTTCAGGTTAAGAACAGTTTCAGGTTAAGAACAGATCTCCAGAACGAATTAAATTCTTAACCCGAGGTACCACTGTATTTGCTGGATCCTGCCAGAGAACTGCCTAATCTAGATAGTCTTAGTACTCCCATCCATCACATTTAGTTAAGTAGGGGAGCAATCCCAGCACCATGCATTTGAATGCCTTACAGTCACACTGACTAGGACAGAAGGTATGTGGGCGAGGTCTTAATGCTTCAAGTCTCATAATGCAGTTGATGTGCATATAAATCTGTGCACCACATTGATTTCAATAGCCTTTCAATCTGGAATGAGCTGCTGCAAGTTGTACAAATTTGGCAAAACTTGTTTGCCAGTGCAACAGCCCATGTGTGAGACAGCAAGCATGATGCCTTACTGGCAAGACATAATTTGTCTGCTGTCAAGTATGTCATACCCATGAGTTTTAGAATTATTTTCTCTAGTCAGATAACAGACAAAGAAGCATACTGGTCCAGCTTTGAGCTTACAACATTGCCAGGTGTTTCATGAATTGTTCGGTTCTTTATTTGTGTCTGTGTGGGTAATATTTGCAGTGGCCGAGAGCGTTTGTGGTGATTCAAGCTTGCATCTTCTTTTTTATTATTTACTTCATTTCCATCTCACTCTTTTGCCATAGAGCTTAAAGGTTACACATGGGTTTCTTAACTCACCTGCCCCCAAACTTCATCTTCACAGTAATCGTTTGGAGAAGGTTAGGCTAACCAACTGTGTAGCTTTGGGATGCAGTTGGGGGAGTTCTTTGTTTGAAAGCACTTGCATGTCAAAAGTCTCCATTAACATGGACAGTTAGAAGGTTTCTAGCCTAAATTTGCATCCTGCTATATTAGCTTCTGCATACAAACCTATTTTTCTATTTAAATAATGGGGGCTTATTTAATTTATTCATAAGACTTCAGCAAAGCTTCCAGGGCAGTTTACGAAAAGAAGGTAAAATTCCTATAGTTCCATCTCAGCTCGAAAGTGATAGCGGGAAAGATTCCTGAGTAGCTGATGTAAACTATACAGATACTTATTCGCCTTTTTAAGAGGGGAATGATTTCCGATGGGAAATACTCAGAAACTTTTAGGCAAAATTAAAGGGGGTGTGCTCAAACCACATGACAAATGATGAGAAAAACTGCTTGATTCTTTTTTTAAGACAACACTTAAAAGGGATTGGTCATAATTTTCTTGGAAATTGCTTTCCAGCTATAGTTAACAATAGCCTGACACTAAGTTTAGAAGTCAAAGTGCCTCTGGCCTCAGTTGAATATTGTTTCAGCCATCTGGAAAGATAAGCTGCCTGCATGGCATACAAATGGGAAATGAAGCTATGCTGGGAGAGATGACGTAGATAAGACCGCACTGTAGGAACATGGGGTCCTTGGTAAACATAGTGATAGATGCACCATGTGACTGTTGTTGGTTGGGCAGAGGTGAACTGCTTATAGTAGACTGTTAGCAAATTACACCATCATCTAGCATTAGGATGTTCTGCACTGCAGTCTGTTGAGAGTGTTTGTCCATGGCTGTGTCTTTAGGCTTGTCCACACTTCATTTGTCCTGTGTCTGGAAAGCATAGAATCAATAGGTTTTCATTTTTGTCCCATACTTTATAGGCACAGGTCCAAAAGGTTTTCTGTTTCCCCCACTGCTTTCTCCTGGAAATCCCACAAACATCAATTCGTAGAAAACCCAGTTGATGTTTACTCCAATTCAGTGGTAAAGAGCAGCTTTTCCCAGGGGAAAGGGGCAGGACAAGTGGAAACGTGAATGGCCTCATTCGCTGTAAAGGCCGTGTGTGTGGAAAACATGTGCATATTTGTTTCTACTTTCAACTGTGCTTGGATCAATCTCTTCTTGGAATTTCCATGCATGAACAAGATGTGTTCCTTCACTATTTACATAACATTGCCTTCTGGCTGTCATCCAGAGACAGTCAATTTCTCCTCTGTTTTTATATTACTTTTGTTGAAGATAAATTCCGAAGTCTGTCTCTCAGGTAAGTGTACTTCATATTGAGGTGTCAGCTTAGTAGTTTTAAAGACATAGCTCCCTGTTTTATATGCTATGCAAATGCACTTTAGGAGCATATTATTCCTACTGCCTTCAAGCGACCACTAGAGTATGGCAATTGAAGTCACTGGCATACTCTGGAATTGGCATACTCTGGAAACAGCAATGTTTACTGTTAGTCTCCTCTGAAAATCTGTAAGATTAAATTGTATTTGAAGGGTTGATGTTTTTATTATGTTTTTAGATTTGTTGTAAGCCACCCAGAGTGGCTGGGGTATAATAAAATTATTAATGTTATTATTGTTATTGTTATTACAGTGGTACCTTGGTTCTCAAACTTAATCCATTCCGGAAGTCTGTTTCAAAACCAAAGCGTTGCAAAACCAAGACGTACTTTATCATAGAAAGTAAAGCAAAACAGATTAATCTGTTCCAGACTTTTAAAAACAATCCCTAAAACAGCAATTTAACATGAACTTTACTATCTAACGAGACCATTGATCCATAAAATGAAAGCAATAATCAAAGTAGTGTACTATAAAATAAATAAGACAGTACTGTAGATGATAAAAATAAATTTTTATTTTTTTTCTTACCTGCACTGATGATAGTCATTGTTTGGATGGGGGGCTTTTACCCATTTCCGCAGTCACACAATCAACCAACTAACCAATCAGTAGCTGAACAAGTGTTGTGATGCTAATTGGCAAGTCACAAAATGATGCCTTGCTCATGTGTGGGAATTTCATTCTGTGGGATTAGTCACTAATTAGTGGCTGACAGTTGACTGCACCTCTCCCAGTCTCCACCTAAACCAAGCTTAGCACACTCAGAGAGGCCCCATGCGATCCAACATTACCGTTGCTAAGAGCAATTAAGCAAATGCATTTTGGCAACAGAAAACTATAGTGTGATTGTGTGGATATTAAAAGTGGGTTGCAGTGCCCAAGTCGCAGAACAATGAACTATATAATTAGATATGGTGCTAAATGTTTACACAGACATTTTGCAACTTCAAAACCATGGGGAATGTTCTGCAGTAGCAAAGAAGCCTGTTTGTCTGCAAAGCCAAACAATTCTTCCTTCTCCCCCTGTTTTGTAGCTTTAGAATGAAGTAAAATATATAATACACATCAGAAGAATCTAAATCTGAAACTGGATTTTATCCAGAATAAGAAAAGAACATACAGTATAATCATAATTTTCAGCACCTGCTTAAAACATTTTTGTTTAGGCAAGCCTATCCAGACACACAGATATTTATGTGCTTTTATCTCTCTTGCTTTTAATTACTTGTAAATGTTTTATTGACAATTTTAATATTATTGTAAGCCACTTAGAGGTTTTTGTAAAATCAGGCAGCATATAAAATTTGTTAAATATGAATAGAACCCCTGTCTACAGTAGAATTACTGGTATTCCCTCACGCTTGAGTGATTGACCTCTAGTGTACATGGAAACTGGTGTGTGGCCTCATTTAAATGGGTCATTGGGTCTGCAGAAATGATCTGCAAGCTCAGGATTCCCTATCCCTCTCATTTTAATCAGATCGGCAGTCCTTTGTGCATGCTAGTATTTGAGGGGATGTGCCATGGGGACATGCCTTTTTGATGTGCAAAAAGTGTGCAGATATGGGATGATAATTTTTAAATATGGCACCAGCCATGTAGGCCTGGGTGGGGAACCTCTGGCCCTCCAGATATTGTTGGACACCACCTCTCACCAACCTCAGCCAATGTGGCTAATGGTCAGGGATGATGGGAATTGCTGTCCAAGAATATCCAGAGAACAGCAGGTTCCCCACCCCTCATACTGACACTCCACGCCAGATCTTCTTTTCAGCATGCCCAGTAGTGCTTGTAAAATCAAGGCTTATTATGGGATTCACCCGGAGAAATGGGGAATTTGAAGAAATCCAGGCAACTTAATTCTACATTTGTCTGCTCAGCAAAAGCTGAGCATCTACATTTCCATACCCACATATAAAACCCTATCAGAATGACCTCTTAGGGTGGCTACTGAAGCATCACAAAAAGAGGAAATGTATCACCCCAAAATGAGAACAGAGTAGGACACAGATTTGCATAAATATTTTGATTTATATATAGGTGCCAATTTAGAGAAGATTACTATAACTTACATAGAAATACAATATTTCTCACAAGAGTGAGGAAGATTGTGACTGGGTGATCTCTTTGCCAGCTCAGTCTGCTGCTCAGGTGCTAACTTCATGGGCAACATCAAGGTACCTGCTTTGTGGGTTTTGTTGTTGTTCTCTTAAACCGGACTTGAACCAGGCAGTCCTTCAGACAAAGAACTGTCCTTTTAAAAAGTAGGCTACATGGCCCCTTTAGATCCTATTTCAACAATACTAATTTAACCGAACTCTTGATTATCCAAGGATGGTGGTATCTGACTATTTGCACTGCCTCAAGATCTGTTGGATAAACACAGTTAAACAAACACATGACTAATTTAGTCTTCTCATGATGTACAAATACCAGCATAAGCATTCGTGGATCAAGGAAGGATGGTACAGCCATGTCTTAGCACTATACAAAATCCAAAAACTTGCTTTGTTTTTCCCAACTCTGCATGAAACAATTCATGTGTCAGCCTCTCTAGGTATGGCTATTGCTATGTCAGCAAAGATGATCTAAAATGTTATAGAGTGCTCTTTGTTTGAATGAAGCAAATCAATCACCTGGATCCTCAGTAAAATGAGGGTGAAAAAAATATAGACGAGATGTTGTTGTGTAATACCTGAGTAAGCATAATTGTTCCAGCATTAGGTGCTTTCCATCACGTTTGATGTTTTACAGTCTTGTCTGCTTTTCACAGTCTTAATTTAGTCCTCCTGCACCTTGTAAAAAGCACTCTACTGATCTCATATTGGGATAAAACGGGACCCAACTAAAGCATTATAGGGGTCCCTTAAGCCCAAGCAGCTCCTGCACATCTAGGGCGCCATTTAAATAACTCACGCAGATTGAACCTGGCCATGGCATCTCTGATGGAATTGGCATCCATTCCTTCAGACCTCGTGCTGATTGCATGGGGAAATGTCATGCAGTTGAAGTCCTGCCCACATCACAGAGTTATTGAGTATTCTCCCAGCCATGCAGGTGGCATTGTGAGCTACTTAGAAGCCCATGGCGCAAATTTGCATAAAATTTGCATGTGCTAATTTATAGCTATAGATACAGATTTACACTTTGGAGTGAATTAAGATGGTGGGTGACTGGTCTCACAAGCACTGTGCTTTGCAGTATGTCCAGGCCCACAGTAAGCAGTGTGTGTGTGTGTGTGTGTGTGTGTGTGTGTGTGTGTAGTTTTCAGAAAGGAGGGAAGGGGCCACATCTTTGGTATGCCCCTGCTTACAGATAAGTGGCTTTCAAATAGCTAGGAGACAAGCTAAAGCAGGGTTCCCCACAATTGTGTCTCGCAGCTGTTTTTGGACTACAATTCCCATCATCCCTGCTAGCTAGGGATGATGGGAGTTGTAGTCCAAAAACAGCTGGAGGCACAAGTGTGGGAAACCCTGATCTAAAGAGTTCTGCACTCATAGTTTAAGAAATAAACCCAGTGAGGCAGATTTGGGGAAGGGCAATAACCCGGTGGTAGAGCATGTGTTTTGCATGTAGGTCACAAGTTCAGTCCCTGGCCTTTCCAAGTGGAGCTAAGAAGGACTCCTGTTTGATACCCTGGAAAACCACTGCTAGTCCTTGGAACTAATACTAGCTAGAGTGGCAATTAGGTCTCATTCTGTCCAGTATTTCATTCGTTGCTTAACAAATACCACTGGCCTGCACTTAGACCTCATATACGTGCTGCTTTATTTGACACTAAAGGAATTGTTGCCCTTATTTTTTGATGCACCTGCATCATACAACGGGCCCACTTTGCTTCCCCTTAACTGCCAGGTACCACGTTGCATTCCTGTTTTTAAAATGGAACAGAAAACCAACTGCACAATAGCACACCTATTGCGTTAGTCTCCGTTTGGAAACCCACTTCTTCTGAGCAAGTCGATCCTGTTGTTCTGTTGCTTTCCGTCGGACAAGCCTGAACTGGAAGAAAGGAAAGAACAAGAAGTGCCTGTTCCACCTTTCCTAAATGCTGCTTTGTAGCAGAACTTGTTCAGCCGCAGGAAACCTGACAGATTTGCACCGCAGTGTCAGTGAATCAGACGGAGGAATCAGATGCTGGTCGTTCTAGCCGCAGCCATACAGACAATGAGCTTTGGTTTCAGATAGGACTGTTATTATCATGCTTAGCAACCTGCTGCTCCTTTCTGGCAGGCTGTGGTCATGCCACGCTTCGCTGTAGGAATGATTGTGGGCAATTCCGTTTTTGCCACAGCCTTCTCTTGCTACCACTCAAGAGTACAGTTGCTTTAAAAAAAAAAAAACACCCAAAAAACCAGCCCTGGTTAAATTCATATGTGGCCCTGCAGTGAGGTCAAAGGTTGGGAGGTTTAGGATTTCATGGGAACATGCCCTTGTTTGGACTTGGCCCAAGAGCTTAGTTTACCTGTTTGACAGGTAGCAATTAGAGAGTAATAGCTTGCCAAGCTGGAATGTCACTGCTGAGGCCCTTTGCTGAGGATCTGGTTTACCTGTTCAGCAGGTGTGGGCTGTAGGGCTCAGATAAGTATGTGCACACACAGCATTCCAGAGAATCAATTTTCTCTTAAAAGACACAGCCATGACTGCAGGGCACAAAAGGGCTGGGCTAACTCCCACTGGAAGATGGTTGGTTATTTGCACGGCAAAGAAGCAAAATAAATAGTGGCACAGAATATAAGCAAAGGCAAAAGACTGACGGCAGCACAAGGCTCTTTTCTCTCTTCCTCCTTTTTCTTCTTGTCTGGCGAGAAAAACAAATGTTTGTATAGTGAATGGAACAAATGGAAATCTCGGGGCACTTTTCACGTCCTACGCAGAGGATTTACATGGTACTTTCTTCTCCCCATCCTTCACGGATCTGTGAACATCTTCCCTGAGTTGAGTTTTGCAGGGGTGGTGTGATTTTGTCCTTCTGAGGACAAGGTCACAAAATTGAGCAGTTTATTTTTTTTTATTTTTTTTTTTAAATCTTTTTATTAACTTTCATTTATCATATACACACAACAACAAAAAAACAAGACCATTTAAAACAACAACTAAGACAGAAAAGAAAAAGAAAAAAAAATACATTAAATCCAACACTTATTAAATTAAATAACAGGAAAAAAAGCGACAAGAAAAAAAAAACACGCCAAGAAAATAAGAATAAAAATGAACTAATACATAACACATGCTAACTGACTTCCTCCCTCCTGAGTTCGGGTTCTTAATTTTAAGAGTTTCATTTTTGCAGCTGGTGTTAATTAATTGATCTATCTATACATCGAAAGTTTCATAACAAGCCTGCTATATTTGGTATGTTACTATAGTTACCTTCAATATATGTCATAAATTTACTCCAATCGTCATTTAACTTTGTATTCTTTTGGTTTCTAATTCTCTGTGTCATTTTAGCTAGTTCGACGAAGTTATATAGTTTCGATTGCCATTCCCTCACCGTTGGTATATTTCTATTTTTCCAATTTTGGGCAATTAACATTCTGGCCGCTGCTGTTGAATATTGAAATAAAACTCTATCTTCTTTCTTAATTTCTTTTCCAATGATACCTAATAAGAAGGCCTCTGGCTTTTTAGGGAATGTGTATCTAAATATTTTTTTTAGTTCATTATATATCGTGTCCCAAAATTTTTTTATTTCTTCACATGTCCACCACATGTGTATAAAATTGCCCTCCTTCATTTTGCATTTCCAGCAGGCCTTATTTCCAGTCTTATACATCCTACTTAACTTCTCTGGCGTAATATACCATCTGTATATCATCTTCTCTAGGTTCTCTCTAATTGCAACACTCGCCGTGAATTTTATTCCCTCATTCCACAATTTTGACCATTTTTCATACTCTATGTTATGCCCCAAATCTATTGCCCATTTAACCATAACTTCCTTAATTTCTTCATCTTTTGTATCCCATTCCAATAATAAATTGTACATTTTAGATAATAATTTAGATTTACTTTCTACTATTTCAATTTGAAATTTGGATTTCTTTTCATTCATTCCAGTTTTTTTATCTTTTAACCAAATTGCATTGATTTGATGATACTGTAACCAGCTTGTCAACTTTCCCTTCAACTCCTCATATGGCTTTAGTTTCCAGCTGTCTTCCGATCTTATCAATAGATCTTCATATGTTAATTTCTGCTCCTCCATATTTATTTTTTTAATAGTTAGGATATTTATTGGGGACAACCACCAGGGTGTTTTCCATTCAAGCAATTTTTTATTTTTTTCCCAAACTTCATATAGTGGACCCCTAATGATGTGATTTGAGAAACCTTTATGAGCCTTCTCTTTATTTGCCCATAGGTAGGCATGCCATCCGAACCTATTGTCTGCCCCTTCAAGGTCCAATAAGTCGGTATTTTCCAAGGTTATCCAATCTTTAACCCAGCATAGGCAGGCAGCCTCGTAATATAATTTTAAGTTAGGGACTGCAAGTCCCCCTCTCTCCTTTCGATCCGTAAGTAATTTAAATCTAATCCTTGGCCTCCTTCCCTGCCAAATAAATCGTGAAAGAATTTTCTGCCAATCTTTGAATAATTTTACCCCTCTGATTACCGGTATGTTTTGGAACAAGAACAGCATTCTTGGAAGAACATTCATTTTTATTGTCTCCATCCTGCCCATCCACGAGAGGTTAATTCTATTCCAAACCTCCAAATCCTTTTTTATTTCTTTCCATGTTATCGTATAATTATCTTCAATTAAATTTATATTTTTTGGTGTAAGCCATATTCCTAAATACTTTATTTTTTTAACCACCTTTATCCCATGTTTTCTCTCCAGTTCTTCTCTTTCCTCAGCACCCAGGTTTTTTGTCAACATCTTAGTTTTTAATTTGTTCAATTTAAAACCGGATAGTTTACCATATTCTTCTAAGATCTCCAGCGCCTTATCCAAACTACCTTGCGGTTCTTCCAAAGATAGCATTAGGTCGTCCGCGTAAGCTCTTAATTTAAATTCCTTCGTTCCTATTTTAATTCCTTGTATCTCTCGTTTCGATCTTATTCTATTCGCCAATACTTCTAATACTATAATAAATAATAGCGGGGAGAGGGGACACCCCTGTCTTGTACCCTTCTCGATTTTAAATATGTTTGTAAGGTTGTTATTTATTACCAATTTGGCGAATTGGGTTGAATATATTGCCTGTATACCTTTCAAAAATTCACCTTGTATCCCTGCCGCCTCCAGAGCTTTTATTAAAAACAACCAAGAGACATTATCGAACGCCTTTTCGGCATCTATGAAAATCAATGCCGCAGGTATATCGTTGTTAATCTCCAGATGTTCAATTATGTTTATAATGTGTCTCAAATTATCTTTCATAAACCTATTTGGGAGGAAACCCACCTGGTCCTTATGGATTAGCTTTATTAAACATTTTTTCAATCTATTTGCCATGATATCTGCATATATTTTGTAGTCGTTATTTAATAAAGATATTGGCCTATAGTTCTTAATGTTCAATTTGTCTGTGTCCGGTTTTGGAATTAACGTTATATTAGCCTCTCTCCAGGACTCAGGTATCTTTCCTCCTCTTAATATATTATTCATGGTCTCACAAAGCGTTGTTGCCAATTCATCCCCCAGAACTTTATAGTATTTTGCCGATAAGCCATCCGGTCCCGGTGCTTTCCCTAATTTCATTTTTTTTATCGCATTCTGGATCTCCTCTATCCTTATAGGTCTGTTTAATTGAGATTTTTCTTCTTCCGTTATGGCCTTCCCTTTACAGTTCTCCAGATACCTATCTATTTGTGTTGGGTCTTCTTCTCCTTTTTTGTATAGTTCCTCATAAAATTTAAGAAAATTTTTTTGTATCCTTTTTGGGTCTTCTATCAATTCTTCTTCTACTTTTATTTTGTTTATCACATTTTGCTTTTGCCTTTTCCTCAATTGCCAAGCCAATAATTTTCCAGTTTTATTTGCTGATTCGAAATATCTTTGCTTCGTTTGCCTGATTTTCCATTCAATTTCTTGGTTCGTTAACATCGAATATTGTGTTTGTAATATTTTTATAGTTTGTATACTTTGTTCATCTTTCGGGTTCTCTATTAATTTTTTTTCAGACTCTCTTATCTGTCTAAGGATTTCTTCCTTTTTTTGCTGTCTCATTTTCTTCTTATAGTTATTTTGTTGGATAAAAAAACCTCTTAGGACCGCCTTACTGGCATCCCAAACCACTTCTAAGCTTGTTTCTGTATTGAGGTTCAGGTCAAAATACTCTTTTAATGTAGCTTTAGCTTTTTCTATAACCTCCTCATTATCTAACAAGTATTCGTTTAACCTCCATCTGAAACCCCCTTGTGAAGTACCCTTTAATTCCAATATTATTGAATTATGGTCAGAGAGAGTTCTCGGTTGGATTTCACATTTTGTGGCTCTTAAGGTTAGCTCCCTTGAGGTCCAAATTTGGTCTATTCTGGCCCAGCTTTTATGTACCTCTGAAAAGAAAGTAAACTGCTTTTCTATTGGGTGCTTGTGTCTCCATATGTCTATTAAGTCCATATTCTCTTCCAGGTCCCGGAATGATTTTGGTAACTTCCCTTGGTTTCGTTTTCCCTTTTCTGTTTGTCTGTCAACCTCTGGTGTTGGCACCGCATTGAAGTCTCCCAATAATATCGTCCTATTGTTTTCTAAATTCATCAAAACTTGTTCTAATTTCTTGAAAAACTCTGGCCTATTAGAATTTGGGGCATATATGTTTACCACATTAATCTTTTCCCCCTGAAAGTTGATTTGCACCCCCAATATCCTTCCTTCCTTGTCCTTGTATATCAATTTAGGTTCCCATTTTACGTTTACGTATATTACTACTCCCCTTTTTTTCTCTGCCATGGAGCTTATAAATTCTGTTCCTAAATTCTTATTTGACAATACATGTTTGTGCTTTTTGGCTACATGTGTCTCTTGAATACAGATTACGTCCAATTTTTTCTTTTTCAAAACATTTACAATTTTATTCCTTTTATTTTTGTCATTCAAACCATTTACGTTCCATGTTAGAATTTTAAGATTCATTATAATATTTATCTACAATTGAGTCAGTAAATTACCAAATTGAGTTTCACCGATTTAAATTCGGGTGGTTTTACTTTCTGTACCTTCTTCCTCCTCGTCTACTTCTTCGATTCCTGTGTCTCCCTCCCTCTCCCCCCCGCCCTCCCCCCCTACACCCCCCAATCCCACATCATCCTCCTCCTCCATCCTCCCAAGTTCTTTCTCATATCTACGTAGGAATTTACTGACTTCCTGACTTTCAGTAATTTTGAATCTTTTTTCTTTGTAAAAAAAGGAAATCCCTTCTGGGAATTCCCATCTGTGTTGTATACCATTCTTTTTTAGAATGTTGACTAACTGTTTATAGCCTTCTCTCTTTCGAAGAAGTCTAATCGGAATCTCTTTAAAAATGATGATTGGTCTTCCATCAATTATAAGTTTCTTCTGGTAACTCTTTCGCAATATTGTATTTCTCAATTCTATCGATTTGAAAATTACTAGACAGTCTCCTGGAACCTTTTTCAGTTTGTTTTGTTTAGATCTTATTTTTATTCTGAAAGCATTTTCTATAGCTTGTGCTACTTCTTCTTCCTTTAAGGTTAACCATTTCGCCAGTTCTTTAGTCATTTTCCCTTTAATGTCTTCGTTGACTTCCTCCCCTACCCCTCTAAATTTTAAATTTGCCTGCTTTTGTTTCATTTCCATCAATGCTAAGTTGTCCAGAACTTGGTCCTGACTCTTACTCAATTCTCTAGAATTTTCCTTCATTTTCTCAACTTCCTTTCTCTGATCTCTCATCTCTCTTTGCATTTTTTTGCTAGAGTCTTCTAAGGACTTTGTTCGGGTTGTTAGCTCTTTAATCTTATTTGACAATTCTCCTACCACACCATCTATTTTTTTATCGATTGAATCCTGCATCTCTCCTAACTTTTTCTCCATGTGGATTTCATTCTGTTTAAATTCTTCTTTTATTTTCAGCCATAATACATCTAGGTCTTTAATTTCTTCTTGTCGTGAGGCTTTTCTCTCTATCGGTGTTCCTATTGACTTCTTCCCCTCCTTTCCCGCCATCCCCTCCACCCCCGTCCCCCTCTCCCCCCTCTTAAATTAAGAACAAAGTTTTGAATTGGTTTCTTATGGCTCTCCCCTAAGGGGCGCACAATCTTAAATAAATCTAGTCAGTTCAAATACTTTGCCAAACTGCCTTTGAGCCGGCTCTAAATACTGTATTTTAGATCCAATTATCACTACCTTATTCAAAATGTCAATCCTCTTTCTTTCTTTTTTCCACAATATCTCATCTACTGCTCATCTGATTCCCAATAGTCAAGTAAATTTGTGGGCTATTTGGTAGTACACTACCGCCTGGGAGTTATTACCTGCGTGTTAAGGAAGCAATCATAAAGAAAAAAAAAAAAAAGGTGAAAAAGAGAATTAAGAAAATTAAGAAAAAAGAGGGGTAGGGGGAGAGAGGTAGGGAAGGGAGGTGAGCTAGGGGCACGGGATCAGATAAGAAATAAAGAACTGTAGTTATATTCCCTTCCTTTGGTCAGGCTTCAGCCACTTGTTTGGCCTAATCCATTTTCACGTACTGGGAATGATTATTGAATAATTATTAAATGGTTATTAAATGATTATTGAAAATTATTGAAGAGATTCTCTCAATTGTGCTCTTGTCGGGGTTGAAAAAAGGTTGAGAAAAAAAAGAGGGGGGGAGGGAGGGGGTAGAGGCAAAGAGAGAAAGCGGAGGGAAGGCAAATGGGGGGGGGTAGGGAAGGGTCCAAGGAGTTAAAGATTCGGAGATTTCTACGGGAAGTGGTACGTCAAAGGAAGAAGGAGATCTTAGATTTAAAACCTTTCAAGGTCTCTTTGTAGTCCACAAGTGATCCAAGTCCTTTTGTAGTACGCCGATATTCCACGGAGGGCAGAAAGGAAAAGAGGCGTTCCAGTTTTTTAGCTTTGCACTTCTCTACTGGAACCTTCAGTTCGCAATTGTCTTTTATTTATCCGACGATAGGAGAAGAGTCATAAGTGAGGCTCCTGTTTCCCCTGAAAATATTGTTCTGGTCACGGGTCGATTGAATCCTAACAGCGTTGTTGGAGTATTTCTACCTTCGTCGCGTGGGTTATTTTCTAGGTATATTTTTAATTTAGTCCCTTACGGACCAGCAGGATACATCAAGTCCAACTGGGTTACTGGGTTCGAAAGCGTGCTCTAGCGGATCATATTACTTTTAAACCGCCAGGCAAGTGGAGAAGGGAGAAATATTTAATTCAACGCCGTTTACTTCGGCCCTTTTTGTTCCGCTCTCCCCTTCCCCCTCTTGTTTTCTCCACTCCGTTTGACGCTCTGTCTTTCCGTAACCCTTTCTCTCCTCTTATATTCAACGCATTTCTTCACATTCACCCAAAATGCAACAAAGTCTTTAAGAGTTTTCTTTAGTTTAGCTACTTTCTTTCAATTGTTTTCTTGCCCCGCTGAGCTACCGGCGGGGACTTTCACTTTTCTGTTGCTACAGCGGGCGAATAGCAGTCTCTTTATTTCACTCTTCCGATTTCGGTTCCAGCGCCATCTTAAAGCCGAAAACAGGTCGGGCTCTTTTAGATTAATCTCTTAACATCCTTCGCTCCTTGGTTCTCTCTTTCAAATTTCAGTCCCCACATTTATTCACCAAGGGCGTCTGGTTTTAGAATTGCAGAGGTTTGTCGCTTTTTCAAAGGGAGCTAGAGGCATTACCGCATGGGGTCCGCAGAGCTTACCGGAATGCGTTTCTCGATCCCGTCGCTTCCCGAGCTATCCCCAAGAAGAATAGGGAAGCCCGAGTAAGCTTCTGGACCACTCCAACGCTGCTGGTTGCACTTCTCTCAAGGGGGCCCCCCTTGAGATTTTGGGGTCGCAGTGCCTATGCGTTGCCCCTCAGAAACCCCATGAAGTTCGGAGAAGCTTCTCCGCGCTCCCTCACTGCCAGCGATCCAAACCGGAAGTCACAAAATTGAGCAGTTTAAATGGCATTGATGGCGAGAGTTAAATTTCAAAATGTTTCTACTGCAAGAGTTAAGGTTGCTGTTGTTTTTAAAGTATCCCCTTTCTACTATTTTGATAACATTTTTATCCCATTTTCTCTCCAAGGGAACAAACATGTTTTTGCTCTTTTCATTTTATCCACACAAAATCCCTGTGTGGAAGGTTGGACTGAAAGTGACTAGCCCTTGGTCATTATGGCTGAGTGGAGATCTGAACCTCAGTCTCTGTGGTCCTAGTCCAGCCCCCTAGCCACTACGCCACACTGCCTCATCATCACTGCTGATGAAGTAAGACATCTTGTCTTACAACGGATCTATCACCATTTCGTGTGCCGCAAAAATTCCAAGTTGAATGTCAAAAGGAAAATCTGAAGATGTGTGAAGTTTGAATACTGAAACTCTTCCAGATGTGGAATTCTGTGGCAGCTATTGTTGAAATCAGGTTCATCTAGAAATCCAAATCATGCACAAAAGCTAAATTTGGGGTTCTTTAATATGCACATGGTAGCTGCAGCAAAGAGAATGTATTTGCTCCTGTCTCAGAAAAAGTAACATGGCGAAGGCATTATGTTGGTCACACATCTCAATGCTATGAAGAGTATAATACAAACAGATTAGAAGGACATATCATTTGCAAGATGCCTTTCCAATTGTTTTCTGCTACTGAAAATTCACATTTTCTTTCAGTGAGGATAGAATGACAGAAGAAGTTCAGAACAAGTCCATATGGTGGCTGGAATATCCCATTTTCAACTTCAAAGACTGGAGAAGCTGCACAGTCAGTGTAAGCCAATGGTGAGATACTAATGGCCCTTCAAATACTGGTGGACTTCAAGGCCCATCAGTCACAGCCAACATAGCTAATGGTTAGAGATGGTGAGAGTCTAACAGGTTCTGGAAAGGCCACAGGTTTACCATTCCTGGTGTAAACAAACTGAGCAAATGAGGCTTTCATTTTTTCCGTGCAGATTCTCCGACTGGAATCCTAAGCAGGCATTTTTCTGGAACTGATTGGATTCAGATAACATGTTAGAGAATCCACATTCTGTTAGCAAGATGGTTGAGCCAACCATACTGTCAGGCAAGAGATAGTATGTTGGGTCAGCGCAGTTTGACGCCTGCTCCCTGTGGAAGCCGCCAGTCCACCCTAGAATCTCCAAGAGACATTGCAGGTGTTGCAGAGTATCAGTTTGTGTAGGGATTCACTTGCCTTACACTGCTGCTTTCTGTACCGCAACACCCTAGCTGGTGTGAAAGAGCCAAAGTCCCTACTACCTGGGAGATTTTGTTTCAACCGAAATGTCACAGCGAGGTGCTGCCAGGTTGTTTTGGAGTAGAGAGGAGTTATGAGACACCCCCACCACATGGCTTTCCTGATCAAAACTGTCACCACTGCAAACTGATGTTTGCAAAATTGTTTGCAATTTTGGGGCAAACAGCAGCTTGCAGTTTGGTGCAAATTTGCCAGGGAAATGCACAGAGGGGAAATGTTAAAAATCCTTCTGCACCAGCTGTTCCTCCAAACAAATGCAACTGCATTTTCAATGTGTGCATTAACATCGGCAGAACTATTATGGATCTGCCCTGTAATGTGTAGTTTGAGCCATGCAGTACAGTCATATACATGTTTGCTGAAAAGTAAACATGAGTTCAATGGGCATTACTCCTAATCCCAAGTATGTAGGAGGGTAGCCTAGCTCTTAGAGCCTGGGTTGAACTATATAACACACAGGGAGGGAGGAATCCTGTTATGTTTTATAAATTGACATTTTAGAAGTGAAATGAACCACCAGTGCATTTAATATTGCCTCTCCAAAGCCACTTGAGACTTGGCTTCGCCTTTTAATTGCCTTAGAAGAAACCACAAGAGCAACTGTTTGCTTTATTTCACTACAGCAACTGGAGAAGAGACAATGTTCAATTGCTCAGGTGTTTTTCCTCTTCCAAAAATGCTTTCGAAAAAGAATGCTTTTAAGGCTTGCTTCATACGATACTTTTTGTACTTAGTTACTTCAAAGTCCCCTTCATGGATCACAATAGTCAAAGCTATTGCCTGGCTCAGTTATGAAAAGCACATAAATGTCTAATTTGGAACATATCCCTTCCAAATAAAGAGCACAGTCCTTCCCCAGCAACAAATTACATAAGTGTGAAACCGCAAACCTCGTGGTCTTCATAGATCAGTTGTTCACATATTGTAATTTATTGACCAACCCAGACTGAAGGCTCAAGTTGGCTATGAAAACCAGCCCTAAGGTCTTCAGAGGAGGTCCTTCTCATAGTTTCACCATTGGAAGATACATCTTCTATGTGGAGATACAAGAAAAGGTCTTCTCAGTGATGGCCCCCTGGTTGTGGAGCCTCCTCCCCTCAGAACTATGTTGGGTACCTACTTTTCTTTCATTTTAGCACGAAGTAAAAGCCCATTTGTTTGCACAGGAATTTGTAGGATATCAATTTAAGTCAGTTCATGCCTGGAAGTTGTAGACTGCTTTGTGACTTAAATGTTGTCTTTATGGTTTTCGTTGTGCTTGTTTTATCTGTTCTGGTTACTGCTACTACTACTGTACTACTACTACTACTAATAATAATAATAATAAATTTTATTATTTGTACCCCACCAATCTGTCTGGGTTGCTGCAGCCATTCTGGACAGCTTCCAATAAAATATAAAAAACACATCAAACATTAAAAATATTAAAACTGAGGTGTGTTTTTTTTAATTGACCTGTGTTTTAATTACAATTGTGCTCCAACCTGAGATCAGCTATAATGGAGGGCAGGGTAGAAGTATACTAATTTAATAACACACATACATTCCGTCATAATAGATTAATCAGATTCATTGAAATTTCCCCACCCTGTCCATACTCAATCCCCAGCGGCTAAATCAAAAAGCGGATTCTTATCTTTATTAGATAGACTCTTATAAAATACCAATATGAACTGGCGCTGTCACCCAATTAAAGTAATCCTAGTCAATTAAATCAAATGTTTTAATTGATGGTGGAATCACAGCTTCTAACTCCTACTGGACTCACACTGGCCAGGATGGGAGATACGGGTCAGATTGTTACCTTTTTCTTCATTTTTACTCACCAGTTTTTTATTTCCTTTTTTCTTGGTTCCAATGTAAGGGGAAATAATTTCAACTACACCAGAGCTAGTCTAGTTTTATGCCTCTTCTGGGGACACACCTGGGCAATTAGGGGCCTTTAAATCAAGTGAATACATTGTGCATAAAGCCCAAACTCAAAAGGAAACAATTAGTTAGAATGCTTTGTAAATGCTAAGTCAGCAAAAGGCATGCCTCCTCTGGCATGCTATTGCATCTCAACTTTTTTTAATGAAACTTGTTTCCAAGTGAGCATGCTTAGGAAGACCACAGCCTTAGAGAGACAGTATGGTGTAGCAGTTTCAGACTAGGGCCCTAGGAGATCAGAGTTCAAAAGCCAACTTAGCCATGAAGCTCACTGAGTGACCTTGGGCATGTCACTGCCACTCAGCCCAACCGACATCGCAAGGTTGTTGCTGTGGCGATTAAATCAGGAAGGGAAGAAGAACCATGTACGCCACCTGCCGCGCCTTGGAGAAAAGGGTGGGATATAAATGCAAAAAATAAATCTGATTTGTGTCAATATGGTATGACTGAGGCAAATCAAGTTCCTGCAAAGAAGAGGATTGCCATCTGCCCACATCCTATTAGAAGGCGGTTGCCTAAAGGACAGGCCTAAGTGAAAATAGTTGCAGGATCCATTTTACACAGGAAAAGAGTTCTTTTTGGCTACTGAGGCTTTGCTTTCATTTTGACATATGTGTCCAGAATTACCTAAATTTAACCTGTGATCTCTGGGCTCCACATACCATGCTAGGCACATAATGCTGTCTACGTCTTGCTTAATAAATCCCTTCTTTAGTCTGAGAGACGTCAATTGAACAAGCCTGAGCTTATCTGATGTAGTTACCTGTAGCAAAGAGCATTGATCGCTTTTGATTTTCTTTTTTAATCCTTTTTTCTTCTTTTCCGCCCGCCCCTCCCCAAAACCAGCCCATTTCCACCATGTCAGACCTGTAATCCATAGGGTTTCACCTGGGCTTAAATCCTGACACTTCAGGAAAGAGAATGGCTTCCCTGCATTCATTCACAAAAGAGGGAGAACGAGTAAAATATCTTCATGTCAGCATTTCTTGCAACCCGCAGTCTTTTTGTATTGCCTCCAAAGCTACTGTTCTGTAAGGGGGGTGGGGGGGTGGCACAGGTGCCATTATGGAAAGATGAAACTGGAATAAAATAAAGCAAATATTGGTATCACCAAATCCATATTTCCATACCTACAGTATCCTACCTATAAAAGAAAAAAAAAGCACCAAAATTGAGCCTGGAGGAAAGTTCTGCTAGGTATGAATGCTGGGTGTAGTAAATCAAAACTTAGTATCCTTACATAGTGAGACTTACTGCCTGCGAAATCAATTAAAGATTGCTAGTGACAGACACCCGCCATGTCAGAATGTTAGCTGACTAGAGATGGAAGGAAGATACAATCCCAACCAGAGAAGAATGGCGAACCAAGTTGATGGACTATGCCGAAATGGGAAGCTCAGAAATCAAGAAGAAAAGAACTTTTAAAAAAGAATGAGAAAAGTTTATACATTTATTTATGAGACCACTGTAAGCAGGTTAAAACAGCAGGGTTTTAACCACACTTGTAAAGTAATGGAAAGTATGGTTGATTTAGAAGGATAAAAAATTGGATAAGTATTGATATGCAGCTGTAAATATTAACATTAGGACCCATGGAAGGGGTGAAGTCGAGATTCAGAATAATCTCAATATTTGGATTTTGAATTGTTTTTTGTTGTATGTTGATAGATAGATAGATAGATAGATAGATAGATAGATAGATAGATAGATAGATATGAATGAATTGTAAGTGAGAGACCAAAGCCAAAACCTATGAAGGAACCTTCACAAGCGCACAGATGCTTTGAAAGGGTTTGCATGCAATACACCCGGACAGAAATGCTCAAGTTGCAGACAGTATCAGGGAAAGATATGCAGACCGTATGAGTGCATCTCCACTTATCTTTCAAAGAGGGGAGAAAAGTACCTTCTCTGCTTTCCATTATTCCTGTTGATTGTGGGGTGCTGCCGTATCGATGGTGTGCCCCAAGGGTGCAGCCAGACAATCAATATTTTCCCAATGTGCTGAGATCCTTTTGCATAATCACCAAGCGCTGGGATTCAATGGTAACAAGGTTGTTTGAAGGGATCCCATCTTCAGTGAACACCGCTCCAGTTGTTTCCACAGTTGTGTAGGAATTCTGCAAAAACGTTATTGGCTTAAATAGTGGTGGCAGTGTGTACCTTGATCTCCTACGATCACTTCCGGCCTGTTGAATTCTGCCGCTTGTTGAAGGCATTGCACAAAATGGTGACTTAAATGTGTACCCAGAAATTTGACAACTAAGCTGGCAGTCTTTAATCTGATCCAACCTGACAATAAAATCCATATGAGTTATTAGCCCACAGACATGTCTATTAGTCCTCCTGCCCATGCACATGTTTGTGTGGGTTATTTGTGTCACATGGACAGTCCAGAAAGAAGGGGGAAAGACCTATCAAATAACTGTCTTCACTCCTATAAATAGGGCTGGCTATTTTGAGGGGTCCAAGTTTGAGGGCTCCCCTGGCAAAGTCTGCCAAGAGTCCCATAACTCCCCACTGGTAAGAATGAGAGAGGGGCAGAGGGCTTTCTGGCAGTTGATAGCAGTAGTTCAGTCTGTGCCAGCAGCTCCAAGCTGCCTGCTATTTAATGGCCCACAGTGCCCCAAGCACCAGAGTTTTGTGGGAAATTTATAATGGGTGGGTGGCTCACAGCTCTACTGCTGCTGCTATTAGTAAAAAGTAAAAACCAGGTGAGTGGCTGGCCTGCATATTTATTTATCTCTCTGTTTATTCCAGTGTTTTTTTTTCCTAAAAAAATGTTTAGGGGTGCTCTCATTTTCCTACTCATATTGAAATACTGCCCCTCAATGAGGCCAAACTTAGATTCACAAAATGTTTTGGGGTATGCGTGCCCCCAGAAAAAAAAGCACTGTTTTATTTTATTTCTGTAGCTGCCCCTCAAAATATTTACTGTATGTTTTTTATTATTTCATAAGATAATGCATTTGGTAAATTTATTGTGAGCCACTGATGTGTATTTGTACAAAAATACGATGTATAAACATTTTAAATAAAATATTTAAATGAGCTATCCAATCAGCTTTAGATTTATTTTCAGACCTGTGTTGTTTTCATCGTGGATTGTCTTGGTTGGTTTTTATTGCTAGCCAACATGGGAGTCATTGTGGCGGAGAGGCTGTCTATAAACACAGTCAGTAAAAAATGAATTAACATCTCTAGCTGGTCACCTAGCAGGGATCCTTTCTTGTCGCAAGGAACAACTAACAGGGGTGGCCAACTCCCAAGAGATTGCGATCTACTCACAGAGTTAAAAACTGCAGTGATCTACCCCCTTTTGGGGGGTTTGGGTCAAAGTTGTTGAGTTTTTTCAGGGAGGAGGTAAAATGTTGAGCTTTTTTTAGGGGAGCCACAGTTGTTCAGCTTCTTTGGGGGGAGCCAGTGATCTACCACAGAAGTCAAGTGATCACAATCTACCTGTTGGACATGCCTGAACTGGGTGAATGGCCATTTGCAAGCTTGCAAACATCCTCCAAGAAAGGCCGTGAAGTTTTATTAACCAACGCTTTCATGGTTATCCCAATGAAGCAGGATCTAGGACGCAAAAAGAATCCCTTTGCATGTTCCAACATGTAGCCCTCAATGCCTGAGACACATAGAGGCAGAATCATAATGTAAACATTCTCCTTTCCAAAGCAAAGCTAATCACAGTGGCACCAATGCGAAAAAATATGTGACACGGCCTTGATGAAGTCTGTTCTCAAATGCAGATGTGATGTATTCAGTCCCATTATTCTATCTGATCTTTGATTTTTAATCACCTTGTCTAGAATGAGCTGTTTAAAATATACAATATATTACTTCAGAGAAAAAGGAGGTCATTATTTTCTCTCCCTCTTCCCCTAGTGCCTAACAGGATAGACAAAATAAAGCAATGTAGCACATACAGTATTTGACTTGCAGAATTAGCTTTCATAGGATGTGAAAGTGACTAATAATAATTTTATTATTTGTACCCCATCCATCTGACTGGGTTGCCCCAGCCACTCTGGGTGGCTTCCAACAAAAATAAAAGCATAATCGCTTCCATTCGTAAGCATCATAAATGTTTTCAGGATGTAATGTTATAAATGTTACTATTCTACTTGTATGTGGCTTTAGACCAGGGCAAGGGAACTTGCAGCTTTCCAGACATTGTTGGATGGGATGATGGTAGATGTAGTCCAGCAATATCTGGAGAGCCACCAGTTCCATATCCCTGCTTTGGACAAATTCACAGAGAACAGGTCTGTTAGCATTAGTTTTTTGTCATGATAGCTAAATGGATCTTCCCTATTTAGAAACTGTACCTCCAAATATCAGTTACTGGGAGAGACCGAATCACACGGTTGGTCCATCCTACTGCCTACGTTGACTAGCAACAGCTCTGCAGTTTCATTTAGGACATTCTCTGCTCTACCTGGAGATGTCAGGAATTTAACTGAACCTGGAACCACGTTGTCAGAGCTGCCCGAGGTCCCAGCTCACAAAGGACCAACGCCAGTTCGTTGTTATATACAAAAGTCTTTATTGACGTTCAGTTTTGATTTCAAAGCCGCGCCGTGCAGCTCTACGTCTCAAACTCTAGACCGCTGAAGCTCCGTCTGAATCTCCTCCCCCCAGACACCAGTTTAAGACTCTAGCCTTGCTCCACCTCTTCCTTTGCTCTTTCCTCCTCTGGGTCCGCCTGTCCGCTGGGGTCTTGCCCTTTCTAGACTCTTCTGACGCTGAGTCCCCTGAGTCTTCCCCCTGCCTCCGGCGGGCTTTAGGACCTGGTTCCCAATCCGGGTTTTCTGCTGTCCCGCGCGCCTGTACATTCGAACTTGGCGCGCGCGCCCAGCCGGCAACCTTTCTCCTGACCGTTACACTGCTCCTGTCACTGCTTCCCCCTTCGGGGAGGCTAGCTGGACCTGACTTCCCCTCCGTTCCCTCACTCTCTGATAGAGGCGTGGTCAGTCCTGACTCATCTTCTCTCCCTGCTGGAGGAGACGCTGGCCCTGATACATGGGACTCTTCCCCCCCCACTACGCTCTGGTGGGGGAGCTGGTCCTGATCTCCCGCTGCTGCTTTGGGAGTCCCCGCTGGCCCCTTGCTTCTGGTGCATCCCCCCTGGGACCCCCCTTGCCCTGGCCCTCGGCGCCCCCCTCTGGGAATCTTCTGATTCGCTGGAGAAGCTCATGGAATCTCTCGTGCCACTGTCATACTCCCCTACGCTGCCCTCAGATTCTTCCCCTTCGCTCTCCATTTCCTCTCTCCCCTGTGCCTCTGCTCCTGAGCCCCTGACACACGTACATGCACATACATGTAAACTATGGCCCTGTCACCTTCATGTCCTGCTTATAGACTTCCCAAAGGCACTTACTTGGCCAGTGTGGGAAATGGAATACTGTACTAAATGTCCCTTGGACCGATCTGGAATATGCTTCTTCAGGGCTCATGTTCTAGACATGGAGCAGTGTTAAGTTGCTCCACCTTATCCAGGGATGGACAGCCAGATGTTGTTGGACTACCACTCCCATCCTTCTTGACCATAGGTGATGCTGACTGGGGCTGGTAGGAGTTGAGAGTCCAACTGTACCTGAAGAGTCACAACTTCCCCATCCTTGACCTAGTCGGATGTCTTGAGCAATCTGCGATGAACAATGATAATCCTTATGGCTGATTTATGTTGGGCACCATAGTTGTAGCAGCTGGAAGGAAAACCATAAACAATGCAAAAAAATATGGTCGGTTCAATGAAAAGTTCTTGTAGCTCCTTTAATTTTATTCTTATGATCTAGGGTATAACCAACCCAGTGAAACTTCTGTATTGAAGCCTTATTGAAGAAATGATGGAGTGCACTAAGACCTGCACCAGCCGTTGGTACTTCTAGGAGGCTGGGGAAGAGACTTCCCATCATTGCTCTCCTCAACATTTGCATTTTGATGCTGTCAGCCTCCTCTGGAGGAGAGATGTGGGAGACAGGCTATATATCATCTACTCTGCTCTGAACTGTATACAAGCCAGGTTCCTTGAAGGGCAGCAAAACCCATACCAGAAACTTTATTGCTATATATTAATGTACTCAAGCTTAGATTGTTTTTTTTCCTTTGGTAATAATGAATTTATTTTGTGTTTGCTGTTGATTTTTGGTTGTTTAGAATTTACTGACATGTTCTGTGTTATATATATATTTTCTCTGTTTTAATGTATTGAACGGTTGCTGGAGGTAAAATCAAATCGGCAGGAGCAGGATTGGGAAGGTAAGATCAAAAGACATGGGTTGTCGGACTATAATCCAAACAATCATCGGGGATTATGGGAGCTGTAGTCCAACTTCTGGAGGGAAATATGGTGGCTACCTTGGACGCAGCGAAAGGCTTTCCACAATGAAGTAAGATTTACAAATTTATGTACCTATAAGAACATCAAAATAGTCCTGCTGCATCAGGCCAGTGGACCAACAAATCAAGCATCTTGTTCTCACAGTGGACAACCGAATGCCCATAGGTAGCTCACAAGCTGAACCTGAGCACAACAGCAGTGTCCCTTCCTGCAGTTTCCAGCAACTGATATTCAGAAGCATTACTGCCTTTGATCGTGGAGGGAGAGTATACCCACCATTTCCAAATCTAATCTTATCTTCCCCAGATGCAAAGTAAAACCATACATCTAATATTCCTCAAGCTGCAAAAAGAAGTCAGACACTCTGTCCAGAACGGAATCTTCTGTTAACATCTTAATTCTCAAATGCCTGCTGTTGCCTCATTAGAACTCTTAGGATGTGCCTTTATTCCTTAAAAGAAAGGCTAGTGCCTCAAAATAGACTGGAAGTAAAAATAGAAAATAAAAACTGATTCCATTTAATCATTCATCTCGTTCCAGAGGAATGCAAAGGTTAGGCTAGCAGCTAGAACATGTTCGTCGCTGGGAGGGAGGAGGAGGAGGAGGAGAGGAGCCAGCCCTTCTGGCAGCAGATTTTATTAGCAGAGTCCTTTGAAATGACTCAGTAGCTTAAGGTAAAAGGGTGGCAAGGCTTTGATTTGGAAAATGAGGCAGCACAGCTACCAAACGGTGGACCATGGTCTCGTGCGCAACAAGGAAATCTTACTAACTTACTAACATAATTTTTAATATTAAAAAATTGAATTCCCCACGATTTTTTTTAAAAAAAACCTTTATTTAGGTTTGTTTAGTTTATTTATTTTATTTAGAGACCAGCTTTCATCACAAAAGATCTCTGAGCAGTTTGCATAACTGTGTCAAAAAAACTACAGTGGCCTAAAATCAAACGGAACAAGACACTATTTGAGAATAGCAGACTAAGTTCTAGAGTCCCTAAAAGGCCTGGGAATATTAAATGAGTTTTGCCTGAAGCTGGGATAGCTCAGTCAGTAGAGCATGAGACTCTTAATCTCAGGGTTGTAGGTTTGAGCCTCACATTGGCAAAAAGATACCTGCAGGGGGTTGGATTAGATGACCCTCGTGGTCCCTTCCAGTTCTATAATTCTGGTAAGAAGAAAAGGGATTGTGAGGCATTCCCAAGGGATCCCTGCAAACTGGGTAAATGGGCATCACAATGGCAAAAGTGATCCAATGTAGGGAAAATTGTGTTTTACTGGTTTCATTCCTTAGGAGCATATACTTTTAATGTCTACTGCTTAGGATAAAGTGCTTAAATTAAAAAGTAATATTCCTCATTCTGTCTAGATGCTTACTATTACAGTTGGCTTGTTTGATAGCCGCTGAAAATCTTGACCCTTTTCGCCACCCTTTTCGCTGATGAAATCATCAGCTTTACTGTGGACACCAAAGCCACAGGCACCTGGTTTCATTTAGCTGGTTTTCCTTTTATTTTGCAAATGAACACCCCACTGGTTTCAGTCTCATCATCCTTGCTAACAAAGGCTCTAAAACCAAAGATATTTGGAGATTAAACTCCGTGATGCAATTAGACCATAGATAGTTGGGGATGGCGACTCCCTCTTCACTTCCTTTCTTATGCCTAGAGCAGCAGAAGTAAAGGTCAGATAACCAAGTCCATACTCCTTGGGGGTGAGTTACAACAAAGGCAGGTTCAGGTATTTTGGAAAAGTTTATGTATATCACTTTGATCTGGCATCAGCCTAGAAGATCCAGGATAATGGCTTTTTCATGTAAAACAGTTATTGATAGTGTAAGTAAATACACTCACACACAAAAAATCCAGAGCAGGCAGGGTGGGGTGAGTATCAGGGTGAAACAAAAACTTTGTTCACACCTGCTTTATGCAGAGGTGGGGGTGAAATGGTTTTCTTCCCAGGTTGTGATATAGTATAGGGATTTTTAAAAATGTTTAACGTTTTATGTTTTGAAATATGCTGGAACAACTCAGTCAGATGGGTGGGTTATTATTATTATTAAATCCAACATGGTTACCATCTTGAATTAAATTCAGTTACACACACATTAGGGAAAACTGCCAAACTAAGCTGAAAGTATGTGCATAAGCCTGCTTTGAGACTTGTAAAATCCAGGTGAGACGACTGATTCACTGGTGTTTCATTGCCACATCCCATTCAGTGTCAGAGGGTGGATTCTCTGTTAACGAGGAAAAATGAGGAAACCATGTCCAAGGATTGTATCCTTCACATGGACAGGGCAGGGCAGCCAATAATATGGAATAAGTGATAATCCAAAAAGCGCAATACCCATTCAGCCAGGGCATATTAGTTTACACCAGGGGAGGAGTAATGCATGTCACTCTTAACATTAGAAGCAGGCTACATTCTAGCCACGCAAAAGCCAAAGGTTTCTACATATCCACATGACTCTCCATCTTTCATCCAAATCAACAAGAGGTATCACAGTTCAGAGACGTATTTCACTCAGGCAAAAACATTTGAGGGGGGCACGAAACAGGTCTGGTGAGGGGTGTGGCCAGGGTAGGAAGGTTGTGGCCTGAGAGGCCTTCCTGCAGTCTGTGAGCCTGAGATTCCCCACCCTTGCATTGCGCTTACGCTAACAGTGATGCCCATTCTGAGTGTCAGTCTTTATGTAGTCGGAAAAGGCATCACACATACAAACACACACAAACCCCATGCATAAGAGGGAGGTATCAGCAGGCTTGGAATAACCCCAAGGTTTGCAGAATTATGAAAACATTTAGAAAAAGAAAACTTCAGTGGTTACAAAGCAAACCCTCAAATAGCCCAAAGAGGGCTGTGCATGCTCAGTGGCATGAAATGCTGATTGTGAGGTGGGTGGAAAACCAGGTGAGAGCAGGTGTGGCATAGAATGGCTGGGTTCCTGAACAGAGAGCTCCAAACTTCAACAGTTTATTGTATAGTGCTGGATTGCCAAATAGGCAGAGCAGGCACCGGCCTATTTCGTTCCTGCTCCCACCCCGCCATCTTGCCTCCGGTCCCGACGTGCACGCCTTTTAGGGGCCCAGCGACAATGGATCAAAATAATACTGATTTGATCTTGAAAGAAAATCACAATCAAGCTATCTTAGTTTTAGGAGATAAGATAATTTCTTAGTTTTAGGGGAGAATTTTCAGAGATTTATTTCGGCACTGTTATCGTAGGTTCCTCTTGCTATACCAATGGGTAGTCTACTTGGGTATTGCCCTACCAAATGAGATTTCAAGCAGTTTTTTTAATAAAAAAAAAGTATTCTCCAAAGTATTCCCTGCCCACACATACTTATACTCACTCTCCCATTTTCTGGCCAATCAGCTCCCTGCACCACTCAACCAAATTGATTCCCAAACAGTCTTGCTATGGCCCAGATATTCTTGAACTCCAACTCCCAACAGCTCCAACCAGCTTGGCCAACGGACAGGGATTATGGGAGTTGAGGTCCAATACATCATGTTGACTCCCCCTGTCTCAGATCTCCTTCCAACATAATGTTTTCTTAGACTGATAGACTCCCCCCCCCCCAGTCATATACATGGGAACTCATTTAACGTTTCCTGGATAGATACACAAATAGGGATGGATACACAAACAGGACCCTCAATTTCTGTTGCACAATTACTTTGCCAAGAAATGTTCCTTGCAAAATTTGTCCATGAGAAAAGAAGCCCAGGTAGAGAATTACAGTTACAGGACAGGTGACTCAGTACAGTTTGGAAGTGAATTCTCAGCCGCTCTGGTAAATATCAAGACCTGTAGAATCTTCCATAGTAAATATTTGGTGATTGCACAATGCTTCCAAAAGTTGTTTAACTCCCAGAGGCATTTTTAACTTGTGCCCCATCCTGCTTTGCCAATTTCCCTCGCCTCTCATTATGCATTCCTGAACTCTGCATGTCGTATCATGATGGCTAAGCCCATTTTTGCTGTATTTCTGCGAGTTCTTTTCCAGATGAACTCAAAAATCACATTCTTTCCTTAAGCAGGAAATCATTGAAGGAAAACCCAGGATCTTCCTCATAGATTTTGCTGCTGAAACCTGTTCAGAATGGAGAAGCTGTAAATTTGTGCATGTACACGACACTTCTGTGGTCCTTTACTGAGAATAGATCAATACATTGTATGTGTAAGAAGCACATCGGTTTCTCATTTCTTTCACAACATTTAAGGCGGTTCTTTAAGCAGCTCAGTCCAGGCTCTTTAGTCAAAATGAGATTCAGTTGGTTACATTTGTGGCTGTTGTATCACAGGGATGGGGAAATCTGTCGTCTTCCAGACTGCTGGACTCCAACTGCTATCAGTCCTGGTCCACATGACCAATGGTCAAGTATACTGGGAACTGTAGTCCAACAAGGACATACATTTTACACATAAAACAGATATTGCCCTCCTGTGAAGATTAACTGGACCTGCGGTACCGCAATCATTAGGAGATCTGAGTATGTTTTTATTCCACCAGGCTTTGGGAGAACTAAGATTGAAATAGTAACACGAAATTATCTACTGGTGGCATTCGTGACTTTTGTACATACTGCATGTTGCAAAAGAATATTATTGTGATGCTATATTATTGTAGAAGTCTTTCAGGGCCCCCATCACCAAAAAGCAGCCTGAAATCTAATCAAAAAAGGAAGAAGGGAAGAAAGATTTGAATGACCTGCATACCCTCTAGAATTCAGAAGGGTAGATCCAAAGGAAAGTTACACCAGGCCCTGGAAAGAAAATGCAAGTACCGTATTTTTTGCTCTATAAGACTCACTTTTTCCCTCCTAAAAAGTAAGGGGAAATGTGTGTGCGTCTTATGGAGCGAATGCAGGCTGCGCAGCTATCACAGAAGCCAGAACAGCAAGAGGGATTGCTGCTTTCATTGCACAGCGATCCCTCTTGCTGTTCTGGCTTCTGAGATTCAGAATATTTTTTTTCTTGTTTTCCTCCTCCAAAAACTAGGTGCGTCTTGTGGTCTGGTGCATCTTATAGAGCGAAAAATACGGTAGGTACTCATGCCTCCAATGCATTTTTCGGGTGCTTTGTAGTGCTAATGAAAATTGTATAGGTTCTGGTAATCATCAACATGTCAGAGTTTTTAATGTGCCGAGTTGACTGTTCAAACAACTGAAGCACTGAAAGAGAACCTCAAATGAGATTGCCCAATCCTGAACCAAACAGCTTTCCAAGACTATTACTATGCAAATCACCAGGTAAGAGTCATTTTGTTCAAGCACACACACGTCCTGCAGAGTAGCCACAAGCTCACACGGACCCGAATGTGCTATCGCAGTTCCAACAGCAGCAGCAGTTCCAGGGCAAACTAACTTGAGAATCATGAGTCTCAGCGTAACCAGAGCAACCATTTCATTTCACTGAGAACCCAGCAGTGCATATGGAGATCTGCAAATAAACTATATTACTTTATTATCTGCTCCTGATTCACCATAACCCAAGAGCATAATTATTAGCCAAAAGGCCCATACAACTCATGTCTGTCGACTCACAGGTAAGTCAATTCAGCAAGGCTTACATCCAATTGAATGTGCATCGTATTGCAGCCAGAGACTCTCTTGAAATTCCCTGTGTAAATAGAGGAAGGCTTGCCTCTGTCATGGACTGAGTATGTTTCAGCTGCTAAGCCCTACTCCCTTATCTTGGAGGTCCTGTGTTCTCTTTTCTTCCTCCACGGCCAGAGCCATTATGCTTCTGAATGCCAGCTGCTGGGAATGTGCTCATGTCCGGCTTGCAGGCTTCCCACAGGCATCTGGTGGACCACAGTGAGAACAGGACGTGGGACTAGATGGGTCATTGGCCCGATCTAGCAGACTCATCTTCTGTCCTTCATGAGCAGGGGTGGCTTTGACTTTTAGAAGACATCTGAAGGATCCCCCTGTATAGGGAAGTTGTTAATGTTTGGTGCTTTATTGTGTTTTTAATATTTTGTTGGGAGCTGTTCAGAGTGGTTGGGGAAACCCAGTCAGATGGGTGGCATATAAATAATAAAATAATAATTATTATTATTATTATTATTACCTCAGGTTAGTTATCTCATGCATTTATCCTGCCAGGGAGGCACATGTGGGATTTTTAACCCCAGGTGCCAAAATAGCTTTCCCTGCCTAGGGTTCTGTGCCCCTTGACTTGCAAGAGGGGGCAACAGCTGCTCTGCCTCAGGCAGCGAAATATCTTGAGCCAGCCCTAAGTTTCGCAGAAACAAATGTCAGTTAAAATACTTGGAATATATTGTTGTTTGGCTTCATGCCACTGAAAGAATGTGTGCATTGTCTGCAACGATGCAGATTTTTGAAGCCCCCCCCCCCAAGCAAGACACTGTCACACCCACACCATGCACTTAAAGCACTTGGCTTCCCCCCAAAGAATCCTGGGAACTGTAGTTTGCTAAGGATTCTGGGAACTGTAGCTCAGTGAGGGGTAAACTACAGTCCCCATGTGAAGCTGTACACCGGCTGCCTCAGCCAGTAAAGTGAGATGAGCGCCGCAACCCCAGAGTCGTCTGCGACTGGACCTAATGAAGGACAGAAGATGATTTAAGTGTATTTTAAATGGATGGTGTGGGTGTGACCACAATCTAGACAGCCCCTTATAAAAAGTCATACAATCAACCCCAAGTAAGATGGCCTTTCTAACATTTATTATAGTACACGTATATCCCACCTGTTCTTCCAAGGAAGTCAAGATGGTGTACATGGTTCACCTGCTCCCCATTTTAGCGTCACAACAACCCTGTGAGGCTGGTTAAGCTGAAAAACAGTGACTGGTCCAAGGCCACCCAGAGAGCTCCAAGGCTGAGTGGGGATTTGAACCCCCGTCTCCCAGGTCTCAGTCCAACACTCTGCCCAACACCCATATGTATCGTCCTACATTATTTGTTTGCCACTGGCAGCTCTATTTCAGATTCCTCAATGCTGAGAGGCCCAGCTGGCAGCTACCAAGCACTGCTAAATGCAGCTGCCTGCCTATTGTTTTAGGGAGAAAGAAAGCTTTGTCATTCGAAAACAGCTTACACAGAATTTATATTTAATGGAGGAGCTGAGGCTTTGTGGATTAATGGGTACATTTAAGATACTGCTAATTTCAGCCACCGCCACCACCCTTTTTGATATTTTACTTCTCTTTTACACACCATTCTAACCAGGACTGTTGAAGGGAAAACTGACAAGAACCGGGACTCTTCTTGCCTGATTGGAAGGCAGTTTCTGTTCCGGTGTGTTGGGCCTGGAGGAAACTCTGGACCACAAAAGGGTTGTTTGAGTTTCACATTGGTGGGTGCGTTTTACACCACTGGCGATTAACTTCTTAAGCTCCATGGATGGGCTGACCTTCAGCTGAGCGACATTTGTTTCTGCCAGCCGTTATTCGGCTGAGACAGAGTCACAATAAAGAGTTTCTATGGCCCGTGTCCTTCGCAGATATCGATGTCATACATTACAAGGTGTAATGGGTAACCGGATGGTCACCTGGAGGTCAAGGCCTCCTTTTATTCCACACACTTCTGAGGTAAAAGAGTGTGCTTGAATTCTTCAGCTAAATAGCTTTCCATCTTCAATTAAGATAAAATGAGAATAATTTCTGGCACTGAATGTGCTACCTAAATTTCCCATCTGGTTTTAAAATTATTACTACAGTATTACTATTTTCAAGTATTTGGCCTGATCTTATGTTCCTCCATCAGTGAACAAAAGCTTTATTGGTGATAACCATGGAGACAGACAGTTCAATCGGTTGGGATAGGAATGAGCCACTAGTGAAAATGGTGAACTTCTGTAAGATGGAGAATTGCCTTGAGATATCAAGGAGTCCCATTTATAGAAAGGATCATCAACAACTACTCTTTTAGCTTCTTCTATGGCTCTCCATCATCTCATTTAACACTTACCTTGAGATTCTGTCATGCCCAATCTACGTTCAGTGAGGTTTGTTTAAGTAACTAGCCACAAGGAGATTACAGTGGCTCATTCCTAGTCTTGGCTCTGATTAGCGCTTGTAGCATCAGTAAACAGCACAAGTTTCATGTAAGCAACTCAGGTATCCCATGTGTCACAACTGTTTTACTGACAACAAACGAGATGCAGGATGAAAGTGATGCAGAGAATTCCATGACATGGACTCTCCCACTGCTCCTCAGCCACTGTTGGGTTTTTTCTCCACTAACAGGAACAATTGGGCTGCCTCTCACTGGAGTTTTCCAGCACATGAGACCATACTCAGGGCCAGCCCAAGACTTTTTGCTGCCTGAGGTAAAAGGCAGGGTGACACCTTTCCCTTCTGTCCCATGTACTGAAAATTCAGCTGCATCTTTGACACTGGCAATGGGGCAGCCTCTTCCACTGCATCTGAAGACAGATGGTTCCCTTGGGTTACGGAGGGGGTGGGGAGCCTCAGGCCTGTGGGCCAAAAGCAGGACATGAGTATCACAGTGCTCTTCCCAAAGGTGATTCACAGAGACTGGGATTAAGAGAAGAAGAAGAAGAAGAAGAAGAAGAAGAAGAAGAAGAAGAAGAAGAGTAGTAGTTTGGATTTGATATCCCGCTTTATCACTACCCGAAGGAGTCTCAAAGCGGCTAACATTCTCCTTTCCCTTCCTCCCCCACAACAAACACTCTGTGAGGTGAGTGGGGCTGAGAGACTTCAAAGAAGTGTGACTGGCCCAAGGTCACCCAGCAGCTGCATGTGGAGGAGTGGAGACTCGAACCCGGTTCCCCAGATTACGAGACTACCACTCTTAACCACTACACCACACTGGCTCTCGTATAACCTCTTGATACTGGAGGTAGTGCTTAGCCATCATGGCTAGTCCTCATAGCTATCCTTAGGTAAAGGTAAAGGGACCCCTGACCGTTAGGTCCAGTCGCAGACGACTCTGGGGTTGCGGCGCTCATCTCACTTTACTGGCTGAGGCAGCCGGTGTACAGCTTCCAGGTCATGTGGCTAGCATGACTAAGCCGCTTCTGGCGAACCAGAGCAGCGCACAGAAACACCATTTACCTTCCCGCCGGAGCGGTACCTATTTATCTACTTGCACTTTGATGTGCTTTCGATCTGCTAGGTTGGCAGGAGCCAGGGACCGAGCAACGGGAGCTCACCCCATCGCAGGGATTCGAACTGCCAACCTTCTGATCGGCAAGCCCTAGGCTCTGTGGTTATCCTTATCCTCCATTAAATTGTATAGTCTTTTAAAGTCAACCAAGTTGGCGGCCATCACTACATCTTCTAGGAGCAAATTCCATTGTTTACCTATGCACTCTGCAAAAAGGACTTCTTTTAGTCTTCCCTGAATCTTCCAATATTCACCTTCATTGTGTGTTCCTAAATCCTAGTATTATAAAAAAAGGTAAAGGTAAAGGACCCCTGGATGGTTAAGTTCAGTCAAAGGCAACTATGGGGTTGCGGTGCTCATCTCGCTTTCAGGCCGAGGGAGCCGGCGTTTGTCCACAGACAGCTTTCCAGGTCATGTGGCCAGCATGACTAAACCGCTTCTGGCACAACGGAACACCATGATGGAAATCAGAGCACATGGAAACACCATTTACCTTCCTGCTGCAGTGCTACCTATTTATCTACTTGTCCTGACGTGCTTTCGAACTGCTAGGTTGGCAGAAGCTGGGACCGAGCAATGGGAGCTCACTCCATTGCGGGAATTCGAACTGCCGATCTTCCGATCGGAGGGTTCATCCATAGTCTTACGTGTTAGAAGCAAACACAGATATTGAGCAAGCTGTCTACAGAACCAGCTCTACACAGACTCAGTGAGGGTGATCAAAGCTTACTTACCACTGAGAAAAGATGGTTGCTTTGGTGATCAATAAGGGCCATGATCCTTAAATACAATATAAATAGTGGCACTAAGCAAACAGTTGTGTTTAGGCCTCTAGTTTAATATGTACAGTGGTTAAGTATCGTAAGCTGAGCAGGACTGAGAGATTGCAAACACCCTCTATTCAACCTGAACCAATATCCCGAAGCGAATGTATTGTTTGCATTCAGTTTCCCCTCCCTGTGCTTCATTTCATAACAACTGCCCCCAAAGATGCACCAAGCAAGGTGTGGCTAAGAGACCGCAATCTGCCATGGGGCAGCAACGGAGTCAGTTCAGCAACGATGGGGGAGCAGAGAGGATGCATGAGACCCAAATGCCTCTGCAGTGCTGGAACAAACGAAGTGGAACACGCATTGCCCTTCTTAAAGACTCTGAATTTCTTGAGAGGATGTTGCAAGTGCAACTGAACGAGCCAGAATGGCATTGCCCTAGGAATAACTCATATTCTTCCAGCACTTAAACCTTCACCCAAGATTCTGGATGAAAAATAAGTCTTACGCACACTTGGTATGTCTGAAGCAACTGATGATGGCTGCTTCATATGTGGCAGTTGGCAGGGTATTCCATTGTAGGCTCTGGATATACTAGAAAGACGCTGGGCAATGTTTGCTGAAATTTCAGAGGCCAGATGATGGCTAATCAAGATAGTCTGGTGGCTGGGTGTGGAGTTTCAGTGTCTGAGCCCTTCCCCATCAGTCGCTAAACAGGATAAATTATGCAAAATAAGAAATCGTATTTAAATTTGCACAATTGATTCAGACCACACACAACTGAGCTTGCTGCAGAATTCAATCCCACTGAATGCATTTTATTTACTTCTCCCCAAAAGGCGAAACCAGGGACAATGATTTACTCAGGACAGAAACCAGATAATAGGGATTTTTTAGGACAGTTGGAATATATAGCACAAATAGCCTTGCCTGTTGGTTGTTGAACAGGGGAGGTGCACCCCCAAGCCTCTTCTCTGTCTGCTCCGCACCATTTTCCAAAGCCTGCTGGTTTATTTATGACTTCCCATATTTCAAACCTTCAGAACAGAGTCCCAGAGAGCCCAGGGGCAAATTAAGGCCCACTTAATGCTCATCAAGGGTCCTCAGAAACTGTTACAGTACAGCTCCCTCTCCAAAGGGCAGGGTGCCATCCCTTCGCTTGTGACATATTGAAGGATGGATGTGCACTTGCATGGTGCTAAGATCAATGCATGCCAAAGGTGTGTGTGTGTGTGTGTATTTTCAGCCATAATAAATGGCTGCCTAAGGTCCAGAGAGTCTAATGACTAACCGGTTGAGATATTACAGGAAGTATAATAAACAAAAGCTACTAGTGAAGGCCATATTTAATTGTGGCCATCTTCAATATTTTCCAATTCCATTAACATCTCAGAACATTGATAGTGCAAATATAAACAAGCGTGTGCATCACTCCCAGCCCCACTTATGAAACTTGATCCCCACTGATCAACCAAAGGGCTGTGAGAGGTGGTATAAAGCAGCAGCTATGAACCAGAAAGTCCCCCATTTGCATCCTCTTATAGCCAGGAGTTCAGGAAGCTGCTTTCTTACTGCCTCAGCCTCACACCAGCTGTCTGCGACATAGGGATAAAATACAGGCCGACTGTATGGGTCTTTACCTCTGGCCCACTCAAGATTACAAGAGAATATTCATGTTAAAATAAAAATCCCCACCCCATGCCCAGCTGCTATTTTCCTCCTGGGACCAAGCGAGGAGTAAGAACAGGGAAGGCAAAACAAGGTAAGAGTCAGAGCCAATGGAATTTATCCATTCCCAGGCCAAGTCTCAGCCTGAACAGGGAAACCTTTTTAACCCTTCCTGGGGAGTAGCTAGCCTGAGTGGGCAGAGCATTCCTGTACCTGGGATCCATTTGCTGCCCAAGGAGGTGCTCCAACCTGCAACCGCACAATGACCCAAATTTAGCAGCTTCCAGGTCTAGCCCCAGCAGGCCCTGAGTGCAACCGACAGATATTTTGCCATGTATTGGCCAAGAACCAGATGCTTCATAAGAATGCTGCCTTGTAGTACAGAGTAATTGGAGGTACTGTTGCCAGCTTCTATTAGTGTAGAATGCTGCAGCGTGATTGTTGGCAGGTTCTTATTGCATTCTTATGAGTCTTTTCCAGCTCTACCTGTAGATGCTAGAGACTGGACCTGAGATCTGGAGAAAAAAACAGTTTACACTCCCTCTGTCACAGATCAACAAGCCTTACATCTTTCTCAGTATGTAGAGGCTAAGGCCAGTTCTATATAGGAAGTGGCTGTGCACTTTGGGCCTATGTGTGTTGGTTCCAATGCACATAACAACTCTGCAAACAGGATGCCCAACACAGGGGTATCTGGTGTCAGAAGTGAGCCGGCAGTAAATCACACAGAGTAGGTGAAGTTAACTCTTTATTAGAAACAACCAGGATATGCACAAGAGTGTCAGGCCTAAGGAGCACGGCGACTCAGCTCTGATAGGTCTTGTCCCTATGCGGCAGTTGTGGAGACTGAAGGTTCCTGCCTTTCCTCAGCTGCCTAAGTGTCCTCCTGTCCAGGGTTTCCCCAAGAAATCTGAGACTGCCCCAGCGTGTCTTCCTTTGCTCCTCCCACTTCATACCTCTCCTGGTCCTGAAAGACAAGAAAAGAGGGCAGCTTATCTCAGCAAGAGGGGGAGACACCTTGGCTTCTTCATCAGCCTGACTCACCTCTGCCTCTTGGCCTCCCTCATCTCCTACCAGTCCATGACAGGTGTGGAAACAGGACTTAAACACCCACCACGTATGGCTGGGAAGTACAGTCCCACATCTCCATCACACATCATCTCCTCACACTTGGAAACCTCATAGACCCATAAGAGGTAGGCGACTATTTTAGTTCTGAGGGCCGCACTCACTTATGGGAAATTTTCTGTGGGCCACACACCAGTAACGAGTGGATTCAGAGGTCAAAAGTGGGCAGAGCAATGAATGTCAACAGTACATTTGTATACAATAGGCAAGTTTCCACACACACACACTCCTATAATCACTATCAAGGAAAGTATCTGGACACCATCAGAGTACAGGGACATATTACAGTCAGGCTCTCCCTCCAAAACCCCTCAGGGGGTGAGGGAAGGTTGTTGAGGGATGTGGCCTGCAGGGAGGTGGTGTGGCCGGCCTGGGGAGAGTCTCAGGGGCCAGACAGAGAGAGTTATAGGGCTGGATATGGTTCCTTGGCCCGCAGGATGCTGCCTGCTGAGAAAGTGAAACATTCTGTGCTCTATTAAGGTAGTAATAGGCAGGGAGCAAAAGCAGGGTGCTCCCAGGATGAAAACTGTGGGAGAAATTCATCCTTCAAGGTGCCTCTGACATCGCTGCTTTCCTTCTCTGCTATGGGTCTGCATTTAAATTTGCACCTCTTTCCCCTACAGGCTAAAGATGGCTCTGTTCCAAGCGAGTTTTGTCTGAGAAAATAATTAGTATATTGGGGAAAGCATCCTGGCGTCTCCAGTACATGTTTATCTTCCCACTCCTTTTCATTCTTCCTTCATGCCTCTCTGGGGCTCCCGGTTCCCAACTCTCCCTTTTGCTCTGCGCTCGCTGCTTGATGAATGAGTCAGGCTTTCTCCTCATTCCCTCCACTGCCTGGGCATTATTATTAAGGAGCAGGTCATCTGGAGAGGTGTTTAATTGTGCCAGCTAATGGAAGCAGCAGTGGGAGGGATCACGGCCATTTGCGGTGAGCGTATTTGGTTGTTTCTAAAATGGGTAACTCGCTTTTCCGTGGAAAGGGACCATTTGATAGAACTGAAGTAGCTAATGTGGTTCCCCCCAGAAATTGCTAGACTGTAACTCCCAGACACCCCTAAACATTACCCATGCTGGCTGGGGCTGATAGTTTGAGTCCAAGAACATCCAGGGGGCACCAGGTTGGGAACAAGCTGTCCAAGCCCAAGAAAGGAATCAATTAGCTATAAGCTCATGAAAGCAAATATGAAGATTTTTCAACAACAGCATGGGGGAGAATCAACCAAAAACATACACACACACAAGAAAAACACCAACAACAACCTGATCACGCTTGCCACAGGTTGGCTCAAAACAAATCTCTTTGTCCTGTTATAATGAAGCTGGAAACCACAACTGTGATTCTTCCCTTTACATGAGCAAAAACACACAAGACACCCTATTAGCAGGGAACTGTGGAGATCTCAAGAGCAGCTGGCTCCAGCTCCCTCCTGGATTATACAGTGATTGCCCTTTAGATTTGCAGAAGAGGATGGCCACGCTCCACCTTCCTTCCTTCCTTCTTCTTCTTCCACTTACTTCCCCTCGTTTCCCTTCCTGCTCAGAAACACACGGCTCAGTCCCGCAAGAACAGCCAAAGTCTGCAATCTTATTCTGACTTGTCTGGGAGCAAGGCTCCTCTGAACTCAGCATAACTTCCTTCTGAGCAGACAAGGCAGCAGAGGCAGAAAGATATGCTCTCCTTGCTACCACCTGCCATATGGTAGGAGCAGCTACACACTTGTGCCTCTGCTTCAGCAGTTTTGCGCTGGGACTTTCTCCAACTGCACGCTAGCAGACGTCCGACCTGCTTCATTGCTTGGACCAAGGACTCCCAGCAGGCCAGCCAATGGCCTTTTCTAGCTTACCACCCCACAGGGAAACTGAGCAAAAGCACCAGATGTTGCTGGACTAAAACTCTCTACATATGGTATGCACAGGGCTGCCTCTGAAGATGGTTTGGGAGTTTCAGCTGGTGCAGAATTTGGTGGCCAGGGCAAGACAGTTTGAGCCTATTACACTGATCCTGGTCTGACTGCACTGGCTGCCAATTAGCTATTCTGGGCTCAATTCAAAGTGCTGGTTTTGCAGGAACAAGAAAATCCGCAGAAGGGGCATAGAAGAGACCTAAGAGCCTCGGACATTAGAACACCAGATTGATGGACTGGATGTAATGGTTAGAAAGGACTGACATAACCCGAGACCAGGAAGAAGGGACGTTGGATAAAATTAAAGGAAAAAAGTATATAAAAAGGAGAACTTCTTTCTATTTTTGGAATTAGTATAATACTAATGAAATATCAGGGAATATGCTGGAAAGGAACTAATTGGCTTTAGTAGAAAGGTTTGAAGGAGTTATGTATAAACATGGCTTAAATTTTGAAATTTTATGGTTTTTAAGGTAAGATAAGGTTAAAGAAATTAACGGTAAATTGAATGACAGAATATAGTAAAAGCTGGAAAGGATATGCTGAGTTAATAAAGAAAGAAAAAAAAGAGACAGATTGTTAAGATAAATTATTTAAATAAAAATTGAGAAATATGGGAAGAATTTGCTGAAATAATGAATTAAGTTAGAATACAAAAAGGGAGGTGTGAGGAGGTCCAAGAAACAAGCAAACGAAAGGATGTAATTTGGATTTGGATTTTTCTTTTGTATTTGTTTTTTATTCTTTTTTTCTTTTGTTTTTGTATTTTCCTGGTTTTTTTTCATTCTTTTTATATACCTATGTATTTTTGAAATTCTGAATAAATATCATTTTAAAAAAAACAACAAAGTGCTGGTTTTGACCTAGAAAACCTGAAATGGCTTAGGCCCTCCTCTCCCCATATAAACTAACCTAGACCTGAGATCACCCTCTGAGGCCCTTCTTCTTGTGCCTCCTCCACGCGAAGTCTGGAGAGTGGCAACACAAGAACGGGGCCTTCTCTGCAGTGGCTCCCCATTTGGAGGTTCCCTGGAGCCTTCAATATAGATTTTTAGGCACCAGGCGAAAACGTTCCTCTTCAACCAGGCCTTGGGCTAATTAATATTCTTCAGCCTTTTAAATGTGTCTTTGCAAAGCAGGGTACTGCTTTGTTGCTTTTGTTTTAACTATTTATTTGTGCTTTTACTCTGTATTTTTAACTTGTGCTCTTGTGATGAAGGGCTCTAACAAATAAATCAAATAAATAAATAAATCCCTGACCACTGTCTGGACTGGCTATTGCGGACAGAAGTTGAAGCCTTCCCACCCCTGCTTTAAGCTGTTAGGCTAAAACCAGGAGGAGACCCAAGTTCAAATCCCCACTGAGCCAAGGAGTTCAGTGGGAAACCTTAGGCTAGCCACTAGTCTCTCAGCCTAACCTACCTCACAGGGCTGATGTAGAAAAACGAGGACAGAAGACAGAATAATGTGCATTACCTTAGAGTGCTCTCTGTCTCTCTCTCTCTCTTAAACACACATACACTTTGCATGTAAAGGGTTTGCTTCCATTGGCATACATAAGTATTACACATAACCCCATACCGATGTTTATATTGTGATATCCGGTGTGTAAAACTAATTAGCTGGACAGAGGGACTGCTAATGAATAAACACAAAGGAGGTGACTGCCTTCCCCTCTCTATTAACCAGAGGTGCCAGCATGGGCAACGGTCAGGGCTGATGGGAGTTGTGCCCTTGAAGAAGAGTTCTGTGTGATTCGGCAGCTTGCTATTTGCATTGTAAACTCGAACTGGCTCCCATTAAAGAGATTGCCCCACTTGCTTTTTGCATCTTGTTCTATGATGCACCAGCACCCTCCAGAACCATGCAGATAGCACTAGATCAATTAATTAATTGTAAGGGTGGGGGAAAGCACGATGACTGTTTCCTCAACAATGATTCTGATTTATCACCTCAGGGCTGTTGGCCTTTGCAGTTCAATACTTTGTAGACTATCGCAGTCCAAGACGATGTCATTTCCAGCAGCAATATGTCCACAAACAGAGGCATTGTTATGGAAACAAATCCTTTTACCTCCGGCAGACAGTGAAAACAATGGAGCCAGTGGTTCCTGGTGGCACAATGGCGCCATCTTCTGGATAGAGGGATAAAACACACTTTCGCTGCTGCATTGGGACGGTTGAGCAAAAGGCTAATCCACAGTTTTCCATCCAGCAGTGATTGACTCCTACATTCCTAGAGCAGAAATTCTTCACTTTTCCCCCAACAACTTTTAGGTTGCACTAAGATAATACTGGGGACGCGGGTGGCGCTGTGGGTAAAACCTCAGTGCCTAGGACTTGCCGATCGTATGGTCGGCGGTTCGAATCCCCGCGGCGGGGTGAGCTCCCGTCGTTCAGTCCCAGCTCCTGCCCACCTAGCAGTTCGAAAGCACCCCTAAGTGCAAGTAGATAAATAGGTATCGCTTTATAGCAGGAAGGTAAACGGCGTTTCCGTGTGTTGCGCTGGTGCTGGCTCGCCAGAGCAGCTTCGTCACGCTGACCACGTGACCTGGAAGTGTCTCCGGACAGCGCTGGCTCCCGGCCTCTTAAGTGAGATGAGCGCACAACCCTAGAGTCGGACACGACTGGCCCGTACGGGCAGGGGTACCTTTACCTTTAAGATAATACTGCACTATGTATTGGGCTCTACCCAGATCAGATAAGGCCTCAGCCGGAGTATTGTTTGGGTTAATATAGTGCCAGAATGACAAGTAAACTCAGGATTCACTGGAGAGCAAGGATTTTAATGGATTTGGAATGTGCTGGTCACCGAAGAATTGATGCTTTTGAATTATGGTGCTGGAGGAGACTCTTGAGAGTCCCATGGACTGCAAGAAGATCAAACCTCTCCATTCTTAAGGAAATCAGCCCTGAGTGCTCACTGGAAGGACAGATCGTGAAGCTGAGGCTCCATTACTTTGGCCACCTCATGAGAAGAGAAGACTCCCTGGAAAAGACCCTGATGTTGGGAAAGATGGAGGGCACAAGGAGAAGGGGATGACAGGGGACGAGATGGTTGGACAGTGTTCTCGAAGCTACCAGCATGGGTTTGACCAAACTGCGGGAGGCAGTGGAAGACAGAAGTGCCTGGCATGCTCTGGTCCATGGGGTCACGAAAAGTCGGACACGACTAAATGACTAAACAACAACAAGTGAGGTAAAGCACATAGGACACGTGTGTCTCCACTCTGCCTCTTCTTCCTGCCTGCCCAGCAGAATGCTGAAAGAAGGACATACTGCTTTTCAGAACTGGACCAACAATGAGGCAAGGTGAGTCGACTGCCTCGGGCGGCAGGATCTAAAGAGGCTGCCAAAGAATGCATCGCCTGCTGCCACTGCCACACATTCCAGATCTGCCGCCTCCTCAGCTGCCTCCTTCCATTCTGCCTCTACAGCAGCCTCTCAGCCACAGGTTTCCTCTCTCCCCATGGAGAAAGTGCCCTCTGGGGTCTCCTGGGTTCTGCCCACACCAGCGTGATTCAGAGTGGGGGGGGGGCATGACAGCCTTTGATTCCTATTTCAACCATCCGGTAAGATGAATTGATTTCCCGCCTTGTTCCCGAAGTAGATCTGTATTTCCTCCTCCTTCCCCTGCAGGGTGCGTGTGGTTCGCCTCAGGTGCCAAAATATCTCTTGATAGAAATTTGAACCCATCACCTGCAGAGGGCTTTCGAAATTGGGTGGGGCTGCATGTCGCCAACCTCTCCTCTCCTGTCTGCTCCAGGTAGCAGCAGACTTCCTCATGCGACATTAAAGTAGGGTAACATCCCAGAAAAGGGGGATACGAAGTTGCCTGGTCCAGGAGGGGACCATGTGCAATGGTTGTCTGTCTGAATGGAATCAACTGCAGCGCCTTGTTTCTCCCCTCTTTGGCCAAGCAGGGAGGAACGCAGAAATCAATCCTCTTTCGCAGTCTGACAGACTGAATAAGCAAAGCCAAGAGGAGGGGAAACCTCTGCCTGGAACATCATCCCTGAAACGCATAAAAGGCGACAAGATCCATTGTCCTGGAAATCAAAGGCAGAAGTATTCTGCGCTGAGTCACTCTCTATGGGAGTTGAGAGGCCTCCACCCAGAGCAGCTTGAAGCAAACAATGAACCGGGTATTCGAATGCAGGGGCACCAGGAAGAATCCCTCACCATCTGCTATTCTGCTTGAACAGTTTGCCCTACAGCAGGGAAGGGGACTATCATGGACTGGCTAGATGCAGAGGAGTGGTGGAAGGCACCAAGGGAAGAAGGCTCAGAGCCAGGGAAGTGGTGGTGAGATGATGGTGAGTGGTCAGATGGAGAAGACTGGGAGGAGGAGGTGACCAAAGCTGAAGAGGTAACAGGGCTTAGTGAGCTGGGGGAGTCTGTGGCAGATGGAAGTCCAGAATCAGATGCAGGAGAGGAAGGAGGCCAAGAGACAAAGATGAATTAGTCTGGTGAAGAAGTCATGGTGTCTCCCCCTCCTGCTGTGACAAGCTCCCCTTTCCCCTGTTCTCCCAGAACCAGAAGAGGCATGAAAAGGGCAGAGGTGCAGTCTCAGATTGCTTGGGGAAAACCCTGGAGAGGAGGGGACTTAGATAGCTGTGGGAAGGTGGTGTCCTTCAGTCTCAGCAACTGCTTCATGGGGGAGCAAGACCTGCTGGGAGTTGCTGTGCTCATCAGGCCTGACACTCCTGTTTTGCTAATAAAGAGTTAACTCCGCCTCTCTTGGTGTGATTTACTGCAGGCTCCCTCCTGCCAGGGAGCCCTTTTCAGCTTGAGGGCCACATTCTCCTCTGGGTAACCTTCCAGGGACCGCATGCCAGTGGCAGTTGAGTGGCAAGTGGCAAGCTTGGGCAGGGCAACAAATGTGAATTTTATCTTTGTAGACTAGCTCCTACATGCTCACTCTTCCCTCTCTATCCTCTGTCCGGGCAAGCAGGAAGCACGATCAGAGTTCAAGCACACATTCCAGCTTGGCAAAAAGCATGCAAGGAGATTGCAATGCAAGGCTAGTGTGGCCAGGGGAGATGGAGTGGGTGGTCTGGAGAGGGTCCCAAGGGCCAGGCAGAGAGGCCTGGAGGCCACATTTGGCCTTGGTGCTTCAGGTCCCCCTACAGCTCCTATTGCGGGTACTTCACAGGATCTGTCTTCTGCAGAGGGATATTAACAGCAGGGGAACTCCGTATCCGAAGCAGCAGCAGCTCCTGTTAAACTTGCAGGGAGCTCCGCTAGACCACACACAGCCCTCCTTCAGGGCTATCTCTGAAGGGTGCTGGGTTTGTCCCAGCAGTGGATGTTTACAGAAAAAAGAAAGCGCCTTGAAAGGCAGTCTGGTGATGAAGAGGAAGCAAATGGCTCGGAAAGAACAGTCTGGCGTGGACTCTTGGCTTAACTATCTGGAAATCTGTCCTTTCCTTGTCTCGAGGCAAATCGCAGTACCGAGACGTTGCTGCTTACTGGTCTGCCCAACACTGGAGCCAACGGACCAAATCAAAGAGGCTCGCAGGGACTTTTCACTCCTTTTGCCAAGACAAACTAGCTCCCATTAACTCACCCAAAGATGGGTTCTTCTAGGCACCGGTTAAGGGTGCAACTGGACATGACACCGTGAGAGGCTCATGATCAGAATGGCTCCAGCCATTTAAGAAAGAAAGAGAAACCTGTAGAGACACTCAGGATAGATTGAGACTGCCAGGATGAAGGGGTAGAAGTTTAACCTTCGTCCAATTTTGTGGGCAAGAAACGTACCCCAGATGCACTTTTAATTGTGGAGTGTATGCATAAGTAGAGCTACAGGGTAGTCTTTCTAGGGCACTGTTACAAATTTGTCACCTGTACAACATTTGTCACCTGTACAACATCCCCAGGTTTCAGCCAGTTCCCATTTACTGCAAACAAAAAAACCACCCATATCATAAAATGTCCCAGAAATGCACTGAGTTTTGCCATTGGGGTCTGTTTGTTTACCCCAGCCAATGTAAGCAGATTGGGGTCATAAAAATAGCCCATTGTTGTTTTTTCCCCCATGGAAAAAAATGATAAGTGAAACCTGTCTAGAAGTTTGTGGGGTGTCAGAAGTGTGTAGGTTGGCACAAACCATATAGTGTCGTTTGGGGGCATTAATCAAAGATGGGTTTCTTAACGGAAAAACACCCTGCAAAACTGTCCGTGTTGGTTCTTAGTTTTATTCTAGAGAGTTTGCTGTATTTTCTGGGCATTTTTACTTTAAACTATAAGTTTTTCGTGGTTTGCAATTGAAAATAAAAATCATTATTTATTTAAGGAACATAACTTGTGTTGTTTACTCAACATGCATGGGCATATATTTCCTGCAGAGAATTGTTTTACCTTCTCTGAATTAGCGTTTTCTGACTCTGGGTGTTTGGATGTTGTCAAGCACACTTCATCTGACGCCAGAGCCACAAATATTATCTGAAGTTTACATTCTATGACACCATACACTGGGAATATCATTGTGGTATAAAACACACCCCAAAACCTGTTGGTGTGGTTGAACCAAGGTGGGAGGTAAAAAGAGGAAAACAGCTATGACAATGCAAAACAATACATAAAGTAGTAAGCTGATATTATTAATAAGAGTTTGCCAGTGTCAAAATGAATCAGAGTCAGAAAAACAGAAATAACTTAATGTAAGTGTTAAACAGAAGCATGGAAACAGTATAAGAAGAGTCCATTCTCCAAACAGTTTTAACAAGCTTGGCTTCCCAGTACAGGAAAGCCACACAATTCCTCTATTCATGCTGCCAGGGAGTTGTGTAACAGCTCATTCATACCTAGTGGAAAGATCATCCCTGAACATGACTTCCCTTTTTAAGCACTGAGAAGAAGTCTCTTGGTTTAGAAAAATTTAAAAAACCTGTCTGTTTGCTATGCAGCGCAGGTAGGCCAGCCTTTCAAGGCCGGCTAAGATTAAAAGCCACCCAGAATAATACAACCCTCTGCAGCTGGCACCTCTTACAGATATACTGGTCACCCACCTGCTGTGTAAGGTGAGAAAGCAAATCCTTTCCCCTGCCCTAATTAAGTCCCTTGGGCATCTCTGCATTTGCATAGGCACAGTGCTTTTTTCCAGGGGGTACTCAAGGATCCGCAATACCGGTAGCCCTACGTCTTTTTACTTACTGTAACAACTTCATGGTGAGTACGGGCACCTATTTTTCCTAGGGAAACGCATGAGAATGGAATAAAAGCAACTTGTAGGCATAAGCTGTATTGTAGCCCTGTGCCAACGCTTCTAAGGATATATCCATGTTGCCTGATGAGAAAAGGGGGTTTTCAAGCCCCTGTACTTGACTCGGAAGAACGGCTAATTAGGTTATCAAACAGTAATCCTTAGAGTAGCTCCTTTCGCCAACGTAATCTGCAGACAAATTATAGACAGGTCAAAGGGTTGTATATTTACAGATGCTCACAGCAAGATAAGGTAAAGGTAAAGGTACCCCTGCCCGTACGGGCCAGTCTTGACAGACTCTGGGGTTGTGCGCCCATCTCACTCAAGAGGCCAGGGGCCAGCGCTGTCCGGAGACACTTCCGGGTCACGTGGCCAGCGTGACATCGCTGCTCTGGCGAGCCAGAGCCGCACACGGAAACGCCATTTACCTTCCCGCTGGTAAGCGGTCCCTATTTATCTACTTGCACCCGAAGGTGCTTTCGAACTGCTAGGTTGGCAGGCGCTGGGACCGAGCAGCGGGAGCGCACCCCGCCGCAGGGATTCGAACCGCCGACCTTTCGATCGGCAAGTCCTAGGCGCTGAGGCTTTAACCCACAGCGCCACCTGCATCCCTCACAGCAAGATAACTGTTCATAAAAGAGGTGATGGGTGTCCTCTCTTCTCCCCCCACCTGTCCCACATATTCATAGCCATCACCTGATCCAAAGTGGGTCACAACAACAGCCCTACCACCACCTTTAAGAAATGGGTCCCAAATGCACGTTTGGATTAAAAGTGGGTCCTGGGTCTGAAAACATTGAAAATACTTGATCCGGACAGCCATATTAGAACAACACCAGGGTGTGTGTTTTGTTGGTAACCATTTGACTGGCTTCCCATATATACTCAAGTGGTAAAGCAGGAATGAAAAATGCTGCCTGTCCATCATGCCCTGCTTACACAACCTTCTCTTACCATTGGCTGAAGCTCCTGGAAATTATGGTCCAACAACATCTAGAGGGCACCATGATGGCTGTCCTTGACCTATGTGAAAGCCCTTCAAATATTTGAAGACAGCTCTCTTATTGCCTCTTAATTCTCTAACCCAAGTCCTTCAACCTTTCGTCATTGGCCATGCTTGCTGGGGCTGATGGGAGTTGTAGTTCACCAACATCTGGAGGGCCAAATGTCCCCTGTGCCTGTTGTAAGGGCTATGTGTAAAGGCGTTGATTTAGAAGGGGAAATTCAATCTTGTCCCCAAAACCTCTGTCTGGAGAATAGCATAAACTTTCAAGAAATGGAAGTTGGCTATAGGGGGAAATAATAATTGGATACCCTTATTGTGGCAGGAGAACTAGTTCTGCAGATTCAGATTTATCAGACACAAAGTTATTTATGTGGGAAAGGACACCAAAATGATAAAAATTTAAGCTCGGTGTCTTCTAGGTGCCAGGCCAGTGCTGAAAAGCAATATAGAAATATCATCCTTGTCAAACAGTCTAAACCACCTTGATGTTTGTAAAAGTCATATCCTTAATGCTTCCCTCTCAAGAGGATTCCTGCGGACTTTCATCTCTCATCTATTGTGCCCACACAATGCACCGAGCTCCAGGGAAGCTGCTGGCAAAGAGCTTTAGTGTCGGGTCTATAAGAAAAGAGGGCTGCTTGCTTATAGTGTTCTATGACTAAGGCTGGGAGAGGCATGAAATATATACAGATCTGAAGCAGCAGGGCTGCTGTTCTCACCAGGAACATTTGGCACCTGTCAAGGGCAGGTCTCAAAACAGGGCATCAAGCGCCACTATCCAGGACCCTCACTCTCCATGTTATCAGAGAAGGGGGCTGCTTTGCCTACTCTGGCATCCGCAGTATGCAGATGACACCCAGCTCTACCTCTCCTTTAAATCAGAACCAGTGAAGGCGGTGAAGGTCCTGTGTGAGTGCCTGGAGGCGGTTGGAGGTTGGATGGCGGCTAACAGATTGAGGTTGAATCCTGACAAGACAGAAGTACTGTTTTTGGGGGACAGGAGGCGGGCAGGTGTGGAGGATTCCCTGGTCCTGAATGGGGTAACTGTGCCCCTGAAGGACCAGGTGCGCAGCCTGGGAGTCATTTTGGACTCACAGCTGTCCATGGAGGCGCAGGTTAACTCTGTGTCCAGGGCAGCTGTCTACCAGCTCCACCTGGTACGCAGGCTAAGACCCTACCTCCCCGCGGACTGTCTCGCCAGAGTGGTGCATGCTCTGGTTATCTCACGCTTGGACTACTGCAACGCGCTCTACGTGGGGCTACCTTTGAAGGTGACCCGGAAACTGCAATTAATCCAGAATGCGGCAGCTAGACTGGTGACTGGGAGTGGCCGCTGGGACCACATAACACCGGTTCTGAGAGATCTGCACTGGCTCCCAGTACGTTTCCGAGCACGATTCAAAGTGTTGGTGCTGACCTTTAAAGCCCTAAACGGCCTCGGTCCTGTATACCTGAAGGAGCATCTCCACCCTCATCGTTCAGCCCGGACACTGAGATCCAGCGCCGAGGGCCTTCTGGCGGTTCCCTCATTGCGAGAAGTGAGGCTACAGGGAACCAGACAGAGGGCCTTCTCGGTAGTGGCACCCGCCCTGTGGAACGCCCTCCCATCAGATGTCAAAGAGATAAAGAATTACCTGACATTCAGAAGACATCTTAAGGCAGCCCTGTTCAGGGAAGTTTTTAATATGTAATGCTGTACTGTTTTTAACACTGATTGGGAGCCGCCCAGAGTGGCTGGGGAAACTCAGCCAGATGGGCGGGGTATAAATAAATTATTATTATTATTATTATTATTATTATTATTATTATTATTATTACTCTGCTTCAATGCCACTACGGCAGATGAGCAGGGCCAGTGCTCCCATTAGGCAAATGGAGACGTTTGTCTCAGGAGGAGTGGACTGGCTCTCAGCCTACCTCAGAGCCAACCTCCTGACCTACTACACAGCCATGCACAGCTTTGCCTCCCCCAGCCTGTATGTTCTTGCCCCGCAATGCCTTACTCTGGGGAAAGGCCTTTCTTCAGGGTGAAGGGTTGTGGGAGAGGGCCTGCAGTGCTACTGCCGCAAAGACTGCTTAAATGAAGCAGCCGGTGGCTCTCTGAGGTCGGTTTGCCCCAATGCCTCAGTCTGAGGAAGGACCCTATGGACTGCTGAGTGAAGTTAGAAAGTGCCTATATGTTTGCTGATCTTAATCAAGGACAGGGGAGGAGACAGAGGGACGGGGAAAAGCATCTCAGGTGGCTAGGGGTGTTGCAGATGGTAAGAAAGTGGAATTTCAGTCCATGGGAGCATCAGGGGGGAAATTGGATAGAGAGGTGCAGAAGCCAAGGTCCCCCAACCTGACTTAGAGGCGAGCTCCTCTATGTCAAGTGAGACTTACAACCTAATAACTCTGTTTAGAATTGCAGTCTAAATATGGCAAAGATGTTGATTCCTGTAAGCTGCATGTTTTGAAATTAACAGTCATGGGGTGGGAAGGGGGATATATATCAAATCCCAGATGTTGGAAGTTGCTAATTTAATACGAGTGCACCCGTTTCAGTCTCATAGATGTTGGAGTGTATAATCTGGATCAGTTATGCGTGAAATTCCAGCAAGTATGCCAATATTTAAACTGTTTTATGCATGCAGGAACGGTATTCAATTAATTCTTCAATTTCACACTCCTGACTAGAAACAGTAGCAGAGCTTGGGAGAGATCACCTTTGGCACCCAGTGCAGAAAACAGAAGCACAATCCTGTGCTTTACAGGAGAGTAAGCCCCACTGCGTCCAATGAACTCACTGCCAAGTAAGCTTTCGTAGGAGCTTACGAAGCTGTTAGTTCAGTGGTTTTTCTTTCAAAAGTTGTTTTAAGAAGATGCATTTCTTGCCCTATTAATATCTAATTCTCACCAATATGGCTCCCCAAACACAAAATGCAAGATTTGAATTTCACATTTGACCCTTGAAAGAAGAATAACTATATCCAAGTACCTCGTCTCAACATGAGATCATGCTGTCGTTTTCTCAGAAGTGTTAGATTTGCCATCTGCGACATTTAGAGGCAGTGGACAATCTGGACTCATTTCCAAGAAGTCACAGAGCCGGTGAGAGAAGATCTTGCAAAGAACACTTCTGCTGCAGCAACAATAAATTATGTAACAGGAAGTGTAGGTGATCGGGAGAAAAATGAAGATGGGGCTTCTTTAATAATTGTGCAGAAGAGGGGATTCCACACACACCCAACTGTCCCATTTTAACCGGGACACCCCGGATCATAGAAGCCAATCCCAGCTTCTGTTTGGATCCCAGAACGTCCTCTTTAAAGACTGGCACCCTGGCACAAGCCAGGACACCTTCTGGGATTGCTTTGGCGATCTTCAAACAAGAAATTGACTTTTTGCGTTTAGGAAAGTGAGGCGAAAATGTAGTAGAACAAATGAACAATTCACAGGGGAGGCATGGAAATACCTTGCAAACAAATCAGGATAGATGCAAGTTAAACGCTGATTGCTGTATGACCTTACCCCAACCAAATGAGAATGAATATTGAATAAAGATCAGGCATAGTCTAGTAAGCTTTGTGCAACCAAATCAAGATGAATTCATGGGACTTGCATAATCATGTTTTTAAAAAATCTACCTCAGTATCTTTTCTGGTGGTTAATCCTTATTTAAGCAATCAGAAGCCAAACAAATTAGATATTGTAATCCTTCTGAAAGTAGCTATTAACCGATCATTGCAATTTCCACGTTTTCTCTCCAGGTCAGCAACTTCTTGCATCTTAACTAGTAAGAATAAGACTCAAAAGCATAGAAGGCGGTTCCTACAGCCTGGTTCACTGGGCACTTTGTATAGCTCAGGCTTCAGTTCCCTGTGGGTCGGTCCCATTGAAATCAGACGGCCTTACTTCCAAGTAAACAGGTTTAGGACTACTCTGCTTGCACGTACAAAGTCAGAACAAAGTTTTTATTTCGAAACCACCCTGGGAAAAAGCTAGACTGAGTTAAGAGGGAAAAGCTTGAGCAGTAAGATGTTTCTGACTAGGCATACATGCTTAGGGATTTGGTGGGTCCCTAAGCCCAAAACAGCCCTGCAAAAGCTGTTTCAAGTTCTCCGCATGCTTTTTGTCAACATGAGCAATTCTGACAAGATCCTGGTCTTTAATCTCCTTGTCGAAATCTGAGTACAGATGCTAAATTTCAAAGATACTTGGAGCTCTCAGTGTCCTTTCCCGGATCCCAGGACTTCAGCTAACAGATGCAACGTTTCGTAACAAATAACAGATAGTGCAGCTATGCTTCTTAAAACTTAATAGAAGAGTAATAATAGAAAGCATATTTTAGCAGCAGTCTGAACCACAAAATTCCATAGCTCTGCACTAACATCAGATTACCAGCGAGGTTACATGGGATAGCTTTCTCTTGCCTGCTTATCATTAGTGATATATAACATACAGCTATCTGCGCTGTGGGTTAAACCACGGAGCCTAGGACTTGCCGATCAGAAGGTTGGCGGTTCGAATCCCCATGACGGGGTGAGCTCCTGTTGCTCAGTCCCAGCTCCTGCCCACCTAGCAGTTCGAAAGCACGTCAAAGTGCAAGTAGATAAATAGGAACCACTTCGGCGGGAAGGTAAACGGCGTTTCCGTGCGCTGCTCTGGTTCGCCAGAAGCGGCTTAGTTATGCTGGCCACATGACCTGGAGGCTGTACACCGGCTCCCTTGGCCAATAAAGCGAGATGAGCGCCACAACCCCAGAGTTGGCCACGACTGGACCTAATGGTCAGGGGTCCCTTTACCTTTACTTTATATGCAGGAAATGCCAAGAGTGTAGTGGGTAAGTGATTTGATAATGATCCTAAGGAACAGATGCTCCCCAGGACCTCCCTTATGCCATTTCTTGCACTGGCAACAAGAGTGATAGGGAGAGGGCCAGCAACAGGACTCTCTCCTCAGTGCCACCAAAAACCACTGTCCCAGAAAGTTCTAGACACCATCTGCTCAGAGGAGCAGCGGCAGTAAAAGCAGTGGTAGCAAAACGCTTGGTAGGCTGAGAAGAAGACTATAAAGGTCACCTCTTCCACATATGCGGGACTTGACATCTTTCCGCAGGGCCTGCAAGACAGAGCTGTTCCACCAGGCCTTTGGCCAAGGCACAGTCTGACCCCCTCCTTCTGTAATCCTTATAGAACTCTAGCCCAATGGTTGCCATTAATCTGACTCTGAATTGATTTTAGAATGAATTGATTTTAGAATGTATTACAATTAATTGATTGTGATTTTATGTAAACTGTGTTATTTTTACTGTTGTTTGCTGCTCTGAGCCCGGCTTCGGCTGGGGAGGGCAGGATATAAATATTATTATTATTATTATTATTATTATTATTATTATTATTATTACATAAGAGGAGTCTGTTGGACCAGGGCCAATGACCCTTCCTTTCTTTTCTCTCAAGTTTCAGGAGCAATGGCTTTCCTGGCAGGGATAGGAGAGTCTCTGTTCCGAAACCCTGTCAGTGTAGACAACACTGAGCTACAGGGACCAACTGGTCTGACTCAGTATTAGGGATGGAAAGATTTCCAGGCTTCTGTTTGGATCCCAGAATACCCCATTTGCTTTGGTCCATTCTTCTGGTGCTCATTTGCAGGGCTGTGCCAGAGCTCCTTCCAGCCTATATATATATATATATATATATATATATATATGCATCATTTTCACTAATATTTGCTGGAGAACTTCATCACAGCATTGGAGTAAGTGTGAATTTTTAGGGATAGCTATGTTTTGATTTGCTTCAGCATATGTGGCCTGCAAGGAAAGGATGCCCGGCTTTTTATTTTTTTGCGGGGTGGGGTTCATCTTAAGAAAAGGACATGGGGAAACCCTACCACCTTACAAGGCATGTAGCAAAAGATGTTTCCGTGTGATTATTTTAATCCCCGTGTTAAAAGGATCCTCTCTGAGCAATGCTCACCCTTCTGGTGTGGGTCTTGTTCCTTTAAGCCAGTGTCTCGAGACGCTTTTGGAATGTTGATGATTATGCCTCATGAATATGTATGGCTTGCTTCCTATTCTTCTGCCCTCAATGATTGAAAGGTAAAGTGTCTTCTGAAAGGCGGCTCTCTAGAGAAGGCAACAGAAAGAAGCTGGCATCAGCTGCTGGAGGGAAGGCAGTGGTGTTGGGAAGAAGATTCTGGCTTCTTCCTTGGTTCTGTATATCCGCTTATGCACAAGATCTCCACTCTAGATATTTGGGGCCATCCTTTCCAGCCATCATAATGTGGTAATCCTGAAGCAAAGCCAATTAATTAAGGCAATTGCTGAGGGATGCATTCAGCCAACAAAGCATCCGTGCCCATTCTTCTCACACCCCCGCTGAACAAGCCTTAACCTGCTCCCATGCTTGAGGTGCCATTGAACCACATTTTCTGCTAGAGCACTAGCAAATGAACAGCTCGGTCCTATGCATCCTTACTCAGAAGTAAGTGATGGGGGACTTACATCTGAGTAGATGTGCAAACAACTGCAGCCTAAGGCTCCGACCCTCTCAAAGCACAAATGGATGCTATGGATTTTTCAGACTATGGCCAATGGAGCAAGTAAGCAGAGCTGAATATCCAGCCTCAAGGCTGTAATTCTGTGCATACATTGGGAAGTAAGCACCATTTACTTCAGTGGAAGTTACTTCTAAGTAGTTTTGCTTAGCTTCTACAAGCTCAAATCCCAAGATTCTGAATGTTCCATGAACAGATTTCACACTTAGGACTGAATTTTCCCCCTAGCACGGTTCCTGTGTCATAATGACTGTACACAGTGGTGTAGCGTGGGGGTGCAGGGGGGGCCGGCCGCACCGGCCGCAACATCTGGGGGGGGGGGCGCTCACACTCGCAGTGCTAAAATCAGTGCTAAAATCCATGGGTTAGGGGGCGCAAATTACTTGCCTTGCCCCGGGTGCTGACAACCCACGCTACGCCACTGACTGTACAGCAAAAAGAAATTCGGCTGTGGATTTTTTATATGGCATGGAGATACAGTGGTAGCTTGGTTTTAGAACAGCTTAGTTTATGAACAACTTGGAAACAGAACACTGCAAACTGGTCTCCCAGAATCCAAAAAGGTATGAAGAGGGTGGATTAAAGACAAGCAAGACAAAGGAGCCTCTGATAGCTTGGGAAGGAACCGGGACAGGGGGGAAACTTAGGGAGCTGTGGGAAGGCCCACAGTCAAGTTCTACCAGGAAGAGTTACTGTGTTCACTAGGCCTGGGCTCCTGAGCTGTCTTGTTTCTTTGAAGAAAGAGTTAACTTCACTGGATCTGTGTGAGTTATTGTTGACCTGTCACCCACTCCTGTCACCCCACAACATTGGAGAGAAACCCATATGGCAAGGGAGTCGCAGTTCTTCCCGTGCCCCCCCCCCCCCGAAGCATGGCTTCCAGGAAGGGCAACACTGCCATGGGGAAATTCCATGTCATGTATGTGGCTCAGAACTGGGATGAAGAGATTGCCATGACAGGGTGACATGGCAAAGGGGACACAAAGCCAATGGACACATTGCTCAGGAGCAGCGGTAGACTGAAGTGATGGAATTCCTGATGGCACCGCTTCAGGGAGCAAGTGTTGACGGAGGAAGTGGGGAAGGAATTCCAATCAGTTTGCAGTTTAATGTGAACCTACCTATTTGGCACTTCCCGAAAAAATATGTGGAATGAAATATTTGCAGCTGGCTTTTGAAATTTGGGGTTTTTTTTCCAATTTTTGCATTGCAGCTATCTAACATGTGCAATAATTTGTTCATTAGGGGGAAGTGTGCACAAAAATGAATATATCAGTGAAAACAGCATTAAAATGCATTACATTAGGCAAAATTGCGCACCAAAATGTTTCTGTTAGGAGAAATTTGCACTCAGGCAGTGCAAAATTTTAATGAGAAGCTTTTTTTTTTTAAAAAAAGAAGAAAATCATAAACTGATGCAGATATATAGAGAACTGAACTTAAAATTGGACATTGAGAAACTGAGAGAAAACTAAACAGCTAGGTTCACTCTAGTATGTGGTTCGTATTTTTGAATGCTCCCCATGCAAACAGCTTTCTGTATGTAGAAAACAACCCCATCCTTCTCTCTGTTATGTTAATTTACTACATTCAAGGGTGTGTGAGTGTGTAGGTGGCATTTAAAAATATGATCTTTCACACACACACACACACTGAAGTGGAACATTGCAATATTCTACCTCCTTGTTGCGTACAATGTGCATATTGGGTCTGACAGCTTGGCTGTACACTGCATTTTATCATTAATTTGGACAATAAAGGTAGGCCGTTTTCAGCTGCAGCTCCCCGCTCTTTTTTGCCCTCACAGCACCAATAAAGCTTCAAACCTGAATGGGGTTCATCCGGGGGGGGGGAGGTTTTTGTTTTTAATCAGCGCATCGGACGACACAGGCCAAAATCACATCAGATTTTTAGGGTAATGATGTTAAACTGTGCATGATTGACTGCAATGGTTTTTTAAAAAATATTATGCCTCCCCCTCCTCCCCCCACTTTTCTTTTGGCAGAGGAGGTCCTGACTCACACCAGGAAGAATGGGATACCGTTAAAAACATGCGCTCTGTTAAGGAAAGATAAATTTCTCTATCTTCCACCTCCAACCCACCCTTCGCCTCCATGCTACCCTGTTATTTTGCTCATGGTCGCGAAATCTCTCAGCAAAGCATGTGATACAGGAAAAAGACAAAAAACCACCAGACATCATGCAACTGCAGAGATCATGGACCGCTGTTGCTGCATTTATTGTTGAGCCCACCAGATGGCATAAGGACGTGAGCTTGAAGAAAATGTCTCCCGTTCTGCTGAGTGCTATTTAATTGTTCAAATCCCAAATAGGATGGGGCAGGTTCAGAGAGGCTGAGGAGCTCTCAAACTGTATAGTTGCAAACCCAGTGAATAATGGCATCTTTGATCCCAACAGACAAATTAATCAGGGAGCAAAAGCTGCTGAGTGCTGCCTACAAAACTCACAGCGAAACACTAACAGTGTAGGTGGTTTGTTATTATATTCATGCTCGCAGCTGCTGAGTTTCAAGGTGATCCCACTCCATGAAGATGTCTTGCCCAGTGTCAAAGCTTTGGGGTGACAAATGGATTCATAGCAGGTGGCTGATAAATGTCTGACAAAGCTCAGAGCTCTAGCAACTGGCAGCCTACTGATTCGCGGGGCCCACTGTTTCAACGGCGCAGTTAAGTCATTTTAGTATCTTGCATGAGGCAGGGTACATTTCTGCACCTCAGGCAGCAGAGCAGGGATGTAGCCGATGGAAGGGATCTTGCATCCCTTCTCAGGGTGGACAGCAAGGAAAAGTGGCAGGAAGAGGTATGATATTGGCTCTTATTGAAAGAACCAGGCCCACCTCCCTCTGCCAGAAATAGGGGTGTGGTAAAGTCTACTCCTCACTTGTGAGCTACACTAGGTGAACTTGGCTACCTACCAAACAGAGAGTTGTGAGGAAAAGCTGGGGCTGCCAGACATCCGGATTCTCCTGGACATTACCGGGATTTCAAAGGTGGAATTGAAATCCAGGTAATGTCAAATATGGTAACCCTAGATTAGCTTGGGGTGGGGTGGGAATGAGAATCGTACCGAGGGCAGCCAGATGAAAAAGAGGACAAGGCTCCTGAACCTTTCACAGTTGCATAGAAGGAGGAATTTCAGGAATGTTACACCCACAACATACATTTAAATTATTATTATACCACTTGGTCAGTCATGGCTTCCCCCGAAGAATTCTGGGAAGTGCCGTTGTCAGGAGACCTCTGTCTGCCTCACAGAACTGCAGTTCCCAGAGTTGCCTGGAAAGAAGGCTTGCTTTTTTAAACCTCTCTGGGAATTGTACCTCTGTGAGGGGAATAGGGATCTCCTAACAACCCTCAGTGTCCCTAACAAATGACAATTACCAGGATTCTTGGGGGGAAGCAATGGCTGTTCATAACAGTGCCCTGAATGTACAGTGTGAATGTGACCCAAGTATTGGCTGGTCTCATTTTGCTGCCTGAGGTAAAATAGGAAGGTGCCTGTCATGATCTTGCCAGAAGCCACTGCAGTGGCAGAGGCAGGCAGGCAAGCTGCTTCAGTCCACCTCATGGGCCTTGCAGGTATTACCTGCTTCCTCCTTCACACCCAGCCCTAGATGTCCCTGACGTGGTTTTCTGGCACTCCACCCATCTTCTATTCCTGTTTACTTTAAACTCCACAAAGTTTAGGACAGGGCGGTAAATCTTTATTTTTATATTTTTTTAACAAAATAAAATATTGTAACTGTTAAACAGAAGCAGTTGTGTTAAAGGTTCCGGCAACTGGCATCAATCTGGAGAACAGCACTCGGTTTCAGATATGTTTCATAATTAGCTTCCTTGCTGGTGACATTCTCATTAGTTCAAAAAACTTGTTAGGAGGGGAGGAATGCCAAGGAATGGGACTGGAGCCAATCTCCATGTCTGACAGTCATCAGCAAAACGCAGCCGCCATTAAGAGTGACGTTCACACCACCTGTGTGCATTATGTTCCACAGGCAAATGGGGTGCACACCCTAAACAATGTATGTGCCCTCAGGCATTCTCGCACATGATGCAATTGTTGCTTTCACACCTTCGTTTTCCTTCATTTTTTTCAAAAGGAGAAGAAGGAAATAAACACTGAAAAGGAAAGGAATAAGAAACAGCCAGTCATAAATAGGTTTACTCAAGTAAGCCGTATGGGTTTTGATGGGAAATGCTCCAAAGCAAGTGTCCATTGCTCTGCGATGTAATGCAAGTTTATTAAATCTAGCAGAGGAGGTTTGACTGGATGGGTCTGGAGTGTGGTTAATGCTTCAGTATGCAAGTGAATGGGCCCAGTTGCATTGAAAGAAGCAGGGGTATGGCCACACCTAAAGAAGCCAGCCCTGGACTCATTGGTTTGAACTAATTACTAACTGCAGGCATTCTTGGATGATACAGATTATATCTGAATCCTTCCCTATCAGGGTTCAGGCCTGGCCATAGACATGAATTCGACTTGATGACTCTGATGAACTACCATAGTCAAGTACAGGAGAGGGGAGGGCTACCTTGCTCCTCCTCCTTGATCTCTTTGTGGCTCTTGATACCATTGACCATGATGTCCTTCTGGACTGGTTCAGAGGGATGGGGTTGCAGACAGTAGTACTGGGAAAGTGCTTTTCAGGCTCCCCTTACCACCACTTTTACAAATCTTGGTGTTTTCCCAAGCCTGCTGATAACTCCCCCTTGTACAATGCGGGTGCCATTTCTGATTCAAGTATCTTCACGCCAAAAATGAGTTTCCTATTAATACACAGGTTAGACGTTCTGTTTCTTCAGACACCACCACTTAAGAGTGACCCCTTTTGAAATTTTAATCAAGCAATCCCAAGCCTAAGTAAAAAAATAAGCCTCTTGTTAGTACGAGTATATTCATTTCATCCTTGATTTGGGTTGAACACAACAGTCACCAGAAAGGCAGCTGCAGTATTTCACAAACAATGAGAAGTGTGAACAGGAAATGCATGCCTTCCTCAATTAAAGCAAATTAATAATTACATGATTACACAGAAAGGTATGTGGGTAGACTACTGAGAATGATGGCCCTCCTCTTAAAACTGTACTAACCAGTTTAAGAACTAAGCTGCAGTTTTCTCCTGTAAATAATTTCCTTCAGTCAATGATGGCTAAGTACACCAAAGTAAAGAACAACAACAACAACTTATTATTTATACCCTGTCCATCTGGCTGAGTTTCCCTAGACACTCTGGGCGGCTTCCAATCGAGTGTTAAAAACAATACAGCAACAATACAAACAAAGTTGAAGCATCTCACTGCATTTGGTACAGTGGTACCTCGGGTTAAGTACTTAATTCGTTCCAGAGGTCCGTTCTTAACCTGAAACTGTTCTTAACCTGAAGCACCACTTTAGCTAATGGGGCCTCCTGCTGCTGCCGCGCCGCCAGAGCCTGATTTCTGTTCTTAACCTGAAGCACTATTTCTGGGTTAGCGGAGTCTGTAACCTGAAGCGTATGTAACCTGAAGCATATGTAACCCGAGGCACCACTGTACTTGCATTCTGTTCTATAACCCATGAAGACACTCAGATCCCCAACTCACTGATGAAGTAGGGTCAGTGATTACCTTTTTATTCCTTGAAAACTAGATAGACCTGAAGCAGGAAGTTGGAAGCTCCTTCCCACTTCCTCTTTCACCTCTTCTTTCTTTTCAAGACTCATATTAATTCTACTGGCTCTGTGGTTTCTTTCTCTCTTTCTGTCTCTTGGTGGTGGGGAGAGAAGTGACCAGCAGGAGAGGGGAGAGAAGTGACCAGAACACTCAATCAAAAATCCAAATGCATCTGAAGCCCTAAAAAGTTGGCAACCCCTACCTGATATGCTTTATACACTATATGCTTGATTGCAAATCAGGGAGAAGCCAGATGGAGATCTAATAAAAGAGAGCTGGAAGCTTTACTTGGAAAATCAATCAACCAAATATGTAATTGATTAAACTGTGCGAGCCAATTTTAATTTGTAGGTCTGCAAGAAGAGCAAACTTGCTCAAGTTTTTGAGCACATTATTATTCTCATGTGTTGTTATAACAGATAATCAAAACTAAAATTGTTATTTTACACTTCCTCCAATATGTCAGAGAGCCGCTGCCATGAGGATCTCAATAATGAGACAACTCCGAATGGAGGAGAGAGCCAGCAGGAGAAGACTTATAAAGAAGGCACTGCAGCAGCTTAAAGGAGAAATGGCTGCAGTACAGACAACAGTTTTAGCTATAAACACAGATAAGAATAAGCATGTCGAAGAAGCAGTGGTTCAGTATGAGCAGGATGTAGGTCTGTCACCGGAGGACTTCACCCAGCAAGTGGCCTTACTCAACAACTGCAGCACCCCAATTTATAATTATTTTAGGAGTGTACACACATATGCAAACAAGACATGTTCACTGCTACAACTCAGGCCTCAGTCCTGTTATTTGAACAGCCAGCCACTTGGCCACTTAATTTGCTTGCTGGTCACACTTAGTTTGCTTGCTCCCCTACATCCCATTAAGTAAGCCAGCCCTGGAGCCCAGCCAGGCAACAGCATTGAGGCTTAACTTGGCCTAGGTGCTGCTGTGAAGGTCTAAGCTCTGAGCCCGCCCTCCCAACCACAGCCACCACGCTCTCTGGTAATGTGGGTCATGGCAGGCAGAGCAGGCTCCGTCAGGCTTCCCTGACCTCTGCAATTTCTGCACCTGCCTGCTCATCCTCTAGAACCAGCATTTTCATCTATTAGTTTATTTGGCCTAGTACCAGATATTAGTCCCATTCTCGTGTGTGTCTGCCAGGGGGCAGGGAGAACTTGCCCTTTGTGTGAATGTGAGTTTGTATCTGCAAGCTTTTTGTGCCATGCACAGGCATGAAAAAGTGTGCATGTCTCCTATATGTGTTTGTGTGACATGTGTGCAGAGAATGAGATTGGATAAAATGAAAAACTGGAACCATCCCTGACCGTGTAATGCTGAAAACGTCAACGAAGGAATGTGTGAGACAGTTGCCAAGTGGGACAAGTTGCAAATGCAATGGTTAGGCAGGGAAGAAGTATGTGCGCGTCCTTGAAGCAAACCAAACAAAGGATGTGGTTTATCTGCATGCCAACATTTGACCCACACAATCGACAGTCTTTCCTTCCAAAGCTTCCCACATTACTTTCTTAATGTTAGGGAAAGAGTTGTCTCACCTGTCTTCTAGCTGTGTAACCTTGGAGCCAGCTTTAAAACTCTTCTTTCCTTCTTCTCTAGGCCATAAAATTGGTGTCTGCCCTCAGTTGTTTCGCTTCTCTGCTATACAGTGGTACCTCTGGTTACAAACTTAATTCGTTCTGGAGGTCTGTTCTTAACCTGAAACTGTTCTTGACCTGAGGCACCACTTTAGCTAATGGGGCCTCCCACTGCTGTTGCCGCATGATTTCTGTTCTCATCCTGAGGTAAAGTTCTTAACCTGAGGTACTACTTCCGGGTTAGCGGAGCCTGTAACCTGAGGTGTTTGCAACCCAAGGTGTTTATAACTCGAGGTACCACTGTACTTGAACTCCATAAATTATGGTCTTTGTCTCTTCCTCAGTATACTACTTTGAGCACTTATCCTAGCTAACCACACTCTCTTATTCCCATTGTTGTCCATTTTGGGCAGCTACTCTCTTCACTGCTGCTAGAAGTCTGTTAAGTTCCCTCTCTTTTCAGAAGAGGCAAATGGAATGTTAAATTTTACACTATGATAAACAAAGCTCTTGCGTAATTAGATACAATGGCACAATTGTGTCACAGCTATCCGACGCAAGGAAGCAAAAGCTATTTCAGGAATGGCCACAGACAGCACGTTTACAAAAGCTAACCATGGTACCCAAGAACATGCTGGAATGCACTGCTATCTGTCCCATAGTAAGCATTCATAATTCTACTGCATATGTTAAACTGGGCTATAGTAGCTAGTTTAGGGAGCATTCCTTTGGAAGCTAGTGTGAATCATAAATTAAGCCAGCTTAATGTTACAGCAGACTCAGTTCATCAGTGGGGCTGCTGCTACCTGGCAGAAGGAAAGCAAGCCTTTAAAAAAACAGTGTTGGCTGCCAGATTATGTGACCAAGCTGAATAGGCTTCGGATCCAGCCTAAGTCCTACCTTTCTAGTCCTAGTCCCACCATAGCCCAGGAATGCCTTACACCAGTCTCAGCTCATTCAGCTGAACTGGGATGAGCAAGTTACGCCAATGTATCTTTGGCTGAGCTGGGGTTGGGGACTTAATGCCAGCTGAACTGGGAATCAGCCAGCTGAACTGGAGATCTGCTGTACCCTAAGCTGCCTATCCCAGCAAATTTTGTCATAGGCTTGCCTCCATAGTGCTCTTGTGCAGCAGCACAATCCTAACCACGTCTACTGAGAAGTCCTATTCAATTCAGTGGGGCTTTCTCCCAAGTAAGTGGAGTTAGATTTTAATACTTACAGCTGTATCATTTGCTTCTTCCAATTATTTCTGACTAGAAAATTTGTTTCCAATATCTAAGCATATTGTCTGTCATTTTAATCTCTCCTCAAAAATCAGATGAAAAGGGTATTGGAACTGTTCCTTCTCTGTTATATAGCTTGCCAAGTGCATTTTTATTTGGTCATATTTCTGTGGAATTTATGATATGGCCTATGCCACATTTAGCTGCTTGCAATCTGTTATTTTGCTTCAGTTGTCATGAATGGAGGCCGGGGGGAGGGGGAGAGAAATCTTAAGATTTTTAAGGATATCCACTTATTAATAATATTCTTCCTCTGGCATCATAATTAATTGTTATTTCAAATAGGACATTAGATGGAACTATGTCATGCTAAAATGCATGAAGGACTGAGATAAATGATGGCATTACCCCAAAGTGGCAATTTTCTGACGTCAAGAGTTTGGAGAAATCCAAATGTTATCCATGGTTAACTATGTCAATTAATTTCAGTGGGTCTCCTCTGAGCGGAACTTTGAATAAAATCCTAAAACTCTTTGCACTGAGAGAGTTTATTATATTCAGTCCTGTGAGGCCCTGCCTTTGAAGAGAACTACCCATTTGGTATCTTCACCGAGTGACCTGGAACTGTCCAAATAGGCCATGCAAATGTGGTTGTGTCCTTATGCCCATCTTGAAGTCAGCTCTTATCCCTATATATTATAGGCAATGGTTACATGAGGAAGAAGTTGTCCTTTCTTTCTTTTTTACCTCTGTAAACAAGGACAGCAATAGGAAAAGAGCAACTGAGGATCTTATGGATTGGTAAGTGGCTGAATAACAGGAAGCAGAAAGTAGGAATAAAGAGGCAGTGTTCATAATGGAAGAAGCGGGGTCTCCTTGAAGAGCCGCACTAGGATCAGTGCTTTTTAAGGGTCTGGAGAAAAAGGTGAGCCATGGCCAAGTGGAAAACACCAAAAAGGGAGGTGTGAGGAGGTCGTTGAAACAAGTAAATGAAAGTTAAGATACTGAACTTATTAGATGTGTTTTAAATTGTGTTTGTTTGGTTTTGTTAATTTAATCTTTGGGGGTTGGTGTTGTGTGGTGTTTTTGTTTTTGTATTGTATTGTTTTGTTTAATTCTTTGTCTTTCTTTTGCAGTCTTTAAAATGTTAATAAATATTTTTTTTTTAAAAAAAAGGAAAACACCAAATTATTCCGTGTGATAAAAACAAAAATGGATTGCAAACGATTTTGTTTAGGCATATCTATCCTGAAATGTATGTTGACACATTTTAATTTATTTTTAGTTGACTGCTTTGTTTTTTAAACGTTTAACTGTTTTAAGTACTGTACTTATTTTACTTCTTCACAAAGCACAGTTACACTGTAGCATTTACTTCCTTTTGATGGCAACAAACTTTTAAGTTTGGGAAGGGGATTAGGCAAATTCATGACGTCTAATTATTTCCTCCAGGCCCAATGCCTCTATAATCAGTTGTGGGGCTACAGGGGTGAGGCATTAAGATCTGTTTGAGAGGAACAGATCCCCTCGGGAGGAGGTGGGCTCTCCTTCCTTGGAGGTTTCTAACCAGAGGCGGGAGAGCCACCTGCCACGATCTAGTGGAGATCCCTGTATTGCAGGAGGTTGGACTAGATGAACCCTTGGGGTCCCTTCCAACTCTGCAATTCTATGAACCGGAGAGTTTGGCTTTCTTTGATTCCCCCACACTATGTGCCGCACGCAGCAGCAGCAGCAGCAATTGTCAGGGGAAGAGTCAAGCTGACCTGATGATAAACATCAAGGAAAGCTGAACACAAAAGCCAGCACCATAAAAACCAAGAGAAGGATCTTTACACTTGCGCGGTGGGGGAGGCGAAAGAGAGAGAGATTAAAAGCAGCAGAACGTCGTTTATTAGTGAGGCGGACTAAAGCTTCACAAAGAGTGCATTATAAAGGACCGGCATTTCGGGTCCCTTCAGCCGGCTTTCTTCTTCTTCTTCTTCTGCCACGGCTTGTTGTGAGGAACCGCCTTCCCCTCCCCTGCCGGGCGGCTTCCCTTCAACCCGCCATCATGCCCCAACGGGCGGGAAAACCGTCGCTTGCCGACTGTGACCCTGACAGACAGGAAAGCGGAGGGAAATGGTGCTTTGGAGGGAACTCCGACAGGCCCCGCCGCCGCCGCCTCGGCTTCCTGCTCAGGCCAAGCGAGAGGCCTTTCCTCCGCGTTATGTAATAGGGAGGCGCCGCCATTGGCCCGGTCCGGGCGCAGCAGCAGCAGCCGCCGCTGCCGCCGGATGAGGCGTTGGCGGGAGCGGCCTGGCCTGGCTTGGCCTGACTCTCGGCTCTCGGCGGCGGCGGCGGGGAGGGGCGGCGCGTGCGCACTTCGCCGCCGCCGCCGCCGACGGACGGGCAGGGAGACGGACGGCGAGAGAGACTCCGTCCCTCACACACACACACGGGCTCCTCCATCCTCACGGGCAGGCGGCGGCGGCAGCTGCTGCTGCTGGGCCGCGCGGAGCCTTCCGTAGCTGTCGACGGACGCCTCGCAGGCGGGACTCCCACAGCCCGGGTAAAGGCGGGGGGCGAGGGCAGGGGCTTGGGCGCCGCCGCCAGGCCTCGGGGGCGAGGGAGAGAGAGGAGAGAGGCCGGCAGCCTGCTCGGGGCGGGTTAAGTCTCTTCCCCCCGAGCCGGGCGGCGGCTGGAGGGGTTTATTTCTCAGTCCCTCCCCCCCCCCTTCTCGTGGGGAAGTTTCCCCGTCCCGGGTGGGGGGCCAAGAAAGGTAGAAGAGACCCCTCGTGTTTCTTGCGGGGCTGGACACATGGCCGCTTCTTTCACGGACGGGAAGTTTTTTTGGGGGGGGGGGGAGGGATTCGGGAACATGGTGGTTTCCTTATGGTTTTGCCCTGTGGTGGCATTTCCCATTTATTTGTTTTCCCCGCCTTAAAAAACCCCAAACACATTTAGGGTGAGGGAAGGGTCTGGGTCTGGGGGTTACTGTTAGGCCCCCGCCGGAAGGTGCTGGGTATGATGGGATTGGGTTCGTTTATTATATTTCTATGCCGCTTTTCTTTCAAATGAATCCCAAAGCGGCTTATAAATAATAGTAGCATAATGGAACACTACACATATAAATCATGTAGAATAATGGCTATGGGGGTTGGCTGTATGGGTTTGCCTGTTAGAAAGTTGCACTTTCTTACATGGTGCTGTGAGGTTGTTGAAATGGGCTTTTCCACCTTAAAAAAAAACCCTGGCCAGTTTTGCAGTGTTTCCTCTCTTTAGATTATCCCCGGCTTCCCCTAGTTATCCATGTAACAGGTTTACTGGCAGCAGCAAATTCACCTTGAAAGGGTGAAGTTGGTAAATGATATGATGTTCGTCTTCATTGAAGTCATGATGATCTCTCTTGGAAACAAGTTTTTAGTCAGCTGTATCAAGGATAGCTGGACAGAGTGGGAAACCAGGCATGAAGGTGGTGAGCTCCCCCTTCCTTCCTCCAGTTAGGCTTCGTGCACTTGACTGTGCAAAACAAGAGGATTTGTATTGCGTTGGCCACACTTGGCCTCATACGCTTTCATGCCAAACACCATTCTTGGCACACTTTACTCTTTGTTGTTTCATTTCTTTCCTTGCCATCACGTGTTGGGACTGAGTCTGCTGTTCACATCAACACTTGAAACAGCTTAAAATCAGGTTGGAATGCTGTCTCTGCATGTGTTCCTTGGTACAGTAAGGATTAAAAATTATATATCATAAGAGTTTGATTGAAGCTGAATGGTAAATTAATCTGCGTTGTGCTACGTGTGTAAAACACAGCTGCTAGTGTCAGACCTGAGATATGAAACCTCGTTACCATTTGTTACTTGGTCACATGCACGGTTGTTTTCCGACTTGGACATTTCCTTCTAGAAAACAAGTTCTTATGCAAGTGATATGCTTGACAGCTTAATCAGAATCTTATTACTCTATTTTTGTTTCTTTACCTTTTTGTACATTCAGCTGTAAAGGCCTGTTCATTTTCTACCCTTGTTTGTCTGATTAAGTTAAGAAGTGGAAACTAGTCTGCAGTCTCATGAGTTTGGGAAAACTGCATGTTGTATGCTCCGTACCCCAAATATTGGAATATTGATGAAGAAGGCATTTAATACTGATATTCCTGACATACACAGTTAGAAGGTTACCACAGCAAGATTAGATGCACATGTTTTGTTCTGGGAATCGGAATCTGGTTGAAAACAAGGAAGGATCTGATAACATATGCTGGCTGTGTGCAGTTCCAGAGGAGAAATTGTTGCCTGCTGTTATGACAGTGAAATTCTTTTAGGACTTAGCAGATTGGATATGGTTGAAGTCTCATGGGTGTGCCTTTAGAATGAACATCCTGGCCAGCCTCCTTTTTAAATTCTCAGCTGTCCCAACCAAGATACCCATAAGTATACCCACCAAGGCATGACAAAACAGTTGCATGAGTTTTATTTGGGGAGGAAACCATCTTGGGAAATCGGCAACAAGTATGCAAACCAGTTGATCCCTACTTTATTAATCTTGCCAGGGTAATAACTTATTATTATGCATGCACCGTAAGTAAAATTACGTATGGTGTGGAGAAAGTGAATAGAAACTGTTCTTCTCTCATATTATTAATTACCGGTACATTGCATTTATATCCTCCATGGAACTCAAGGTGGTTTGGATGGTTCTCTATTGTATCTTGTCGTTTGCCCTGTGAAGTAGCAATATAATACACACACACACACACACACACACACACACACACACAACTATCCTTCACTAGCAGCAGTTCAGTATTAAAAACAATAATAACCAGCCACAGCAACAGTGCAGACAAGGCTTGATGCAGAAGAAGTTTGTTCTTGTTTTTTGGAATTAGAAGCTCTAGAGATCTCACCAAAAAATACTTTTGATCATGTAGATAGCAGATGGGGGAGGAACCCATGTACAGTACAGTGGTACATCAGAAGTCGAACAGAATCCGTTCCGGAAGTCCGTTCAATTTCGAAAGATTTGACCTCCAAAGCATCGCTTATGATTTCGGCTTCTGAAAGAATGTTCAAAAACCGGAACACTCACTTCCGGTTTTTGATTGTTCAGGAGCCAAGGTACAACTGTATTAAAACATAGGAAATGTGAATATGCAAGGCAGAAGTTTCAGAACCATATTTGCAGTCTTAGAAAATAATCCCCGATGCTAATAAAATGAGAGAACTTTGTTGTTCAATTATAGTAAAACTCTTAAGCTTTTATCTGGTCACACTGTTTTTATGGATTCAGTGTATGTGGGTTCAGCATATGTGAAGTCATTCTCACTTCCCTGTCACTGTTCTCACTGGGCTGCTTTGGGAGGAAGGGAGGGATATAAATTGAATAAATAATAATAAAGTTACCCATCTGTAGTCTGAGAATATGTGACCTTTTCTATAGAGTTGCTCTGTGGTCAGAACACATACATTGTACAGCAGAGGTAGCTAACCTGTGGCCCTCCAATTGCTGGATGACAACTTCTATCATCTCTGATGGTTGGCCATGCTGGGGGTGGTTCATAGGAGTTGGAGTATGACCCACAGGAATATAGGTCTCTCTGCCTTTTCCTCGTGAATCACTTTGCTGGCATGTGGATGGAATGCTCTGAGGAAAATGATACAGGAAGATAAACTGTGTTTGAGGAACTCAGAGACTTGGAAGGAGTATGTCTCCCTTTTTCTGCTGACCCAGTCACTGAAATTTGCAGGAGAGTTCTGTCTTGTTCTGAATTCAAGCCATCTTCAGTGTGGAGCAGTGGTGTTCAAACTTTTTTCAAAGAGGGCCAGATTTGATGAAGTGAAGGCCGTGAGGGCCAACCAAAGTTTTTGACCTTTTTTTAGGATTGAAGTTGTTGAGGTTTTTTTAGGATTTTACCCCAGAAAATAAACTAACACAGGGGCCGGGTTAAGTCAACTGCCAGGCCGGATTATACCCCCGAAACGAACTTTGGACATGCCTGGTGTGCAGTTTTTGTCAGTAACTCAATACATGCTTATTCACCTGGGCTTTGGGGTTGTTTTGAAACTGGCCATTGTTACTTGATACTGCTCCTGTTATCAAAAGTTAATAATGGCTTTAGTGTTCCATTTTCCTGTTTGCATGAACATCCCTTTATTCGGAGCAGCCTTCTAAAAATCAGTCCCTTTAGCTTGGTATTGTCAGCACTGTTTGGCAGCAGTGGCTCTCCAGAGTTTCTGGAGACATCACAAGTTGAGTTTGGGATTTTTGCATGCAGAACAGGCGTTAAACCTCTTGAGGTGCATATTTTGATAATGGCCAGTTTATACAGTCATACCTCCGGATAAATACGCTTCAGGATAAGTATTCTCGGGTTGCACTCTGCGGACCGCGTTACTTCCGGGCTGCGCCGCTCATGCATGCGCAGACAGTCAAAATGATGTCATGCGCAGAAGCGACGAAACATGACACGCTGTTGCATCTTATGTTCTGTTCAGGATGCGAATGGGGCTCTGGAACGGATCCCGTTTGCATCCCGAGGTACCACTGTATTTGGAATAAATAATAAACCTAGGAGCAAGCCCCAAAAAGTATAGGCTGTCATTCCATTGCATATCTAATTCTATATCAGGAATAGGGAATCTGTAGCTCTCCAGATCTTGTTGAACTACAACTCTCATCGCCCTTGAACACTGGCATTGCTGACTGTGGCTGTTGGGAGTGCAACAATATCAGGAGGAATGCAGGTTCTACGCCACTGACTTTAAGAAAAATATAATGGCTGTGAACAGCATAGAATAAAATTATAGTCATAAAACAAATACAAAATATCACAAATAAAATTAATATATCAACTTTACTGAATCACTACTTGGGGGAAGCCAGAGTGAACCGGTGAGCAGCAAGTGGAATTTGCTGCCAAGGAGTGTGGTGGAGTCTCCCTCTTTGGAGGTCTATAAGCAGAGGCTTGACAACCATATGTCAGGAGTGCTCTGATGGTGTTTCCTGCTTGGCAGGGGGTTCGACTCGATGGCCCTTGTGGTCTCTTCCAACTCTATGATTCTAAGTAGGTGCCAAAATGCTGGTACTCTTGGGGGGTGCCTGATAATCACTGGAAGCACAAGCCAAAGGGCAGGTGCCACCACACTAAAGCCAGACATAGCCTATCCTGGAGGATGCCATGGTCAGTGGTACAGAAACTTGCAGAGAGATTGAAAATAGGCAAGGTCTCACTCTCCTTGTCTCTCTCAATTAAAGTAATCTATCAGGGTAATAGGCCAATTCGTCCCAAATCCATGCCTGAATTCAGATAGCAGTGGTTCTAGATAACTGGTCTCTTCCAAGAATGTCTCCTGTTGTTCTGCCACTACCCATGTCATCTTCATTTACAACTGGTTGGTAACTATCACAAACCACGGAGACCAGTGCAGACTTCTTTAGGAGTGGTCATACCAGCTTCTTTTAATGCCAAAATTTATATACTGCTTGATTGTAAGAAAACCTCTAAGCGGTTTATAAGAAAATCTCTTACGTGGTTAATCAGTGATAAAATATTTTCAATGACTAAAAGGATACCCAATTTTAAAAGCATTTTTAATACAGCTGTAGTTGAAAAGTACAATGACAAACACAATCTTAAGAATATCCCTCATCTCTCTCTTTTATGTCTGTGCCATACGATCACAAAGTGTGTATTTTGCTTCAGAACTATTTGTACTGACTGCAAACTATTAGCTATTAACTAATCAGCTAAAACTCATATGAGAAGTTGGCATTTAAAAAAAATTGGATGCTATGTATACTAAGCAGTCACGTGAGCCTCAGTAGGATGCATATCTTTTAAAAATTATGCAGTTATATGCAGCTTTCCATTTTGGGGGGTTTGTTTTGTGTTAGTATCACAACTTGATGATGCTTGCAGGGGAATAGTTAAATTATCAAGCTGCTAGGATATACACACACACACACACACACACACACACCCCTACCTTCAAGAGTACACTGGGATGACCTAGATGTCTTGGAGAAGTGTAGGCAGGCTCTGGTTGTCTGTCACTCTTCAGTCTTCTTGGTCTCTTGCAACAAAACACTGTAAATGCTCTGAAACAGCATATTGTGACAGACTCTAGCTTCATGTTACACATTTGCACAATGATACAATGACCAATCAGAAGTAAACCAGAACTGGGTGGAAATTATTCTGAGTTCATATGTTACCTGAGGAATGAGCACTGGCTATAGTGTGGGAAAGAATTACTAGGTCACTTTTGATGGCAAACTTAGACATTAATGTAAATCTTGCTCAATCATAAAGCTCCCTCGATAATATAGGACCATAATGATACGCTCAACATAACCTACCCCATAGAGTTGTTTGATGAATAAGAAGGGATAACATCACACCTGCTATCTATAAGTACAGTGGTACCTCAGGTTAAGTACTTAATTCGTTCCAGAGGTCCATACTTAACCTGAAACTGTTCTTAACCTGAAGCACCACTTTAGCTAATGGGGCCTTCTGCTGCTACCGCACCGCCGGAGCACGATTTCTGTTCTCATCCTGAAGCAAAGTTCTTAACCCGAGGTAATATTTCTGGGTTAGCAGAGTCTGTAACCTGAAGCGTATGTAACCCGAGGTACCACTGTACTTGAAGAAAGGGTAGGGTACAAATCTGTTGGTGTAAAATAAAAAAAGAAAGTTTCCCTGCTTTGTAAGCAAAGTGTCCTTGGTAAATGTGTTCCCTTCTCTGTTTGCCTTGTGATATGAATGTGGGTGCAGAGACATGTATTTGTAAGGGAGAATTGGAGTATTTTTGTAAATGTTCCAGACCATTTTAACCCATTGTTTCCAGCAGCATCTGGGGGGATTGATTTTGTAAGACATTTTTCTTAATAAGCCCCCCCCCCTTTTGTGTGTGTGGCTTTTTGTGGCTGGTTAGTTCTTGTCCCTTTATTTTCAACTACAGTAGTGAGTTCTGAAATACTATTATCCTAGCATAGCTGACAAATAATTTCATAGAGGCTAGAGTTCTCCCAAGTCTAGTTAGAGTAATAAAGGTGTTGAATTCCTTGTGTTCTGTGACTGATTTATATCCGTGTGAATGGAACAATGTGTACTTAATCTAGGAGTACCTTGAAACAGTATAGGGCTGTAATTGGGCTGTCACCAAATCATTGGCTGTCAGGAGCAGGGAAACGCACAGCAGTAATTATGTCAGGACACAGGATAGTTTTGTAATTTGACCCAGGACTACCAGTTTCAGTAGCAGCCATGTGTTTCTTCTCAAATATAGCACCACCTTCAATTGCTCTAAGTAAATGGAGGGGTTTGAGCCTGAATTCTTTCCTCCGAATTCCTCCTCCTTGTAACAGAATAAATATTCTCTTAGTTGTAATCTGTGGAACCACTCTTGTCTCATTTTTGGGAATAAATGATGGGGCACCTATGCTAGTTGTGAGGAAAGTACCTGGGCAAGTAAGGTAATTACAAAAATAATTTGTTTGGGGAGGATAGTTGGTCCATATCTGAAAGCAGCTTATGCTTTTTCTAGATGGAGGCTGGCTCTTAAGAAGTGCTTAAATGCTATGTCTGCAATCCTAAACACAGTAGTGAGCAAATTCTTTTAACTTGAAGCCATTTATTTCTGAGCAAATATGCCTTAGATTGCTCATACGGTTCAATCTGCTATAATGCCTTTTGCACTTATTTTTAGATATGGCTCGTGGACAACAGAAGATCCAGTCACAGCAGAAGAATGCCAAAAAGCAAGCTGGGGCAAAGAAGAAACAAGGCCATGATCAGAAGGCTGCAGCTAAAGCTGCTCTAATATACACCTGCACCGTCTGTAGGGTAAGAGGCTTTGAAAATGAAGCATTGTGGCAGTCTTTCCAGGCCCCAAGTTTGACTTGTATGGAATGAAGCTATGGAAGAAACAAATAACATCTATGTGTGTTGTGTGCTACATATGCACTCTAGGTGGGGAATTGATAATTTGACTCTGGATTCCCTATGCTCCTTTTCCTTCATATAATTCCCTAGAATTCTCTTCTCCATAGGCAGTACAGAAGAACCTACATAAAGTTTTAACACACTCTTTGCGTTGTCACCGGCTATTATATCAACTTGTGCCTATTTGTATGAGTTCAATCTCCTACTGCTGATTTCAGTTGTTGGGTATCCTGTGCTAGCAAGTCAAAAAGGTTACATGGCAAACACTTGAATCTTGTATCAGATGAAGGTGAATGTTATCGGTAGTGCCTATCATTTCTGCAACACTTGGGGAATTGCATGCGCTTTGCTTCGAAGAGTTGGAGGGTGTGACAGCATGCACATGCAGTGTAGTAAATCAGTAGGTTAAGAGGTGAGGGAGAAGGAAATGAGAACATCCTCACTTTGTGGGTTCCTGGGCAAGAAATTTCTGATTTTTATTTATTTATATGCTACCCAACTAACAGTGTGTCCTCTGGGCAGTTTAACAGCAGGCTTCCCTTCAGTGTGAGAGACTCAAGGCAGCATACAGTTGAAAGCAGATATAATAACATAATTGATAAACAATAGCAATAAAATATCCTGCAGAACAGGGTATGATAAAAATGGGCAGGATGGACAGACAGATGTGTGCAACGAGGAGTAAAAAATGGAACAGGTACTGCTTGGATACACAACTGAATAACAGTGCAGGACTTGGTGAAGCAGGGATTTTGGTCAAATACTGGGGAGAGGCTTGTTACATAGGGACCTGCCTGTTTCTAGACAGTGTTTCTATACATTCCCAGCATTTGGTGAGTGTCTTGCTTATATTTTGGCACTAGTCTAGTAACCTTTGGTGACCAGGAGTTGCATGTTGATATGGGAGTGGGCTGGCAGGGGTGGTATGAATTCTCCCTCATCTGCACCTACTGTAAAACCCAGGTGAGCTGTTAGAGAAGGTGAGCCCCCTCCTGTATACCCATCACCGAAAGTCGGTTCTTGATACCTCTTCCCTTTAATACCCAACAGGCTATTTTTAAAATGATGGCTGCCCGTTTATGGAATGCTTTCCCCAGGGAGGCTCTCCTGGCATCTGCATTACATATTTTTATGCACAAAGGGAAAACATTTCTCTTCAACCAGGCTCTTTGCTGTTAAACAGTCTATGGCCTTTGAAACGTGTTGAGGGAGGATTATTTTTTATTATTATATTATGCATGTTGTGTTTTTATATTGTAATCTGTCCTGTGATCTTCAGATGAAAGGCAGTATATAAATGTAATAAATAATAATTTTGTACTTCCCAACAGGCAAAAAACTAAAGTTAAAACTGAATTCACTGGTTTCAGGAAGGAATACCCATGAAATACTAGCCAAATAGCCGGCAGGGAGGGGGCACAATTTTATGTACAATTTGTGAAAAGGATAAGAATTGAGTAGGAATGAGTAGGTAGAACAAAGCAGGGTAGTTAGGAGGGGTGGCAAAGAATGAGGAACAGTCCCTCCAAAATTTGGCTGCTCTTGAGCCAAAAACCCTAATGCAGTCCTTTAGGATTCAGGGAGAAGAAGCTGTATTTGAATCTGTTTGGGATTTTGCCTTGCATAAAGCTCCATTCTCTCCTTAATCAGACACAGATGCCAGATCCCAAGACCTTCAAACAGCACTTTGAGAGCAAGCATCCGAAGACTCCGCTCCCTCCAGAACTGGCAGATGTTCAGGCGTAAAAGCTCACAGGTGAATGCTTAGTATTTAAGTTTTGAATTAAAGAAATTTAGTATATATCATAAGTAAAACTGCATCAAATAGATTTCATTTACAATATAGGTTTTATGAAAATTGGGAACTAACTTAAAGCATAAACGAGGATTTTGGTTTTGTTGTTTCTCATATTTGGAATTTTATTTTGATATAGCCAGGGCATTACATAGCAAATTGGCAACAAGTCTGTGAGAAGATAAATGTGTGTAATCTTCTAATTTTGTTGTGTTTATCTGTTACAAGGGTTCAGGGAGGTTCAGTTCATTTAATTATGAAATGACATTACATTGAATCATTAGATGCTAGTAATTCGATGAGACAATAAGAATGTATTTTACAATATTACTCTTGTGTTGCAGGTGAATTCATGGAACCTATTGACTCTTCTACTGTCAGACATTGCATAACAAACCTGCAGCTGCTTTTCTAACAAACTGTTGATCAGCAAAAATGAAGGGGCTATAGAAACATTCATATTTTTATGCTGTTCCTCTTGGGCGTCATGTAAAGATGAATCTATGTAACTGTACAGTTGTGCCCTACTTGGAAATCTGAAAATTGGTTCATTCTTAAATTTTTTACAGTTGTAATTATATTGATGTTCATATTGTGTAAAATAACTCATTTAATAAAATAGTACTTTGATTTTACAATATCGCAGGTAAAATACTTGTAGAAGTTCTGTTTTCAATACCTGTTTTATTTGCCTTACAAAATCCTAACAAGTGGACTTCTCCCACAGCCAAAAACTAAATGGTGTCATTTGCTCTTTAACACTTATTACTGTTGAGTCCACATTAATTAGAAAATTCTTTCTCCATTTGGTATGCAACTTGCTTTGAGCCTGGTTATTTTCTAAAACACTTAATGTCTTTGAACGAAGTAGTGTTTTCTTTCAACTCTGTTTAGTTTGGAGTGCCTGCTCTACTGACCCTTATGAAATTTCATTCTTGTATATAAATGAGCTTTTACCTTAAATTTATGCACTGGAGACAAGTGCAGTACCAGTGAATCCTCATGCTAGGTGGCAGGCTGGTGGAAGTATAGTAGAACTGAAGTTTTGTTTTGGTGTGATCTGAATGATCATATTCGCTATAGCAAGTTAAAATAATTTATCTCTGTTGTGAAGTTCCACCGTGGAAACTCTTAAATGCACCTATGAGAAGTCAGCCACACTGGCTACATTAGTGTGTAAAAAATGACTACTGTAACGGTTTCCTTGTTTGAAAGCAAATGTTAAATAAATCTGTTTCAAAGAACAGGATGGCACACAAAATGGAGTTAATAACTAACAAAATGGAAAGAAAAACTAGCTGAGCTTTGATTAGTTGGAACCGATGAATGGTAGCAGGATAGGTGTTACTTTTTTCCTATCTTGCAGCATTGGTTTATGTCTGGACTACCCAAATTTCATTTTGAACTAGATTCTAATGTCAGATGCAGAGTGCCCATGTTTCAGAGCTCTGTCTTACTTGCTTTTTACTGGAAAGAATTGCAAATCCATTTTATGTTGGTAGCAGATGACTGACATGGGCCTTATTGCTTTCCCATTGATTGGATATTCGGAAGGAAATATTGACCAACTTCTCTTTGCTTTGTGCCTGGGTCGTTTAATCTTTTAAACAGTTAATTCTTTACTTCAGCATGCCCATGCAGGTTGCACATTTGATACGGAAAGGTAAATAGCAGTTTGTGCATTTGTTAACCCGTCTGATCTATGCCATTTAAGTTCATCTGCCTTTACTATAGTCATTCTGGAATGAATCTTCACAGTTTTGTAGCTGTCACTGCATTGTACCCCTGACATTAGAATGTAGCCTTTTGGTTCGTTTTGTTTCCTCACTTGATAATTACAGCCTGTTCATCATATGATAGCTAGGTCCCAGTAGGCAAGAAATCTGCCTTCCAAACTGCTGTGGTATGCTTAAATGTTGGAACTGAGTGCTTTTTAAACTGAAAGACACTTGTTCACAAATTTTTACTTTTAGTAGTCTGTTTTTGGGGGGAATTTAAAAAAACAACACCACCTTTAAATAAGTTCATTCCTAAAGCTGATACTTGTCATGTATTATTTCAGACCTCAGAGCAGTAAATAAAGGAGGGTTTTCTTCTAAATTATTTGGGAACAATTAAGCATAAGTTTCCTACTAGCTGTAGGACAACTGACCCATTTATATGCAGAATTTGCATTTTTTTTAATAAAAAAATGGTTGTCATCAGTAGCATTGTGTTTATGCACTGAGCAAGTTAGATCTTGATTTTGTACACTATGCTAATGCTGTTACCAGCAGATAATTTGTTTTCTAATCACTTAAAAGCCACCACAGAATCTTGGAAGGTCAACACACATGGGAGCTAACATGCGGGGTGGGGGGAGAGAAAACTGAGGTGGTAGGAACCTTGAATTCTCTGTGCTGAGTTAAAGAGATGGGGATAAATGTGGAAAAAATATTCTTTCCAAATCTTGTGGATGGTACCCTGTTAATCCTGGATAAAGACACAATTGTGCAGTGTAATGTGTCTGATTAAAATCTTTTAAAAAGCAAAAGTGTAAAATGTGATATTTCCTGCCTACTTAAAGCAAGTGTCATTTTATTAAGCTTTGATGCTAGCTGGGCAGCTTTAGCAATTTGTTTAGTACAGGGAATGGAAATGTCAGAAAGCACTTCACTCAACTCTCTAAGCACAAGTAACTTGGGTTTGGAAACACCAAGATAAGGTAAAGAAACATCTCAGCAAAGGTCCTGGTGAATTGCCAAAAGTGCTTGGCTGTGATGAACAGATGTTTGCCTATTGGTTAAGTCACACTTGAAATAAACAGGATACAGGGTTGTATCCAGCACTGCCATTATGCTTATGCAGTAGACGCACTATGGAACTTCCCTCTCCTCTGCCATACAATCCCCTGCACACCCCCAAAATCTGTTCTAGAAGTTTTGGGGGCCTTATGGTACAGATTTGCGGGGTACGTAGAGAGGAGGTTGCACAAGGTCACTTTACGCATGTAGCACTTGAGGCAAACCCATAATCTTGGGTGAAATGTGCTATGGCCATCAGTCAGTCGCATTATACAAAATTGCTCATAGTCATACCAAAGATTCCAGGACTATTTGCATGTAGATTGGCTGAAACAGCATTCTCATGTAGATTGGCTGAAACAGCATTCTCTTGTGAAAGAATGTGAATACCTAGTCTCTGGAATGCTGCCTAACCTTGAACTCTGGGCATTAGCAAGAACCCTTGTGAAACTTACATGTATAGTGTCAAATACTATCAGGCAGGTTTTGTCTCTTAACAGGCCTGCTGAGCTTTATAGGTCATATCAAGTACTGGGTTCTTTCTTCACTCCAGCTACGTGCTATCTAGCTTCTTTTTTGCCTTGCTAGGAGAACAGTACAGCTGCAGCACTCAGATGAAATTGCATGTCTCGCTGCAGAGATCTTCAGGGGATGACTACACAGCATGCTTGGAAGATACAGACTTAATGCACTCATTCATTGGGTGGCTCGAGTTATTCTGGTAGTGATTTGCACATCAACCTGGTTATGACTTCCTTAATGCACGACAGTTTATAACATTTGCAAAGGTAAAATCTAACATCTATATTCTTCAAAAGGGCTGAAAGGTGTTGGAATCTATTTTGGAGGACTGTTACAAAGTTGATAGAGCTCATTGTTTTCTGTTGCTCTGGAGGGGAGAATTTGAACCAGCGACTTCAGATTACGAGGAGTCGAGTCTGGATCAAATCAGTGGATGAGGACTGGCCGCCTTGAGTGCTGTATGTTGCACAAGTACACCATCACGATAAATATTAGGAAGAGCCTCCTGATGGTACAGACAGTTAAAACGGTGGAACAGACTGCTTTGGGAAATGGTGGGCTCTCCTCCATTACAGGTCCTTAAGCGAAGAGGCTGGGTTTAACTAGAGGAAGCAGTGATGACCATGAAGCTAGGTGGCTTTAAAAGAGGATTCAATAAATAAATAGAGGATTATCAAGGGCTACTAGCCATGATGGCTCTGCTCCTACTGGAGGGAGCAATGCTCTTGAATGCCAGTTGCTGGAAGCCACAAGATGGGTCTTGTGTCCACATTCTGCTTGCAGGCATCTGATTGGCCTCTAAGAGCAGAATGCTGACATCCTTATTGGGGTTGCCACCCCTTGGGGCTGCTATAGGAGTGGAGTGTATGTGGTTGGAAGGATCAAGTGTTCCCCAAATGGTCTCTGGACTTCTTGTGGCACATGAGTTTTATTCAGATAGTCTGCAGCATGTCAGTATTCCATATTCATAAAGATTTTTTTTAAAAAAAAACTTTTTTTATTTCTTATATTGTCTTTGTATTGCAATGCAACTTGAATTCTATGAAATAAAATAAAACCTATAAGACAGTAAGGAAAAAAGCAATACAAAAATCAGACAGCATATTGCACAGCACATTACAGTTGCTACAACAGGCAGAAAAATCAGGAGGGGAAAGTGGGAATCACTGGACTGGGCAGACTTTGAGGTTCCTTGGAATTCTATGTAAAACCTTCACTGTTTAAACTGTGGTTTAAACCCTGTAGCATCAGTTTGAGAGTCCACCTAGTCCAGGATTATATTTAAAGAAGATGTCTTCAGCAAGCACATAAACAGCTTATGAAGGCAGCTCTCCCTGCCCAAGAGCACGTGGTATTCAGAGATAGACTGGTTCTGACCTTGAAGAGCTTCCTTTAGCTCGATAAAGATGTTTTTCTAAGACTGCTTCACAGGGTTTGTATTTGTAACTTACTGTATGATTGGAGTATGTATGCATAATACACATAAAATTCTGGCAAACATAATTGGGGGTCACAGTAATTTCATAAAGCAGCTGACCATCATGGCGCAATAAGGGATAGCACTCAGATTAGTGTTCTGTTCTCCAGGAGTGAATAGTGTTTCCAATAATGTATGCCACGAATAAACAGAACTGCTGTTCCAAGTGTCATCTGACCACTCTGCAATATGTAACCAATTTTTTGTGATTATGATAATTGCATACCCAAGACTTAAGATTTTGCTTACGTAAGCATAGTTAACAGCTTGAAGATTTCTGTGTTGCTGTATTCTGTGCATCCTAACTAAATTGGATTGTATTTTGTTGTTTTCTTAATGTTCTGTATTGAAGTTATAAAAATTAATCTGGTTGCTTGCTTTCAGAGCACGTTAATGGTACAATGTAAGGAAATTTCCCATTAGATAGCCTGAAATAGTCATTTCTAGAAGGGGTCAGCATATAATACTGTCACTGTCCCCTGTTGGGTGCGAACATTTTCCCCATGCCTCACTCAGAGTTCCTTTTGTATTGTTTAATATAAATGCATGTAGAGTCTGGCAATGCTAACACTCCTACATGAGACCCTTCCCTCATTCAGTCAGCTGCTTCCTCTCCTGTAGGTGTGTTGCCAGGTACGTAAAGGGCACTGAGCACCACTGTCATTCTATCACTGCGTTCAGCTGAGATCAGGTCCTCTCACCATGGAGCTGAATGCAAGCCCCGCTTGCCAAGGAACAACCTAGAGTGCCTTTTAAGGTTGGTGGTTGTTCCTCTGCAGCTGCATCTTTGCCTGTGCCACACCTGATGCCAGGTTGGGGAATACAGCCCTAGCAGTCCCAATTAGGACCCCTAGTGGAGGTTCTCCACTGCTGCTGCTGTATGTAAATTTTATGAAATAAATACAAATAAACTGGCATTCAGAGGCATACAGCGCCTCTGACCTTTTTGTTGTTTAGTCGTTTAGTCGTGTCTGACTCTTCGTGACCCCAAGGACCAGAGCACGCCAGGCACTCCTGTCTTCCACTGCCTCCTGCAGTTTGCTCAAACTCATGCTGGTAGCTTCGAGAATATGCCAACCATCTCGTCCTCTGTTGTCCCCTTCTCCTTGTGCCCTCCACCGTTCCCAACATCAGGGTCTTTTCCAGGGAGTCTTCTCTTCTCATGAGGTGGCCAAAGTATTGGAGCCTCAGCTTCAGGATCTGTCCTTCCAGTGAGCACTCAGGGCTGATTTCCTTAAGAATGGATAGGTTTGATCTTCTTGCAGTCCATGGGACTCTCCAGAGTCTCCTCCAGTGCCATAATTCAAAAGCATCCATTCTTTGGCGATCAGCCTTCTTTATGGTCCAGCTCTCACTTCCATACATCACTACTGGGAAAACCATAGCTTTAACTATACGGACCTTTGTTGGCAAGGTGATGTCTCTGCTTTTTAAGATGCTGTCTAGGTTTGTCATTGCCTCTGACCTTAGAGGTAGCCTATTCAGCCATCATGAGGACTAGCAGCCGTGCCCTTCATTCATTTATCTAATCCCCTTTCCAAGGTGTTTAAGCTTTTGCAAGGGGATGCTATCGCTTCCTTATGCACTTGTGTGAAGAAGTCTGTTCTAAACAGTTTCATGGGATTCTGGTATTATGAAAGAAGGAAAGTCTTATTTTCTCCACATCGTGCATAATTCTGTATCCCTCTAACTTGTCCCACCTTGCCTCGTTTCTAAACTACAAAGCCCCAAATATAACCTTTCCTCTTACTTAAGATGCTCCAGTCCTTTGATCATTTTGTTGTCTGTTCCTGCATCCTTTCTCTTTTCTTTTTGTACAGCTCTACGATATCTCTCAAGGTAGAGCTATAAATCTTTCTCCTTATTGCCATAAAGCTCCCGGTCGCCTTCCTACCTACTGTTGATTCTTTTGTTAATCTCGAAGTGCTAAATCAGTATACAAAGTATTTTTAACATGGAAAGTGACCTTAAGATTTCAGAATTAGAATTGCTTTTCTTTACCCATCCTGGTTGAGATGGAGGTACATATTTGAATGAAAGGAAAGGGAATAGCCTCAGCCAGACTGTACCCTTTTCAGTGAGATGGAATGAAACACCCTGCAGTGAACAGGTAGGGAACCAAAGTTTAATGAAACAAACTGTAGGCATGAAAGTACATTCCGATCCATAGTTCAAAGAGCCAATGCGGATTCCTAATAGCATCTTCTTACATCACTTTCCCACTTTATCCTTGCCAGGAAGTGGGATCATAAATCTGTCTAATGCCATTGTTCTGCTAACACCTCACATGCTTGGAAGAATTCATATGATCTGTCCAAAAAAAAATCTATTTCTTCTAGTTTTAAAACAAATCTTATTGCATGCTCTAAATATCATGTTGAATAAAACGGATGGAAAAACAAAAAAAAACCTCCTGTGCCAAATATTCCAGAATATTTAATGATAATGAAAGTTGTACCTGTTGACAGAGGATTCAAAACTCTGGTTTTAACTTTGATATATATCAAATCTGGATTAAACTTCAACTTGCCTGGGAATGGGAATTCTCCCCTACGCTTTGTCAAGGGTGGTAATAGTCATTTACTATTTTCTGAAGGATGACAGCTTGGAGGTGTGGCTTGGACAGGTAGAAACCCGTGTCTTAATCCTTTTGCCTCTCAGGCTCTGCCTTCCTGTGCCAGCATTGCAGCAGGTGGCCCTAGATTGCTACGTTAATGGGAGATCTGACTTGGAGTCATTCTGAGATCTCGGGCCTCTCGCCCAATAAACACATTGCTCACCACCATCATTTCACCAGTAGTCTTGCTGCTGTGCAGTCTAAGGCAGAGTGAGCCTTGGGCTCCAGCCAACAGGTGGGTGATTAAAGAGAGACCAGCCCCCTCCAGAACTAGCCCCCGGATGCTTTTGAGCGCTCACTAGCAGGTCTGAAAAGCCAAGAGTCCTTTCCAAAAACCACCCTGTACTCGGAGGTATTGCACCCCTGAATGTGGAAATTCCAGGTAAGTGCCCTTCAGGCGTTCTGACTGAGCTAGAGGCCGACTATCTGAAGCAAGAAGCGCCCTGTATTTCTGGGAGCTCCTGTGCAGTAGCTGGAGCATCAGGATTCCCAAATGCACGGGAAGCTTCCATGAATACAGAAAGCTCCTTGCTCCACCCAGACGGCCTCTTGAGTCATGGAGGGAAGGGGATTGGCTCCACTGGCATGTTTGCACCAAGCCAGCCTCACCTCACTGCCTCATCCTGTATGCAGCAGTAACTTGGCCAGCAGGAGGTTAGGAAGGGCACAGCTCCACTGGGCCATCTGCTATTGTCAAATTGCTAATAAATGAATTGCCACATGGCATACCTGGGTATAAATATACAAGATGAGAAGGTACAGGAAACATCACAGGGCTTGCTTATGTATGGAACTTAAGCTAGGCCTAGACCAGGGTCTCCCAAACTTGGGTCTCCAGCTGTTTTGGGACTACAATTCCCATCATCCCTGGCCACTGGTCCTGCTTGCTAGGGATGATGGGAGTTGTAGTCCAAAAACAGGTGAAGACACAAGTTTGGGAAACACTGTTCTAGACTGACCTTTCGCAACTTGGTGCCCTCAAGGTATTTTGGACGTCAGCTCCTGTTAGCTGCAGTCCAGCAGAGGCCATAAGCTGGTCTAGACAAACAGCACATGGTGAAATATTACCAGACTGAAGCTCTTGATGAAGCAACAGCAACAAAACTCTTCAGAAGGTTAGGGGAAAGTATTGTTGTCTTTTGGCCTTCCTGACATGCTGGTTTTTCCAGATCATTGAATGTTGTTGTGCATAACCTGCCCACCCCATTCCCTTGAAGTCTGAAGTAGTACGGTTCAACCACAGTTTGATCTCTTTGCCCAGAACAGTCCTGAACTGACGTTTGGGCACAAGGTTCTGCCCCGATCAGAAGTGTGGATAGGGAGAATGGTTGAAAACAGTGCCAAAGAGAAGTCGTCTTGGTTAGGAAGAAGTCCAGCAGCCATAGGAGCCAATTCCTAGGGACGTGCGTTGTGGGGAGGGCTCTTCCCCCTGCTAGCCCATTCTCCATCTTGGGCTTGGGGACGGGCCCCATACTCCACCTCAGCGTGAAGGACTCCAAGGAGGCCCGGGACACTGCTGCTGCCGCTTTGCCGGTGAGTCTTGGGGAGGACCGCTCCCCCTGCAAGCCCATTCTCCACCTTGGGCCTGGGGGCGGGCCCCAGACTCCACCTCAGCATATAAGGCTCCAAGGAGGCCTCGGAACATCGCTGCTGCCACTCTGCCATGCGTTTGTGGGGAGGGCTCTTCCCCCTGCAGGCCCACTCTCCACCAGGCCAGGGGGCGGGGCCCACGCTCACCACCGACGCAGCCTCGGGGACACTGGTGCTGCTGCAGCGGTTGTTGGAAGTGTTTTTATATGTTTTAAACTGTTTTTATTTTTTTTTGCTTTGTTGTACCACCATAAGCGGTGGTTTTTATTCATGTACTTTTATTTTGTTTTGATTTATTGTGGGTTGGGGTGGGGTGGTTGGGGAGTGGGGTGGGGATTGGTTTTGTTTTTATGTAATTGTTTTTCTTTGTTTGCTTTTATATTCTGTAAATGGAGGCAAGTATGAGGCTTGGGATTCCTACTGTGGAGGGGCGAGGGAGGTATGGCGGTGGGGGCAGATGTCATAGGCGAAGGGGATCGAGATACGGATATGCTCGTACCCCTTCCAATCTGCGCCCCATCCCGAGAGACGAGGGTAGGGTGAGCAAGGATTACTCACCTCCGTCACTGGTGTTGTGCAATGCCAGGTCTATAGGCAACAAAACCGCCACCCTGCGAGATTTCTTCACCTCGCAGGGGGTTGACCTGGCATGTGTGACTGAGACCTGGGTGCGCGAAGGGGATACTGTTACCCTACGAGAGATGGCGCCCCCGGGTTTCTCCGTCCTTCACCAGTCGCGGACTGTGGGCCGGGGGGGAGGGGTGGCGTTATTAATCCGGGAAGATTGTTCTTTCAGGGCTCTACCATCACCATCGATCCCCGGCATTGAATGTGTTGGCCTAGTGTGGGGCTCCGAGGTGAGCTTGGCTGTCTGGCTGGTGTACCGGCCACCTAGCGCACCAGCAGCCACCCTGTCAGGCCTGCTGGAGGCGGTGGCCGGCTGGGCCTTGGAGTTCCCTAACCTATTGGTATTGGGGGACTTCAACATCCATGCTGATGCCACTCCCTCCTCACAGGCTCTGGACCTGGTGTCTTCCATGGCGACACTAGGGCTCTCCCAGTTTGTTTCGGGCCCCACACATCAAGCAGGCCACACGCTGGATTTGATCTTTGGCGTCGGTATAGATGTGATCATGTTTCCTTCGATGAAGGTGCCATGGTCTGATCACTATGCTCTGAAAGCCAGGATTGACGTTCCACCCCCACCCTGCTTGGGTGGCGAGCCAATTTGGGCTCGCCCGCAGAGGCTGATGGACCCTGATAGATTCCGTCAAGCCTTGCGGGACCTTTCTCCCCCTGGCGACTCATTGACTGAGCGTGTTGAGGCCTGGAATACCCAGCTCCTGGCAGCCATCAATGAGATCGCACCTAAGCGCCCTCTGCGACCCCGCAGAAACCGGGCTCCCTGGTTTACCGAGGAGCTCCGGAAAATGAAGCGGGACCTCAGACGGCTAGAGCGAGTATGGCGGGGTGCCCGTGACGGAGCCTCAAGAACATCTTATAGGGTTTTTATGAAAACCTATGAGATGGCAGTGAAGGCCGCTAAAAAGTCCTACTTCTCGGCCTCCATTGCATCCGCTAGCTCTCGCCCGGCACAATTATTTAGTATAATTCGGTCTTTAACGTCCCTCGAAGGACAGCCAAATTTAAATAACAATTTGACACACAGCTGTGAGGCATTTGCGAGCTTTTTTGCGGAGAAGGTCTTGTTGCTCCGCCATGACCTCCCTGCCAATTTGGATACAATAAAGGAACTGGAGGCCCCTCGACTGTCCTCGGGTTCAGTATTGGACCACTTTGACTGGATATCCCCAGCTGATGTAGACAGATTCCTCCGAGCTGGAAAGCCCACCACCTGTCCTCTCGACCCGTGCCCGTCCTGGCTGATTAGAGCGTGTCCAGAGGAGGTGCGGGCCCCCCTGGGGGATATCATCAACCTGTCCCTTGGCACCGGGACATTCCCAGGGGAACTGAAGGAGGCAGTGGTGCGCCCGCTCTTAAAGAAAACATCATTAGATCCCTTAGATCTATCCAATTACCGCCCGGTTTCGAATCTTCCATTCCTGGGTAAGGTGATTGAGAGAGCGGTTGCTGAACAGCTTGGTAGGTTTCTGGATGAAACATCAGCTCTGGATCCATTCCAGTCCGGCATCCGCGCTGGTCATGGGACCGAGACGGCTCTGGTCGCCCTAACAGATGATCTCCGCAGGCAGCTGGATCGAGGCGGGTCGGGGCTGCTGATTCTTCTAGACCTGTCAGCAGCCTTCGACATGGTCGATCACGAACTCCTGGACCACCGCCTTGCCGACGTGGGGATCCAGGGCACAGTCCTTCAATGGCTGCGCTCGTTTCTCTCTGGTCGGGGACAGAGGGTGGCGCTTGGGGGGGAATTGTCATCCCGCCACTCCTTGGTGTATGGTGTGCCTCAGGGTGCAATACTCTCCCCGATGCTTTTTAACATCTTTATGCGCCCCCTCGCCCAGCTTGTCCGGAGTTTTGGGCTGGGCTGCCATCAGTATGCTGATGACACCCAACTCTATTTGTTGATGGACGGCCACCCGGACTCGGCCCCAGACACATTGATCAGATGCTTGGAGGCTGTGGCTGGATGGTTACGTGGGAGCCGGCTGAAGTTAAATCCTTCGAAGACAGAGGTCCTCTGGCTGGGACGGGACGACGTGGGACTGAGGGGGCAACTCCCATCTCTTGCGGGGGTGCAATTAGTGCCAGCACCGTCCGTTAAGAGTTTGGGTGTAATCTTCGATACCTCCCTCTCCATGGAGGCGCAGATTGCAGCTACAACAAAGGCGGCATTTTTTCATCTCCGCCAAGCTAAGCAGTTGGCTCCTTACCTCTCTCGCCCTGACCTAGCCACTGTGATCCACGCGACGGTCACCTCCAGACTGGATTATTGTAACTCGCTCTACGTGGGGCTGCCCTTGAGACTGACCCAGAAACTCCAGCGGGTGCAGAATGCCGCAGCGAGACTCCTTACGGGGTCCTCGCTTAGAGATCACATTCATCCGGTGCTATACCAGCTGCACTGGCTCCCGGTGGAGTACAGGATCAGGTTTAAGGTGCTGGTTTTAACCTTCAAAGCCCTATACGGCCTAGGGCCCTCGTACCTACGGGACCGCCTCTCCTGGTATGCCCCACAGAGGAACTTACGATCTTCAAATAAAAACACCTTGAGGGTCCCAGGCCTCAGAGAGGTTAGGCTGGCCTCAACTAGAGCCAGGGCTTTTTCGGCTGCGGCTCCAACCTGGTGGAACGCTCTGTCACAAGAGACAAGGGCCCTGCAGGACTTGACATCTTTCCGCAGGGCCTGCAAGACAGAGCTGTTCCACCTGGCATTTGGTCAGGGCGCAGCCTGACCCCCTCCTCTGGCAATCTTTACAAAGCTTTAGTTTATGGTTGCCATCAATTTTGATTTTAATTCATTTTTATAATGTTTTATAATATCACACTGTTTTAATGTTGTTAGCCGCCCTGAGCCCGGCTTCGGCTGGGGAGGGCGGGATATAAATAAAATTTATTATTTATTATTATTATTATTATTTGGCCCTTTCAATAAAATATTTGAGGAGGCCAGGCCCCTCCAAATTTGATGAGCATTGCCATTCAGTGGTGTAAATGTGCACATCATGTGACTGATTATGAGTGGCGGGGCTTACCTCCCCCCCCCGCCCCACAATATTTTATTCAAGTTGGCACCTCTGCCAGGAGCCTGGGTCAAAGGTTTCCTGAGCCCAGTTCCAAGGCCCAGACTCCACCATGATCGCTACATGCTACCTTCAGAAGCTGAGGCGACATGTCTCAGGAACAAGAGTCTTATCCTGCTTGCAGACTTCCTTGAGACATCTGGCTACTGGCCACTGAAAATAAAGGGATGTTGAACTAGCAAGATCCAGCAAGGCTCTTCTTTCAAGCTGCATGTAACAATTCATTTCTCTGCTCTAACTAAAATAAAACAGTGGCTGCCAGCATCTGTACTTATACCTATACTTATACCTATCCTTATTTCTATCCTGTTGCTTACAGCTGATTGGAACCCTCAGTGCTACTCAGTGGCAGAACCGCATCCTGAGACGCAGTTTTCAAAATATTTCCTTCCAGATGTATTATGTTCCTTTCAATTGCTTGCTGTTGGTATGTTATTTTCATTCCTTAACTTCAAATTACAGTCTTCAGGGAGGCAAAATATTGTGCTAATGGAATACAGGGGGATATCTGAAAACGAATGGAAAAGGTATCATATTTCAACTCTCATTTATGTGTCCACCCAACCTCACCTATGCGCTGCAACCCATACCTGTGATCTAGGGCTTTAAGGACTTATTCCATTGTGTTAGACGTGAACTGTGGTGAAGCAGTGTTTAGTGGAATGGCTCTGATCTGCGAGAATACGCAGGAACGTGTGAAATTGTTTTATACCAGCTCAGGCCATTGGTCCATCTACCTTGTTGTCTAGACCAGGGTTTCCCAAACTTGGGTCTCCAGCTGTTTTTGGACTACAACTCCTATCATCCCTAGCTAGCAGGACCAGTAATCAGGGATGATAGGAACTATAGTCCAAAAACAGCTGGAGACCCAAGATTGGGGAACCCCAGTGTAGAGTGACCAAATGCATCTCTTCAGAGTTTCAGACAGAAGTCTTTCCTGCCCAACCGGTTGATACCAAGTATGGTGTCTTATCCTGTGGTTCGTTCCAACTTCACCACTATCTTGGAGCTGTCTGGTAGACCTAAATGCCAGACTTGCCTGTTAAACCAAAAGGTTTATGTTTTGAGACGGCAATACCTCCAACTCTCTAATCAGGCAAACTTGAAGTTGGAAATAGGAAACTCAGTGGAAAAAAGGAAGGAAGGAATATCCTCATTATTAAGAAAGCACACTCTTATTTTGAAGGGCAAGAATTCACATGCAACATACCTTATGCCTATTATGTGCCTAATTTATTAAACCAAAGAAGCATTGCAACTTATTTTCCTAACCAGGCTCTTGTGCATCTTTAATGGGGTTGACAACATTTACTGCTTGCTGCTGCTTCTCTGCCTATAACAAATTGCTCATTAGGTGACATTAACACAGAGTCATGTTGATTCCCATAATGTACACATTGTGATTTCTACATATTGTGTGATTGGTGAAAGAGCAAGCCAGCTGAATGCCCCCAGCTGGAATGGGGCGTTCAGGTTAATTAGCAAGCCTAGCCTTTAAAGGTTGCAATGGAAAACAGCAGATAACACATATGGAATTGAAATAAATAAATAAAATTTAAAAATTGTCCAGTAGCACCTTGTTGTTGTTGTTTAGTCGTTTAGTCGTGTCCGACTCTTCGTGACCCCATGGACCAGAGCACGCCAGGCACGCCTGTCTTCCACTGCCTCCCGCAGTTTGGTCAGACTCATGTTTGTAGTTTCGAGAACACTGTCCAACCATCTTGTCCTCTGTCGTCCCCTTCTCCTTGTGCCCTCCATCTTTCCCAACATCAGGGTCTTTTCCAGGGAGTCTTCTCTTCTCATGAGGTGGCCAAAGTATTGGAGCCTCAGCTTCACAATCTGTCCTTCCAGTGAGCACTCAGGGCTGATTTCCTTAAGAATGGAAAGGTTTGATCTTCTTGCAGTCCATGGGACTCTCCAGAGTCTCCTCCAGCACCATAATTCAAAAGCATCCATTCTTTGGCGATCAGCCTTCTTTATGGTCCAGCTCTCACTTCCATACATCACTACTGGGAAAACCATGGCTTTTACTATACGGACCTTTGTTGGCAAGGTGATGTCTCTGCTTTTTAAGACGCTGTCTAGGTTTGCCATCGCCTTTCTCCCAAGGAGCAGGCGTCTTTTAATTTTGTGACTGCTGTCACCATCTGCAGTGATCATGGAGCCCAAGAAAGTAAAATCTCTCACTGCCTCCATTTCTTCCCCTTCTATTTGCCAGGAGGTGATGGGCCCAGTGGCCATGATCTTCGTTTTTTTGATGTTGAGCTTCAGACCATATTTTGCGCTCTCCTCTTTCACCCTCATTAAAAGGTTCTTTAATTCCTCCTCACATTCTGCCATCAAGGTTGTGTCATCTGCATATCTGAGGTTGTTGATATTTCTTCCGGCAATCTTAATTCCGGCTTGGGATTCATCCAGCCCAGCCTTTCGCATGATGAATTCTGCATATAAGTTAAATAAGCAGGGAGACAATATGCAGCCTTGCCGTACTCCTTTCCCAATTTTGAACCAATCAGTTGTTCCATATCCAGTTCTAACTGTAGCTTCTTGTCCCACATAGAGATTTCTCAGGAGACAGATGAGGTGATCAGGCACTCCCATTTCTTTAAGAACTTGCCATAGTTTGCTGTGGTCGACACAGCATAGTCAATGAAGCAGAAGTAGATGTCTTTCTAGAACTCTTTAGCTTTCTCCATAATCCAGCGCATGTTTGCAATTTGGTCTCTGGTTCCTCTGCCCCTTCGAAATCCAGCTTGCACTTCTGGGAGTTCTCGGTCCACATACTGCTTAAGCCTGCCTTGTAGAATTTTAAGCATAACCTTGCTAGCGTGTGAAATGAGTGCAATTGTGCGGTAGTTGGAGCATTCTTTGGCACTGCCCTTCTTTGGGATTGGGATGTAGACTGATCTTCTCCAATCCTCTGGCCACTGCTGAGTTTTCCCAATTTGCTGGCATATTGAGTGTAGCACCTTACCAGCATCATCTTTTAAAATTTTAAATAGTTCAGCTGGAATATCATCACTTCCACCGGCCTTGTTATTTGCAGTGCTTTCTAAGGCCCATTTGACTTCACTCTCCAGGATGTCTGGCTCAAGGTCAGCAACCACACTACCTGGGGTGTACGAGCCATCCATATCTTTCTGGTATAATTCCTCTGTGTATTCTTGCCACCTCTTCTTGATGTCTTCTGCTTCTGTTAGGTCCTTACCACTTTTGTCCTTTATTATGGTAATCTTTGTACGAAATGTTCCTTTCATATCTCATATTTTCTTGAACAGATCTCTGGTTCTTCACATTCTGTTGTTTTCCTCTATTTCTTTGCATTGCTCGTTTAAGAAGGCCTTCTTGTCTCTCCTTGCTATTTTTGGGAAATCTGCATTCAGTTTCCTGTATCTTTCACTATCTCCCTCGCATTTTGCTTGCCTTCTCTCCCCTGCTATTTGTAAGGCCTCATTGGACAGCCATTTTGCTTTCTTGCATTTCCTTTTCATTGGGATGGTTTTCGTTGCTGCCTCCTGTATAATGTTGCGAGCCTCCACCCATAGTTCTTCAGGCACTCTGTCCAGCAAATCTAAATCCTTAAACCTGTTCCTCACTTCCACTGTGTATTCATAAGGGATTTGATTCAGATTGTATCTTACTGGCCCAGTGGTTTTTCCTACTTTCTTCAGTTTAAGCTGGAATTATGCTATAAGAAGCTGATGATCTGAGCCACAGTCAGCTCCAGGTCTTGTTTTTGCTGACTGTATAGAGCTTCTCCATCTTTGGCTGCAGAGAATATAATCAATCTGATTACGATGCTGCCCATCTGGTGATGTCCATGTGTAGAGTCGTCTCTTGTGTTGTTGGAAAAGCGTGTTTGTGATGACCAGCTTGTTCTCTTGACAGAACTCTATTAGCCTTTGCCCTGCTTCGTTTTGATCTCCAAGGCCAAACTTGCCAGTTGTTCCTTTTATCTCTTGATTCCCTATTTTAGCATTCCAATCCCCTATAATGAGAAGAACATCCTTCTCTGGTGTCACTTCTATAAGGTCTTGTAAGTCTTCATAGAATTTGTCACTTTCAGTTTCTTCAGCACCAGTAGTTAGTGCATAAACTTGGATTACTGTGATGTTAAAAGGTCTGCCTTGGATTCGTATCGAGATCATTCTATCATTTTTGGGATTGCATCCCAGTACAGCTTTCGCCACTCTTTTGTTGACTATGAGGGCCACTCCATTTCTTTTACGGGTTTCTTGCCCACAGTAGTAGATATGATGGTCATCCAAACTGAATTCGCCCATTCCCGTCCATTTTAGTTCACTGATGCCCAGGATGTCAATATTTATTCTTGCCATCTCATTTTTGACCACATCCAACTTACCAAGGTTCATGGTTCTTATATTCCAGGTTCCTATGCAATATTTTTCTTTACAGCATTGGACTTTCCTTTTGCTTCCAGGCATATCCGCAGCTGAGCGTCCTTTCGGCTTTGGCCCAGCCGCTTCATCAGCTCTGGATCTACTTGTACTTGTACTACTTGATCTAGTAGCACCTTAGAGACCAACTAAGTTTGTTCTGGGGATAAGCTATACCCAGACCAAACTTAGTTGGTATCTAAGGTGCTACTGGACATTTTTTATTTTTTTAAATTTATTTTGACTGAGTCAGACCAACACGGCTACCTACCTGAATCTAGAACATATGGAATTGTCGTTTTTATTTTGATTATGTGGTTTTATATTTTGATTTTATTCTGTGAACCGCCCTGAGACCTCCAGGTATAGGGTGGTGTATATATTCAATGACTAAATAAATAGTTGCCCACGAAATCTCATTACTTCTCTCTCTCTTTTTCCCTGAAGGTTCTCTGGTACCTTCAAAAGTTGCCCATCAGAAATCCAACCACCATGTGCCTAAGATATATTCCCCCCTTCCCGGTGCCTCTCAAATAACTTTTACTCATCACCTGTGATTTCTGCCCCTCTTATTTCACACCTAAGTTCTGACCTCTTGGCCTACCTGAACTGAAAACTCTTCAAGGGTGAGGCCTGATCTGTGAGAATCTCCCACACCAACAGCAAGCTTCTGTACTTCCAGAGGAATAAGGTTGGCTAGAACCATTGCCCAGTGACCAGCGGAATAAGCAAGTCCATTGACTAATATTGACCAGAGAAATATATTTTGACTAAAAACTATGGGGGATGATACATACGTACTAGACCAGGGCTGGAAAACAGGATCCAGACAGTGCGGCGGTTCCTAACCTACCCACCCCAGCCATTTGACAGAACAATTTGAATGGCAGATTTTGCAACAGAACAAGCATTCGGAAAACTGCAAGGCCTGTATTTTTTTTTTTTATTGTTATTGTTGCAAGTCCACCCTGCTACACCTGCAGAAACTTGCCCCAGCTAATGAAGTTATTGCAAGCGAATGATTCATTCAGGACTTTCCATCTTACAGCTGGCTCCCCCTGTGCGAAGGCTTCGTTAAACCACACCCTTTTATGAGGCTGCAAAAGTTGCTCGGCAGGTTTCCTTCTCCTCCGCCGCCGTTGATGGTGCGCAACAGCATAAGCCTACACTGAGACTTTTTTTTAAACAACAACAACAGCCAACAGGATGCTGCCAGGCAATGCAACAGCTGGCGGCTTCCTGGACCTGGTATGACACACACACACACACACGTTGCCATAACAGCATTGCACAGCGAGCCTGTGAGCACACGCCCTGTTTGATTGTTTAATTAAGGCTTCAAAAGAAACGGCTCAAAATAGTTGTGTTGCATTGTGAGAATTATTTTATCTTTGAATTGATAAGGATAATGAGCTTACCTTTCCCATACTGTTACGGCTCCGAAGAGGCATAAGGTCATTGAGTTTGGTTCTGACTTGGCTATGCAAAGATTGAAGAGCAACAAACTTCCAGTCTCTGGTTGCCAGAGACCGTTCTTTTTACTAACCGACAAGAGAGCCTGTGCAAAGTTACCATACCCCAATAATCATTTGGAAAGGCTATTAATAGAGCAGCTTTCCGATTATGGCATGGTGTGATTTTGAAGTGGGGAAGAGAGGTACGTACTTCTAAGGCTGTGTTCCTGAACACGCTCTTCATTGCTTCAGTAAGGGGCATTGCTCCAAGGGAAGCTGCCATATCCTGAATCAGATCACTGGTCCATCTATAAAAAATTATATTCCTCTCCCCTTCCTCCCAATGGAGCTCAGGGCAGCAAAAAACAAGGAATAAGAAATTGCAAAAAAAATAATAATAATCCAATACGTACAGATGCAGGCCGGGAAAGAGCCCAACTTACAAGACTTGCTGAAAGAGAAAAGTCTTCAGCAGGTGCCAAAAAGACAGCCAAGATGGAGCCTAATATCTTATGGGTGAGAATTCAAAGGGAAAGTGCCCTCCAATACAAAGTGGCCCCAAATCAGGATACCATCTTCTATGGCTGCACTCCCACACCATCCAAGTGTTCCTATTTTCCAGGGACGTCCCTGATTTAGAGAAACCGTCCCAGTTTCTGATTTGATCCCGGAATGTCTCACTTTTCCTTAGACTGTCCCTATTTTCATTGGAGAAATGTTGGAGGGTATGGCGTTATCCGATCCCCAAGCAGTCTGAAGGTAATCCTGTATAGGGAAATTTTTTTTAGTGTTTAATGTTTTATTATATTTTTATATATGTTGGAAACTGTCCAGAATGGCTGGGGCAACCCAGTAAGACGTGTAGGGTTTAAATAGTAAAATTTTATTATGGAATGGGACGTCTCTATTTTCATCAGAGGAATGTTGGAGGGTATGTATGTGTGACTCACATGACCCAAACAAGATCATGCCACCACCCCCAACTTTTTTGGGCAAAAAAATTGCATGTTTTGTGGTGCTGCGCAAAATCAATGCTCCGAAAAGGTAATTTTGGGGGGGTGAGACTGCAGCCCAAAATCACAATGGCCATTTTGGCCTCCGTCTTTTTGCAAAAAAAAATTAAAATGTTCTGTTTTTTTCTGGGACAGGTGATGGGTATGCAACACTAGAGGCCTGATTCCTTCATTGTGCGGAACAGACCTCCTGATGAGATGGCATCTGCTGGAGAACCTCACCTGCAGAGCAGAGTGGCTGACGGGGTCTATAAGGAGTGAGGCAAGCTTTCAGATATACAGACCCCCAATCTGTAGAAGGCTTTACAGACCAAGACCAGCACCTTGAATGTAGCCTGATAGCTAACTGACAGCTAGTGTACTGTGTTTGCTGACTGGTGGCAGAACTCCAGGATTTCAGATGGGCATACTGAAGACCAGAGGAAGACAGAGGAAGTGAAGGTCTTCTCTTGGGGCAGGCAGGTTCAGCTTAATGGCCTTCTGGTGTTCGTCTAACCACAGGGCGTTCAAACTTTTTGAAGTGTAGGTGGGTTCCCACGTGGCAAGACACAGTGATAACAGCAAGAACCTTTATTTAACTAACAGAACTGGACAACAGGCACAAAGCAATTGCTTACATTTCTGAAGGCCTGGGCCACTCCCAACGTGATTGGCTGTCTAAACTTCCAAGCTGCAAATCATGACTCAGAGTTTAAGGGCCAATGGCAGAGGCCCAAATCCTGAAATGTTCTGTGATTGGATATCATGCATCGAATCAGAACACAGGGGCTCAGAATCCTTAGTCCAGATTCAAGCTCAGGCAAACACAGACCACTGAATACATAACACCTTTCATATACCAAGTGGTCCGCAAGAGTACTTTGACATGGAATTTGTGGGCCGCACACTGCCTTGTCACACAGGGGTGAGGGTGGCGAGTGAAGCCAAAATTTGACACCCTCCCCGAAGCACTCACACTACCTTCCCAAGGGCTACATTTTAGACCACCCTGTTCTAACCATATAAAGTTGAGGCTGCTATTTTGTATTGGAATGGGGTGGGTTGTAAGCAAGAGGCACTGGAGCAAAAATTGCAGAGCCATGAAGTTATTGCAGAGGCATGTTGGAGCACATTAGCACCTCTGTGAATTGCCAGTGGCACGCCTGCCATTAGCTGGATCACCAGTAAAAGCTGAGGGCAGGTATTCCAGAGGAAAGCTTTTTCCTTTGAAGCTATTGAGGAGCACTTTTGCAGGAAGTCAGGCTTTGACTCATAAACCCCTGCGCGAGTTCCCTTGCTTGCTTGAGCTTGCACGGTTTAGGTGTCATTTAGGGTGAAGAAGAACAGAAGGAAAGGTGGGTGCAGCTCCCACTCAGCCAGCCACCTTCCAGATTACCGGACCTGCCGAAGCAATTAGATTAAGGCAGTCAGAGTGGCATGCAGAGTGTTAGCCTCATGGAAAACCCACTTCATGGCACTGAAATCAAAGGAGCCCAAATTCCAGAGAGACTGAGCACTGGGAGATCCCCGTAAGACCACTGGTTGCTGAATGCGCTCAGCCTCCCTGAATCCAAAACTACTTTTTAATCTCTAAAGCCTAAAGTGGATTTAGGGATTTAATCTTAGGCCTGGAGAGTTTTTTTTAAGAGTTTGGTCCAAGATCAGATTCTTAACCAGAAAGCTGGGAGGTGGGCCGTAGGTTGCTGGCAGGCCTGTGTATACTCTTCAACCGTGTAGAGCAAGAATGGAGTTTGGTACCAGGTGCAAAAATCTCCTAATATTCTTGTAGTGCAGTTCTATACATCAGAACATAAGAAGAGCCTGCTGGATTAGGCCAATGGCCCATCTAGTCCAGCATCCTGTTCTCACAGTGGCTGACCAGATGCCTATGGAGAAGCACACAACCAGGACCCTAGCTGTCAGGGGCTGGACTGAGGGGACCCTTCTTCTGAACCTTCCAAGAACAGGAGGACGATATAGATTTAGAACAGTGGTTTGCAGAAGGGCATAGTTCAGAGGCTGCAGAGGGCTGGGAAATATTGGAAGAGGAACAGCAGGAAGAAGCACAGGGGACAGGCAGCTGACAGACTCAGTGTCCTTGGAAAGCATTCCTGACCACCCCCTCCCAGGGCCAGGCGTGCATTGAGGGTAGTAGAACAGAACACTCAGAGGCAGAAAGCTCAGATTAGACAAAACAGGGGTAACGTAGAATAGGGGAGACATAGGGGGGTGGGACTTAACTTGGAGCAATGCCATTATTTAGGGAAGACTGCATTCCTTCATTGCTCTCTGTGAATTATTGAATAAATTGATTGGTAAGAAGTTTTATCATTTCCCTGCTTCTTGGCTGCCACCGTGGGAGGGATCTGATCCCCCAAAGCCTGACACTACCACAAGTATATTTTAGTTCAGTGGGACATACTTGCAGATAAGTGTGTTCAGGGCTGCAGCCCCAAATTCATTTGTGTTTTCCTTCTTTTTTAAAACAAATAAGCTTCTAGTTCTCCAGGCTGTGAACGAAAGTCCTGAAAGTGCACGAGAGCTACCAGGGTATTCTCCAAGGGCCAACATAGGAATGGAGGAAACTGGGCAGGCTTTCCAGAGGCAAGGAGAAGGGGTGTTGGTAACATTTGCAGCTTTTTGCCTGGGTCTTGTGACTGGAAGAAACCAAATCATGCAAAAAGAAAGAAAGAGAGATTTAATTTTTAAAATGGCACATGTGCAAATTTACATAACAACTACAGGCCACAGATTTGAATCCTGATCTTAATCTAACACTGTATCCACTATAACCCCACTGGATCTCATAAAGCTATCTAACATAAAAAGAGCCTTGCCAGACCACACCAGAAGTCTACAGTATCCAGCCCATCATGCTTTTTCTTACCAGGTGTTTCCAGGATGCTCACACGGAAATGCTTCCTTCCTTTTACCACCACTCAAGCTTTATTTTTATTATTCTATATCCATAATTTATTCAATTAGATTAAAGGCATTTGGGGGGGGATGAAACATTAAGGTTACCTCACATAAGAATGAAAGCATACCACACACACGCCTTTTTAAAAAACCTACTCTTCCTTATACAAAGCAGAACAAAACTTAGATGTGCAAATCTTTAAAACATTTCAGCAACTGAGGCAAGTTAAGTTTGGGAAACCAGTTTAAGGTTGCAATCCTATAACCATTTTACTTGGGGGTAAGCTCCGGGGGACTCAATGGAACTTGCTTCTGGTGTTTTATATTGTGCTTTATATTGCCATAAAGGAAATGGGTTTCCTCTAATTAAATCTTGTTTGTTATTCCAATACAGTAGTACCTCGGGTTAAGAACTTAATTCGTTCTGGAGGTCCGTTCTTAACCTGAAACTATTCTTAACCTGAGGTACCACTTTAGCTAATGGGGCCTCCCGCTGCTGCTGCGCCAACACTGCATGATTTCTGTTCTCATCCTGAAGCAAAGTTCTTAACCCAAGGTACTATTTCTGGGTAAGCGGAGTCTGTAACCTGAAGTGTCTGTAACCTGAAGCATCTGTAACCCGAAGTACCACTGTATGTGCAAAATGGCTCCCACTCCTGCATGAATTTGTTGGCACTGGGTTGGTCCTCCAGCTATTGTGCATCCCAGATCGTTGGTTATGCTGGCTAGGGCTGATGGGAGTTGGATTTGAGTGCAGGAGCATCTTCCTCTCCTGGTATTTAGAAGCACTGCTTGCCTCCAACTGTGGAGGCAGAGCATAGCCATGATGTCTAGTCGCCATCAGTAGCCCTCACCTCTGTGGAATGAGGCAGCTTCCTACACTGCGGAAACGGAATGTGAAGCAGCTGCTATGGGCAGCAGATTCCACAGAGGGCTGTGATTCTTTCCTGCCTTCATCTCCAGCTCTGCACGTCATCAAAGAGGAAGGAGGAGAAAGAACCATAGCAGGGGGAAAGGTGAATATAATGTTGACCCCGGGTTTCTGCTGCGCAAATGCGTCAGGCTGCCACACCATGAAGAAGTCGCAAAACAGGAGTTCCTCTGGGAGGAGGAATGCTTTTGGGTGTGACTGATAAAGGATCTAAATATAAAACTGACGGAGGTGGCAGAATGCTGAGAGGGTGGAATAGAGTCTATTGCATCAGACATGGGGGGATGCCGTTTGTAAATCTAAAAGCAGCACAGCGAGCAAAGAGCTGAAGCTACAACCTCTCTCCCGAATCTGCTTGTTTAGTTGTTGTTGTTGGTGGTGGTGTTTTTCGCAGTGAGTTAAAACCAGGTGCGGCCTTGCCTTCTCCTGCTCCCTTGCCATGCTCCAGCCCAGTGCCGCACCACTTCCACAGCTGCCAGAATGCCCCTTGTCTCACTGAGACATCCCCACATTTATTTCTGCATTTATACACATTTATAAACGGTTTTAAAAAACCTTTAAGCGCTAATTTTGTTGCGCTGTAGTGCAAGAGTGCCCCTCCAGGTGGCAACAATGCAGAAAACATTGGGGTTACATCACAGAGCAACTAAGAAAGCACAAGTATGCATGGACGGTCCAGTATAAACTCACCATCAATGCACTATTATTGTGGCAGTGACGTGTGGCAGAAGACACTCACAGAAAACAAACCCCTGTCTCGAGGCACCCACTAATACAAGAAAATGAAAATAAAAGTCCTGCTGTTATTTGGTGAAGGAAGTTATTGCTGCAGGGTGGGGTGATGAAATATATCCACACCCTTGAAACTAAGATGGCAGAAGAGATGGGGTGAGGAAATTGCCAAGGGGATGCCCTTTTGTTATGCCACCTTGGAGGTAATCATGACATGCACACCAACTGCAAGAACTGTGCAGCACAGAGTGGCATGATAGTTAGTTAGTTAGTTAGTTAGTTAGTTAGGTAGGTAGTTTAGTGTGCATCTACGTTTCACAGAAAATCTCCAAGTGGTTGACTTCATCCTAAAAATATCACCAGCAAAAAGATCAAATGCAAAAAAATGCAATTCAGCAACAAAGAATCCCACATGTTAGAGCAGCAGGACAGATAACAATGAAATCCGATGCCCTTCTTAAGCATCACTGTAAACTGAAACAGCTACCACATGGGGACCATAATAACAAGTAGCAGGTCCAGATACAGCGGAAACAACCAGCCCCTCTGACCAAATATACAAGCATGTATTTATAGGTAGTGCCAGCTGCAGCCCTCTGACTTCTGCTGCTCTCTCTCCCCAACTAAAATGCGGGACAAAATTACACACAAGCCCCCTGCTTTCCCCAGGGAACATTGTCTCTCATTCCCTGCACCCACTGCAAAATTATGCACATCAACATTTCTCCAGTGAAAATAAGGACATCCTGTTCCATAATAATAATAATTTTATTATTTATACGCCGCCCATCTGACTGGGTTGCCCCAGACACTCTGGGCAGCTTCCAACATATATAAGAAAACATTAAATATTAAAAAAAACCTTCCCTATACAGGGCAGCCTTCTAAAGGTTACTTGGCTCAGGGGTCACCTAGCTCCATACCTCCTGATGAAAGTGGGGACATTCTACTATACCCTCCAACATTTCTCCAATGAAAATAGGGATGTCCTGAGGTAAAGCAGGATATTCTGGCATCAAATCAGAAACTGGGATGGCGTCTGTAAATCTGGGACTGTCACTGGAAAACAGGGACAATTGGAGGGTCTGCATTCCCTCAGCTCCCTGCTCTATCCAAGGAGCAGCAACACTCATTTCTCTCTCCGACATTACCTACAAAGACCAAAAAAACCACTGACAAAAGGAGCGTGAACTGTAGCAGCCACTGGTTATAAATCCATGTGTTGGGAAGATTGTGGATAACATGTGTTTTGCTCTGACACCTAAAGCCCAGAACACCAAACCGGGGCGAATGTGTCATGGAATGACTCGGCAGAACAGTTCGGAGGCTCCAAGAATCGGTGCCCTTCATTGTCTGGGAGCCACTGAGTCAAACTGCAAAGAAAGGAAGCCTTTGAGGTCTGGGCTGCTTCTGCAAAGCACCGAAAGGCCACGTCATGCTGCTCTCTTAGACAATGTCCCTTCATGTGACCGTGCAAGCTTGGCTCACACAGCAGAGTCCAACAACTTCTTCTTCTTTTTTTTTATAAAATTTTTATTAGGTTTTCACATTTTATAAAACAAAAACAAAAACAAAAACAAAACATATATATTTTTAAACTCTTATTTTCATTACCCCCTTTCCCTGACTTCCCCCCACCCTCTCTTCATACATCCCAATTCCAAAAATTAGTTCAGCAAGTTCTTATCTCCCATCTTTAACATATTATTGTTATTTTTAAACTTAATCCTTTTTACTTATCCAAATTTAATTTATCCAATTCTCTTTTAAACATTAAATCTTTTTTTTTCTAAGGTCGACCTAATTACCCTTCCACGAATTTCTCCCTTTGTATTTTTGTTAATTATATGTCATAATGGCCAAATACAAAAATCATAAAATTTTGAAATTCTGTTCTCCCCTCCCTCCCTACCCCAGTTTCCATCCCTTCCCAAGCAATTATCCTAGCCCGGATTCCTCACATCAGAGGCCTTCAAGTCTCTGTCAGTCTCTCTCTGCCGATTTTGTTGGTAGCCCTTTTTGTTGGTCCTCAGGTCTCGAAGGAATTCTATCTCAGTCACATCATATTTTCTTCCATCCAAGATACTTAATAGCAGTTGCTGCAAAAAGTCAGTTGATCTCCCATACTCAAGGAGGAAGTCCCAATCATATTTCTTTACTCTTTTGAATTCCAATATTCCAAGTGCTCCCGGGACTTCCTCCTTCATCTTTCTCATCTTTCGCAGATTTGTAATCCAAAGATCTTCTTCTTTATTTCCTGACAATATGGGCTTCTGATTGATATTTTCCTGCACTTTTTCCATTCCTTCTTTTCTCTCTCTCCACCAGTTCCAAAAAAGTTTTTTCTGATTCAGCTGCAGATTCCTTATCAGGCAAATCCTTTATGCATTCAGCAGAGTCGTTTGTTTTGGAATTCAAGGTCATAAGTTCTTTGTTCATAGCCGTACTCTGCTCTTGCAGGATTCCCACGAGAAAAAACATTCTTTCTATCTCTACCAGTAATTTTCCCTCTGCAGCCATTGTAATGTCTCTAGTTCCCCCTAGGGGGATTACAGTTGCTTGATAGTCCTTTTCCAACAGCCCGTTACTTTGTTGTTTATGACTACGTTGTTTCCAGCCACCTCAGTTCAAAAGCAACACTTTTAGTTCAGAAAGTTATTAAATAACAAAGTTCTTAAATTTTAGCCGCCCGTTTGACAGCTCCTTTGACAGCTGTCAAACTCCTTGTTCTTTTTCCTCCGGCTCACACACAGGACGCTCCCAGGTTCGGGAGGGGGGGGGTTTACACAAAAGCTTCCAAAACTCCTCACTTTCTCTCCTGCACAAAGACTTCTTCTGTCAAACTCATGGAAATATTTTTTATCTAACACCAAAAACAGTACTCTCCACCTTAGTCCACCGATCCTTGCTTTAGATCGTTTGTAGATAGGGGGGTGCGGACTTCCCTTTAGCACATCCCCCGGTTGTACCGAATTCAAAGATATAGATTTTAAAGTCCAAATTCCATTCTACTCACGGGTTATTTGTTTCCAGTCCAAATTTTGGGAAAAAAGTCAGCGCTGTCCGGCCATGGCACGCGGCTTCGCTCCACTGAAGTAGCGGTCTACTCTCAGCACCACGCCGCTCCCCGTACCCTCTCCGTAGCCTTTAAAAAGGCTCTTCGTGGGTCAGGGAGGGCGCTTAAAGGTGCCCACCGAGTCACCAAGTCCGCAGGCTTCCGCGCCTGCGGTTTCTGAGGGTCCCCGCGTCGCCGGCGCGGTAGGACCCGTCTTCAGCAGAGCCGATTCCCTCCGGAGCTCGGAGGGAATCCGCCATTAGCCGATCGCGCTAACCCGGAAGTCAGAGTCCAACAACTTCTGACAGGCATTTGAAGTAGGCCAGCAATTCCTAAAAGGCAGGTATTTTTATATGGTTCATGTAGGCCACCTCTCCTAATTCATGCAGACAAGGAATTCATAATGTAAAGGCTCAAACTTAAAACGTGCTGTATTATTCATAAGACCAATACTGCAGAATGAGAGAGAGAGAGAGAGAGAGAGAGAGAGAGAGAGAGAGAGAGGGAAAGGGGATATAAAGAGGCTTCTGCTTCCTCCTCCTAGCACTGAAAATGTCTGTGACAGCTTAACGGAAAAACAAGTGCGGGACACACACTCACATGGATCAAATCCTACCTCAGAGTGCCAAATGGAATGGAAAAACCACCACCCTGAAGAAAAAGAATTGTAGAGTTGGAAGGGACCCCGAGGGTCATCTAGTCCAGCCCCCTGCAATGCAGGAATCGCAGCGAAAACATCCAAGACAGATGGCCATCCGACCTCTGCTTAAGGACCACCAAGGAAGGAGAGTCCACCACCTCCTGATTGTTCCACTGTAGAACAGCTCTTATCATCAGAAAGTTCCTCCTGATGTTTAGCTGGAATATCCTTTCTTGTAACTTGAAGCTATTGGTTGATGTCCACCCTCCAGAGCAGGAGAAAACAAGCTTGCTCCATCTTCCATGTGAAAGCCCTTTACATATTTGAAGATAGCTGTCATAGCTCCTCTCAGTCTCCTCTTTTGTAGGCTAAACATACCCAGCTCCTTCAACTGTTCCTCATAAGGCTTGGTTTCCAGACCCTTGATCATCTTGGTTGCCCTCCTCTGCACGTGTTCCAGCTTGTCAACATCCTTCTTAAATTGTGATGCCCAGAACTGGACACAGTATTCTACGTGTGGCTGACCGAGGCAGAATAGAGTGGTACTATTACTTCCTTTGACCTGGACACTAAACTTCTGTTGAAGCAGCCTAGAAGAGCAGGAGTCTCTAGCAACACCTCTACGATTGCAACCAGAATTATATTTTGTTCCCTTCTATGTGAATGTTTTTCATATTAATATAATCCAGTTTTCGTTACCCTCTTAGGGGTTGTTTTTAAGACCAGGGAAACATAGCCTCAGTACATAGTACTGAGCGTCATACGCTGTACACATTAGTGGCTTAAAACATGGTGAGGTTGTCGTTGCCCCCACCCCCCAAGTATTTCAAGTTCCAATTTTATGCTGCTGTACACATGAAAGGGGGGACAGGTGCACATTACCTGATATATTTTCCTCTCACGTGCAAACCCCTCCCCCCCCAAATTAAATTATCATCTGTGCATGCGCAATGGACGTCTCAAATATATGTACCTCTACTTAACCATGATTTGCGTTTTCAAATCAGATGGAAGCTGGTTTGAGGGGAAGCAGATCTAATGGCAGTATTTATCAGGGATACCTATGGATTGTGGCTAATTTCCTGTGTTCTTGGCTTCAAACACCAGATGTGGGAGCGCATGGGAGCCGAAGTAGATGGTCACATCTACGCAGCTTTAGTGGATTAGCTAATAATAATAAACAAATGGGGCCTGCTGAAAGAAAAAGTTGGTTTGTAAGAGTGTTTACTGTTTGGGGTATCAGACAACTATGTCCTTTTCCCGAGTACAGGATCCATTCCCCCAAGCTCCATTTTTTCCCCACTCCACCACCCCAATGGTCAGCTGGAATGCCATGCACAGTGTTCATGTTCAATTCCTACTGGAATACTTTGAGGGTAGGGATGGGGGGGGGGATTCAGTCCAGTTTGCATTTTAAGATGAATCTATCAAATTCACGCTTCCCAAAACAGCGTGAGAACCAAAACACAGCCATCCTTCGAAATTCACTTACCCAAATCCTGTGATGCAGTTTGCCAACCTAGAAATGCTTTTATTAGGGGAAAGTGTGTGCATGAAAATGAGTATACTAGTGAGATTAGGATTACGTTGATTGCAAAAATGGGCACATTCGTCAAGACTGCATGGAAAAATGTGCCTATGAAGAGTAATTCACAGTAAATCTGTTTCAGAAGTCAAATTTGCCAATTCCCTCTTGCATCCTTGCATTTACCCGTTGCTGGGAACTGCAGGAGGGGAAGAATCATAGAATCATAGAATCATAGAATCATAGAGTTGGAAGAGACCACAAGGGCCATCGAGTCCAACCCCCTGCCAAGCAGGAAACACCATCAGAGCACTCCTGACATATGGTTGTCAAGCCTCTGCTTAAAGACCTCCAAAGAAGGAGACTCCGCCACACTCCTTGGCAGCAAATTCCACTGTCGAACAGCTCTTACTGTCAGGAAGTTCTTCCTAATGTTTCCTAATGGAATCTTTTTTCTTGTAGTTTGGAACCATTGCTCTGTGTCCGCTTCTCTGGAGCAGCAGAAAACAGCCTTTCTCCCTCCTCTATGTGACATCCTTTTATATATTTGAACATGGCTATCATATCACCCCTTAACCTCCTCTTCTCCAGGCTAAACATGCCCAGCTCCCTCAGCCGTTCCTCATAAGGCATCGTTTCCAGGCCTTTGTCCATTTTGGTTGCCCTCCTCTGGACACGTTCCAGTTTGTCAGTGTCCTTCTTGAACTGTGGTGCCCAGAACTGGACACAGTACTCCAGGTGAGGTCTGACCAGAGCAGAATACAGTGGCACTATTACTTCCCTTGATCTAGATGCTATATTCCTATTGATGCAGCCCAGAATTGCATTGGCTTCTTTAGAGTGCTGTTGTGCTCAGGTCCTGCTCGTGGGTTTCCCACAGGCATCTGGTTGGCCTCTGCTGAATTAGATGGACCATTGCATGATCCGGCGTGCTCTCGGGTTCTTGCGTTTAGTAAAGCTTTTGCTTTCTGCACCTTCAAACCTACCTCCTCCGTTTATCGCTGAAACTCTCTTGCTTGTTTCAAGCATTCTTGCACAGTGCTGTGGGATTATTATTTTCCGCTGAACAAATGCCAGGACCCACCTTTAATTTTGGAGCTATTAAAAAACACTTGAAATCCCACCTCTTCCACGAAACGTTACACCAAGCCCTCTGGCTGCTCATTCATATGAGGTGGCATTCCATGACCTAGATTTCTCCACTCGGATTTCTCCTTAACGCACTAATTGTTCTGTTCTCTGTTCAGTCCATCTCCAGGCGCTGTTCAGTTATTGCCTTCTTGAGCAAATAAAGGGGCTTCTGAAACATCACTTGGTTCATCCCTCTAGTTCCCGCTGCTGATTATCTGTGATTCCCTGCTGGGTTGGCAGAAGGCTCAGGACAGACAAAACAAAGTATGCCTTGGCACGATGCATCATTAACTTACAAGAGTCATTGCTGTCAGGTGCTGTGATAAATGCTCGTTTACATCAGGGGAGGGCAGGAGACTTCAGCCTTGTGGGTATCTGCTTTACTGGAACCCAAAGATCCACCAACTGCAGCCAGGTACAAAGTGAAAGGTTAAAGAACCTAGTGTTTATGTTGAGGGCTTGTCCAACTTTCCCCTTGTTCCAAGGTAGTTTTTTGCTTGTCCCATGCTTTCCAGACATGGGTCCAAGAGGTTATCTGATGGTTTCGCCATTGTCCTGGGGAAAACTCACTGTTTCACACTAAATGGGAGCAAACGTCATTCCACTGAAAACCTGGTTGTCGTTTGCTCCTATTCAGAGCTAAAGAACAGCTTTCCCTGGGGAAAAGAGGCAGTATAAGCATTTCAGGGTGTTGGATTTGTGACCCTCAGTTCTGCAGTTCTGTAAGTCTGGATAAACCTTCAGCTGCTGCTAAGTACAGGAATTTGTTCTAAGAACCAAATCTGAGCTGAGCTCAAAGTTCTGCCACATAAGAATCCATTTCCAGTTACCCCACATTTTGCTCATTTCAGCTGCCTAATCTGGAGTGGCGGGAAGCTTGTTTTATTTATAAAAGTATAGGCTACCAATTCATACAATATAACACAGCACTGCACAATACGATATACGCTATACAAATGATAAGATTTAGCTCTTGGGTCAACAAAAGTATAGTGTCCAGGCCAAAGGAAGTAATAGTACCACTCTATTCTGCCTTGGTCAGACCGCACCTGGAATACTGTGTCCAGTTCTGGGTACCACAGTTTAAGAAGGATGCTGACAAACTGGAAGGTGTGCAGAGGAGGGCAACCAAGATGATCAAGGGCCTGGAAACTAAGCCTTACGAGGAATGCTTGAAGGAGCTGGGTATGTTTAGCCTAAAAAAGAGGAGACTGAGAGGAGATAAGATAGCCATCTTCAAATATCTTAAGGGTTGTCACTTGGAAGAGGGAGCATGCTTGTTTTCTCCTGCTCTAGAGCATAGGACTCAAACCAATGGCTTCAAGTTACAAGAAGGGAGATTCCAACTAAACATCAGGAAGAACTTTCTGACAGTAAAAGCTGTTCAGTAGTAGAACAGACTCACCCAAGAGGTGGTGAACTCTCCTTCCTTGGAGGTTTTTAAACAGAGGTTGGATGGCCACTTATCTTGGATGTTTTCGCTGAGATTCCTGTGTTGCAGAGGGTTGGATTGATGACCCTTGGGGTCCCTGTCAGGAGTTCAGCCTACACTCGAGTAGGACCCAACTGGCATGTTCCCTCCCTCCTGGTTGATCGTTCGGGAGCTTCATAAGCTTTCTTCAGCCCGAACATCGCAGCGACCGATGCCAACCGACACCAGCACACTTAGGGATCCACAGAGTTTGCACAGTTTTGCGTAACAGACCTCAGCAACTCAGCATTTTGGCTAATCTACTTTATTTACATATAAACACACATGGAGCACTGCAACATGGCTCCCTCTCTCTTTAGTATCAGACAGCAAAGAGAAAAAGAACAAAGGACAATAGTCCCACTTCACGGAACACAGTACTGTAGCACAAACATCCTGCCTCCATCACTTTTCACTCTGTGGAGTCAAAGCATATACCATCATGTGAAATACAAAAATCCCATGACTGCAATCATGGAGCAGGAATTCTAACAGTCCCTTACAACTCTAAGATTCAATTATTATTCTTTTGTACATTGAATGGAGAAGAAGGCATCTTGTCCTGCTTTGCCCCAGATAGCAAAATGTCATGGTCCAGTCCTGAGACCACACAGTTTGGACCTTCATGTGTAGCCCCTGGGAAGCATATTAGCAGTGGTGGCTGGTGTCCATTGGGGCAGGTGGGGGGCGCAGGCAGAGCCACCTAGTTCTAGTTTTGCTCCCATTCTCTTCCCTGCAGTGCCAGCTCCCAGCAAGACAGGGAAGTGGGGCTGACTGAGGGCAGACTGGGGTTGGTGGAACAGTCTTCTTCGTAATCTGGTAATCTTCGTAATCTGGTGAACCGGGTTCGCGTCTCCGCTCCTCCACATGCAGCTGCTGGGTGACCTTGGGCTAGTCACACTTCTGTGAAGTCTCTCAGCCCCACTCACCTCACAGAGTGTTTGTTGTAGGGGAGGAAGGGAAAGGAGATTGTTAGCCGCTTTGAGACTCCCTAGGGTAGTGATGAAGCGGGATATCAAATCCAAACTCTTCTTCATCAAATGCGGCCTCAAGGTTTAGTGATAAGAAAGTCTTCTTTGGTCAGGTCTCTGTTGTAAGCCAGCTCAAAACCACTCCCTGGGTCATAGTCAAATACAACCCTCAAGCACAGCAGGCAGGAGCTGAACCAAGGTGTGCTCCTGCCATGTGATTCACACACACCAGCATTTAAAGATATTCTACAGGTTGCTTCCAGCCGGCCTGCTTATTGAATGCTTGTCTCCATTTGTTTGCAGAAAGTTTGTGAGGAGGTTAAACGACTCCAGCCATTTCATGCACATTCGTTCTCAATTGCTTTTGATCTTAATTGTGCAGCCTGAATTTGCTGATATGTGACTGAATCCAACCTGAAAATAGCGGCCATCTGGAAGCACCCATAATTTGATGCAATATGGCCTCGAAACAGCAATTGTACAATACGGCCAGGAATTTACCCAGTTATTTATTTACCCAGTTATTTATTATAAATAACTACCCAGTTATTTATTTTCAGAGCATTTAGATCACATATATCCAGGAAGCTCTGCGGGCAGGAAGTTAACCAAAGATTGCCCATGTGATCCACACTGACGGCAGATGCCCCGTACGAGAGAGGGAATGTGCATATGTGTGTGGTGTGGTGTTGTTGTGCGGTATTCTTCATAATTGTTAAGCCCACATCGCTCCTGCATTTTCACCTTTTCAGATGCATGCTGCCAGTCTTTTCTTTACAGCCAGGCAGGTACCCAATCTGCACCATATGGATCTTGTTTCATCTCCTGGCAGAGACAGTCGTCCACACCCTGTCTTCACATTTTTATTTTTAAAAGAGACCGATTAGCTGGTTCTTCTCGTTTTAAGTCTCAGTTAACGAGACCTGGTTTTTGGCTGATGGAAGGCCACGGTTCTCGACTTGAAAGGAAAATCTGACACTATAAGTAACATGCACAGCCTTCTAGAACCATCTTCTGCTGTAGACAGTGCAGAACATAGCAGTTCTATGGGGAACCCTTGGGGTTGGGAATTCCACCCTCGTTTGGCCAGGACACTCCATATTTACATCAGCTTTATGATCCCCACCTACGCAGAGCTCTTTCCCTTGCAAGATTTAACGTCTGGAGTTTTGCAAGGTAGATTCTCAAAAATCCCATACTCTGAAAGATGCTGCCCCTGTGGCACAAAACTGGCGAAATCCATCACATACGTTTTATTTTGTTGCCCATTTTATGCAAAAAAAATATAATGAGTATTTGGCCTCCTTATTGAAGGAGGGAATTTATCACACTGACTCTTCCAAGGTGTCTTATCTGCTGAACAACTGTAGTAACAACGTTGTGGAAAATGTGGCAAGATTTTTGAGTGTCGCTATGAAATTATGTCATCATAGGTCCTAAGAACCATCTTCATACCTCATCATGTCTGGACAGTTTTATCCTAAAGAATCTCCTACTATGTTTCGTTAACTGTGTTGTGTTCCTATCCATGTATATGATGCACTTTTTTATGCCAATAAAGGAGATTGACTGATACATTTAAAGGTTGAACCTACTTCGTTTTCACTTCCCAGAATGCTATGTGAACCGAAACACAGCCCTCCTTCAAAATTCACACTAAAATTAGGAGAAAATCACACTAAAACACTGAGGAATCCTTGTGAAAACCTGTTTAAGAAATGAAAAAACAAATCCACAGACTGATGTGAAAATGTGGTGAACAGTGAGGCCACAGGTCCCCCACCCTTATTTTAATGATAATTCATTTTTCTATCGCTGTAAACCACATGTAAACCCGTGGTCAGGTTAACGTTCTAGAATATTTGTAAGCAAACAAATAAATTTCTTGCATTGACGTTGTTACTTCCACTGCTGTTTTGGGGTACTTGAAGTGCAACAAGCTCAAACGACACAAAATAATTTGCCAACTCGAAGATGAACTGAACTGCGTTTTGAAATCATGACATAAAAGCTCATTTATCTTGATGAGTCACTGGGTTCTTTGAGTCTTTCAGAATTCATTGAAGTCATGAGCTCAGGCTTTCCTCTGAAACCATGGTTACCTTAGAGCAAGGATATCCTACGTGGCGCCCTCCATATGTTGCTGAACTACAACTCCCATCATCCCTAACCACTAACCATGCTGCCTGGGGCTGATAGGAGTTGGAGTCCAACAACATCAGGTGGGCAACATGAGCCCCCAACAAAATGGGGAATTTGCTGGGACTCACTGGAGCTGATATATTTCACTGCCTTGCTACATCATTCAGTCACCAGATCCCACCATTATCTCCTCCTCCTTCCTTCCAAGTGCTGCCTACCGGTAAATCAGGCTGTTTCAACCTGCTGCATGGAGGGGCTGTTCTTGCCTCTTGATAGTCCTCACAGGGCAAACGGCGAAGGGAGAGAGGCCAGCTCCAGCTCTCGACTCACTACAAGCTGATGAGCATTCCACTTTATTTATTTCTCTGCAGCTTGCACATTGATGCACCGCCAGGAAAGCTATCTTTGTCCTGACAGGCAGCAAAACTAGAGCACACATCAAGGGAAATATGGAAGCATTTCTTTGCTAAATATACTGCATCCACAATAAGGGCAGTCTGGGTGGGAATGCCCCTCCTCCCAGACGACACTCCCCATTGGTTGAGATCTGCTGGGCCTTGATCGGGGGGGGGGGGGGCGGGGAGGGCAGGAAGAAGCTGCAGGACCCCCAGGTAGGACATGCTTGGTGTGGCACCAGAGCTTTGGAACCCCTTGCTTTCATGATGCTTTGGCTCTTTGGTGCCTTTCGATTATAGAATGTATATCACATTGGGTACTTCTCTGACACGGGTGGTGCTGTGGGTTAAACCACAGAGCCTAGGACTTGCCAATCAGAAGGTCGGCGGTTCAAATCCCCACAACTGGGTGAGCTCCCGTTGCTCGGTCCCTGCTCCTGCCAACCTAGCAGTTCGAAAGCACGTCAAAGTGCAAGTAGATAAATAGGTACCGCTCCGGCGGGAAGGTAAACGGCGTTTCCGTGCTCTGGTTCGCCAGAAGCGGCTTAGTCATGCTGGCCACATGACCCGGAAGCTGTACGCCGGCTCCCTCGGCCAATAAAGTGAGATGGGGGCCGCAACCCCAGAGTTGGTCACGACTGGACCTAGTGGTCAGGGGTCCCTATACCTTTACCTTTACTTCTCTGACAAAACAGGCAATCCATAAGTTTTAAGAGGAGGAGGATAGCGATAGCGGCAGAAGCCAGAGGGGATAGGAAATAGATCATTTAAGTGGCAGTTAAGATGACTCACTGTGGGACGCAGGTGGCGCTGTGGGTTAAAGCCTCAGCGCCTAGGACTTGCCGATTGAAAGGTCGGCGGTTCGAATCCCTGCGGCGGGGTGCGCTCCCGCTGCTCGGTCCCAGCGCCTGCCAACCTAGCAGTTCGAAAGCACCTCCGGGTGCAAATAGATAAATAGGGACCGCTTACCAGCGGGAAGGTAAACGGCGTTTCCGTGTGCGGCTCTGGCTCGCCAGATGCAGCTTTGTCACGCTGGCCACGTGACCCGGAAGTGTCTCCGGACAGCGCTGGCCCCTGGCCTCTTGAGTGAGATGGGCGCACAACCCCAGAGTCTGTCAAGACTGGCCCGTACGGGCAGGGGTACCTTTACCTTTACCTTTACCTAAGATGACTCACTGGCCTAGCACAATGAGATTGAAACCACCAGGTGACAAATCATTTGCTCACAAGGTTGCTAAGGTCATATCTGCACTATGCATTCAAAGAGCATGGCTTCCCCCAAAGAATCCTGGGAACTGTAGTTTACCCCTCACAGAGCTACAGTTCACAGCACCCCTTAAAAACTACAGCCCTTCCGGGCTGTCCTAGTCATCCGCATGAATCTAAGAGAACAAGGGAGGCTTTACCTCCACCAGACAGAACTAGGGGCGACTCCCAAACCAGCTAGGGAGACAACTTGCTGTAGTTTTTAACACCTCCACAGGCAGTGAACATGGCTGTTGTCAAGCCAGCATCTGTTCAGGGCTGCCCTGTGTCGGCCAGCCACTTACTGTAACAACTTCACGGTGAGTTCCGGCACCTATTTTTCCTGAAGCACTGGATAGATGTGTCACAAGTTCTGCATCAGGCCCCCCGCTGTGTGTGTTGCTGCATTCAAACTACAGCCGCACAAAATTTGGTTTCCCATAACAGAGGTGCAACATTGTGAAGAGGCCTTCAGATCCTGCAAAGCCCTCGATGAACAGCTTAAGCTGCAATATACTGTGCCCACTTAATTGCATTTCACCAAATACTCTTCCACAGGAACATAAGAAGAGCCTACTGGATCAGCACCCTGTTTTGTCGGTGGCCAACCAGATTCCTGTGGGAAACTCGCAGGTGGGACCTGAGCACAAGAGCCCTGTAGTTTCCAGAAACTGGTATGCAGAAGAATTACAGTGGTACCTGGGGTTAAGAACTTAATTCGTTCTGGAGGTCTGTTCTTAACCTGAAACTGTTCTTAACCTGAAGCACCACTTTAGCTAATGGGGCCTCCTGCTGCTGCCGCTGCGCCACCGCCGCACAATTTCTGTTCTCATCCTGAAGCAAAGTTCTTAACCCGAGGTAATGTTCCTGGGTTAGTGGAGTCTGTAACCTGAAGCATATTTAACCTGAAGCGTATGTAAGCTGAGGTACCGCTGTACCGCCTCTGACTCTGGAAGCAGAGCATAGCCACCATGACGAGTAGCATCAATAACCTTTGGGCAGTGGAGGACAGGAGTGCCTGGCGTTCTCTGGTCCATGGGGTCACGAAGAGTCGGACACGACTAAACGACTAAACAACAACAACAAATCAGGAAGCTGCGCTATATTGGTCCACCTAGCTCCCTAAGGCCTACACTGGTTGGCCACAGCTCTCTCTAGAAGTTTTAGATGGGGAGTTTTGTTGGGGATCAAGCCTGGGACCTTTCGCATTCAAGGTACCTGCTTTCCCCACTAGGCCTGATGTCCACCTCTTCCCAGAGAGGTCCGCTTCCTATCAGTGTAGGCAAGAACCAAGTGGCGTTCCTGAATGACCAGGCTCTTGTATTTTCCCGACAGAACTGTGTCTGTGTGAAACACAAAGCTCTTCTGTCTTGTTTCGTATGGCACAAAAGCTGTCTCTTAGAAGCAGTTGCAGCTTCCTATTGGTGTTCTCCCGTGGCAAATGTTTCCAGAAATGTGACAGGGCCTGATTAACAGGAGAAAGGTGCCTTTCCATTTTACAGCCTTTTTTCCATCAAAGAGAAATATATATACAGTGGTACCTCGGGTGAAGTACAGTGGTACCTTGGGTTACATACGCTTCAGGTTACATACACTTCAGGTTACAGACTTTGCTAACGCAGAAATAGTACCTCGGGTTAAGAACTTTGCTTCAGGATGAGAACAGAAATCGTGCTCCGGTGGCGCAGCGGCAGCAGGAGGCCCCATTAGCTAAAGTGGTGCTTCAGGTTAAGAACAGTTTCGGGTTAAGTACAGACCTCCGGAACAAATTAAGTACTTAACCTGAGGTACCACTTTACTTAATTCGTTCTGGAGATCTGTTCTTAACCTGAAACTGTTCTTAACCTGAGGTACCACTTTAGCTAATGGGGCCTCCCGCTGCCGCCGTGCCGCTGGCATGCGATTTCTGTTCTCATCCTGAGGTAAAGTTCTTAACCAGAGGTACTATTTCTGGGTTAGCAGAGTCTGTAACCTGAGGTACCACTGTGTGTGTGTGTGTGTGTGTGTGTGTGTGTATTGCTAACATTCTCGACTGCACTGAAAGCCTTCCCTGCCCACCCCCTCTCTTATTTCCATATTTTAATTCCAAACTGGAATCAACATTGTACAGAATATTTAATATTGTTAAAATCAGCACACACACACACACAGAGAGAGAGAGAGAGAGAGAGAGAGAGAAGGAAACTCATCCCTGGAGCAGCTTCATAAAAAAGGAACCAAGTTTTTCATCCAAGGAGGGGCCATGTACCAGCATGAAGCCCCCAGGTGGCCATGCACACACATGCACACACGTGCGTAGAGAGAGAATGCTTGTGCAAAGATCTGACAGGGATGGTCCCAATGTGGGATTTTGCACTCAGCTGTGCCGCTCACCAAGCAAGGCTTGTTACCATGGCAACAGGAAAACCACATGACATCCACACTGCGCACACACACACACACAGAGAGAGAGAGAGAGAGAGAGAGAGAGAGAGAGAGAGAGAGAGAGATATGCAGGGAAACTTAAAGGCTCAGGCAGGGTGTCAGATGGTGGTCCCAGCCATTCCGCTGCACACACAATAGTTTTTTTTGCTGCGAACAGGGAGCTGATTCCTAGGCGTCAAAAACGCACACACCACGTAGAGAGGAAGGACGGATCTCACGGTTCTCTCCTTCAAAATGCAGATATGAAAGAATGACAGGCAAAAAGGCTGAGGTGTTGCTCATGCGTGTTTTGAAGTGGGGGGGATACACACACACACATACAGAGAGAGGCATGTTTTGTACCTAATGCCACACATGTGTATCAGGAGGCCAGGGATGCATTTCCAAGTTGTCCAAAACTGTGTTGTGAAGCAAACCCACCCCAAGGAGTGGTGGATCCTAAACAATCTTTCAGACGCCAGGCTGCAATTAGCATTTGCTTGTTGTGCCAGGAGAAGGAAACTTTAAATGTCTCCAGTTTGCTTCCCCCTCCCCCTCCCGTTTACCAGGAGTAAACAAAAGACCACCTCAGACCCACAGCAAGATCTGTATCTCCCTGTGTTCCCTTGAAACTCCCCAAAGGTGTGTATTAATTTGATTCCATCTTTGTTTTGGTCCAGCTGTAGCATTTGTCTGGGCACCTCCAGACTGTCAGTGTTTTGTGATCGGTATTTTGTGGGGAAGGGACTATTTGGAAATTGGGGGTCCCACCAGACTCATACTTCTTCTTCTTTTTTTTTTTTTTTGCAATACAGTCAGCAAAATGCAAGTGGGACGCAGGTGGCGCTGTGGGTTAAAGCCTCAGCGCCTAGGACTTGCCGATCGAAAGGTCGGCGGTTCGAATCCCTGCGGCGGGGTGCGCTCCCGCTGCTCGGTCCCAGCGCCTGCCAACCTAGCAGTTCGAAAGCACCTCCGGGTGCAAGTAGATAAATAGGGACCGCTTACCAGCGGGAAGGTAAACGGCGTTTCCGTGTGCGGCTCTGGCTCGCCAGAGCAGCGATGTCACGCTGGCCACGTGACCCGGAAGTGTTTGCGGACAGCGCTGGCCCCTGGCCTCTTAAGTGAGATGGGCGCACAACCCCAGAGTCTGTCAAGACTGGCCCGTACGGGCAGGGGTACCTTTACCTTTACCTTTACCAGCAAAATGCATTGATGCAGTATAAATGCATCAGCAGGCGGGTTTATACTGTCCACACTTGATTCCACGTGATTAGTTGTTTGACAATGCTTCCCCAATGTTGCAACATTATTGCTGTATCTGGAGAGGCACTTGTGTGCTATAACAGAACAAAAAACCTGAGAACAACCCAGAATATTTGTAGTATGAAAAGTTACAGGATTTCAGCCCCGAATGGAAATGAAGCTGTATGTCCATCCTGAAACTTTTTCAGGCGCAAAAAGCTTTGAAAATGGGATCACCTATAATTACCCTGAAACCACCATGAGCACAAATCATCACAAATGTACAGTAAAACTGATGTCTGAAGAAACCCTTACGTTTCTACAATTAAATTAGTGGGCTCTGTCGCCCTAGTGCAACAAATCCACTTTAAAAACAAAACAGACTTTTTTGCAGTTAGGAAAGTGATGGGGAGAGGCACAGAAAAGTCTGGAATGAAAAGGTGCTTCACAGGAAGACACCCTGCAACCAAATCCTGATGAAGGCAGCAGGGGGAGTGCTCATTGCCATATAGCCTTTCCGCAAACAAATCAGAATAAATGCTAAATAAAGACTGGACGTAATTGAACCTCCATGTAAACTTGGTGCAAACAAACCAGGACGAATGCTCAATAAACAGATCAGCTGGAGGAACCCATCTGTTTTGTATGTGTCAGCTTTCTGAGACGTGCAAAGTGGAAGAAGTGTGCATGCACATGAAAGCTTATGCCAAGAACAAACTTAGTTGGTCTCTAAGGTGCTACTGGACAGTTTATTTATTTTTTATTATATTTCTACTGCATCAGACCAACACGGCTCCCTACCTGAATCTCATTCCAAGTGTCTTTCAGGAAAAGGAGCCTCATGGTGGGATCTGATTTGGTTACAGAAAAATGCTAGAGAGGTCCAGAGTTCTGTGCCGGCCCAGTTTCTCACTTAACGGTGATCAAACATAAGTAACTCACTGCAAATTGCTTGAGTACTTCCAGGAAGGAAGGAAGGAAGGAAGGAAGGCTAAAAGGCTGAAATTCAGGAAACAATAAAGATGCTGCACCTTTTTGTCTGACTGACAGAATGGAATATATTCTCCTCTATGTCATTCTAGCACTGCCTGCTTAAAAACAACAACCACCCCACTGTATATGATTCTAAGGCAGTGTGCACACTCCCACTATCCAATGCTCTCCCATCACTGCTCTGAGAAGCGGTGTATGTGCTTGTTGTTGTTGTTTAGTCTTTTAGTCGTGTCCGACTCTTTGTGACCCCATGGACCAGAGCACGCCAGGCACTTCTGTCTTCCACTGCCTCCCGCAGTTTGCTCAAACTCATGCTGGTAGCTTCGAGAACACTGTCCAACCATCTTGTCCTCTGCCGTCCCCTTCTCCTTGTGCCCTCCATCTTTCCCAACATCAGGGTCTTTTCCAGGGAGTCTTATCTTCTCATGAGGTGGCCAAAGTATTGGAGCCTCAGCTTCAGGATCTGTCCTTCCAGTGAGCACTCAGGACTGATTTTCTTAAGAATGGAAAGGTTTGATCTTCTTGCAGTCCATGGGACTCTCAAGAGTCTCCTCCAGCACAAGTTAACCTTAATTCATATCTAGCTCGCATCTACTTTTCCTGTCATTCTCTGGGTAATACTGCGTTCTGATGCAGTTTTCTCCCAAGCAGCTTTGATCTGAATTGATAAAAAAGAACAACCTAGCTGCATTTTGAGCTTGTAGAATGTACACACTCTTCGTGGGATCGCCGGGATGTGCATGTCAGCAGACAGAGGACATGCTGAGCTAGCAGGAGCTCTGAATCATTTGGTTAATTTTATTTCCCACAGTATACTAATGGTTCTCTTGTGCCACACAGCACACAGCTTGTGATTTCATGTTCTTAGTCAGGGGTTACCAATCAGTTCAGGCTCCTGGCATTGACATATTTTGATTTTTGAGCAAGTGACAGTGGTATGGATGCCACAACCTCCCACCATTTTTCTCCCTTGGATCAGCTACCCACCCCCAAAGACAGAAACAGAGAAAACACACACACACACACACTTTGGTTTTCCAAGCATTTGATCCAATAAAATTTATCTGAGCCTTGAAAAGCACCATAGAACTGAAAGAGGAAATGGGAAAGAGTGTCCCTCTTCCCACTTCCTCCTTCCCACTTCCTCCTTCCCACTTCCTCCTTCCACCTTGTGACAAAGAGGGCTGTGAGTAGAGGAGGCTCAGAGGTTTTGTGGGTGACATGGTAGGACCCCAAGGATGCCTTCCTGCCCATGGGTACCACATCAGGGGCCTCTGCTCTAGAGAAAGCCAAAGCAACACAAAGTGGTTGAATGAATGCCCACTGATACCAACAAGGGCTGGCTTTGGACCCCGAGGAAAGGCAGAGAGGGCTAGTGAGCGTCTCTTTGGAACAAGTGGGTCTCTTTTCACTCCTCTTCAGCCAGACTCCAGAATGAACTGATGTCAAACAAATAATCATCGACTGGAGCCAGGGCACAAAGAGGAGCATTCTTGGGAGTGTTTTCTTTGCCTTCTTGTGTCCTAAATCCATCAGAAGATTAATGCTAGAGCAGAATCAGGTGGGAACTGGTACAGCTTCTTCCATTTCCTAAATCAACGATGTAGAAATGATTAAAAAAAACTAGTGTTTGTGGGAGGAGGGATATTGGTTTGTTTTTTGGTTCTGGTTTTTTTTGGAGGGGGTTCCTCGTTTTGTATTTTTCTGTTGTGAACTGCCCAGTGATCTTCAGATGAAGGGTGATATACAAATTTAATAAATAAAATAGGGATAGGGAACCTGTGACCCTCTAGATGTTGTTGGACTCCCAACTCCCATCAGCCTCAGCCAACATAGGCCAAGGTTGTGGGATGCTCAGAATCACAGTCCAATAACATCTGGAGGCCAATCGGTCCTCCACCCCTGTCCTAAATAAATGTCTGAATCACAGCAGCTTATGACATGATGCTCCAGCTGTTTCAAGTAGGTTTGAAAGGAGACAAATCCCTCTGCCCCCCCCCCCCCGTTGTGACATCTCTGGATCATTCCTTTCAGATACACTGTGTACCTAAAGCATTACAGCTTTCCATCTTCCTGAGAGTTCCTAAGGGGAGCTGCCTGCCAATTTTTTCTCCTTCTCAACACAATATAATTCAGACCTGTGCTGAGACATTTGTCATACACCTACATGGTTCTTTTGTATGTGTGTGTGTGTAGAGGCGAAGGGAGCTACTCATTACCACTATCATATATACTAATGCATCTGTTGTACTGTTTCAGGGAGTGTTCCTCTACCCATTTTCTCTCCACCCACCCCCATGCTGGAATTGCTTAGCTAATACTAACCTAGGAATCTTCAGCAGCCCTCTGCTATCACACAAACATTTGCTGGAATTCAATCTGTTTGCAAATTTAAGAAGGCAGCGGTTTCTAACCAGCTATGCTTTAACATGGATTTTTGAATTACTTGAATTTCTGCATATTTGGTTTGAGATCTTGCCAGTTAACAGATTGGCTGCATTGTATGCCATGGTATCAAGCATAGGCGGATTTAGGGGCACAGACCCTCAGAGGTGCCCCTGGGGGCTCCACAACTATGATGTTGAATGGAATGCAAGAAGCAGAGGGAGCCAAATTTTGGGGTTGCACAGGGCACCACTGACATTAGAAAACCCAAAGTCCTCCATTGGTTAAAAAAATATACTTAGCACAGCAGCTAGCCAGGAACAGCGCTGATATAAACAAATATTTGTGCATATACCTTGATGTTTTGTGTAGTGGTTAAGAGCGGTAGACTTGTAATCTGGTGAACTGGGTTCACGTCCCCGCTCCTCCACATGCAGCTGCTGGGTGACCTTGGGCCAGTCACACTTCTCTGAAGTCTCTCAGCCTCACTCACCTCACAGAGTGTTTGTTGTGGGGGGGAAGGGAAAGGAGAATGTCAGCCGCTTTGAGACTCTTTCGGGTAGTGATAAAGCAGGATATCAAATCCAAACTCCTCCTCCTCCTCCTCCTCCTCCTCCTCCTCTTCTTCTTCTTCTTCTTCTTGATGTTTTGTTTGTTTTTAAACAATGAGGACTAGAACTTTGCCTTTTTCTTTTTTAAAAAAAAAAAAACAGAGCAGATTTTCTCAGGATTCTGAGCACACCGTTAGATGCTGTGTTATGCTGTGTCTGCACCTGTTGATTGGCAAAGCACAAAACACATGGCCAGGTTGAGCTGTGCAATCTGCAGTGTGTTGTGCACTCACTTCCATGCATTCAGCGGTCTTCATAGCACCGACTCTGGTCTCAGATTGCTTGGGAGAAATCCTGGTGATGAGGGGACTTAGGCAGTTGTGGGAAGGCCGGGACCTTCCATCTCTGCAACTGCTTCATAGGAGCAAGAGTTTCTGTGCTCTCATTAGACCTGGCACTCTAGTGGGGGTCCTGTTTTTTTTTCTAATAAAGAGTTAACGTCACTTACTTTGTGTGATTGACTGCTGGCTCCCTCCTGTCACCTTCCCTTGCTAGCAATTGACCAGCCTGCCTAGGCTTACACTTTGAAGCATACAGTGGCAGGCTTAAGCCCCATTGCTTTCCAATGGGGTGGAGGTCTGCCTCGCTTTCTATAGATTCCACCTCTATTTTTTATTTTTTAAAAAAGATTTTATTGATTTACACAAGTGTTTGCAATGTCTCTTTCTCTCTCGTATTTTCCCCCCATGTAACATTTTTACAAATCAGTTTCATTTGTTGAGACATTAGGAAGAAAAGGGGGAAAGAGGTGGAGGGGGGGGGGAAAGATGGGTGGGGGTGGGGTCGGGTGGCGATGTTTCTATTTTACTTACTATATGTGGGGTTTGGTGTCAGCGTTGCTTGTGCAGGTTCTTTGCTCTTCGCTTATGTTCCTCTGGTGGTGAGAGAGGTTGGGATTGGCCTAGGGTGTGGTTATTCATTTGTGGTTGGCTGTGGTGATGTTTGTTTTCATGTGTGAGTGGGGTGGGTGGGTGTTTTGGATCAGGTTAGCCATATTGATTTGTATGCTGTTGGTGGATTTTTGTCGTTGTCCTGTTGGGCTGTGTATGTGATAAAGGGGAGCCATATCGCGGTGAAGGTGTCTTCTTCTATTTGTCCCCGTGTCAGTTTCAGTTTATTGGTTAATTTTTCTAGTAGGGCTGTTTCCCATACTATTTGGTACCATTGGTCCATGCTCACTCCTGACAGGCCTCTCCAGTGTCTGGCTATGATGCTTTTGGCTGCTGAAAGCAGGTGGGTTAGATTCCACCTCTATTCATACCTATTTGAACAGATACCGTTGCATGTTTTGCTGAGCCCTCTAACTGTAGCATGGCTGGAGAACCTCCACCCAGAGATCACACAGACCTTAACACAGTCTAAAATTTCAGGTGTCGCTTGAGCCATCACTAAAATGCAGCAACTTCTGGAGAGAAGCAAACCCTTTGAAGGGCACACGGCAGCTGTATGTGCTACCTTCAGAGAAGCATTGCAGAAAAGGCAAATTGCCCCTGCCATGAATTAATTGGAGTGAGAAGCTCAATCAGCTGGAAATTAGTCAGGACACCGACACTAACATCCCTATTCTTGGAAAACGTGTCAGAGAATTTTTTTACACTTTGGGGCAATTCTAATAGGAGAGAGCTGAAGACGAGCAAAAGTCGTTGTGTTCTTGAGGTTTTAAAAAGGAACTGACAGCTTGATAGAACAGAACATCTGCAATAAGCTAAATGCACCACTCTTACCACTCTTATTCACTTATGAAAGTATCGCTGGGTGCTTTTTCAAAGCTGTCCATGCCTCAAGACTTTGCCGTAAGCAGAAAGAGGAGTGACAATTTGAAAGCGTACAAGGATGTCTGAGAAAAAGAATCCAAACACCAATCAGGGGATAGGAAACAGGGCAGCTGTCTTCACTGAAACTAAGGCATGGCCAGGCCAAAAGTCCATCCTTGAAACCATTAACATGATGTCCAGTAAGATCTGACTGAAACAGTACTGTAGTGGTATCTACCTGAAGATCTTTAGTCTGTTTATCATCATAAAAATAGACTTCCTTTAGAAATAAGGTATGCACTTCCTTTTTCCTAACTAGTTCTGGTTCTCTTCACCTTGAGGAGGGGTGAACACTCGTAGGGTTGCCATATGTCCTCTTTTTCCAGGTACACATCCTCTTTTTCATGGGTAGAGTTGTCATAGCAATCCATAGTTAAAAGTAGAAGTTGGCAAATGTCTCCTCTTTTTTGCTCTTCAAAATTTGGCAACCCTGCTCAGGGTTCTGGCCCCTTCAATCCTTGGCCACTGGAAATCCAGGAATCTTCCATCATGCAGATGTTGAAGGGCCTAGAAGCCACATGAGTCAAAAGGTCCTAATCCAGGGGAAAGGACTGGTCCAAAAGACATTGGTCCCCAGCACCCACCCATCATCTTGTTGTGAACTGCCCTGAGACCTCCAGGCATAGGGCAGTGTATAAGTTGAATTAACAACAACAACTGTACCCAAGGCTGCCAAATTATCTGGACACCTGAGACGGAAAACTCCACAAGCACTTCCCCCTCGTAATAGAAATGCAATAACAATGATAACAATAATATGTTAAAAGGATAATAATTTTCTCCCCTTTTCATGGGAACCAAAATCAGTGCCTGAAGCAACCACCTCTTTGCCTAATGGTGGGACTGGTCCTGGCAGGGATTGCTAAACCGACCTAGAAGCATATTGTGTTTACTCTCTCAAACCCCTCTGCACATGGCAAAGAATGGGGTGACCTGTTGGGGTGAAGAAAGAAAGTTTACTAAGGGCATTATTTTTAACCAACACTGTCAAATCCAAAAGTATAATGCACCACATACTGAAATGTTGTTTAACAAATTGTTTTTTCCCCTTTTGTTTGTCATAAACAGCTTCTTCTTTTTTTAAGAAGAAGCAGGTTGTGTTTGGCGTTTAAAAAGATGCACACATATTCTGGTTTCTGTGTGTTTAATGGAATCATAAGGTTTCACATTCTGAGTAAGACTGCTTGATGTCCTTTATATTCCAGTCATATTTTCCTGACCTTTATCAGTAGTCTTGCCTGTCAGAATGGACTTGGCAGAAAATACTTTGGTGCAATTGTTCCCTTGTGTATCTGTCTGAACTTGAATGTGGAAATCATGAGTAAAGAGCTTAAGCAGAATGAGATTTAGAATTAGAAGAAGAGGAGACAGATGGAGACAGTTTCTTCCATGGGCTCTTTCTATCTTATCAACTCACAGGTCTAAAAATCACAGAGCAACACCAAACATATGGTAACACAGTGACCCACTACTGTGGAAAATGTTTTGTCTGTCCATCTGTCTGTCCGTTATACATATGGGCACTTATTGAGATTTCATCATTCAGTCTGGAGGAACCAGGTTTTGTATACATTTTGAAGCAACTCGGTGCCACTTCGAAACAAAATGGTGGAGCGAACCATTCCGAACTGGGGACCCAATTTGGAATTATGGTTCCCGAGATGAAGGAGTGGGTTTTGGTCTATGTTTGGAAACCACTGGGTGCCATTTTGCTTCAAGATGGCAGACTGAACCTTTCAAAAATCACAGATTTAAACCAACATTGACAGGAAAGTAATAGGGCTGAATCCCAAACCAAATCAGGCCAATTCTGGAAGATCCAGGTGTTGACTGAGTCAGTTAAGACAAGCCTGGATTGTTCAGGGTTAAGCTGCTTGGAACAATCTGAGATTGTCAGAGGGGCAGGACATTGGGTGGGAAGAAGGAGGGGCAGCAGCATCTACAAAGAGCAGCATGTGGCAACAGAGCTTTCAAACAGCCCCACACACCAATTTTGCTCTGTGTGTGTCTGTTCCCAACTGGAATACGCATGTACGCAGTCAAACTGAGCAGGACTGAACCCTCTGGTCCCGAGTTGGTCCTGCTGACTGCACAACCTCCAATCATCAGAAAGATGGGGAGCAGCAGAAAGAGAGAAAGAAAAGTAGGTGGTCCAACCCATCCTAGGCTCCAGCCCCATCTCCCAATCGCATGTGGCCCCCAACACATTGCTCTTGAGGAAATATGTCCCTCAGTAGAAAAAAGAAAAAGGTTGCTACCTTAGGTGAGATCTCCAGCTGCTTTTGGACTACAAATCCCATCATTCCCAGCTAGCAAGACCAGTGGGCAGGGATGGTGGGAACTGTAGTCCAAAAACACCTGGAGACCCAAGTTTGGGAAACCCTGGGTTAGATAAAGGAATTTTTGTCTCACGAACCATTTTCTGCCACATCTAAGCAAGGCCAGTACATAAGAGCCTGCTGGCCCATCTAGTCCTGTATCCTGTTCTCAAAATAGTTAACCAGATGCCTGTGGAAAACCCACAAGGCACACCTGAGCATCACATTCTCCCTTCCTGCAATTTCCAGCAACAGATATCAGAAGCGTTCTGTCTTTGACTGTGAAGGCAGGGCATAGTCTCCATCATGGCTAGACTACATCAGGGCTGGCCCAGGACATCTTGCCGTCTGAGGCAAAGGAAAGGATGACGCCCCTTCCATTGGCAATTTACTCTTACTTCGACGCTGGTGGTAAGATAGTCCACTGCTACTGAGGGCAGTAGGTTTGTTAGGTGGTGGAGAGAAGGTTGTGTGGCCCACAGACAGAGGGGAGTCATTGGGTGAGAGACCCAGGGGGAATGCCAGGAGGATCTGATCCTATTGCTTGAGGTGCCTGCCTCACTTTGCCTGTTGGCAGGGCCATCCCTGCTGACAGATGACCCTTGCAGTGCTCCCTGTTGGTTATTATTAGTATTATTACTTGGTTGCTGTGAGGGCAGAAGCAGCTTGTCAAGTGGGGCAGAGCCACTACGCTAATTTCACATCAGGTGGGCCGTTGTTGATTACCAGCAGGAAGAGGGACAGAAAGGCAGGGTGGTCAGCATGGTGCAAAGGCACCAATGGGTGTGTCAGATTGGCTCTGCTGATGTGTTTGCACCATGCCAACCTCCTCTCCCCCTCCTGGTAAGCAATGGTGACCCACCTGTCAGAAAACTTGCGCAGTTGCTCAGCCCCCACTCCAGCAAGCCACTTTTGTATGAGGGTCCAGAGTCTGCTCCTGGCAAGACATGGTACAGTTCAGTTCTGTATTTCTTTAGTCACTCTAATATTATAACGACAGGATTCTATCCAATTAATGGAAAGAACATTTGTTTGTAGGCTCGAGATCCCTATTAAAAGATAGCAACTTTCTTGAGCACAACTGCAGAGTCTTGGGTGGCAGATGGCATCAGGTTAAGTTTGCTTTGTTCTTGTTTTTATTATTATTGACGAAATGTAGGGACGAGGATATGGTGCTGCCTTGACTGCAGAGGTTCAGCTTGGGAAATGCATTCAGCTTTAATGAAAGATCTTCACCAGCTTAAATGCAGCTTTGAGCTTTTAAGGAGGAATGCTCTCAATCTTGAAAAGAAGTATTGCCATTAAATAGCAAGCATTAAGTAGGAATCCAATCAAAGAAAAAGGAAGACGTATCCAGCCTTTGCTTGATTGGGTTCATCCTTCTCTGACTTCCTCTGGACTCATAAATGACAAATGAACGTAAAATTATTACCTCATTTGCTTTGCAGAGCAAAGATCAATTACCCTAGGACACTGGTAAATGACATCATTACTCCTGCTCTGAAAAAAGTAGTGGAGCTGTTCTTTCCTACATTTCCCTTTCACTGTGCCAATAATACTAAGAGAAGCTTTAAAATGCTTCCTTTCCTAATGCCTAGTCTAGTGTGCAGATTTTTTTTAAGGAGGGTGGGATTTCAGTTGTCAAAATTTGCATTCATTCTTCAGCCCATGGGGGTGAGCAACCCACCACAGAACCTCATAGCAGCATACAGCGGGAATAAAGCTATGTTGCTTATTATTGACCAGGTAAGGGCAATCCCTCTGCTTAACTTGCTGATATTTATCTGCTGGCTGGCAGTTTTGATGGTAACAATATCATTTCTGCAATCCACATCGAATCAATTCCTCAATAAATAAGTTTTGAAAAAACAGGGAATGCTGCAGTCATCACTTGTCTGCTTTCTATTGACTTCAGTGAAAATTAGAAATATGCCACCCACCCTTGGGAGTGTTTCCAACCTCACTTTTGCTCCCTTATAGTACCAATGATGCTCTCGGACCAATAAAACAGCACCATGCAAATTAGGGAAGAAGAAAGGATAGTGGCTGGTTCCTTAGCTTCTAATGTGTTCCATTCCAAATGGTGAGCAAGCTTCCAATCTGTAGATCACAGAAAACTAGGAAGTAGGTCTTGAAGCTGCCACTAATAATTTATAAGAAATTTGTTGCAGCTGAGGTTGAGGCCAATCTATTATTATTATTATTATTATTATTATTATTATTATTATTATTATTATTAATACCCCGCCCATTTGGCTGGGCTTCCCCAGCCACTCTGGGCGGCTTCCCAAAAAAATATTAAAATACTGTAATGCATCAAACATTAAAAGCTTCCCTAAACAGGGCTGCCTTCAGATGTCTTCTAAAAGTCTGGTAGTTGTTGTTCTCTTTGACATCTGGTGGAAGGGCGTTCTACAGGGAGGGTGCCACTACCGAGAAGGCCCTCTGCCTGGTTCCCTGTAACTTAGCTTCTTGCAGTGAGGGAACCACCAGAAGGCCCTCGGTACTGGACCTCAGTGTCCGGGCTGAATGATGGGGGTGGAGATGCTCCTTCAGATATACTAGACCGAGGCCATTTAGGGCTTTAAAGGTCAGCACCAACACTTTGAATTGTGCTTGGAAACGTACTGGGAGCCGCTCCCAGTCACCAGTCTAGCTGCCGCTAGAAAAACAACAAATCCTTGGTGTTCTTCAGTGACCCTAGAAGCCAATCCTCATTGGCTGACTCATTACCTTTTACTCCTTTGATTGGCTGCAATCATCACAAAGGATGAGAAAACTCTTTCTCAATGGCTGAAAATATATCCATTTATACTGCTTGGGCACCTCAAGGATACGTGAGGTGGGCACTCTTAACAAACTGCAGTTCCTAGGATTCTTTGAGAGAAGTCATGTGCTGTTGAATGTATCATGTGCATGCAGCCTCAGAGCTGGAAGCCAAACGTTACACAAGGAGTTGTGGCTCCATAGGCTGCAAAATCTATGCATCCAGGAACACTGAGAATAAAAGTGATTCAGGTTCAAGACAACAGTGTGCAAGTTCTGTTACGTATGATGGAGCTTCAAGAAGAAAACAACTAAAGTTGCTTAGGAAGAAGATATTGGAGCGCACCAAAACATTTGCCCATGTGCACAGAAAGCAGTAGATCTAGCTGAAAGGCAACTTGCAGATATCATTACAGTGGTACCTCAGGTTACATACACTTCAGGTTACAGACTCCGCTAACCCAGAAATAGTGCTTCAGGTTAAGAACTTTGCTTCAGGATGAGAACAGAAATCGTGCTCCGGTGGTGCGGCAGCAGTGGGAGGCCCCATTAGCTAAAGTGGTGCTTCAGGTTAAGAACAGTTTCAGGTTAAGTACGGACCTCCAGAATGAATTAAGTACTTAACCCGAGGTACCACTGTAATTATTATTATTATTGTACAATTACAGTGGTGCCTCGCAAGACGAAATTAATTCGTTCCGCGAGTTTTTTCGTCTTGCGATTTTTTCGTCTTGCGAAGCACGGACTTTGGAAAAGCTTCAAAAATCACCAAAGTCTTCAAAAACCTCAAAAAAAGGCTACCACACCGCGTGCTATGAGTTGCTCCTCGAACTGAATGCACGGTTTTAAGAAAAAGGAAACAAACTTGCAAGACAAAGGAAACAAACTTGCAAGACGTTTTCGTCTTGCGAAGCAAGCCCATAGGGAAATCCGTCTTGCGAAGCAACTCAAAAAACGAAAAACTCTTTTGTTTTGTGAGTTTTTCGTCTTACGAGGCATTCGTCTTGCGAGGTACCACTGTATAAGATTATTGTATAATCTTAGAAGGGAGAGTGGCTGTGAAGGGTCATGACTGTGACTGTGACCATGAAGAGAACCTGTGCTTCTGAATTTGCCACTATACTGCTGATGTAGGGAAAACTACCTTTCCCAGAAGTCACGTGCTCTAAATGTTATGGTGTGTATGCTACCTAAGAGTCAGTTCCCATCACCATTTCCTACTAGCTAAAACCAACAGCCGTTGACTGGCTGACTTGGCACACTGACTATTTTGCCTTCAGGGGGTGTTCAGACCATGACAGCGCTCATCCTGGTGCACCCCATGTTTCAAAGGTTTTCCAGGCCAAATGACATTCTTAACCCAAACACATGTCAGATCATTGAAACCCTTGGTGCTAAGTGCCAAAGTCACTGATCCCTTTCTACTCCGATCCTAACCCTGCAGTTGATTCATATTGCCAATCCAGGAACTCAGAAATGCTGGTGGGAATATTACAAACAAAGAAACCCAACTCAGTTCAAACTGGCCTTCTATCTCATTAATTCTTAATCAAAGTTGTGACAGTGATGCTTTTGGCTCCGCGTGATGAAGGTTTCCAGTGGAGAAGCACAGAATCTCCCCAGCAACTGAGCTTCTATTAGAGGTGGCCCTTGCACATGGTTCTGAATTTAAATGGGTCTCTCTCTCTCTCTCTCTCTCTCTCTCTCTCTCTCTCTTGCACCCATTAGACAGCTTGCTCACATGCACACATGCCTTGCAGAGGGCACTGATGAGCAAGGAGGAGAGTGTGATTTGCTCCTGCATCTTCTCAAGGCCTTCTTTTCCTCTGAACCAGCTCCGAATTCATTTGCAGCTTTTTGCAGATAAGAGGAAGCCTGTGCAGCATTGTGTGCTGCTTGCCATGTGGAATTGCTGCTTCTTGCATATTTCATGCCAGAGGGTGCCACATTATTCCCCTCCTCCCTCTCCCTCCCTCCCTCCCAATGCAATTATGTATGCGCTGCACATTAAGTGCTTGTTTGCTTATATCTCTGCAGGGAGAGCATCCTGAGTGACAGTCTGAACTGGAGTGCTTTTCTTCTTCTTTTTTCCTTTTGCCTCTGAGAGCTGCTTTTATTGACTTGAGGGATGGATTCGTCAGGCTTTCAAGCCTGCCCTGAGTAATATGTGCTGCCATTATCCATGACAATCGTTAATTAATATTTATACAGTGCGCAAGTCCAGTCCAATACATTTTTCTGCCTGAGGTTGAGGAGTAAAAGCCACCTACCCACCCTCAGGAAAGGTGTATGGGAATGCCCCAAACCAAACCTTTTATTTGGGCACTCAAGGCAGAAAATCCCACAAGCACATCTCTCCCTCCTAAGCAGCAATAGCACAATAAGAGTAAAACAAATAAGGATTTATTGCTTTTATGTGACACCTCAAATCTGCCTGAGGCAGTTGCCTCACTTTGCCTAATGGTTGGGCTGGCACTGAGTGGTGCAGGTCAGATTTGGAATGACATTGCCTTTGGTGAGGAGCATATCTAGCAAATGAAATAACACCTCCCTGCAATTGTGCTAGAAATACTGTTTTTCGGAGATATGTGTCTGGCTATTTGAAGTTTGCTCTGCACTGAAATTTACTTAGGAGCGAGTCTCTCTCTCTCTCTCTCTCTCTCTCTCTCTCTCTCTCTCGTGTGTGTGTGTGTGAGAGAGAGAAAACGCTGTTTCTGCCAGATACATGTTCCTTCAGAACAGAGGTCATGCAAAGCTCCCCTACTTTGGCTTTGGCCACTGTCCATTTCCACTCAAAGGCCTGGTGACACTTTCTCAGAATATGACTGATATGGCTGCAATTCTCAGAGTGGTTCTCTTCACAGAGAACTCTAGGAACTGTAGCTTTGGGAGGAGAACAGGGGTCCTAGCACTCCTAACAAACCGTGTTATGTATAATTGTTTAATTCACATTGAAATGGAAAATGCCTGTGTGTATTGCTGAATGGGTTTAAGATTCTGTTGAAGCTGAAGAAGAGCAAGAAGAGCTCTCTAAGCTGCTAGATGGGTTGATAATTTACTGTTATTGTTCTCTGCTAGCTCACCTGTGGTGTTTAACCTTAGATCGGGTGATTAAGGTATTGAATTGCAAGAAATCATTTTGAAGGGAGTTGCCTTTGGTCTTTCATTCCCAGCCAGAATTGGAGTAAGATGTGACAATGGCTCTTCATAGCCTTAGGTAGGATGCAGGCTAATGTAGGCTGGAATGGAAGAGAGACACAACTTTGATTTCTGGAAGAAGTAAAGTTATTTTTAAGATGCTGAGCCTGTGCTGGACACACACAGGATATTGTACAGTACACTGTTTGGCTGTATCATTTACTGTTTTTTGTTCTGTTTTGAAGAAAGTTCTGCAAGTGAAACTTTGAATCAAACTTATAGATCTGAACAATGTTTTATTCCAGACAGAAAGAATTGGTTTTTATGCATCCAATTTGCTTCATGCTTCTCAGCAGTAATATCTGCAATAAACTGCAGCTCCCAGAATTATTTTTGGGAAGCCATGACTGCTTTCAGTGGTATCCTAGCGTGGTATGGATGTAGCCTTAGCTAGATACCACCCACAAAATGTTAAACTGGGAAACAGTTCATGTTGGGCTGGCTCAGCCCAGGAAACCAGTGGAGCTGCTTGTGCTACCTACCAAATTAAAACCTCAGTGGCCCAGCTCAACGCAGCCATGGGGCGGCACAGCTTGGGGCAGTAGTGGCAGAACCTGGTCTGGAACCAGCTCAGCTGAACTCTGCTGCACAGAGTTCGGAAGGCACAGCAGTAAGGTGTCTACTTTGTATGTGGGAGGTCCAAGGTCAATCCCTGGCACCTGTTCAGTGTCAATGCCACACTTCCACACCTGTCCAGAAGAGAGGGATGTATGCAAAGGTGGCCTTACTTCTTGGAGATCTCTGCATTGCATGGATTTTGAATTTTTGTTTGCGGTGGTGTTATTCTGATTCTTAAAGCAAATGTATGTACCAGTTTTCACCACAAACACGTCCCAAGGGGAGCTCTGTAGAAAAATAAACCAAAACAATACTTTAAAAAGCCCCAAATACAATCCAGTCAAAACTGATCGTGGTAAAAGCAAAAAAATCAGGGAAATCAGCTTGGAAGTTCTAAAAAAGAAAGAATGGTGATTAAGTTAATTTTATAAGAATAGTGGTTCAACCAGGGGGACACGAAGAAGTCACTTAACAATGTTACTAAGTTTGGTTTGAATATGGTAGAGATTTATGTTTGTTTGTTTGTTTAAAATTTTTTTTTTGAAAAAGAAAGAAAGAAAGAAAGAAAGAAAGAAAGAAAGAAAGAAAGAAAGAACCAAAGAAACACAAGGCACAAAATTATTCTCCCAGGCTGCATGTGCCCTAAACATTTAAAACACCCCACCCCAAAGAATCCTGGGAATTGTACCTCTATTAGGGGTAAACTATGGTTCCTAGGGAATTGGGGTGGGAGAAGAGGAAATGTGCTTTAAATGTATGTGTGTAAGCAGCCTCAACCTCCATTATAGGTGTTAAGTTGTGGGTGAACATATCAGACAACACAGCGATTCTTCAAACAGCTCTTGTTTATTCACAGGCCAGGACAGAACTGAACTGAAGGGTTCAGTCAGCCTGCTTATATAGAGCTCCAGTACAATGTAACTGTAACAACTTTCTAAAACTATCCAATCAGTGAACGTCACTTTCGATCCCTTATTTGCATAACTATCTACAGTATCCCCCTGATGGCCCAGGGTGAGAACTTCAGTACATAACAATAGGAGATTGCCAAAGGCCCAGTCAGATTCTCACAACAGCTGAGGAAAGACAACTCCAACTTGCTGGGGCACCTCAGGTGGGGCAATGCTACTCACCTGCCTTCTGAGCAACACTGAGCATTGCTACCAGTTCCCAAAAGAGGGAGAGGCAAAGCTTGTGCTGACCAAGCCTTATAAGGAACGGTTGAGGGAGTTGGGTATGCTTAGCCTGGATAAGAGGAGACTGAGAGGAGATATGATAGCCCAGCTTCAAATATCTAAAGGGCTGTCACATGGAGGATGGAGCAAGCTTCTTCTATCCTGCTCCAGAGGCTAGAACCCGAACCAATGGATTCAAGTTACAGGAAAGGAGATTCCGACTAAACATCAGGAATAACTTTCTCATGGTAAGAGCTGTTTGACAGTGGAACAGACTCCCTTGCAAGGTGACTAGAGTAGAAACGGAATCATAGAGTTGGAAGGGACTCTGAGTGGCATCTAGTCCAACCACCTGCAATGCAGCTGTCCCTTATGGGGATCAAATCTGCAACCTTGGTGTTATCAGCACTGTACTCTAGCCTAGTTACAGGTAGGTAGCCATGTTGGTCTGCCCTAGTCAAAACAAAATTAAAAAAAAAATCCTTCCAGTAGCACCTTAAAGGTAAAGGGTAAAGGGACCCCTGACCAGTAGGTCCAGTCACAGACGACTCTGGGGTTGCAGCGCTCATCTCGCTTTACTGGCCGAGGGAGCTGGCGTACAGCTTCTGGGTCATGTGGCCAGCATGACTAAGCCGCTTCTGGCAAACCAGAGCAGCGCACGGAAATGCTGTTTACCTTCCTGCCGGAGCAGTACCTATTTATCTACTTGCACTTTGACGTGCTTTCGAACTGCTAGGTGGGCAGGAGCAGGGACCGAGCAACGGGAGCTCACCCCCTCGCGGGGATTCAAACCGCCGACCTTTTGATCGGCAAGTCCTAGGCTCTGTGGTTTAACCCACAGCACCACCCATGTCCCCCATAGTAGCACCTTAGAGACCAACTAGGTTTGTTATTGGTATGAGCTTTCATGTGCATGCACACGAAAGCTCATACCAGTAACAAACTTAGTTGGTCTCTAAGGTGCTACTGGAAGGGGAAAAAATTATACTCTAGCCTACTGAGCTATCCAGCAGTGGACTTTCCATCCTTGGAGGTTTTTAAGCAGAGGTTGGATGGCTATCTGTCATGGATGCTTTAGCTAAGATTCCTGCATTGCAGGGGCTGGACTAATGACCCTTGGTTTCCCTTCCAACCCTATGATTCTATGAATCTCTGATACATTTTATGCAGATCTGTGTCACCCTTTGTCCCCTTTTTTCCTGGCAGTGTGTCTCCTCTGTTTGGCAAGGCATCTGTAGGCACCCTGGTGCACATTCTCTTTCCTCTACCCCTCCTTCCAAGCATATCCACACAGCTCCCTCGCAAAACAACTCTTCCATTGGAAGATGCAACAGAAATTAGGTCAGGCTGCCCTATCTGTGTAATATAATTAGCTGATTCCTGCACACAGCGAAAGAGAGAAAGAGAGAGAAGCCAAATGTAAAGCTTGTTGCTGCAAGAAAAGCTCACTTGCGCCCTTCGGTTCTTGCTTCTGGAAGAGGTGGGAGCCAGACCCCAAGCACCCCTGCTGAGCCACCTGGATCCATTTCAGTGTGCTGTGCCTGGGGAGCCCGTGCAAGTCCCATCGCAACGGAAGCCATGCAATGACAGCGCTTGGTAGACTGCAGCCCAGACTCCTCATTTTGTCGCCTATGGTCCCCTCAGAAGCAAAAGAATAGGGCCAGTTGTTCATTGACATTGGTGGTTCTCAAAGTGGGTGGTACTGCCCTCTGGGGGACGTTGGGATGACCTGGAGGGCTGCTGGAGGCGTTAATGACAATCAAACTTTGAAAAGTTGGCAGCCCCGGGTCAAGTTCATCCATTTTGTCGAATTAATTACACTAAATAGTTTTGAATAAGTGTGCAATTAGTCACTACTGTTTTAAATTTTGTTGTTTTTTTTACTTCTTAGTGGGTTGCGCAAACTGCTACTCTGAATAATGCTTTTAATAGGGTAGAGTGGGATAGGGGGCACTGGGGATGAGTTTATAGAACCAAAGAGGCAGTGGCCTGAAAGAGATGGGGAGATTTTCACAACTGAAAACATGGACTATATTAAAGAGCGCAGGCCACACCTATTAGATTATGCCAGTGTGCCAGCTAGAGCAATCCTTTACTCGTGTTGTGCTGGGACCAGAGATTGGCTATTGCTACGTATGCTGGAAGAACAGCCACACACATACAATGGGGGGGGGATACTTCCTGTAGCAACTAGCCAGAGACTCTGTTGGCAAAAACACCCGCATGCCACCTTCACCCACGAAAACGTATGACAGGGACATGCTCCTAGCACATGCCTCTGTGTCATCACACACAACATGCAAGGTGATGCGCAGTGCTCAGCAAAAGCAGTTCAGCCAGCAACAACTCTGCTACAGCCAGCTCCAGGCAGGAGCTGGATGATAATAATAATAATAATAATAATAATAATAATAATAATAATAATAATATTATATTATTTATACCCCACCCATCTGGCTGGGCCTCCCCAGCCACTCTAGGCGGCTTCCATAGAAACCAAAAATACAGTAAAATATCACACGTTAAAAACTTCCCTGAACAGGGCTGCCTTAAGATGTCTTCTGAATGTCAGGTAGTTGTTTATCGCTTTGACATCTGCTGGAAGGGCGTTCCACAGGGCGGGCGCCACTACCGAGAAGGCCCTCTGCCTGGTTCCCTGTAGCTTTGCTTCTCGCAATGAGGGAACCGCCAGAAAACCCTCGGCGCTGGACCTCAGCGTCCGGGCAGAATGATGGGGGTGGAGACGCTCCTTCAGGTATACTGGACCGAGGCCGTTTAGGGATCCCATTATACTTCTCACAACCAGTAGGGATGGAGGCGACAGAGGCGGATTTAGGGGAGCGTGATCAGTTCAGTTACACTGGGTGGTCCCATTCACCTTTTGGATCCCTGGCAAAACAAAAAAATGAACAAACCCCACAACCCATGAAATTATGGCCAAAGAGGAGGAGCTCCCAGGATTTGACCACAAGTGAAATGAATTGGCTCTGCTTGGCATATCCAGAGTTAGCACATTTTTGATGGCATATTTTTATGATGCTGGTATATCAGCACCCTTCCTCCAGGGGGTCTTGAATATAAATTTACACCTCAAACTAATTAATTATATTCAAGTTCAAGAGGGAAGACTAAAGGTTGCTCTTTTTTCCTTCCAGAATTGTAGGCCCCTGCTTACTAAATACAAGCCGCGACCATTTCAGGCACATCCAACCGACACGCGGTCACCAATGCACATGTCCTTTTGAACCCAGAAGAAGGCAAAACGAGGGTGGGACGGGGGGCAGTATGAGACGGGGGCAGGGGCAGGGGCAGGGTGGGGGGTGGGATGGAATAGGGGCAGGGTGGAACGGGACGTGGCATGCTTAGATGCATTCCACTGATGTGTGCCAAGAACTGAATGCGAAATTGTTGCCACCAGTACTGGACTACTAACAAGAACAAAAGGAAACCAAGAACTTCTATGAAATTCCTCCCCTATTTTCCTTTCTTTACATCACTCCACAGAATCATAGATTCAATCCTGTACTGTCTGATCTCAGCAACATTCTTTCATCTTTAATAGGAATGTTCTAGGAATTCAGCCTGTCAGGAGTATTTAATCTTGTTTACTGTCAGCAACCCACGACGTTCATCTGGGAGGCAATAAGATTTGCCTTATAATTTCCAGCGTAAAGATGTCTGAGAATCGGATGTTAAGATGGCCAAAGCAATATCCACATTGGTGGATATTTCCATGAGTGGAAAGGGCAGTTTCTGACCAAGCAGTACATTACTGTGTGAGAAACCTGACACTAGATGTTCTTCCATTGGCAAAAGCTCTTTTCAAGATCTTCTGATGACCCATTACAGTTGATAGTCTACAAGCTGCATTTTCCTTCATGTTTCTTTTATCTGCAATATTAAGCAGCATGACAGCACTTTAGCAGTCATGGCTTCCCTCAAAGAATCAAGTGGGGACTATCATTTGTGAAGGATGCTGTTAGGAGACGCCCCCTCACAGAACTACAATTCTTAAAGTGGGTTTAACTGTCAATCCTTTTTCCCAGGGAACTCTGGGAATTGTAGCTCTGTGCGGGAAATAGGAGAGGCGTCTCCTAACAACTCTCACCACCCTTAACTGCAATTCCCAGAATTCTTTGGGGGAAGCCATGACGGTGGTACTGCTTTAAAGGTAGTGCAGATGGGGCTGTACCATATAACACAACCTCTGGTATATTCTGGTGCTCCTCTGCAGGAGTCGTGCTTATTGGGGCTGATAAGAGTTTTAGTCCAGCAACATCTGGGAGGCCACAGGTTCACCACCCCTGATTTAGAAGGTCAGCTACTGAGAGCAAAGTCCACAGCAAAAGGAAGATATCTGGCAACTCTCCTAGGATCACTAAGGGAATCAGCAGCGGTGCTCCTGGCTCCATAAACCTTCTCCTGCCCAGTCCCACAGCACCATCGGCTCACATCATCCCAAGCAATGTAATTTCTAATCGATGCAGCTCATGCTTTTGGCTACAAATCACAGAGCGATAAGTCAAAGGGATGAAACATGGAGCACTGCATGCTGAAGTATGAATTGGTCCCAAGACTCTATCTCTAGGGGCAGCCAGTATAAACAGTGAGGGAGTAAACCTGCAGACAATATACTATACACACAATGACTCAGGGGAGCAGCGAACATCCAGGCACAAACACTTTGGGCTTACAAAACCCAGTGACATACATGGAGAGGGGGGAATGTACGTATCTCAGTGACAAGTAGAGACAGGGAGACCATCAAAAAGAAATCAGCAAGGATTCTACAACAGTACACGATAAAGGACTGCTGCGGAGGAGCCACCTGAGAGAGCATTACACATCAATGTATGTCTTTCATTCTGACATGAGTTATATCTTCAAGCACCAGACAAGCTGTTCTTAGACTTGGAGCACCACCACCATAGGAATTCCCTTGAGCTCTATGGGGAGAAAGAAACACACATACATACTCATTTACAGGCAATAAGGGAGACCAGAAACTTGGGGGGGGGGCAGTATAGAGGATGCTCCTGTTCAGGGTTCCAGCCTGCCAGCCACTCAACCATCCATACCCTCCAACACTCAGAAGCCATGGTGGCCATTTCGGTTTCACACCACCCAAATATGAGTGTTTTGGGGCTCCATGCAAGATCATGGCCCTGAAAAAAGGCAGGAAATCACAAAAGGTCATGGCAACCAAAATGGCCGCCGTTCTCTCACAATAAAAAATGGGATGTCCCGTTTTTTCCAAGACACTTGTGGGATATGAACCATGTCCCTTTGCAGGACATTCTGTTTCCTCCCCCCTACCCAACCCCAGTCCTCCCACCCCATAACACAGCAACAGTCAGTTAGCATCCTGTGCCCACAGAGTATGCTCTTTCCTCCTCACTGAGCTGTATTTTGTTCCCTGCAACAGTTGCTTTGGTTTGCAGACGTGGCCACAAGCCCCAAAAGGTTAGAGAAAAATACACACCAGGCTAAGCCTGAATGTTTGTGGGTGGATGCAGTTTCCAAACTTATTGTTGTGCCTTCCAGGTGACTGACAATCAGAATAGTTAGGAAAGACCCCTGTTCTCAAATAAAGCATCCCATTGAATCAGTTTGTAGTTGCCATCATTTATCCAAGGGCCACATGTGTTAAGCAAAACTCCAGTTAGAAGGTGCCAGAGCTATTCATGCAGCCATTACATCACTCTATAAACAATGTTTCCAAAGATGGGAGTTTAAATGCATTAAATATGGCCACAGGAGGTTAAATGTAATAGCTTTCTGTCTTCAAAACGGGGATACATGATAGTTACCTTCAAAGTTCATGCCTAATAATGCATTTGGAAAAAAGGATTTCTTTTAATGTTCTGCAAATTGTGAGAGTGAAACGCTTGTTTCCCCGAAGCCATAATAAGTATTGTACAAGTCATCTGCAGTTGACTGGTTTTAACCCACAAAAAAGATCTTATTCTTTTTATCCTGACTGTTCTTTTGCAGAATTATGCTTTCTGCAACACCTTCTCTGGGCTCCCCCCTTTTTTCCTAATTAAATTATGTAGCCTGCTAAGATATGACATTCTTTCCCAGATTCTATTTTCAGGGTACCGCACTCTGGGTGGAAAACACAATAGATATAGATTTTTATTTTTATTTTAAGCTGACAAAGTAACAGAACAATTTGCCAGATCATAGCGATCTTTTGTTGGAAGGAAAGCAAAGAGGGGATCGTTAAAGGCAGAACCTTTGGATACATTTGTTAAACACACCAAAATAGTTTTCTACATGTTCCTGGAAATGTATTGTCACCGTATGATCAATATTTCCTTAGCAGAAACAATAGTTTTGTCTTAGTAAGGCCAGTTCTGAAAACTTGTTTTCTAAGAGTTGGGTAAGTTGGGAGGAAAATCTGACTGTCTTCATGAGGTAAGTCCTTCTTTAACATGCCCAACAGGAAGAAAGCACACTGATGCTGTATAAGAGAAATTTGATGTAGAATTTGTGAAGAAGATAAGATTCCCATCACAGCACTTCCCATAAGTGCCACATAACATTTGTTGCACACTTGCAAGGAATCAGTTCTTCAGTGTGGCAGCACCCACATGGCCTGTTGATGTCCCACATGGTAGGACATATTGTTGGTTCAAAGAGGGAAAATGGAAATATCCTTGGATGCCAAGATCCAAGTTTGGGGCAAGTACTATTTGGTGAGAGAACTCCAGCAGAGATTTAAAACCATGAAATATGCAGCAAAGTAAAGCATGGAAATATAGGTTGTAAAACATTTAACATATGCCGTTGCAAGTGAATTTGAAAGTAGTCTCTGTTAAAAGTTCCTTCCAAAGTTTCCCTCTTTCCCCAGCATAAACTTTGGTATGTTTAAAATGGTTTACTTACAAACTCCCCAAAGGTCAGATTCATGTGTTTTCCCTTATATCAGTCAGAAAAGATGCACAGGCAGTAGGATGTAGCTTAGTTACAGAGTGGTAAAAGTTCCCAAACTATTTTTTTTTAATGAATATTTATTGGCATTTTCAATAGCAACACAAAAACAAAAATAAACAAAAAATGACAAAAATACAAAAATACAAAAGTACAAAACTTAAAAACAATTAAAAACACATAAAATTTCAATTGCTTATTTTCTTTTAACTTGCTTCTCAGACCTCCTCACACCTCCCCTTCTTGTATTCCAATTCAAATTATTGGCTCAGCAAATCCTTTTTACTTATTTCTCAACTTTAACTTGATAATTTATTTTAAAATATTATTTTATTTTTTCTCTTTCATCCATTTCCTCAATTTATTTTTACAAACCTTATTTTCATTTAATTTAGATCATTTTAAAGACCAATTTTAGCTTATCCAAACTTAAACATCAATACTTATACATCAATACTCATTCTTAAACATTTTTCCTAAAGTCGACCAAAATTCCCTTCCACGACTTTCCCAATTTTCATACGGATAACAAAACAGAATAAAAACAAAACAAGTTATAATTATATACCCTTTGGATTCCCAGACTCCACCCGCCCCCTTCCCGGTTCCAGTCCCCAGCAAGTGTCCATCAGTCTCAATATACTATTAGCCTGGAGATCTCACGTCCGAGGCTCTTAAATCTCTCTCAGTTCCTCTCTGCCGGCCTCTTTGATAGTCCTCAATGTTGAACCCCAAATCTCGGAGATGCTCCGGCCCAACAGGATCCATGTTTCTTCCAGCCAGACCTCCATACTTAAAAGTAAAGCCTATGGGGTATTCCAACTCTTGCTTCATACTCCTTTCCAGTCCAAATGTCCCCAAAGCTCCAACTTCCACCTTAATCAAATTTATAATCCTTCGGTCTTCAGGTCTCCACATAAGGAGATCTCTCAATTTTTCACTCTCCAATTCAGGCCAGACTTTCCACATCAAGTTTTTATTTTCCTTTGCTGCCATCATGTCAGGCCTCAAATTACAGCTCTCCTTTGACATCTGCAGAATTACAGCTCCTTCCTTCTCTTCAGGGGCAACATATGTCTCCTTTTCCATGTTCTCAAAGCTCTCAAGTTTCTCTATTTGTCCAATTGAATAGGCTTCCTGTTTCAAATCCTTATCAAATTCAACAATGTTTTTTACTGTTATGTCCAGAGTTGTAACATTTGTAGCCAAAACATCGATTTGGCCTTGTAACTTTCCCAAGAGAACAAATGCTCTATCCAATTCAGCCTGAATTTTCCCTCCTCCAGCCATTCTTGTAATGTCCCTAAACCCCCTCTAGAGGGATTTTGGTTCCTTAATGTTCCTTTCAGCTTAAATCCAAAAAACAAGTTAGTTTGTATCAACCCTTCCTTATTTTCAACAAATTGTAACAAATATAGCCAGCAGAAGCAACAGAAACAAAGTTCTCTTTTTCCGTCTTGACAGCTAACTTGACAGCTGTCAAACTCTTCAATACTTCGTCAACAGGCTCTCTCGCGGGATGCTCCCGGGTCCGGGGGGGTGGAACTTCAGCTCCCAAAATGATTCTTCATCCTCCAGTAAAATTTCTTATAATACCAAGCCGTGAAATTAAAGTCTTTTGCAAGAAAGAAAAAAAAAGGATTCTCTCGACCTTAGTTAGCAGGTCCTTTGCTTTAAATTATTTACAAAGGGGGGGGCGGACTTCCTTTTTAAACCTTCCCCGCTCGTGCCTAATTCATCAAAATTTCCTTAAAATTCCAATTTCCGTACTACTCACGGGTTGTTGCTTTAGAGTCCAATTGTTCAAAGAAAAAAGTCAGCGCTCTCCGACAGTGGCATTGCAGCTTCACTCCGCAGAAGAAGCAGTCTACTCTCAGCACCGCGCCGCACCCCGTCCCCATTCCGGAGCCTTTAAAAAGGCTCCTTCGCAGCTTGGGGGGGCGCAAATGGTGCCTGCCGAGTCACCACGCTCACAGGCATCCGCGCCTGTGATTTTTAAGGGTCCCTGCGCCGCCGCCGTGGCAAGACCCGATCCTGCGGAGCCAGTTCCCTCTGGAGCTCAGAGGGAATCCGCCATTAGTCGATGGCGCTAACCCGGAAGTCTAAAAGTTCCCAAACTATTGATATAGGAACACAAGAAAGACTGGTGAGAGCCATGTGGCTGATCTGGAGCAACAAGCTCAGAACTCCACACACACACACACACACACACACACACTGCGTTCTCAGGTAGACTAGGGGTTGAGGGACAAAGGCTTGATTACCTATATCCTCCCAAGGGAAGGGGAAGTGACATAGGTAAGCATGGCAGGACAGCTTACTCTATGGTATTAACCCCTTCATGCAATAATTCGACTTAAGCATGATAGTTATACTTTTTCACTAGTGGCACCAATGTTGTGGGATGCTCTTCCTGTTGAAATACAAAAGGCCCCATCAGTGTTGGCATTCTGACAAGCCCTGAAGACACACCATGTTTAGGCAAGCATTTCCTTGAACTGATTTTGTGGTTTTATGGTTTTAACTGTTTTTTTTTAATTGTATAGTTTAATTAAATATGTTTTAATGATATTGTGTTAGCAGTTTTTGTCAGTAATGTGTGGCACACCAAAGAACAGGAATGGACAACATGTGGCCCTCTAGTTGTTGCTGGACTCCAACTCCCATCAGCCCCAGCCAACACAGCCAATGATCAGGGATGATGAGAGTTGTAGTTCAGCAACATCTGGAGAACCACAGGTTCCCCTATCCCAGCACAGAAGGAGAAGCTGGAGCTATATATCTTCATACAGCATATTCACTATATTTTTATACCAACCTTCTATCACATTCCCAGGGCTGTTTACAAATGTTATTATAAATTGTTATGGTTTTGCTCTTACAAATCCTTCAGGCCGAAATCCTATTCTCACCTGCTTGGAAGTGAGCCCCAATGAACTTAACGGGGCTCACTCCTGAGTAGGTATATCTAGATTTGCATTTGCTTGGTGGTTCCCCCCCCCCCCCAATCTTCCCTTCCCATGAGTCCTTCCCACTTCCTTTATTGGAATCCCTACCTAGTCTCTTCATCTGTTTTTACAAATGTCACTTCTGCCACTCCCAGCTGCTCCTGCCCTCGTTTTGCAAATCATGTTCACATTGGCCACAGAATTCTTTAACATTGCTTTAACATTAACTGTAAGTGTTGTAAATCATGCAATATATATAATAGGCCCTCTGTCGTACATCGTGTGTGTGTGTGTGCATGCGTGTGTGTGATATATGTTTTAATTAAATTATTCACTCTGCAAGAAAGGAAATTCTTTCCCTGGTGCTAATTGAAGGTTATATGAGCACTGAGTACGAAACAGACTAAATGGATAGATTTATTTATTTATTTTCAGCCAACAAAGTAGCAGTACAGTTTGCTTTTTCACAATGGCCTTTTGTTCGCAAGGAAGAAATAGGGATAGTTAGCGACTGACTCTTGAGGGGCATTTGTGAAACAAACCGAAACGGCTCCGTGCGTTGCACTGTCTCGTTTGTCATATGTGAGAGAGAAAGAGAAAGGCGCTGTCAATACATTATTCATCCTCGCCATAGCTGATGACTACACTGAGGAGCAGCATGTATCCTGAACTGCAATTCTCAGGCCAGAAGAAAGCTTGTTGACATCAAAGAGAAGTCACATCACATGCTTAACTCCTCCCTCTCTGACCCTCCCGAAACAGCTTTTGCCATATCAAAAGAGGGCAAGGCACATCTACAAGGCATTCTAGTTTACCCTTAAATCTAGGCTGTGTACGCACACCTGTTTATTCTGCATTCAGGGCACTCCAACGCCTGGATTGAGAAGCAGGTACAAACAACTTTAGCATCAGCCCATATCTATCCTGTGCCTGTCCTGTCCTGTCTTATGAAATGCTGTGTTTTAATGTGTTCCCCTCCTATCAATCCCAAACTGGGAAAAAGAACCACCTAGCTGCGTGTTAAGCTGGTGACAGCACTACTGAAATGAATGGGACTTGCTTCAGAGTAAGTATGTTTAAAATGGTGTATGGTGGTGTAAGAAAGAAGAGTTTGAAATATATCCCCATTCCCACCATCACCCTTGTCTGTTTTCCCTTTCCTCAAGGAAATGTTTGTTTTCCTCAAGGGAAAACAACTTGCTAAATGAACATTGTGTCCGTTAATCATGAAATCCCTCATTATGTTTTTCCCTTCCCCTGAATCCGGCTTGTTCATTTGGGGGCCTGGGACTGTATATCACTCTGCATTTTCCCACTGCCTAGCACAAAGAAGCCCTGTTCTCGGTTAGTCTTTTAGCTGCACCACAATCATGTAATGAATAATTATTATGTCATGCGAGGGTGGTTTATTGCATGCTTTTATATGTAGTTTAGGCTTGTGAAGTTAACTTATTGTGTGTTCTCTAGAATTTGGCTGTGATTTATTTGTTTGTTCTAGTGCATCTTAGTGCAAAGACATTTGCTGTCTTTACCCCATACTGCAAGAAGTAACCTTAAGTTAAGTAACCTTAAGATATGGTGCAATTGTGAGGTGGGTGAAACATATAATTTGCACATACTAAAGTGCTATAGAGCAAAATGTATTCTAAAGGGATGCATACATTGTCCTCAACGAAGGACATATGCAAGATGCATATGGAATATCACACACACACCCATACTGGACCCACCCACTACTCCAAACTACAGACCAGGCATCCATGTCCATTTCTCCAGTTCTAAAGGCTTTGGACAGAAGCTTGGAGCTCTTAGAGACTGTTGTTTCAGCAGTGAAGCAGCTCAGAGTAAGAGCTTAGATAAGATCTGGAGTCTCCACCCCTTCCTGGCTCTCAGCCAGTTTCATGATCAGGGCTGGTACATATACTTGCATCCAATGCCATCCTACTGGTTTTTCTTTTCGTTTGGTGTGTTTGTGTTATTGCTTACCTGTACTTATGGGCAAGGGACGCAGGTGGCGCTGTGGGTTAAAGCCTCAGCGCCTAGGGCTTGCCGATCAAAAGGTCGGCGGTTCGAATCCCTGCGGCGGGGTGCGCTCCCGCTGCTCGGTCCCAGCGCCTGCCAACCTAGCAGCAGTTCGAAAGCACCTCCGGGTGCAAGTAGATAAATAGGGACCGCTTGCCAGCGGGAAGGTAAACGGCGTTTCCGTGTGCGGCTCTGGCTCGCCAGAGCAGCGATGTCACGCTGGCCACGTGACCCGGAAGTGTTTCCGGACAGCGCTGGCCCCTGGCCTCTTAAGTGAGATGGGCGCACAACCCCAGAGTCTGTCAAGACTGGCCCGTACGGGCAGGGGTACCTTTACCTTTACCTTTTACTTATGGGCAGTTTCTGTGTTCTTAGTTTATTTTTGTTAAATGGATGGAATAATAAAAGAAAAACCTGTACAGTTGTACCTCGTTCGTTAATTCGTTCTGGAGGTCTGTTCTTAACCTGAAACTGTTCTTAACCTGAGGTACCACTTTAGCTAATGGGGCCTCCCGCCGCCGCCGCTGCATGATTTCTGTTCTCATCCTAAAGCAAAGTTCTTAACCTGAGGTACTATTTCTGGGTTAGCGGAGTCTGTAACCTGAGGTGTCTGTAACCCGAGGTACCACTGTACTTCCATGCATGACCCTCTTCTTCCAAGTAGCATCACACACACCTAGCTGGGTGCTTTGCTACAGCCCTGAAGTTCCTGTCTGGCTCCTATGATCCTGAGGGTGAGGAGTGGGCCAAGAACTCAGGCAATTTGGGTGGAGACATCCAGTCCTAGGGATGTTTGGATCCAACAGCTCCTTAGACTCACTGATGGTGCAGAAATCAGCTTAGGGGGTCCTGCTTTTCCTCCTTCTCCAAGGAGACCCAGTCTCCTGGGAAGGGCTGAACCATGGCAATTCAGATGGACCCTGTTGTTGTTGTTGTTTAGTCATTTAGTCGTGTCCAACTCTTCGTGACCCCATGGACCAGAGCACGCCAGGCACTTCTGTCTTCCACTGCCTCCCGCAGTTTAGTCAAACTCATGCTGGTAGCTTCGAGAACACTACCCAACCATCTCGTCCTCTGTCGTCCGGATAAAAGCAGTTTGCTTCTCTAAAGTGCCTCCGTTGGAAGAGTCAGATGGTACAACCTGACACTATTAAATGGCGCCGCAGCACATGGCTTCAGGCTAGTATATCACCTGCTTAAGTTGCTTAATACTGGTGGGACCCTGGCAATCATCAGGTCTGCATCAAAATAGAAGAGCCTAATTGGAACAACTTATCTTCCCCTTGGGAGCTGTCCTGGGTCCTGCAGGAACTGGCTCTGAGCTGCTGCTTGAAAATCTCATCTTTGCTTTCAGATCCCTGTTACTGGTTCCCATTGGACCTTACCCAGCACCCTACGGAAGCTCACTTTAGTTGGAGCAGGACAGAGGTGAAGTCAGCTTGGGTGTCTCCTCAGAGAAAATTGTCCCCTGCAGCCATGCCCACACCTCCAATTGGCTCAGCAGGGAAATATCCCTCACTATGAACTCCAAGCTATTTTTGTTCCATCTTGTTCGTGAAGGTGCAAAATCACTGACATGCATACAAAGAAGTGGAGGGAGGGAAACACCTCCAGATTCCAAGCAGTGCGTTTGTTCTTCAGCTGTTGTTGTTTTCGATCGTTAATGCACATATTGCAATATCTCATTGTCAGGTTTAATGGCTTATCCTCAAGAGACACCTCTCTTGAAAAAGCCCCTTATTGAAGAAGGAGAAGATATTGACCCTGAAGAAGAGAGTTGTCAAAACACTTTGGCATTTGTGTTCAGACTAGCAGATCCTGCATCCAGCACCAGTTTGGGGGCTCCTGCTTCTCTTGGTTTTTTTTTTTTTTTTGCTTCCTTGATGCTTCCCACTCCCCCCATCCCATTCACTCTTACAGAATGGCACCTATGTGGTGATGGTGTAAAGAAGCTCCTTAATTCCAAAGCTAGCCTGGCTGGCCCTGTGGACTGGAGAGGGGTGTTCAGAACCTCACTACAGTGGCTTCTTCTGCCAGTCATAACAAACGGTGTAACCAGCTGAACAAAATACAGTGGAACCTTGGGTTATGTACTGTCCTCCTTACAAACGCTTTGGGTAACGAGCTCCAGTAACCCGGAGGTAGATGCTCCTGGTAGCGAACTTTGCCCCGGGATGCGAGCGGAAGTCACGCAGCGGCAGTGGAAGACCCCATTAGTGAAAGCGCACCTCAGCTTAAGAACGGTTTCGAGTTAAGAACGGACTTCCGGAACAAATTAAGTTTGTAACCGGAGGTACCATTGTATAGAAGAGAGGTTTCCTGCTTGGCATATCCTTCCAGAAAAAAATTAGGAAATTTCAGCTACAGTCAGAACGGGTGAGGGAATGGCTGGTTTTGAGAGGCTTCGGCCTTCTTAAGCAAGCTCTAAGCAGAGCAGCCTGGTTGCAACATGGCCAAGATGTTCTTCAAATCAAATTTGAATAGGACAGGCAAAACTGTTCTGTTCAGTTGACAGTGCAATCCTCTAAGTTCCACAGAAGTAAGTTCCACTCTTTTCAGTGGGGTGTGCAGGACTGTGGTTTAAAAAGATCAGCTCTCACTAGACTTTACACCAGAGAGGTGGAGCCTTCACAAACCTGCCTTCTGAGGAAACCAACAATTGCTACTTGGTGGTGCCATATAGTGCTGTTTTCAGCTATTACAGAAAGAACATTGCGCTGCATTAAAGAGGAAAGGGGCCTTTTACATTACACATATTTTTTACATCTTTAGAATGTATTAGAGGGGGAAGCTGCTAATATACTACAGTGGTGAGGTGTTATAATGCCAGAAACATTAAAATAAGGGCAGCTGAAATGATCAAAAGGTGGAACATCTTCCTGCAGGTAAAATCTAAAATTGCCTGTTTAGGGATTGGGGGAAGGAAACTCAACTAACGGCGACAGGATAAGAGATTTATAAAATGGTGAGTGATGTGAAGAATTTTAGAAAGAGAGAACAGTTTTGCCCCGCCTCACACTGCTGTGACACACGATGCACCGAATGAAGCCGACATGTACTAGGCTGCAGAATGGCAGAAGGAAGGATTCCTTCTGATAAAGGATACTGATAGAATTTACTACACATGTCGTAGTGGCAGGCAGGGCAGGGCAGGTGGGGCTGCATTGCTGTGTTGCCTTCCATGCAGTCCATCACTGCCACTTACTGAAACAGAGAAAGGCAAGGCATGAAGCAGCTGCAGGACGGATGCATCAGATTGCACCCACTGCACTGCTTGGGGCTGCCACTGCCTTCCCCCTTCCTTTCTCCCTCTCCGTAAGCAGCAGTGGTACGGGGTTAGGAAGGCCGTCAACACTACAACCCCATCTGGACCAAGCTGCCAGCCTCTACTGGTTAGAATACCTTCTGAAGTGATTAGGCCATAGCTGTATTCATGGGTTCTAACCATGAAAGGTAAACAGAACCTTCATGTTCAAAGGCAGTATCAGTCTCTCTAACAGTGAACTCAGGCGCCAACAGAAACACAGGATCAAACCTGGAATAAGGAGGGGTATCAGCATGCTCTGGGGAAACCTAGGGTTTGTTGAAGCACTCCAGAAAACTTTTTGGGGTTTTTTTTTGGGGGGGGGAACAGCCCAATGAGGGTTGGGCAAACTCTGTGGCCATGAAATATGAAGTGTCCATTGGAAAATAAAGAAAACTTGAAGTGGGGAAGTGGGCTTTCCTGCTTGGAGGGAATGAGTTGCTGGAACCCTGGACCAGAGTTCCTGCTACATGGTAGGGGGCTTGACAACATTTTGCTGTGGCTCTCACTTGTGTAGCTGAATATGAAAAATGCTAGGCACAAACAACAGTGGTGGTGGCTATTTCCTCCTTGCCTGATTTGTGAACCTCCTCAAAGCATCTTGTTGACCACTGTGATAGACCACGTGATGGACTAGAGAGGATTCTGGTCCGATCTAAGAAGGCAGGATAGGGAATAAATACATGTCTCACTGTGTTGTAAGCCATTCTGTCTCACTTGCATTTCAGGAAAGAATCTGCAGCCCCATGACAGAAATTTCCAGTTTGATACTTGACCTCTCCAATTTGTTTTTGTAAAAAGAAAATAACCAGGCAGTAGGTAATGTAAATACCTCTCTGACTGAGCCCCTCGGGCATGGCTGCCATTCAGAGTGGACAGAACTGGGGAAGTTAGACAACTTGCCTGAGCTGGTATAAACAAGAGTTCCAAATACACACTTCACTTCACTTTGGGCCAAGTGGTAAATATGGAACAGTTGATTTTACCACATGCAGGAACTTTAGGGGCATCTTGAGAGTTATATAACACTCAACTGCCTGCTAAACATTTAAGGTTTGGAATTATCTCTGCCTGTGAGGAAGAATTAATGAGGTAGGCAGACCAAGAATCTGCATACAACATACAACTTTTGACAGAAGTTGGAAATTAGGAGCCCCTAAAGCGACTGCGTCACTAAACAGTAAAAAAAAGCAAAAAAAAGCTATGAATACAAAGTCCTATACATTGGTACCTCAGGTTACACACGCTTCAGGTTACATACACTTCAGGTTACAGACTCCGCTAACCCAGAAATATTACCTCAGGTTAATAACTTTGCTTCAGGATGAGAACAGAAATCGCGCAGCAGCAGCAGGAGGCCCCATTAGCTAAAGTGGTACCTCAGGTTAAGAACAGTTTCAGGTTAAGAACGGACCTCCAGAACGAATTAAGTTCTTAACCTGAGGTACCACTGTAAAATGCTGCATCCTTTATCCCTTAAGTAAGTTGGGGGCTACCATATCTACCACTAGTCATTTCCCAAAGGTCTGCATTTTCTCCTTGACATTTTTTGTCCGTTTCTCCCCACTTTCCAAGTTGCACTCCCCACATTTATCCGAGTGATAAGACATCCCAGGCACCTGACACTTTCCCAGCTTTCATTCCTTTTAGATTCAGGTTGAAAAAGGTTTCCCATTCTTGCTTTGGAAGGAAGTCACTAGAGGCTTGTTAGCATCTTGTGATATTAGTGTTTCTTTTCACATATACATGTTGAGCATCAGTGGAAATGTGGCTTAAATACTCCAACGGACAGTCCGTATAGGCTGCGCACACATTGTACATTTAAAGCACATTCCCCCACTCCCAAGAATCCTGGGAACTGTAGTTTGTTAAGGGTGCTGGGAAGTGTAGCTCGGCATAGGTATTGAGTTGGTCCCTGGGAGGACAGGATGCTAGACTAGATGGTCTTTTACCTTGATTCAGCAAGGCTGTTGATTGTCTTATGTACATGAGAATGGCTCTTCCTCACCATTCGTGAATGGTCCTGGCAGCCAGTTTCTATCATTGCTGCACTGCTTATACCAGCTCCTCCTCCGATTTGGTTTTGCTCATCCGCTTCTTCATTTAGGAGCAACATGTTTGTGGTGTTGTTTCTAGTTCCATCTGCCTTGGTTAATCACAGAAATGCTTTCCTAGCGGCACCTTCGCCATGCAAGCTGCCAGGGCAGTAGGTGTTTGCGAACCGGAGAGAAAATCCATTTTCACTCTAAAGCTGGCCTAGATTTAATCCCCCAGGGGGGAAATAATTACATTTAAATAGAGACTGGGATTTCATCATGGAACTGTGTGTGTGTATGTTTATAATTCCAGCGTCAAATTTTAACCCAGTCTCAGAAGCTATGCTGGGGGAATAAGTATCTACCACCAGCAATATAGGCAACGTTACTTAATTATTTGTCTTATTTGTTTATCTTCATTGGCTCCCAGTACGTTTCTGAGCACAATTCAAAGTGCTGGTGCTGACCTTTAAAGCCCTAAATGGCTTGGGCCCAGTATACCTGAAGGAGCGTCTCCACCCCCAATGTTCAGCCCAGACACCTGCTCCTCTCAGCACACAAGCAGTAACAGGAGCAAGGAGAATCAACAGCTAGCTCTGCTCATCTCACCCCCCCCCCTCTGCTCCTGAGTAATGGCATGGAATGGACCAAGAAGAGTGCAAAGGCCAATGGGAAATGCTGACAACAGTGTGCAGGAAATGGGCCCAGGCCCTGGAGGAGGCCTCATCAGGAACATCTTACTCAAGGGTCCTCCAAATCCCATTTCTGCTCTTGGCAAACAAGTGGTGGGTCTAAAGCAGGGATAAGGAAACTGCATTCTAGGCAACCTTCCCGGGTTCACATGCCAATGGTGGGTGGCACCATAAGCAAAAGTGGGTGGAGCAACAGATGACAATTTACTCACACCCATCTCGCCACCAGGCAAGCGGGAAGCGTTATCAGAGCTGAAGGACAGGGAAAAGCACCAATGATAGTGCAAAGCAGAGCCAGTGAGAGGTGTGGCCTGAGAAAAAAGGACGGGTGAGTTGGTGTGGCCTGGCGAGAGCTCTGAGGGCCAGAGAGAATGAAGTGGAGGGCCACCTGAGGTTTCCCATCTAGAAGAAACACAGCTAGTTTATTCGCTCAAAACACAAAGATATCTGACCCTTTCTTAACTCATAACTTGTACACCAGGGCAAGAATATATCTGATGGAGGGCAGGGAGTGGCTGAATCAGCAAGGACTGCTTCTTTATCTCTGAGGCATGAGTCAGGGATGATTTATACAAGCACAGACATCATTCAATATCTCGTCACTCAATGACTCATCACAGAAGGTATGAAATGGAATTGCATTTTCTGCCCATGGCGATTGATCTGCAATGGCATCACCATACATGGCCTCCTGCTCCGATTACAGCCAGCAAGTGATGAATTGCATGTGGGAATTCACTTTCAACACAACTATTCTGAGAAACTGAAATGAGACTTGCATGGTTGTAGCATGGCTTTTCCACCTTTCAGGTTTCCATACATACCCTGGCCCTGTGTAAGGGCCAAATCAAGGCCATTAGTGACTCTCCCCAAATATTGACCTAGATGGAACCCTGAGGTCGCTTGGTGGTGGAGATTGAAACTTGAGACTGACCCTGAAGTTGAGCCAATAGGCTGGCCAGTCAATGTATACACAAGACCTGACCAATCACCAGGCTTCATACTGTCTGTCAATCACAAGGGCTGATGTGACAGGCTCCTTTTCTTCTGTCCTAAAAGAGGCTTCTAAGCCCCTTGACGTTTGATATCCCCACTACTCTGCAATCTATTTTCTGAACTATAAAGCCTAAAAAATGTTTGCTGTCCCTCTTGAAGGGGCTGCTCCTATCCTTTTCTAAACCGTTTTCCAGCTCTGCAATATTTTTATTTTAGATAGTGTGTTTGGAACTATACACCGTGCTCCCCGGGTTGCTGCTCCATAGATTTATATAAAGACATTATAGCATGGCAGTTTTATATCTGGTCCCTTTCCTAATGATCCCTAGCATGGAATTTGCTTTTTCACAGCCGCTGCACACGGGGTCAATGTTTTCATTGAGTTATTGACCCCCGAGATTTTCTCTTTTGATTATTCCTAGCTCAGAATGAGTATGTGAAGCTGGTAGGTTTTGCCACTGGTGTGCGTGACTCAAGGGCACTGAAAGCACATCATTCCCCCCCCCCAAGAATCATGGGAACTGTAGTTTCCCCCTCACAGAGCTACAATTCCCAGCACCCTTAACACATTACAGTTCCCAGGATTCCTGAGGCATGTCACGTACTTTAAATGTGTGTTGGATGTGCTTCAAATATATGGTGTGGAATCATCAAATTATAGAATTGGAAGGGACCAGGAGAGTCATCTATTCCAACCCCCTGCAGTGCAGGAATCTTGTACCCAACGTGAGGCTCAAACCCATTACCCGGAGGGTAAGAGTCTCATGCTCTACATTTGCCAATTTGTTGCCAGTTCATCCAGTTTGGAGAGCTCCTTTTGGAACTCTTCCCAGTCGTCTCAGGTCTTCATAATCTCATTGTGGGCTAGTGACCATTGGAACTGGTAGGGTCAATCCATGACAACCCCGGGGCTAGCAAAGCAACTGCCACAGGAAAGAAGGAAATGAAGGAGGGAATGGCAGGCTTTGTCAGGTTGCCTTTGCCTCTAGGGCCCCTACCCTAGCAGTTCCTATTCCGTTCCCATAAATGCTAGGAAATTCCTTGAGGATGGAAAGGTGATGTAAACGCTGTCAAGCTCCATTATATTTTATTGGAGTCTCGGACCTTTCTCTATTTGTTCCAGGCCATGAGACAATCCGAGTTCTGAGTTCAGGCCCGCCTAGCAGACGGGTGGTTCATACTGAATAAGGAAACAAGGGTTATGTGCACAGTATATATCAGAGTCTGAAACCAATCTGCAGCTAAACGAACTTTCTTCCACGTTAATGATTTTATGCCTCCCCCACACCAACTGTAAGTATATAATTACTGAACGATCTGCGGGAATTGTCATGAGTTCTCTACTTCTTAGATCCCTTTCCTGACTGACTTAACGGCCATCTTCCTGACGGAAGGTGTGAGAACAGCCTTTGTTCCTCCAGTGCACAAAAGGTGCTGCTTATCTTCACAAACGTTGGAGGGCAGGAGATGTTGCAATATAGGATATGCAGGCCTAGCTTTTCCCTAGAGAAACTGGGGTCTGCGGCACAACTAGAGTTCTCCCTTACATTTTATGGTAATTGCTTAGCATTAGGTCATGAGGGACGTGGGTGGCGCTGTGGGTTAAACCACAGAGCCTAGGACTTGCTGATCAGAAGAACAGCGGTTCGAATCCCCGCGATGGGGTGAGCTCCCGTTGCTTGGTCCCTGCTCTTGCCAACCTAGCAGTTCGAAAGCATGTCAAAGTGCAAGTAGATAAATAGGTACCGCTCGGGTGGGAAGGTAAACGGCGTTCCGTGCGCTGCTCTGGTTTGCCAGAAGCGACTTAGTCATGCTGGCCACATGACCCAGAAGCTGTACGCCGGCTCCCTCGGCCAATAAAGCGAGATGAGCACCACAACCCCAGAGTCGGTCACGACTGGACCTAACGGTCAGGGGTCCCTTTGTTGTTGTTTAGTTGTTTAGTCGTGTCCGACTCTTTGTGACCCCCTGGACCAGAGCACGCCAGGCACTTCTATCTTCCACTGCCTCCCGCAGAAGGTATGAAATGGAATTGCATTTTCTGCCCATGGCGATTGATCTGCAATGGCATCACCATACATGGCCTCCTGCTCCGATTACAGCCAGCAAGTGATGAATTGCATGTGGGAATTCACTTTCAACACAACTATTCTGAGAAACTGAAATGAGACTTGCATGGTTGTAGCATGGCTTTTCCACCTTTCAGGTTTCCATACATACCCTGGCCCTGTGTAAGGGCCAAATCAAGGCCATTAGTGACTCTCCCCAAATATTGACCTAGATGGAACCCTGAGGTCGCTTGGTGGTGGAGATTGAAACTTGAGACTGACCCTGAAGTTGAGCCAATAGGCTGGCCAGTCAATGTATACACAAGACCTGACCAATCACCAGGCTTCATACTGTCTGTCAATCACAAGGGCTGATGTGACAGGCTCCTTTTCTTCTGTCCTAAAAGAGGCTTCTAAGCCCCTTGACGTTTGATATCCCCACTACTCTGCAATCTATTTTCTGAACTATAAAGCCTAAAAAATGTTTGCTGTCCCTCTTGAAGGGGCTGCTCCTATCCTTTTCTAAACCGTTTTCCAGCTCTGCAATATTTTTATTTTAGATAGTGTGTTTGGAACTATACACCGTGCTCCCCGGGTTGCTGCTCCATAGATTTATATAAAGACATTATAGCATGGCAGTTTTATATCTGGTCCCTTTCCTAATGATCCCTAGCATGGAATTTGCTTTTTCACAGCCGCTGCACACGGGGTCAATGTTTTCATTGAGTTATTGACCCCCGAGATTTTCTCTTTTGATTATTCCTAGCTCAGAATGAGTATGTGAAGCTGGTAGGTTTTGCCACTGGTGTGCGTGACTCAAGGGCACTGAAAGCACATCATTCCCCCCCCCCAAGAATCATGGGAACTGTAGTTTCCCCCTCACAGAGCTACAATTCCCAGCACCCTTAACACATTACAGTTCCCAGGATTCCTGAGGCATGTCACGTACTTTAAATGTGTGTTGGATGTGCTTCAAATATATGGTGTGGAATCATCAAATTATAGAATTGGAAGGGACCAGGAGAGTCATCTATTCCAACCCCCTGCAGTGCAGGAATCTTGTACCCAACGTGAGGCTCAAACCCATTACCCGGAGGGTAAGAGTCTCATGCTCTACATTTGCCAATTTGTTGCCAGTTCATCCAGTTTGGAGAGCTCCTTTTGGAACTCTTCCCAGTCGTCTCAGGTCTTCATAATCTCATTGTGGGCTAGTGACCATTGGAACTGGTAGGGTCAATCCATGACAACCCCGGGGCTAGCAAAGCAACTGCCACAGGAAAGAAGGAAATGAAGGAGGGAATGGCAGGCTTTGTCAGGTTGCCTTTGCCTCTAGGGCCCCTACCCTAGCAGTTCCTATTCCGTTCCCATAAATGCTAGGAAATTCCTTGAGGATGGAAAGGTGATGTAAACGCTGTCAAGCTCCATTATATTTTATTGGAGTCTCGGACCTTTCTCTATTTGTTCCAGGCCATGAGACAATCCGAGTTCTGAGTTCAGGCCCGCCTAGCAGACGGGTGGTTCATACTGAATAAGGAAACAAGGGTTATGTGCACAGTATATATCAGAGTCTGAAACCAATCTGCAGCTAAACGAACTTTCTTCCACGTTAATGATTTTATGCCTCCCCCACACCAACTGTAAGTATATAATTACTGAACGATCTGCGGGAATTGTCATGAGTTCTCTACTTCTTAGATCCCTTTCCTGACTGACTTAATGGCCATCTTCCTGACGGAAGGTGTGAGAACAGCCTTTGTTCCTCCAGTGCACAAAAGGTGCTGCTTATCTTCACAAACGTTGGAGGGCAGGAGATGTTGCAATATAGGATATGCAGGCCTAGCTTTTCCCTAGAGAAACTGGGGTCTGCGGCACAACTAGAGTTCTCCCTTACATTTTATGGTAATTGCTTAGCATTAGGTCATGAGGGACGTGGGTGGCGCTGTGGGTTAAACCACAGAGCCTAGGACTTGCTGATCAGAAGGTCAGCGGTTCGAATCCCCGCGATGGGGTGAGCTCCCGTTGCTTGGTCCCTGCTCTTGCCAACCTAGCAGTTCGAAAGCATGTCAAAGTGCAAGTAGATAAATAGGTACCGCTCGGGTGGGAAGGTAAACGGCGTTCCGTGCGCTGCTCTGGTTCGCCAGAAGCGACTTAGTCATGCTGGCCACATGACCCAGAAGCTGTACGCCGGCTCCCTCGGCCAATAAAGCGAGATGAGCACCACAACCCCAGAGTCGGTCACGACTGGACCTAACGGTCAGGGGTCCCTTTGTTGTTGTTTAGTTGTTTAGTCGTGTCCGACTCTTCGTGACCCCCTGGACCAGAGCATGCCAGGCACTTCTATCTTCCACTGCCTCCCGCAGTTTGGTCAGACTCATGCTGGTAGCTTTGAGAACGCTATCCAACCATCTCGTCCTCTGTCTTCCCCTTCTCCTTGTGTCCTCCATCTTTCCCAACATCAGGGTCTTTTCCAGGGAGTCTTCTCTTCTCATGAGATGGCCAAAGTATTAGAGTCTCAGCTTCAGGATCTGTCCTTCCAGTGAGCACTCAGGGCTGATTTCCTGAAGAATGGATAGGTTTGATCTCCTCGCAGTCCATGGGACTCTCAAGAGTCTCCTCCAGCACCATAATTCAAAAGCATCAATTCTTTGGTGATCAGCCTTCTTTATGGTCCAGCTCTCACTTCCATACATCACTACTGGGAAAACCATAGCTTTAACGGGGTCCCTCTACCTTTACTTTAATTAGTTCATGAACCATAAATGCTGGTTGCCGTGTTGGGATCTCAGTGCGTGAGCAAGAAGCACCTTCCATATGAGGAAACACTATGGGGTTTCAGTTGTTAAAGTTTAGCATTAAAAGGCATGACGGGGAAATGACAGAAGCTGATACCATAGTGGATGGGGGTAGACCAGGAGCAGGGAAGCTTAAACCCACCTGAGCTACAACTCCCATCAGCAAGCATAGCCAATGGCCAGAGATGATAGGAATTGAAGTGCTCCACATCTGGAGGACCAGAGATCCCAAAGAAAGGGGATGGAGGGGGAATTCCCCTTCTCAGGGTCACCTAATTAAATTGGTAGCAGACAAAGAGCAATAAAGGGGGGGATTGCTTCATACAAGACAGGCAACAACCAATTTATGTGTGTCCAGTTGACCTGCGACTGTGCACCTGCCACAGCCTAGAAGGAGCCGGAAAAATGGGGCAGGGCAGGTTTACGCATGCTCCATCAATGCACATGGGGATCAAAGAAGGCCACCCCCCATGCAAAACAATCATTGCCTTACATTTATGAAAAACTTACTGGAAAGTGTGAGGTGAATGAATTGCTAATGGGAAGACGTATAACTACCACAGAAGCAAATCGGGATGAATTCAGGATGAAGGCTTCTTGCATAGCCTCCTAGCCAACAAGTCAGAACGAAAGCTCAAAAGACAGGTCCTATGTTTCAGTTGCCACAAGTGCTATTTTAATACTTCAGAGCCACCGTCCTGACAAGCAGGGTGCTTCAGCTGACATCGGTTCTCATTGGTCTGTGTGGGACTGACCAACAAGGGTTGCATCATTGGCACAACCACCTACCTGTGGTAAACTCAGACTGCCTTTCTCCAGGTCAAGGGGAATTGTTAGATGACTGAAGGATTGGGGCTACAAACCCATGACACCAATTTGCATCAGAGGAGCATATGTTCCTTCCTAGGTAGAGATGCCCCATGCATACCTTTCAGTCTGCACAGCCACCCTGTAACAAATTTTTGAAATGCTTTTCAGGTTTAAAAAAAGGGGGAGAAAGGAGCAGCAGGTCTCACAGAAGGACGCTACAGATGTATACTGGGTTGCTAAAACACACACATATTTTTAGCATTTTCTCTTCCAATGATAAACTATCACAGCAAACTTTGGAGTCACATTACCCAATTTCCTCTTTCAGTTCACACTTGTGTTGCAAGACATTGAAGCAGTAACGAAATGCACACATGCATTTCTCCATAGCTTCCCATTCACAACAGGCAGGATCAATACCAGGATACATTTGCCAATATACTTTATGAAAGGATCCCAAGTATCTGCAGGTATTTAAACCAGCTGGAAACCTCTTTCATGGCCACAAACTTCCACTAAGAAAGCATGGGGACTGCAGGGCTACAATGAGACCAGAATCCTTGTTGGGTTTTTTTTTGTTTTTGTTTTTTGTTTTTAAAGTGCACTGAGCTACATGCTATCATGAAACTTCATCATCACCCAACTGGAGCAGAATGCAGATTTTTCTCCCAATGTACAGTGGTACCTTGGGTTAAGAACTTAATTCATTCTGGAGGTCCGTTCTTAACCTGAAACTGTTCTTAACCTGAGGCACTTTAGCTAATGGGACCTCCTGCTGCTGCCGTGCCACCGCCGCACAATTTTTGTTCTCATCCTGAAGCAAAGTTCTTAACCCAAGGCACTATTTCTGGGTTAGCGGAGTCTGTAACCTGAAGCGTCTGTAACCTGAAGTGTCTGTAACCCAAGGTACCACTGTACCTGAATATCTGGCTATGAAAAATTCAGAGTAAGGCTATCTTTGCAGGTACTCCTAGTGCAATACCAGAAGAGCATGGAAGACAATGGGGAAATGGTTAGGCATACTTATTGGAGCTGGCCCTATCATTTAACAGAGTGAGATGTCTGGCTCAGGCAGCTGATTTTGTGTGGGGAACAAATGGTTAGCTGTTTCATTTATTAATATTATATGTTTACTGCCAGGGACGGGAAGAGGCCCTTATGTGGTTTTCTGCCTCAGGAGCCACCACAACTTGACTGACCTTGACCTACTACACACCTTGACCTGTATGTGTGTGGAGGGATACCATTTGTTGCCCCACCTCAGGCAGCAAAATACCTTGTACCTGTCTGGCCACTCTGACCTTCCATCACCCTTGTTGTCCCTGTGAAGCTGTGAGCAGGTGCCCGCGGCAAGTGTGAGGAATGAATCCTGTGAATTGTGCACTGTGCAGTTATGTACCTGGGAACCAAGGAAAATCTACAAAATGCTTTATATGGAGTTTCCCGGCAGGTGACTGAGAAGTGGGAGGCTCCACTTACCTGTCCAAATGGTCAGGGAAGTCAGGATCCAGCCACTCCTGATCTAAATGGAGAGGCAAAAAACAATTGACAAGAGGACAATCTCTCTTTCTCTCCAATACACACACAACGTGCCTTGCCTATATTCACATAAATTAAGCCTACGTCAGCCTTAACCAGCAGCTGCAAGCATTCCATGTTTCTTTCAGCCTTGCTATTTACCTTGGATGGAAAAGGACTACATGAAGATGGAATTGGCTCAGTCTCAAGACCATGTTATGCATTTCTCTGCTGCAGCGAGAGCATTTTTTTTTAAAAAAAAGGTAGAAGATGTATTTTAGAGGGTGCCCTGGGAGCTACTGGAGTAAAGTGGTATTTTTAACTAGAGCAGAAGGATGACCATACCTGCCAAATCTGAATTTGGAGCTCTGTGTTTTGTCTATGATAAATGGCATGCTGATGCTGCAGAAACCTAAAAACAGCAGATTGCTGCATTGTCTTCGCAAAAGCCAGGGCTTTAGACAGCTTGGCTAATTTCACCATTTTGAGAGAAGAAAGAAAGAAAGAAAGATCAGAACTTTAGAGTCAAGATGAAAGAGGTAACTGTGAAAAGGAGAACAGGGCCTGTGGGCTGAGGCTGCCCAATGGCCTGTGCTTGTAAAAAAATACCACTTCCAACAAAACTGTATGCCTGCTGGACCAGGAGCCACAGGAAAAGATTCTTGAGCTTCACGGCATCATTTATTATTGAACTTTTGACTTGGCAAACAGCAGCACACACCAAAATGCTGACTGAACACAAAACAATCTAAAGAACTACACATACATCACTGCAATAGCAAAAGCTGCTCTTACCACTACTCTGGCAAGAACTAGGCTCCCCAAAGCTGGTTATATAGTGAAAGAAGAACTGTAACAGACCCTAGCTGTCAACTTTCAGATTTGAAAATAAGGGCTCAGCAGCCTCGAAAATAAGGGATCAGCAGCCTCACCTGTCCCAGGGACAGTCTACAGGTTATCTAACAATCCAGTATAGCAGCGAGAAGCAGCAGGAAACGGCGCTGGAATAAGGGAATTTCCCACAAAAAAAGGGAAGGTTGACAGCTATGGTAACAGACTGTTCTTCTAGCCTTGAAAAATGCTCCATGTCTTAATTAAGCTACCTGAGTCTGATCCCTGCCATGTTTTCCACAAGGAGAGGTAGATCTGGCTCACCCAGAAACCTGTGAAACAGCCACCATCTCTTTAGAGGCTTCTGGGTGATGGTAGTAGCTGCTATTTATTCATAGAATCATAGAATCATAGAGTTGGAAGAGACCACAAGGGCCATCGAGTCCAACCCCCTGCCAAGCAGGAAACACCATTAGAGCACTCCTGACATATGGTTGTCAAGCCTCTGCTCCTTGGCAGTAACACTCCTTGGCAGTAAATTCCACTGTCAAACAGCTCTTACTGTCAGGAAGTTCTTCCTAATGTTTAGGTGGAATCTTTTTTCTTGTAGTTTGGAACCATTGCTCCGTGTCCGCTTCTCTGGAGCAGCAGAAAACAACCTTTCTCCCTCCTCTATGTGACATCCTTTTATATATTTGAACATGGCTATCATATCACCCCTTAACCTCCTCTTCTCCAGGCTAAACATGCCCAGCTCCCTTAGCCGTTCTTCATAAGGCATCGTTTCCAGACCTTTGACCATTTTGGTTGCCCTCCTCTGGACACGTTCCAGTTTGTCAGTGTCCTTCTTGAACTGTGGTGCCCAGAACTGGACACAGTACTCCAGGTGAGGTCTGACCAGAGCAGAATACAGTGGCACTATTACTTCCCTATTGGAATCAATAACACAGGAATGCAGAGAGTCTCCTTCAACTCTTTTCAGTGCTGTTGCTGCTGAGTGTGCCTGAAGGTAGTACAACAGACTCAGAACTGCCTATTTCAGGGGTCCAGTGTTGTTGGACTCCAACTCCCATCAGCCCCAGCCAGCATGGCCACTGATTGATCAGGCATGATGGGAGTTGTAGTCTATCAACACCAGGAGAACCTTTGGTAGTACAACGCAACTTACAGTGTGATGACGTCATAGCTAGATGTTGTAAGGGAGGAACATGGAGCAGCAATACACCTGTTCTGGTCTATCAAACCCCTATCCTCACATTTAGTTTGGCCCCAAGCAATCTTACTTAGAGTCCTTACCCATTCACCGCAGATACAGAGGGCCAAACAGAAACGCTTTCTTTCACCCGTTTCCCCTTAAAGCTTACAAATTCTGCACTACGAGAGGCACGTGGGCTGCACAACCAGAGATTTTGTATTATGCTCATGGGTAGCATAAAAGCTCTACGAAGTTGCACAGAGATATCTTTTAATTGTTATAGCAACCAATTAGCACGTGTGCTTGTTTGAGAAATACGTGAGTTACAGAAAGGAAAAGTTGATTTGAATGCATTATTTAAATTGGCCTTCTTTCTTGGTGATTTTAATCATGATTTAAATCAACCATCCCTGCTCCTTATTCTGTCAGATCCTTCATTAACATGCTATCGAGCTGCTCCTGCAGATTATTCTGTCCTGGTACATTCATGCAAGCCATGTTAAGTAGCGTGTGCTGTCTCTAGGCTCTGCAAATGTCAGCCCAGAGATCACAAAGGGCTTCTTCCAAGTATATTAGCAAAGCAAGCAAGCATCACTTTTATTCATAGATGATGCATGTCTGAGGGAAGACTGGGAGGGGGGGAGCAATGTGATCATTATCATGCTACACTTTATTCATACACTGTGGTTAACAGGCTACAATAGCCCTTTAAGCTTAGTTTGAATTGCACTTTAATCGCTGAGCGTGAGGAAAAGGCTACAGCAGTACTTAAGCTTGACAGCTGACTAGTTCTTGCTAGGGTAGGTGACAGTGACACTTTAACAAAGTCTATATAAATGCATCCAAGGCCTGCTTGTTCTGATTCTTAGGCCTGGCCTCCAGGAACAGTTTCTGTGTCATTAAAGGCACGTATTCCCAGCAAAATCTGCATTCTTCCACACATCTGCCACATCCAGAAGCAGAGCCAGATATGGCTGGGTTACGGATTGGGTTGGAGTTATAAAGTGCTTGATCCTGGAGCTACATTTCTCCTATTCCATAATAATAATTATTATACTTTTATTATTTATACATCACCCATCTGACTGGGTTGCCCCAACCACTCGGCGCAGCTTTCAACATATTCATATAAAAACTAATTAATGTTTTATTAGTTTTTTTAAAAAACCTTCCCTATACAGGACTATCTTCAGATGTCTTCTAAAGGTTGTATAGTTACTTATCTCCTTGGCTCAGGGGTGGCATAACTCCAGACCCTCCAACATTTCTCTGATGAAAATAGGGATGTCCTAAGGAAAAGTGGGCCATTCTGGGATCAAATCAGAAACTGGGATGGCTTCTTTAAATCTGGGACTTTCCCTAAAAAATAGAGACACTTGGAAGGTCTGGTGCTATAAATGGCAAAAGTTGTATTGTGTGTGTGCTACATTTGTGTCACATTGTTGTTGTGGCAGTGATTAAAAAAAGGGGGGATTGCAAGGAGCTCCAAAAGGATATCTCCAGATAACAAGATCCTTTGTGAGATGTAAACGGTCTATTAAAACATGATTTATAAGTAAACTATTTCAGTCCATTTAGCACACAGCCGGCAGAGATAAGAGACTTCGGCAATGTGGCCTTTGGGGAGTGGGGTAGTTGTGTTTGTTGTTATGAAAAGGCCCCTGTTGTGTACGAGAATGTCTCCATGTGAAGCACTTGAGCGTATGTGAGCGGTACCCTTGTGCTGGCACTGATCCTATTCCACTTTGAAAATGATGCTCTCTGATCCTCAGATTCAAGCTGGTAGAGATTTAGATAATCAGGATTGCCAGTAACCTTCTGCTATCGCTAGATTTGCTGAACCAAAGGCAAAGCTCAGCTGCTTCTGCCTCAAATCAATCACTGATTGATTAGATTTGCTGACATCACTGTAATAATCGAAAAGGAGGCAAACGTGCTAGATATCAGAAACAAAGAGCTAATTAGCTGGAAAGATTAGAGCAGGCAGGCTTGAGGAAGAGAGACGTTCTGGCCAAGCAAAAGGAGAATACATTCTCTAAGCATCAGGGGGTTGTTTTGTGGGCCTGATTTTAGCAAAAAGGAAGGTGAGAATTTGGGAGGATATAACATTTCCCTTATTGCAGGAAATTCCAGCTCTGTAATATTCTGTGGAACAGACAAAACAGTAACAGAAGATCCCATTTTAAAGAGTCTGGGAAACTTGGCAGAGCACATTAGCAAGGATAAACCTGTGCCCTCCAGATGTTAATGGACTACAACTCCCGTCATCCCTGACCATTGGCAATGCTGCTGAGGCTTATGGGAGTTGGAGTCCAACAACATCTGGAAGGTCACAAGTTCCCCATCCCAGCTCTACAGTCATCAAATAGAGGAAATAGAAAATAAATATTAAAGGTTCCAGTACTTTGGCCACCTCATGAGAAGAGAAGACTCCCTGGAGAAGACCCTGATGTTGGGAAAGATGGAGGGCACAAGGAGAAGGGGGCGACAGAGGACGAGATGGTTGGATAGTGTTTTCGAGGTTACCAGCATGAGTCTGACCAAGCTGCGGGGGGCAGTGGAGGACAGGAGTGCCTGGCGTTCTCTGGTCCATGGGGTCACGAAGAGTCGGACACGACTAAACGACTAAACAACAACACAGCCGTGCAGTCATGTACTGTACATAGAAGTCCCATGGAACTCAATGGGGCTTACTGCTGAGTGGACTGGAAATGTTAATATTGTTGTGAGCCCCAAACTACTGAATCTGACACTTTTTCAAGTTGGCTGTAAGACAAAGCTACCTTTGGGGCTTTAATATATATATATATATATATATATATATATATATATATATATATGGGACGCAGGTGGCGCTGTGGGTTAAAGCCTCAGCGCCTAGGGCTTGCCGATCGAAAGGTCGGCGGTTCGAATCCCTGCGGCGGGGTGCGCTCCCGCTGCTCGGTCCCAGCGCCTGCCAACCTAGCAGTTCGAAAGCACCTCTGGGTGCAAGTAGATAAATAGGGACCGCTTACCAGCGGGAAGGTAAACGGCGTTTCCGTGTGCGCTCTGGCTCGCCAGAGCAGCGATGTCACGCTGGCCACGTGACCCGGAAGTGTCTCCGGACAGCGCTGGCCCCTGGCCTCTTAAGTGAGATGGGCGCACAACCCCAGAGTCTGTCAAGACTGGCCCGTACGGGCAGGGGTACCTTTACCTTTACCTTTATATATATATATATATATATATATATATATATATATATATATATATGAATCATAAATGGGCTTTTCCTTAAATCCATCTGTAATGAATTCTCCAAGCTGTCTAGAAGAGTGGAACTCAACCTTTGGTCAAGTATGCCATGAGCTACGTCTCAAGTGTGAGATGGTGCCATTCCAGTACTCACTGCAATACACATCCCCTGGTGCCCTGGTGCAGGTTCATGCTTGGTCGAGACAGCAGTCTAGGTCTGACTTTGTGCCACGATGTGACTGCATGCTGCAGGTTGGGTGCTAGGTTAGGACAAATGGATTTCTCTTCCGTGATCTCTCCTGCATTCACAACATTCACACTTGAGGGAGCTTTTCAGCTCCCTGGTCATAAATGCACATATTTTTGCAGATTGCAGATCGATTTGTGAATTGTACAAAACCTTCCAGGTTTTGTCTATGCAGGGGTCCACACTTGACTCTCTCGACACTTGCCTAGTGGCGCAAATTGCATGCCATCTTCCAGAGGATAACCCTTGCTGAGGGTTGACCAGTGGTTTGTTTGCTTCTTTAACATACTGAGGGAGACTTGTGTCCTCCATAACTGAGTTCTGTTATTTATCATATGTGCATCCTTCCCTTTGGCTAGATGTCCAGTTTAAGTAACAACCCAGGATTATTTTTTGCTATTTGGCAACCGTTACCATTTTCCTTGCCTCATGGCCACCTTCCCTGAAGGTCAGGCTGGACTTTCCAAGGTCTGTTTCCTTTGGAACATGGGAAGATTTGGGTCATCTTTGTAAATCATCTCTGTATCACTGTACTGGCATTATAAAGGCACAACAGCAAGCACACAGGCAAATTCTCTTTCCCATTAACATATTTTAAGAATAAAAAAAAAATCCATTCAGTTAAGAGCACTGCAGAATCCAACTAGTTCTCTCTCTCTCTCTCTCTCTCTCTCTCTCTCTGTGTGTGTGTGTGTGTGTGTGTGTGTGTGTGTGTGTCTTCCTTACCAAATACCGCTCAGAGACCAGGCAAAACGTTTTCAACTCCCATCCCCTGCAGTTACAGTCTCAGCAATTTAGCCTAATATATTTATTTACTTTTATATATCTCTCTCATCTCTGCTCAAAGGATGCCAGGGCAAGGAACACAACTCCTCCCCCTGCCATTTTATCCTCGCGACAACCATGTGATGTAGTGAGCTTTGTAGCAAAGCCAAGGCTCGGACCTGGAGCTCCCTAGTCCCAGCCTAGAACTGCCATGCAACACACTGACTAAGAGGACCAAGATGCAAAAGTTAATAACTCTTAAGGCAAGAATAAATGCAACAATAGATTTGGGTCCCATTGACACAGAAAGCGGAAGTAGGTCCATTTTTATCTGCAAATATATTGTGTGGGTAAGGGATGCAGGTGGCGCCGTGGGTTAAACCACAGAGCCTAGGACTTGCCAATCAGAAGGTCGGAGGTTCAAATCCCCACGATGGAGTGAGCTCCCATTGCTCGGTCCCTGCTCCTCCCAACCTAGCAATTCAAAATCACGTCAAAGTGCAAGTAGATAAATAGGTACCGCTCCAGCGGGAAGGTAAACGGCATTTCCATGCACTGCCCTGGTTCGCCAGAAGTGGCTTAGTCATGCTGGCCACATGACCTGGAAGCTGTACGTCGGCTCCCTCGGCCAATAAAGCGAGGTGAGCACCGCAACCCCAGAGTCGGCCACGACTGGACCTAATGGTCCCTTTACCTTTATATTGTGTGGGTGCAGAGCCCTCCTCCTCCTGTAAGCTAACTCCCTGAACTCTTCCTACCCCTGGCCCTATGCTTTTCTCCTCGGCCAATCTACAACCCAGTGCCTAGCTTTAGTTTAGAGTTGCTGGATGTCTCTTGCTTCAAAACATCTTGGCCCTGCCAATCATGGGGATCTGCTTTTGCCAGGTCAGACCGTTTGCCTATCTAACCCCGCCTCGTATTGTGTGCTTGGACTGGCAGTGCAGCACCCTGCTTGTGGTTAACGCTTAGCTGGAATGAAATATTCAACGCAGCAATAGAGAAATTAAAATAATAATTTATTTGTCGGACAAATAAATATGAGGCACAGTGGTATATGGTTACCAAACTCTGGCCTGGCCTCCTGCCGTTATGGCCAGCACTTATATTTCCTTAATCCAGCCCCCTTGCTCCTCCTGTGGCTGCCTCTGTCCAATCAGCCTGGTTGAAATTCCTATTGGCTGTTTGCTAGAACCAATCACAAAAGATACACCCATTTCCTCTTGCCCTTTTATGGGAAACAAAAAGCTATATATTCTTCTATCTATAAATGACAAATAAGTAGTAATATATCTTACATGTGTCTCAACAAGGAACCTTAATTACCAGCTCACCTCTTGCCCTCCTTGCCCTATTGCCCTCCAAAACAAATGGTTAATCTTAAATTTTTATCTTAAACAGATGTCAAGGATCTTGAGTTCACATCATCATTGAAAGATCTCCTTCTCTTGGAGGTCTTTAAACAAAGGCCTGACAACCATATGTGTGCTCTAATGATGTTTCCTGCTTGGCAGGGGGGCTGGGCTGATGGCTGATGGCTGATGGCCCCTGTGATCTCTTCCAACTATATGAAATAAGAATCTAGCATAAGGATTTAACATTTCTTAGCTTCTAATTCCTTTGCATAATTACATTTAAGCCAATATATTTAATACATAACATAGATAGCTTTTTAGAAGAATAAACCTTTTCAAAGTAAAAAAGGAAGGAACAGTTTCCAGCCTCAAAATAAGATAGGAAGAAACCTATCTTCTCCAGTCAAGCCAGTTGCCTTTTTCACTGCTCTTGACCTTTCAACCTTAGGAAAATATGGCTCAAGTTTAATGGGAGGCACATGGTTTTATTTTACTATTTATCAACTCTTAATTATGTTTATCTCTTTTTTATCTTCTGTAATATGTGGGGTCAGTGTAACCTTGGCTGTCAGCCTGTAATTCCCTTTCTACGACTTTGAGAATTGTTTTCTGCTATAAATCAGGGGGGCCCCTTGTCCAGGAGAATAAACATCTTGCCAAGGTTCTTAGGCAGCTGGTCTTCTGCCTGGCATGAAACATTTGAAAATCTTTAAGCTCATCTTAATATACAGGCCTTAATCAAAAATATAAGCTTTGATAAAAATGCAGGCTTATGATTAGATGCCTCAGCAGCATCTCTTCCTGCTTCCCCATCACTCGCTACCTGATCCTTTTCAACAGGAGGTGTCGGTGCTTGAACCCGGGACTTTCTGTTTTGCTTTCCCAATGAGCTATAGCACTTCCTACCAGACCTCCCTGGTTGTTCCACGCTTTGCTACTAGCATCAAATACAATACCTGTCCCTTACTTCTTCTGAGTCCAAAGCTCCCGAGCATCCCTAGTTACTGAAATTTGATCTGGCAACCTTAGCCTGGGGATTAGTCTCTGATGTGTGTGTTTGCAGTGTGTGCCCCTTAGGCGAAGCAATAATATAAGACCGGGGAGCCTGGCAGAATTAACTTCACTGTCTTCATTATGCCTGATGCAAATACTGCAAGGGGTAGGAAGGGCAATTGCAAAATCCTTTCGCCAACTCAGTGCTAACCTAATTTACATCGGCTACGATGTTCCTTTGGTCCGGGTCGATGCCCTTATTGGTGTAAAAAATGGAGAATCATCTTACTAATTTGTCATGTGTACTCAGCCTCAGGGAGCTGGGCTGGAGGCATCACTCAGCCTTGCAACCAGCTCTCAAGGGCAGGGGCCCCACCTAAAGGCTGTGAAATAATTGTTTGAAAGGAAGGACCTCTCAGGGCCACTCCAGAAAACGGAGGCAGGAAGCTCTCTCTCCTCCTCTTGGTACCACCCTTATGGAATGCCAATATGAGCCCATTTTAGAAGAAGAAGAGTAGAAGAAGAGTTTGGATTTGATATCCCGCCTTTCACTCCCCTTTCACTCCCCTTCAGGAGTCTCAAAGCGGCTAACATTCTCCTTTCCCTTCCTCCCCCACAACAAACACTCTGTGAGGTGAGTGGGGCTGAGAGACTTCAGAGAAGTGTGACTGGCCCAAGGTCACCCAGCAGCTGCATGTGGAGGAGCGGAGACGCGAACCCGGTTCCCCAGATTATGAGTCCACCGCTCTTAACCACTACACCACACTGGCTCTCAAAAGCCCGGTTCGTCTATTTATTACAATTATAGTCCACCTTCCCTCCAAAAAAAGCCCAGGGGCACCAAACACCAAAGTGATAAAACAATGCAATTAAAAATAAAATGTTTCTAAACATTTAAAAACATGCAAAACAGCCACATACCCTAATGGCTGAAATCTCAAGATTGAATTTTGCATAGAAATGTTCCAGGTCATGCCTCTTGCTAATTATTATTATTATTATTATTATTATTATTATTATTATTATTATATTACATTGCTATCCCAACTTTCCTCCCAAGAGGATGGCATATATGATTCTCCTCCATTCTATTATATTCTTGCATCAATCCTTCGAGGTAGGTTTGGCTGCAGACTCCCATTAGCTCCTATAAAAGTGCTCAGAGCACCTTGGTTGTGGCTAGAGAGGGCTTTCAGATTCTTTTATTTGCTTGGCGATGACGCTCCCTCTACCAGGCTCCTCATGTTGTGGTTTGTCTCTAAACGTTGCCTGTAAGAATAGTGCTCTCTGGGATGGCCAATGGCTTGGCCCAGTCTCTCTATAATGATGTTTCTTATATAAGCTGTTTGGCCATACTCCCAGCAACAGCGTCTTCTCTCTTCTGAACATGCTTCCAGGTTGGAAAGCCTGCGGGTGGCCTGTGAACTCACATCTTTCATTGGCAGAGTGTTCCTATCCATACGTCAGTTCATTCATTAGGGATCCATGTATGGAGGTGAGTGGAAATACAGGGCATCATCATGCAAACATTTCACTCTGTTCATCTGGTTGTTTAAACACTCCAGGCATTCAGGGTAGGAATTAATGAATGATAGTGAACCCAAAGCATTTTACCAGTGTCGAGAATTTCTTTTTTCCTTTCTTCTTTAATTTTATTTATGCTTTTCAGGTTTATACACTTCACTAATTTTACAATCATTTCAACATTTCAAAACTTGACTTCCTTCCCCCTCTTTCTGCGGTTCCTTAAATTTATTCTTAATATCTTCTGCAAAGCTGAATTAACTTACCGGTAATTTGCTCATTTATTCATCTTAAATATATACTTATAAAACTTCAGGTTATTACAATAATCCTGCCAATGTTCTTATCTGTTTACAATTTATCTGTAAATATTCAATAAACCATTTCCATTCTTTTATAAAAAAAAGTTTGTTGTCTTGATTTCTTATTCTTCCGGTACGTTTTTGCCATTTCTGCATATTCCATAAAGTGCTGAGTATTTTCTAGTGAGCAACACTGAGAGTAGATGCTCATACAACACTGGATCATTTTGCACAAAACAAAATTTAAGGCTGCAGTCCTCTGCGTGCTTATTTGGAAGCGAGCCCCGCTGAACATATTAGGAGTGATTTTGGTGTAAACATTTATAAGGAGGGTTATTAATGGAGCACCTGCAGGTTCAATCCTTGCTATCTCCAGTTAAATTGCAGAAGAAGAAGAAGAAGAAGAAGAAGAAGAAGAAGAAGAAGAGGAGGAGTTTGGATTTGATATCCCGCCTTTCACTCCCTTTAAGGAGTCTCAAAGCGGCTAACATTCTCCTTTCCCTTCCTCCCCCACAACAAACACTCTGTGAGGTGAGTGGGGCTGAGAGACTTCAGAGAAGTGTGACTGGCCCAAGGTCACCCAGCAGCTGCATGTGGAGGAGCGGAGACGCGAACCCGGTTCCCCAGATTATGAGTCCACCGCTCTTAACCACTACACCACACTGGCTACACCACACTAGAGCTGCTACCAGTCAAAGCAGAGAGTACTAGCCTAGAGGAATGAATAATCTGTTATAGTATAAAGGAGAATCCTATGTCCCTATCTGGCTGTAAACATTTTCATTTTAAAGGACCATGCCTCCTGCCTTTCATGAGGGACATCATAGATCAGAGCATCTAAGGGTTCCAGGTTCAGCTGAGAGGAAACTCTTTCGTCTGAAACACTGGAGATCAGCTGCCGGTCAGTGTTGACAATACTGAGGTGGATAGACCAATGGTCTGGCTTGGCACAAGACAGATTTCAGAGAATCAATAGAGTTGGAAGGGACCCAAGGGTCATCTAGTCCAGCCCCCTGCATTGCAGTAATCTCAGCTAAAGCATCCATGACAGATGGCCATCTAACCTCTGCTTAAAAACCTCCAAGGAAAGGGAGTCCACAATCTCCCAAACCTTCCTGTGAAGCTTTGCGACTAAAGTGCTTAGCAGTTCCAACATCACCTTTATCCTACTTTAGGTTACATGTAAAAAAAAAAACCACAATTCAGTGTGGAACAGTGAAGACCGTGGCTGAATCAGGATACGAAAATCACTTAGGTTATGTTCTCATGGGATAAAGTTTAGCAAAAGTGTAATAAGTTTCTCAGTATGTAACCTAATTATAACTGTCCTTTAAAGTTTTGCTTCCCATAAGAACTTAATGTCTATGGATAAAAATAGCACTTGAAGCAGCTCCAACCTCCCATACAAGTCTTCAGAATCACTCTTGCTTGATATCTATTTTCAATGGGCTTATTTGCTCTCTCTCCTCCTTCACCAGTAAAAAGCATCATTCCTATTCTGCATTAAAAGAAGCAGCTTCTCCTGCTCTGATCCCTCTGCTGTGATATTGCTCACAACTTCTTATCACCCGCTGGAGTACAAACCAGGAGACCTCTTTGTCCCAACAACATCAGTGTGTCTTCTGGCACCTTAAACTCTAATGAATTTATGAGGTCATGAGGTTTCCTGGACTACAGTTCACTTCATCAGATGCAAGAAGCATTATCCTGAGTGCAAGACTGTGTATGTGTGTGTGTGTTGGGGGGAGGACAGTGATGTAGCATGGGGGGCACAGGGGGCAGTTGCCCCAGGTGCAAAATTGTTAGAGATGCAAAATTTCAACACCTGGTGCTGCCTCAATACAGCTGTGCGCTTCTGCTGTTGAAAACGGCTTCTCCATGCGAACCAGGAACTGGCCTCTCTAGAATGACTCTTCTTTTCTTATCTCTGTGGGTGCCATTTTCTGGGTGATGCAGACACCATTAGGCAGTTGAAGTCACATGCGTAGTCCGTCCATTTCCCACCCACTCACCCCTCCATATGGCCCCGGGCATTGGCAAGCTACGCTACACCACTGGGGAGAGCGGCTTGTAAACAATGAGGTCAGAAGGAAATGCAAAAAAAGTACAGCCAGCAATAAGTACGGACATCAAGAGTAGAGAACCTACAGCCTTCAGGCCAAACTTGACCCACCAGGCCTTTCCATTTGGCCAACCAGGCTGCTTTTCTGAAATCACACCAACTGCTCCACACCTGATGTTTTCAGGGCTGGGGTAGGTAGCCTACATAGCAGCAGAAAGCAGAGGCGGATTGAGGGGAGTGTGACCGGTTTGCCTGCACTGGACAACAATAACTTAGAACGTAAGGCGAGAGACAGGGGCGCCAAATTTTGGTGTCACACAGGGTGCTGCTGAACTGGGAAAGAGTGGGAATGTTAAGGATAGTAGGAGAAGATATGTTGATTAAATATTATCCTTCCTTCACTCACGCTAGTGAGTCATGTAGCAGAGTAGATTCCCCTCAATACAGCAGGAAGCTAGTTTGCAGATTCGTTTGAATCTCTTTCGTTAAGCAGTCCAGTCTGGCTTGATCAGACTGGATTATTCCTGGTGTCCCCTTTGATCCCTCTTAAAAGAATAAAGAGACAAGAGTCTTTCCTTAAAAGTAACAAGAAGTTTACTCACATTCAGTTTCCAGTATGATCCCTGAAAGCAGATTTTAGCTTATAGTTACAGAACTTAGTGTGAGTTCATCCCTTATGGGGATTGAGCCCATGTGCTGCTAGCTGAGAGCCAGCAGACAGCAAAATACATTAAGAGAACAGCATCAAGAGAGCAAAATGACTGCAGGAGTGCAGCATGGCATCAAGAGAGAGGTGGCTGAGTGACTCAGCTCTTTTATGGAGTCAGCCAGGGTCACGCCCATCTGCCTGGTCACATGCAGGGGGAGGACGCTCCAGACCAGTGGAACAGGAAGTTATACTGACTGGAGTAACATCCCTCTGCCTGTGCCCACTCTAGGAAAACAAGGAATGTTGTACAGTGGTACCTCGCAAGACGAAATTAATCCGTTCCGCGAGTCTCTTCGTCTAGCGGTTTTTTCGTCTTGCGAAGCAAGCCCATTGACGGCTTAGCGGATTAGCGCTATTAGCGGCTTATCGGCTTTTAGCGGCTTATCGGCTTAGCGGATCAGCTGATAAGCGGCTTAGCGGCCTAGAAAAAGGGGGGGAAGGAAAAAAAACCCCGCAGGAACTCGCAAGACATTTTCGTCTTGCGAAGCAAGCCCATAGGGAAATTTGTTTTGCGAAGCGCCTCCAAAACGGAAAACCCTTTCGTCTAGCGGGTTTTCTGTCTTGCAAGGCGTTCGTCTTGCGGGGCACCACTGTATTTGACTGCTCCAATGGATTACATCCCACAGAAAGCAGGCTTGAACTCCCTCCATATCTGCTGTTATGACCTCAGATGATTGACAGGTGGGTGGCCCTGTGCTGCTGACAAAGTTGGCCCATAGCTGTCAACCTTCCCTTTTTTTTTTGCGGGAAATTCCGTTATTCCAACGCCGTTTCCCGCTGCTTCCCGCTGCTATCCTGGATTGTAAAATATTCCGTAGACTGTCCCTGGGACAGGTGAGGCTGCTGATCGCTTATTTTCGAGGCTGCTGATCCCTTATTTTCAAATCTGAAAGTTGACAGCTATGAGTTGGCCTACCAGGGTGAGGAAGATAAAGATCTGTCCCACCAAACCCCAAAGCTTTTCTACCCCAATATGCAACTACATGGTGGCAGGAGATTATAAAGAAAAGCACAGACAGTGATAATTACATCATTAACTGACTGATCGCCCAATAGAAAATTATTTGTGTTGATAACACAGACATCCTGCATTGGTAAGCTGAGCAACACTTGTAGTATGATATTTGAAAATTCATTTTTCCTGTTCTGTCCACAAGTTTATCAGAAAGTGGGAAAGAGGATGAGTAATTGAATCAGATGTGTGTGTGGATAAAGAGAGAAATGTGTTCCTCTTTTGCAGGTGCAGAACTGCTAAAGACACAAGGCTGTTCTCTGGATTATGGCCTGGCAAGCTTAGTGCAAACAAATTCAAGGACGAAGCAGTTTTGGGAGCTATTGCCTGAAGAAAGATCTTGTGTCAACAAGGCCTAACTTTTGTATATAATGTCCGCCCATTCTCAGGAAGCCTAAAATAAATAGTGGGAATTTTCTTTGGATATTCCTGTCATTTGTTATTATTTTATGGCAAAATACTTGGAGGTGGACTATGGTTCAAGCTCATTTGCCTCTCTTGACTGAAATCCGTTAAGGCATCACTCTAAAACCTCCTGAACAGCAATGGGAGAAGAAGCAGTCACAGTTATCTGGGCAAACGCTGGAAGATTACAGTTTCATTTCTTAAAACGACACAGCAAACAGAGTTGGTAATTGCCCAGCTGTTGTGCTTAGAGGTTCTGAAAGACTTAAATGTCACACTATGCAAAGAGGACTAGCCTGCAAGAATAAATCTGTGCAGGATTTCAAGTCAGTGAAATTGCACATTTCTCACTGGCTGATGGTGGAATCTCACTAGTTGGTATGTAAAGCATGTTCCTCACATTTGGGCCTGACCTGTTTTAGATGCATTGTGATCTTACTGTTGCCTCTGAAAGAAGCAAATATTCCACGCCCCTCCTTCTAATAGTGAAATTAGCTGGCGAGTGCCAACAGGATTGAAGCCAAAATGAGACTACTGAGAATAGTGATCAGAGGTCCCTGGAGGTTTGCAAAAGTAGCAAAAAATAATAATAATAGGGAGGGGGGTTGATCCCCATATGGGACAACTGCATATTCCTGTATTGAAGGGGGTTGGACTACAAGATTGTCAGGGTCCCTTCCAAGTCAACAATTCAATGATTCTGTGATTCTATGACTGAACATGCTTACTGGCCAACAAATGCTGCATGGGAAGAAAGAGGAAAATGGGGTGGAATGGAGTACTCTGGAAGATAGTTCGGCTGGTAGCTGACACCCTAAAAAGGAGTACTTCACACTACAGGATTTTGTTGCGATACTATTATGCAGTTGCCATCTGTGGGCTGGTCCTCATGCCAGAGCAAATCATGGGGAAGTCGGATTCCATGGGTGGTAGGGTATCCAAGGTGGCGCTGTGGTCCAAACCACTGAGCCTCTTGGGCTTGCCGATCAGAAGGTTGGCAGTTCGAATCCCCATGACAGAATGAGCTCCCGTTGCTCTGTCCCAGCTCCTGCCAACCTAGCAGTTTGAAAGCATGCCAGTGCAAGTAGATAAATAGGTACCGCTGCGGCAGGAGGGTAAACGGTGTTTCCGTGCGCTCTGGTTTCCATCACAGTGTTTCTGTTGCGCCAGAAGTGGTTTAATTATGCTGGCCATGTGACCCAGAAAGCTGTCTGTAGATGAATGCCGGCTCCCTCGGCCTGAAAGTAAGAGGAGCTCCACAACCCCATAGTCCAGGCATGTCCAAAGTCCGTTTCTGGGGCCTAATCCAGCCCACTGGATGGCTTAATCCAGCCCCTGTGGCAGTTTACTTCCTGGGATAAAACCCTAAAAAAAGCTCAACAACAACTTCAATCCTAAAAAAAGGTTAACAACTTTGGTCAGCCCTCATGGCCCTTCACTTCATCAAATCTGGCCCTCTTTGAAAAATGTTTGGACACCACTGCACATTTGACTGGACTTAACCATCCAGGGGTCCTTTACCTTTTACCAACATATTGGCTAGGGTTATCTGTGAATGAAGGGGAAGAATTGAACTATATCACCACAGTCTAGCAACTCTGGATCGAGCCACTGCAGGGCCCAAGATGCAAATGCTAACAGCATGCCTGTTTTGGCTTTGGGGGTGGGGAATAGGGTGCTGGATTGGACCATGGGATATTCATGAGTTCGTCAAATATGCCAAGGCTTTGAACTATTTCTAGTTCATCTTCAAGTTCATTCTCTTACATTTTTTTATGCTTTAAACTCTCCGGGCACTTAAGCTTAAAGATCATAATGAGGTTGGAAAATAAATTACACAATATACATCTCTGTGCGTGGGGGATGCTTTCTTAATCTTCTTAAGTATATTTTATACTTCAGCACTGCAACTCGTAACATTATGAATGCTGCAAGGGAAGTGCCAAGGTGCATTTGGATGAACTGCGAAAGGAACGTGAACCAAACAAGCTCATTTTGTAAGAGGACAAACCTGAACTGGAATTGCATCCTTTTGGGACATGCCGAACTAGAACTAGTTCCTTTTTAAAATGAACTTTCCAAGCTCTGATACATAGTTTCTTTGTTTCCCTTTTCAAACCCCATTCCTCTCTTGGCCCTGATGCCCTTGGAAATCTTTATGAATGAAATGTGCTGGATACTTATCAAGCGAAATACGTTTATGACTCGTTCAAAGGAGCAAATCCTTCTTGAGCCTAAGCATTGGTGTGTGTGTCTGTGTGTGTGTGTGTGTTTCACCACCATCACTACGTTGCATTGTACACTTTGGGACAAGGAGCTTCTTTGATGATGAAGTGCCCTGATCGAGCTGGAAAAGTTGCCAGCCACTCTAAGGCCTCAGCAAGTGAGAAATGCTTCTCTCAATAGCTGCATTGAGAAGCATCAGCTGGCCAGCAAGCAAACCCGCCTGCCAGAACAACCTGCAGCAGTCTGTCTTGATTAGAAACTACTTGTGCCATGAAATGACATTTGCGCAAGCTGCCCAGCCACGTGCCGCCACTTGGCACGCTCGCAGCCCAGAGGGGTTCTGCACAGTCGCTGCAGCCACAGGGTGTTTCTGCTCCTGTAAGGATCCTTTCACACTTAAGGCAATACGTTATTCCCGCTGAGCCAGGAGCATCGGTTAGGTAGTTTAGAGGACAATGGGGACACAGGGCCCTGGCACAAATGGGAATACGATAGATTCATAGACCTGACAGGCCAGTAGTAATGGCTGCTTGGGTGGCTTTAAAAGAAGTTGAGACAAATGCTGGAGGATAAGACCATCACTGGCTGCTAGTCATGATGACTAGTCATGATACTACCTTGAGTATCAGAGGTGATATTTTGCACTCATGATCTCATACGCTTCCTAGTGTCCCTATTTGCCAGGGATGGTCCTGGAATTACAAAAGTCATCCTGGCTTCTGATTTGATCCCAGAACATACATATTTCTCCCAACCAGTGCTGCCACCACCAAGCTCAGGGGGGAAGATGAGCAGGCACTCGTCCCAAGCGGCAGTGGTGTTGGCAACCATGAGGGAGCACCCTGTTGCCTCTCCATGACCTCTCCAGTGTGGTGTAGTGGTTAAGAGTGGTAGACTCGTAATCTGGTGAACCGGGTTCGCGTCTCCGCTCCTCCACAAGCAGCTGCTGGGTGACCTTGGGCCAGTCACACTTCTTTGAAGTCTCTCAGCCCCACTCACCTCACAGAGTGTTTGTTGTGGGGGAGGAAGGGAAAGGAGAATGTTAGCCGCTTCTAGACTCCTTCAGGTAGTGATAAAGCGGGATATCAAATCCAAACTACTACTACTACTACTACTACTATTCTTCTTCTTCTTCTTCTTCTTCTTCTTCTTCTTCTTCTTCTTCTTCTTCCATGGTTGCCACTGCCAGTCTCCTCCCTTGGGCAGCTCATAGCGGCTGCTGGTGAAAAGAGTGAGGAGGAGGAGGAGAGACTACAAAAGGTGTCTTGGGTTTTTTTTAAAAAAAATGCATTGTGTGTCCATATCTAACCTTGCCCCTTTCTAAAATTTATTTATTGGTATGTGTTTTTCTTTTCGTAAATCTACCAAAGAATAAAATTAAATAAAACCGGGATTAAGGAGTTTCCTCAGGATGGTAGACAGCGTGTGTCCTGTTGTTGTTGTGTCCTGTTGTGGTGGCGATGATGGCTTCTTCTGATAGGAAATGTTCAGGGGGGTAATGGGGGGGGTCGAGGAGGGTCAGTTGATGAGGAGTGATAAATGTCCCTATTTTCATCTGAGGAATGTAGGAGGGTATGTGACCTCCACGTGGGCTTTCCGTAGGCATCCGGTTGGCCAATGTGATACCAGGAAACTGGATTAGATTTTGGTCTAATCTTCTTCTGTTCAGATTTGGACAGGTTCTCCTTCCTCCCTCCCCTAGAGAACTCCAGTAGCAAAGGTCCAGGAGGGTCCTCTTAGGAGTTTTCCCGTCTCTGTATACCAAGGTGAATGTTTCTGTGCCCTGAGGCGAGAATACAGCTCCTCTGAGATGAGTTCCTTCCAGGAAGCAGCCAGGTATGCTTTCCCACAAGGCTGTTATCCTACACCTATACCTTCATGTGCCTCTTGAACCAAATGCAGTGCCCCTTTTGATGCTCTTTCTCCCCATCCACTCAAAGAAGCATTTAATGCATTTTCCGATAAGAGTGCTACTTCTTGTTTGCTGCTATTATTCACACACTCCATGTGTGATCCCTGAAGGACTTATTAGCTAAGTTCTCTCAGTGCACCTTTGCCTCTTTCTGGGTCTCTATGGTTTCTGACTTGCCCTCTGCATACACCTTAGACACAACTCAGAGAGTGAGCAACTTGCCGAAAGGCTCCATCAAGGAATGGAAATATTAGATGAGACACAAAAAGCTCAATATTTAAGATTGCTCATCTTTATTTCCCACGGGGCCCTTGCACAGCTTGGATCTTATGCTTATTGGCAATTGTTCCCGTACCCAGTTTTGCAATGCCAATTATTTGGTGCTGAACTTCTCCATAACGGGTCTGCCCAGAGGAAAGGTTTCAATTCCCATAGCTTTGTGTTTGGGCTCCAAAACATACAGCAGACTCAACACCGTTTGGAAGGCCATCGAGCCTGGAAAAGCAAGAAGCCAAACTTTCCTGAAGAAATGATAACATTTTTCAACCTTCCCAAGAGCTGAGTGTGGTTTTTTGTGGAGGTTAGATGAGTTTCAACGTTGTTAGGGGACTTGGCTGTTCGAGATATATAAGCACCAGACATTTAAAAAACAAGTGAGTCAAGTGAACACCCCCTCACTCAGTTCTGCTTCTTACCTTACATTTTAAAAGTATGCACTATTTGGCATTTCACCTTTGACTTAATTCTAGATTTCAGTGTTGATCGCCTTCAGGTTGTTTTTCCTTTATCCCCCACAACCTGATTTTGATTGCCACTGACACTCTTCTAAGACTTTCTTGCTTCTTTTCCTTGTTACTCGTTGAACCTCCTTACTGGAATTGGCAAAAAGTAAAGGAGAGACCATCTAAACACATACTTGTGTTAGAGGCATTAGCAGAGGGATACCAAGAAGTGTGTGGCCTTAGGAGCAATCGTAGCTGAACAAATTTCAGTGCTGGAAATGCGTTAAACTACAGTACAATTGCATCTTGCATGGAGGTTCCAAGGGTTTTTCACACATACACAAAACCCCATATTTTCAAACTGCCGCCTTGGAACTGCCGCCATACAAGCATCTGTGGTACCTTTACAGAGTTAGCCCACTGAGCAGGCCTTGCCAGATAATCAAGGCAGAGTGCTTAGGGAAGCTTTTAATGTCTGATGTTTTATTGTGTTTTTAATATTCTGTTGGGAGCCACCCAGAATGGCTGGGGAAACCCAGCCAGATGGGCGAGGTATAAAAAACTCTTCTTCTTCTTCTTCTTCTACTACTACTACTTCCTCTTCCTCTTCTTCTTCTTCAAAGCTCTTTTCACTCCGGGATAACCCTGCATGCATTTAATTTGTGCCATTTTGACTGGTCAGCCTTCAATTGCACACAGCTGAAATCACACAAATTAAATGGGCACAAGACCCAATTGTGCTACGTGTGCCTGTATATATGAAACCCTATAGATGTCTACTCAGAAGCATGGGTGTAGCCTGGATTTATGTTAGGTGGGGACGAGACTCCCTCCTGTTCTCATCCTCTGGCTCTATTGCCCACTCAGGTTGCTACTTGTGTCATTAGAATGCACCACGTCATCATCCAAGTCATGTCAGCAAGCATGTCAATTTCAAATATTCTGATTATTTCTACTTTTGGTTAAGTATTTTTGCTTACTTGTTGGGGGGGGGAGACACTACACACACACACACCCATCCACAGAGCTTCAGTTCTCAGCACCCTTAACAACCATGTCCAGGATTCTTTGTAGGGCGGTGAAGCCATGACTTTTAAAGTGGAATAAGAGTATTTTAAATGCATGGCGTGGATGTGACCTTAGATTTCTGAACCCTAAGGTAAATATTATGAATTAAATCTCCTAATTTTGCCTGCTAAGGCAAAATTAGGGTGCAGATCAAGGCCAACGTAAGTGACTGCAATTTCTGGTGCATCTTATTATAGCCAAGATATCTTTTGAGTTCTCATGGGTGTCACATTATCTCACATTATTTTTTTCCAGTCTGCAGTTCACTGTTTGTTTGTTTTCAGCATGTTATTGATGATGATTTCCCACCACCAATAGAAAAGAATAGTGTGGAATCACTTAACAATAATGCAGTTAATTAAGTTGTTTGATTTGGGCACAGCGAACAGCCAGTTCAATAAAGTTGTTTTTGCAGAATCTGAACTGCAGTAGAATGGAAACGGCACTGCTTGTAGCAGATACAGGGCAGAATGGGAAATGATGCCTTTAGAAATCTGTACCAAGGATTACTTTGTGTTGCAATTTTATGTAGAGGCTGTATTTAAATTATATCTGATTACATCACATATGGTTGTGAGGGCACAAGTAGTGGTGATAAGTCACTGCAACTCCAAGCTAGCTTCAGCAAAAATAGCCAACTGTTCTTTAAGCCTTTAGGCTTCCTTGGGATCAACTATCTGCTCTGAACCTTGGTCTTTGCCCTGTGCTTAGCTCTGTTACATTGTTACCTGTAAAATTTGCTTGTATTTGTATATGTGCCACGCTATTTGCTATGAACCATTAGGCAACCCTTTGGTGTGAGCCTTATGCCACAACAGCTCCTCCACATACTTCAGACACTTCTCAATTATCGTCTGACAGCGTGAGAAGGATAATTCATGGTAACATCAATACCATGTTTTCTGGTCGCATTGTCTGCTGTGTGCCACTACTCTTATCAGCAGAAGTGCATATATGTTAATTATCAATCTGTACGCTAATGATCATAGCTAGAATCCTGGCAGATTTATCAAGATTTCGGAACAATAAAATAAGTATAAATGTTTAACCAGCAAGTGAAACATTAACCATTTGATGGACGATAACTTTCGTTGCCACTTTTGGCCAAATTCCAGAACATGGGTGCCTTGAGAACAGTTTGTTTCAGTGGGATTTAAGTGTCTGCAATGGACTGCTGCATTTTCTAAAGACTGTTTTAACCCTCCCCTTTAAAAAAAAATTGGGGCAAGAGTTAAAAAGCAAATGTTTTCTTTTACCAAACTCAGGAATTATTTGGTCCTCTGTAAGAGGAGAAACCCCTTCATGGATCACTGCCTTGCCGTGGCGAAGGGGCTTGAAGAACTCAGAGAAGCTATGAACTATGCCGAGCAGGGCACCCAAGATGAACAGGTCATAGTGGAGAGTTTTGACCAAACGTGATCCACCTGGAGGAGGAACCGGCAAGCCACTCCAGTATCCCTGCCAAGAAAACTCCATGGACAAAGACAACAGGCATATAAAAGTTATGATGCTGGAAGATGAGCCCCTCAGGTCGGAAGGCGTCCAACATGCTACTGGGGAAGAGCGGAGGGCAAGTACAACTAGATCCAGAGCTGATGAAGTGGCTGGGCCAAAGCCGAAAGGATGCTCAGTTGCGGATATGCCTGGAAGCGAAAGGAAAGTCCAATGCTGTAAAGAAAAATATTGCATAGGAACCTGGAATGTAAGAACCATGAACATGGGTAAGTTGGAGGTGGTCAAAAATGAGATGGCAAGAATAAATATTGACATCCTGGGCATCAGTGAACTAAAATGGACGGGAATGGGTGAATTCAGTTCGGATGACCATCATATCTACTACTGTGGGCAAGAAACCCGTAAAAGAAATGGAGTGGCCCTCATAGTCAACAAAAGAGTGGCAAAAGCTGCACTGGGATGCAATCTCAAAAATGATAGAATGATCTCGATACGAATCCAAGGCAGACCTTTTAACATCACAGTAATCCAAGTTTATGCACCAACTACTGGTGCTGAAGAAACTGAAATTGACCAATTCTATGAAGACTTACAACACCTTATAGAAGTGACACCAAAGAAGGATGTTCTTCTCATTATAGGGGATTGGAATGCTAAAGTAGGGAGTCAAGAGATAAAAGGAACAACTGGCAAGTTTGGCCTTGGAGATCAAAACGAAGCAGGGCAAAGGCTAATAGAGTTCTGTCAAGAGAACAAGCTGGTCATCACAAACACGCTTTTCCAACAACACTAGAGACGACTCTACACATGGACATCAGCAAATGGGCAGCATCGAAATCAGACTGATTATATTCTCTGCAGCCAAAGATGGAGAAGCTCTATACAGTCAGCAAAAACAAGACCTGGAGCTGACTGTGGCTCAGATCATCAGCTTCTTATAGCAAAATTCAAGCTTAAACTGAAGAAAGTAGGAAAAACCACTGGGCCGGTAAGATACAATCTAAGTCAAATCCCTTATGAATACACAGTGGAAGTGAGGAACAGGTTTAAGGATTTAGATTTGGTGGACAGAGTGCCTGAAGAACTATGGATGGAGGCTCGTAACATTATACAGGAGGCAGCAACGAAAACCATCCCAATGAAAAGGAAATGCAAGAAAGCAAAGTGGCTGTCCAATGAGGCCTGACAAATAGCGGGGGAGAGAAGGCAAGCAAAATGCAAGGGAGATCGTGAAACATACAGGAAACTGAATGCAGATTTCCAAAGAATAGCAAGGAGAGACAAGAAGACCTTCTTAAACAAGCAATGCAAAGAAATAGAGGAAAGCAATAGAATGGGAAGAACCAGAGATCTGTTCAAGAAAGTTGGAGATATGAAAGGAACATTTCGTACAAAGATTTCCATCATAAAGGACAAAAGTGGAAAGGACCTAACAGAAGCAGAAGACATCAAGAAGAGGTGGCAAGAATACACAGAGGAATTATACCAGAAAGAAACGGATGTCTCATATACCCCAGGTAGTGTGGTTGCTGACCTTGAGCCAGACATCCTGGAGAGTGAAGTCAAATGGGCCTTAGAAAGCACTGCAAATAACAAGGCCAGTGGAAGTGATGGTATTCCAGCTGAACTATTTAAAATTTTAAAAGATGATGCTGTTAAGGTGCTACACTCAATATACCAGCAAGTTTGGAAAACTCAGCAGTGGCCAGAAGATTGGAGAAGATCAGTCTACATCCCAATCCCAAAGAAGGGCAGTGCCAAAGAATGCTCCAACTATCACACAATTGCACTAATTTCTCACGCTAGCAAGGTTATGCTTAAAATTCTACAAGGAAGGCTCAAGCAGTATGTGGACCGAGAACTCCCAGAAGTGCAAGCTGGATTTAGAAGAGGCAGAGGAACCAGAGACCAAATTGCAAACATGCGCTGGATTATGGAGAAAGCTAGAGAGTTCCAGAAAGACATTTACTTCTGCTTCATTGACTATGCAAAAGCCTTTGACTGTGTCGACCATGGCAAACTATGGCAAGTTCTTAAAGAAATGGGAATGCCTGATCACCTCATCTATCTCCTGAGAAATCTCTATGTGGGACAAGAAGCTACAGTTAGAACTGGATATGGAACAACTAACTGGTTCAAAATTGGGAAAGGAGTACGACAAGGCTGCATTTGTCTCCCTGCTTATTTAACTTATATGCAGAATTCATCATGCGAAAGGCTGGGCTGGATGAATCCCTAGCCGGAATTAAGATTGCCGGAAGAAATATCAACAACCTCAGATATGCAGATGACACAACCTTGATGGCAGAAAGTGAGGAGGAATTAAAGAACCTTTTATTGAGGGTGAAAGAGGAGAGTGCAAAATATGGTCTGAAGCTCAACATCAAAAAAACGAAGATCATGGCTACTGGTCCCATCACCTCCTGGCAAATAGAAGGGGAAGAAATGGAGGCAGTGAGAGATTTTACTTTCTTGGGCTCCATGATCACTGCAGATGGTGACAGCAGCCACGAAATTAAAAGACGCCTGCTTCTTGGGAGAAGGGCAATGACAGGCCTAGACAGCATCTTGAGAAGTAGAGACATCACCTTGCCAACAAAGGTCCGTATAGTTAAAGCTATGGTTTTCCCAGTCGTGATGTATGGAAGTGAGAGCTGGACCATAAAGAAGGCTGATCGCCGAAGAATTGATGCTTTTGAATTATGGTGCTGGAGGAGACTCTTGAGAGTCCCATGGACTGCAAGAAGATCAAACCTCTCCATTCTGAAGGAAATCAGCCCTGAGTGCTCACTGGAAGGACAGATTGTGAAGCTGAGGCTCCAGTACTTTGGCCACCTCATGAGAAGAGAAGACTCCCTGGAGAAGACTCCCTGGAGAAGACCCTGATGTTGGGAAAGATGGAGGGCACAAGGAGAAGGGGGCGACAGAGGACGAGATGGTTGGATAGTGTTTTCGAGGTTACCAGCATGAGTCTGACCAAGCTGCGGGGGGCAGTGGAGGACAGGAGTGCCTGGCGTTCTCTGGTCCATGGGGTCACGAAGAGTCGGACACGACTAAACGACTAAACAACAACAACAAAGAGGAGAAAGGTGTAACAGCCACTTCAAACATCAGCTTGGATCCTAATGTGGACTGATCCACACATTTAAGCACATTCCACTCATATCTGAAGCACTTTCTTTCTGCCAAAGTGTTTTGGGAACTGTAGTTTTCCCCTCAAAGAGCTACCATTTCTAGAACCCTTAACAAACTACAGTTCCCATGTTGTTGTTGTTGTTTTGAGAAGTTGTGCTCTTTAAATGTGCATTGAATATGCTATAAATGTATAGCTTGGATCTGCTCAAAATTAGAGAAGGAAAATCTTCCATTCCTATCTCCCCTCAGAAGTCACCTGCATCTCCTGAAAAGCTTCTCTGGAGGGTGGTAGCAGACTCCTGAGCAATATGGAAGGGGACATAGGGAGGCTGCACAGGAGAAATGGGAATAGGAAACTTAGCTTCTGCTATCTTAGGGTCCAATTGCATCCCTCCCCAAACAACCTCCCCATGCATGCCCCATCTCAAATTGCCCGTGCTAGTCTGCAGTGCCCTTCCCTCTGCTATTACCTATCCTTTTGCCCAGACTTTCGCTAACCTGTAAGAACCTAAGAAGATGCTTGCTGGGTCAGGCCAATGGCCCATCTAGTCCAACATCCTGCTCTCACAGTGGCGATATCTGGGTGAAACTGGCAAGCAGAACCTGAGCACAAAAGCACTCTTCCCTTCCTGCAGTTTCCTGACTCTGGGATAAGCCCTTAAGACTGGGCCGTTACTTGTTTTTACAATACTGTTCTACTGTTTTTTTGCCTATATCACTGTATATCACTTGGAGATTTTTAAATATTAAGTGGTTTAAATATCCAGTTATAGACACACAAAATATGTGTTTTTTGGAGATGTAGGTGTCTGCCATGGGGAGAAGGGGACAATAATTTTTCCTTCCACAGACTTCATTAAGGTACTGTATTTTTTGCTCTATAAGACTCACTTTTTCCCTCCTAAAAAGTAAGGGGAAATGTGTGTGCGTCTTATGGAGCGAATGCAGGCTGCGCAGCTATCCCAGAAGCCAGAACAGCAAGAGGGATTGCTGATTTCGCTGTGCAGCAATCCCTCTTGTTGTTCTGGCTTCTGAGATTCAGAATATTTTTTATCTTGTTTTCCTCCTCCAAAAACTAGGTGCGTCTTATGGTCTGGTGCGTCTTATAGAGCGAAAAATACGGTAACTCATCTTAAGGTCCAAGCCATTGAGTTTTATGGAAGCAATGGTTTATAAGTGGTGAAGTGCAGGTCACTTTCACTTCCTTGGAAAATGCAGCAGGGATATATTGGGAGTACAACTGACCTAAGTACTATTAATCCATTTGCAGGTGTGAGAATGACAAGGAGAGATCCTGCACTGCATTTCTGTGTTTTCTGTATATACATAAATACATTGTTTTATTTGTATTCCGCCTTTCCACAGTTAAAACCATGCTCAAGGTGGTTTACAGTATGGGGGGAATACACAGTTCAAAACACAACAGAAATAGTAATAAACAATAAATAAAACATCAAACAGCACACAACCAAAGTGAAAAATTCCCTCAGAAATCATAATAAAGATACAAAATAAGGATACAAAAATTTAATATCAATAACAGCAGCAAACTAACCCCCTCAACATGCCCTCCCTTAGCAATACCCCAGCCCAAGAGTCTGTTCAGCAGCCTCAGCTTTTGTAGTTGGAGTCAGTCAAGGCCCCGCCCTCCCAGGCCTGGTGGGAAAAGCCAGCAAGGCAGGGAGCAGGTCTTCCAGGACTCACAGCCAAGATGGTCTCTGGCCTCTTCAGCATCCTCTGCAGCAAACCTGCCTCACTGCTGTCTTTAGTATACAATTATCCATTGGCTCAGGAGAACCAAAACTCACTTGGAACACTACATATTTTATATAAGCAAAAAATAAACAAAAACAAAACCTCCATGACAATGGTTCTTCAACTGATATTTAACTGTGGCAAGAGAACATGCATGGTAGCCACTGGTTTTGAAAGCAGTTCGCTTCTTTGCAATTGGGGAAACCATGTGGGACACACTTGTCCCCTCATTTAATCACCACAAGAATTCTGTGAGGTAGCTTAGGCTGAGAGGCAGTGACTGGCCCAAGGTCAGCTAGTGAGCTTCATAGCCAAGTAGAGATTTGAACCTTGGTCTTTGAGATCCTAGTCCGATACCCTAACCACTATTCCTCACTGGTATAAAAAGTGTGAAGTGTTATGTTTGGAAGGTGAGATCATATGCCGCATATTACGTGATCAGCACGCCACCACGGGTGCACAGTCAATCAGCTTTCTCTCTCAAGTGCTGTGGTGTACAATATACACAGCACAGCAGATTGTCATGCGCAGTGTGTTGTTAAACAGTTGTGTGCTTATTTGTGCCATCTATTTTCATTCCTGTCAGGGGTTCAGGAGCAGAGGCACAGGGAAGAGAGGAGATGGAGAGCGAAGGGGAAGAATCCGAGGGGAGCGTAGGAGAAGAGGACAGTGGACCGAGGGATTCCATGAGCCTCTCCAGCGAATTGGAAGATTCACAGAAGGGGGCGCCAGTGGCCAGGGGTAGAGGGTTCCCAAGGGGAACGCCCCAGGAGCAAGGGGGCAGCAGGGACTCCCAGAGCAGTAGTTGGAAATCAGGACCAGCTTCCCCACCAGAGGAAGGATCGGGGCCAGTGCATTCCCCACCAGGGAGAGAAGATAAGGCAGGGCTGACCACACCTCCATCGGAGAGTCAGACAACGGAGGGGAGGTCAGATCCGGCCAGTATCCCGGAAGAGGGAAGCAGTGACAGAAGTAGTGTAACGGTCAGGAGGAAGGTCACTGGGTTGGCGCGAGAGGCAAGTTCAAATGTACAGGAGCGCGGGACAGCAGAGAATGAGGATTGGGAACCGGGTCCTAAAGCCCGCAGGAGGCAGGGGGAGGAGCTAAGCGACTCAGCGTTGGAAGAGTCCAGAAAGGGCAATGCCCCAGCGGGCAGGAGGACCCAGAGGAGGAGAGAGCAGCGTAAAAGGTGGAGCAGGGCTAGGATCTTAAACTGGTGTCATAGGGGAGGAGACTCAGACGGTACTTCGCCGGTCTAGGGTTAAGACGTAGAGCTGCGCGCGGCGGCTTTGAAATGGAAACTGAACCTCAATAAAGACTTTTGTACATAACGACAGCCTCGCGTTGGTCCTCTGTGAGCTGGGACCTAGGGGCAGCTCTGACAATTCCTTTTGCAAACTTTGAACAAGCCACACACTAATGCTCAACTTAAGTCGGGGGGGGGTTCTGTAGCATGTATAGTGGTACCTCTGGTTATGTACTTAATTCGTTCCAGAGGTCCATTCTTAACCTGAAACTGTTCTTAACCCGAAGCACCACTTTAGCTAATGGGGCCTCCTGCTGCTGCCGCACCGCCGGAGCACGATTTCCATTGTCATCCTGAAACAAAATTCTTAACACAAGGTATTATTTCTAGCTTAGCGGAGTCTGTAACCTGAAGCGTATGTAACCTGAAGTGTATGTAACCTGAAGTGTATGTAACCCAAGGTACCACTGTAGTTGGGCACAAAATGTGCAGCAGGGAAAAAGGGGAGAAAACTAGGCACATTAGGTGTGTTTATTAAGCACTTAAATGGCAGGCAATGTTGGGCAGTATGTACGCAAATTAGATGAACTCAAATTCCATGCTTAAAACTGCCCAAAGCATACTAAAACACCTTATTCTTTATGGTCAGAACCTCCTCCACTCCACCTTCATCTTGGGGCAGGTATGTATCATCACATCTTTGTAAATACCCTTAAAGTACTCCTGGTTTTGTGCCTTAGGCCTGTCTCATACCCTTTGTTTTGTCTTCTGAGGCCAATGTGAAACAGCTGGTCCACCTTAGCCAATGGTGGTATATTATAATAAAGATAAAGTTTTCTGTTTCTGGAGGTAGGCAGCTCCTGCTTTACTTTGGAGCACAATGCTGGCCCAACATTTCATCAATGAAAGCAGATTTTAATTTTTGCTTTCTTGGAGGAGTGCTACACTCATCATTTTCCTTCTTCCCCCTCCTCAACACACAAATACGAGAGATGGAGAGAGAACTTCAGCTGGATATAAGAGGCAGAAGAGATTCAGTTAGTAGGCCAGTCTAGGGAACTTCTACTAACTTATTAATTCTTTTTGGATTTGCCTCCCTAATTCTTTTTGGATTAATTCTTTTTGGATTCGCCTCCCTCTCCTAGTCAGGTTTTCCCAAATGACCAGACTGTCCATAGGCCTGGACTGAGTCTGAAACAGTCCATCTAGAAACCCTCTGAAAAGCTTCACTGGTTGGCAACTTGATTCTGCAGACAATACAAAATACTCTGGCAGAAGGAACTGAGAAGACCATCCTGTTGATTGCAAAGCATATTGTGAGGAACCCTTTTATTATTGATGTTCAGTCCTTGCCAGAGCTTCCCCAAGAGGAGTTTTTGGAGCTCAAATATGATTCAAATTGCCAAAGATGATATCAACCAATTCACTCCGGTAAAGTTTTGGTTGAAATATCTCCCTGTATACTCCAGAACAGGACAGTAGGCTCTGGACATCATTATGCCATTTCCCTCCATATCCCTTTACGAAACTGGGTTTTCTGCTATTCTGGCTATTCAAACCAAGCAGTGCAACAGACTGGGTGTTGAAAGTGACCTAAGATTTCTTTAGTGAAGACCAGCATCCAAAATCTTGTGACAAGCACGCAATATCAATGCTCACATTCAAAATGACTGAAGTAGACTCTTAGAATGTTTAAATTCAATGTAGATTTTTTGAAGATCTGAATGCAGTATATATATTTAAAATTATAAATACATTGATTCATTTTGATCATTAAGCAAGTCACAATATCATTAAAAGTCACAATATTTCAAACCTGTTGAAAATCCAAATAAAATAATTAGAGGGGCCAGGTTTGAAAGGGGACGTGGGAATTTTACATCAGTTGAAATGGGTTTAAAAGATCAAGAAACACTGGCCTGATGTATGGGACAAGATTTCAGCATCCTTTCTTGTCTCATAAGAATCAGTGGAGGAAGTGCACTCCATTGACTTGAACAAGACAAGGGTAAAACAATTTGCTAGTGGCATCAGAAATCCCAAGAGGCCTCAAGCAGGTACTATGTGACCATAGGTTGTGTTATGTCTTCAACCTTGGAGGTAAAGAAAAACACCACAATCCTATACATGACAATAGGACTTACTCCCAGGTGGGTATAGAATTGCATCTAAAAATGCTTATCCCTTCCTGCAAGTGTAATGCAGAAGCTCTAGGAGACATGATGCTATTTTTGGTAGAGAATTGTCTGCATTAGTTCATTGACCATGCTACCCACTAGATGACTGGCTATAGTTGGCAAATAGCTACTTACTGCTTTTTAACTGGCGACGTGTGAGGAGAGGAAGTTCAAGGAACCTCACGTCAGTGACAGGGCATTGCACACAGGGAGCCCTAGGTCCAATCCCTGGCTTCTCCAGTTTAAAACAATCAGATAATAAGAAATGAGGGGCAATTCTGCCTGAGCTCTTGCCAGTCAGAGTACATAATACTGGCCTGACCTCATATAAGGCTCCTATGGTCCTAACTTCGGCACACCTCCAAACTGAACAGTTCCTATGCTACATTTTAGGAGCCTTGGAGAAGTGTTGCAGGAGTCATCCATCACTCTGCCCTCCCCAGCAACTAAAGATAGTTTACTGCGTGGAAAAATATATTTAAGATATTGCTAGAATTTCTCTCTCTTGATGAAGCTGGCATGTTGTGTAGTAAAGAAAATAAGGATTTTTAAAAATATTGGAAGAAATGGTGGAGATAAGACAAGAGGTAAAATTTACTTATAGTATATTTATTAAGTTTGTTAGTCACTTTATCTTGCCTAAGGCAGCCCAAAAGCAACACACAGCCAACCGAAAGATTGCTGGCCCTTTCTAGTGGGAGCCAGAATCAAAATGGCAGTCAGTGAATGAATGGTGCTATTTCTTGGGGGAATCAGTATTTCCCATAAATTCAACAATGTGCACTGGGACCCAGGAAACCACCAAATGGAGAAGAGTGCACACACAAAAAGAAACTCACAGCATAGCAGAATTAAGGAATTCTTTCTTCAAAAAATTAAGGAAACAGGAAACCCCAAGTCGATTCAAGGAAGTGGTAAATTTGAAGAGTGCCCACGGTTTTTCAACCACTGATGCCTCATTTCCAATATATTTCAAAAGTATATTCTTGCCTTAGGTGCTTTTGCAATACCAGAACAAGAAACATGCATGAAATCCCTTTGTCTCTGAGGAAGGCATATGGTTGGGCACTCTTTATAAAGGCTGTATACGCTTCCAACAATTAAAGCACATCTCCCACTGCAAGACTCCTGTGAACTGTAGTTTAACCCAACAGAGCTACAACACCCAGCACCACGCTTAACAAACTACACTTCCCAGAATTATTGTACGTGGGAAATGCACTTTAAATGTATGGTGTACATGCAGTACAGATAAACTAGAGCTTTCTAGCACCAGCTTACAGACTGCCTCCTTTGCTTTGCTAGAAAATACAAGATCCCGTAACAGAAGCACTTTCCCTGGCAAATACATCTCAATTCCCTGCAACAAAGAACCACTGTGTGTTTCTCATGCAAAACAAACAAACAAGAGAAAAGTCTGGAAAGCCTTAAGGGAAATATCATTTTGATGCTACCTACCTACTGCCAAGCAAACTGTTTTGAGAAATACAGCCTTAGCGATCTGGTCCCAAATCTGCCACACACAAACACACACGTCTTATGTCGGCAGCAAATTCCACTGAATCAATGGGCTTTTCTTCCAAATAATTTGTTTAGGATTGAAGTGTAAATTGAGGAATCTGTGATCATTACGTTCAAAGTAATTAAAGCATCTTTACTTCATAGAATCATAGAAATGAAGAGTTGGAAGGGACCCCCAAGGATCATCTAGTCCAAACCCCTGCAATGCAGGAATCTCAACTAAAGCATCCAAGACAGATGCCCATCCAAACTCTGCTTGAAAACCTCCAAGGAAGAAGAGTCCACCACCTTCCGAGGGAGTCTGTTTGTTCCACTGTCAAACAGCTCTTATTGTAAGGTGGCTCTTCCTGGTTTTTAGCTGGAATCTCCTTTCTTGTAACTTGAACCCGTTGGTTAGGGTCCTGCGCTGCAGAGCAGGAAAAAACAAGCTTTCTCCATCCTCTATGTGACAGCCCTTAAGATATTTGAATATGGCTATTATATCTCCTCTCTACCAGGCTAAACATACCCTGTTCCCTCAACTGTTCCTCATAAGGCTTGGAAATAACTGTGAAATACAACTTCATATGTTAGGATATAAGGTGCAGCTATTTATAGATACGTGTTGGATCCAGCCCTTAAATAGATGACAGAACCTTGTCTTTCATAGGATGGTGGGCATACTTGGATGGATCAAGACGTTGCCTGCCATCCGATACTCACTTAACTGGGAGTAAACACCATTGAGCTTAATGGGACTTATTTCTAAGTAGACATGTATAGGATTACACTGCAAGTTAGTTGCATTTAGGCCTCATTGAAATCAATGTGAAAAACTACTCAGGACTTAACAAGACCCACTGGGAACTAACCACAACTCATTTGCAGTGCAGCCTTATGCATGTTTACTCAGAATTCACAACATGTAGCCCATATTTATAGAATTTGTGACTACTTTGGTTTTCAAAAGATACCATCCCCATTCACTGGTAGAACACATTAAGTGCATTTATCTACCCAATCCCCAAAGATGTCGTTGTTCAGTGCTATGTAAGTTTTTAAAAGCCCACTGCATGTCTAACCAGTCACTGAAGAACAGTTTGCATATAACAAAGTCAGTTGGGACAATGAGTTGGATTCAAATACGGCCCTCCATTCACAGAAAAGCCGCTTCCATGAACAAAAGGAGCTTGAGAACAATAAACAGGAGTTTTTGCTTATCTATTCCCCTTGCAACTCATACCACCTACCATACTTTTCCAGGCCCGCTACAACCCTCTGGAGGTTTTTGGAATATGCAAAAAAGATGAGAGCGGAATTCTACTTATGGAACTCTGGATCCAATCCAACACCTACAAGGTATTGACATTGTATCTGTTCATGAAATATCTACTAATATTGGTACACATACTATGAACACCTTGGAGGCAAGCTATTTCTGTGTGCTCTTTTACCTTGTGATAATTTGTAGCTCTTAACATTCTTTCTGTATTTGTTGACCATTCAGAAAAAGTAGATTCTTTTGTAAATGCTGGACTGCAAAAAATTAAAATTAAAAAAATCATCAACATGCTCATTCATTGGTGGTTGATTGATCAGTAGCGTAATATTGATCTTTCAACATCAGAAAATCCAGATGTTGCTTATAATAGTATAGATATGATAGGGCTATGAAACATGAAAGAAACCTTTGTCCCACTTGATTTATGGTCAATATTGTCATATACAAACAGTCAGGGTCATTTCACTAGATAATTTCTTCCTTCTGAGTTTTCACACTGGCACAGATGAGATTTCCAAAACACACATTGATTATATTGACAGGCAAATGTTATGTAACGTCCCCACAATTTATTTCTGTTTTTCCATATATTGGAAGTCCCAAGCACACAGAGATTCCCTGCAGATCTCACTATACTTTCAGTTGGCTTATGACTGGTGTTTGCCCCCAGCCCAAACACCCAATAAACTGTGGCATGATAATCCATCATTTTTGACACAACTCATAATCATTTTCACTGCAGCAAGCAGTGCTTGGAGTAAAGATTTTATCTGACATTCTTCTCAAACAGCCAATTAAAAGTGCTGATAAGGCCCACTATTTCATGTCCAATCTTTCTTGCAAACTGGTGCATCTTCATCCTAATCTTCTCTAAAAGCTTGTTTGTCATAAACCAATAAACACTGCTTTCCTCAAAATGTCACCACCATCAATGGAAAGTATACAATTCCTTCACAGTCTGGAAATGCGTATATACAATATCCAATTCAGTAGTTGTATAAACCATGCTTTATTATTATTTTACATTTTTATCCCACACTTCCTCCAATGAGGGTACATAGTTCTTCTCCCTCACCCATTTTTCCCCACAACCCTGTGATGTAGATAAAATGTGAGATTATGACTAGTCCATAATCATCAAATGATCATAACAGCATGGCGTTTTGAACCTGGGACTCTGTGGTTTTAGTCCAGTGTTTGAACCACTATACCTCCTGTAAGCCTCCCACTTTGAATACAGTGGTACCTGAGGTTAAGAACTTAATTCGTTCTGTACTAAGTGTATTTCCCCCCCCCTTTCTTTTAAAAATGTATTCTATATATTAATTCGACAAAAGCTGTCACCATGCAAAGCTGAACAATGCTAATCTTCTTACCAAGCTTACTTCTGTAATGTCAAACAAGAAAATGTTGCTTAGTTTCTAGTGCTATTATGTCACCAGAACGTAGCTTGGAAAGTTACCTGCACCATGCTTGACATCATATGTGACTTTACTATATAACCAGAATTTAGCTTGCTGCTTTGTTGTTCAATTAAACATACACTGCAACATTAAATAATGAATCATGAGGTAGAACGTTTGCAGAACAAATAGGCAATTTCTTTATTGTGTGTAGATTTCACTAAGGGTGGCTGGCTTGTTGAAATCAACTGTTTGAACTTCCTCTTTTGCCCTGTTTCCTTTTCTCTTACTGTTCCATTGTGGACTTTGCTGCGGATAGCACTTAAGACTTTTGCATTTTCTGAGATTGTTGGCAAAAGTTACATGGCCTGCATTATGTGATCTCTCATTAGTGTGATTTGAAAAACAGCACACATCACTATTACTTGAATCTTGACACAAGATGAACAGTAACCAGATGCTAAATGCTTTCTCAAGAGTTCTCCAGAGCTGATTTACTAACAAGTTTAGGACAGCATTCTTTCCTTCCAGTTTCCAGGACTATGCCATCCCCGATCACATCGGAAAAACCATGAAACTTACATGCTAAGAATATACGTTTCACAAAGCTGAAGCATTTTTTAAAAACACCTCACTTTTACCTTCACAAAGGGTTCCTTCGACCTGAAAATGTACCACAGAAGCAATACCAAAGACATGATAGAAAGGAATACTGTACTGTATACACCTTTTTTTGTGCGGTCAGCACCTTACAGTGGCCTCTGTGCTTTTTTCCAAGATGGCTCCACGGCTGAAATTGAACGTGAAACCGACAGTAAGGCTTGTGGGGGCGGGGGACGACGACACGTGTGTCCCTAATAAAATTAAAAATAAAAAGCACTAGAAAATCGACCAAAGGAACCCGGGAAAAAAATCTACCCTCTGTGTGGCCTTGAATGACGGAGAGGCCGAGGGCTGGGAACCGGAAAGGCGATTCGGATTGTGGGCATGTGTCTGTGTGGGAGCGGGGGGAGGGCGTTACTTCGGCCCGCTCCGTCTGAAGAGATCTGTTGGAGCGGTGGGCTTGCCCGTTGGCGTGTCTCATCCCCCTTGCCCCCACTCACCCACCCACCCACCCCGGTCGAGAAAAGGCTGCATAGGTGGGGGAAGGAGCAGCGCCCGCCCGCCCGCGCGCGCACCCGCACCGCCCTCCTCTTCCTCAGTCCCTTATGAGGATGTGGGGCAGAGGAACGGAAGCGTCGGGGTGGCGCGCAGCCTCACCCTGCGCTGCTCCCAACAGCCGAGCCGCTGGCTGCGCGCCGCCAAGGAGAGAGGCGCGGCTCTCCCGCATGCGCGAGCGAACATGCTCTGCAGTAGTGGGAGGGCGGCAAGGCGGCGCGCGTGCCCGTCGTCGGAAGGAGAGGGAGGGGGGGACGGAGGGTGTAACAGCGGGGCTAAGGCGTGTCCGCTGCCGCCGCGCGGAGGCAGGAAGGGCAGCCGGGCGCGCGCTTGAGGCGGTTGATGCAGCCACCGGCTTGGTAAGTGTGAGAGAGAGAGACTGACTGAGGGGAGACGGGGCGGGGGGGGGGGAGGGAAGGAGGGGAGGGAAAGTGTAGGCGCAAGCGCGTGCTCGCGCGCGGTTGCCATGGCGCCGCTTGACGTCACGGGCTCTGTGTTGCCCGTGCGTTGCGACGCGGTGATTGGCGGAGACCCCGTGTGTGGCGCTGGGAGAGCGAGAGCGAGGCTGCAGCGGAGCGAGCCGCGATATAGGCACAGTCCGCGCCGGTCACCCGCCTAGAGACTCCCGTCCCGTCGAGCCCGCAGGTAACGGCCTCGCTAGGCTTCGCCTCGCCGCCTTTTCTCCCCCCCCCCCCCGCACCTTCCCCTTCCTTTCCGGGTAGGCGCTCCGGCGGCGGGACCCGCTGCGGTTCAGGGGCGGCGGCGGCAGAAGAGACCGGCGGGGGGGTGGGGTGCGGCGGCGGCGGCGGCTGAAAGGGGAAGAGGAGCGGGCGAGGCGGCGGCAGCGGCGGGTTAGCGGCCCCTTCTTGCCCGCACAGAAGGGCGGCTCCTCCTTGCCGCGGTGCTGGGCGACACCCACTGCCGCGGCCTGGTGGAGGGGAAGCCATTCATTCCCTCCCTGCGGCGGCGGCGGCGGCGGGTGTCTCTCCTCCTCTTCCCCCCCCCATCTCTGCGCGCGCTTGAGGCCCCCCCCCACAGGTGCGGCGGCCGCCCCACCTGCTTCCCGCGCCTCGCCCTGCGAAAGGGGGCGAGAATGGAGGGCAGAGGAGGCGGAGGGCTGAGCTGGGCGGCGGCGGCGGCGCCCCTTTCTCTGCCTCGGCTACGGCAGGTGAAGGTCCGGGGCGGTGCCCCTTGGCTACTCGGAGCGGGGAGGGGAGCTGATTCCCCCCCCCCCCCATTCTTGGAAGGCGAGCGCCTCTACCTGTGAGGCAGAAATGAAGAAGGGGAAGGGTCGCCGCCGCCGCCCTCCAGCCTCCCTTCTCTCTCCGCCACCCATATTCATATTATCTTTGTTGGGGTGGGAGCTGCTGCTGCTGCTGCTCCTCCTCGAAATGCGGGGTGCCATGTGAGCGAGGGAAGGAGGAAGGAGGGGCGCCATGTTGGGGAGTAGGATGGCTTCCTTCCCTCTCTCTCCTTTCTCCCCCCCCCTCCCCATTCGCTCTCGCTCCTTTCCCTTCTTCCATCTCTCCGCCTCCCTCCCTTCCCGCGGCGGCCTTCTCTCTCTCTCTCTCTCTCTCTCTCTCTCGTCGGGCGGCTGGTTAGGGTGTGGCCTCCTGCCGGGAGCGGCACATCCAGCCGGTGCGATCTGCCACCGCCGCATCGGAGGGGGCCGCCTTGAAAAGGAGCGGCGGGCGGGCGGGCGGGCGATCGAGGCGGAGGAAGGGAGCGGGAGAGAAGGAGGAAGCGAAGAAAGAAAAGGCGAGGGCGCGAGTGTGGGCTGCGGCCGCGGAGGCTCCCTCGGGGCGGGGACGGCGCCGCAGGGCGAGGGGAGAGGCGGCGGCGGCAGCAGCAGCAGCGGAGGGGCAGGTGGGCGGGCGTGTCTCTTCTCCTTCCTTCCTTCCCTCCCTCGGCGAGGCGCCGCCTGGGCTTCCCCTTTTTTCCTCCTTCTCCGGCCTGGGTCTGGGCGGAGGAGATGCAGCAATCTCCCCTCCCGGCGCGGGGCGGAGGTGGAGGGGGATCAGCGCGCACACAAGTGGGCTGGGCTCTGACTCGGATCCGCCATGACAAAGAGCCCAGACAAGGCGCTTCATGTCTCGGAGCCGGGCGGTTGCGGCGCTGGGAGGGGCGGCGGCGGCGGCGGCAGCCTGGCCTGACTTGTCCTCTTCCCTCGCCCCGCCATCCCTCTCGCCCACACCTTTCGCTTTTTGTACCCGCCCCAGCCATGTTTCTAAGCCGTGCCAGCTGCAGCGGCATACTCTCGGCCGCCTGTGCCAGGGAGTGCACCGAGCAGCACCATTTTAGACAGCCGAAATCACCACACGAATCTTTCCTTTCGGGTCAAAAAGCAAGGTTCCTTCTCCTCCGCAGTCTTCCCAGATGCCACCAGGTTTGCAAGGGGAGAGGCTGGGTTGCTAAGCAGCTAACGTTCCCTGGCTTTATTTCCATATATTAAATTGCCATTCCTGAGTAGCGTCATAGTTGCATTAAATTGCCATTCCTGAGTAGCAAAATGGTTCTTGAACAAGATGTTTCTCGGTCTTTATGAGGGTAAGGTCACCAAAGTAGACAATATAGTGCAAAACCTTCAGGCCTCGGCTGCTTCAATAAAGTAGCTTGACAGTTGCAGCTTGGCATCCTGATTCTAAACTAAGTTCTGTTATAATAAGGGACTTGCATCATGACCTTAACAGATGCACTTTGAATTAAGTTTCCCAACCTTGTGCCTCCAGCTGTTTTTGAACTACAACTCCCATCATCCCTGACTAGCAAGACCAGTGGCAAGGGATGATGGGAACTGTAGTCCAAAAACAGCTGGAGGCACAAGGTTGGGAAACACTGGATTAAGCTACGCAAGAGTTATTTGCTTCCAACCCTAATATTGATTGAGCTGTGTAGTAGCTAAATTCATTTCCTTTTGGGCCCAATGGCCCTGATACCAATCAGGATTTTTTAAACCATGTACAAGAATGTAGTTTGAGAAAAGAGGGTACGGAGGTATACTTGAGTAACTTTTGAGAAAGGAAGGAATGGCTCTCACAACACATTGTGGTGAAATTCTTAAGATTGCAAACCTTCCAAAGGGTTTGGTGTTTCTCAAAATAGCAATGTGCTGATAGTAGCCCCTTCAAACAAAAGGCTAAGATCATCTAGGGGACAGATAGCAGAGGCATCTGAGGGAATAGTTCACATTCCATGCTTGAAAGGTTTTATTTTTTTAAGATTGCAGAGGCCATATCCTTCCCAAGATTTCATGAATTTAATAAAAATGAAGATTAATTTGACTCATATCTCAACAATAATATAGAACAGGCATGTCCAACCAGTAGATTGTGATCTACTGGTAGATCCCCAGCTGATCTTGGTAGATCGCAGGGCCCTTATCGATCGTGGGATTAAATAAAGTTTACCAAAAGTTAACAAATAAAAGCTGAAGAACTCTGGACAGTCCTACCCCAAAAAAGCTCAATGACTCTGGGCAATCCTTGGCAAAAAAAGCTCAACAGCTCTCGGCAATCCACCCACTCCATGAACGCTCCTCCCTCCAATGACAATGGGTAGAAAACTGCCAGTTTTTTTATACTGGGAGTAGATCGCAATCTCTTGGGAGTTGGACGTGCCTGATATAGAACTTTGGAATGGGCCGTTGAAATCAGTCGTTTTTGCATCCAATAAATGTGTGTCAGTTGCAATGTGCTCTTTACGTTGCTAAGAGATAGCTGAGTTGCAGATGATTTTGCCTGATAGATGTCTAAATAATTATTTGATATTTTTCATTCTCCAGAGAAATCAGCATGGATAAAAACGAGCTGGTGCAGAAGGCCAAACTGGCTGAGCAGGCTGAGAGATATGATGACATGGCAGCCTGCATGAAGTCTGTGACTGAGCAAGGAGCAGAATTGTCAAATGAGGAGAGGAATCTTCTCTCTGTCGCTTACAAAAATGTTGTAGGAGCACGTAGGTCATCTTGGAGGGTTGTGTCAAGCATTGAACAAAAGACGGAAGGTGCTGAGAAAAAGCAGCAAATGGCCCGAGAATACAGAGAGAAAATTGAGACTGAACTAAGGGACATCTGCAATGATGTGCTGGTGAGAATTAAGGCTCTAACTACTTCCCCCCCACCCTAAGTAAACCATCAAGGGCAGATAACCCTCTAGTAACACTCAGTATTGTTTAATCAAAGTATAAAGCTGTTTATATAAAAAGCTTCTAAATATCTTCCCCTGCCACCTATAGAAAACCAAACAGTGGTCTTAACTTGCTTCTTCCTAAAACTTTGCAGCTGGATGCTTGTAGCAAAACACTTGTATAGTAGTGACACAATCTGCCCTATTGACACTTTCCATTAAGTTGTCACATAGATCCCACTTACCAGTTAGAAACTGGGAGGAGTAAAGGACTTTTCAGCCTAGTTTAATTAAAATAAGTGTGCTTTCTTCATAACCTAGAGGGTGCTGTGTGTGCTTTCTATGAGAAGTTGTAATTCTCACTATAGAAATCAGGCCCCTCCCTGAATAAGATGATGTAATGTTAGCTATGACTCACCCATGCAGAACACTCTGCAAGAGGGAGGAGGAGGGCCTACCTTAAGCAAAGCCATAGCAACTTCAAAGCAAGCTGACTCTATACTTGTGCTGTTGGCAACAGTTTTTTTTACCTCATAAAATCTTTTAAATGAAGAAAACTATTTTATTGATGTGCCACTCAACTAATTGTTAGTATTTGTTTTTGCTAAAGATGAAGACAATTTCATTTCAACAAGAACTTGAGAAAAAAATACTTTGATGCACTGAGTCAAGTCATATGAGCATAATTACCATGGTTTTTTCCATCTATTTTGTAAAACCAGCTGTACAAATACCTTGGTGAGTTCAAATGCCATCATGTATAGTTGAGCTCAAATTTTAGATACACTTCCTTGAAGGTCATTCGTTTATCTTGGATTCTTGCCACATAAAAGCATTGAGAAAAGTAGAGGGATAATCAGATGCATGTTGTATATGAAATGCAGTTTTTGCTGATAACTACATAAATCTTCATTTCAGACTAGTCAAACACCATTCTGTCTGAAGCATGGGTGTGGGAAAGGAGCCCATACCTTATCTGTCACATCCTTCATTAATTTTTTTTATATATGTATTATGTGTAAGAGACATGTAATAAATCAGATGTTTAATTCCATTAATTTCATCAGATAAAAATCTGATACTTACCTGACATTCTCAGTTGACCTTGACCCCTTACAATATCAAATAGTTGGCTCCATTATCTTCACAGTGTGTTTAACTAGGTTTTTCCCATCCAGAAAAGTTTCAAAGAACTCTGGTTAATGTTAGCAATACTTTATTTAAAGCCCATATCCAATGCATGTCTGAATTCTTTTTTAAAAGCCTCATTGCATTCGTTACTGGAAAGCTAAATATTTAAATCACTTGGTTTCAATTTCTGTCTGTATTGGATAAAAGACCCGCTTGGTTTATACTAGTTGACGCCTATACTTCAGGAGATTAAATCTATAGCTTTATTTGCAGAACTTGAAAGAGTGCTCATTTGGGCTTTATATGTTGCTGTGGTAAAGGGAAATACTCTATAAAATTAGGAAACCTAGAAAAGTAGCTTGTAACCCAGATGCTAAAAAATTCCTTGCTCCCTCGCGTTCTCTAATAGCATACTAAAAAGAATCTCAGCCAGAGGAGCTCCTATATTTTAAGAGACTGGTGGACTAGTGGAGCCTTTATAATGATGGAAAGGAGGCAGGATTTGTCTTTACCTGAGAGGTGTGTCCAAATTGGACCTTTCTATTCTACTCCTGTAGGTGGGAGCACTGGCTGTTGGATAGAAACTGTTAGGTATTGGGGGAAGATAAAAAGTGATACATAAAAACTTACTGGGTTAGAAAGCTACATTTAAATCTGGGTGGCTAGCATGGTGGCATCCAGATGCTGTTAAACTACAACTCCCATCATCCCTGACCATTGGGCATGCTGGCTGAGGTGGAGAGGAGTTGGGAGTTCAACTTCCAGAGGTTGTAATGTTGGCTACCCCTCATCTAGATATTGCAACCCATTTACTTCCTCATTGACAAAGTAGCTTTTTCTGGTTTCTTTATTGGACTTATCATGACAAACAGAAGCCAGGAACAGGCTTTTTAATATAGTGCAAACTTTGGGCTTGGAAAATTGAGAGGGGGGAAGAGAGTTTTAGCCCTTTTCCTCCAAGCCATTGTGCATTCTCTCCCATTCCCCACCGAGCCCTTTGCTCAGAAGTATTTTCCAAGCCTAGTTCTGCTCTCTCTTCATCCAAGTCAGGCACAATTTCTAGGCTCTGAGTAAGGTGTAAAAGTCTTGTCAAGCTGCAGTGTTTAGTTTTGTGCTTACAGGATAAGGTGTCAACATACTGCCTCTTTCTATAGGAATGGGGGACAGACAGGCAGTGTTGTCTCCAAGTATGGCACATTACTTCCTCATAAATGAATTACTATCACCTAAAGGGAAAAATGGGGACGCGGGTGGCGCTGTGGGTAAATGCCTCAGCGCCTAGGGCTTGCCAATCGAAAGGTTGGCGGTTCGAATCCCCGCAGCGGGGTGCGCTCCCGTTGCTTGGTCCCAGCGCCTGCCAACCTAGCAGTTCGAAAGCACACCCGGGTGCAAGTAGATAAATAGGGACCGCTTACCAGCGGGAAGGTAAACGGCGTTTCCGTGTGCGGCTCTGGCTCGCCAGAGCAGCGATGTCACGCTGGCCACGTGACCCGGAAGTGTCTCCGGACAGCGCTGGCCCTCGGCCTCTTAAGTGAGATGGGCGCACAACCCTGGAGTCTGTCAAGACTGGCCCGTACGGGCAGGGGTACCTTTACCTTTACCTTTAAAGGGAAAAATAAAATGTGCAGTCAAGTACATTGAGTGATGTGGATGAAGTCTGCTCCTCGTGTGTGTTTTTTAAATTGTTTATATTAATATCCTGCTGTTTCTGCAACACATACTTTTGGCTTAAACAGTTGGACCATATCATGTGCCCTAAGGCTATTATCTGGTCCAGGGTTTCCTCCTCTGTGCCCTAGCTTGCAGCCTGTTTGCAGCAGCAAAAATTCACCACCATGTGTGAGCAGGCAGCTCTTATGCATGGCCATAGAGAAGCAGGTGATATTTGGGCAGCCTCTGACCTGTGTGAATGTTTCATTCCCTTTGGAAATGGGAAGAGCGGAAAATCCCTCCATGTGATTGCAGAAATGGTACTTTGCCTGTGTTTGAAGTTGCATTTTTATTATTTAAATTTTGCTCTGTAATTTTTTCTTTGTAAACTTCTCTAGGATCCGCTGGGTAGTTTAGAAGTTAAATAAAGTTTGTGACAGTTGCACGTATGGGCCTTGCACACTGGCACTAGCTCAGGGGTTCAGTTTTCCACTGACCACCTTTGTCATAGCAAGGGCAGTGAGGCACTTGAACCTTTTTCTCTTATTTGGACACGGGGAGAGCAGGGATCATCCTTGCATTTATACAGAGTTTGGGTGGTTCAGTGCAAGAATAGGAAAGGCACCCCCTCCCCAAGTCTTACCTCTATGCTAGCCAGGACCAAAGTAATTAAGTCCCTGTTTTCTCTCGACCTTATAAATTTGGAGCTGAGCAGAGGCCTGTCTTGCTCAAGGTAATTGCATTCCATTGACATCATGGAAATAAGCCTCCTTGTGTTTAAATGAAGCACAAATGGGGTTTCCTTTATGGGGGTAAGATCTTGGTGGCCACCAATTTTGACCTGGCTATCAAGGCACAGCTATGAAATGCAAATTTCACTAAAATCCTCCTGAAGAGATGGCAGAGGAAAGTAGTTGGGTAGATGGATTTTCCACACTGGGTGATTTAATCAATTTTAAATTGACATAAAATCTAATTTCCATTTTGATTCCTGAGCAAGCATAAATAATGTGTTTTACCTGTTATGGCAACCTATCAGTTTGCAGTTGAAATAAACTTTTATACCTACTATATTGGCCAATAATTCAGAACCTTTGGCCCTGTAGGCCACATTGCTTTGGATTATAAATTGTAAGTATACTTAGGAATTGGAGCTGGTTGTGCAAGAATGGGTTTCTGTTGGGCTGGGTTGGTGTATTTGAAAGGACATTTTTAGTTTGTATATCCTGCCCAGTGAAATAATAAGTTTTAATATCTTTCTGAACTCACTTATGGACTAAGTCTCCACACCTACACAGGAGCAGGGGCTGATAATTACTGGGCAGAAGTGTTTTGGTCATGAGATGGAATGTGTTCAGGTTCAGTGGTTTAGGAACCAGAAGTAGTTATAATTTACCAGGATAAATTTGTGGTCTACAGAGACATACTGTACCTGTAATTCTGTATTCATTAATCTTTTACATAGCAAAGTAGGCTCAAATCTGGTGTGTGTATTAAAGTATTGGATGGTATTTAAATAGATACATTTTGTTCTAAATCAGCATATTTTACATACTAAAATATATTTTAGTTATAAAGGAAACTTTAATTCTGCTATTTATAAAATAAATCCCAGGTCTGTTCACTTTTTTAAAAAACACAAGCAGCATAAAAGCAAACAGAATGACAGTCTGAAATACAGCTTTTTAAGTTTATTATATATATATATATCCATCCATCCATCCATCCATCCATCTGAGAATAGTTATTTTCTGGGGTTGTGAGAACAAGCAAGTTTGCATTCAAATGAAATATTAAATGTAGGTTTTTCACCATGTTTGCTTTCCCCTGCTTTCCCCCCTTAATATATATTGGGGTTTTAGATGAACTACCAATTGGATAGAAGACTATAGTAATAAAGCATGTTAGTGTGCATCTATGCTTCTGTTAAGTGAAACATAAGCCTGTTGAAATAAAATTGCCTCAGTTTCATACTTGGCCAACTTAATAGGTCTTTTTCTGCGTAATGTTTTAATAGGTTTGGGTCAGGATTCTAAACCCAAACTTCAGAATGGTTCTTTTTGGATAAAGGAATGTTTTTACTGTTCACTGGTAGGTTTGTTCTATTCATCAATTAAAATGTATCCAAAAAATTCTATACTTAATTTTAGGTGAGAACAAATTGCCTGCCTGTGTTGATTTCATCTCTCGGGAAGGGTTGAGATCTAGCCACTTAGCTTTGAGTACCATTGTGCCAGGTTGCTTAAGTTGAGGTCAGGTTCTTTCCTTGAAAGTCATAAAGTCTATAAGGTTTAGACTCTCTGCATGGAGCCACTTTGGAATTTCTTGCACCTGCCCTTATGCTTATACTTTCGTCGCTTGCAGGCTACTATTTGCAAGGGAATTCATGTGAGTTGACTACTAAGGCAGTAGTGGGGAACCGCTAGCCTCAGACCTAATTAGACCCATGAGGCAATTGCCCCCAAACTGCCCATCTGCCAAACACCTGAGTGTCTCGGATCAGCTGCACTTGTTGTGGGGGTTCCCATTCGGAACTCAATAGTGCATCCATTGTGGCTGCTCTCAAGTGTTCATCTGCTGATAAGCACTGAGAGGAGCTTCTTTGAAGATGCAGTACCAATCAGCTGAGAGCAAGCTCCTGTCAGCGCCATTGATTGGTGCTGACAGCACACCTTTAAAGGGGCTGCTCACAGCACCCATCAGCTGGTTGGCACCGAGCAGAGGAGCTCTTTTGATGATTTGTCAGCTCACTGGTGCTGTTAGCACGCCTTCAAAGGAGCTGACTCTTGGTGCCGATCAGCTGATAAGCGTTAAGAGGGAGCCCCTTTGAAGTAGTCACCTGATGTCATAATGATGTCTGATTTGGCCGGGGGGGGGGGGGAGATGCCAAGTGTAATTTATACTAAAACTAGTGTACCAAAGCATCGGGGCTTTTTTATTTGAGGCACACTGGTGTGGCTGTTGGCACAGAGAATTAGTGCTAGAAACAGCTTTAAAATCTTTTGGTAAGCTGCAGTTTTGCCAAACCATAGTATGGTAAAATAAGTATAGATTCTGTTTCTTGATATGCTACAGGTGTGCTGCCTTATATAGACAGTCTGTAAAATTAGTTATTCAAATCCCAATACACTTGGATTTTTTTCACACGACTGGCGTTTCTTGTAATATAAGTTGTAATTGCTAGCATGGTAAACCCGTATTGTGAACCGGAGAAAAAAATTGCTTTTTGAAAAATATAGCAGGTTTTTTACTAAGAGAAGATTTTCCTGACTACTAAAGGCAGTTAGTTTGTTTTAAGTAAAATAAAGTGATTTTGCATGGGTTCCAGACTGCACAGATATGCTACATCTCTTTAATGTGAGTATATTCATACTCCTCAATTCATGCTCCTCATTTTGTTGGCAGTAGGAAAGCATTACCTTGGCTATAGAAGGAATATTCTGTATCAGTTATTGATTGAGAAGTAATTTGCTGACACTCAATATTTTGTGATGGCCTTGCAGTTTCAAAACAACATACTTAAACTGGAATAAAATGCCAAAAAAAAAATTAATCATCTGCTGTGGCAGGATGTGACTACAGGCTATGTGGCAACTACTGTAGGTTCTAGCATTAGTTTTGTATAGTTCTGAGAAAAACATGTTCAGACATAATTGTGGCATTACCCTGAGCTTTTGATGTGCTCAGTACACTTGTAAAGCCCAGTGTAACTGCAGAGGCAAGTCACCTGTGATTTAGCACAATGAATAGGAGCTGCTGCTTATGCCAAGGTTTAGAAGGCAGCAAGATGTGTCTAGAAAAGGTCAGTGGCTCTTTCCAAAACAAAGTGGTGAGCTCTCAAACATGTTTGTGAACTCTTTAACTGCACATTTATAGGAACTGTGGATAACCATAGATGTTATACTTTCCCATCTCTTAACTTCCTGGCAGAAAAAAAATTGTAAACGCTTCTTTTTATGTCATTCAAAAATAATTTAGGTCAAGTGGAGCCCCCTCTTTTTCAGCATATCAAGAAATTAAAATATTTCAGCCAGTTTACCGAATTATTGTTTTGGTGTATTTGGAAGGAGCAATAACCTTTAAAGAACAAACCCATGCATTTTTATTTTTGGCTGTATTGCTGTTAATGAGCATCTGATCTCTTGTGGGACAAGGGAACTGTTCCACTTTGTCAGAGGGGAAATAGAACATTAATACTGCAATTTCACCAATAGTATAATTAACTGAAATCCCCAGATAACTTCTCTTAATGCATTATCAGCATCTGCATTTGGGAAATTGAATGCTGAATAGATTTTCATGTAGCTCCCATCATTCTAACAGGCCAGTTAGTTTGGATACCTCTTACAGAAAGTTAGCTTGTTAGAAAAGGCTGTTTTCAACTGTATCTACAGTATATAGAGCTCTAGACTTGTAGCCCTATGATGAGCTACTGAGCTACAGTATCTCAAATTTTGAATACCTATCTAAAGTCAAGGATGCAACATAGTACATTGTGATTGGGCAACACTTCTGTCTCTCTGCCTTTATGTTCTGTCTTTTCAGAATCCAGACCACTTAGTTATTGAGGGGAAACCATGAAGTCACTGACTGCAGTGACTGAGGAGTTATTTATGGTGTAGTTAGCATGAAGTTTAGGAGCTGGGAGTTCACACCTGCTAGAACACTAAAGAGACTAGGGTGTAAAAGCTTAGGGCTGTGAACCAAGATCCTTGGCTGTTCTAAAATTCCAAGTGTGCCAACAGATTGGATGTCGGGGGTAGACTGCCTCTAGAAAGGCACTCCATTTCTCCATCATACTGAAAGTGATGTGCCACCTTTTAAAAGATGTGAAAGGGAAATGGTTCACTTCTGTAGTTGTCGTGTTTGCATGATTTTAGACTTCTTGGTGAGCTGGTCTGTAGTTCTTAAAACAAACGTGTACAGTGGTACCTCTGGTTACAGACGCTTCAGGTTACAGACTCCGCTAACCCAGAAACAGTACCTCGGGTGAGAACAGAAATCATGCTCCAGCGGCAGCTGGAGGCCCCATTAGCTAAAATGGTGCTTCAGGTTAAGAACAGTTTCAGGTTAAGAACCAACCTCCGGAATGAATTAAGTTCTTAACCAAAGGTACCACTGTATAAGGAGAAAAATGCTATAAAGCCTTTACAGTGGTACCTCTGGTTACGAACTTAATTCGTTCAGGAGGTCCGTTCTTAAGCTGCAACCGTTCTTATCCTGAGGCGCGCTTTCACTAGCGGGGCATCCCACTGCGCAGTCGTCTCCAGCATGCAATTTCCATTCGCATCCTGGGGCAAAGTTTACAACCAGAAGCAGCTACTTCTGGGTTAGCGGAGCTTGTACCTTGAAGCATTCATAACCAGAAACATTCATAACCAGAGGTATCACTGTATTTCTAGAAGGGAAATCCCATGTTGCAGACATGCACTCTTTCATAGTTTGTTTCAGACTTAAGTTGGACAATACTGGAAGAATACTGAGCTGCTGTCATAAATAAAAGGGCCAGGATTCAGTCTGGCTTATTGGACAATCATGAACAGCCTATGCTGCTTACTTCTTGGAAATGTGGCTCATCAGCTGAATCCACCCTGCAAGTGCATGTGTGCTTGCGTAGACTCATAAGAATGTAATTTAGGCAAGAGCTGAGTATCTGGCAAGTGGAATTTCAAGCATGCAGGTCTAGGAGGGGGAGAGAAATACCCCTCCCAATCCCACCACTTGCCTCTGCAACTGCTCTCCTTAGCTGCTATGCCTCAGCCAGGGTTTGAGGCATGTTCACCTGTCATGTTAAAGGAAGCTGGCTCAAGAAGGGGTCGTAGAATAAAAGTGACATGCAAGCAAGAGGAGGGTTAATGTGTGCACAGCCCTGCTCCTTCCTTTACAAATGCTGTTGCTGTTTCATATATTAGTAAGAAACATGGATGGGAATTTGATGCCTGCTGTGTAGTTCTTAGTCTTTTCTTGTGGCTAGGCAAAAAGACTTGTGTGACACTTAATTTGTTTTTTTGCAGTGGCAGCAAGCAGCATGGAGTGCTGTCCTCTAGTAGTTGGTGCTGATCCACTTAAATCTAGAAGCTCATCTACATAACAATCTCATGAGTTGTGATGCTGTGACTAGGGTAACTAGGAAAAGCCTGTAGAACTGCTGTTGCTGATAATAATAGAGAGCGTACCTGTGCAATGCTTTGTCAGTGGTATGCATGCTGGGTTTCATTGTCAGTTCAATTACATAGCCCAGACTTTTCTGTCACTTTTAACTTTTGCTTGTTACTGATACAGAACTAATTGTATCATTTATGTCATCTGTCCCTACTGAACACTTCCATTTCATTCTGCTACGTTCTGGTGTTCGAGAACCATGCAGTCAAAAATAGGTTAAATATATAATTATATTAAATTGGCTTAAATCAGAAACCCGAATGAATGTGACTCAAAAGTGGTGTGGTGTTTTGCATTTTGCATCATCCACAGCTTTACTTAACTGAACAATTGTTTGATTGCTTTTGCTACCCACTTATGAATTTGGCACAAGTTGTCAGAACATGGTTGCATGTATATTGAGTGGTTTGCTATTCTGCTTTTTCATATCCTTGCTTTCAAATATCTCTGTTTCATTAGGCTTGCTTGATTTTTGTCTAATGTCACTTGCTCTTCAAGTAGCTGAAGAGGTTTTATTTTTAAGGCCACATATTTTATAAGATGTGGCATACACAGTTAACCCTGAATCTACTCTTTTTGCAAAAGGGTAGACTATAGCTTCTCATCTATGTAGTATTGAAGTAGTATCTAATAATAGGGACGATGGTTATCCTGGCAAATTACAAATACAGCTGGCTAAGAACAAAAGTTGCAATTACTTGTCTTGGGAGGGAATGCAAGTTGAATAGGATTAGATTGCCTCACCTTAAAAGTGTGGCTGTCTCTTGAATGGAAGGTTGGTGATCGTATTAAAAGGATTAATGGGTGTTACCAGCACCAGACTTCATATAGAGAAACAGCTTGATTATCTGCTCCTCCTGCACCAGCAGCAGTTTCCCTTTCAGCAGTTTCTCCTGTTACAGCCCCTCAAACAGTTTGGAAGTTCCTCAGAGTAACTACTGAAATAAGCTCCTGGTTTGAGTGAAAATGCATTGGATTGCAGTTAGTAATAACTACACATCACATAATTTAGGATTGGACAGCCTCCTCTTACAACCACTGTATTATTCTTCCTTAATTAAATAAAGTAGTACAGAAGTGTGAGAGAGGGTATTCTCTGTGGCAGCCCCTAAGCTTTGTAATTCCCTCCCCACAGAGGTGTATCTTGTCACCTTTGTAGTGTAGTTCTCCTTATATGCTGAAGATATACCTCTTTTACACCTGAAGTGTACATTTTAGGATCTAGCCTATTCTCTTGATTATAGTTAATTGTAACTGATTTTAATTTTGTGTTTTTAAATTGCACCCCACCCTGGGACCTCATGGTGAATTATAAGTTTCATATCTTAAGGGGAAATGCTCCTGACGTCACATGTTGAAAGCTGGCAATATGCATATTAGTTTTGACTCTTGATAGCCACCCATGAGATCTTAACTCAGTTCATTTAAGGTAAAACATCTTCAAACATCATTATTGCAGTTTGTCATTGATGCTATAGTAACAAATTTAAATGTGAATTAGGTGAATATTTTAGTGCTTCCCGAATTTTTATCTTGGCTAGCAGGGCATTTAAAGGCCTTCTCAGGAACAAATAGCAATCTGCTTTTCCATGAGCAGTTCCCATGTGATTGGGTCACTTAAATATTAGCCCATTCACATGGGAACCAGTTGTGGAAAAGTAAACTAGGGCAGTCTTAAAGGGCCCCCAAGTGGCTTCCTTCAGAGGAGTGAAATTTTCCTCATCCCAAACAATAGGACTGAGAGGAGACTTGGAGAAGTAGCCCATGGACTATCACCTGGTTATGAGTACAGTGGTACCTTGGGTTACATACGCTTCAGGTTACATACGCTTCAGGTTACAGACTCCGCTAACTCAGAAATAGTACCTCGGGTTAAGAACTTTGCTTCAGGATGAGAACAGAAATCGTGCTCCAGCGGCGCAGCAGCAGGAGGCCCCATTAGCTAAAGTGGTGCTTCAGGTTAAGAACGGACCTCCGGAATGAATGAAGTACTTAACCCGAGGTACCACTGTAGAATAAAGCATTGCTTGCACATGTGCAATAATACTTAAGTCTTCTTGGTGGGAGTGGTGGGCTTTTTCTTGTGTACTAACCCAGTTGGGTAAAAGCTTTTTAGGCCCAACCAAAATGCATAATACCATGATTCTCCTTTCAGAATACTTTCTGATTCTCTAGCGCAGTGATAAACTGTTAACGCATATAGTAAACCCTGGTCTTCTGTGGCATTAAAATCAGTTGAAGCCAAGGTCCTCCTTACATGCACATCTGGCTGACACTAGCAGCTAAAGCAGCAGCATAGGATCAGACTGGCATGAGTTGCTGCCCATTCTGTTACTTCAAAAACTTGTGAAAGATAGACTTCCACTTGTCTGTAGAGCTTGGTGTGTGGCACAACACCTGTGTAAAAACCTACTTTACTGCCTTATCTCCAGGGTAAGAATTGCCTCTGGGCAATCCAGCAGGGAAGCATTACAGATAAGATTTCATTTTTTTAGAGTTAGGTGCATATGGTTGACCAGATTGTAAAAAGACAACTGGGGGCTAGAAACTTTTTGTGGGTTTATTTTCAATGCTATAGTAATAGACCATTTACAGTGGCTTGATTTCTGATATTACCACTAGTGGGGAAACTTCAACGGCCACAGGCCAACCAGTGTGTACAATTTTCTAATTGTCAATGTGTATAGCCGCCTGATTATTCTTTGTTTTCAATTGCAGTCTCTGTTGGAAAAGTTCTTGATTCCTAATGCTTCGCAAGCGGAAAGCAAAGTTTTCTATTTGAAAATGAAAGGCGACTACTACCGTTATTTGGCTGAAGTTGCTGCTGGTGATGACAAGAAAGGTACAGTGTGTTGGCTTCTTAGTGTCAAAAGTCCTCATGAAATTTTCCAACAGTCGGGTATTTACTGCTGGAATGTTACACGTCAATAAAGGAAACAAATTTTGAGTGTTGCAGTATTGTAATATTTTAAAGATGCTGATCTAAAGAATTGACTTTCAGAGTGACACGTGAATAAACATAATCAGCAGTTTAAAATCTTTTGTAGGTGACCATTAATGTTAATCAACAGAGTTTCAAAATACGTGCATTGGCCATTTGAGCTCTTTTGACATTCTCTGTCTCCTCTGCCTAATAAGTATACTCTAACGTTAAAGTAGATTTTGCAGGGTGGAATTGTAGAGTTGAAGTTCTTAGTAGTAGTGAAAAAATGCAGCATTAATAGTTTACTCAAAGTGTGTCAGAACAGTTGGCATCTAATATTTCATGGCTGTCTACTGTTGGTGTTTAGCGTGGTTGCCCTCTCCCTGAAGGGACACAGTAGGGTCAGCTATAGGCTCTAATGCTCACTATTGAGGATCTGCAAGCCAGTCTTAGGAATGAGCAGTGATGAACAACTCGCCAGCAAGGGTGAGGAAACAGAGCTGCAAAGTGGCTCATTATTAAAGACCAGGTGTTAGGAGGGTGGAGTATGGTGAGAAGACAGGATAAAAGTCAAGCTGGTCAGGAGAGTCAGAGAAGTACAACACACAGAAGGGAAAGACCTAATGTTGAGGAGCTGGAATGAACAAAGCTAGATCACTGTCATCAGTGCAGGTAGGAAGCTATAACTGAGAATGGCTGGAAGTAGAAAGAAGAGCATATCAGAAGCTTCTGGCAGAAGGCCAAATTAGAGGATAATAGGTAAATATTTAAGCCATGCTTGGGACCCTGTGATTGGAAGCTGGAGCAAGATACAACACTGGGGTTCACGGGGGAACTGCCCCATATGGAAGGAATACTCCAGTGCATTGAGGTGGCAGGTGAGGATTCCAGACTCAGCCAAGTTAATTTTTTTTTTAAAAAAAAAGGCCTCTTACAAAACCCTTAACTGAATGGGAGCAAAGGTCACTTCCCCCTTGGGTACCAAGCAAAGGAGCTCCCTGCCATAAGCCAGAATCTAAGCAAGTGCACACAAATACATCTGAGTCATGGGTGTAATAAACCATTGGTGATTTCCCAGTGTCTCCATTTCTGCAGGGATGAAACATTGGGAGTTTGAGGTGCCACTCTTGGCTCAGCCAATAGCATGTGCTTAGAAAGTAAAGAATAGTCTATACAACACCTTTTTTAAAAACCATTCTAAAATTCTTGTTTATGGTGTGACAAAAAGTGTACAGTGGTACCTTGGTTTAAGAACAGCTTAGTTTATGAACAACTTGGATTAAGAACGCTGCAAACCCAGAAGTAGCTGTTTTGGTTTGTGAACTTTGCCTTGGAATAAGAACATGTTGCACTTCCTGTTGAGTGTGTTCCATTTGTAAATTGAGTCCCTCACTGCTATGAGAAAGCACGCTTTGGTTTAAGAACGGACTTGTGGAAGTTTGTAAACCAAGGTACCACTGTACTCTAACGCTACACCAGGTAAATTTCCTTTAAAATACAAATCTGGACTGTTGCTATTTTTTTCTGATATCTTTTATGGCATAATGTTGTTCAGGCATTTCTAGATTTCCACAAGTAATGTTGTTACTCAAATGAATTTTGAAAACCACTATTGTAAAAGTGAGAGACTTTTAATTCCAGTCTTAATGTATTGAAGTTTCAACTAGTCAATCCCTTGCCCAATGACAGAATTCCTTATACCTAAAACATCCCTGACGGGTTGCCAATCAAATCCTCTCCCGAAAACCTCAAAATTTCCGAAACTTCTAGGCAGCTTGTTTACTGAGCTACCGTAATACATGTATGGAAAGCTTTCAAACTATCCTTTATCTCCCTGTAGCTTTTTAAAAATTTGAAGGCTGGATCACCACTCCTCAGCTCTAGTTGTCTTCCGTTTAGGATAGTTGTCTTCAGTTTAGGAGAAAAAAAATAACCCCAGGATTACCCTTTGTATCCTCACTACAGCTGGCTTCTGAATCTCTTCAAGTTTTGTAAAATGTGTGGAGTTGAAAAGTAGGTACTTCAAAGCAAACCAGTCTAGTAAAATCTTAGGTTCCCTGCAAAGGTGTTCAGAAGCTTTTACTTCCTTTTTGATTAACCACAGCTTACAGTGTCAATTGAACCCAGACAAACTTGGTAACTTAATGCTTGTAATGTTCACTCCCTTATTCTAGTCATTCATTAAAAAAAAACTCCACTGGATGCTTCCTTACAGCAGTGGCCTCTGTAGTAATAAACAGCTTTAGCTATTGTGTAAAAACCTGAAGTAGTTTCTAATGGCTTTTTATCTAGCTATCTGCTAAACTTGCTCTTGTATCAGAAAGCAGGTAGTCTGATGGATTATAGATCAGTGATAACTTTGTAGTACAGGCGAAAACCATTTTTGGTGTGTCTAGTTGACATGTGATCACGGATGTGTAGGTTCTTTTGGACCCGGGGGGGGGGCACTTAAACAAGCTCTGCTGATACACACATGGGGGCCAGAAATAGAACCACCATGTGAAATGGTTGCTGTCTGTATTCATTTTTCTTCAAGGTCAGGGATGGCCAACTCCCAAGAGACTGCAATCTACTCACAGACTTTAAAACTGGCAGTGATCTACCCCCTTTTTAGGGTTTCAGGACAAAGTTGTTGAGCTTTTCTTAGGGAGGGGAGCCCTGTTAAGGGTTCAGGGCGATGTTGACCTTTTTGGGGGGGGAGCCTGTGATCTACCACAGGCGTCCAGCAATCTACCTGTTAGAGACGTCTGTTCTACGTGGTTGCACTGCATATTTGTAACAGTCACTTTCCCATAAAAAACCTGCAAATCTCTAGCTCATAGAATCAATCCAGGCTGCTTATTTCCTCCCTGACTCTCAGTCCTATGCTCCAGCTAAGATAGTTATTGCTACACCTATTACATGAGCATAAGGAGCTGGGATCCTGGGTCAAAAGCACAATTGCAGTGGAGAAAAGAAGCAGCATTGCAATAGTGCCAGTGGCTCCCACAGAGTGCCTAATAGCTGCCATTCACCAATCCCAGTGATTGCCTCCACAGTTTTTTAGTATTTAATTATGTAGAATACTTACCCTACTTTATAGCTCCAAGAAGCTCTCAAAACAGCTTACAAAAAATCACATTCAAGTCATGTTTGGTGTAAAGAACAGAAATTGAATGATGTCTCTATGGTGCCAGGATCATGCCAGTAGCATTTTCTGGCCTCTGCCTTGCTACCCTTTGCTGTTTCCCTCTGTGAGCCTGGCAAAAAGCCTACTGTTTGGACTGTCAAGAGAACTGAACTGAGCAGACCCCTGAAGTTGACTGATTCCAGATACAGGGTGCTGCCCTCTTAATTACTGAGCTGTGGAATTAGTTTTGCTGGAGATTATTTTCCAGGCTGTGTGCTTATGCCATGTATGGGAGGAGTATGTAAGATAAGCCAGTGATTTCAGATTAAATGATTTGATTATGTCTCTGTGCCAAACAGTACAGTACAGTATTGTCCATGCATGAGTTGTCTCAAATTCCAGCTACTTAGCCCCTTTTCTTTGCCTCGGAGGACCTTGGTAGGCTCTGCTGCTTACTAAGGCAGAGGTCAAAGGATAGAAATGAAATCTTTTGCTTTCAGGACAGCACACTGCTATCCTTTAGACAGAGCTGCATATGGCTCCATTTGTAGTTGATTTGTTCCGGTGCTTATCTTCAGGCTGTGCCATGGTGGAATATTTCTCAGTCCAACAAATAGGAAACTAACATGTCAAAAAGGGAAGGGTTTAGCAGGCAGGCATGTCCAAAGTCCATTTTGGGGGCCTAATCTGGCCCACCAATCGGTTTAATCCGGGCCCTGTGGCAGTTGTATTTCCTGGAGTAAAAGCCTAAAAAACCCTCAACAACTTCATTCCTAAAAGAAGCTCAACAACTTTGGGTAAAATCATAAAAAAGCTCAACAACAACAATCCTTTAAAAAGGCCAACAACTTTGGTTGGCCCCCACGGCCCTTCACTTCATCAAATCTGGCCCTCTGAAAAAAGTTTGGACACTGCTTTTCTCTGACTTAATATTTTTTATGTCTAGACATCCTTTTATTCACAAGGAGTACTCAAAAACAAACAAAAAAGTGCTCTGTTGCCAATTACGTGCCCCATTCTCTCTAAAACAGGGCAAAGAAATGTAGTTACATATATTTGGGGTCTCTGTTCCCTTGCCGGGGCTTATATACTCCTGGTATTGTGTCCTGATTTGGTTACAGAGTAAGTTGGCATCTCATTCTCTTTCGTGGGGCAGCTGTCATGGGCTCTACACTGACTCCTTTGAGGGAATTGACCACTTTGCTGCTGTCAAGACATGTAGGAGATCCAAATAAACTGGGCACGTGTATGGTTACCTCCCAACACTGTCAACTCTCTTATACTTTCATAGCTAAATCTAGTGTTGTAGATGCACTAAACAGCTTACAATGATATAATGTGAGGTTATGCTGACTAAAGGGGATTGAGGGCAATCTTATGCTCCAACTAAGCATAATTGAAGGGTAGAGTTTCCCAAAAAAATATTCTAAGGCCTCTGTGTACGGATGTTCCTTCTTCAGAAATGCTGTTACATGCTTTCACTGCTGATGTTTTCATCATAATTCATAAGATTTCCAAAAAGGGATAGCTTAGTTGCTCTTCTTTGTACCTGTTCCACCTCTAAGTCCTCTGAATTGGTGGGAGGAAAGTCTGCACAGTATTTGAATTGACCTCAGTGCTTTTGTACAGCATACCAATTATATCTGCCACTTCTGGAAACACCTCACTGTATTTCCCCAAAGTAAACTTGCCCTTTTAGCAAAAAGGAGTCATGAATGAAACAGTAATGCTAATTGCAAGATTATGCATTTAGAATTCTCTGTAGCTAAGGCATTCAACTTTTTGCAAAACAACTATTACTCTAGTTCATGTGGTCGGTCTGTCATTCCCAAATTAAACTTTGCTGAGGGCTCTCTTTATTTCTGCTAGTATCAGTTGGGGTTTGTGTGCTTTCAGGAAATGAAAGAAAATACCCATTACTCTGGTTTTTGTTCTGAATATTGCAGGTTTTTGTAATGCTATGGGTGGTTCTCCCAATGCTTTTGGTTTCTTTGCTTTAAATGATAAGGGCAGGTTTGGAGACTGGTGCTGGGTGTAGGCAGGAAGGGAAGTATCACTTCTGTGGGCAGCAAACAGAGTGACTGTTCTGAAAGTTTGCAATATTAGTATTTTAATTACTAGCATTGGTAATAGCATCTCCTTAGTCCCTCTTAAAGAAAGGTGGTTGGATATATAGCTAGTCCATTCCAACCATGCCCAGGATCAAATGTAGATAAATATGCAGTAAATGTGGCACATTTTTAGTGTCTAGCCAACATACATCTTCTGTTGCCTGTGGCAGAAGGCTATTGCTGCTTTAGGTTTCTGTACAGACAAAGAGAGTTTCACTTTTTAAAATTTATCCTTTGTTTCCCCACCATTATGTCATCCTCTGAAATACTGAATTACTATTGCCAGCTATCTCTGACTTAGGCTAGATATTGCCTGTTTTGAAAAGGGGTGTTTAAACTCCTTACTAACCTTGCTGCAGGTTACCCAAACACATTCTCATATCAGTGGGCATCTTTCTTTAGCTAATGGGCAGAAGCATTAGCACTTCTTGTGGTTTGGATGCTATCTTCCTCTTGATGAATTACAGTATAGTGTTCCATTTCTTTGCAGTAGCGTGGTTGTCATTCAAATCCTTCAGCAGTACTGTTGCCAGCCAATTTACCTTTATATACTTCAGTGTTACAGGTCACATTTGTCTTAAATTTTGTAAACTAAATGCAATGCTTACCATTATCCATGTTGCTTAAAAACATTGCTGTTGTGAAGGCAAGAACCAGCTGCTAGGAGATCTTTACTAGCCAGAATTTGTGGGAGAGTGGGATTTTTAGCATTCTACAGTTTGGCTAGCATTGTTGTCACTCTTTGAAAGCTGTTCAGTCAGTCAGTTGGATAGCTAGCGTAGCTCTTTCTGGCCAATATTTGAACCTGAAAGCTGTGATATGCTAGAAATCTTAATTGAATCTAGAGTGTATGGAAAGACAAAACCCCATCAAATTGGCCTTTAACTTGTTCGTATAACAGAGTGCAATCCTGGGAGTAAACCACACTGAATTCAGTGGGATTTACTTCTGAGTATTCATGGCTAGGACTGAGTAGGCATGGTTAGGATTGAGTATAAGGTTTTATAGAACAGGGTCTACTGGATACCTGGATTCAGTACACATGGGCATATACTTCCTTATTTCTAATTATTGTTTATAGATTTTATTAACAGCTTCAAAATTCTACTTTCTGAAACTGTACAATTCTTGTCCTATATATTAAAGCATCTAGTCTATATTTGTTTTAACATACTCCAAAGTGCAATTGCTAACTTTGTGTTTACTTCTTTGGTTTTAAAGGGATAGTGGAGCAGTCGCAACAGGCATATCAGGAAGCTTTCGAAATCAGCAAAAAAGAGATGCAGCCAACACATCCTATCAGATTAGGTCTGGCTCTAAACTTCTCCGTGTTCTATTATGAGATCCTGAATTCTCCGGAGAAAGCCTGTTCCCTTGCAAAGACTGTGAGTTAATAGTCTAGTTACTGCGCTAAATATAATATTTTTGCCAGTGTTGCATGTACAAATGTACTTTTTTCCTTTCTTACATAGGCTTTTGATGAAGCCATTGCTGAACTTGATACGTTAAGCGAAGAATCATACAAAGACAGCACACTAATAATGCAGTTACTGAGAGACAATTTGACAGTAAGTACTTGTACAGCTTTTATTAAGCCAAGTTATGTACAAAGAGAAAACAGTCTTGTGGGTCTGCTAAATCACCAGGTAGCCAAGGGTTAAATAAATAAAAAATCTTAATTATGGAATGAAATGCATAATACGAATGCTTTGCTCAGTTGTGCAGCTCTTGGAAAGAGTGCCTTTTTAAAGATGAGGAATAGCTTTCTTGGAGATTATCCTGATGAGTGCTTTCTTATTCACCCTACTGATGCTTTAATCAGTAACACATGACTGCATTTTTCTTAAACAGTTGTGGACATCGGATACCCAAGGAGATGAAGCTGAAGCAGGAGAAGGAGGGGAGAATTAACCAGCCTTCCAATTTTTGTCTGCCTCATTCTAAAATTTACACAGTAGACCATTTGTCATCCATGCTGTCCCACAAATAGTTTTTGTTTACGATTTATGACAGGTTTATGTTACTTCTATTTGGATTTCTATATTTCCCATGTGGTTTTATGTTTAATATTAGGGGAATAGAGCCAGTTAACATTTGGGGAATTTTTGTTCATCCAAGGTGGCCAATATAGGGATGTGGAATTTTTATAAAAGTTTTACATGTTTGGCATAGTACTCTTGGTACTTTGTGGCTTCCCACAAAAGCCAATGTTAAACAGCTTCCTATGTTGAGCAAAGAAGAAACTGCTTGCATATTGGTCTGTCACAGTGGTAAAAAAGGGATGATTGGTTGCAACCACGCAGGTGTAGAGAATGTGGGTACTTCAAAGGTGGAACACATAGCCGATGAAAATTAATGTCCCATGGATATTACATGTCAATCATGTGAATCTGTGGAATCTACAGTCCAAGTATACATCTCTTGATTGCATCTGAAAAGTGTTCCTTAAGGTGGTTTGCTAACCCAATGAACTTTCTCTAGGGAAGGGCAGAAACGGTTCACATTCCATTACTTGTAAAGTTACCTGCTGTTGCTTTCATTATTTTTGCTACACAATTTATTTGTATTTAAATGGTTTAGGCAACCTAAGAACAAATGTACAAGTAAAGATGCAGTAAAAATGAAATGCTTGATATCCATAATTACACTGTATATCGAGCACAGCAGTAAAACAAAAACCCATGTATTTAACTTTTTTAGGGTTTTGCTTTTGTGATTTTTTTTTTGATACTTTGCCTAACATGCATGTGCTGTAAAAATAGTTAACAGGGAAATAACTTGAGATGATGGCTAGCTTTGTTTAATGTCTCCTGAAAATTTTCATGAACAATCTAAGCATAACTGTTAAGAACATGTGTATTAAGTTGATGTAAGTGGAATAAAAGTTTTATGAATGGACTTTTCAACTACCTTCTCTGTAGCTTTCCTGTACATCTGGACTCCTTTTCAAAATATCTTGCTGTATTAGAATCCATAGTGTAAGATTATTTCTGAAGTTGTCTGTATCCAGTGTCTCCCCCCTCCAAAAAAAAAAAAAATCTCATGTCCCACATGCCTGAGAGGCTGCTGCCTTCTAAGTTGTTTTGCTGGCACATGTTGAGGGAGATAGAGAGACAAAGTTAAATACAGTGTTTGTAGAATGTGCAACTTTTCATTGCTACACACGTGCACTGTGCTTTGTATGCATTAGCCACCATGCTAAATGTAGATCTGTTTGCATGCCTTAGCAACCCACATGCCTTATACTGGGGAAAGGAGCAGTGATTGCCACATTTATGAGGCTTGGAAGTAAATGAGTCAGGAATGAATCCATGCATACAGAAGCAAGCAACAACCAGACAAACTGGCCCATGCACATTCCTTCCATTGGGTGTGCATTTTTCTGGGCAATCGCTGTTTAGCATAATTCTTAAAATAGTTCCTTTTTAGCGACTACAATTATTTGAACAGTAAACTCATAAGAAGTATAGAGTACTGACCTGAAATGCAATAGGATTTAATAGGTATTAAATAGATGAAACAGCTGTCCGCTTCCCCTTTTCCTTGGAGGCACCCAGAAGGGCATGAAGCATATTGAGAAGGAGACAGAATATAATCATTTCCATCTGTAAGGCAGCAGTGGCCAGCTTTGACTAGAGAGTGGGGTAGCCTCTTTTCACCTTTTCCTGAGCAAATTAGCCTGAAAATGCTAGCCCTGTTCTCCAAGCAGTTGCCATCCAATCCAAAGCAGTGCACCAATACACTGCTTTTCTCCAGCCCAGCAGTATCTCTTTAAGTTTTTTGGTTGTAGGGCCATCAGCTAGTTGGCTGAAAGTCTCATACTGCTCTGGCAACTGTCAGCGCTGCCTCTTAAGCAACTGTGTTTGACTAGGGCTTGCCAGTGCCAAGATTTGCATGCACAGTGTGCCATTCCTTACCCACAAGACATGCTTCCCCATGGGAAATGAGAGATCACAATCTATAGTGACCTCTCATTCCCCCTTGGGTGGTTTCCTGTGACATGAGAAGAGCAAAATGCATGTGCAAAGCCTATCTATTTGCCAAATTAGCAATAGTGATAAGTGTCGTTCCCCCCACCCCACCCCCCGGAATGGTCATTTTTCTTTGTAATTAGAAATTGCTCTGGCACTGAATATTATAGAATATGAGAGGCATTAAATGTGTCACCTTTGTCAACATTTTTTGAATTTTGCACATCTGATTGTGATTGGAGATGCCATTAAACCCCTAGGCAATATGTTCTGCACCTCCGCTGTTAGAATGCCTAACCTCTAACCTAAATACTTCCAGCTGCAATTTGAGCCTGTTCACATTTAAACTGTAAGAAAGCAAGCAGCAAAGGTTAATTCTGGACGGAAGCCGCTCAAGGGTCAAAGATTTGATAACCTGGCTAGAGGTGAACTCTCCAGAGTTGCCAGTTCTGACACTGCTTTTGGAAAGAATGGGATCTATTGTACTCCCTCTTTTCTTTTTTTCTTTTTTGCCTTCAAGCCTTAAAAGAAGTAACTCCCACCCCTTTGCTTTTTACCTCTTTCTACCCATGTCATCCTTTCCTAGTGATACTAGATGGGAAAGGGATAAGTTGGAGGACTTTACCTCAAGGCCCATCGGCCACCTTGGTCCTTGATACCTATTTATAGTCTTTCAGATGTAAGGCCCAATAATGTTGCTGTCTGTTTTCTCCTTGGTACAAATCCCTCCTATGAGCTCACAACAGATCCAGTGAAGGAAGGGTGTAGTACTCATTCTTTTGCCACTTCTGAAGCCAAGAGTTTAATCCACAACTTCCTAGTTTGCGGTAAGGCCATTGGGCTAGCTGTTCAAGATGTGCCTCCAGGTCTTCTCTGAAGGTCTGGGAGAATCAGATCACACTTAAGGATCAAGGATTCACTGTTTCTAGCCTGAGCAAATGAGATTTTGCTTTCTATCGCCTAGTCGAGTGGACTGGCTTAGCTGCTTAAAAGTTAAGATTAAGGAGAGTAGGCTTTCCACTCTGAAGTTTTCAACATGATTATGAACAGACTCTCTTCATGATTATGGGAGTGTCTGGCCACTGACCTTGTGCATCTTTGAACACCTGCATCAAGAACCAAAGACCAGCAGTGCTTTTTTTCTGGGGGGGATGCATACCCCGAAACATTTTGTTAATCTTTGTACTTTTGTCCACTTACTGTATTTATTTTTCCCAGTTTGAACTATAAAATGGTGATTTTCTTGAGTCAAAATTGAGAGTACCCCTAAACATTTTTAGGGGGGGGGAGCACTGGAGACCAGCAACCAAGTCCATCAGTTCAGTGGTAAAAAAATAAAATAAAAAAAAATCTCCTCTGGGTCTTGTGCAAGGTGAGGTAATTTGAGATGGAGATGATTGTAACGGCTTGATGCTAGCCGCAGAGATAGTACTTCCCCAGTTTTACAGAGCTCGGTGTCAACAAATGCTGGCCTCCTCAGAGTTGACCTGTTACTCATCCAGATCCATCATAGCTACAGCTGCATGCCTGGAAATTGAACAGCAACTGGTGGAAACGGGCTTGTTTCTCTGCAGTGCTCCAGATCGTTTTGACCTTCTGTCTTGCCTCCACAAACAGGATTTATGAGACCGTGTGGAAAGATTTCCCACAATGGAACAAAAGAAATAAGTGTCGCCTTCCTTGGTCTCAAAGGTTCCGACACACTGCCCTTGGCTCAGCCCTCAGCAACATCCTGAAGGATACTTCCAAAAAGTCTTTGGGCTGTATTCAACTTCAGTTCTACTCAGACCCTTTGATACCTAAGGTAGTCATAACCATTAATATAAATGGGTCTACTCTTGAGTAGAGCTAACATTGTATGCATGTAATCTGAATTTTCACATTTATCTCTTCCTCCTCACTGGCAAATATAGTATGTTTATGCAAAGGAATCTGTTGGCATAAAGTCTCATACACCACCTCTAAGGAACCTGAAGTGTCTCAAATACTTTGTAGAGAGAAAATGACATGTAGACACAGGGCTTGCTATGCACTTTAAAAGGGGAAATAATTACATACTTTAGAAGAGTAAAAGTGTGCTTCAAGAAGGAGGGGTAAGCAAGACACACTTGCAGGCCACTTGTAAAATCGGCCGAACAAAGGCCAAAAGGTATACTTTTGGAGTTGGGAGAGGGTGGTGATGGGGAATGGTGTGGTGAACATTATATTGTTGGCTTAAGGGAAGGCTTACCTTTGAGTGTATCTCAAACATTTTTGTAAACAGTGATACTTCATTTGTAGCAGAGCCTACAAGCTCAAGAAAAATCTGATCAAATGTACAAGTGTCTGTCAAAGAAAAAACACATTACTTCCAACTTAAGACATCAGCCTGCATTCAGGTCAAATAGTCTCAAGGGAGTGAAAATCACATGGGTGCACATCTTGGATGCGGGTAAGTATACATTTTAAGAAGGGTGATGGCATATCTTTTTTAACCCAGTTAGAACAGTACAGCTACCTTTCAAACAAAGTGTTCTGTACAGTAAGCCCATGATTTACGCACATTTAATTCAGCTTTACATACTTGGCAGAAAAAAGAATATAAAAAGAGCAGAAAGGGAATGAGCGTGGGGGGGGGGGAATACTTGGGCAATCCCACCTGCCGTTGCACCAAGTGTGTTTTTAACTAAATGCAATTTTGGCTTTTAGGCACGATCCCTGGAACTTAACCCTGCATAAGTTGCAGTCTTGCTGTATAAAAAGACAATGGGATAGGTCCTGCATGTTAAGTAGCCTCTGCGGCCAAGAAAAGTTCCCATGATAGGTTTGACTATGTGGCATTTACTCTGTGCTCTTGGCCAGAAGAGCTGATAAAAGGCAGGTTGTGTCTTCTGGGGGCCCTATGTTTGCTTAGTCCCTTGTGTAGGAATAGGTTTGCATGTAAATCCAGATTAGCAGTAGCAGACAGCTGATCATGGCACTGCTGCTTACTGAGAGTAGAGGGGGAGGGACTAGGCAAAAGATGGTCAACGTAGTGCAAATGCATTTGTGAAGCCAATACAACATTCCCATTGGTGCATTTGCATAGCGCCAACCTGTCCCCTCCCTCATCTACCCATAAGCAGCAGCAATGCAACCAGCCAGAGGTCAGCTGAGCGCTGCCACCCCACAACACCACCCCGCTGCTGATCTGATGCTATTTTGTACAGGACTCCTGTTCTTAGGGACTTTCAAAGCTGCGTTTGTTACGCAGCAGTTGTCCAGTTACAGTAATTTCTCTTTAATGAGAGCTCTAAATGCCATTTGCGATGGATGGTAACATCTCAAGTCATGGGGAAATAACAGTTTTTCCGGGCAAGCAGCAATAGTTTTACAACTGCAGAAATACATTTGCTTGCCAGATGTATTATCCACTGCAGTGGCCTCCTGTTTGGTCACCTATGACTTGGCAAGTGTTGAGTGATACAATCTGCCTACCATACTGTTTATAAACATTTACATTTCATAAACTTTACAAAAAAGACTGCTACCTTGTACCAACGTCCTTGCAATCTATTTATACCATTTTCTGCCCCTCCCCCCAGCAGTGAAATAGCCATTTTCCGCCAGCAAGGCACGTTTCCAACTCCCTTACACGGGAGGAATATAAAATGCTAACAAAATGTGAAATCTCCAAGCCAATTACTCATAATTTTCCCCTTGGTTTTGCACTCTGGTTTGATCATCGTAAGGGGATGGGGGAAGAAAATATGGTGACCTTGTTAAGAGGCTAATAAAAGATGTAAGGAAACAAGATGGAGTCAAGCGTAACAGTCCTGGGGTTAGTGCAGTTACACCAAAGCTAGTGTCCAAGGAAGGGGAATCATCTGAAAAGGCTTTACACCTGCTCTTGGCTCCCCTGCTGCATCTTCTTTCATCCCTACGCAACGGTGGGAGAAGCTTCACATGCCAAGTTTTCTCTACCGAACATAGAAAATCACACCTGTCCTGGCACCAAGGGTGGCTCGATTGTGAAGTAGGCTTCAGGTTCCAGCTGTGGCAATTAATTTGTAGCTCATTTTAAGAAGCAGCAGTTTTTGGACAAGCCTGGGCTGCCAGCATCATTCATACTATCTAGATTGATGTGAATTTCCCGTGTTGTTGTCTGAAAGTCATTTAGGACAAGACAATGGTGTGACTCTGAAGGCAGAATGCTAGACTTCTAGGGCCACAGGCCTGATTCAGGTGGATGGAAGTCTACTTGTGGCTTTTCCCTTGCACATATCTCGTCTTTGATATACATGCAATTTATCTTTGCCGTTACATTGTCAGATCTGGATGCCACAGTCACCGCCATGTCTTTAAAAGAGATGAGGCAACCCTACTCTTACGTCAGTTCACATAACCACTCTGAATGTCTGCTTCTCCATCTGCCCCCAGTCCAGATTACTTCATTAATGTGACAAACCATCTGCAAATGTCCAGGGAATTACTTTAATGTGGGGGCAAGGGCTATTAAAATGTGCAATAACCTATCTATAGTCTGCTGTAGAGAAAGGACAGTATCATCTACTCTTGCATTTCTGAAGTGGTTCTAAGCATTCTTCACAAGTAATGCTTTGAAAATGGGGAGGTTGAGATGTAGTTTAATTTTCGTGTTCTTCATATAATGTTAAGGGGCATTTTAAATCTGTTGTTAGCTGTCTCGGGAGGGTAGAAAACATAAATCTCTAACTTCAATTTCCATCCCCCATGTAGCTTCATACAACTCAGTTTACCCTTACAGCTTTCACAGACCATTGGATGAAAAAAATGATACTGTATTTGCAACAAGCCCTGCTTGGAGCTAATGTTTAGGGAAAACTAAGGCTACAGTTCTACCAGAGAGTGAGCCCCAATTAAAATGAGACTTCTTAGTAGACATGTACAGGATTGCATTTTTACTCCACTAAAAGTCTACATAATTGTTTGGTTCAAAAGGCAAATATTCACTTCTATATTCATACTGAAAATAGTAGCTGGTGTTCAGTTCCTTCCAGCAATTAAGAGTTACATAATTGTTCCTCAATAGCTCTGAGCAATACTATGTTTTGTTATTTCCATCAAGCCTCACAAATGTTTCATTAGGTAATTTGACATGGCTTGTACAGTCCTTATATGCATGTTGGAAACTATTAGCCATAAGTGAAGCTGGATTCGAGAGGGAAGGAGTGGAAGAAATCTGCTTTTGCGTGGTTAGGTTATTGTGAATTCCATGGCATCCATTAATCTTCTGACAGCAAATTCTGAGAATTTGAAGTGGGTACCTCCACCCTAAGAGCTAGTCTATATAAACAGTAGCTCATACAGGAAAAGCTATTCCTGGTCTGTACCACTTTAGACTGCTGGGGGAATCACATGATTGAATGCTTCCTCCCTATTAAAAGCATACCTGCACATGGAAAATTTGTGTGTCAGGCAATAAGAATTCTACTACTGTCTTCTTTCTGACATGCTGGTTGTCTGAGCGTAGGGAGATTTTGAGAGGAGCATTCAAGTGAGCGAAATAAAACTCCCTCCTAGAATGATATAATCTAGGAACAATTTAGGGCACCTACTGGGTGGGGAAAGGCTTTGTCCCATTCAACAGTATGTCCACTCTTTTGCTGAAAGAAATGAAATTGCTCGCCTCCTGCAGTCCAAAGTGGTGAGGTCTATCCTACCTCCAGGAAGCCAGGGAAATAATAAACAAACCACGGCTGATACTTGCAGCTCATGGTGATCCAGGAGCCCCTCATTCAGTCCAAACCATGAACAATGATCTCATGAGAATAAACCAATTCTCCATCTGAATCCAGATCAAGGCTCCCACAGCTTGAAATGAGAATTTAAATACATTTTCTGCTTTGACCCTACAATCCAGATAGGAACAGTTTTCTCTCTGCCTGTGTCCATCAATTTAAAATTCCAGATTTGCTTTGTGCATGCATTCACATGCACACATCCAGCAACACTCTACTGGTCTGAGAGACCCCACTCGGCAAAACTCTGCCACAACTATTAAGGAACATTGGCAGCCTTTTGCCAAAAGGCTCAGACTACTCATCCACAACATCGCACCAGCAAAATTCCTGACAGTGGTTGGTCATATACAGGACCATTGAAATCAATGAACACAATAAGTCTGACTTAACTCAATCGTTTCAGTTGACCTTGAGTATGACTTGGATACCACTCAGCAGGCAAGACAGGCAGTATCTACCTAGAGTGGCAAAGCAGCGTGAAAAGTTCAGTACAAATTCTTGCATAAATATGGGAAGGTTGGTGCAAAGTAAGTGGTGTCAAAAGTGCATGTACCTCTTTGCCTTCTGCACAGAACATGCTTGGTGAGAAGATATCCTGGAATTGGCAACCATGCCCTGCTGGACCAGACCAAAGACCTATCTAGGCCAATATCCTGTTTCCCAGAGTGGTCCACCTGATGCCTAAGGAATGCCCACAAGAGCCTACACTAGTTCAAAAGCATTCTCAGCATCTGGTTAACTGTAAAGCTCTCTCAGGCTTAAAGCTCTTAATTATTATTTCTTCCTCCTCCCAGCCACATGGCTTTCTGCATAAAATCCCACACATAGCCACATACCCAAAGTGATTTGCCCTCAAATCTATGGGGGGGGGGGCAGGCTTACGCTGCCTTTCATAGATAGCATATTTGCTTTTTGCTGTGCTCTACATGGATATGTGTGAGTAAGCAGATATTACAAAGGTCTCTTATCTCAAGGAAACGGGTCATCTGATTGTGTAGCTCAAATCCACTTGGCCAAGTGGAAACTGGACTGGTTCTTGTGAGAAAGGAGGTTTTGTAACAGAAGTCGCAAGAACCCTGAACACTTAATAATAATAATAATTTATTATTTATACCCCGCCCATCTGGCTGAGTTTCCCCAGCCACTCTGGGCGGCTCCCAATCAAGTGTTAAAAACAGTACAGCGTTAAATATTAAAAACTTCCCTGAAGTTCCCTGAAGGGCTGCCTTCAGATGTCTTTTAAAGATAGGATAGCTGCTTATTTCCTTCACATCTGAAGGGAGGGTGTTCCACAGGGTGGGCGCCACTACCGAGAAGGCCCTCTGTCTGGTTCCCTGTAACCTCACTTCTCGCAATGAGGGAACCGCCAGAAGCCCTCGGCGCTGGACCTCAGTGTCCAGGCAGAACGATGGGGGAGGAGACGCTCCTTCAGATATACTGGACCGAGGCCGTTTAGAGCTTTAAAGGTCAGCACCAACACTTTGAATTGTGCTCGGAAACGTACTGGGAGCCAATGCAGATCTCTCGGAACCGGTGTTATGTGGTCCCGGCGGCCACTCCCAGTCACCAGTCTAGCTGCCGCATTCTAGATTAATTGCAGTTTCCGGGTCACCTTGAAAGGTAGCCCCACGTAGAGCACGCTGCAGTAGTCCAAGCGGGAGATAACTTCAGGAGGCAAAACAATGGCATAAAGTGGATTGTGAATGGTAAGGATGAAAATATAAGCAAAGTATTTATTTAGTAGGTGTGTCCCACAAGCACCCACCACACACATACAATGTCACCCCTCCCCTTTTTATCCCAACTCCTAGCGTAGAGATCAGGGCTATTTTTCTAGAAAAAGAGGTGCTGGAATTCACCATGAATACCTCCCTTGTTCTCTTATAATGGCAATGGCGTCCACTTGAGAGGTGCCAGAACTGAGTTCCGGCGAGTTCCGGCTGGGGAAAAAGTCCTGGTTGGTGTGCAATTGCACCCATCCCTTTTCAGACTTCCTAAATAAAAAGGCCTCCATGAGTCATGTTTGAACTAAATCCAGCATGCTACTGCTAACACTTTTATGTAAGTTACCTCCTTTGAAAGAAGCAAGCGAGGGACCTGATATGTCCTTGAAAGTTGCAGCTAATTGTTAGAACAATTTCACCCAAAAATTCTGGCTAGCACCCAAGAGCTATTACAATTACCATTGCTTAGCCTGTTCCTGATACTAAGAGAGCTTTCAGATTTGGGAAGCAAATTGCTGTCTCTTCATTTATTCTGCAGCCTTTACACCTTTTTGCAGCTTCCCGCACATAATTTTAAGAAAGTTAGGAAAAGAAACCTTCCAGATTTATTGAACATGTTTTCTGTACCCCCCTCCCCCAACAAAAAAGGAAAAGCTGCCTTTTTTTTCTTTTTCTTTTTTTTGGCTTTGCATGTCACACCCAAACTCCAGTGCTAAATTACAGCTGTTAGAAAGGAATCTTTGTTATTCAGCTTTGCCCCCATACTGTGCCTGAACTATTAGCATTTCCATTTCTGTACCCTGACGTGTGCCATGCCGCAGTCTGCAGCCTCCCCACTCCCAAATTTTCAAAGGCACCGCACAGCTTTGGGCTCATGGCTTCCATTAAAGAAAATCAGCAGGAGACAGAAAAATAAAATTCCAGGCTCCTCCGCCCCTCGCTGCCTACAAGAAGCCCACAGGGAAATAACAGGAAATTCTCCTGTTAGAGATGCCCTGGCACTCTTTCGCTGCTGAGTCAGATACTTGATTCCCTTTCCACTAAGATGCTCCCATCTTCTGCCATGACCACCAGAAAAGGGACATAATACAAGGAAGGGCCCAAATGAGTCTCAAGAGGGTTGTAGCTGATGCCGGTGCTTCTCAGAGCAGACCCACTAAAACTAATGACCATGATGACCTTGGGTTCATTCATTTCAATGAGTCTACTCTGAGTAGGACCAGCACTGGCTAGTCCCAACTCTAGGCCACATGCACACCACACGTTTAAAGCATGCGCGCAAACCCTAAAAAAAATAAATCCTGGGAACTGTAGCTTATCCCTCAGAGAGCTACAATTCCCAGCACTGTTACCAAACTAAAGCTCCCAGGGTTTTTTTTATTTGGGAGGCCTGCTTTAAATGTATGGTGTGTACAGCCCTCGTCTCCTCCTTCCCCCCGGCAATCAAGTTAGGACCCCAAATCTGTTTTTAAATGGAGGGTTTCCTTGTCCTTTACTTGCACCTTATCTGCCCCCCACCCTGGTCCCTTTATGCTGAGGTCTAGTCTGAGGTCACACAACACTGAAGGCTGGTTTGAGTGGACGCTACGACTTCAGACTGCAGGTGTGTGTGAGGTTATATTTTTGAACGCTTCCCCATATATAAGCTCTCTCAACAAGCAGAAATCTGCCACATCAAGGAGGAAGTCTCTGGCCCAGCCCTCTCCTCAGGGTGCTGGTTGTTATTTAAACTGACAGGAAGTTGTTAGGTTTTTTAAAGAGAGCCCTCAGAAATTGCATTTGCGGCCCCACCCACAATCTGAAGTGGTGCAGTTAGAGCCTTAGGAACCTGCTGTGTGTGTTTGCCCCACATGAGCAAACAATCTGGCTCTATCACTGCCTTTTCATTTCATTTCATTTCATTTCATTTCATTTCATTTTTAACTTCTCCAATCACTCGATTCTGAGACCCTAGCTCGCCGAGCCAAGTGATAGTTTAATTGCACTCAATTGCACCCACTCATTTTACCACCACCGTCTGGAGCAGAGTGCCAGCACACATTTTAGTGATGGAGAAGAACGAATACCACCATGCGTTAACATGCTTTAAAAATTTCAGAACCCGTTTTTTAGGAGAGGACTGTTTTCTCAGAATGCGGTCAATGGAGGTGGGAACAATACTTACATTTTTCAAAAAGAGACAGCCACCATTAGGGCAGCTCTCCACTGAGGAAAATAAACAAGAGGACCCAAAACTACCCAGACCCTCCAAATGTCTATTAAATAAGACATCCCTATTTTCATCAGAGGGGCGCGGGTGGCGCTGTGGGTAAAACCTCAGCGCCTAGGATTTGCCGATCACATGGTCGGCGGTTCGAATCCCCGTGGCGGGGTGTGCTCCCGTCGTTCGGTCCCAGCGCCTGCCAACCTAGCTGTTCGAAAGCACCTCCGGGTGCAAGTAGATAAATAGGGACCGCTTACCAGCGGGAAGGTAAACGGCGTTCCGTGTGCTGCTCTGGTGCCGGTTCGCTGGAGCAGCTTCGTCACGCTGGCCACGTGACCCGGAAGTGTCTGTGAACAGCACTGGCTCCCGGCCTACAGAGTGAGATGGGCGCACAACCCTAGAGTCTGGCAAGACTGGCCCGAACGGGCAGGGGTACCTTTACCTTTACCTTTATTTTCATCAGAGAAATATTGGAGCGTATGCATGACAAGGCTGGCTGAACATATTTTGAAGGGACATAATGCAATTACCATCTGAAGCAGGGGCAGGGAGATCTTACACCATTAATTCCAGAGTCTGAAGAAGGTAGGGGAAAGCTCTGGCCCTCCAGTTGCTGCTGAACTGTTGGGTCCCCTCAGCCCCAGCAAGTGCAGATGGGGGCTAGAATTGATGGGAGTTGGAGGAACAACCTGGTCCACACCTGCTCTAAAGTTACCTCACTGGACAACCAACCCAACATTGACATCTGCATGGAAAGCTTAGTTCCAGAAATGTGTTGGCAAAAGCTTCCCTTCCTCACTGATGAGAGGAAAGCACTCAATGTATGTTCTCACTGGTGCTATTTTTATTTGATGGCCATATCTTTAAAAGAAGAGGTGAGGTCATAGAAGGGAGTGATGAAGCTAAATGGCCATGGTCAAAAGTGTGTGTGTGTGTGTGTGACATTTATTTATTTGTTTTCACAGATTGAGCAGCCAAAAGCTATCAAATCAGCGTGCCATAAGATAAAGCATGAAAGATACAGACATTCAGAATAGTAAAACTATTTGTATAATTACACAGTCAACATTCCATTAAATAACTGGGTCATGCTTCAGGGAAAGCCTTAAACAAAAACTTATTTAGTAAAAAGGTAAAGGTACCCCTGCCCGTACGGGCCAGTCTTGACAGACTCTGGGGTTGTGCGCCCATCTCACTTAAGAGGCCAGGGGCCAGCGCTGTCCGGAGACACTTCCGGGTCACGTGGCCAGCGTGACATCGCTGCTCTGGCGAGCCAGAGCCGCACACGGAAACGCTGTTTACCTTCCCGCTGGTAAGCGGTCCCTATTTATCTACTTGCACCCGGAGGTGCTTTCGAACTGCTAGGTTGGCAGGCGCTGGGACCGAGCAGCGAGAGCGCACCCCGCCGCAGGGATTCGAACCGCCGACCTTTCGATCGGCAAGCCCTAGGCGCTGAGGCTTTAACCCACAGCGCCACCTGCGTCCCAAAACTTATTTAGCAGCTGCCTAAATATCAAGATATGAGGTGCTTGTCTTGTTATGTAGTGGAGTTTCACCCTGGGCCAGCAGGGGGATACTGTAGATAGTTTTCACTCAGGTCTGTAGATAGTTTTCACTCAGGTCCACGTCAGTTATTTTAGGCGGGAACTCTGGGCTGTTGTTGCTACAATGTTGACAGCCGGCTGCCTATAAAAGCAGGCCGGCTGAGCTGTTTGCAGTCAGTTCTATTCCAGCTTACAAGATAAAGAGCTACTTGGAGAAATTGCTGTGTCGTCTGCTATGTCAACCCACAACTTAACATTTCTCATTTGTGTTGGGGACTAATTTCAGAGTGCTGGAGCCCTCTGTTTTAGAAAGACCAGACAATACCTACAGGAGATTCTCTCTCCCAACTTTATACCACATGCAGCAGTACAGTGGTACCTCGGGTTAAGTACTTAATTCGTTCCGGAGGTCCATTCTTAACCTGAAACTGTTCTTGACCTGAAGCAAGACTTTAGCTAATGCCGTGCTGCCGGAGCACGATTTCTGTTCTTAACCTGAAGCACTATTTCTGGGTTAGCAGAGTCTGTAACCTGAAGCGTATGTAACCCGAGGTACCACTGTACTACATTATAGCTTTCAGCTTACAGCTATATTTTTTCATGAGCCTATGGGTTAGGGAGCTGATCCTCTCTGGTGCTCCCGTTTCATTACTCGCTTGTGCTTCTTTATCCAATCAGCATCTTCTTTTCCTCCCCTCAAGTCATGCATACTCCCACCTGAAGCTGAGTGACCAGCATCTCAGAAAGGATGTGATGGTTGGTGACAACCTGTCAGCTCTATAGCCATGCTTTCGCATCAAAACCAGCAGCAATAATCTTCAGCCTCAGTCACTATGCATCTATTGCCTTCATCATTCATATATATGTGTAGATATGTATGCTGGATGGTTTACAAACTTATTTTAAAAATGCAAAATGCAATCCTTTTTTTAAAAAAAATAGTATAAATCAAAGCAGCCCAAAAGATCTCATTCTAACAGCCAGAATAAGGACTAGCAGTATACAATCACTATAAAAACCAGCAAGAGGGAAAGAAATTCATGCAAGAATTGATAAAAGCGCGCACACAAATATTTGTTATAAAAAGCAAAAGCGCTGGTGTATACAAAGATACACAACCCAGCAAAAAAACCAGTGGAGCTGCTCCTTAATTCTGAATTAAATGTCAGTCTGACCCTACTCCAGGGTCACAGTCACAACTTGTGACCCACCAAGCCAAACATGGGCCCCCTATGGTACTCTAGGGGTTGGTGTTGTTGTTTTTTTGCCTGCCAGGAATTGCAAAAGTGGGGCCCATCAAACATCTAGCAAGCTAGAGTATTTGACTGTCAGGCTGTATTGGGCTTGATGGATCACAAGTTGCTTCAGCACAACAACTTGCCTGCCTACTAGTTTTTTTGTGAGAGAGTTTTCCCTTTTGGCAGATGCATCTGTGGAATGCCTAAACTACTTTAAATTCTCCTAGGTCTATCTGTCTATAACACTCGCTTCTTGCATTTCCTCCAAAGGAGGCTCAAAGAGGCCTGGGTGAGGTTTTTGTTTATCTTCACAGCAAACTTGTGAGGCAGGGCAGACTGAGCTACAGGGGTGTGCTGAGGATCGCCAAGGAAGTTTCATAGCTGAGTGAAAATTTTGTACCCTCGTTTCCTTGAGTCAAAATATGTCCATTACACCCAGAAGAGGTTCAGGAGGTTGTAATGAGAGCTTTTGGAAGAGGATGTTAAGGATGCAGACTACTACTAATGTATCATTTTTTTAAAGCTGAAAAAGTTCCTACATATCTACTTCAGTCTAAGGCATGGATGCAGAACCTGCGGCCCTGCAGATGTTGTTGGGACTACCAACTTTCCTCATCCCTGGCTACTCAACTGGTTTGCACGTCTCTTACCTCACTTGCTGGACACAACATCAAATGACGGTTTGCATGTGTGAAAATACCACAGGCAGAATTGCTTTTCAGAAGAGTCATTTCAATTCACACATTTGGCTATGAACCGTCAATTTATGTGAAACTGAATGGTACATATGTATGAGTGAACCAGGACTATGAGTGTCAAGGTGTCCACTGGAATCGCTAAGCACAAGAATGAGCCTTTTGGGTGACAGCCACATAATTGCTGGTTATGTTACGATATATAGGGACTAGAAATAGAATAATCCGTCAGTTTTACCTGTCAAGAGTAAGCATGGACCAATGGTACCAAATATTATGGGAAACAGCCCTACTAGAAAAATTAACCAATAAACTGAAACTGACACTGGGACAAATAGAAGATGACACCTTCACCCCGGTATGGCTCCCCTTCATCACATACACAGCCCAACAAGACAACGACAAGAATCCAGCAACAGCATATGAATCAATATGGCTAACCTGATTCAAAAACACCCACCCACCCCACTCACACACGAAAACAAAGTTCAACACAGCCAATCACAAACAAGCAACCGCACCTTAGGCCAAATACAATTTCTCTCACCACCAAAGGAACACAAGCGAATAGCAAAGAGAACCTGCACAAACTACGCTGACACAAAAACCCACACATACATAAAGCAAAATAGAAATATCGCCTCCCGACCCCACCCCCACCCACCATGTCCCCCTCCACCTCTTCTCCCCTTTTTTCTTCCTAATGTAACCCTAATGTCTCAACAAATGAAACTGACCTATGGAAAATGTAACTTGAAAAAAGAGACATTGTGCATACCTTTGTAAACCAATAAAACTTTAATAAAATATTTAAAATGATAATAATAATAATTGTCAGTTTTGGTTATCTCAGTTTCTCCTTCTTCCAGTCTTAAATTCAGCTCTCCACCTTTCTGCAGCAATTTGCAATTTTTAATAAATCCAAATGAAATTGATTGGCAATGTATTGAGAATTTCTCCAAGTAAACACATGTTTGTGTGCAGTTTTGACCAAAGTACACATTTTTGCAAGAATTTTCCCCTAATATAATGTGCTTTTGTATGCTATTTTCACTAAATTACTCATTTTTACGCACACTTTCCGCTGATCCGTGCATTTTTGTAAACACTGGTTGGTTGGTGAACTGCATAGCAAAATTCAGATAAGAGCAAAGTTCAAACGATGGCTGCATTTGATAAATTTGCCTTTAAATGTGAACCAAATCGAATTTCTCACCCATAACTAATTGGGACTAACAGGGTTGTATCAAATGCTGCCACTGTGCAATTCTGCTTGCTCAATGGGGCTTGGCTTTTCTTCCCCTCCCCAAGTGTTATGGGGGCCTTCTGGAACAGGTGGGGGGCACAGAAAACAGGGGAGGAGAGGGAGGGGGTTCCTGTTTTCTGAGCAGAATGCATTGCACTGCATACAACCCAACGTGCAACTGCAGTTGCTCTCTAGTTCACTTAGAAAAATTTCCCACTTAACAACCTAACTCACAATCCTTTCCTAGCCATAACCCCCTTTTGTTATATAACTAAAGTTGTTGTTTTTTTAAGAAAGAAATGAATACATGTTAATAATTTATTTGTTTTACATTTGCATACTGCCCACATAACTCAGGTCTCTGGACGGTTTACAGACAGTTAAAAATACAAAACCCAATCCAAAATTTAAGCAATTAAAAAAAACCACCAAAGCCAATTAAATTGGGAAACAATTACCACACAGCAGAAGAGGGGGAGGAGGGATATTAGCTTTGCATAGCCAAACAGCAATGCTATTATCTCATCAGCATAGCACAGGCTGAGGCAGAATTATAAATAGCAGCAGGAGTAATGCTTGGGAGTTGCAACTTGGCAGTGCCGCTGCTGGCCACTTCGCTCTGGCTCTTGTTCAAGGAGCTGTAAAAAAGGGCTGGGATCACACCAGCCAGCCAGCCAGCAACGGAAAATATCCATCAGTTCATTGATTCTCTGCTCCTCTCGGGACGGGATGCAGGCTGGCGAGCATCACACCTAAAACGAACAATCCGATTGACTGGGGATCAGTTAATATACTTGTTCTATTGCATTGCTTTCTAAAGAAAGCAGAAGGAAGATGGGGACAGGGAACACAAACTGCAAAGGGTGAGAGCAGGAGTGGCGAACCTGTAGCCTTCCAGATGCAGTTGAACTCCCAACTCCCATCAGCCCCAGCCAGCAGAGACATTTGTTGTGGGTGATGGGATTCGAAGTCCAAAGACGCCTGAGAGGCCACAGGTCCCCCACCTCTGGGTTAGATAAATCTGTCTGCAGATCCATGAAAGGGCTCCCTATGCAGAGTGAGACCTTTTACCATCAGCAGGCCTCTCAGTCTATCTGCAGCTCCTATCCTATCCTGGAGGCAAGAGCCAGAAACCAAGGCCAGGCCGCCAATGTTCTTTGTACATGGTACCATTTTGTCTGCACTTTGATTCTTGTAAGCTGGTTTTGAACTGAAAAGGGAGGGGATCGACATAAGAGCCCATGTACCCTAAACAATACATACAGGAGGCGAAAGGCATATCATTGTCAAATAGATTGGTCCCTAAAGCGCCATCTCATATGCCCAAAGTTGTCCAACAAAAAAGAAAAATTTTGAGCTTTTTAAAGGAAAATTGCCAAAAAATCAATACTTCCAATATGGACTGCCATTTCCAATATGGGCTTTGCTAAACATTTTAACCAGTTAAAGGAATTTCCGCCCAGATGCTGTTTTCGACAGACAAATCCCAGATATATTTGGGATATTCCAGACATATGGTAGCCTAGTATGGTTGGACAGTGTTCTCGAAGCTACAAACATGAGCCTGACCAAACTGCGGGAGGCAGTGGAAGACAGGAGTGCCTGGCGTGCTCTGGTCCATGGGGTCATGAAGAGTCGGACACGACTAAACGACTAAACAACAACAACAACAAAATGGTAGCCTAGACCATGGGTAGGTAAACTAAGGCCTGGGAGCCGGAGCCGGCCCAATCGCCTTCTAAATCTGACCCACGGACAGTCCTGGAATCAGCGTGTTTTTACATGAGTAGAATGTGTCCTTTTATTTAAAATGCATCTCTGGGTTATTTGTGGGGCATAGGAATTCGTTCCACTTTTTCTTCTTCAAAATATAGTAGGGCTCCCCACAAGGTCTGAGGGACGGTGGACAGGCCCCCTGCTGAAAAAGTTTGCTGACCCCTGCCCTAGACTCTATACCTGCACTGCAGTGTCAGGAATAAGACTGCAGAGATTCCTATTCAGCCATGAAGCTCACTGGGTAACCTTGGGCCGGTCACTTTCTCTCAGTCTAGCCTACCTCACAAGGTTGTTGTAAGAATATAATGTGTGTGTACTAGGGTGGGGAGCAGATCCTCAAGCTCTTTCAGTGAACGATACAAATGTAATAAATAAATGTTGGCTTTTTGTAATAGCAGACCCTCCAAGTGTCCCTATTTTTGAGGGACAGTCCCAGATTCACAGACGTCGTCTTAGTTTCTGAGTCAATCCCGGAATGTCCCACTTTTCCTTAGGACGTTCCTATTTTCTTCTATGAAATGTTAGAGGGTATGGAGTTATGCAACCCCCTAGCCAAGGAGATAAGTAACTAAAAAATATTTACAAGACATCTGAAGGCAGCCCTGTATAGGGGAGGTTTTTTAATGTTTCATATTTTATTATGTTTTTAATAGAGAGCTGGACCATAAAGAGGGCTGATCACTGAAGAATTGATGCTTTTGAATTATGGTGCTGGAGGAGACTCTTGAGAGTCCCATGGACTGCAAGAAAATCAAACCTATCCATTCTTAAGGAAATCAGCCCTGAGTGCTCACTGGAAGGACAGATCCTGAAGCTGAGACTCCAATACTTTGGCCACCTCATGAGAAGAGAAGATTCACTGGAAAAGACTCTGATGTTGGGAAAGATTGAGGAGAAGGGGACGACAGAGTACAAGATGGCTGGACAGTGTTCTCAAAGCTACCAACATGAGTTTGACCAAGCTGCAGGAAGCAGTGGAAGACAGAAGTGCCTGGCGTGCTCTGGTCCATGGGGTCACGAAGAGTCAGACATGACTAAACAACTAAACAACAACAACAACATGTTGGAAGCCGCTCAAAGTGGCTGGGGCAACCCAGTCAGAGTGTGTGTGTGTGTGTGTGTGTGTGTGTGTGTGTGTTATTATTATTGAATAGGTGGCGCTGTGGGTTAAAGCCTCAGCGCCTAGGACTTGCCGATCGAAAGGTCGGCGGTTCGAATCCCTGCGGCGGGGTGCGCTCCCGCTGCTCGGTCCCAGCGCCTGCCAACCTAGCAGTTCGAAAGCACCTCCGGGTGCAAGTAGATAAATAGGGACCGCTTACCAGCGGGAAGGTAAACAGCGTTTCCGTGTGCGGCTCTGGCTCGCCAGAGCAGCGATGTCACGCTGTCCACGTGACCCGGAAGTGTCTCCGGACAGCGCTGGCCCCTGGCCTCTTAAGTGAGATGGGCGCACAACCCCAGAGTCTGTCAAGACTGGCCCGTACGGGCAGGGGTACCTTTACCTTTATTTTCATTGGAGAAATGTTGGAAGGTATGTCATATTTGGTTTATTTCTGTGTATATAATAAAAATGCCAGGATGTCATCATGTAGCTCCCATTGGAGGATTTGTGGTGCCGCATCACAGTCGTGGATTTGCACGAAGCCAGGAGAGAAAAGGCAAAGGCAGGTTAAACAACAGCAGTGGCTAAGGCATTGAATGGAGAAGGAGGAAGCAATGAGAGGGGAAAGTGGTGGTTTAAAACCATGGCAGAGTAAAGCAGGGACAGGGGAAACTGAGAGGAAAATAGAGGCTTTAAACAAGAGCAGAGGTCTAAGTAAAGCAGCACACATATCAGTCTGTTTCCTTAGCTGCAGAGGAAAGGGTGTGTCACTCTCCAAACTTTGAAAGCTCACCCATTCAAATACTCAAGAGAGATCTGCCGACTATTGCCTAACCATTAGCTCCCGTTGAGAAAGCATCTACCAACCAACCTAGACCATTCATCAGTAGTTTGCACTACGAAATGAATAGTTTGCCAACAGCCATAACAGGATCTACATGCAGAGCCCTACATAGAAGGGCAGGGAAAGAGGCAGCACATTAAACAACAAAGCGCCCCCACTTTTGTTAAATTCAGGCTAAGTGATCCTGTGAGGTTAGGCTAACCATAGCTGTACCCAAGTCACCCTGGGTTTCTCATGGCACTACAGTTCATGAGGGCTAGGACCTTGTGTTTGTCTGCTGCAAATCTTGGGTGTTTCCTGACAGCGCAGGGATTTTAACTCAGAATTCTTTACTCCCAATCCAGCGCTCTGGCTATTCCACACACCGGTTGTCACATGATTCCTTGCTTGATTTAACAGCATGGTCCAGACTAAAAGCTTGTTTTACTGTCACTTGTAAAAATGTTAAAGTTTCCCTGCTGGAAGGGAAAGGGACAACAAGATACAATCTTCAGAATGTCACAGTTAGATAAGCAGTAGGCAAAAGGTTAAAATCTAAGGTGTTCTTTATGGGAGCCACCTGTATAAATGTATTAAGAAAACAAGCTGTTGTATGTATTTATGATGGACTTTGGCCCCTAGAATGACAGAGCCCTGCTATTGCTTTGATCAGAGGCCTAAATAAATCTGGCTGATATATTTTTTTACAAGTTTTTACAAATTATTTTTCTCTGATAAGCATTTGAGATGTTCACCCAGTCTACTTATTTATTTATTTTTATTTCATAAAAATATTCCACGAGTGTAAAAACCTCAAAGGGAATGAAACAATAAAATTAGCAGTAAAAACAGTTAAAAGCAATGATTTAAAACATTTAAAAAAAAAAAAAATCAGCAGTAAACTAAAAACGAATTAAAACACACACCAGCATTGTACGTATCTGGGGGTGATTGTCTAAACAAAAATGTTTTTAGCAGGTACTGAAAACAGTCCAGCAAAGGCGCCTGTTTTCTGTCATTAAGCAGGGAGTTCCAAAGTTTACATGGTGCCACACTAAAAGATTGCTTTGTCTCAAATGCAAAATGGGTATTATGTGGCAACTGTAATGGTCTGTCGTACTCTTGCAAAAATAAAAAATAAAAATTGGAGGATGGCATTCTGGAAGATGGTGTCCCAGATTTTGCCTTCAAAATTTTGGCAGGTATGCCCCCAGAGAACTCTTTTTCCTAGGTCACACACATACTCCAAATCTCTGAAAATGATGGAAGTAGGAAGAGGGGCCCCCTCTGCTGATATGAAGATTTTGCTTTGTCTCTACACTGGATGTACATCTTTTTACTGTAAAAATGTGGAGTCCTGCAATTCAGGGGGTGAGGGGGAAACCCTACACCTATCAAGACATTTTTGAAGAATTGCCCCAGTGCTTTTCTGGTCTGTACGGTGTGCCCTGCAGAAGAAAATTGCACAGGTACAGTATTTCTTCAAGCCAATGGAGAAAAGGCAGCCATCCCAGTGACTTAATGGCTCTAAATAGCCTTTGGCTTGAAATGCAGTAGTTAACTTTGGCAGCTAGTCAAGAAAAACATAGCCCAATAAGAAGAATATTTTAGCAGGCTGCCTAGGGAGAGGGTTTTTCCAAAATGCAAGCGGAACACTCTGGTTTCATCAACAGGAGAAAAGAGGGCTGGCTGCCTGTCGATATGTACAGAGCAGAGCAGTCGATAAAAAAAAAACATGGAGAAGGTTCCTAATCAATTTTTTAAACAAAATAAATTATAGGGGACGTCACACAAAGAGCAGAGCATGATTCTAGAGGCCCGCTCGTCTCTGCACCCAAATGTATGGGAAATGTAATGTTTCCACAGAAGTGCTTAATGTTCAAGGCATTATTCGGTGAATTATGTAGTCCTCACAGATCCCCCTGTGGGACTGGCAACAAGAGAACAGTCTGAGAATTCCAGGAATGACAACATTTTATTTTGCTGCTTTTCTTCTTTGTGTTCATCAGCTCTGAACTAGAGGGCTGCTCTCTGGTGGCCAAGTGAGGGATGTGCAACGTTAACAGTGGGGCTGTGCGTTGGGGAAGGAGGTTTGGTTTTTAACTTCCTCTTAGCCTCACCACAGAAAGCTAAAGGCCTGCAAGCAGCCAGAGACTGGGTTTGTTACCTCCTATAAAATGCCATCTTTTGCAGATCCTAGCGCGGTGACCCTTTCTGCTCTTAGAATCCTCCTTTCGGCCTCCTCTTTCCTCCACAAACCCTCCAGTGTGGAAACAGGTCAGGGCTCCTGCACCTTTCGTTGTTTTCTTCATAACTATTAAAGGTGCAGAAGCCCCTGTCCTCTTTATCACTTGACCCCCTACCTGGAAATACACGTGGCTCTGTCATCGTTATCACTATGTTTTAAAAGAAAACCACCTTTCTGACATTTCTATTTCAGCCCGAATATTACTAACTGCGGTGCTACAGGTTAATTGGTACCATTCGTTTTCAAGGAGTGTTGTCATGATTAAACGCATCCTGCATTTTTAAACATTCTTTTGGTAAATCTGCAACCCCAATAAAGAAGAAACGCTAGAACAGGGGTCAGCAAGCTTTTTCAGCCATGGGCCAGTCCACCGTCCCTCAGACCATGCGGTGGGCCAGACTATATTTGGGGGGAAATAATGAACGAATTCCTATGCCCCACAAATAACCCAGAGATGCATTTTAAATAAAAGCACACATTCTACTCATGTAAAAACACCAGGCAGGCCCCACAAATAACACAGAGATGCATTTTAAATAAAAGCACACATTCTAGTCATGTGAAAACACACTGATTCCCGGACCGTCCACGGGCCGGATTGAGAAGGCAATTGGGCTGTATCTGGCCCCTGCGCTAGAACTCACTTCATCCTCACAGGCCCCTTATATGTTAATTTAACATGCCAGAATAGCACTAATTATTACAGCCTCCTGAATGTGTGGACCGTACAGTGTGAATGCTCGTTCAGTGTCATGTGCGAACAGGTCTTTTATCTCCTCCTTTCTGAGGATCCTGCTATATCTACCCCACTTCTACATGATTCTTCCTACCCAGGGGTGCCAACTTAAATAAAATATTGGGGGGTCTCACCCCACATAATCTCTCACAAAACACAGCGCACACACACCATTTGAATGACTATGTCCATCAACTTGGGGGGTGGCAGCCCCCTCAAATATTTTATTGGGGGCCCCAAAAAGACCTCAGCCCCTAGGAGTTGGCTCCTATGTTCCTACCCCTCTCTTAGGGCTAGCCTTACCACTAGGTAACAAAAGGCAGTTCTCTTAGGGGGCAGGTGGTGAGGGAAGAAGTGTTGAATGACACAGCCCACTCCATATCTCCAAAGCTAGGCTGCTGCTCTGAGGTATGGTGGAGGATGCTGTCCTGTTGCCAGGATTTTAAGGATTTTAATGCACTATGTGTACATTTAATGCAGTGACATACCAGTCATGGCTTCCCCCAATGAATCCTGGGAACTGTAGTTTGCTAAGGGGTGATGAGAGTTGTTAAGAGACCTCAATTCCCTTTCAGTGAGCTACAATTCCCAGAGTTCCATGGGAAGAGGGATTTATCGTTAAACCACTCTGGGAATTGTCGCTGTCCGAGTGAAGCATCATAGGCCAGACACAAAAGGAAAAGGGAATGGGGAGGGATGCAAGCATTCTGGCTATGCACCCAGCATACATTTAAAGCACATTCCCCCTCTTCAAAGCGTTCCAAGAACTGTAGTTTACCCTTCACAGAGCTACAGTTCCCAGCATGCTTAAACTACAGTTCTCATGGTAGACTCTGCTTTAGATGTATGGTATAAGCAGCTGACGAGTAAAGTCCTTTGTGCATTAGAGAAGCAAATTCCCTGCAGCGGCTGCTTCTCTGGCCAGCGCATTGGACTAGGCTGGTTTTTCCCTTGTCTGCTATGTTCTCGGTGGGAGGCAGGGGGGCAGCTTAAGAGGTGCATGACTCACTTGCCTGCTTAACTTTTTCACCATGACACTTTGTCAGCTGAAACTCCCTGGGGGTTCATAGAGTGCATTATAGTAATCCACTTTAGGTGGGTTAACACTGAACTGAAAGTTTCATCTTGAAACCACCCCAACCCCCCACAAAAAAGCCCCAGGATGTTGGGGACCAAGGGAGGGGGAAAATGTTGAATATTTTATGGGGAAGTGGTAAAAAAACTGAGAAACATACGGGGGGGGGGGGGTTATTGAGGCAGCTTTTCTTTTAAAGGGTTGCTTGGTGGCTGCTCCGAGCAGCGACAGCCATACTTATCAGCAGTCTAGCCATGTTCTCCCCCAAAGCCTTGTGTACAGTCACACTCCTCATCCATTCCTGCTTTAAAGGCTGTAAAGTTGTGCAAGCAGAAGGTTTCACTAACTGAGTAATTCCAAGCCAATTCAGCATGATGCTGCAATGCTGTAGTTTCTGTAATGTTGCATCACTGTAATAAAATTTCAGGTGCTGATGCAACATTGCAAGGCTATACTGTACATGATGCATACATGAAATGTGAACACATGAAGTGCTGTCTCATTCTGTTGGTCCATCTAACCTAGTCCTGCCTGCTCCAGTTGGCTCCGTTGTCCAATTTTCGGGCAGTGGTCCTTCCCAGTCCAGCTTCCTGAAATTCCTTAGCTAGAGATGTGACGGACTGAAGTGGAGACCTTCTGAATGCCAAGGATACATTTAAACTGCAGAAGAGCAAAATCTGGTTGCTGAAAACCATGAAGATTTTCACAGCAAACCATCAAGCCCTACAGCAAACATCTACATGTTTAAGCCTGGGAATTCTCCCTTCCATATTGAGATTTCCTTCCTTCTGTTGACATCCTTCCCTCTTCTGATGAAGCAACAGACATTAGCACACCATCTACACACAAGCAGCCAATAGGCTGCAGCTACAGAGCAAGGCATTTCTTAAATCGGTGGTGGTAGGAAACTCACAGCCCCACAGGCCTGATTAGGCTACACTGGCTCCCAGTACGTTTCCAAACACAGTTCTAAGTGTTGGTGCTGACCTTTAAAGCCGGTCCAGTATACTTGAAGGAGTGTCTCCACCTCCATCGTTCTGCCCGGATACTGAGGTCCAGCGCCAAGGGCCTTCTGGCGGTTCCCTTGCTATGAGAAGCCAAGTTCCAGGGAACCAGGCAAAGGGCCTTCTCGGTAGTGGCACCTGCCCTGTGGAACGCCCTCCCACCAGATGTCAAAGAGAAAAATAACTACCAAACTTTTAGAAGACATCTGAAGGCAGCCCTGTTTAGGGAAGCTTTTAATGTTTAATAGGTTATTGTATTTTAGTGTTCTGTTGGAAGCTGCCAGATGGGCGGGGTATAAATAATAAATTATTATTATTATTAGGCTTCCCAGGCCTCATTTGGCCCTCAAGACAATTTTGGTGAAGCCACGCCTACCTGCCCTACTTCTGACATCAATATGGTGTCACCTGACATCATATATGCCGCCATATACTATCAGTAGCAGGGGTGCCAACTTGAATAAAATATGTATTGTGGGGGGCCACATAATCGATCACATGATCCAGTACCCATCAACTTTGTGGGGGTCATCATCTCCTCAGTTCCCCAGTCCTGTCTTAAATTAAGTGTGGAGAAAAAGTTGAAAAGAATACTGAGGTCCTCTTGTAGCTTGTGACTGGTGTGCGTCCTTCTTCCCCAGACAGAGACTTCCTTCAGGGGAGCAGTGGCGTTTGTTTACCTCAGATCTTTGCCATGACACGCCTGTCACTGTTCACCTTCCAAAATTTAATGCTACTTCTGTGATCACAGAGGCAGTGTGGGGGGGGTGGGGGGGACCCACTTTGTTCTAACATAACATGGAAGCTGGCTCTTTTTTTTATAAAAAAAAAAGGACGCCTGGACATGTCAGTGACTGTCGCCGCTTGCCGGCTCACTTTACAAAGACTGGCTTTGAAGTACTCTCACAAATCAAAAGAGCTATCTATGTCTTTTAAATGAGAAAGTACAAACTGAACCAAAAAAGGAATGATCAAAACCTTTTGTCCTCACAGCCTGCTGGCAGCTTCTAGAGGGATGTGGTGTCAGCCTAGGGCACCCAGCAGAACACTTGTTCGTTGCAGGAGAACTTCATGGAAATATTGTTTGCATTCCATTGCAAAAGGAGTTTCTTCGATAGAAATGGTTTGCTGGGGTCAGCTCTGAGATAAAACCTCTGGTATGGTGCCCTCTGGTGGGTCCTCTCCTATGGACATGAATGCACACACCACGTGGGCCTTCTTGCCAGCAAGCAGCCATAGTAGCAGCCCCATCAGTACTGTGGCATTTTGGAGTTACCTTTTACATTTCCCACAATGCCCTGGAGTGACGCTACATTGGGGAAAGACTCCAGAGCATTGTAGGAAAGGTAAATGGTGCCGTATTCCTCAGAGTGTTGCAAAAGAAAGGCCCCCATCAGCCATGGGCCTAGGCAGCTGCCCAGAAATGCCAGGTGCTGGTGCAAGTCCCCACTGAAGCCTATTGCGGCTTCTGATCTTGATGTGGAATTACAGGTAGGCGAACTTTCTCTTAATCTAACCTCCAGTCAATGTGGGAAGACTGGAGATCGCCTAACCTGATAAGGCAGTGGATGAGACACCAGCCACCTTAGCACCAGAGCAGAGGGCTAACATTTCGGATTTAAAAGTATAGTGGACAATGAGTAAGAAAAAGTAAAAATGAAACGTTGATTGCTGGCCAGCGTTTGCCTCTGCCACCTCCAAATGGGATGTAGATCCTGAAATGTTGCCCAGAAAGGATTGTGACTTTGAGCTACTGAACATGAGCAAACACGTCAAATGACCAAGCTATTGTTATCAGCTGTGGGCAACAAGGAATTTGGTGACGTACACCTGCTGAAGTATTATTTATTTACTGAGTTTATATCTCGCCTTCCCTCCTTCGAGGAGCCCAGGGAGGCAAATAGATACACAAGTTAAAAAGTTTTGTATTCACGCAGTTAATATCATGGCTAGTTTAGCCTTTCCTTTTGTCCAGACGGGAGATATACTTCATTACTTTCTTACACTTGGTTCCTGTGGAATTATTGCCTTTTCTTTGTTCTATGCTCCATTATAAACCAACTTGTTTGCTTCCAACCTGACTGTTTAGACGTTATGCAAAGTGGGAATTGTCTTATTTGTTGCAAAAGGACTTCCTTGCATCCTTTCCCAGCTCAGCTGCAGAACTGGAAAAATACACACCCATATATTTCATCACAAGGGCAAAGAGTGATTTTCCCACCTCCGAAAAAGAAAGAAAGAATTCGCACTATGTCCTTTGTTTCATAATATTCCTTCTTTAAAATTTACTTGGAGTTTGTACTGCCAAAGAGTATCACAGAACTATATGTCCAAACCGAGTAAAACATGGAGTGCTATCAAGAGCACACTATATCAGCCTGAAGAAATTGGCACTCCCTTGTGAAAGCTACGTGTTCCTTTCTTATCTTGCTGGTACAGATCTCAGGCTTTTTAGTTTTCACAATGACATTTAAGTACATTTCACAGCCCTGTGGATAGTTTAGAAATAGGGTGGAGAAAACAGGGCAAGAAGGATTCTGATGTACTGGAGTTCAAGAACAAGGCAATTTTGCCACACATGAACACCAGAATTTGCTGTTGCTAAAGTATATCAGTATGTGAACAGAGAATCTACCATACCCAATTCCCAGGACTCCAGGTGGTTTACAACATGCTTCAAAAAAAGTTACCATGTTTCTCCACCAACTTACGATACCACCATCCTTTTCATTGGACATACAGCCCTCCCCAGGTACTGACTGCCAGACCCAAACTAAAAAGTCTGGCAATGCTTCCACAAGATGCTCAACTCTGGCAAGCCTCTAAGGTTTCCATAATTGTGGAGTGCTCCCAATAATACTTCTCTGTGTATCCTCAACATTTGGGCAGCTCACGGGTGGCACGGTGAGATGTCTGGGCCACAGGTGAGGAAGCTAGCCATTTTAACATATTAGGGATTTAATGCTTTATAGAATACCGACAGCACACTGATCAGACAAAGACAGAGAACAAGAACAGAACAGAACAAGACAATACCCATGTGCTTGTAGCAGCCAAACTCTAGGGCCACATTCTGCACTAAAGGTAAAGGTAAAGGGACCCCTGACCATAATGTCCAGTCATGGCTGACTCTGGGGTTGCGGCACTCATCTCGCTTTATTAGCCGAGGGAGCTGGCGTACTGCTTCCGGGTCATGTGGCCAGCATGACTAAGCCGCTTCTGGCAAACCAGAGCAGTGCACGGAAACGCCGTTTACCTTCCCGCCGGAGCAGTACCTATTTATCTACTTGCACTTTGATGTGCTTTTGAACTACTAGGTTGGCAGGAGCAGGGACCAAGCAATGGGAGCTCACCCCGTCGAGGGGATTAGAACCACCAACCTTCTGATCAGCAAGTCCTAGGCTCTGTGGTTTAATCCACAGCGCCACCTGCGTCCCTCACATTCTGTACTAGCTGCAGCTTTTAAACCAGGGGTTTCCAATGTGATACCTGGAGGCAGCAGTGTGCCTGCCGGAACTTTCTATGGTGCCTGCAAATTGTTGCTGGCATCTGCCTCAAGAGACAATGGAGAAGTGCACTTTTGGAGGCAAGATCAAGCTGTTGGACAGTTGCAGTACCTGCTGTGGCTGTAGATACCAATGTGGGAGAGACATGTTTTGTTGCACCTGGGGCAAATGAAGGCATCTGGTTGTGCTGCCGCAGATGCACCATGGCGTTTCTTATCTCTGCGCTCCTCCCAGCGGTCATTTCTCCTCTGCTCACTCCTATGGGTACACGACTTGACTGCCAGTCTCTAGGCATTTCAGTTGTCTGCAAGGGATTCCCACACAGTAGGGTTGATGTTGCCAGCCTTCACGTTATGTTTGCAGACATCTTTGTAGCTTACAGTTGGTCTGCCAATTGACCAGGTACCTGAAGCCAGATCCCCATAGAGCAGGGGTCAGCAGCCTTTTTCAGCTGTGGGCCAGTCCACCCTCCCTCAGACCATATGGTGGGCTGGACTATATTGGGGGGGGGGGAATGAACAACTTCCTATGTCCCACAAATAACCCAGAGATGCATTTTAAATAAAAGGGCACATTCTACTCATGTAAAAACACACTGATTCCCAGACCATCTGCGGGCCAGATTGAGAAGGCGATTGGGCCGCATCCGGCCCCCAGGCCTTAGGTTGCCTTTGGGGATCCTGCCATCTTCCAATCTGTGGACATGACCATGCTAGCGTAGATGTCACAGAGACAGCCCTCAGTAAATCTCCCCTCAAAAATCTGCAGTGAATAAGAGACTGTTTATTCTTGCTGTTCAGCTCCTCTTTGCACTGGCTCAGCCTCTCCTACATTGAATATGTCCCCTTAAACATGCCCACATTTCATTGGATGCCAGGATCAGACACTCACCCTTCCACCTGTTCTGAACAGAGTAGAAATGCAAAGAGCTTCTCTTTGAACTGATATAGTTGCTTTTTCCTGCATCAATTGGGGCTGGGGATGCTCACAGCATTTTGTGCTCATCTCTTTTTCTGTTCTTGTGGATATGGCTGCCATTTTGTTCATACCCCATGGCAGCCATTTTGTGTTATGTCATTCCCTCATGGCAGCTGGCATTTTCTGGCTGCCACCCATTATGCCTTCTCAAAAACCCATTTTTGTCCCCTGGTCCAAAGAGGTTTGCCACCTCTTATCTAAACATTCATGAAGGGCAGCCCAATGTAGGAGTTCCCAGGACAGAAGGTAGATAAGCTCTCCATAAATTTCCTAGCTTTTGTCCAGAGTCTCAATGTGACATTCTTTGCACTATGAACACATAAACTTATTTTAAATCAAAATGATCTGTAATGTTCTTCAGTTAAATTGCTACCCACATAACACAATTATACATTTTGAGAGAAAGAAAGAATAAAATCTAAACTCCTACCTTTTAAATATGCTTCATTTTAGGTCTGAGATAACTAAGCCAAGCAACACTGTCATGCTGCTTGCATGAACTGCACAAAATGTTCAGATCTATTACTTCTTTTCTTCTCCCCCTTCCCGACTAGTGGGATCCTCATGTGCTTGCTGTAGATCTGTGACAAAAGTCTAATAGAAAAGCGAAGATAAAGCCTGGACTTTTCAAGGTGAGACAAAACGACTCATGACCCACATCTTCAGAACCACAGTTAATGGTGATAATGAACACTCCGTGGGACAGCAAGCATTTGAAACTGGATCAATTGCTAAGCAAACTGAACAGCCTAGCAAAAGGGGGGGGGGAGTGAGCATAATACTGCAGCATCTTCAATAGCACAAAAGAAATCCGCACGCTTTGACAGCAACCAAACAAGTTTCTGGATAATGAAATTGAACATTTGCAGATCTTATCAGTGCAGAAAATGGATTATTGGGTGCAGTGGGGAGGGGGGGCTCTTCAGATGTTAATTAACTAAACAATTTGATTTGATTTGAAAAGCCTTATTGAAAATGGACATGAAGGTAGATAATAAAACAAGGTTTCAATATTTATTTGCTAGGTTCAAATAGGCTGCTCGCTATCCTCAGTTTGTTGCAGCCCTGCTACAGACTCTAAGATCATAAAATTGTAGAATTGGAAGAGACCCTGAGGGTCATCTTGTCCAACCCTCTGCAATGCTGGACTACACACACACACACATTTGCAAAATGTGTACTTTGGATCTACCTTAGGTGTGAGGGAGTACTACTCTTATTACTAAATGGAACTTATGGGTGAAGGAGAGTAAAACTCATCTCCATCCTGCCTTATCTCCCTGTGCTGCACAGCTTTGATTACCAGAAATGAACTGGTTTGGGGGGGGTAGAGAGTCTTCAATAAGCAGAGCTATGGGAGATGTGGGGAGATAAGGCACGGATCAACAAGCATATGTTTAGCAAACACGAGTCTGTCTGTTTGGGCTCTCAGAAGCAGGGCCAGATGAAGGCCTTTAGAGTCCATATATATATATAGAGAGAGAGAGAGAGAGAGAGAGAGAGTGCCCCTATATATATGTAATTCAAAATATAAACAATAATAAACCATAAAATAAAAAAATATCTTTCAAAATTAAACAAAACCTACAGCAGGGTGGAAAATAATGTTGATGTTGTATACTTCCACTTTATATTTCAAAAGCTGAGTTTGCAGTTTCTGCCAAGTTTTACTAAAGATTACTTAATCACTTCACTGAGTAGCGGGTTTGCAGCCGTGGTGAGCCACGGATCACAGATCCACTGGACTGTCCACTACTCAGTATTGGCAACCCACTTAGTGCGGTAAGTGCCCTTCTCTATACTATAGTTAGCATCATAGTTAATTCAGCTCTGGATTAACTATGAAAGTCCCACTGCAAAGGCATGTGCCTAGCGTTCATGACTGGGTCTACTGCATGGTGGTGAAAGCAGCAAAAAGAGCCTGCTTTGCTGCTTCCTTCATGTATTCTTCAGAGCTCTTCAAGGTGTATAGGCTATTCACACCTGCCTTAGTGGACAAATCATAGAACACCTCAGAGACCTTCTGTGAGTAGCTTGCTGGACACTTTGAGGACAAAGTTGCTTGTCTCCATAGTGGGCTGGATGCCGCAACTGATGCAGTTCCAACTGAAGACTCCAATGCTCCATCAAGCCATGTTTTGTTGGCATCAGTTGCAGTTTTTGCAACATGCTGATGATGAGTGGGTGCCCTTCTTGACTGCGTTACCTGGTTGACACCAGAGTGTGGTGAATATGTCTTTGTATGGGGGGGGATGGGGGCAGGGGCATGTGCCTGCCACTTATAAATACTTCCGCTTACAGACTATTCAAGCAACCGCAGAAACCTGCTTGTGTTTATTGTTGAAAGTGTCTTGCATTCCAGTGCTAGTTCTTGTTTCTGCTGGACCTTGATTTTCCCTGCTAGACTAGACTTCCTGCTTTGACCTTACTTGCACCCTAGGGTTACAGCTTCCATCTGCAGTTCAGAGTTTGCAAAGACTTCTCCACAGCACCACCTAACTTTGTTCTATTCAAGACCACTGAAAACAAAAACAAAAAAAAACCTTTCATTTTCCTTCTGTTAATTTTCTGTGGCATGAATTGCTAGTTGCCATGGTGAAGAGTTATCACCATTAGAGGAGAAAGTGTGATCTGCGGTTTGCTAAGATGTTAAAAAAAAACCTTGGGAATTCTGCTGCTATATCAGACAGAATCTGGATGAATAAAATCATAAACCATAACTGGTTATTTTGCTTGACGAAGCCAAATGAAAGAGAAATCCTTGCTCTCAGCATGCTACTGTAGAACCTCAGAGACACAAGCCAATTTAATGCGTCATCACTGCATTGCTTCCTCTTGCCACTGACTCCAGATGGAGCCCACGAGGGGTTGAGGGAAGATACAAGTGGGTGAAGCAGAGCACAAGGAGAGTTAGAGGGAGAATGGGCGTCTCTGGAAAACCTTTCAATTGTTTAGGGGTGAGAAACCTGTGGCCTTCCAAATGTTGGGACTCTCTCCCTTCAGCCACCATGGACAATGGTCAGGGATGGTGAGAGTCGGGAGTCGAAAAACATCTGCTGGGCTCCCAGCTTCAGGCCCGTGGCCTAGTTCCTGCACTTCATGGCAATTAAGCCGAAGTACATGTAATTAAAATCACCACATATTCTTCTCCTGCCTTCTCATGTTCTTTTTCCCCACTCCCTCTCTTGTTTCCCTGTGTCTGTTTTAGACTGTAAGCCCCTCAGGGAAGAGACCTGCCACACCTGTTCTTTGTAAAGTGCCGTGTATAATACTTTATAATAATATACTGGATCAACCCTTTTTGCTTACTATGAAGTACCTACTAACACGCTCCCCACTCCTCCAAGGAGCAGAGGTGGAGATGAACTGTAGAAGGCCCTGCACTCCCCAGAAAAAGTGCAGGATGGCACAATGAGGATGCAATGAAGATAACAAATGATGCCTTCTTTGCACCACAGCTTAAGAAGAATATTGACAAACTGGGATGTGTGCAGAGGAGGGTCTGGAAATCAAGCCTTATGAGGAACTGTTGAGGGAGTTGGGTATGTTTAGCCTGGATAAGAGGCAATTGAGTTATGATAGCCATCTTCAAATATTTAAAGGGCTGTCACATGGAAGATGGATCAAGTTTTCTCCTGCTACAGAGGGTAAGACCCAAACCAATGGCGTTAAGTTACAAGAAAGGAGATTCTGAACTTTCTGAGAGTCAGAGCTGTTTGAGAGTGGAATGGACTCCCTCAAGAGGTTGTGGAGATTTTAAAGAAGAGGTTGGATGGCAGCCTACCATGGATGTTTTAGCTGAGATTCCTGCCTTGCAAGAGGTTGGACTAGATGATCCTTGGGGTCCCTTCCCAATTTACAGTTCTATGATTTTATGATTCAGTGAGAAGAAGAAACAGAAGTAACTGGCAAACAGGACTGATGACTTCAGCAGTTTCTTCAGGATCAGTGCTCACTAATTTAAATAGTGACAAGAGGCAGAAGGCAAAGTTCAAGCCAGAGGAGGAAAACGCGAATGAGGCTTCCTGATGCAAGAGAAATGACAGAAGAATGAAGGAAAAGCAAGCTCAGAGTATGTGAGTTCGTCACATGATACAGAAATAATGTTTGACAAGTGGGAGGCAACACAAATCTCATTAACACCACAAACACAGGTTCACATTGTTGCATTTATTTATTTAAAACATTTAAATCCCTCCCTTTGGGAAAAAAATCAAGGCATCTGAAAAAGAAAGGAATATACAAACAGTATAAAAAATACAAAAAGTTACATTTTAAAAATTAAAAAACACCACTGAAAAGTGCCATTGTTGATAAGAAAGAGGTGGAAACCCAGCAGATGAAAACAATGGGAATAGCAGTTTAACACAGCAAGTCTTCAGTGAAGATTCTCAACCATTAAAAGCCAAAAGCCATGCTGGAAAGGAAAGTTTCTGCATTGCCAAAGAAGAACATAAGGAAAGGGGTGAGGTGGACTTTTCTAGGCAGGGTGTTCCTAGCACTGCTTTCTTTGCCCCTCATCCCAGTCAGATGTGAATTTTGGGCTTTCTGTGTTAATACATCTGGAATAACAAAATAACTCCTAGTTCACAGTGATGGAGACTGCAAGTTGAACAGGCTGTCTTGAAAGGCTGGTTGACTCTCACTAAAGGTTTTTAAACAGAGGCAGAACAGTCATCTAGCATGAATATTGATTGGCATAGTGGGTCCCCTGCATTGGCAGGGGGTTGGAATAAATGATCTCTGAGGTTCCTTCCAACTTGATGATTCTAAATGGCATTTACTGCTTGTGTACTCTGCCAAGCTGCCTTGCAGGTTCTGTTGTTGGGACAGGAAGAGAATAGGCGTACAGTATTTTAATAATGAAGGAATTGGGCCTTTAGTGCTGTGGCATCTACCCTTTGGAATTCCTTCCCGTTAAATATTAGACAGGCTGTGGAGCTCTTTCTCAGTCTGCATATGCATAGGAATTGTTTTCAGATGTTTTAATTGCTTTATTGTTTATCTGTTTGCTATCCTGGGCTTTTGTAGGAAGAAAGTGTCAGAATTCAGGCTCGGTCAGAGGTATGTGCCTATCTCTCCAGGCACCGGCTGAATTCTTTCGACCTCCCTCCGGCGACTCCCGGCAGGAAAAACACACGAGGTCCGTTCCGGCGATTTTCCTCAGGCTGTGAGGAAAACACACCAACTGCTCCCCTCCTCCCTGCTCTCCAGCATATCCCCAGGGAGGGGAATCAGACACAGACAGAAATGTATCTACATGTTTTATTCCTGTCTTTCACTTCAGTACAGAGAAAACATGTCTGCTCTCTTGAACAAACAGAGAGAAACTCCAAACTCCACCCATGTACATCCTGTACAGGTCATACGACACACACTGAGCTCACATCCTGTGCTCAATAAGGAGAATGGACTGCCCCTTTGTTTCCATGGCAACAGTCACATACATCCTGTCTGGCTTTGCAGCCACAAGCAGCTGACTGAGCTGCTGGAGCCTTTGCTTGCTGCAGCATTGCTGCTTTAGAATAACATACTCCCCCTAAAGCATCAATGCGTGCTGCGAGCAAAGCGTCATCCAGAGAAGAAAACAAACAGTTGTTATACTTATAACACTCCCCTGTTGTTTCAGTTCCACCCTTGGAACTACCCGCCATTGGTTTTACCAATGTACCTCTCTGGTTGTGTGACTTCCAAGGAATGAGTGCTTCTGCATTACCTTGGTTAGCAACTCTCTGTTGTGCCTTTGTCTCTGACTCAGCTTCAATTTGACCTTGGTCGTTTACAACAGCAACACACGCAATGGCTTGGTTGGCAAACTCTTTTGAATACCTCTTGGGTGGTACACCCTTCGTTGCTCTCTCAGACCTACGTAAGAGGTGCTGCTCTCCCTTGCTTTCTGGTTCAGCCTTTGGACTCTTTGGAGAACCAGTACCAATTGTAAACAGTGGTTCATCCTCCTCTTCTGAGGGTCTAGTCATTGTGTGAGATTTCTTCTCAATGACTGTGACAACTGAGCTGTCTGAGCTATCGCTGTCATCATCAGTACTACTGAACTCAATAAGATCAAACTCATCATCATCATCATCATCAGAATCATCATCATCACCTGTGGGAAATGTGTGAACAATCACTCGCTCCTGTTCAGGAGCACTCTCTAGAAATTTTGTGAGAATCACTTTACCAGATTCAGACAAAATTACTCTGTAGAGACCCTTTTCATAACCCACAAAAATGCCTCTGGCATTCTTTACTCCACCTGGAGCTTCTGTTCTCACATGAGACCCAAAAACCTTGAAATGGGCAACAGAAGGTTTTCTGTGGAACAGTTTCTCAAAAGGAGAACATCCCAAGTCTTTTGAAACCTTTCTCAACCACGTGTAACAATATGACATTAGCGACTCAGCCCAGTACTCATGTGGCAGATGTGAACTAAGCAATTGCGCATGCATTCCCTTTTGCAATTCTTTGTTCACCCTAACACAGACACATCTGTTCCAAGTTTCTTCGGAAGCTGCAATTTTGTGTCTTATCCCTTTCTTCTTCAGGAACCTCTGGAAATCCTGTAAGAGAAAAATTGGCTTCTCATCTGTGCAAAGACAATTTATGTCAGCATCATGCATATTTTTAACCTTGTCACAAAACTCATTAAACCTTTCTAAGGCTTCTTTCGGTCTCTCCAAAAGATAAATCCAGACAAAACCTGTGAAAGAATCAACACATATTAGGTAATACTTTGCATTGCCTCTAGATGGTGCTAAAGGACCAATCACATCAGCATACACCCGCTGAAATGCCTTGTCGACCCTCGAGGTGACCTGCTTGGCGTTCTTCTTGGCTACACCTGCAAAAGAAATCATGTTAGAATCACAAGAATTACATTCCATGTAATCACTTTGATCAAAAGTCAACAAATACAGTCCATCTTTCTCTTCGGCAGAAAGATACAACTCTCCATCTTTGTAGATCTCGCAGTGTTGATCATCATAGGACAGTTTTAGTCCCTTCTTGGCAATCTGCGAAACGCTGAGCAGATTGTACTTCAACTCTGGAACCAAATAAACATTGTTTATAGTCAAGTTCAGACTTTTAAGATACACAGTCCCAATTCCGGTGGCTTCCAGCTCTTGACCGTTGGCTTGTTGTACAACGAAGCTTTGCTTCTTAAACGACGAAAACAAATCCCTGCGATGGGTCATGTGAACCGTCGCTCCCGTGTCTAAAACGAAGGAATTCCCCACTTGTGGTGTGGCTTTTAGGGACATCAAAGCCTTTGCAGGCTTCGCCTGTGACTTGGCATGACTTCTGCCTGACGCCTCAGACTTCGTGGAGCTTCCCTTGGCTCCTTTGTTCTGACGTGGCTTCCTGCAGTTCCGCTGAAGATGCCCAGTCTGTGCACAATTGAAGCATCGGACAACGTTCAAAGCTACGGCGTCTCCTCCAGTAGCTACAGCAGTGGGGGTGTCTGAACTCCGTTCTTGTCTCCCCCTGTCCTTCACTTCCAGGGCAGCAAGTCTGTCCTGTTCGTTCAGGACCACGGCAAAGACCCTGTCCGAAGTTAGATCTTGCGCTGGGAGAGACCCCAGCTGACTGGCAACCGTTTTGTAAGTCCGATTCAGGCTGTTGATCACCATGAAGCAAAACACTTCCTCCTGCAGACGGAAATTGCGTTCCACCATCTGCTGACGCAGAAATTTCATTTCCGTCAGGTGCGCTTGAACATCTCCATCAGGCGCAAGCCTCAGGTTAGTCAGCTTTTCAAAATACAGCAACGCTGAAGAACCTGCATCTCTCTGATGTGTCCTTCTCAGCGTGTCCCAAACATCTTTCGCGTGCGGTAAATCTTGTATATGAATAAGCTGAGAGTCTGACACGCACAGAATTATAGCAGTTCTGGCCTTCACATCCTGTGACTCCCAAACAGGCGTTGGTGCTGCAGGGATGGGGTTCTCAATCACCCCAAACAGTCTCTGATTCTGCAGCAAGGCCTTCATCTTAATAGACCAAGATGCATAATTGTCACTGGTCAAAAGGGGTGTAGAAGGCAGGCCTCCCCCCTTCTTGGCATCCATTTTGAGTCCTTGCACTGACTCTCAAACACAAGCCTCTAAAATCCAATAGCTGGCTTGTTTACACTCTGTGCACCTGGCAGCTCTAACACTGGCCGCTTGGAAAGTCCCCTTTCACAGTTCCTTTGTAAGGGCCTAGTCAAAACACGAGCTGTTTGTGCCTCTCTGGGCATAGCCTGACTTCCAGCCCTTATCTTGAAACTGGCCTGCGTTGCTAAGCAACCACATTCCTTTCCTTGGACAGGAAAAACCACAGGAATGTTTGGAATGCAGACTCTTCTCTCTCGGAGCTGTTTTTCCCAAACGTTGCTCCCATGAAGCAGAGAATTAATCCATCTGCATTCACACTCTTAAGCCCGAAAATCTCATACCTGGGCTCCGTAGCTTGGCTTTCAGCTTCTTCTGGTCAGCTTCTAGCTGCAGAGAATCAGCATCCATCTCAGGCTTCCATGGAGAGGGATGAATACAGTCTCCTTGATGCAGACTCCCATGGATCGTAGCAACCGTCAACTGCTACCAATGTCAGAATTCAGGCTCGGTCAGAGGTATGTGCCTATCTCTCCAGGCACCGGCTGAATTCTTTCGACCTCCCTCCGGCGACTCCCGGCAGGAAAAACACACGAGGTCCGTTCCGGCGATTTTCCTCAGGCTGTGAGGAAAACACACCAACTGCTCCCCTCCTCCCTGCTCTCCAGCATATCCCCAGGGAGGGGAATCAGACACAGACAGAAATGTATCTACATGTTTTATTCCTGTCTTTCACTTCAGTACAGAGAAAACATGTCTGCTCTCTTGAACAAACAGAGAGAAACTCCAAACTCCACCCATGTACATCCTGTACAGGTCATACGACACACACTGAGCTCACATCCTGTGCTCAATAAGGAGAATGGACTGCCCCTTTGTTTCCATGGCAACAGTCACATACATCCTGTCTGGCTTTGCAGCCACAAGCAGCTGACTGAGCTGCTGGAGCCTTTGCTTGCTGCAGCATTGCTGCTTTAGAATAACAGAAAGGTGGGGTACAGACTAATAATAATAATAATAAAAATAAAAAATTCAACAAGAATTTAAATAAATGTTTTGTGGCAGCAAACTTGCTTAGGCCCCTCAGCCTGCTCCTAGTTGAAGGGGGAGGTAAAGGGGGAGGTGGGACATGTAAAAAATGCTCATACCTCAAGAATCTTCCCTCTACTTTGGGGGATCTGCTTCTGTTCGATCACCTCCTGTTTTTGCACCCAGAAACCAGAAGCAGCATGCCCACTTTATTCACAAAGGAATGCTAACCTCCACCTTGCCCATAAGCATGTGCTACAAGGGTGGGCAGGAATTCTACTGCTCTTTACAAGAGCCATGCAAATCTGAAAGTTTGTATCTCCCTATATGAGCCTGGCTGGGCTTTGAGATCTTCTGGGCGAGACTCTCTCTCGGTCCAGTCACTTCACGTGCACACTTGTTAAGGATATGGGAAAGGGCTTTCTCAGCTACTGCTCCCAGCTTATGGAACTCCTCTCCACAAGAGGCTAGGCTGCCCCCCTGTTTTTCTTTCACTAGCTAACAACTATTTTGTTTAGGACAGGCCTATGGCCACTAACAGGCTAATGTGGCAGAGTATTCTGAGTGTGGGTGATGTATATTTCCTTTTTGGCTTATTTTTAAATTGTTTTAGGTGTTTGACTTCAGTGTTGTTTTAATAGAGAACTTATTTGTGTGTGCTTTTAAATATTTATATTAATTGGTGTGCTTTTAGCTTTAATATGTCCAGTTTATAATTTCACGTTTTTTAATTCATGTTGTGAGCTATACTGGGTCTTGTCCTAGGAGATAGGCAGGATATGAAATAAATAAATAAATAAGAGGTAACTCATCTATTTTAAGAAACTAGAATTATGCTGAAGCCAAACAGATCAAGGTTTGGTCAGCGGCTAGATGGGAGCTCTCTGTTTACTGTATCATATTGAATTCTTGGGATACAGATGTAATGAATTAACAGGTGTTCATCCAGTGTCTCATCCAGCCATAATGTCACGATTCCATCACAAGCATCTGTCGGTGATGGTAAACTTCAGGTACACAGAATTTCCTACTTCAGGGCAGAAAGATTTGGAGCTGATATTGGAGGTGGGGGGCAGAAACAACCACAGACCTGCCCTGTTCAACCCCCTGCAAGGAGGAATTTGCACCTGTCCCATATGGAGACTGAATCTGCAATCTTGGTGCTATTAGCAGCACACTCTAACCAACTGCACTATCCTGGCATCCGTCTGTCTCAGAAGACAATGAAGGAGTGCACCTTTGTGGGGTAGGGCTATCCCAGAAATGGTATTTTCAACATAATAGTATTTTATTCTGAATTTTAACTGCTGCAAAGTCATTTTGGTAGCCAACCTTAGCTGAAAAGCTTAACTATGACAGCAACAAGGACAAATGATCTACATTTTAATGGTGGAAACAATGTCAGAGTCTAAATTATTGAGAGTAAGATTCCCCCCCCCCTTGAGTTTACTTTTTTACCAGCAGCACAGTAAACAACCACCAGTTCTTCCCTCTCCCTACCAACTAAACAGTTCTTTCTGTTAAAAAACACACACACCCATCTCTGCGCATGCGTTCATGAAACCTGACTGTCATGCGCCCGTCTGAAGCGTTCTTTACGAAAAAGCTTGCTATTCGTAGACCTGTAATAGCCTGCCACTCCCCTTGCGCATGCGTCTTGTACAAAGGTTAATGGCCTGTTTTTTAACCGCAAGGAAGCCAACAGCGCATGCGCTCCTTCTTTCCTCCTTACCGCTGCCCTCCCCACCACCACAATAGTCCTGCGATCTAGCCGCCTATTCTCTCGTGCGTCTTCCAACTGCCCATGCGCAACCTATTGCCCAACCCCGGGCACCTTTTCGTAAGCCATGGCGTCAGACGCAACCGCCACGCGCTTCTGCTCCGCCCCTTTCCTCCTTCCCTTTTTCTCCCTTTTGTGGCGGCGCGTGCGCGCCGAGCCCTTTCAGTGCGTGGCGAGCTGTATGGTAGAGGCGGCTGGGGGCGGGGCTTCTATATATAGTGCGCGGCCGGGGCGGCGGCCTCCCCCTTGTCCCCCGGCCGCTGAAGGTGCTGTTGTGCGTAGTGTGTGTGCTCCGGCCTTCCCCGGGCACACCAGCTCCGCCGCACCATTTATTACTAAAAGAAAAAAAAACCTTGAAAAATCCAAAAAAAATCTTAAAAGCCCGAAAAAACCATTAAAAAAAACCCCCTCGACTACCACCCGCCCCTATCTGAAACCGGCCGGTTTGGTATAAAATAACCCGGTGAAGCGAAGCGAAGTCCCAGACCCGGCGCAGCCGAGAGGAGACCCGCCCAAGCCACTACCAAGAGCAGCAGGAAGAAGAAAAAGAAGAGCCGCCGCCGCCGCCGCTTCCAGGAGCAGCAGCAGCAACCACCCGCTCCTCCTCCTCCTCCCGCCGGCAGCAACGAGCGCTCGAGCGGCCCGCCAACCGTCGCCAACCGCCTCCGCGGAGCCGTTGAGTTTCGAACCCGGCGGCCCGTCGCGGCCTCCTCGGCGCTCGCGAGTCTGCCCTGCCTCCTCGCCCCCCCTCCCCGTCCCCCCGCCAGCATGAACCCCAGCGCCCCCAGCTACCCGATGGCCTCGCTCTACGTGGGGGACCTGCACCCCGATGTCACCGAGGCCATGCTCTACGAGAAGTTCAGCCCCGCCGGGCCCATCCTCTCCATCCGCGTCTGCAGGGACATGATCACCCGGCGCTCCCTGGGCTACGCCTATGTCAACTTCCAGCAGCCCGCCGACGGTGAGGAACGGGGAGAAGCGCGGGGGACGGGACGGGGAGGGCAGAGAAGCTGCCGTAGCTGGTCGGGCGATTGATTCCCTTCTCTCCTTTTACCCCGCACACTTCGAGGAGCGGGCACATGGGGAAGGAGCGGGTGGGACGGGGACACGTGCGGGGAGGGACGGCGGCCAGGCATTTCCAGGGACTTTCCGGGCGGAATGTGTCCGGTCTTGGGGGTGGGGGCTTGGGGGAGGCTGCCCTCCCGGCCTCCGGCTTCCTGTTCCCGGAGCCATATTCTCGCACCCCCACGAGGGCCGCCGCGCATTCCTCCCCTTCCGCTTCTCCCCGCCTCCTCCACGCGAGTCATCCCCGGAGCATCCATTTTACGGATTCAACGCGGCCCCTCGGAGAGTCCTGGGCCTGCCTCGCGGCGGCGCTTCCCCATAAGTCTTTTCTCTCAGAGCCCCCTTCTCCCCGCAAGGACTCGCCCTCCTTCACGTGAAATTATCGAACATTTCTGTCCAGAGGGGGGAATAACTGAGGGGGGTGGTGAGAGAAACACTCGTGTGAGGCCACCTTCTGCCGCCGCTCGACCCCACCGCGTTGTGGCGGAGCCGGGAGAGAGGCCTCGTGGCGGGGAGGAGCCCCCGCGGCACCCGAGCGGGAGGGAGAAAAGGAGGCCTCGTCATCGGCTGGGCCTGCTTTTTTTTGCCACGGGGCCTCCTTCCGCGAAAAGGCCTGGGTCGGCATCTCGGAAGCGGCCCTAGTTTCTCGGATCACGAGGCAGGGCCCTTAAGTTGGCGCGTGGGGGGGGGGAGTCAGCGACCAGGGCGGGCCTGTCGCCTCGCTTCCGCCGGCTCAATGAGGAAGTTCGAGATGAGAGGCGCCTTGAAGGAAATGCCTGGATAATTAGGGCCTTAAATGGCGACGGAGGAACGGGCGCAAGTGGGTCGTGTGCCCGCGCGAAATAAAACTAGGGCAAGCCACGCTTAATTAGAAGTGTCTGAATTGGGCTGCTTGGTGCCCTTTGGTCGCGGGTACTAATTTATCAACCTTGCATGTAATGAAAAATCCATCAAATTGGTGTATGGGGCGGGGGGCGGGGAGTGATTGTCCACAGACAGGACAGGAAGTTGCAACACCCATCCCTCTTGCTGGCAAACAGGGTTTTAAGAGGCCAATATTGTTGACCATTGCTGGTTGATGAGGGGAAGGTGAGCATTTGCCCAGTCAAGACACCAGAAATGGGAAGGGAGTGGGGTCTTTAAGACGCTCTTTCCAAAGCCCATCTGCTAGTCTTACCTTAAGGCTGACACTTTGAGAGCAGGTGGCCTGCAGTGATGCGTAGAGATTATTATTTTTTCAATATGCCTTTGATGACTTGAATCAGTTTAGTTTCTATTAAATGTCAGGCAGTTGTGATAATTTTTTGTGGACACATTGGTCCTACACCATATAGTGTCCGTCTTGACAGCTTATTACCAAGTTGCATTAGAGCTCTTACCTTTAAGTGAGAAAAATGGGAGAGTCTGCATACTTTGGTCCTAAGTTTATACACTTGACAAGAGTAAGCCAATTCACATATATGCATCTAAACTGACCAGGAGTGAGCTTACCTGTAGGTATTTTTCTCTAAAGTATTTTGCTGTTTTTTCCTACCAGCTTCAAAATAATTTGTCCTTTCTTCTGCTGGGTGATCCATTCAACCAGAGTTCTAGTAAACTCATTGTAAGAAGTATTCTACTGAGATGGAGTAGCATGTTTTCTCTTTGTGTAGACTCTAGTAAAAAAAAAATGACATTTGTAAATTCTTCAAGTGATGTGAAGAAGCATGTTTTCAATGACCAATATTTCTGAGTTCACAGAAAACTTGTTTAAGCAAAATAAACCTCCTTTGGAGGGGAGAGCTCTTCAACAATTCTCACTTTATTCCAATATAAATGCTAGAATGAACAAGAATAGGACACTGTCTAATAATTTGAATAAGCATTCCAGTGGGGGGGGGGGTTTACACTTTTATATTGACTACACACTTAAAGCAGTGTTGCAAACAGGATCACAAGGAATAGCCACCCATGCTTTGCTCTTTGCTGAATTCTAGCTCCTTATCCCTTCATTACGGGATGTAGGCATTGAAAGGGGCTGTGCTACAGCAGTGCTGTGCTGAGCTGGCAGTTCTCACAGTGCAATCTGTGCCTAGAGAGAGGCAAGCAGAGCTGTTGTCTCAGCGCTGCTTTGTACAAAACAGAGATGACAGCCTTGGCTGGCTCCGTGCCCTAAGGTGTACAGAAAGCTTTGCAGAGCCATTACCTTTGCATCCCTCTCTCCACCAGAGGAATAGCCAGCTGTCAGAGATTGGCTATTTTTTCTAGTGGGTTGTTAGCTGGGGCTTGCTATCTGAGTTGAAGATTCTGCCTCTTTACAGAGCAATAAGCTTCTTAGGCAGAAACGCAACTTTTAAATGGGAGTCTCCACTCAAGCTTTTTCAGTCTGCACAGGTATTTGGTGGCACTGCTTGGCTAACTGAATTCACAGCTTGCCATTCAGATGCTTACCTAGAGATAGTTGATTTACAGGATCATATCCAGGAATCATGACATAGGATTTGTGATTTAACTGCTTGCAGTAATTGTGGAAGGTCAGTAAATACAGGGAAAAGGTTGTAACAGCATGGACTTCTACAGATAGCTCCTCTTTACATCTTAGCACAACCAGTTCCTAAGGCTGCCAAAAGCTCCTGGTAATGCTTGAATGAGCTGCTGGGCAGAAAAGCAGCTTGGGAGTATAAGAAATGGTGGGTCTTCTCCAGTTGTTTCATTGCTCTGAGCAGGGACATGGGTGGGTAGGGAAGAAAGGTGTCACTTGGTTCATAGAGCCTAGCCAGACATAGTTTTCCTGTTCCTGACAGTTTGCCCCTTCCTTGCCAGGTTAATTTCTGAGTTTGGGGGCAGGCAGTCAATGCATGCATCTGATATGTAACCCTATTGCTTGTTGGCAATCCTCATGCCATTAACAGACTTGGGAAGCGGCATTATACTGAATAGGACCATAGGGTGGTGCTGTCTACATTGACTAGCAGCAACTCACGCTGGGGCCATTCCCAGTTGTAGCTGGGGCTTGAACTTGGCAACTTCTGTTTTCTATGGCTTTTCACCATGGTACTCTACCTTAAGAACATTCTCATGGATAAGTCAAAATGTTGAGCTTCCACTCTGAAAAGTGCAGTATCATTTGGGATTGGGAGAAGTAAACACACTTGAGGGTTGAGGCTATCTCTGCTAACATCATTTTGGGACCATGCAACAGAACTGCAGAAAGTCTAGAGGCACAAGAATAGAAAAAGAGGTTTGATGGCTGTGTGTATGGGACTGTGTGTATAGTGCTGAAATTCACAGTAGTTTGAAATACATTTAAAAGTGAAAGCTTGCGGGAGAGAGGTTCTATTGTACAACCAAAAATCCTTGCACTAGCAAACTGCTTAACTGAATATTGCCCATTGTCTTCTCCTTGGAATGCTTACCCTGGGTCCAATTTTTACCCCATTCATTGGAATAGCACTGTCTTTCCTGAACATCACAAATTAGAACAGTGTTTGATTTTGGTGGTGATCCAGAAGCCAAGATATTGTATATTGTAAGTGGGTGCAAAGACATGAACAATTAATTTTCTTAGTGATATTTGTGTTGCCTTAAAGATTTAAACAATTTAACACTTTCTAACTTCTTTTGTAGCTGAGAGAGCCTTAGATACTATGAATTTCGATGTCATTAAAGGCAAGCCAGTGCGTATCATGTGGTCTCAGCGTGATCCATCTCTACGTAAGAGTGGTGTTGGAAACATCTTCATTAAAAACTTGGATAAGTCAATTGATAATAAAGCTTTGTATGATACATTTTCTGCTTTTGGAAACATCCTCTCTTGTAAGGTGAGTTGAAAGGAAAAAGAACCTAGAACAGCTATTCAGCCTTTAAATTAGCATAATTACATTCCAGTCATCTGACCTATCCTAATAATTTTCATAGGTTGTATGTGATGAAAATGGATCCAAAGGCTATGGGTTTGTACACTTTGAGACACAAGAAGCTGCAGAAAGAGCTATTGAAAAAATGAATGGAATGCTGCTTAATGATCGTAAAGTGTGAGTTTCCTTAACACTTAAAAAAAAATTTTAATGCGGAAATGAATTTAGAAGAGAGATTTTATCAATTATTGTTTCTTGCTTCTAGTGTTGGTTCAGTAATTGGAAATAAATGTTCAGAAAACAAAAGGGAGGGAATTATTTCATTCATTGCACAGGAACTGTGAGAGCGACAGTATGTCACAATTGGGGGCAGTCATAGCACATTGCCATGTTTTTTCTGGCTGGGGAAGCACAGCAGAGTAGTATGGCTGCCCCATTCTGAACAATCTGTCTTCCATGACAGATAGAGAGGCTGGGTGGGAGTAGCTTACTCTGCTGTTTCCCTTGCCGGGGGAATATTGCAGTGTGCTATGGCAGCAGCTCGCTTGCCAGGAGCTGACACAGGGTATGGGTAAGCACCAGGCTTTTGCTATATAAAGTACCTCCTTAATGGAAAGAAAATAATGCCCTGAATCTTGTCAAAGTTAAGCAACTTTTCGCCTTGCTTTTTTAACTAGGTTTGTTGGAAGGTTTAAATCTCGTAAAGAACGTGAAGCAGAGCTTGGAGCTCGTGCCAAGGAGTTCACTAATGTTTACATCAAGAATTTTGGAGAGGACATGGATGATGAGAGACTTAAGGAACTCTTTGGCAAGTTTGGTAATGTCATTTCCTTTCCATGTATTTGAAAATGATTTAGGACCTGGTGTGATCATAGTGCTTGCACCCAATTGCAGCTTGCCTACCTCAACTCCTGATAATAACCTGCTTTATACAGAGTCGGGCTGTTACGGTATTAACCTTTTAGCTGTAGATGGCAAGAACTGAGACAGGCACCGTCTGCAACCATTTGTTTGTGCCCTTCTGGAGTGCAGATTCCTGCCATTGATTTCAACCTTTATGTGTTAGGTTGGCACTATTGATTGCCATTAGAACCAACCAGAGCTTCCACTTAAGGATTTGAAACCAAGGTTCCAAACTGGCTTCAGATCTTTGGAAATCCGAAGCTCTTGGCAATGTAACCTGTAAGCTCTGATAAGGCCAAAAACAATAGTTTGCTCTCAAGAACAGAAGTATTAAGGGGAATATGTGTGATAACATAGCTGCTTGTTTGTTGTCATCTTAACAATTGGTAAGTTAAATAAAACAAGAAAAACCATTCCATTCTTCTACACTGAAAATAGCCAAGTGATTTAATGCAGGGCAGAATAAAATCTCTAATGTGTGTACTTTAATCTAGCACAATACCAAAAGGAAGTTTACTGTTGGGTTAGTAATAATTGTAAATTATAGTCTGTTCAGTCCATGATTGCAATGTTAATTTTCTTCAAAGAGTTAATATTGTAGTATGTTCAAGAAATCAAGGCATTCATTATAAAATGAGATCAACAAGGCCAACCAGAGTCTGACATGGCCATGTAATTTGTCAGACTACTAATTTATAACTAGTTGGGAAATTAGTCTCCCAAATGGGTTGCCTTGGCTACAGTTGTCAGTTTATAAATCTTCTAAGTAAAAAGTGTTGTCTGCTGAAAACAAGCCTTTTTAGAGAATTAATTTGAATCACTGTTGGTCATTTGTGCTGTATTTTATTATTTAAGGCTTTTATTATACACTGCCATGATACCTTTTAATGATGTGGTATATTAAGATTATTATAAATAAAATGTAAAATATTTTTTTTGTACTTTTTAGGGCCTGCCTTAAGTGTGAAAGTTATGACTGATGAGAGTGGGAAATCCAAAGGCTTTGGCTTTGTCAGTTTTGAAAGACATGAGGATGCTCAGAAAGTAAGTCCATACATTTTATAAGAATTTGTCAAGTGTTGTGAGTGGTCACTAATTAATTAAAACGAATGGTTTTGGACACTCTTATTTAGTGTAACCTGATCTAAAACAGAACATGCCTAGTTTTAATTTTTATGTATCTTTATATTAATTGATTCTCTTATAGATAGTAGGTTTTCTAAAATAGGTCTAATAGTGATCAGAGGAATATTAATCTGTCCTCTAAATCAAGCTAGGGAGCCTTTGGCCCATGGACTAAATTTGGTTTGCCAAGTTTCCTCATTTGACCGAACAGACCTTTCCCAAACTGCCCATCTACCCCACACCTGATGTCAAATGTGATGTCAGGTGTAGGATAGGTAGAGACGGAGCTGGATCCAGTGATTGGAAAGCAGGATTGAACTCCCTTTGTTTCAACTGCAGCATGAAGGGTTCACTCTTGCTTGGTTCAGGAACTCAAATGAGTTCTCTGGAACCTGCTGTTTCCCCTGAACCTAACAGAAAGCTGGATGGAACTCCATGTGCATCAGCAGGTCCGACCAATCTATTCACTCATTTGGGTCAAATTTGGGCATTATGACATCAGATGATAGATAAATAGTCCCACCCACCTGTCAGAGTTGGCTCACAGGGTGAGTGAGGTGCAGATCTGGCCTACTGGACCAAAACATCTCCCCAGTCCTGTAAAATCTGTTGCCGTTACTTCTTCATATAGTGTTCTTACAGTGTATTATTCCCTCTCATGTGATAGGAAGATAGAAGCACACTGCCTCAGTCTATACATTCCATCCACCTAGTTTATGTGTGTTTAGATTCCTTGTTTTTTTACTTGCTCTAGTTTTTTGATTGGGGGACCTGACTTAATTCTATGTGGAATCAACTATGACAAACAAGTTAAAGTACCTTTTTTATTTGTGAAGGCTGTAGATGAGATGAACGGAAAGGAACTCAATGGAAAACAAATATATGTTGGTCGAGCTCAGAAAAAAGTAGAAAGACAAACAGAGCTGAAGCGCAAATTTGAACAAATGAAGCAGGACAGGATCACCAGATACCAGGTAGGATGTTAACTGAATATTTGGGGGAGGAGAGGTTTATTGGTGTGGGGGGGGGTTCTTGTTTTTATTAAGTATTTTATGGTTTTTATTTGGTATTTTTATGTTGTGAACTGCCCTGAAATCTACAGGTGAGGAGTGGTATACAAATTAAATAATTACAAAAAAATATATAATATTTTCACTGCGTTAAATGTTCTGCATACTGATCGCTTCACCTACTCAATATTTCAGGGTGTAAACCTTTATGTGAAAAACCTCGATGATGGAATTGATGATGAGCGCCTACGCAAAGAATTTTCGCCATTTGGTACCATCACTAGTGCAAAGGTAAATGGCATTTTAATCGGCTTTTAGAGTGACTTGTAGGGAGAGTAACTATCAAGAATTGTTTTTAGTGGTACTTTAAAATTACAAGATACAATAAATTCTATATATACATACAGATTTGTCTGCAGCAGAACAAAATATGCTGTTAGACTTTTAAAAGCTGTTGGATCGGCTTTTACCGTATTTTTCGCCCTATAGGATGCACTTTTCCCCCTCCAAAAATGAAGGGGAAATCTGTATGCGTCCTATGGGGCGAATACAGGCTTTCGCTGAAGCTTGGAGAGCGAGAGGGGTCAGTGCGCACCGACCCCTCTCGCTCTCCAGGCTTCAGGAAGCTATCAGCAAGCCTGGGGAGCCCGTGGGAGTTCCCGTGGGGCTCCCCACGCTGCGGATAGCAGCCTGCCGCCCGGCGCGCAGAGTGCCCTGAAGCAGAAAGCGCCGGGCAGACATCAGCCAGCCCCACAAGCTCGGGGGACAGCGGGGAGGCGCAGCGCCGCCATCCCGCTGTTCCCCGACTTGGTTTGGGGGGGGAAATAAAGGAATTCCCCCCCCCCCAAAAAAAAAAATAGGTGCGTCCTATGGGACGAAAAATATGGTATTTTAAAACTTCAGAGAAATGAATGTAGAGCCAGGTTGCACTGTTGTGAACAAAAAGGCACATTCTGTCAACAGGAGGCTTTTGATTATTCCACCGGAAAAGTGGGAAGTGAGTTTTGTTGATTCTTCCCTCCTCTCTCAGCACCATATCCTACACCTTAACCCTCCAAAGCGGGGGATTCTGAGGGGGATGGATGTGGGAATCTGCAAAAGTTTCCTAAATTCTGCTGAGAGATTCATCCCCTGAATGAAAATTCCTAGGTATGCTTCTGGCAGCAAAAAGAAACCTAACACATGATTAATTAGTTAGATTATGTTCAATCACAAGCTGCAATAGAATATAATGAAATAACATTGTTCAGTGTTCTCTATGCTGCATTTTTACGGTTGCATTTCTTTTTTTAACAGGTTATGATGGAAGGGGGCCGCAGTAAAGGATTTGGGTTTGTCTGCTTTTCTTCACCAGAAGAAGCAACCAAAGCAGTCACAGAAATGAATGGTAGAATTGTGGCCACCAAACCACTTTATGTAGCCTTAGCCCAACGTAAAGAAGAACGCCAAGCTCACCTCACCAACCAGTACATGCAGAGAATGGCAAGTGTGAGAGCAGTGCCGAATCCAGTCATCAACCCGTACCAGCCAGCGCCTCCTTCAGGTTATGTCATGGCAGCTATTCCACAGGTATGACTTACACTATGTTCCCTATTACATTTACTCTTACATAAAATAAAATAAATAAAAATAATCAGGCATTTTAATTTGAATGGAATAACTTAATTTCCTAAAGCATTTTTTTCTGGTACAGCAAAGCACTGAAGCTGACAAATTAAACAAATACATGATTATTTTTTGACAGATGCAAAACCGTGCTGCATACTATCCTAGCCAAATTGCTCAGCTCAGACCAAGTCCTCGCTGGACTACTCAGGGTGCCAGACCTCATCGTAAGTGACTTGCTTTTCTTAGGGATTTTTTTTTGGGGGGGGGGTTGGATTTGACCAAAGCTTGATTTGTGTTGGTTCAGAAATGCATACTTACTGTGAATTAATTTCAAATGCAGCTTTCCAGAACATGCCAAGTGCCATCCGCCCAGCAGCTCCCAGACCACCATTCAGTACCATGAGGCCAGCTTCATCACAGGTTCCACGAGTAATGTCAACACAGCGTGTTGGTGAGTTCTGGAGATCAGTTATTTTAAGTATATTGGCTTGGTTTGGCATGCTGTTTTTTGTCTGAAAAATGAAGTGTAATGTGTTTTTAAAAGACTGTCTTAAGCTAGACTGTGAAAGGAGGTCTGCTGAAACAGTTTGAATAGAATATGCTGCTTGGCCTGAAAACAGTCTTTTTTTCCAGCAAACACATCAACACAGACAATGGGTCCACGTCCAGCTGCTGCTGCCGCCGCCGCTACTCCAGCCGTACGCACGGTTCCTCAGTACAAGTATGCGGCAGGTGTTCGCAATCCTCAGCAACACCTTAATACACAACCTCAGGTTGCTATGCAGCAGGTAAGCGTAACAGTTATAGCAGCACTTTTGTATGGAGTCGGTTATATTAATAACCCGAGCACTTGCAAAGTTGGACATGCCCAAGCCTATTGAAAACAGTAGGGTTAGGTGGACTTGTATGGAGTTAGAAATAGTTTTCCTGAGTGACATTAATGCAAATGTAACTTGGAACGTACTACACAAATTATGTACTCCATTTTAATCCTGTTAAATCTTTTCAAATTCTAGCCTGCTGTCCATGTCCAAGGTCAAGAACCTTTGACTGCTTCCATGTTGGCTTCTGCCCCTCCACAGGAACAAAAGCAGATGTTGGGTAAGTCCGTATTTGGCGGAGAGGTGGGGCTCATGTTGTAAGAGTTGGGGTGTCCGTGCGTGGGGGAGGACAGATAGCAGCAGCACCATTTGGCATGTCTTCATGAGAAGTCCAAAAAGTTAGGGCTGAGTCCAATGACCCATGAGTGCTGGGGAAGTACTGCTGCTGCTTGCTCCAAATAGTTGTGCAGTAGCACACGCAGTGATAGGTGGGCTGTTCAGCAGTTCAGAAATCATCTTTGGTTATAGTTGTTTTTTTATGTATTTACCCCAGTGTAAGTGTGCTTTTGGATGCAACCCTGTAGGGCCAGGATTTCTAGAAATGTGGCTCCCTCTGGGATTGCTTAGGAAAAGTAGGTCCACTACTGAGGGCCCAGTTAACTCTGATGGGAAGTTGTGCAGAGAAAAGAGGGTATGGAGGATCCAGGGAGTGGGAGAAAGAATAAATCTGAAGAGTTTAGAAGCTGGGTGAGCGAACTCCCCGAGTGTGTTAGGGTGGAAGAAGGTATAATTGGAGAAAGGGATGTGATTTCATAACCTTACAAATTATTAAGTTGATAATGGGCATCTACTATTAGGATCTGTGTTTTAACCATAAATGTCTGCTTGGCTAATTATTATAGTTTTCCAGTTCTAGTAACTTAGTTGGGTTTATTCTTTTAAAAAAACTTCTGCCATTCTGCTAAAGGGGTAAACAAATATTGATATGTAGATGGCTAACGTACTCATTTTGAGGCATGTTAAAAGGAAATCTATTTGGAATAGTATTAAGAGGCAAATATAAACCTTGCAAACTTGTCAACTGTTTTCTAGGCGAACGTCTTTTCCCTCTTATTCACGCCATGCACCCTACTCTGGCGGGTAAAATCACTGGTATGTTGTTAGAGATTGACAATTCTGAACTCCTCCATATGCTTGAGTCTCCTGAATCTCTTCGTTCGAAGGTAGGTGGATTTTTTTGTCAACAGTCTTTTTTCCTTTAAATGATTTTCTTTTAAGTGCAGCTTATGTGTTAAACTAGCTTGCCTTTACAGCAATGTTAATAACATTGTTTTTATCTTAACTAGGTTGATGAAGCTGTAGCCGTACTGCAAGCCCACCAAGCTAAGGAAGCTGCTCAAAAAGCAGTTAACAATCCAGCGGGTGTTCCAAGTGTCTAATGTAAGTATTCTGGAGAAATGGCTTCAAATGCAGGCATAGATGCACCTGTGTGTGTGAAATAAATCTTCTGTCTGGGGAGGATGACCAAAGTTCTGCTCACAGTGATTCCTATGTTTGTTGGTACTGGAGCATCATAATTACTAATGGTCCCACCTCTGTTGCGGAGATTGTCATGCTGAACTGTGGGCTGGTGTTTTCCTTAACTTGCAGTGTGTGCTCTTAAATACATTACTACCAAATCCCCTGTCTGAATCCTACACAACTATAATGAAGATTTCAGTTTCAAAGTGTGGGGAAGCATCTGTTGTCAGGGAGTACAGGTTTTTTAAAATTAGATCTTGTAGATCAGAGGTTCCCAATTAGGTAAGTACTGCAAACCCCCTGTTTTTCAAAAGCCAAGCCACGGACCCCCTGCTTTTGAAAACCTTGATATTTCTGTGGTAGTTTTTATTATGGTGCCAGCATACCCTCTAACATGTCCCAATGCAAAACTGGGTTGCACATCTTGCAGGCTACGCTTGTACGTAAGTCACATGACCCCACATGAGAGTATGGTACCCTAAAACGTGTAGTTTTGGGTGCTGTGATCTCACGCGAGACACATGTCTGGCCATGATCCTGCATGTTTTTGGGCACAGTCCCTCCAAAATGGGATGTCCTGGATAGTTAGGGGGTCCATGTCACATATCCATCAAGTGGGTTCTGTGGACCCCAGGAGGGAACCACTGTTCTAGATCAAAGATTAGTATTCCACTTGCATTGATTTTTAACCAAAACTAGGGCTATCTGTGACAGTCGTAGGGACTGATAACTTAGCAAATGTAAAAGATGTTAGCTGAATTTTTGCCCTTGTGCAGCATTATTGACTATAGGTTGGGTGATATCCATACTGAGTGTAAACCACTAAAATCCATGAACCTTAAGTCTGTTGATTTCAGCGGGCCTCGAGTATGACATTTTGGCAATTATCCTGGTGACATTTCACACCATACTGTACAAACAATCAGGACTGTGGAAGTTACCTAGCATGCAAAAAAGAAGTAAAGGAATTCATTTCAATTATTTCCCCCCCTCCCCAAAGAGCAGCGTACAGGCTGCGTAACCTCTCCCTTCCAGAGGGGTTGCGCGGGGCTATGGCACAAGCCGAGGCAGCGAGTGGGATGGATCCCGCTCGCCGTTTTGGCTTCCTCTTTAGCCCCACGCAACCTCTCCCTGCCGGAAGAGGCTGCGCGGGGCTAAAGAGGAAGCCAAAACAGCGAGCGGGATCCATCCCACTCGCTGCCTTGGCTTGTGCCATAGCCCCGCGCAACCCCTCTGGAAGGGAGAGGTTACGCAGCCTGTACGCTGCTCTTTGGGGAGGGGGGGAAATATTTTTTTTTTAATTCCCCCCCCCCCAAAAAAAAAAAAAAAACTAGGTGTGCCCTATGGTCCGTTTCGCCCTATGGAGCAAAAAATACGGTATACTGTTGGGTTTTGGTAATATTTATTATAATACAAATCTGTTTTTCTAAAGGAAATATATTTCAGTATTAATATTTTAATTCTTTTGGTTACAGAAGATCCGGGACTACGCATTATAATTTCGCTTCACCGAAGAAAAATATCTAAACATGGAAAAACTACTAAATATTGAGAAAAACATTGCAAAATATAAAATAAATAAAAAAAGGAAAGGAAACTTTGAAGCTTATGTACACAACAAATGCCAGGACTAGCAAAACTGTTGGTCCTAGATTACCTATTGATTTAAAATACAAAAAAATAGCAAAAGTTAAAAAAACAAATTAATGTTTTATAAACCCAGGAAAAGAATTTTCAGCACAGTACAAAAATTTAAAGCATTCCTTTCTTTAATTTTGTAATTTACTGTGGAAAACGCTCAGAATATCACTACTGTTGTAGTTAACAGTAGGAATTGATAGCTGAGCAAAGAACCATAATTTGGATTATAAGATTCTTGCTTTAATAAAAATTCCTTAAACACTGATCTAATTGCGATTTTATTTCTATACTTCTAAAGAGATGTCAACAATAGAGTTTGGATGTAAATCTACAGCAAATGCAGTTGTGGATGAGATTAACCTACATTGAGCCACCTGTTAACGGGGTATCTGTAAGCACTAAAATGGATGAACAACTGGATTCATCTCTTTTGTAGCTTAAAATTCTTGGCAGCATTTTCTAGAGCTGAATATGCAAAGTTTTTTTATTGTAGTGAAATTTAAATAGAAATAATGTGTTTGTATGCATCTTTCTGTTGAGCTGGGGGCAAAATGAAGTTAATTAAATATGAATAGGCTTGGATTAAGCTTGGAAATCAAAATAGATAATTTTAATGGTACATTCAAAGGCCTAAAAAAAAGGAGCAGAGGAGCAGACAAGATATGTTAACAATCAGTAATGGAGTGAATAGAACCGTGCTTGTGTTTTGTTGCAAATCAACATGGTCCAGCTGTCATATATTACTATTAGGTATGCAGTTTACATGTACAGTGGTACCTCAGGTTAAGCACTTAATTTGGTCCGTACTTAACCTGAAACTGTTCTTAGCCTGAAGCACCACCTCAGGTTAGCTAATGGGGCCTCCTGCTGCCACCACACCGCCAGAGCATGATTTCTCTTCTTAACCTGAAGCAAACGTCTTAACCTGAAGCACTATTTCTGGGTTAGAGGAAGCGTATGTAACCCGAGGTACCACTGTATGCTTCAGGACCCCATGCAATCCTGACACTCAGTTCTAGGGATCTTTTTATAAGAGAGCAACACACTCCAGTGTTCATCACCTATAGAATTAACAGGCAGCAGAAATTAGAAGGGAATGAAGCTTATTGTCTCAAAAGGGAAGGAGCACATTTACTAAAAAATATTAAGCAATAAAACAGCACACTAAATATAGTCTGATCTTAGCAGAGTTAAAACCAGTACAAGTAACTGTTAGAAGCATTCCTAGGAACACATGAGAAAAAACAGAATGTGGTCAGGGAAAGGGAGTAGAATTAAATGGGATGGAAGGAGGTTTGGCTGAAGGGCAAAAAGTGGTATTGCAAGAGAAAAATGGATACTGATAAGAACTGGTTGCTTTTAAAAAAGAATTAAGAGTTTGAGGAGTAAGGTGTTGGCATATATGGCAAACATGGCCCTCCAGAGGACTACAATTCCCATCATCCCTGACCACTAGTCCAGTTGTAGTCCCAAAACAGCTGGAGGGCCAAGTTTGGCCATGCCTGGCATATAGAGTTAAAATGCTGACAATTCTGAGTCACTGCTACGAAGCTTGGAGGTTTCTCTGCCCCTTCGCTTGCAGGTATATCTCTACAATGCAAGCTGAGTTGCAACCCAATTCTTTTAAAATAAGCTAGGTCTGGTTAGTGGGCTTTGGGGAAAGTTTTTAGCTGAAAATCAAGAAAGGCGGAAACTTTGGGGCAATGGTTGAAAGTAGTGAGGTTAGGGACATCTGAGATTTTGAGGTGAGAAAACAGGAACGAATGAGCACAAGGAGAAGAAAACGAGTCTCCCCAAGAAAGAAGGACCTCTGTGAGTTTCAGACAAGTTGCGGATGTTGGACAGCTGGACCTGAGAGCAAGTGTAATACAATAAGCCTGTAACTTGCGCACATTCAGCTTTATACGCTTGTCCAAAAAATAAAAAGGGTGTTTGGGGGGAACCTTGGTTTCAGTGGCGGGTGGGACTGCCAGCATGTTTTGACCATATGCAATTTTGGCTTTAGGTGTGATCCCTGCAACATAACCCTCGCATAACTTGGGGGCTTACTGTACCTTATTTGGCAAGGCTGGGGTTGAGTGTGTTGGAGGTGAGAGTACCTATTGAACAAGAAAGGGGAGGAGCTTACAGGAAAGTTCATTGGTACAGATGAGATATTTTGATACCTGAAACTAGTGCTGTCAGTCGTTTTAAAAACCCAACCCTGATAACGGAGGATGAGGAAGGAGTGATGTTTGGTGATCCTATTATGTGCTGTTCCTGAAGGACTGTGACTCGAAGGATTTCCAAGGGGGGGAGAGAGACAGGATTTATTTGCCTTCCAGGCCTGTTTCCCCACCAGTGATCAAAATGGTCACCATTGACATAAAAGTGCAGTCCTGCATGTGACTGACCTCTACAGGTATTACTTTAATTGCTACCATGTGCCCAGATGGTTTTTCTGACCCACCACCTCAATTTTCAATGTTCAGAAGCGAGTTCCATTGCTGAAATAGTGTGACACCATCCATGCCTAAGAGGGGAGATATCAGTAGGTTTGAGAAGGAGGCCCCAAGGCTTGCAGATTAATAGGGGACCCTGCCAAAAAAATAGCCCAGTGAAGGATGGAGCATGTATGTTGGGCGTGGTGAGGAATGATCAAATACAAAAGGGCTGCTCATTTCAGCAGCACAGTATGTAGTTAGCAGATTGAGAAGAAATTATATAGCACTGAAACCTAAAATGGACTTTTAAGTGTTTACAGGGATAAAAACCATTTACACAAACATTACAGTATAAATGTCCATAATTAAAATAGACAGTAGGCATGGACATTTTATCCTTCAACAATGGCTAACAATACCATCAATGCAGACCACGTTTGTTAGGAAGCAAGTCCATTTGAACTCAATGGGGATTAACTCCCAGGTAAGTGCACATAATATATATATATGTATATATATATATATTATGCACAGGTAAGTGCACATAATATATATATATATTATATATATATAGAACTGGAGAGGGGGAGCATCTCAAAATGACCTTCAAGATTAAAATCAACTGTAAGGGAAAGGATTAAGTCAATCCCCCTTCGATTCCTGCTCAAACTTGCCCTCTTGAGGCTGCATTTCACAGCAATAAAAAGTTGGTGCTTTGTTGCACACATTTGTAAGTACAGTTGTACCTTGGAAGTTGAACGCAATCCGTTCCAGAAGTTCGACTTCCAAAACGTTCAACTTCCAATGCACAGCTTCCGATTGGCCACAGGAGCATCCTGCAGCCAACCGGAAACCGTGCTGGACATTCGGTTAACAAAAATCATTTGAAAACCAGAACAATCACTTTCAGTTTTTGATCGTTTGGGAGCCAAAACATTTTGAGTTTACAAGTGCTCAGTTTCCGAGGTTCCACTGTACTGTAATACACCATTCATCCTGTAGTGAATCTTAATCGGCTACGAGTGATCGCCAAAGAAGAAAAGTTTTTGCAACACTTTATCTTCTATACAGCCTCTTAGAACATGTACAAGTTCGATCCATTTTGCTGTAGGGTTCTATCCTGCGTCTCTTTTCCCTGTGTATATATTGACATCTGAATGAGTACAATTACTGTTTGGAGCAAGCTCAGGATCAGGATTCCATTTGGGCACAGGCTATCTACCGTTAGAGAACTATAGGGAGTAGAATGGTTGCAGCTAAACCCTGGGTTTTTTGCTTGTGCTGCTGTAAAAGCCAATCCCAGTTAGAGGTAAATGCCTCTCTGGGTCTGTACCCACCCCACTTCCCAGTGCCCTGCAAATAAAACAAGGCTGCTTTTCTGGTGAACATTCAATGTTTTCTAGATCAGTTTACAGGGCTCGGGTAAACCATGGATATGAGATCGTTTCCTAGCTTAAGAGTAGCTGACTCAGGAGTATTCTTGTAAGTCATTTGTATGTCAAGGAACAAGGGTGCTGATCAAGCCTTCAGAATAATTCCTTGGAATTAGTCAAATGAACAAATACAATGTAGTGCAAATTTGAAGGTCCCAAGGTTGGCACGCAGCGCCTTGTACGAGAGTATCTGCCACTGTGTGGTGCTATCCTAGAAATTTCCATATAGGTATACTTGGGATTTTAAAAAAATAACTGCTCCTTTATCACCTGTATGCTTCTACACTTGAGATGTGGTTTTTAATTTATAGCGCAGAACTATCCCTTGCTGTCAGGAATTCAGAAGCTCCTTGAAACTCTTGCTCAATTTTGAATCTGTCTGAGCTGAGTTCATTTAATATTATTGCACTATTCTATGACATGGGCAGTTCGCACTATGCAATGGTATCTTTGTGGTTTTCCTTTCTCCTTTGTTTCCTTCCATCACCAAGGTGTGAGAAAGAATTATGTAGCCTTGCTTGTTGTAAGTAGAAATCAGACTTTGTGGCCAATGGATGTGGTTTGGCAAGGAGTTCAGATAAGAAAATGTGCCAAGACTTGGCCCTTGGGCTGGCTGGGAGCCATGCATAATTTGCAGGGCAGATTGAGCGATCCAAAGAATGGAGTATAAGGAAAATAGCCAGCGATAGTATTCTACAAATGCTTGCGTAAGCAATAGAATAGTTCATACAGTGTTGGAGTAGGCAAGCTCTGGCAGCTCTCATGCTTCCCCTTGCACATGCTTTCAGAAATGCAATAATATATTTTGGATTTAGGCTGTGCACACACTATATATTTAAGGTGCATTCTTTGCCTCTAAAAATTCTGATCATTGTCGTTTGCAGGGAACTTGCAATTCTGTGAGGCGTAAATAGGGAAATGTGTGTGTACACAGCCTTAGTTTCCCTTTTGTCATACAACACTTAAATATTTTTTACTTTTTTAAAAAAAAATGTTTTTAAAAAGTAAGTTCCTCTGTGATTCAAAGACACTGACATAGAAAAGCTCCTCTGGATCCAACCCAGAGTGCTTTAAATCCAGTATATAAATCCTGCCAATAAACAGAATTGACTAACTTCGTGTTTCTCTTCAGAAATACTTCTTTCTCCAATTATAACTTAGTTAGGATTTTGAAACAGGAGAGGATGGACTTACAATGTAAAGGTGGGAAAATTTTCTTAAGGTTTTAAGTTTAAGGCTGACAGGAGAGGGGAAAGAAACAACAAAGGGGGATGTTTGAAGAACTAAGACTCATTTTGTAAGATAACAGTTTTGAATTCTACTTGGAGGTCCAGCAAACCATAATTTGCTTTGTGGGTTTTTAAAAAATATGTCCTATTCATGTCCCATCATCTCTGCAGTCACATACAGTATATGGGTTCTTGGCTTGCACCCCAGTGTAGATGCTGTTTATTGGCACATCACATTGCAAAAGCAATGAATGCACGTTAAGATGAATGATAGAAACATAGAATTTTAGAGTTGGAAGGGACCCTGAGGATCATCTAGTCCAGCCCCCTGCAAGGCAGGAATATGCAGCTGCCCCATATAGAGATCGAACTTTCAACCTTTGCATTATCAGCACCATGCTATAACTAATGAGATGCATCTTCAGTTGCTGTGCATTCAGTGAGGCTTCTGATTCAACTCTTTTTTTTAAAAAAAAAATTATTAACAATTTAAACACTACAAAAAATAAAAACAATGCAATACAGCACAAAAACACTACACAACACCAACACATTTAAACTAACAAAAAACAAAACAAAACAATTTAAAACACATCAAATAGTTTCAGTATCATATATTTCATTCACTTATTTCCGCGACCACCTCACACCTCCCTTTTTGTATTCCACTTCTATTAACTGTTTCAGCAATTCCTTTCCATCTTTCTCTGTTTTCTATCCTATAATTATCTTAACACATTCTAACCTTATTTTTTCCTTTGATACTCTATTAATCTACTTATACTTAATTCCTTATAACATTTCTACTAAAGCCATATAACTTCATTCCAACATTTTTCTAACATTCATTAATTTTGCAATATTTCCGTAAACAATCTTTAAACTTTTCCCAGTCTTCTTCCACCGACTCTTCTCCCTGGTCTCGGATTCTGCCAGTCATTTCCGCCAGTTCCATATAGTCCATCAACTTCATCTGCCATTCTTCCCGGGTGGGTAAATCCTGTGTCTTCCCTGATTCAACTCTCAAGTCCTTCACCATTCAAGGTGGCGATGCCCTTTCTACTTTAAAGAAACTTTTGCACGAGGGAGAAACTGGGTTCAGAAGTCCGCACAAGGACATGCAATTCTCCATGCACAACCCCCTTCTTACTAAACTCCTAGTCAAGGAAGCGAGAGAACATGTAACCTTACATCAGCCATCTGCAAACCTCTTCTGGCAGCATGTGAGTCCAGGTCTTTTAAAATAAAGATTTGTTGCATATAACAGGGGTTCCTCCATCCCTGTCCTTTACTCTGGTTTGGTACCTAGTATGATAAGGCAGGATGCCCACTTTACAAACAGAATTATGTTGATGTATCAGCCTCACTTTCATTTAAGAAATATTTTTTATTGTTTTCTGCTACAACAGTAAACACCAGCAAACGGAACATTTGTGTTCTCGCATTCACAATATCAAATCAAGACAACCTTGCATTAAGGTTTTCTCCTTGTCTATGAATGTCTTGTTTTTTACAGAGAGCTTGTGAAAAATCTGCTGCAGCTCCCCTCACTGCTGCTTGTGTGTAACAGTCAGCATTTTCTTTTCTGGGTGTTATCCTGCTTGCTCAGCGGTTCTCTTCTGTCTCGTGTCTTACTAAGGTACATTTCATTCCTAAGTAAAAACTTGTGCCTGAGTTTGCTTATTTCCTCCTTCCTCCCAATCCATTTTCCTTTGCCATCTAACACTGAAACCCTGAGGGTAGGCTCTTTTTTAAAAAATATATCTGTAAGCCACTTTGGGAACCTTTTTTAGTGGGATACATTTTTAAATAAAGATTTTTCTAAGGCTCGTATTAGCCCAGCTGGAAGAGAGCTTGACCCACTTGCTAGTATGTGCACTTACATCAATTTTGCGTGCTTTACTAGTCGTCCAGTTCTTTGACCACGGCACATAAATTTTAAGAGAGATGCTAGAGTTAAACCATACCTGGAAGTTTCATTTGCATTTAGTGGAGGCCAGTCCACTGGGGGCAAGTGGGGCGCTGCCCCACCAACCTCAGTCTGGATTCAGCCAGCCTGCCATCTTACTTACAACCAATGGGGGGGTGGTCTGCTTGCCATTGGCTCTGGCTCCACCCACTGTTGGTCTTCCAACTTTCTGCCCTAACAGTGCCATTGGGAGCACCAGTCCACAACTGCATGCATAATTTGGAAGCTCTTCTCCCTGATCCCAGATATTCTGGATTAATCCTTGTTCTTTGTAAAACAGCCCTTTGTCTACACGCTCAGAGGCACTGAGAGGTTCTGTTTCACGCCTCCTTGCCCACTCTCCACAAACTGTGAAATGGTTTCAGATAATCGAAAGCTGAGCTGAAAATAAACTAGCATTAGTCTATCGGTCTCATTTTACAACCTGCTGGGCATTTCTTCCATGTACCAAAGGGATGGGGAAATGTAGCCAACTCAAATTAAACGGGCTGAACAATGATAATTTAAGAACTCTGTTCAAAAATAGAGAGCTGCATCAGCCTGAAGGATGTCATTGTAATTAGAGAACAACACACTCTAACTCTGTTACAGTGGTACACTGCAGCAAAAAGACAAGAGTAACAAAATCTACCTGAAATTCTGCACCAAGAAAGTTTCATTCAAAAACCAAAACAAATTATGCATATTTCTCATATAGAATCATAGAATGGGAAGCGATCATAGCGTTGGAAGGGACCACAAGCGCCTTCTAGTCTAGCCTTAATTTACATCGTTGGTTTATAAAGTATTTCTGTACCACCATATAATAAAATACCAGGGTGGTTGGTGTTCAACGATAAAGTATAAAGCACCATAAAAAATAATGCAATGTAGCTTTTTTCATTCAGATAGCTGCACTATCTGGTCCAATTGGACCTTGGAAGTTAGAAATCCTGCTGAGTCTCTCTCTAATTATGGCAGTTTCACCAGGAATTCCTCATAAACTTCCTGGAAAGAAGCATATATTACGCTAATACCTAAACCTGACTCAGATAAACTTAATATTAAGAACTACAGACCGATTTCATTATTAAATAATGATTATAAGATCTTCGCAGATGTAATGGCGAGTCGACTTAAAAAGTGCTTAGCCAATCTCATTCATAATGACCAAGCCGGATTCTTACCCAATAGGCAAATAAAAGACACCATAAGACATATAATAAATGTTATTGAATATCTAGAATGTAAAAATGAAATTCCCGCGGTATTAATGTTCACTGACGCCGAAAAGGCTTTCGACAATGTATCCTGGCATTTCCTAATAAAATGTTTGGAAACGGCAGGGATAGAGGGCACATTCCTGGAAGGAATAAAAGCAATTTATTCACACCAAAGTGCTAAATTAATTATTAATAACAACTTAACTGAATCCTTTGAAATTTCGAAGGGTACAAGACAGGAGTGCCCTCTGTCACCTCTTTTGTTTATTATGGTGTTAGAAATAATTACAAATAAGATAAGGAAAACTTCAGAGATACGCGGAATAAGAATTGGAGTAAAAGAATATAAATTGAAAGCATATGCCGATGATCTTATGTTATCGTTGGAAGATTTTTTTAAAAGTGTTGGTAAAGTGATAGATTTGCTAGAAGAATTTGGAAAGTTATCCGGCTTTAAACTAAATAGAACAAAAACTAAAATGATGACTAAAAATATGAAAGAAGAGGTAAAAAACCGTCTTGAATTACAGACTGGGATTAAAGCAACTAAAAAAGTAAAATACCTGGGAATTTGGCTAACAATGAAGAATATAAATTTAATGGAAGATAACTACACAAACACATGGAAAGAAATAAAGAAGGACCTGGATATCTGGAACAGAATAAAACTCTCTTGGTTGGGAAGAATGGCGGCAATTAAGATGAGCTTATTACCAAAATTGCTGTTCTTATTTCAAAATATACCGATAATCAGGGGAACCTCAGTATTTAAAGATTGGCAGAAAGTACTTTCTAAATTTATTTGGCAAGGAAAAAGGCCAAGAATTAGATTCAAATTACTCACGGATCAAAGAGATAGGGGAGGATTTGTGGTTCCAAATTTGAAGCTGTATTATGAAGCCTCGTGCCTTTGCTGGGTTAAAGATTGGATTGTTATCAGAAACACAGACCAATTAGATTTAGAAGGTTTCAATATAAGATTTGGTTGGCATGCTTACTTGTGGCGTAATAAGGAAAAGGTCCACAAAGGATTTTCTAATCATATTATTAGAGGGCCACTGTTGGAAGTATGGGAGAGAAACAAAAAAACATTGGAAGGAACACCCCCTGGTGGTTATCACCAATCGACATCTTAACAATAAAAATAAATAAATATTGAAGGAGAAAGATGGACTTATGAAGATTTGCTAGTAAAAACAGAAAATGGATGGAAGATTAGGCCATATTAAGAGATAAAGAACAAACTGACAGGCTGGATCCAAATTCATCAAATCAATGCTTTATGGACTGAAGATAAAAAGATTGGGATGAACGAAAAAAAATCCAGATTCCAGGTAGAAATATTAGAAAATAAATCAAAACTCCTATCAAAAATGTACAGCCAGTTGCTTGAATGGGACACCAAAGATGAAGAAATAAAAGAAGTAATGGTGAAATGGGTGATAGACTTTGGATACAACATAGTTTGATAAGTGGAAGAAACTTTGGAATAAAGGTATGAAATTCTCGGCATGTACAACACTTAGAGAGAACATGGATAAAATGATGTACAGGTGGTACATCATGCCTGTAAAATTAGAAAAAATGTACAAAACCGGAGACAAATCACGCTGGAAATGTAAGATGAAGGAAGGCAATTTTTACCACATGTGGTGGTCTTGTGAGGTAATTAGAAAGTTCTGGGAAACTATTTACAATGAACTAAAAAAAATATTTAAATACACCTTCACAAAAAGACCCGAGGCCTTCCTTCTGGGGATAAATGGAGAAGAAATTAAAAAGGAAGACCAAACACTTTCCCAATATGCAACAGTGGCTGCTAGAACACTAATAGCACAAAACTGGAAGACATCAAAAATCCCAACTATAAATGAGTGGCAATCTAAATTATTTGATTATATAGAATTGGCAAAAATGACACAGAAAATAAGAAACCAAAAAGGTACAAAGTTTAATAATGAATGGAATAAATTTATGACATATATTGAAACAGATGTAAAAAATCTAAAAATCACAGTAGGCTCGATGTAACGCCTGCGACATAAAGAGTTTTAAGAAAACGAAACTGCAGATAGAAAATCTTTTGTAACATATTCCGAAACCGAGTTGAAGGGAAGTCAATTATTGTTGTGTGATTTAGTTATTTAGTTACTGTAAGCTTAATTTGTTGGTGTTTTATGTTATGCAATGTTTTTCTTTTCTTTGTTTTTTGTGTTATGTGTTTTTTATTGCTTTAATGTTTGGTGTTGTATAATGAATTGAAACTAATAAAAATTAAATTTTTTAAAAAAGGAATTCCTCATAAACTTGGAAGCCTACCTGCTGAGCCTCTTGAGTTTTGTACCCAATACTGCATTCTGCATTTCTTATGACCGCATGGAACTGCAGAATATACACAGACCTAAGCTGAGGAATTAACTAAGGTTGTGTATGCACTGCTATTTATTCTGGTTCCAGTGTGCTCCCACTGAAGGGGTCTGAAGCCATGTGGCAGAGTTGGGTACTATGAGGCTCTATGAGAGGCAACCCCCCCCCAGCCCTTGTGCTGCTTTCCCAATGGCAGGGAAGGAGGTAGAAGGGCTCTGGCAGGGTGTTAGAGCCCTCCCACCCCATTCCCAAAGATGGAAAAGCACTAGGATTTGGAAAGGAGGCAGAAGACCTCTAGGACCCTGTCAGAGCCCTTACACCTCCTTCCCAAAGCTCTGCACTTCCTGGGCTTTGAGATGCTGCTGCTTCAGCTCAGCACTCAGTGCAGGTGCACCAGTTGCCCAGCCCTATATCCACCTCTGGGTTAGCCGCAATGCATAGTTTCTTGAGACACTTGTTTGATGTGTCCCTCCTCAAACCAGCTTCCATCTGATGTGAAAATGTCAGTTCGGCTGAGGTGTGTACATTTGAGGTAGCCACTGCACATGTGCAGATCACAGCTGCATGAACAGAAGTTGCTTTGGGGGTGGGTTCAGGTGTGGGGAAAGCAAATGGGCAAATTGCACCAGGCGAAGACATTCCCAACCCCTCTCTGGTGTGTACAGCAACATGCAAATGCCACTCGAAACTTGAGTGGAGGGAAATGACCTTGCTGTGTTTCAAACCGCTACTGTGCACATAGCCTAACAAGTAAAGAAGAAGGAGACATCTCTGATGCTACCAGGCTGAATGCAGTTTAAAATACAGAATTTTAGAGGAAGTAAAATTTTCAGTCCTTACAAGGTGAGAGCAAAAAAAAGCATGTCCTAACAATGCCTGTGTGATTGGCATTGTACCCCACCGTGCATCAAATAGAGATCAAACCCGGACAGGCAATGAGGGTGTGTACAACGTCCAACAACTCACTCTCTATATATACATATATCACAAAACTGCACGGCCTGCTTGGACAAGTAATGGAATGTGGTTTAGCAAGGGGGGGAAAGAGTCTTATATCCTCATCACAAACAATGCCGTAAGCTATATTCACAAAGTCTCAGGGATGCCACTCCTGCAACCACAATCCATGTTTCATTTAACAAATATGATGGACATGTACTGCAGCTGGTGAGGGGTTCAATGGTTGTGTTTTACAGGCCTTTAACAGCCACCTTACACAGAAATTAAAATGGTCACTTGCTCAGGACGACAACAGCATATTCAGGACAGCAGACAGAAGAATAAATGGTGGAAGAACATCAATTCAGAAAAAGAGTTAAAAACAACAGGAATGTATGCAGGGAAGTGGTTTATTAGGCCAAATGCATGTTGACAAAAGTCTTCAGGGGCACATTGTGAAACAAAATGGTAGACAGAAGAAGAATCAATATCCAGCTGAAAACGGGATACAGAAAGTACACTGGTGTCACGTCTGTCTACAATTTTGTCTCATGCTTCCCCTGAAGAAGTCCTTTCTCAAGATGTGTTGGGCATAGTAAACCACCTCCCTGTGTACCAGAGTCTCAACTCTCTTTTTTTTGTTCCCTTGCTAAATTTCCGTCATGCAACTTTTAAAGACCCAGGAACAAAAGGTGATAACCTTATTATCTCTATATAATCTAAATGAGTAATGTAGGAAGCTGCCTTATACTGACAGCACAGACTGTTATTGGTCCTTGCACCTCATTACTAGTTTCTCAGAAGTCAAGGCTGACCCAAGACATTTTACTGCCCAAGGGAAACTTTGCTGTGGGACTCCAACTCTCATCAGTCCAAGTCTGCCTGGTCAGGGATGATGAAACTTATATTCTAAAATATCTGGAGGGTCACAGGTTCCATTCCCAAGGCTGGAGTGTTAGATGAGAGAGAAGAGCAATTCTCAGCATAAAATCCCCACTCAGCCATGAAGCTCTCTGGGTGTCCTTTGAAAAAGAAAACTCCCCCAGGACTTTATTATGAAGTTAAAATAACAGTTCAGTAAGAAAATGAAATGGTACTTCCTGCCTTTATTTTATCTCATATTTTTCTCTGCTTGTCCTTGTGCCAGTCACTGGGTGCTTTCAGATAACTTGCTTACTGCACATTCATCCTTCTGTGCAGAGAGATTAGATGAAGTTGGCTGTTTAATGACCATGCTGATTTGGTTGTGGGGTCAGTAGATGATGTTGCATCAAAACAAGCGCTAATCCACATTTCCCAGTGCAATTTCCCATTGCTTTCATTGCAAAAAAAGTCCAATTTTGGTGGTGCAGGTTTGTTGTGCAAGACCTCCTCCCAACCCAATTTGTGTGTCCTGAATTTGCTGGTATCTGATTGAACTCCACCCAGAAATAGGGACAGTCTTGAAGCACCCACTGTTTCTCAACTGGACCTGCCGCAGACACAAGACTGCTGTTGTGAATATAAAATGGAGGGGGCAGAACCACAGCGCCATGCCTTAAGCAGGTTCTGTCCCCGCATGGGACTCCTGCATTGGACTAGATGATACTCAGTGTCCCTTCCAATTCTAAAATTCTATGATTCTATGAGCAACTCACATGGCTGGATTAAGACCTTTAGAGGCCCATAGCACTTAAAAGATTTTGGTGCCCCCATGTACCGGTAGATCTAAATTCAAATATAAACAATAATAAACTGTAAAATATTGTCTTCTGCAATCACTTTATAAAGTTCAGCACAACTGAATCTTGTTTTTGCATTTTTTGCTGCACTGAACCTATGACGCACATATTGTGGGAGCCTTTTTATGTGGAACCTGTTCAGCTGTACCTTATGGTCTATGGAAATTTTCCAGCAGAAATTTTCCCCTTCCCTTGATGCCCTAAGCACGTGCTTCATTATTTTGCTTAATGCTGTGGTTCCCAACGTGGGGCACATGCACCACAGGGGAGCAATTTGATTTTTAAGGGAGGCAATTCAAGAATTGAGTTATTAACAGTTAATGGCCTTTTAGGCTTCCTCCATGTGAATAATTCACTTTTAGAATAATAAAATTTACAGTATATGTCACAGCGGGGCGGGCATCAGGATTTTAGAGATGCTTAGGTGGGGCATGGCCACAAAAAGGTTGGGAACCACTGGCTTAATGGCTAACGCAGCCCTGGCACTTTGGAGGAAAGGCAGGATATAAATGTACTAAATGGGTAAAAAGGATAGATTAGCGAATTCTTTTGTGGGAGGCTTCATACAATGAGGCAGTGCCGGATTTATGTGTAAGCTAAACAAGCTACAGCTTAGGGCCCCACTCTCTTGGGGGCCCCAAAAAAATTTAAAGGAAAAAAATGGATTTACATTTCCAAAATACAAGAAAAAACAAATAAAATAAAACCTACATACAGCAACAGTGTTTTGTGTTGTGTAGGCTCTTATGGTGTAAGTAATGGGCCCTGCCTGCTCCCTAAAATATTCAACACAAAAAACAGCGACAATTTGTTATTGACAAAGGACAGCTGGACATAGAAAGGGCCCTGTTACCTTCAGTAGCTTACGGTAAAGGTAAAGGGACCCCTGACCATTAGGTCCAGTCGTGGCCGACTCTGGGGTTGCGGCGCTCATCTCGTTTTATTGGCCAAGGGAGCCGGTGTACAGCTTGCGGGTCATGTGGCCAGCATGACTAAAACGCTTCTGGCGAACCAGAGCAGCGCATGGAAACACCGTTTACCTTCCCGCCGGAGCGGTACCTATTTATCTACTTGCACTTTGATGTGCCAGGTTGGCAGGAACAGGGACCGAGCAACGGGAGCTCACCCAGTCGAGGGGTTTCAAACCGCCGACCTTCTGATCGGCAAGTAGCTTAGGGCTACTGACCTTCTGATCAGTAGCTTAGGGCCTCATCAAACCTAAATCCGGCCCTGCAAGGAGGGGGGCATAACTTGATCAGGCTACTCTCCTTTTCCCCCTAAAATTCAATATACACCGTGTACTGTAGTACCTTATCTGCCACATGGTGGGAAATACACCCTTTGGGTAGTGGCGAGGGCTCCCTACCCGGTTTGTCTTTCTCAAGGAGGGAAGCCAAGCCAGCCAAGAGATTTCCCTGGCGCGGCCGCTCCACGATCTCCACCTGCTGCTGCTGCTGCTGCTGCTGCTGCTGTTGCTACGCCTGGCCTGGCCTGGCCTGCTGCTGCTGCTGCTCCCCGCCCTCCGGAGGGAGGAGACAGCCGCGTCCCGGCTCCGCCATCACGTGGGGAAAACAAATGCTCCCGCGCCCGCCCTGCCCCATTAGCACAGCCTGGCCAGGCACGCGGCGGGGTCTGGGCTGGCGAGGCGGCGCGCGCGCCTGCTCTCCGCCTCCACCATGAAGATGCACTTCAGCATCCCTCTCTCCGAAGAGCTGCTGGAGAAGTTTGGCGGCCGCTATGTGGTGAAGTAGCCAGGAGGAAGCGGGAGGCAGGGATGGAGGGCGGAGGGGCGACCGTAGTAACCGCGTTGGCGGTGAGGAGGGCGGCTTAGAGAGAGGCGCGCGCCTGTGTGTGTGTGTGTGTGGAAGTAGCGAGGCGTCCGCACCACACGCTGCAAGCGCCACTTTGCCCGCAAGTTGGCAGGAGCCGCGCCTTTTTTTTTTTGCGCGCTGAAGGAACGCAAACCGAGGAGGGCGAGAGGCGCGCACCTGACGCGGGTTAAGAGCCGCGTTGCATCATTCGCCTTTCCCTCCAGGGCTGCTTGTTGTGGGGCGCGGTGGGGAGGGTCTGAGAGGGGGAGATGGAGGTCGGGGGGGGGTTCCCACAGGGAAGGAGAGCGTGGATTTGGCTTGCCGTTGCAAGCAATTGGTTGAGGGATCCGTCCGCGTCGTTTGGCGCTGAGCTTGGGGGATGCTTTATGCGCAGCTGAGGTGGGGGAAATGGGGCGTGTGTGTATGCGAGGGGAGGAGGCGGAGGGTTGCGTGGCATGTGGGGTGGGGGTGGCTGGGATGCACAGCCTCTGTGTGAAAGGAATGGGGAGGTTGGGAGTGGGGAGCGATTGCCAGAGGCAAATAACTTGAATAGCGTCTGTAGGGAAGGAGGGTGGGTTTTGCGGGAGTCAAGATTTGGGGGGGGGGGGTCCTGTGCCTGGATGGCACAGATTTGTACTGATGCGCCAGGAAAGAGAAGCCTTTGAGAGAGTAGAATGTGGTTGGCACGTGGTTTCACGGGGTTGGGGGGCTCAGACTATAAAATGGCCAAAAGAAGGGAAATCATCTGCTACTGTGCCCTGTTTCTCAAGTAAACTGCGAAGATTCTCGCCCTATATTTGAAGAAATTACGATTGCCCTTGTTCATTTGTATTAAGCACCCCATTGCAATACCCGAAATGATCAAATGATCTGGAGCGACCAGTCTTTTAAAATAAGAAATATCTAGCAAGCCTAGGGTAGGCAGAGAGCTGCATGTACACCCTTTAATGCGCTCTCAAAATGCATTATTTCCCCCCAAAGAATCCTGGGAGCTGTAGTGGGTTGATGTTGCTGGGGATTGCAGCTCTGTTAAGGGGTTCTTTGGGGGACGCAATGTACTTTAAATGTACTCGGGGAAGGCATGGGAATGAATAGCAGTATGATGGGAATTGTGAGTTGATTGTAGGGTGAGGAGGCATGACCCATGATGGGTGTGCCGTCATATAGGAGGATTCCCTGGTCTGGGGAATTTGCAGGATCTGCGTGAGAAGAATTGTGGGGCTCTATGCAAGAAAGTTTGAAATGCAGATAATAGGAAGTGATAAATTCCCCTAACTCTCCCAAGAGGATTTATTTAGAGAATCTGTGTATTTTCAGCTGTACTCTGTGTATCTCGAAGGCTTCCTTTTCTGCAAGGTGCGTTACAGTCAGTTACACCACTGGAATGAACAGGTAAGATGTTCCGGTTCACTGGTCACCTTCCCCTTTTGCTTATCGCTTATCGCTTCTCCTTTTTCATGTTCTGCCAGAAAACATTTCGGAGGATATGTTTTACATGGAAGTGGGGTACATTCTACAGCGGGGGAAGGTCAGACTCCAGCCCTTGTTGAATCTACTTTGTATTTTACTAGAGTCCTGAGATCTGCCAGCTGGAGCAAGGTACAAAAGATTTGCACTTAGAACGAAAGAATATGGTGCCTCTCAGCTACTGCTGAGTACAGGGTTTTTTTCTGAGTTCCAGAACTGAGATTCACTGTTTTCCCACGTAAAAATTAATCCCTGGTTATACCAAGTTTTGTTCATTTCTGCAGTCTTAATTTTTTTTAAGTGTTCATTTTGTTATTGCTATAGCTATGCAATTGGGAGTCAGAAATCATTGTGGTCTACCACAGATCACCCAGAGATCTTCCAGTAGATCATGATCTGCCTTCTGCACATCCCCGTTCTCTGACATTCATTGATTTGTGAGTGGAGAGTGTCACCTAAATTCAGGAACATATGGGTCTACTGTTTAGGTTCGATAGGTAGCTATGTAAATGTTCCCTTTGTTCAGAGCACTTGATATCCATCTGAATTTTTACACGAATGAATGAGATTATCTGCATACTAGCAGTTTCCTGTCAAATGAAACTTTGTGTGTGTGTGTGTGTGTGTGTGTGTGTGTGTGTATGCCTCAAAAGTGTTTAATTACCGGTACATTTCTGTTCTCCCTTCATGCACTTGGGGAACATTCCCCAAGAATATTCTCGGAATTAGAAATAGATAATTAGTTTGGCCTTCCCCAGTACAAAGGTCAAGGACAGTAAATATTGGGCAGTATGCAGCCAATACTTCTTAAAAGCAAATACCGTATTTTTCGCCCTATAGGACGCACTTTTTCCCCTCCAAAAATGAAGGGGAAATGTGTGTGCGTCCTATGGGGCGAATGCAGGCTCCTTGGCTTCAGCGATAGCAACGTGAAGCCTCCGAAGCCTGCGCTTCGGAAAGTTCCACTTAGATTAGATCCATGGAAATTAATGGACCTAATCATAGCCATTAACTTCATTTCGTATACTCTTGAGTAGAACTTACATTGGATGTATCACAGTATGCCCAGTGTTTGGACCAGAGTGACTTCAATGATATAACATGGACTGAACTGTGGTGGATCTCTCAGGCTTAATGTCAGGATGGCAGATATATGTTTCAGGTCAAGTCAAAGTAAAAAGGCAAGGGGGAAAGGCATGTAGAGTTGAAGTACAGTGGTATCTCGGGTTACATACGCTTCAGGTTACATACGCTTCAGGTTACAGACTCTGCTAACCCAGAAATAGTACCTCGGGTTAAGAACTTTGCTTCAGGATGAGAACAGAAAATCGTGCTCCGGTGGCATGGCGGCAGCAGGAGGCCCCATTAGCTAAAGTGGTGCTTCAGGTTAAGAACAGTTTCAGGTTAAGAACAGACCTCCGGAACGAATTAAGTACTTAACCTAAGGTACCACTGTAAAGTTTATTTTTTCTCTCATTCCTCTCTGCTGATTTTTTGCTTACTTAAGGCTTAAAGTTTATTCTTTTAATCCCAACTGGCATTAGTGAATATCCAAAAGCTATGAAAGGAGAACTGAGTAACATTGAGAAGAACAGGTTTCTCTCATTTTTCAGGTGCCTTTAACAGGTGGGAACACTTTGTAACCTACAATATGAAATAAATAATGTCAAATACCTTCCCTGGGCATGAGAGACAATGGCCTCTCAGTGTTTATCTGTCAGAAAAATCAGATTGTGTTAGCCACCAGCACCCAGCTTCAGTGTTCTTGTCGGAAAGATGCTATCACTGATACAGATTCTTAGCGTACCCTCATCAGAAAGATCCAGGTAACCATATTGCATTATTAACATTATTACAACAGCCTTCTTCCATTTGAACCATGTGAGGCATCAGCATTCTGCTGCTGTTACACTCTACCTCTAGTAAAAGCTTCCAGAGTGGCCCTCTATACACTGGTTGCAAAAACAAACAAAAAAATCAGGAAAAGGGAGTTAGATACAATCACTATAAATTGTTGTGATTTGGAGGTTTAATTTGAAATCAAGCTGGATTTGCATTCCTTGGTGTTTCTGGCAACCTCTCTTGCATCATGGATGTTGGGTCATATTATGATCTGTATTGTTTTAATTGGTACGGTTGCTACGGGGTTGTCATGGCCTTTGGCTAGAACAGCAAATTGATATTGATTGATTGAAATGGAGAACCATAAAAGTGAATTACTAGTAAGTGTATGGTAATGTGGAACACCAGGCATAAGTTACAAGTTTACTAAAATTAGTAGTCCCTGACAAGTTTTACACGCAATAGCTCATTATTAAGCCACCCTGTAAGAGTTGGATGTATTCTGAACTGAAAGGAGGAAAGAAAACATGAAATGCATCTGATTATCCTGGAGATTTCCATTAAAAGGGTTCAGTAAAAATTGTACATATATCATGATAAAAAGAGCAATACGTAAGAACATGAATTGTCGATTCTCCCTCTCCAGATTCACAGAAACATTTAGGTTGACAATAGGGGACGTACAGCCCCTTGTATTTCAAAAATATAAGAATTGCTTTGCTCTTCCAGTCCAGCAAGTCTGTCGTTCTTTTCTCTAACAAGTAAAGTGCTGTATCCAGTTGCCCTGTCTTTTCAGTTAAGGCGGGTCTTTGGGAAAGGTGTGCCTGCGTTCCCTCCAAAATTCTACCTCGCAATGACGAAGTCAATGGCTGATGAAAGGAGAGCTCAACTTGAACAATATCTACAGAATGGTACCGTGAATCCTTAATACACACACACACACACACGTCAATAGTGGTTCATGACACATGGTGCAAATGTAAATTTTATACATGATTTCATTGGATCATAAACCGTTAGATGGTATCTCATCTGTTCTCATGGGCTGAGCATGTTTATTTAGCCCCAAACTATTTATTACAGATGCTGGTCTGTCTTGTTCTTTAAAACCTCCACTAAATAAAGGCTGCACAGTATTGTTATTTCCTCATATTAGCCAATGGCCTTCAGGCCAACTTTCTAAAAGCACCACCACTACAATTCAAATTGCTATATCTATCTATCTATCTATCTATCTATCTATCTATATAATATGAGTTGCATCTGATGCGGTGCACAAGAAAGAGGATCCCCCTGTTTTTTCCTCACCCATTATAGTCATCAATTGGGGACTCTCAGGAAAGGCATAGGATGGATGCAGCAAGAGGGAAGATTGGGGGAAATTGGGTGGAAGCAGCTTGCCTGAATGGACTCTCTTACCCAGGTGGCGCTGTGGGTTAAAGCCTCAGCGCCTAGGGCTTGCCGATCGAAAGGTCGGCGGTTCGAATCCCTGCGGCGGGGTGCGCTCCCGCTGCTCGGTCCCAGCGCCTGCCAACCTAGCAGTTCGAAAGCACCTCCGGGTGCAAGTAGATAAATAGGGACCGCTTACCAGCGGGAAGGTAAACGGCGTTTCCGTGTGCGGCTCTGGCTCGCCAGAGCAGCGCTGTCACGCTGGCCACGTGACCCGGAAGTGTCTCCGGACAGCGCTGGCCCCTGGCCTCTTAAGTGAGATGGGCGCACAACCCCAGAGTCTGTCAAGACTGGCCCGTACGGGCAGGGGTACCTTTACCTTTACCTTACCCTTGGGCAGGGGGAACAGGAGGGACGGGGGGGGGGGTAGGAAATGCCCCCTGTTTGAGCTTCATTGGATACAGTGTGGTTGTAGCGGTTAAGAGTTTTAGACCAGGAGACCAGGGTTCAAAACCCCACTTGGCTGTGAAGCTCACTGGGTGACCTTGGGCCAGTCACTGCCTCTCAGCCTAACAAGGTAGTTGTGGGGATTAAATGAGAATTCATTTATGCCACCTTGAGCTCCTTGGAGAAAAAGATGGGATATAAACATTAAATAATACATTAAAAAAAACCAGTACCTAAATTAAATCTATTTTCCTGAATCCTTCCTTAATAATGAAAGGGTGAGGAGAAAATGCGGTCATCTAAAGCATCACTGTGTATATTGATTTATAAGACTTCTCATCAGGAGCTTATGAAATGTGATGATCATTACTCCTGAAAGCCATTCTACACAATCCTTTCTGGATCCTCCAATGTGCTATTTAAAAAAATCCACATTCAATTATACAAACTTAATAATTATTTTCTACCATGTTTGTCTTGAATATGCATGTACTTTCCTCAGATCTATATTGTTAGTTTCCCTTTCAATCGTAAAATGACTGAAAGCTTACATATATAGATAATCCTTTAAGCTGTCGGTCCTGATTTTTGTGCTTTTGTTTTTCAGTGTCGATCGATCCTAGTATTACGAACAGTGATGTCTTTATTAGTTTCTTTAGGAAATTGCAGCAGGTAAACTCTAGTCTTTCACAGAAAACCTATTGGAAAAAGTGCTTGCCTTGTGCTCTCTGCACCTTATTCTGTCTTAAAACGAACTGAAAAATCAACTTGTTTTTAGAAAGTAACAAATGGGCGCTGGCACAAAATACCATAGTGTGAACTTCTCTTTGTTAGGAAGCCATGACCATATCCAGGGGACTCCGTTCCATTCATCCTTCCCTCTGAGTTTTCCTTCCTCTCCTTCTATTCCACGCCCAATGAGCCACCATTCCACGCCCAATGAGCATGCTCAGTTCTCCTTGCAATGTTTTGGTCCACCCCCTTCCCCTTAGGGCCCACCCCCCACTTTCTTTCTTTTTTTGTATTTCTGCAAACCTTAAGGGTTCCCTCAAGGCTGCTCCTGCCTCCTCCTCCTCCTCCTTGGATGGTGGCATTTTGGCCTGCACTTTGAGTTTGATATTAGTGTGCAGGATAAATAGATCCTTACTGCTTAACTTTGCCTACTTTGCTGCATTAACTTCCAAGTTGGCAATAGTTTCAATCTGATATAAGCTGATCTGTTTAAAAGTTAATGTTATTCTCATGCCCCTAATGTTTTTGGTTGTTTTTTTTAAGTGTGGCAAAAGGGTTTGCTTATGTTATGTATGTATGTATGTATGTAAGTATGTATGTATGTATGTATGTATGTATTTATTTATTTACTTACTTACTTACTTACTTACGGTCACTAGATGATTCCCAGAAAACTCTCTGAGCACTTTTTTTAAAAAAGAAAGCATGCTCCTTGGGACTTGGCTTCAAGAAAATAGCTTTGGGTTATGTCGGGACAAGAAACGATAAGTGTGTTGATGTGAAGATGTCAACATCTCTTTATCTTGTAATGGTGGCGACAGCTGCAGTCTGGCACGTACTTCAGAGTGTTGCAACTTGAACTTCTAGCCTCTCTGCCTATATTCTCCTTAGTAGAAACAGTGTAAATATGCTTATGCTCATGGAGGTGCAGTGTCCTAAGGCCTTGCAAGTTTGGAATGGTGATAGCAGAGTTTAGTTTCAGTAATTTTATCAATATTTTATGGCCTTCAGTTAAAATAATACCATTTAAGTAACGCAGACAGCAAGGACATTTAAATGATGTGACAAGAGTTCATTTTATTAGTATGGCATAAGCTTTCGTGGACTAGAGCCCACTTCAGTCAGATGCATGAAGTGTTATATTCAAGGCAGCGCCAGATCACCTACTTATTAAGTACTGATCTTGGTTTGCTTGTACAAAACTTAAAATTATGTCCAGTCTTCATTCAGCTTTCATTCCTATTTGCTTGCAAGCTGTCCTTGTATCTTCTCGTTAATAATTTTTTCATTCCGTACATTCAATGCATTTCCCCATCACTTTCCAAACTGCAAAAAGCCAGGTGTTGGTTGTTTTTTAAACTGCATTTATTGCATAACAGAGAATTGCAGCCCTCCAGATGTCATTGGGAATACAATACCAACTATATCCCTAACCGTAGGCCATGTTGGCTAGGGCTGATGGGATTTGGAATCAAATAACATCTGGAGATCCATAGTTCCTCATTCCTGCTCTAAGGGGACAGTCATTTAATCTCCTTTAAGTGCACAAACCCAACGTTTTGGGATGCACTTGAATTGATGACATAAGTGATAGCATAAGTCCTCTAAGATTTAATTAAATGTAGTAGGAGATGAAAACAGTGTCCTTACCTTGTTCGTGTCCAAACAAATAGAATCAAATTTCATTATTGCTTTCAGCTTAGCAGTTTTGTACTGGAGCACACAACCCCCCCAACATACTTTAATATTCTGTTGGAGAGAGCACATTTCAGGCCTGCAGCAGTGTACCCATGTTGTATATGGTTTCCAAATAAAGTAACTCAGGTTCTTACTACTTTGTGTAGTAGTTCATGAACATCACAAATGTCAGATTGTACTTTATGCAAGCTGTTCTCATGCCCAACCCAGAGCTTTTGTCCAGGAATGTGATCCGTGCATGAGAAGAGCCATGCAATAGAATGCCTAGTTAGCATTCCTTCCACCAAATGTCTGTAGGCTAGCTAGTGCTGCATTATGATGCCAGACACATAGCCTAAATCTCAATATGTCATTTTTTTCAATAGGAGAGATGATTTATGGGAAGGATCATAAATTATGTGTGAACAGCAAGTGTCCATTGTATTTCACTATGTACTTGTAAGTGCATTTATAAAACAGCAATTGAAGGCTAAGTAAACATTGTCCAAGCATGAAATATTCTAAGCAAATAGCTTTTAATAGAGATGTTCTGATACTCAGTGCTGTTTTCTTGCAAAACATTTTATAGAGGATCTAGGGCCTTTCTGGATGGCCTGTAACAAGAGGAGCTGTAAAACGGCTGAGCAAACGTTTTCCTCCCCTCTGTAGAATTTCTACTGGTACAGCATGACCCGAGAACATCCTCTAATTTATTTGTTTTAAGTTGCTGCATAAATGTAGTGGCAATATTTAGCACATGATTTCCCTCCTAGGATTTTTCAGTATTAACACTTGCATGAAAAATCCTTAAAACAAAATAAAAAAATTCCTTCCAGTAGCACCTTAAAGACCAAGGTGTTTAAGGTGCTACTGGAAGGAATTTTTTTATTTTGTTTTGACTATGGCAGACCAACACGGCTACCTATCCGTAAATGAAAAATCCTTGTAAGTGAGACTGTACAGTAGAAGTGACTATTGGTGTGAATTTGATGGTGTAGTGGAAGGGCAAAAAAGGAATATAGTGTGATATTCTAAGCACAGAGCTCGGTGAAGAGGTTTGCTGGTGAATGGGCTGTGAGCATGGCAACACAGATTCAAGCATTCTTCATTTTATGTGTCCACTCTGGATGGGTTGAGGACATCTTTGGCAGTGAAACAGGGCTCTCTTCCTTCAACATCTCCAAGACCGTAGAATGGTGAGGTACTTAGAATCATAGAATCACAGAATTGTGCTGTTGGAATGGACCATGAGGGTCATCTAGCCCAACGTCCTGCAACATAGGACTCTTTTGCCCAGTGTGGGGCCCAGACCCACAACCCAGAGATTAAGAGTCTCATGTTCTATAGACACATGCATTGGATTGAATTCATGCCATTTTGCATTCAAAACGTGCTCTACCACTGAGCTACAGCCCATTCCCCATGAGCAGAGCAAACTCAGGGAGATAAGCAGTGGATGGTGGAAGACTTTTGTAAGAAATTGGACACCATTGTTACAGTTCTGAGTTTAAGCATCAACTGAATCTGCTGTCATCATTTCTGGTTTAACCCCAAGTGCACTTTGCCACAGGTTACTTCAAGTTCTGCCCATAATGGGGAGAAGGGGGAAATGAATAATCCAGCAGTAACTGGCTTGGAGATTAACACTCTTAACACTGGCAAAAAAGTAAGGTTCTTTTTTAGCAGTGTGCTAAATGCTTGTTTAATGGATGTGTGAGGGTCGTGATGATGCCACCTTGTCGGCTAGACCTGAATAGAACTAGCATTGGATACAACCCTTTGGTACAGACTAAGGCTGTAATCCAAAGCACATCTTGTAGAAAGTAAACTACTTTGAAAGCAATGAGATAGGTGAAGGAGAAGCTGCCACCTTTCACTCCTTAATGCTCATAATTAGTTCTAAAAATAGTTGTTGCTTCGTGTCATCATGAAGAGAGATAAGAAGTTTGTGTGTGTGTTTGTAACTAAATGCCTAGGGTCCACAACTATATTTTATTGCAGCGCTGTCGTTTGATTTAAGGTATAACTTTAATCAATTAGTTATAATTAATCAAATCTGCATAAACTTGTATATGAGCAGGTGCAATTCAGAAGAAAATAGTGTTTTTCAGATGCTTGCATTGCTGTGTCACAGCAGACCATATCAGAAGAGATATTGCCTCCGCTCTCAGAAGGGCTTGGATCTATAAGCATTTAGATTAAAAATAAACAGTTTAATTGTTGCACTTCTTTAACTGATTAAAAAAAATAAAATTTACATAATCAGTTAATCAACTAAGTGCTGCAGACTTCAACATCTGCTTTTTTAATCTTACCAAAGCCAGTTGACCATTTTTACTATTTTGGGGATCAAAAACAGGGATAGAAAACATGTTGCCCTTCAGATATTTTGGACTACAACTCCCTTCAGCCCTGACCACTGACCATCCATTTCTGACCTAGTTTGCTTAACGACCCACCGTATTTTTTTCCTGTAGTGAAGAAGCTGAAATATTCGCTTTCAGATGCAAGGACCACATATATAGGCACTCCAATCCCATGTTTTCATGTCTTGCAGGATACATTTAAAATACAAACCCAACAATCATTTCTGGATGTTTATCTTGCTGATGGACGGTATCTCAGAATTGATATTCAGACATCAGATACTGCTGAAAGAGTGCTAGAGGCAAGTAATTTTTAAATGTTCTTTACAGTATCTCATAGGAACCAATTCACAAGCATGTTAAGCAATACGTTGCTGTTGTGTCTGTCCGGATATTTCAACCAAAGTACTAGCTTAAAAAGACACTTATTTCTTGGTGGCCAAGCCCAAATGAAATGGAGCAATTTGGACTGAACTAGTGATTTCTGGCACAAAGAACCAGTACAAACACACCCATAGATAGAATCAGTGAGGCAGATATGTAAGAGCCTTTTAAAACTCATTTTTCATGATGAACCGTTATGAAGAATGTGAAAACTTGCAATATTTCTATTTCATCTCTCTAAACCTCTGTGGGGAAACAGAAACAGATTTATTTGTTGCATTTTTCTAATCCACCCTGATACAAAAGCCATTTCAAAATATTGTCTTAAACAACGTAACTTATTTGTAATCTTAATGGGAAAGTACCTCTCTTTTCTCCCCACCCCCCTTCCAGGTTGTATCGTACAAGATTGAGCTTTCAAGAGAATTAATAGGCTATTTCAGCTTGTTCCTTATTCAAGATCACAACAATGGGGAGCTGTCTGGTAAGAGGTGCATTGTTTAGTATACTAGACATTGCATTCACATTCCTTTCTATTTGTGCAATGTGGAAAGGCTTTATGGGTGATGGCTGTGTAGAAGCAACGTTTTGGCTGAACTCTGGTTTTTCCTCTTTGTTTTTGGTTGACTTTAAAACCTAAAGCAAAGCCTATATGTTGCATGGAGAGAAACCTTTTATCATATCATAAAAATGCAAGAACCTTTGGTTTGCTTTTGCTGGAAAAATACCCTTTTTATTTTTCTCCTTTTTAAGTTGGAAGAGGTTGGGGTTACTTCACAAGTTGTGTGTTTCGCAAGCACATATTAAAATGCATTGCATGAAGGAGACAAATGTGTGCTTTAAAAGATGTATATTAAAAAAAGTCAACTTTTTAAAAAAGTGTTTCAAAAATTACCTCCCCCCTTTCTTCTCCCTCACCTCTAGTATTGAAAAAACTGGCAGAATTTGAACTTCCCTATGTGAGTCTTCAGAGCATGAAAGAATCGCCTTGTAAGATTGGGATCAGAAAGTGGTAAGCAAGGAGGATGAAGAAGCGGATTTAGCAAGATGTATTAAAATGTATATACAGTGGTACCTTGGGTTAAGAACTTAATGCGTTCCGGAGGTCCGTACTTAACCTGAAACTGTTCTTAACCTGAAACACCACTTTAGCTAATGGGGCCTCCCGCTCCCGCTGCGCCGCCGGAGCACGATTTCTGTTCTTACCCTGAAGCAAAGTTCTTAACCTGAAGCACTATTTCTGGGTTCGCGGAGTCTGTAACCTGAAGCGTATGTAACCTGAAGTGTATGTAACCCAAGGTACCACTGTATATGCTGGAGGAAGGGCAGAAATACAGTATTTCAGTAGTAGTTCTCATTGTAGATATTTCACTGGATCAGTGGCTTTGTTTCGTTTAAACTTTCCACTTCCCTCTCCCTGTTGGGCAGGTACATGGACCCATCCCTTGATAAAATGCTTATGAACTGCAGAACTTCAGTGAACTTACTTTATATACAGGTAAGGTTTTTTCATGTGCAGGTGAGTTCCTTTTAGAAAAGCACTACTCCTGAAATACTATTATGAAAAGAAACTGACTTCTTGTGTTTAAAAGTAGGCATTCATGAACAAGCAGAGCTTCTTAACTCCCATCCATCAACGCTACCTGATGTATAATAACAAATAGGTGTTCCCAAAGAGTAGGCTGGCCCAACCAGATGTAAGAGTGATAGATCTGGGTTTAAAACACATCACAGGGGGTTGTTCATAGCAAAAGGTCTGTAAATATTCCTCATAGATTACTTCCTCGTGGCTTCTTTCTCTCCCTCCCAGGCATTAGAATATTACTGAAACCGATGTGAGCCTGGCTGGGAGGAAATGTAGGAATTTAAGAAACTTCCTTATACCAGGTCCATCTAGCTCAGTATGACCAACACTGACTGGCAGCTGCTGTAAGGTTTTCAGGCAGGAATTCATCCTAGCCCTGCCTGGAGAACACTGTGGATTGAACCCATGACCTTTGGCATGCAAAACATGTGCTCTACCACTGAGCTACAGCCCATTGCTCATGAGGAGAGCAACCTCAGGGAGATAAGCAGTGGGTGGCGGAAGACTTGAACCACTCATCACCTCTGTGTACCCCATTTGTTGTTTAAAATCGTACAGTTGTCACAGATCTGAGTTTAAGCATCAGCTGAATCTGCTGCCATCATCTATGGTTTAACCCCAAGTGAACTTTGCCACAGGTCACTTCAAGATCTGCCCATAATGTGGGGAAGGGAGGAAATGGGTAATTCAGCAGTAACTGGTTTAGAGATTAGCACTCTAATACTTGCCCCCCCAAAAAGGTAAGGGTTTTTAGCACCATGCTAAATGCTTGCTTAATAGTTATGTGAGAGTCGTGATATGCCACCATGTTGGGTTGAAATGAAATAAATTGGTGCTTGCAATGCATGTTACAGCTGAGGGTTTTTTATGTCACAGTTCTATCATGAGAATTATTTGAGCTGCAGTAATGCAGACAGTTGAGCTAGCAACTGGGTAGCTGCTTGCAGCTTAGTAGTACCTGGTGGGCATAGTGGGACTCTAGGGTTGCAGGATGCTATTGCCACAATTTCTTTGCAAAGTCATGTTGATTGTGCTGCTTCAGAGAACTGTTCTCCCCCATTCTTGTGCCCCTTCTGCCATGTCAGAGGGACCTGATCCCACATGGATCAGCAGGACTGGCAATTTGAGGAGCTCATTGGTCTGGTGGTTTGGCTGCTGGACTCTTAAGTCAGGGAGAACAATGTATCGGGGACTTTAATACATACCTTTTTTTCTCTTTTTAAGGTTCAACAGGAAATGGAGAAGAACTGGATCAAGCCTACAGACGGACAGATGCAGAAGCTTCAAATGCTACAGAAAGCACCTAACAAAATGAAGGTAACACAGTGTTTTAACCTTTTCAGGGTGCATGCTGTGGTGCAAAGACACCAGAGAGAGCATCTGCTTATAAAGGCTTGCTGTGTTCTTCAGCTCTGCCAAGGATTTTTTATTTTATTCTGTAAGCAAAAGAATCTTCTATCCTCTCCTTGTGTCTCATCCCACGCCAGTTTGCTCAAGCTGGACCCCAACAGAGTGGCTTGTCAGGGGTCTCAGGGAGAGATGAGGATGGGAAACTCTCTTTCTATTAATCCAAGCCCAGCTGCACAAAAAACGAGTCCCCATTTCACAAAATTTGTCCAGGTGTGTTAGATTCTGTTGATGTTGTTCGTGAAAATTAGCTGAGGCCCATCTACAGTTTGGAGGAGCATTAACTTCCCATGCATATTACAAATCATGTGTTAGGAAGGAAGGAAGACGAGCTCTCTTGCCTGCATCAAAGCTATTGCAAAGGTTGCTCTCTGGCAAACCGAGACCAGCTTCTACCCATTTGCCTTTTTCTTTAAGCTCTTCCTGCAGAGCCAGGAGATGAAATGTGAGATTGGATTAGAGAGGGGAAAGAGCAGACCTAGAGACCCAGACCCCTTCTGATCTTTCAACCCCAGCATACTCTGTATTAGCATCTCCAGCTCTGCCTCCATAGACAGAATGCCTGCTGCGGTATTTAATTATTTCGTGGGTGAAAATGCAGTTTGTTATAAGCATACAAAGAGAGGCAACAGAGAAATAATAAGCCAGTTTTGCAGAATTTCCTGTAGCATTTGTACAATGACAAACTTCTAGACATGCAAAGCAGGAGTATAGCCTGCAGATCACTTGCTACAAGATTAGAACAACTCCTATAGAGTGCTCCAGATTTAAATGGATGAGGCCTGGAGACTTGCTGCAATCAACACTGCTCATGTAGAATTTTTCTCGCACAAGTGGACTTCCCCTTCCTCCTCTTCTCCCTGTGCACCTCAAAATGCGCTCTGGGGGATCTTCCAACCCCCTGGAGCAGATTTTGAGGGTGCACAGCTGGCTGCAGAAGTTCCATAGTGCTAGCAGAACCACAGTGTTGAGTTCTGCCTTTCTTCTCACGTTCCAGTTTCTTTAAGCTACTCGAAGACTTTGGAAAGGAATTACTGATAAAAGCTAATAGTGTCAGGTATTCCATCTGCACTGCCATACACATTTTTTCCAGTGTGTTAATCATCCCCGCCTGGCATTGACATGTATATTCTCAAATGAGCACTGGGATAATTCCTGCATTGATTTTATATGTGAGACGTGGCCCACAGTATGTTTGAGGGGGCGGGGGCTTATCCACATAACAACAGAGTCCTTGGCTTTCGGTCCCTTGCTGAAGTTGCTAGCCCTCAGTACCTTCCTGCATCATGTGGTACAGTATATAACCCACTGTTGTCCTCCAGTTTCTGTTTCTCTTGCACAGTTTTTAGAGCTGGCTCGGGAGGTCCAGCACTACGGATACATTAAGCTCGCTCCTTGCTCCTGTGACTATCCTGAAGCAGGCTGTACTGCTGCTATTCATGTGGGGAATAATGAGATTAGCTGCTGCATAAAGTTGCCTAGCAACCAGATCAAAGAGGTCAGCTTCAAGATCAACAGGGTGAGGTGCTGGCAGGTCACATTTCTAGTAAGTACCTTGTGAGCAACTTCACTACTTAACCACGTTGTTTAATGCTAACTTTCTTGTACTGGATTTCCTTTAAACTTGAGTCTCATGAGAAAAAAAATCCTAAATGAGAGGCCCTGCCTTGTAAGCAATAACACAAATTCTTAGTTTAGATTGCCTTTATGCACCTTTCTTGCTGCACATACACATATTAGGAAGAAGTTGTTCATTGTTAACATTCTGTGTTCCAAATATCATTCAACGGTAGACTAAGTTGATACTTCTGCAGTCTTGCCTTACCTCAGATTTCTCTAAGCACTCTCCTCTGACCTAGGAGAAAGTGATAGCTGCATGTAGAAAACAGGGGATGAAAGTTCTGCTGAGAGTGAACCCATTGAAGTTAGTGGGCATTTCTAACTTGCATACAACAATTTTAGTGGGTCTTCTCTAAAAAAACCAACATTGGAGATATCCTCTGAATACTAGTGTAGCGTAATGACTAGGCATCAGTATAGACTGGAGGACCTCTTGACTAATATTACTGCATCGTTTTTTTAAAACTACTTAGGGATCTGTTACAGGCCAAGGCCTTGACCAATTCCTGGAGCTCAGGTTTGAGTACAATGATTCTGACACCTGGAGATGGATTGCCTTTAACACAAAGCAGGTTTGTATCACATAATACAAACGTATAAAGTACATAAAAGGAGAAGCCTGAAGAGTGAACAACCATGTACTGTGTGCCTGCTGAAACTGCAGCACCAAAGTTCAGAGGGGATTGTTTCTTAGCAGTTAGAGACCCACTTTAAAGGTGCATTTCCCAATGGAGGAAATCCCAGTCCATCTGATCCCAGTGGTGCTTTCTGCCCAGGGAGCCCTGCTTGCAGTGGAATAATCTGGAGCTCACTTCAAGCTCCTGACCATTTATTTGTAGCCATAGACATACCTCCCTCACACCTGACGTCACATCAGGTATGGCAGGTGGGTGTGGTTTGTGGGTAATAATAGCCTTACAGGGCAAATTGGTACTCGTATAAGGCCTAATTAGGTCTGTGGGCCAGAAGTTTCCCACCCCTGACCTAACCCTTGCAGGCAACAGCTCAGCAAGGCCTTACCCGGACATCTTCCTCCATTTTGCTAATGTCAGGGGTTGAAGTTGGCACACTATAGATGCAAAGGATGTGCTTTTACAGCTAAGCTGTGTTCATCCCCTTGCTTTCTTCCACCTAGTATTAAATATAAAGGAAAAAAAAGTTGCCTTATATCTGTTACTTATGGATGACAATTCACAAGAGACAATATCCCCCGGGCATTACTGTTCTATGTTTAGGTTCACATCAGGAAAGGCTTGTTCAGGTTTACTTTCCTGAGTAAATTGAATGATATGGCTAGCGGACTGCAATCGGATAGATTAAGCTGGGAGTAAAAAAACATTCGAACCACAGAGCAAGGCTGATGTACTCTGGAAAGCAGCAATTCTGCATATAAAGTATTTTGTTACTTAAAATCAAAATGTAATATTTATCTCACGTCTAGGCATTTCTCCTAAGCAGCTGCTTAAAAAAGATAATATCGGAGCAGCTGATGACAGCAACCAAAGGTGATCAAGAAATGGTGAGCAATGTTTGACAATCGAGTTTGCCTGACTGTTGATGTGAGGTTCTTGGCTCCTTTGCTCCTGCACGGTGGAGGCCGGGTGATTAGAGCGACTGGGATATTGCCTCACCAAACTCAGCCAGCCCCTACCGGCCTTACTTACAGCCAGTCAGAAAGTGGCTCTGCCTGCTGTTGGCTTGGGCCTGCTGTTGGTCTCCCTGCCTTTTGTCTTGCCAGCCTCGCTGGGCACCAGCCTATACTGGCTCCAGAGATCCTCACTTGACCCACCCTATGGCTGAAATCATATACAGGCTTAAGAGCAAATCCTACTGAGTTCAATGGAACTAGAAAGTACTTCCAAGTAAACATGCATATGGAATCAAGATGCATACTTTCCATTTTGTAAATGGGAGGCCAAGGAACCTAGTGAGAGTGAAGTTTGATCAACATTTGATCATCAACCTATAGAATGACACATCCTCTTGGATAAGGTTCATAAATCATATTCAGGGCAACTTTAGCAATGTTTTTTTTTCCAGTAGGGGTGAGTATTGTCTGGTATCTGTAGATTCTAGGCTCACCACAGAAATTGGTTCATTGCTTAAAGGAAAAAACCAAAAAAAACCCCAAACCCACTGCATTCATTCATTTCTCCACATATAAATGCCACTGGTGCTTGATATAAATGGAAATCATGTTCACAAGGTCAAAGAGAAATGTGATTAAAATTGCTGATACTATAGTGCATTTGCCAGTGTCTCCCCGTGTGAATACACTTGAGTTACATGCTGCCTGCCTCTGTGTTTATCTTTCTGCCTAGCAATGATCTTTACATTTTATCATTTTTATTACATTTTATCTGTTTTAGCAGATTGAACTTCCTGAACCAGGTAAAGCTAAGAAACCAAGCATCCATCCAAGTCAGGTTTGTGAATTAAATGACATAAACTTGGGTGGAGACCTGAGGGGCTGGGATGGGAAAGGAGATGACTAGGGTCCCTAATGCAAGTTGCTGTTCTCTCCTCCTAACCTTGCCACACACACACACACACACACACAATCTTCAATAAGGGGATGGTGACGCTGACATGCCTTTCCTGGTGGTTGTGAGGATTACTGAGCTTATTATCGGAAGTGTTTTGTACACGTCATAGTGCCATATAAACAGTTATTATCACTGCGTCATAGAGGCTGCCTTCTTATGTCAGTTCAGTACAATTGCTGCATTACTATAACTATAATACCTGTTGGAAAGCCTTCTGCAACCTGGTGCCCTCCAGATATTTTGAACTATGACTCACATCTGCCCCAGCCAGTATAGGCTGCCAAAACATCTGCAAGCACTAGGTTGGAGAAAGCAGGATCAAAAACCTTGATAGTTGCTCGCTTTCACAAATCTTTTCTTTCCTGTTACGTATCATTAGCATAGCCACTGGTGGTAGTCCCCAACACACAGTTAGGTGGTGTTCTACTGGTGTGTGTTTCATGTATTATTGACTGGAGGGTTTTTTTTTTTTTTTTGGATCTCTTGGTGTAACATATCCTGTATTTGATTCTGTGCAGATATTTCATGCTGGTTTTAAGCCAAGAAAAAAACTGAACGCTAGTAGACCAAATGAGGATGACTGCGTGTTTGAGAAAATACGCGAAGAAGACTTGTGACCTGCACTTCAGCTGCTGCTGCCTCTAGGGTTTTTTTTAATGAGGAATAGCAAACTTATCACAGCAGTTGTCCTCTGTTTAATAGCAGTCTACATTTTCTAACTCCTCGTGTATTTTTGTTCTTGAGGTTTTTTTAAAAAAATCAGCTGCTCCTGGGAACCAGAATTTGTTATAACGGGGAAGACTGTAAATATTTTGCACATATATTTCATTTTATTATAAAAAATGTACAGGACCTTTTAAAAAAATGGGAAACATTGCATATCTTGGATCAAAGTAACACCTTTTAAAGTCTTTGACATTAAGCTGTTAATCTTTGGCCTCTGGAATGTTTACCATTGTTCTGTTCCACGGATACAAACTGTCTCCCCACAGGTCTTCAGCTTAATGATAAATTACACAATGCCACTGAATTTGTGGTAAGGTCTTCCTATGTACAAAGTACATCATCTTACAATGATCCCTACTTCCCTCCAGTACCTGTTTAAATGCAGACATGTTTTTGATTATCTCCACCCGTTCCTGCATCCCAACTGTGCACTGACTACTGGAATAATTACCCTCAGGACTGTTAGGAATGCTCCAGTTTTAATTACTCCAACATATTACAATTTTGGTCTCTTTTTGTTGTTGTTAACCTACTATGTTTTGTATGAGTGTTTTTTTAAAAAAAATATGCAAGGTGGGAGATAACTGTGGTGAACAACCTGTGATTATGTTAAATATAAGCACTGTGAAATTATTATAAATGTTGTTATTTCTTTCCCCCCCCAAAAAAAAACACTTCTTAAAAAGCTGAAAATACTGTGGACACCAGGTGTCACTACTACAACTCCCATAATCCCTGGTTATTGGCACCAGATTGGGGAAGGCTACATTAGATCATCCTTTGTCCCCCCACTGCTCAATAGTCGCCTGAGTTTGTCAACTAGTGGAGATGCAAAGTTGGAAAAAAAGTTGCCTTATGGGCTAATAGAATCATAGAATTGTGGCGTTGAATAGGATCCAACGGCATCTAGTCCAGTCCCCTGCAACGAGGCACCTCAACACATGGCCTGGATGGCTCAGTTTGTTAGTGTGGTGCTGATAACGCCAAGGTTGCAGGTTTGATCCCTGTATGGAGCAGCTGCATATTCCTGCATTGCGGGGGGTCGGGCTGGATGACACTCGGGGTCCCTTCAAACTCTAAAATTACACGATTCTATCCAGTTTTTGAAATCATATTGGCCCCTGCTGAGGCAACATGGTCTTGTGTTAGACAACCAGTGTGGATGCTAGGGGCAGGTGAAACATCCTTTGGGAAGTGCTAGAAGATGTATGGAGTCAGGCACTGGTCCATCTACACTGGAAAACACCCCTTTTGCAATCCTACCAGGAGATCGAACCTGCAATACAGTGGACGCTCGGGTTGTGAACGTGATCCATGCAGGATGCGTCTGCGCACATGTGGGTTGCGATTTGGTGCTTCTGCGCAATCGCAAAGTGTGATTTAGCGCTTCTGCGCATGCGTGACTGCCAAAACCCAGAGGTAACCTGTTCCGGTACTTCCAGGTTTTGGCGGTCCGTAACCCGAAAAAGAGGGATGCAGGTGATCAGACTAGGACTTGCCGATCAGAAGGTTGGTGGTTCGAATCCCCGCGATGGGGTGAGCTCCTGTTGCTTGGTCCCAGCTCCTGCCAACCTACAAGTTTGAAAGCACGTCAAAGTGCAAGTAGATAAATAGATGCCACTCCGGCAGGAAGGTAAACGGTGTTTCCGTGCACGGCTCAGTCATGCTGGCCACATGACCCAGAAGCCATATGCCAGCTCCTTTGGCCAATAAAGCGAGATGAGCGCCACAACCCCAGAGTCGTCCTCGACTGGACCTAACAGTCAGGGGTCCCTTTACCCCGAAAAAAAAACACAACCTGAAGTGTCTGTAACCCGAGGTATGACTGTACCTGCGAAGCATGTTATCTATCACCGAGCTAATCTTGCTTCTCACTAGACACAGCGGGGGGGGGGGGCGTGTTCTGCTGATGCATAACGTTTCTACACCAGCCAGCCCGCCAGGGGCGCTGCTGGATCGATCTCGCTTTGCCCGACGCTCTATCATCTCTCTGCTCCACGTCATTTCGCTCCCTGAGCCAGGCAGCGCTGAAAACCCAAAGCGGCTGTAGTCTCAGCTGTTTTTGCATACATAGTAATGGTCTTCAATCGACGCTCCAAGAATCCATGTAACCTGCAGAGCGGGAGTCATTGGGAATACAGCACACAGAAACCAATGTGGTACCCAGAATAAGGCAGACTAGTTAAAGAAGCTCGTTTCGTTGATTTTTTATTTTTAATTAAGCATGCCTGCTGTCTCTGAGTGTGTATCTCACACAAACATAGGGCAGGGCAGGGGAATTGGACAAATACGGCAACACTCCTTTTTTCAGGGTTAATTTAAAACCATTCTGCGTGCAGAAATAAAATGTTCCAGTAACAAACCCCATGGCAGCTGGACAGACTTTAATCCCCAAGAAACCAACTACAGTACCCTTCCCTTAAAACACACCCTAGAAATGTGTGTGTGTTTCTTTAACTACATACATAAAATAAACTCAAGAAGCCATGGGGGGCTTATTCTCATCAAATTGGCAAAATAACGTGGTGGAAGTGAGCAACCTATTCTGCCTTGGTCAGACCCCAGCGGGAATACTGTGTCCAGTTCTAGGCACCACAATTTAAGAGGAATATTGACCATAGCTGTCAACTTTCCCCTTTTTTAAAGGGAAATCCTATTATTCCGAATATGATTTCTCTTTAAAAAGGGGGAAAGTTGACTGACAGCTATGGTATTGACAAGCCGGAACATGTGCAGAGGAGAGCGAGCAAGACGATAAAGGGTCAGGAAAGCAAGTCTTATGAGTGCTTGTAGAAGCTGTGTATGTTTAGCCTGGAGAAGAAGAGACGAAGAGGAGATATGATAACCATCTCCCAATATCAGGCACCCCCAAACTCGTCCCTCCAGATGTTTTTGGGACCACAATTCCCACCATCCCTGACCACTGGTCCTGTTAGCTAGGGATGATGGGAGTTGTAGTCCCAAAACAGGGCCGGGTTGGGGGTTGCCTGCCCTATATATAGAAAGAACCGTCACAGGGAAGTTGGGAGCAAGCTTGTTTTCTCCTGTTCCGACAATGGAAGGCGGCGGAGGTTTTTAAGCAGAGATTGGATGGCCATCCTGCACGGATGCTTTAGCTGAGATTCCTGCCTTGCAAAGGGGGGTCGGACTAGAAGACCCTCGAGGTCCTTTCCAGCTCTGCAGTTCCGTTCCTCCTCTTCAAAGCATTGCATCAGAAAGGCTTTCCTTCCTTCCAGCGCCAGCAATTGATCCCAAAGCGCTTGCCCCCCCCCGCCCCCTCCTGAGAGGAGAGTTCCGTGAACTGCAACCGGGAACCGGAAGAGAGAGGCGAGGTCGGGCTCCCTTTCGCGAGGGCGTCTCTACCTCTTTGTCGCAACCGGGGCCTGGTTTCTGGCGGTTGGGCGCAGGCAGCTGACGACGCCCGTCGAGAGCGAGGTAGGGGCGAAGGAGCGGGGGCTGGGGCGAGGCAGCGCCGGCCTTCTCGGTGGGCCGCAGCCGGGGGCGAAGGAAGGAAGCGGTGCTTTGTTGCCCGGCCCTTGAGCGTTGGCGGCCGTGAGGGGAAGGCGGGGAAGAATTGCCACAGAATTGCTGAGGGACTCCAGCCTGGGGGGGCGGGGGGGGGGGCGGGGAGCAAGCAGTGCCGCATCCGCGGAAGGAGGTATTGTGGGGATGGGCTGTCCCGTGTCATCCCTACAGGTGGCGGGTTCGGGGCGTGGCCCAAACCTGGCACCGCCCCCTTTTAGAGTTTGCAGCGACGCGCGGGAATTCAACAGGTGAAGGGCCGGATTTAAGTTTGATGAGGCCCTGAGTTGCTGAAGTTAATGGGGCCCTTTATATGTCCAGCTGTTCTTTGTCAACGACAAATTGTCGCTGTTGTTTTGTGTTGAATGTATGCTCTATGGTCATTTTTTTTTTTAATAATTTTTTATTGCATTTTTCACAAAAAAGAACAAAAAAGCAAATTTTCACAAACATTACAAAAGAAAAAGAAAACATAGACAAAAAAAGAAGAGAAAAAAAGGAGATTTTAACATAAAAAAACCTCACTTTCCAATTATAACCTTCAAAACCTTATTTTCCTTACTTCCACCCGCCTCCTGATCTTGTATTCTATGTGATAATTAGTTCAGCAAGCTCAATCTTTGTTCATTTTGATTCTTGATCCCTCCCTTTGTGCTCTTATTTAACTCAGTAACTAGAACCCCTTCTTTTCCTTTTCAATGTCCTCAACATTCAAAGATTTTACAGTGTTTTTGTAGGTAGACTTTAAACTTCTTCCAGTCCTCTTCCACCTGCTCTTCTCCTTGATCTCGAATTCTGCCGGTCATTTCAGCCAGTTCCATATAGTCTATTACTTGCATCTGCCATTCTTCCAGGGTGGGTAGATCTTGCGTCTTCCAATGCTTTGCAATAAGTACTCTTGCTGCTGCTGTAGCATACATAAAAAAGGTTCTGTCCTTCTTTGGCACCAATTGGCCGACCATGCCCAAATGGTCATTTATGGACCTAACAGATATCTAAAGCCATATACACATAACAAAAGGCTAGCAGGTGGGGCTCATTATTTACATCATAGGAGCCTTTTGTTGTTGCTTAGTCGTGTCCGACTCTTCATGACCCCATGGACCAGAGCACGCCAGGCACTCCTGTCCTCCACTGCCTCCCGCAGTTTGGTCAAACTCATGCTAGTAGCTTCGAGAACACTGTCCAACCATATCGTCCTCTGTCATCCCCTTCTCCTTGTGCCCTCCATCTTTCCCAACATCAGGGTCTTTTCTAGGGAGCCTTCTCTTCTCATGAGGTGGCCAAAGTATTGGAGCCTCAGCTTCAGGATCTGTTCTTCCAGTGAGCACTCAGGGCTGATTTCCTTAAGAATGGATAGGTTTGATCTTCTTGCAGTCCATGGGACACTCAAGAGTCTCCTCCAGCACCAGAATTCAAAAGCATCAATTCTTCGGCAATTAGCCTTCTTTACGGTCCAACTCTCACTTCCCTACATCGCTACTGGGAAAACTACACAACACAAAACACTGTTGCTGTATGTAGGTCATAGCTGTCAACTTTTCCCTTTTCTTGTGAGGAATCCTATTCAGAATAAGGGAATTTCCCTTTTCAAAAAGGGGAATGTTGACAGCTATGATGTAGGCTTTATTTTATTTGTTTTTTATCTTATATTTTGTAAATGTCCATCCAGTTTTGTTTTGCTTTTAAATTTGGGGGGGGGGGCCAAGAGAGTGGGGCCCTAAGCTATAGTTTGTTTAGCTTCTATGGGAGAAGCAAGGATAAATTCGCCTTGCAGCTGTAAAAAAAACCAAGGCTTGAGTTTGTTTTGCTTATCAAAGAATGGTCGAGTTGGAAGGGACCATGAGGGTCTTCAAGTCTGACCCCCTTGCTGTGCAGGCCTAGGTGCCAACCCGTGGGGCTGAGGTCCCTTCGCCCACCCCCCACCCCCACTGCAGTAAAATATTTGAGGGGGCTGACCCCGCTCCCCACAAAGTTGATGGGCATTGCCATTCAAATGGTGTGTCATGTGATCGATTACGCAGGGCAGCCCTGCCCCCCCCCCCATGTTTTATTCAAGTTGGTAATACTTCAGGGTCACTTTCTCTTTCTTTCATTTCCTTTTCCATTACTGTCGCCTTTGAAAAGGCAAATTATATATTTAATGTATCTTATTTTGTGCAAGTGCAGGTCTGCACAAAAGAAGATGGTTGTTAAAAAAGGAAATGTATATGTGCTTTCAGCAACAACTAACTGCTGGGAAAAGGGCAGGCTGCATCCTTTCCTTTGGGCTGATGTAAACAAAATGAAAGTAGGGGTTTGTGGCAATAGATGGCACTCAGCCAAACGTCACGCCTAAAAAAAACCTAGTGATGTGAGGTGAGAATATTCTCCGGAGAGTATTCTCGAAAATGAGAATTTTCTCGAGAATATTCTCTGCTAGAAAATTCTCCGAAGAATATTCTCCACAAACTGTAAATTCTAATGTAAGAAGCAGTTTTACAACCCACATTTAAAAGATCTAGTAAATAATAAGTCAAGCTGTGATATTGCCAGTGTAAGTAATGAATAATGATTTTTTTGATTCAGTTACATTACTGGGCATTGTGTCATTCAACATTGGCAGTTCTGCAATGTGAGCTACAGAAAGTTTTTTGTTTTTTGTTTTTAGTTTTAAAAATGCTATTTAATTGGATGAACATTTGAATTCATATGTATTTCAACTATACCTAATAGCCTTTTTTCTATTTTGGTGTGACCTTATTCTTAGCAATTCTATACCCTTGGCCATACAGTGTGATTTATTTATTTTTTTACAGAAAGTAGCTTTAATGCTTTATACACTTAAGTACCTAGGGCCCTATACAATTATGTGTAACAGCATGTGAGGTGGCCTTGATTTAAACAGTTGATGTTTCTATATTTTTATTTAGTGCCAGTAACTGGTTTTTGCTGTGCCATTCAATGGTACAAGGTGCCATTTACCAGAGATTGACATATTGAAATATATTATCAAAAATGATAATATATTTAATATTAGGTAAAGGTAAAGGGACCCCTGACCATTAGGTCCAGTCGTGGACGACTCTGGGGTTGCGACGCTCACATGGTTTCTTTTTTATATGTATGCATATAGTTTTGTTTCTCAAGCTGTGTTTTAGTCACCAAAACAGTTATTAAGTGTTAGAGCTATCAGAACACAAAATAGGCTATTATTGAATGTACGTGTATTAAACCTTAACATGCCAATTGTATTTTTTGACTTGTCCTATAACATGTACATGTTCTAATGGAAGAATAAAATATGATTTAACTACTGAGTTTCCTTATACCAAAGCTTAACATGACAATTACTCCTTCCAGTAGCACCTTAAAGACCAACTAAGTTAGTTCTTGGTATGAGCTTTCGTGTGCATGCACACTTCTTCAGATACACTGAAACAGAAGTCACCAGACCCTTCTATATAGTGAGAAGGTGGGGAGGGGTATTACTCAGAAGGGTGGTGGGATTGGGTGATAGGCAGATAGCTGTGATGAGCCTGTTGACGACTGCAATAGGTCTTACAGGAAAAAGCAAGGGGTGAGAAGGTGAAAAATGGCTTTGTCATGTATAATGTCATTCTCACCCCTTGCTTTTTCCTGTAAGACCTATTGCAGTCGTTAAGAGTCGTCAACAGGCTCATCACAGCTATCTGCCAATCACCCAATCCCACCACCCTTCTGAGTAATACCCCTCCCCACCTTCTCACTATATAGAAGGGTCTGGTGACTTCTGTTTCAGTGTATCTGAAGAAGTGTGCATGCACACGAAAGCTCATACCAAGAACTAACTTAGTTGGTCTTTAAGGTGCTACTGGAAGGAATTTTTTATTTTTTATTTTATTTTGTTTTGACTATGGCAGACCAACACGGCTACCTATCTGTAACTATGACAATTACTGGTGCCCTCACCTTAGAATGCATTAAAATGAATATTGTCCTATTTTAAATGAAAATTCTCTAATCTCATTAATCGAGAATATTCTCCAAAAGATAATTCTCGAGAATTTAACATTACTTAAAAAAAACAAAACATCCACACATTGTGCTTCCGCACAGAGTAACATGCAATTTTATATTGGATTTTCTTCCCTTATCAAATTATCTATGGAACAGGAAAATTCAAATTTTGTGCAGGATGGAGTGTACGTTGCCACCTGGATGAGGAGAATATAATGCAGATACCATTAAAATAAAATATAGACATAAGCAGCTTCAAGTCCTCATTAAAGTAAGCACTGAGCTCAGAGTATGTGCAGATTACTAAACTCATTTTTTTCAAAAGCAGAATAATTACATGAGTAAACAGCGTATATTTGTTCAACATGAGATCTATATAGAGGCAGTTTGGTGTGTCATCCTATACACACACACACACACACGTTAGTACCTTACTTGGAAAGCAATGGATTTCAGACTCCCTACCTAGTGAGGGACTTCAGCGCTTTGCCGAGAGTGTCTAGAGACAAGCCTGGGTTCAGACAACATGCTAAACCAAACCATGTCTTCACTTGTAGCAGTGCAGGAATTTGGGAGGAGTGCAGTGTCCTTGATTTTCTCTCTCAGAGCACCCACATATTTGTGCTAATATGTTGTTTAGATTAGCATAATATGCATCTGAAATAGCATCTCTGATTAGTAGATTACATTTTGCTAGAAATTCTGATCTTGGAGAAATGTAAAATAACATTACATTTCTAGGTGTATTGTGCTCAGTTTAAAACTTACAGGGGGATACTGAGCTCTACTTGGTAAGATTCTTCTGTTCTATTTACAGGTTTGTACTGGACCACAAAATATGTGATTAGAACGAATGTTAACTACCTTGTGAGTAGACCACACTTACCTACTGAAGACAGGACTTGATACTTTCTTAATAAGTGAGTATATATAAGATATTATTTTTAATACTTGATCACTTCAGTATCTCAATCTGTAATTCTAGTTTGCAGCAAACTTGAGGCTGAGCTCTGAAGGGGGGAAAGTTCATCTTCAGCAGGGTGAGCCTGTAAGCATCTAGAAATGCTTGTTTTGCAAAGATGTGATGAAGCCAGAGTTGGGCTTCTTCAGACTTTGGCTGGGAATTAGGCCAGAAAGCCTGACTGGCTTTGAATGAGCACCCCCAGTTGTGTAGCTCATTAGAGTTCTTAACAGTGGGCTCAGTCATACTGTAGTTTAAAGTGGATAGTAAGCTTTCTGTACCTCCATTAATTCTCCATTGCCAGCATGACATTCTCCTCTAAAACACTCCCTTCCCAGACTTCCTCCCCCCTCCAGATGTTCTCATACCTTCTACTTTTCAGAGTATCCCTGGTATGAGAAAATCTGGATTGAGGAAGCGGAAAGTGTGGGAAGGCGATAATTTGGAGGAAAATGTCATCTGGACAATGGAGAATCTGTGAAAGTACAGGAAGCTTACCATCCACATTAAATGACAGCATGGGTGAGCCCAACATCACAGACTGGAAATGAAAGCAGCTTTATGTGCTTAGTTTTTGTTCTTCCAGATATAATGGAAGCAGCTGCTACTCTAGAAGGCACTGGTGATCTCTTACGAATTCTGTCTAGTCCCTTTCGTGAAAACTGTTTCATTTTCAGAGGAGGCTTAATAGACCACAAACCATTTCTGGAGATGAATAGCACTTACAGAATTTATTTCATAAATTTATACACTGCTTGATTTGGGGGAAATCCCTCAAAGAGGTTTATCACAAATTATGCAGTAATAGCATCCTTTAGAACTGTACTTTTCACATCTTTCATTTCAGGGTTTGTTTTCTGTATTTGTAGTAAACCATAACTATCTAGAAGGGTTTGGATAAACGCTTTTTGGAATTTATCAAGGTATAAAATTCAAAGCAACATGTTGCTGGAAACACAGTCAGTTGGAACAATTTCAACTACCATCACTCTGTATTAAATTCAGGCTTTCCATTGCCGAGCTGGTTTTATTGTATAGAGAATTTAACTTTCAGCTGTTGCAGGACATTGATCTTCAGTCAGTGGGTCAGAACCTCCAAGGGCGTGGCAGCTGTTTTGTTTTTTTTAAAAAAACAGCTTTGTATAGAAGAAGGAATTTTAGATGGTGAAGTATTTCTTATCTCCCTGATAACTGTGCCAACCAGAATTCAATCTGCCATATTGAATAGGGAACCCTGACCGCCTCCTTTACACCTGGTTGGTCCTGATAGAAAAGCAGGAACCTGGATGTGTGTGTTGAAAAGTTGAAAGTAGGCCCCATTTTTCAGGTTGCAGTTAAGGATCATAGGCAGTAGTCTGCAATTTTTGACTGGCTTTGCTCAGAGCCTGTTTTCTTAGAAACAAGAAGCAGGGAGAATGTAGGCTTTGGCTGCTGTTTGACTGTGTTTCTCTGAATGCACCCACCACCTCTTTCTCATTTAGGAAATAGAGACAGATGTGCGAGGGCTTCAGCCGCTGCTTTGTAGCAAGACTCACAGCTCCTCTGCTGGGCAACAGCTGTAGAAGCCTGTCCCCCTCATCTGCCCCTCTCTCTCATGAGATAGAGAGGCAGGAGCGCACTGAGTGGTGATGCTCAGAACGCTGCCATTGGGCAGCAGCCAAGAAGTCCCTATAGCAGGAAAGGGTGGTGTAGGCTTGCTGGCTTGAACCGGGGCATGGGGAGCATGGCCAGCTTTTCTCCCAGTCTTGGAGCTGGAAATAGAATTGCCACAAAGCTACCAGGTCAACTCCCACCCATCTCTGCAGCTTCAAAGTTGGGCGGAAACTTCTTGTCACTCAACATGGTCGCCAGAGGGCAGTGCCACACTGCAGTTGTTGAAGTCTAGTCCTAAGATTAGATTGGAGTATCATAGCTATATGGAATAACTGCTAAAATCCCAATGCTTGTGAAACAGCTTTTTTAAAAAAGGAAAAAAAAATTGTTGCTATTGTAAACTTGAAAAGTAAGCATAAAAGAGCAAGGGGTGGGAAGACCCAATTTATAGAATATTAAAAAACAAACACCAACTCTTCACTATATTTGCTTAGAAGAAATAAGCCCAGTTAATTTCAAAGGAACTTGGTTTCATACAAGAGTGCTTAGGATCAGAGTCTTTGTGTACAATCAGAATGATCCAAATGTTTATTCAGAATTATTGTGTAAAATATACTGGGAATCTGTTTGGAAAATACTGAGTCTTGAGTATCCAAAATCCATATTTTCCTTTCCATAATCAATTTTTAAGCCTCAAGTTAAATATTTAGATAGTAGAACAACACATTAAACAGATTCAGTTGTTCACTTGATTCTTATTCTGGTTGTTTAATTACCTCTCACATTTCCACAGCTTCAACCTTCCACTTTGGGTTGTGTTTTACTGCTTTTCCTTTACTGATACCCAGTTCAGGATACTTGGTGGCCATGGATGTGGTCCACCAAACACTATTTTTACATAACTTCCATGAATTCCAACAGATTTTTATTTATTTATGAGATTCCGTACCTGTCCTTTGTTATAAGGTCCCAGGGTAGGTTACAACAACAGACTGTACAATTGTAGAACTCCCTTTGAAAAGGAATGGAGGTTGCATAGCATACATCTTTAATGGTTTGCTTTTGTTTCTCTGTCTCTGCATTGGGCATTTGATGCACATGAGTTGAATGAAATCTTTGTGTAAATGAAATGTACAGTAGAGATGGTACCATTAAAGTAAGTCTGAGGGGGCTGATGTATTCAGGGAGGATGGTATTTTAAGCAAAATCACACCACCGCTGCTTATGTGCTGAAGTTCAAATGTAAATAAGGAACGGATAAATGAGAAATGAAATCGCATTAAGAGAGGTTTTATTTATAGCCCGTATAAGAATGTCTCATCTGCATCACTGTCTCTTATCTGGAGACTGCATAATGTATATCCATGTTCCCTTCTTCAGTTGGAGAAAACTAGGCTTTTCAAATTTATAATCATTAGCAATATTTGTATATCATCCAGTCATCAATGATCTCTGGGAAGTGAACGGTAAAATATTAAAACATGAAGCAAAAACAGAATAAAACTTATCACAAAAACTGAAATAGGTAAAATCAGCAAGCTATTTAATATGGCAGATTGAAAAGCAGCAACAAATTTTAAAATTAAAATGCCTGGGAAAATAAAAAGTTGCCAGAAGGGGCATAATATAGGAGCTGGGCAAGCCTCTTTGCAGGGGATCTTTCCTTCCCTCCTGATCACCCTTTATATTCTGAAATTAAGCTGCAGAGGTCAGGGAGATCTCTTCTTAGTAAGGATTTACCAACTGTCTGACATTCATCATAGTGACCTGAACCAACCCTCAGAAGTGAGAGAGTTACTAATCCTTGTAGGGAAGAAAAAGGAGTAAAAGTGTTCTCTGTTCAGAGTGAAATATGAAGCACTATGGGTGAAATCCAGTGCTGTACTATTATGAACGTTCTGCCTGCATAAGCACTGCAGCTTGCCAGGGGGGTTCTCCCAATTCCCCCCAAGAGCCAATTTTGAGGAGAGTGGAGATGGACCTTGTTGCATAAGCAGAAATCCTTATTCAGGGCTTCTGCTGAGGTGACATGTCAGTTGAATCCTGCACTATGTGTATACTGTACAGTAGTTTGGATCTGACTTCCATGTGACAGTTTTTCTCATTCAGGAAAATAATTGCTTGCTTGAAGTGTTAGCATTGTTTTCACCAGCATAGTCTCACCGTTGGTTTCATTTCATTTCATTTTCAACTACAGGCTTGCTGCATTTCCCAGAAACAGACATGTCCTATGTGTTTGTAAACGATTCTTCACAGACAAATGTGCCTCTGCTGCAGGCTTGCATTGATGGAGATTTTAACTATTCCAAGAGGCTCTTGGAGAGTGGCTTTGACCCAAACATTCGCGACAGCCGTGGCCGAACAGGCCTTCACCTAGCAGCGGCCAGAGGAAACGTAGACATCTGTCAGTTGTTGCATAAATTTGGCGCCGATCTGCTGGCCACTGATTATCAAGGTAACACAGCCCTTCACCTGTGTGGGCATGTGGATACCATTCAATTCCTCGTGTCCAACGGGCTCAAAATAGATATTTGGTAAGTATGCTGGAACCCTGTGTCTTGAATTTTTAAAAATAATAATAATACTTGTTGCTTGATAATCTACCGTAATAGGCAGATTGGGCCACGCAAAGGAACATGCGAGGGATTTCAGACATGTCAGTTTATTCTTCAGCCTTGCCGGAATAGAAATTCAGCATAGTTCTGGGCTAATGAGCTGCGCAAAAAAACAAAAGCTGTTTTAGAGCTGACACAGGAGAAACTGGAAAGGTCTTCAGATCCATTATTATAGCTTATAATGGATTTGCTTTTCCTCCCCAATGACTGTGTAGCACGAGGAACTGTGATTCTCCCACATTATGAGCAGTGTTAGAAACTCTGTGTTAGATATATAACACAGATATATAGTGGTGTTAGATATATAAGCTAGGCACCAAATGGCACCCTAAACCCAGGTTACAGTCAACACAATGGAATGTCTATTTGCAAGGGGGTTAGACTAGATGGCCCTCTGGGTCCCTTCCAACACTACAATTCTATGATCTCAACTACATTGCTTGACAGTTGACTCTTACAACAGTTCACTTGTCCCAGTATGCAAGAGGGAGAAACACTCATGGTGGAAATGGAAATGGGTATTAACTATGGACTAAGGCAGAGGTTTATAAACTGGTTTGTGAGTTTCATTTGGCTGGCCTGTGGAAAGGCTGCAGCTCAGTCAAATATATGTGTACCCAGCCCTGCTCTTACTTTATTTGATGCGATAATGGAGGACTAAGATGCCCAGCAAGGGGTGCTTGATTTGCATGGCAGTTCAGAAACATAGATCACGCATCTTTTGCTGCACATGAGTCAACTGGCTTGATGGAGATGTCATTTGCCAACCCGGTGCCCAGAGATCTCCATGTAGTCACAATTGGACCAGCACCAGTAACAAAATGTGCCTGGCATCTGGGGAATTTCCTCAGTACCACTGCCTCTTTTTGATGGTTGTTGCCACTGTCATAAGCCCCTTCCACGGAAAGTAAAGGACTATCTATACTGCATGTTGTGGTGGCATCATGGAAACGGTATCAGGCAGAGATTATTTCCAGTGCCTTCCATGCGATACTGTCAGATGAGCACTTGCACACCTGACAAAGGAATAATGTCTATAGTCATAGGTGGTGTTTGTGTTCTGATACACATCCTTAATGTGAAGATGAAGGACGGAGTCATCTCAAAATAACTGGCCTCATTTCACGACTTGCTGGTTTCAGTGTAAAGAAAAATGTGTTCCCCAGTTCTTTTTCATTGCTGTGGATAACATTGTTTTCCAGCATTCACCTTACCTGCTCCCAGAGCTTGTGATTCAGCCTTTTCTCTGAAATACTTCATATTTGCTCTGCCATGCTCCCAGCATCTGTCAATGCCAGTGCCTGGACAGAAGCACTTAATGTACTGAATAAATAAACACATTTAACAATTGTCCCAGAATGGTTTCTTGTTTGAACTATCTGCTCACATATCCTTATTGTTGGAAAACTGCATTCAGGCTTAAGTCTGTTGTTTTTATTTTTTTGAGCTATATTTTGACATTTTCTCTTATTGACTTGTATTTCGCTAAGAGATCTAGAGGCAGCACAATCTTAGTAAGTTCACCTGTACTTTGCATGAATTCAACAAAAATCATCATAATTAACTTTGGGATAGATCCTCTGATAATGCAACAGGAAGCTTTGAAAAAGGATTGGTGCCAGATATGGTACTGATGTGAGGGACGTGGGTGGCGCTGTGGGTTAAACCACAGAGCCTAGGACTTGCCGATCAGAAGGTTGGCGGTTCGAATCCCCACGACGGGGTGAGCTCCCATTGCTCGGTCCCTGCTCCTGCCAGCCTAGCAGTTCAAAAGCACATCCAAGTGCAAGTAGATAAATAGGTACCGCTCTGGCAGGAAGGTATACGGCGTTTCTGTGCGCTGCTCTGGTTCGCCAGAAGCGGCTTAATCGTGCTGGCCACATGACCCGGAAGCTGTACTCCAACTCCCTCGGCCAGTAAAGAGAGATGAGCGCCGCAGCCCCAGAGTCGGTCACGACTGGACAACAAAAATGCAAGAGGAAAGATAATGGACAGAGAAAAATGTGATCAAATGCAATTGTGCAGTCTTAAAATAAAATAAAATTAACCTGGATCTTGCAATCCCAAACAATCTCTTAACAGTTGTTTAGGAAAAGTTGCTTTTGTTTCCCCTTTTCTCCATTCATTGTCAGTATTAAATTCAAAAGAGTTTTTAATGAATAATAAAATTAAGGAGCTATTTATCTTGTCTACATTGGTGCTTGTTTAGAAAAAAAACTCAAGTAGTAATAAAAACACTGCAATAATGGGCTACTTGAAGGCCACTTGAAATGCTTTACCCTTGCATGCTTACGCCTCCAAAAATTGCTTTCATATGGCAGTTATAACATTGGGAAATTGCTTTCCACCTGTTTCACCTGTCTAAATTGGAGAGATAGTGTTGATGCTGCATCATCCAGATGACTGCCATGCTGCACCTTTGTGTTATTGGATGGAATCGCATGGTAAATGGTTCTGAAATATTACACATCTCCCTCATAATGCAAGGAATGTCCCTAAAAATTGTGATATAGAAGTCATAGAATTGTAGCATTGGAAGAGATCCCGGGGGTCATCTAGTCAAACCTCTTGCCATACAAGAATCTCAACACGCGGTCCCTCATCTAATTTTAAACCATACTTAGCTTTGCAAATGTGGCAACAGTTTTATTGCATCTATCCATGTTTCAAGTAGAAACAGTTCTGTGAGCTCTTTCTCTCTATGCTTAATATAGCAATCACCAAGGTGCTACACCTCTTGTTCTGGCAAAACGAAGAGGTGTAAATAAAGATGTGATCCGGTTGCTAGAATCTTTGGAGGAACAAGAAGTGAAAGGATTCAACAGAGGAACTCACTCGAAGCTGGAAACAATGCAGACTGCTGAGAGTGAAAGGTACTACAAAAAAATCAAATCAGTATTGTTTACTGGTTCAACATAGCTGAATGAGTTCTCATGTTTGGAGCTTGTTCTGCGTATTCAAAAAGGTCAGGGCTTATTGTCAGTGTTTCCATAGAACCTTTACTCTATGTTTGGGCTTTAGTTTCCAAGTTGATCTTTCAGGTTCTTCGAAAGCTGGACTGCCTGTGTCTTATGTGACTCATGAACTTTGGTAGTCAGCCAATATCACATATGGTTAGTTCTCAATGAGCCTGTACCATCTCGGATTGCCAGAGGAGGCTCACGTGATCTGACTTCTCTTCCATACCAAAAAGCGAAAACCCTAGACATAGAAAACTAGATGTCAGGGAGAAAGGTTCTAGCTTAACTTTCTCCCTGACATGTTGGAAAACCACGGGCAGATAGTGATTTTTGTACGGAGGAGTATTCAGTCAGGCCCAAACCAGCCCAAACTATGCTGTACTGAGTGGCTTCAGCAGCAGAAAGTCTTTGAGGGTCCTTTCGTGTTCTGTGTGACAGACCTGCTTTCAGTGTGTCCATTGTGTGTCTTTCAATGAACGCTGTGTTATTGGAAAGGGAGATATGCTTGTGGGAGCCAGTGTGGTGTAGTGGTTAAGAGTGGTAGTCTCGTAATCTGGGGAACCGGGTTCGCGTCTCCGCTCCTCCACATGCAGCTGCTGGGTGTCCTTGGGCCAGTCACACTTCTCTGAAGTCTCTCAGCCCCACTCACCTCACAGAGTGTTTGTTGTGGGGGAGGAAGGGAAAGGAGAATGTTAGCCGCTTTGAGACTCCTTAAAGGGAGTGAAAGGCGGGATATCAAATCCAAACTCTTCTTCTTCTTCTAAACACAGGAAGCCTCAGACACCTGCTGCAGGTTGCAGTTGTCTGACTGGTGCTACACACTTTCCATAGCCTTTCTGTGGTAGGCAAGGGGGCTCTCGCTTCCACCATCCCTGCTGTTTTATGCAGATAGGCCCCTTCCCAGCTGCCGGGGGGCAAGTTGAAAATACTATCTGCCTTGGAAATGTATGTGCTTCATATTTACAGTGAAGCAGCTGGAATATTGATATGTTCAGGTTTTCATCCTGAAAATTATTTTCAAGTAGAAACTAGGCTAGACTTTTTAATGCCTGTCCTCCAATCCTTATCAGCACATTGGGAAAGGGGAACAAGATCTTAATTCCTTAAACATTTTATGGGTTTTTTCAAGATCCTCTTACGCATTAAGTAAATCAAAACAGTGGTTTTCTTTGCCCGTTCTATAGGAGATGCAGCCCACCTCTTCCATTTAAGAAGTATCTTCAATTCTAATCAAGCTTTCGTTTGCAAATCAGCATTGTGCATCTAATGCATTTAAACATAATCCATTGCTTCCTTATCCCCTATTTTTTTTCATGAAATGACTTGGCAAAGAAAAATGCCTTATTCAGCTGCAAATATCTAAACAATGTGCTGCCCAGTATCCCTAGAATTGATCTACAGTCTTTTAAGTACCATCTTTTTATACAGGACTTTTCATGGCAACAATAGGTATACTTAGGGCTCAAAAGTGCATTTACATTTGTACCCTTTGTGGTTGAATAGAAAAATATAAACAGAAGACTGCAATTAGGGTTTGATTCTTTGCCTTGCGTTCTGTCTCCTTCCTGCTTTCTTATTTCACCAAATTAATTGTTTCTCTTTCTTGTTCTGTTAGCAGTTGAAGCTTGGATTCCCAACTACTCTCACCCTTTTCCTCTAGCGTGGAGTCTTATTGGAGGCATGTGTTCTCCTTGTGTACTTAGCCTTAGCCAGACCCGTAACTAACGGCCAACCACTCTGTTGGTAGCAACATCTAACAAAAATGCAGCCTGCTTTTCTTAGCAGCAGAAACAACATCTGGGATTCACGTCACTTCCCAAGTCCTTCCAAAATAGCTGGTATTCCAGCACTTCCTACCATTTTAGTGTCGAGTTTAATTTGGTGGTAATGGAAAATAACACAGGTGGTTTCTCGGTGAGCCTTTTTCTGTTTTCAAAGAAAGAGGCCTAGTTTGTTTTCAGTAGCCATGTGATCTTTCCACTTAAAATACATCATACCTTTATTTAACCTCTATAGTGGTTATAGATTAACAGGTTGAATCTTAATTAGTAAGCATTCCTGTGGTGTGTTAGAGGAGTTGATAACAAGGGTGAAGTGGCTTGGATTCTGCAGTAGCAAACACACCAAGGTTCTTTCCAGGGAAGTAAATGTTTAAAAACAAAAGTAGGGAATTATATTACAAATATCAGGTGCTTTCTGTCTGTTTCTCCTCTTTCTGAGATCCTGCGCATGTGTTCTGCCATGGAGCAGTCATGTAGACTGCATAGTGGCAGGAGCAGCCTAGTCCCCTCACTCCATGACCCTTTACCAAATTTTTAGAAGTGTGTGTGCATTTAAGTTTCTAACCTTTTTCCTTTCAGAAGTGTAAAGAAAAACCCACACTCTACCCAGTTACTTGGCAAGCAGTATATGTACTCCCACCTTCTGGCCTGTGGATAGCCAAATATTCTCATTCAACTTTCTTTAAAATTCAGGAGGTGTAATTAATACCTTTTTTGTGTATCTTTTATGGCTGATTGCAACCACTATTCCTCCTCCCCTGCTGTTCCTTGGGACCATCTTTAGTGGTGATCCCAGCCAGTCAGAAATCAGGTCACTGAATGCGATGAGGTTGCAATACTCCTCCCCGCCCCCCCCCCCCCGCCGTCCCTATCCACTTCAGATGGCCAAAGATTACTGGGGCCCACTCGTCACAAAATGGTGGCACATGGAGGCAGAGTTTGTCATACTCAGCTGGCAATTATTCATAATGATTTTACTGCTATCTAATCTATCTTTGGGAATTTCTTTGCCACATCATTTTCCTTGTGACAAGGAGTTCCATAACTCAGCTTTCCTCAAACTAAGCACAGGCATTTGCTGTGCAGGCATTGTGACTCAGACTCCACATTTTAGGCAGAATGTGTAGACCTAGAGCATCTAAGTGGAGAAAGCTTTTTCTTTTATATGTTTTCCTTTCCACACCATCGCATGCTTCATTGCCCACCTCCTGAAATATCTACTATTCTCCTTTCACTCTCCACTTGTACCTTAGTCCTACCCCCAGTTTTTTTCATCCCTCCTCATTGGTCCTGTTACATTCACTTCTTTCTCTTGCAGTGATGTCCCTCAGTTTAATTGCTGAGAGTCTCTTTACACAACCAGTGTTTACGACATTTGGTACAGGGCTGCATCTGTGAAGGGAATATAAAAGATGTTTCCTTTTAACACGCAGCAGGTCTGTGTCAGAGACTAAGGCTCCTTGTGCAGTGTATTGTGTAATAGCATATATTTTGTAAAAACGGTGGTTATGCACTTTTGGTTAAACCATAAACAGAATTCACTCGGTGTGGGTTTTTTGGTGGGAAATAACACTGTAACACTCTTGTAGTTTTGGCAAACGCAGCCAACCAAAGTGTGAAGCAGCCTGGTTGTTTTAATCTGGGCTTTCCACATCCAAAACCCAATCTTAGCTCAGTAAGCCCTTGGCATGTTGCTTGCACAGTTAAGTCAATATTAATGTTCTGTGGCTTGGAGTTTTCGCTTGATGCATTAACCTTAATTCACCTGTGCTCCTTTTATAGCGCAATGGAAAGCCACTCGCTTCTCAACCCCAACCTGCAGCAAGGTGAGGGAGTCCTCTCCAGCTTCCGAACCACCTGGCAAGAATTTGTGGAGGACCTCGGCGTCTGGAGGGTGCTGCTCTTGTTGGTGGTCATTGCTTTGCTCTCTCTGGGGATTGCATACTATGTCAGTGGAGTTCTTCCTTTTGTAGAAAACCAGCCCGAACTCCTGCATTAGAGGCGACACAGACAGAGAGTGCCCTTTCCATTCTTTTTATCTTCTCAGTCTGTTTTCTTTGGTGCAGGTGGCAGCAGCTGCATGTATTGTTGTCCTTGACATATATACATATGTTCCTTTGTAGAGAACTCCTTTTGAGCAAGGATGCATTCATTTCGACTAAAAGTAATCCTAAATCAGCTTTCACCAACTTGGCACCCTCCACATCAGTGCTGGCTGAGGCTGATGGGCACTGATGTCCAAAGCAGCTTGAGGGCACCAGAGTACCATTCACACCATGCGCTGAAGGCACATGGCTTCCCCTATAGAACCTTGGGAACTGGGTTAAAGGTGCTGGAAATTGTAGCTCTGGGGGAGACAAATTATAGTTCCCATGATTCTTTGGGGAAGCCAGTGATTGTGATGGTGGTGTAAGTGTGCTTTAAATGTATGGTGTGGATGCATTAAAAGGTTACCGAAGGCTGCCTTAAGCTACCTCTAATGAGTCTTGGCTTTGAGTAAAATGTCGTTACTAGCAGTCTCTACTGATAACATACAAAGGTATTAAATGCCCCTGAACAGCATGACAAATTGGATAGGATGATGGATATCGGAGCAAGTCATCACTATTTTATTGGACCACATCTATCCTTATGGGTGCTTAATAGTGTTAACTTTCCACCAGAAATATGCATAGCATAATACTGCAAGGGCACTTCTTTCATCTAAGGGTGCTTTTTTGTAAAGTAGGCTCACTTCATAACATCATTTCCTTACATTCTGTTTGAAATGTTGTCAGTCTTTCTGTTTATTGGTTCAAGGCAATCACCTAGTTTATTTAGAGTGCACAATATTAATATTAATATTAATGACATTGACTTGTTTTGTTGTTTGTGGATGAAAACATCTTCTGACTTTAAATATGTTGAGTGGGGTTTTTTTCCCTGTTGGGGAAGCCATTTTTTCTCTCAAAAGCACACAAATAATTTTTAATATGGCATTCATTTGCTGTATAATTCGAAGCATATTTGTGTGTAGATGTTAGTCTGTTACATTCTTGTTAGGAGCTAGAAAGTAATATTTATCTCATTGAAGTTCCATTAGAAGGCAGGAATGTGAAAAGGTTTATAGTTTTTCAGATAGCACTTAAAAGTTAATGGGATGCCTTCTCTGCTAACATGATAGAGAGCTAACACAACAGAGAGACACTCAAGTGTTTTAACATTTTAATATATGGGATCACCTGAAAGCTGTCTCAGTACTACAGTTTTGAGGTCCTTTTACTAATTTATATGAGATTTCATTAATACACTCTTAGAAAAATTGTGTAACTATTTAGTAAGTAGTGCAGATATTTTAAAGGCAATTTGGCAACAGTTTTCTACTAAACAGAACAGGGTGTGTGCTCTTACACACACAATTATAAGAGGGAGAATAATGGTTCATTTCTCTGCTTGGTAAGCTACAATCCATGTAAATCCACATGAGTGAACATAAAATAAACATTTTTAAACTCAGAAATGGAAGGAAATACTTGGTGAGTATATTCAGGGATAAGTGCATTCTCTGTGTTGTTGTTTTCTCTGGCAGAAGTCTGAAGACAGTGGTTCCCCCCGCCCCCCGCCCCCTGGCAATGTATAGGTATCTAATCTAAATGTTTTCTTGAAGGATTCTTCAGTTAAAGGTAGCAGAAATGGTAAGCGCTCTGCACATGCATGCCAGTTTTGGAATCTTCTTGGTGTACTGTACCTGATCTGAAAATGATCCAGCCACAGTTAATTGCTTTTAAAGACTCCACTGAGTTTGAAGAGAAAATTCAGCTTGCATTTAATTCTTTCATGGAAAAATCACTGGATCATTTTTAGATAATATACAACAAATTGGGAATGCTCCAGTACTGGGATACAAAGTAACTTCTCAGCAGTTAATTTGATGTAGTCATCAGTATTGTTTCACTACAGATTCTCTGTTTATGCTTCTGCAGTAAGCTTTAATTGTATTTTAAGCATGATTAGATGCTCTTCATAAATGTGTATAATCCAACTGTGTGCATGTATATTTTCTGTACTGTTTTAGACCATAATAACCATGCAATCTATGTACTGTCTCTGGATCAGTTCTGCACTGGATGTTTTGAAGTATGTATTGCAGACACAAATATCTGTAGCGTTCCTAACTCTAATAAATAGATTATTAGAACATGGTTGTTTTGACTTTTTAATGAGGTTTTATTCTTATGGCTTTATTATGTTAATGCAGTTAGAAATGAATATAGCAGCTTCCAATCTGGAGGACGCAGGTGGCGCTGTGGGTTAAAGCCTCAGCGCCTAGGACTTGCCGATCGAAAGGTCGGCGGTTCGAATCCCTGCGGCGGGGTGCGCTCCCGCTGCTCGGTCCCAGCGCCTGCCAACCTAGCAGTTCGAAAGCACCTCCGGGTGCAAGTAGATAAATAGGGACCGCTTACCAGCGGGAAGGTAAACGGCGTTTCCGTGTGCGGCTCTGGCTCGCCAGAGCAGCGATGTCACGCTCGCCACGTGACCCGGAAGTGTCTCTGGACAGCGCTGGCCCCTGGCCTCTTAAGTGAGATGGGCGCACAACCCCAGAGTCTGTCAAGACTGGCCCGTACGGGCAGGGGTACCTTTACCTTTACCTTTTAATCTGGAGGAATCCATAATGCTTCCAGAGTATGTCCTGAATACAGATGAAATGAGACTGCCTGGCTGACACAGTGGGCAAAAAAGAACTTGGATCAAATATACCAGGCAAATCCTTGAGAGGCAATGGATTATTTTAATGCACCAGTTATGATATTTGAGACCCATATGGAAGTACCAGCAGTGTGAGTAGTCCTCCCCCACCCCACCTTATTTTTCAGGCGAGTGCACTAATCTGCAAGTAATCCACCCATTGATAGGGAAGGATGGAAAAATGAGTTTATTTGCTATGGTATAACCCTTTTGACATATAATATGAGGCATGTTTGCCTTGTCACAAATGAGGAGATGGACAGTAAGTTTCCCCCATTATTTGTATCAGACTGAGGGATTTCCCTGGGAACCTTTGGCTCTTAAACCCTGAGAACTTTTGGTGTTATTTAAATAGAAGTGCAATTTTCTATGCTTCACGGTTGTAAGATCTGGAAAAGAGAGGCTGCCTTCTCAAGCCCTACCTCCAATCTGTAACTGGCACCGGGTAGTATATATTTGGCTTAAGTTAATATAGTTAGCCCGAAACTTGTGCACATTTAACTTGTGCAAATTCAGCTTTAAGCACCTTGCAGGGAAAAAAGAATGAATTAAAAAGGGGGTGGGCGTCCAGGAAGAATTTTGACTATATGTAATTTTGGCTTTAGGCATGATCCTCAGAACGTAACCCCTGTGTCAGTTGTGGGCTTACTATAAATATTTGCAGTCAGTAATAGCTAGCTGGTTTTAACACTGCCTGTTGAATCATTCAAATAAAAAAAATGTGCCTTTATTCCCACCCTATTTAATATAATGCAAATAATTGGCTACCTTTCACAAGTTCTCAAAGGTTTCTATCTCCTTCAGTCCACTGAATTTAATCCACTACATCCTATGGGTCCTTCCTCTCCTTCATTTTTTCCCCTGCACAACCAGCATAGTGGGGGAGGGAAGACAACATTTAGCATTCTTTTTGCTGAAGAGTGAGACCGGGTTGTAAGAAATCCCTGCCTCGAGGAAGCCAAGCGTAGATTACAGCCACACTTGGCCACTGTTCTGATCTCTGTCCATGCAAAGTATTCCCAATGCAGGAGCTTGATTTGCATCCATCTTAAAGCTTTAGAAGAGTTGTTTGTTACTATGACAACAAAGAATTAAGCAACTCAGGCATACCTTTGTCATGTCATAACTATATTGGGCTTTAATCATTCATAGAAGCAGGAGTGCCAAGGGCTGCTGGATTCAGGTTCTTCCCATGTAAGTGTCGATTTGTGGTTCCTATAATACTAATTTGGTTTCCTTGAAATCCTGGAAGATGTTGCCTGGCCTTTTTTTTCCTTTTTTTTCTTCGTGCTGCTTTAAGAGGTATTTATATCTTTCAGGTTCCTAAGAAAAGCCTCTTGCTGTCACATTATAATACTTGTTTTGTTGTACAATACTTTCCAAGGAAACGGCAGTCTCTTGCATTTCTTACGTTAGCAGCACATTTATGTCACGTGTGTGTGTTCTTTTTGTTTTGAAAGGAAATGAGAAAACTCTTTCCAAAATAAATTCCTGCTTTGAGTCAAGGAATCTAAACACTAGTTTTCTCTCTTGGAGGTGTTTTTCAAATGAAGTTACACTCCTCCAAGTGCCTCTGTACCACATAGCTTTCTGAAAGATGTTTTGGTGCTGCTAAGAAAGGCTAGTGGATTCATTCCTTCCAGGATAAGAGTTAATATCTTTGGCAGAGGACGTCCCTGTATAGCTCTCCACAGCAGCTGACCTGCCTGGCAGTTATCATTGTGAAATGTTTTCAGAACACACACTCGGAAAACAGATGTTCGTAGAGCAGAGGCTGAGAGTTCGGCAAGGTGGATGCTGCAGCTGGAAACTGGAAGAAGGAGAGGGAGAAATCTTATACAGAAATGGGAACAGACAATGGAGAGCACACTTTGACCAGGGTTTTGATTTGGGCCACTCAGCCTTGCCAATCCCATTCCTCATTCAACTCCTAATCCTTTTCCCATTTATGGTGCTTGGTATGAATCCCTGGAACAGCGGATGGAGTGGAGGAGGATGAAAAAAGCAGTTAGTTAGAACCAAGTCTTGTGGCTACAGATTCCTTGTACCTGGATGAGGAAAACGTGCATGAGATCTGAATTGTTGCTAGGGGAATAGATTAAATATGATTATAAATATGTGTCCAAGTGTGTGTTTTCCATTTTAATACTAAGGTATTTATTAAAACTTGAACTTTATTTACAGCTGTTTGTTTTGAAATAGTGCCATATTCAAATAATGTCAGCTGATGCTTCTTAAATTCTGCCTTCCCTTTTCTTTTGAAGGGAAGGCAGAAACCATTAGATCTTCCATTAGATCTTCTTTTGATCTGTTGATCCCTCAGCTAAACATGTGAAGCATAGGCTCTGCAACTGAGCTACAGTCATTCTCTAGTCATTCTAATGGGCTTTCATCGCAGAATGACCAATAAAGCAGAATAAATCCATCAGTAGCACACTATTATTGTGTTAAGAAGCTGTTGGAGAACCCACCTGCAATAAAAAACAAGTCTGAAGGAACTCCTAAGAGTCCAGGTTGTCCTTCAGGAAATCTCCAGTCCCAGGGTATGGTGTGAAGGGACACGTGAGGCCACAACCCTTCTGAAGCTAAACAGTCAGAGTCCAGTCAGTGGTCTGGATAGGAAACAATCTGGGACCCACAACTGCACTACCCTGGGCTCCATGGTGGAAGGACATGTGTATGTAAAAGAAGAATAAAGAAGTCTGAACTCTGAACTCAGTAGATAGCGTTAGGTGAGCCTCTCTCTCAGCCTCGTTCTCTACATCTGCAGAATGGGAGATACTGCCTTTGTCGTAAGGGCTGCAGCTCTCCATAATGCATGCGAAACGCCTCAAATACTTGCTTAAAAGCCCTGTACAGGTTCAAATGCTACTGCTATTGTTGTCTATAAGGGCCCACCAAGTCGTAAGGAGAATTTTGTCACCCCTGCTTCCCCAGATTTCTGATCAGGTGCAGATATGTAGTAAGAAATATTTCATCAGCACTTGGTAGGGATGGTCAGTGGCCATCTGGTGACCATCTGGTGACTGGTGACTGGTGACAGTTGTCTGTCTTGCCTGTGTGTGTATGTAGCTAGCTAGTTGGCTGAGGCCTGTGTGGTAAATTGAGTAAGGGGCTCCAAGGAAAAAGGAAAAAATCTGTACTCTGCCAAATTTCTGTCTTGTGAGGGGCATTAGTTGTCCAATGGAGGACAGAAGCTCACAAGTTATTTGCCTTTCTTGTATCTTTCTTGAATTCCCCAGTCCTGGGCCAGGGACAAGAATGCACATGGTCAGCCAGTATTTCAGTTGTGATTCTTCCCCCTACCTTCTCTCCCCACTGTCCTTTGTTCAATTTAGGGCTGGGAGACAAGTAGCTGCAGTTCACTCTCTTTCTTGGCTCAGAGAGGAGCCTAGCAACACAGCCTGAGAAACCTCTCAGTAAAGCTAGTGGCTCCTTTTTGTAAGGGAAAAGTAATAATCAACACTATAATACTACTGTACAAAACAATAGACTTTGTTTTTAGCTTGTCCACCCTATGTGTTTTGAGCCAATAGTGACAGTGTGAAACAAAATTCATGTCAAGCTCTTTGTTGTAGTCACCACTGATAAATATCCAGTGACTTTCCAGGAGTTCACCGCCATCACATAAATGTGTCAAATTTCCTTTCTTCTGGAAAGCAGGGAAATCTGTTCTAGCTTTGGGGCAGGGGAAGGAAAGGAAATGTGATGCACTGCATCATCAAAATCATCATCATCATCATTTTGTATTATTTATCTTGCCCAGAGGTTTCATACAGCTGTTAATCAGCATGGGGGAACCAGGTGGAATTCCTGCAGGACACTATAGGATGTGGCCCTACAGGTGTTAATGGACTCCAGCTTCCATCTGTCCCAACCAGCATAGTCAATGGTCATGGATGATGGGAATTGTAGTCCAACATCTGGAAGGCAGTGGGTTAGCAAGTCCTGCCCTAGGCCAATGGCCAAAGTATAGAACAGGAGTGTCCCCCCCCCCTAATTTTCCCCAATTTATTGGAATATTCCCAAATCAGATAAATTCAAATTTACAGGAGATAGGCATCAAGATTGGTGTTAAGGGTAGCACCATGTGGAATCTGTTGATTAAATGGGAATGCAAAAAGCTGCAAACACTCAGTAATTTCTGGTGTGGACAAGTCCTTTTTATGCCACAAATGTTCTGGTTTTGTTTGTCTTTTGTTCCAGTTTTGTTGAGCTATAGCACAAGAGAGCCCCTCCGGACAGCAACAAAGCAGTATCATTGGAGAAGCATACGGAATGATGTGTGGATGCTCCAGCATAAATCCACCACTATTGCATGATTGTTGCATCAATGAGATGTTGAAGAATCCACCTGCAAAAAGGCCCTTACTCTCAGGTACCCATGCATAGCCTTACAATCCAAGCAAAGTACAAGAATCATTCTGTTCACCAAAGCTTTAAGAAGCAATTTGATAAATAAATTCCCACTCTCTCCCACTCAGAAGCATAAGCTAGAAATCAAGGTTCAAATGACTTTAGGGAACAGGTTTTTGGTGCGACATGCTGTGTTTCCAAGCTGTGTTTTTCATCAGAAAAGTAGGCCATCCAACTATACTCATGTTTGCTTCTATTTTGGGGCCAAACGAGAAATCAGTTTTATGTAACAACGTTCATCCTTTGTGTATCACAGCCTGCCTCCTGCAATCTAAAGGCAATGCTGCTTTTTTCTGTTCCTGAATGTGGGGAGGCAGTAATTGTGGGATCAATACAGTTTTGAGACTTCAGGTGGCATCTCTTATCTCAGTATCAGCTGTTTTTGCAGTTCAGGACCTCAAATCATCCACCCTTATAGCTGGAAAAAGAATTCCCTTATGCCTTTGACTTGTGTGAATCGATTTTGAATATCAGTCTCAAAGCTGATGACATGTGAGCCTCTTTTAGAGATGGAATTTATATAGATCCTGTTTGATCTACAGACAAGATTTGCCCCTGATGTGACTTACAGTTAAAACCCGCACGAAGGATTTTACATTTGGAATGCATTATATTAGGGGTGAGGACGACTGACAGTATTTTTTGACATCTTGCAATTGATTACACAGGCTCTTACTATTTTGGGGTAAGAGTCAATCCTTCATTGGCAAATTTTAGTTGATTTGGAGCTCTTCCAAGGCGACCAGCTTCCTTTTTTTTAAAAAAAGGACTTTCTTCAATAAAGACAGTGATCAGAAAATACACTCGGAAGTGTGGGATAACATTTGCCTGATGCCATCTAACCTTTGTACTCTCCCTGAAAACACATCAGAATGGATACTCTATAGAAAGCTGATGTTGTCTAACCTTCCCAGAAGCCTTGTGCAAACAAATGAGGATGGATCCTCAATAAATAGTTAATTTGGAAATCCAGGTTCTCCCCTCTAAATGAAGAGGGCAGGAGCTGTAGTTGGAATCAAAGGTTGACTAATACGCTACTGACTTAAAATGCTTTTCCAGAAATTACAAGAGGCACGATAAATGACCATCCCAGAAGGCAGGACCACCAACCTGTCAAAACACCTGGCATCATAATGAGATCAGGTGACCCTTTTTTGCTTGCATGATATTTGAACTCAAACCATGCAGGCAAAGGTACAGCCCACCAAGTGCTGATTATGACTTGCAATGCCCCTTGCAAAACACTCCACCTGACCTGACAGTTAGCTGATGGTTGGGTCTTACAAAGGGCTGTGCACAGGGCTTTGCAGGCACTGCACAGAACCTCCATGTCGAACCCAACTATTTGTGAATGACTTAATTTTATTTTAAAAACCGCACAAACACTGAAAGCAAAATGGATAGACCATATGCCATTGGCACCAAGTGTGCTAATGGGATTTCATCTAGTATGAGAGCAGTAGGAATGCAAGACATGCAGATTTCTTCATCTGCTCTATTGTCTTCAAAGAAGTACAGACTAATTGACAGAAGCCCTCATTTCCCATCCTATATCGTACAAATCATTTTGCATGGGACGTCTCCACCATTGAGTCAAGAGTGTGCATTATTCCCATTTCCATTCCTGCTGAAATGAAATATAGCCTGCAACAGCTTGATCACTTTGCAGATGTCTTGCTTGGGTAAAGAGGCAGAGGGGAGAATGTTGAGAGCACTTCTACAATAAGAATAATTTATTTTGTTCCTCGCCGCTTACCGGGTTAATGCGCTCAAGACTAGAATTAGAAGGGCTGCCTACATTTTGCAAAAGTTTTCCCTCTTTGAACACTAACAGACCTTAAAGGCTAGCCAAATTCCTTCCACTTGCCATTGATCTACCTGGCTCTCTGCCTGGGATAAGAGCAAGTTCTGTTCGCTGAGTCATGCTTGTTTTCTCTGAGCTACTCTTGGGAAAGGCTCAAATTGCTTGTTTCTAGACCAGGGAAGCATCACCCCCACCCCGTCTAAAAATGTCATGCTTTTCTGTTAGTGCAGGTGAAGTGTAAAGAACAATGAGTACAGTGTACAAAGCTAGATTCATGGGGATGGCACTGACAAGAGTCCACAGTTGATCCAGGACCCAGGAACCTGGAGCCAATTCTGCAACATGCACATCTTCAAGAAAGACTTCTGGTAGGTCCAGGATTCTCAAATTGTCAGGCAAACTTTCTTATGGATGCTGCAAAAGCAGGTGAGACTCTACCAGAAACCTCTCCTCCATTTTATGCATACATTTCTGATGGACAGATGCTCTTCATGACCACAACATGTGAAATGGCCGTCTCCAACGCACCCACTTCGGCTTAACTGTGGGTTAAATTTCCAAACTGCAAGGCAGCTGGTTTGAGAGAAAACACATGAAACAGCAGTGTTTCTCAAGAAGCTACAGGACAGATGCTGTTGCACATCACCCCAGTCTCTGAGCAGTCAGACTCACTCAGTAGAGACTGTGGTGTCTTTAGGATATATGGTTTTATTTACACATATATACAACCTGAGCATAGGATGGAAGGGCTCACAGCATTGGCAGCCCCAACAGATCTTGCTTCCCCGTTCAGTTCCCAGCAGAGCCCCAGCACAGAGCAGCGCAAAGCTAAATATGTGTCTCTGCCACTTCTTACATTCAGCTTTTCCAGCTCACTCACTCACTCACTCACACAACTCTCTAGACCAGTTCCCCTTGGACTATTGTTTTCCATCACTCAGCTGTAGCTATTGCAACCTCTTTGGACGTGTAAATCATGTTACTTAACTAGTCAGCCAAAGCCATTACCTAGACCAGAGGCTTTCAACCTTTTTGAGTCTACGGCTCCCTTGACCAATTACATTCTTTCTGAGGAGCCCAGTTATGTCACCCCTTGCCTGCAGAGCCGGCAGCCTCTCACCTTTTTTCAAGCACCCTCCCTTGTGGAGTGTTCCCTCAGTCTCCTCTCAACTTCTCTCTCCTTGGGAGTCCTCTGGGCAACCACAGCTGCCACCCCCTGGTCTCTGAGCTGCTCCGCCTGCCCCAAAGAGAGGTGCCTCCTCACCATGCCCCACAGGGGCCTGGGAAGCACCCCCTGGCCAGCCCCAGAGGTACCATTCACCTGGGGAGCTTGTAGCCAGGGCTGCTGCCACAAACAGCTGTGCAAGCCTTCGGGAGGCAGAGACGCGAGAGGCACTGGCAGACGAAGGTAGGGGCGGGGGGGCGGATCACCCCGGGTGCCATCCAGGAGGGGAGATGACATTGTGGCCACCCCTGCCCCCGCCCCCTGGGGTGCTCAACGCTCGATGTGCAACCCTCAATGCACACCATTTGCTGCACACACACACCAATGTGCACCACACCCCTGGGATGCGCGGCAGCCACACCCCCGGATGTTCGCCACTCCCGGTGCTGGAGCAGATAGCTTCGCCACTGGCGATAGGGCATCAGAGGAGGGAGAAAAAGAAAGAGGGACAGAGGCCAGTGTTGAAAACCACTGACCTGAACAAAGGAACTGGTTTGGCAAGCTTGCCCTTATACATTTCTTCCTTACACACACACGCACACAGGATCACAGTTTTGGAAGGCATGCAGGGTATCATCCAGACTACCCTTGCCCAGAAAAACTTCATAACACTATGGACTGTGGCTCCAATGTGCTCCCACTGGTAGTGTTTGAAGCTTTGTACAGTACATGTCAACATGTCATGTGTACAAAGCTTCAAACACTACCAGTGAGAGCACATTGGAGCCAGAGGAAATGGTAATGTATACTCAGCCTAGTAGATGTGTACAGCAACAGCTAGCTATATCAGCCATAAAAGCCCACTAAAGAAACCTATTCAAGCTACTAGTTCTCATCGAGGACACTTCTTTAATTATCAAATAAACAACAACAACAACAACAACAATAATAATAATAATAAGGGTGTCTCATCCCTTCGTGTCCTTGGCAGTATTATTAAAGAAGATCACAGTAATATGGGATAATGTCAGCTCTGGCATAGTTTCCTTCAGAGTTCATTATATTGAACAGAGCAGGCAGTTCCTTACAAACAACCAGGTCTAGGTATATTTTGAGCTAAATTGCTGGAACATTGCCAAGATGTCTGCACAGTTCCCAGGACGTCTGATAAATACAGGAGACTTTGTTCTGGGTGGTGCCAGTGGCATTGGTTTTAGAGCATAAAAGCTACAAAATATGCGGAAGTCCTTGCTTCTTGGAAAGAGCAGAACGTGGCATGTTGCCTCCTCTGACTATTTTTTAAGCCATGCATGAACTCTCACCTGCTTCTGAACTGGGTGGCAATTTATAACACGGTCAAAGCCTCTGTTTTTGGTGTAAATGATTAGGATTAAAGTAATCACAAAACATTTAGCAAAGCCAACTAGAACTGATGTCGTGAATCACGTGAAGGAAATGTGACCTCTCTTGCTTAAAAGAGAGCGATTTCGTTTGGCCTCTTTTAAGCTTGTGCATGCAAATATGGGGATTTTGGTGTACATAGTATGCTTGCCAAACCATTAATTCTCAAATGCGGGATGGGATCCATCAGAGGGTCATGGTGAGGCAGCAATAAACGGATGAATCGGTCTCAGCTGTTAATTTAGCAGTTCTGTCTTTTTGGGTGATGATGGGTGACTGAGCCATTCTGGATGTTAGAATTTCCTAGTAAGGAAAGCGTCAGCAGGGTGATGGCTGGCTGGGCACTATTTATTCTGCTGGTTGGTTTTTGTACTGACCATCAGCTCAGGTATCATCACAGTTTCTTTGTGGCTTGACCATATCAAATATTATGAATCGGCATGTCTAAAAATGCTTCCAGACTGTCACTATTTTGTGGGTGGAATTCTGGCACCTACTAGACTGTTAGGTTTCTACAAGTAAAGTGGATTAAAGGGCTCTATTGACCTAATGCAACAAATCCACTTAAAAATAGATCTTTTCTTTCCCTCAGCTTGGAAACTGATGGGAAAATACATTGGAAAGTGTGTGATCGACAAATCACTAATTGGAAGATGTGTGAACACCCCACAAGCAAACCATAATAAATGCTTAGTTAAACTCCAGGTTATAATCTAACCTCCATGTAAGCTTTGTGCAACCAAATCGAGTTGAATGCTCAACAAATAAATTATCTGGAGAGACTCTCGCAGTTGCAAATCTGGAAGCATATTATCTGATTATGCTTTCTGTCTCTATCTGTGTGTGCTTTCTGTCTCTCTCCTTGCCTCTCTCCATCCCGCCACGTCTTCTATAAAGAAACCTCATCATACTGGGTCTATGCCCAGACAGCAGCCAGGGCTTCCAGCTGTGGAGTCCCTTCTCTGCTGAGTCATGGTTGTCACCTCCCTGCAGAAACAGGCCGAGAAATGTGGAGTGATGAGCCATGTCAACCATCAGTGGATGCTAAGCTGGACCTACAGCCTTCCCGTTAATAACAATAATAATGAACAAATAATTTAATAATGTTCACAAATGAAGTACACTCCTTCTGGGATCCAGTACTTCCTTAAATAGATACGCTCTTAATATAATTCACATGATCAAGCAGAAGGTGATGTTAAAAAAACACAAATCCAACTCAGATTCTGTTCAGGATGAGGGAGGACTGTAGATGTAATGTTTGAAAGTAGCCAAAGATTGAATTCCTACTTTCTTCATTCCAGGAAACAAAAACTGGATGGTAAGCGTGTGTGTGTGTGTGTATAACAAGTTATGATTTTATCCAACAAGCTGGCCTCTGCTGGGGGAGGGTATTCAGAGGCTTTGGGGAAGAGAGCAGAGAATTACCAACACGGCCCTTTTTGTAATTTCTCTTTTACCTTCAAGTTGCTGTGTGTGATTTACACATGCACACGCACACACAGTGTTCAGGAAGCTTCATAAATCGATTAACAGCATACTAATGAGAAGGGGGAGAATTTGGACTACCTTCAAAAGTGTAATAGAAACTTAGGCAATAGAAACTTTTATGCTGTCTTGATCTGCTCTCCACTTGCATTTGTTTATTCGGAAAAAATCCTGGAGCATCCTGTTCTGGAATGATTCTTATCTATTGTTCTTATTTATAGTTTCAGCTGAATGACCTGCAATTGAATCTGTGTTCTTCCAGCTCTGTTTCCCTTTAACTTTGACAGAAAATTGAATCCCCTGTGTATTTAAACAAACAATGGGCTGGTTTTCAGACATCTGATTTCCGAGCGGGTAAAATGAGTTTACGGTCTTTACCTCTTCAATTTCTGTGTGCTTGTGTGGAGCAGGGCAATCTAGTGCCACATGCAGAAGCCGGAAGTTTCCGGCAACTAGAGAGAACGATCAGCCTCTCTCTCACGATGAGCCATTATTTCATGCCTGTGCGAGGCGAACATTTTCCCACACAAAACTGAATAGTGAAATAACCAAGTTGGAAGAGCTTTAACAGCCTCAGAAATCATCACAAAAAAGGAAAGAAATAAAAGAAAGAAATCATCACTGAGACTTGGATCTCACATTATTTTACCACAGGGTGCTGCCAAAAACAGCATGGTTTGGTAAATTACCCATTTCTCATATTGTAGCCTATTACAAAACTCTTACTATGCAGAGTGAAGCTGTCATACAATGAGTTCCCCAACCCCATGAATGCACAACATGATTCCTGCACTCCAGCTTAATAAGTACATTAAAATGGTCGCCTCTGAGAAGTGCTGCTTTCTGAGGTCAGCACTGGCCCAGATATTTGAAGCTGCCATTCCTCTCCAGGACTTTGGTAACTGTAGCTCTGCTACAGCTTCCAGTATTCTTTGGGGGAAGTAGCATGTTTTCAAGTGCTTTAAAATGTATGGTGTGTACTCAGCCTTCATTTCCTCAAAAAGGACTGAATGTTATGCTTTGTCTTGTATCTGTCAGTCAAAATGCATATTAAAATAAGAGGGGACAAAATGAAGGCAAAGCTTTGTCAAGACGCAGGATCTATTGGCGTACATATTTATTTGTAAACAGAATAACCTTGTCATCCAAACCAGCGCTTAAAATGACTTACAACCAAAGACTTAAAAACAACAGTACTAATCTCATAAAAGTCACAATAAACATCAAAAAAAACCTCAAACACAATTTTTATTTTTATTTTTCAAAAAGGATGATTTTAAACGGTTAAGAACTCCTGCGGCATAAGAACACACGCAGAATGTTTTAGGAAAATTGGTTTAACTTTGTGTAATGTTGGGCATGCTCCACAATGAAAGACAGATCAGAAACCAGGCTCCGGGCTAAACTGGCGGCCGTCTCTTCATGGAAGGCGCATGTTAAAATAGCTATTTTATTTCCAGCGCTACTGATGAAACGAGATCCTGATCCTGCACTTGCAGGGTTGGGCACGTGGCCAGAGAAAACTCTCTTCAAAAAAAAAAAGGCGTTCCAAATAGGATGTGTGTCAGATCATCTGCGCTGCAAAGAATGGAATGCAGACCTCCGGGCCTCCTAAAGGAGCGGCAGGATTAAGTGGACCCACATTGCAAAATGCAGACAAATAAACATCCACAGGAGCCACTCCGGGACTCTGCAACTTGTGACCCACCAAGAAGAATGAAGTCAGCCGGCTATGTCCGTAGCCTGCCATGTCGCGGCCAGTCCCTCTGGTTTCAAAGTCTCAAGCAGGCACCAAAAGCTGCGCATTTATAGAGAGCCATACAGTCGCCGGGGAACATATGCAGGAGAGTGGGCTTCCCACTGGCGTCTTGTTGGCCACCCTCAGTACAGAATGCAGGGCTAGATGGGCCTTTGGCCTGATCCAGCAGGCCTCTTATTATGTTATGTGCCCATGATGAGACTGGCATCAGTTGCTAGTTTCCAGTTCCTTAATCCTACTTCACAAGGGACCACAGGAACACAGTTCCTTATACCAACTCAGACCAGTGGTCCATCTAGATTAGTATTGTCTACCCTGACTGGCAGCGACTATCCAGGGTTTCAAGCAAGGGACATTCCCAGTCCTACCTGAAGATGCCAGGGGTTGAACCCAATACCATCTGCATACAAAGCAGTAATAGTTTATATTGCTTGTACCCCATCCATCTGACTGGGTTGCCCCAACCACTCTGGGAGGATTTCTGAGCAGCAGAAGGGAGGATATTATTTGTGCTGGGTAAGGATTTCTATGAGCAGAGAAGAGCCAGCAGGAATGTGTGGGAAGACATTAAAAATTGTCTTCAAAATAATTTTATTATTAGGGAAAAGAAGAAAAACAAACAGAACAAAAAAAAAACCCAACAACAACAACCAAAAAACCATCCTCCAAGATTAGACCAAAGCCAAACCTGAACTGCTTCCAAAACACTATGAAGAGAAAAACGTCCAAATTTGTCCATGCTTATCGAGTTTGTCTTGTTTTCTATAAACTGTTCTTTCTTTACTGATAAACCAGCTATTTGCAGTAGCCACTCTTGAGCTGCTGGAATGTAGTATGGACCTTTCCATTCCCTAAAGAGCAACCTCTTAGCAACCAGCAAAGCAGTTTATGATACAAATACCTTCTGCCTTTGTTAAAAGGCCCCGTAAAAATGGTACAAAACCTAGCCAGTGCTGAATTACAAAGGTGTCCGTTGCTTTTAAACCTAGTTTGCATCTTGGCAATGGAAAAAAAACCACCACCATACTACCCTCCTGTTTCTTGTTTCTCATTCATGTCTCTTAATTATTCCTGATTTTCCCATATATGGATTCTGAGTTCCTATTATAGGAAAGAAAGGGTGAATAAGGTAATTAGGATTTAATACTGTCCAACTTTTTCTTAACAGAAATTGGGACACACATCGGGCCACATGCCCCGCTTTTTGGGGGGTGAGAATAAGGCATGGGTTGAGAGAGCACAGCACTGGTGCTCTGGGCTTGTCAGAGGGTCGCTCCAGCCAGACTGCTGTATCTTCAGCACTCTGGTGCGAACCTGCTCACGAGTGCCAGACTGAGAGTCTTTTGGTCCCACGGTGCAAGGACTCACACTAGAGCGCCGGACCAAAAAAATGGGACACCCAGGAATTGAACAGAAGCTGGGATTGGCTTCTATGATTCTGGGGTGTCCTGCTTAAAACAGGGGAGTTGGTGGGTAAGTGATTTGCGTCCTTCCAGTGTTGAAGGCAGTATGTCTCTGAATCCCAGTTGCTGGGAGTCACACATAGGGAAAGTGCAGGCTTCTCAGAGGCCATTGCGAGAACAGAATGCCGGGCTAGAGAGGCCTTTTTGTCTGATCCAGCCAGCCTCTTCTTACGGTTATATGATTTTGACTTTTTAAAACATGGTTAGAGTTGGGAGACTCTGAGTCTAGCCTTGGCATGCGGTGTTTCTCACCCTAGCTAGACAAGAATGGGTTTGTTAGATTGCTTACGTATGCAGTGAGGGGTTATGATCCCCCCCCCCCACAATGAATGCATACATTGGTGCCCTCCATTCCGCTTATTTGGAAATCTTGTCAAGCTGGAGCTTGAATGTTAACGGAAATGTTAAAAATAGTCTATTGTTGCTGGGCAACTACAGTGAATATTAAGTTGTAAACTGTGCTGAACGCAATAATGTCCTGTGGTATGTTTAGCAACTTTTACCCAGTATGATAAGGGCCTACGGATCTAAGGATTATGTGATGCAGCAAGAAGTAATGGGGGGAAAACAACAAAAATGTCAAGCTTATACATCATCTGAAACATGGAGCTGGTAGTAAAACAACAACAACAACCCTCATTTGTGTGTACCCTGAAGAAATTAAAACTACAGACCAAGGAAACCCAATTTGTGACTGAATAAATAATAAGTGAGTTCTGAATGTACCGTATATAAATGGTGTGAATGAGGCATGTTCTCTATTTTGCTTATTCTCCGCCTTGTGAGATTTCTCACTTCTGATAACTAAGGAAAAGGGCAAGAAGACTGCAGCCTTGGGCCTGAATGTCAAGAATTCCTGCTGAAGTCACTTCTAGTTTTGACTATTTCATCAGATGTTGCTAAACCCATTTCAATCCCACCTTCCAGTGATGAAGGCTGGAAACATTCTTTTTTAAAAAAATCAAAAACCACTGAGATTTCTCAGAACTTCGGGATTTGCACTTCTTGCCAAGTTCCACATGACTTTTGTACTTGTGTAGAATCGTAGCATGCACCCACAGCATTGCTAAGGCTACATGCCTTCACTTGTTCAGCAGGTAATATTCTTGAATGTCCACTGTGGGCAGAAGATGGGAAAGACTGCCAACTCATTTTGGACCTGAATCAAACTTCCCACTGTATTTATCCAATGAAACTCACATTTTGCAGTTTACAGAGCCCTGTGATCTGTTATTACTAAGTTTTATGAGCTTGTGTGTGGCCAAGCTATTCATGAGACGCACAGTACATATTTGGGGAACTATCCTCAGCCTTACATTCCACCACGAGTTGAGTCACTGCAAGGCGCTGAACCCGTTCCACAGCCTGGAAAGGATATTTGCAATTAACTGTGTGGCCACCCAGCCCCAGCAGGGTGGTGACTACAGGAACACTTTAACCCTGGCATTAGAGCATCCTGAGGACATGCACCCATAGGGTTCTGGTTGGGATGGCACAGGGGCACAAGGGGCATTCTTTCAATCAAGGGAATCAAAAGCTTAAAACAATAGGAGGCTAGAAGGATGTAAACATGAATGTGAAATGCAGCTGGTTAAGTGATTCAGCTTTTACTCAATTCTGCCCCAGTCCTATTTGTATAGGTGTTAAAGAAAGCTCCAGTAGGCAAGTGGTGTTTATTGCAGAAATGTTGCTTCAACTGATACACACACACTCACTATTTTGATAAAGAAAAGGTGAAGGGGAGCTTTCTCAGCCACTTGGGCTTGCCGATCGGAAGGTCAGTGGTTCAAATCCCTGTGATGGGGTAAGCTCCCGTTGCTCTGCCCCAGCTCCTGCCAACCTAGCAGTTCGAAAGCACACCAGTGCAAGTAGATAAATAGGTACCGCTGCGGCGGGAAGGTAAACGGTGTTTCTGTGTGTTCTGGCTTCCGTCACAGTGTTTCATTGTGCCAGAAGCAGTTTAGTCATGGCCACATGACCCAGAAAGCTGTCTGTGGACAAACACCGGCTTCCTCGGCCTGAAAGCGAGATGAGCGCCACAACCCCATAGTCACCTTTGACTGGACTTAACCATCTAGGGGTCCTTTACCTTTTACCTTTTTTTAAGATCCTGACAAATCATTCTACTGTCCCTACTTTATCATGGGCTGAGGCTGCAATCCAAAAAAGCAGATGAGAATATCTCCCAGGCTGAAACTGAGTACTTGTTTCCAGTTCCTTATTCCCATAAAAGTTCAAAACTGGATTGAATGGGCAATCTGAATAAAGAACTGGAGTTGATACATATGCGTCCCTGGGCTGCAAAATGAGCTTCCTTGACTGAGAAACAGTTTCCTTCAAGGTCCACAAGAATTCTCTCCAATCCAAACAGCTAGGCTTGGCGTGTTTGTTGTTTCACAATGCTCTTGACCATTGCAAAGAAGGAACTGAGGGGTGGGGTGCAAATTCTAAACTAAGCTTTGGGCTACCAAATATAATACCCATCTCCAGAAAACCCCTCACGTCAGCTGGCTCAGTGGACTCACACCTTCTATCAAAACCGAATTTCAAGATACATGAGGATTTCCTGGGCAAACTGTTTTGCTGTGCTGGCTGGTGTGGGTTGTCTGCCTGCTTGTGGGGTAAAAAGGTTGAATTGTGCAGAAATGTTGACGAGGAGTGTGCTTGTTGATAGCCCATGTCTCTGTAGTCAAGCTACAACAGATAGAAGGTCAACATAACACTGAGTCGTCAAGCCATAGATAAGCCTCCTGTTGACCACGACTGACACCCCATATCTCCACATTGTTATAATGAAGGAGATAACAGTACAGCACACACTGCTTTGACTCCCTGCTTGCAGTGATAAGGCCAGGAACACAGGTCAAAGCTGCCCACCAGGCCTGACTCATCTCCTGTGCAAGGAAGTTTTGGGTGCAAGGCACATAAAGCAACAATAAGGCCCAGCCTGTCTGTTCAAGTTCCATTATGCACTGAGTTACAGTGCAGTGGTACCTCGGGTTACAGACGCTTCAGGTTACAGACTCCGCTAACCCAGAAATACAGTGGTACCTCGGGTTAAGTACTTAATTCGTTCTGGAGGTCCGTTCTTAACCTGAAACTGCTCTTAACCTGAAGCACCACTTTAGCTAATGGGGCCTCCTGCTGCCGCTGCGCCACTGGAGCATGAATTCTGTTCTCATCCTGAAGCAAAGTTCTTAACCTGAAGCACTATTTCTGGGTTAGTGGAGTCTGTAACCTGAAGCGTATGTAACCTGAAGCGTATGTAACCCAAGGTACCACTGTACCTCGGGTTAAGAAATTCACCTCAGGATAAGAACAGAAATTGCGCGGCGGTGGCACGGCGGCAGTGGGAGGCCCCATTAGCTAAAGTGGTACCTCAGGTTAAGAACGGTTTCAGGTTAAGAACAGACCTCCAGAACGATTTAAGTTCTTAACCCGAGGTACCACTGTACTTCCCAATTCCTAGAATCCTCTGTAACATGAAAGGATTCCTCACAATGCTTCTCCAGGGCATGATGGCCCTTGGTGAGTTGTGAGACCTGCCCACGATACTGCTTTTCCCAAGGCATCGTGGGAAATTTAAATGGCAGCTCTCAGATTCAACTTAGCAGAGTCCCTCTGTTGCCTGACAAGCCTGATGAGGTTGGGAACTGATGCTGAACAGCCAGAACCCAAATAAAGGAAGGTTTATATGGTATTAAACATTAATTAAAATAATGTCAAATGTCCTAAAAGTTAAGAATAAGGGCTAGCGCTTTGTGAGTAATCACACTGCCTCATTTGTACTCACTGGGCAAAATACTGTGAGCAAGTTTAGGCACAACAAAAAAGCCAAGAGACAGAAGTTTTCTTTTTGTTTTCTAAATGAAAACAGAAAATTCACAGAGGGTGGACTGAGCTACGGGACCGATCCCCCATGGGCCTCCAAGTGTTTACAGTCCAGAGTTTAGTCCTGTCCCTAACACAAGAGGGAAAATTGATAAAAATTAAGTTGTTTATTTAAAGGAAGTAAACATCAACTTGTCCATTTTTTCACCCACCAGTGCCTAACATGGACGTGCTGAATATAGCTACATCTTGCTAGAGCAACTCCATTTCTATTATCCCCAGTCCTGGCAATGCCATGAGGAATGGCTCATTGCTTGCGCTTTGCTTCCTGCTGTGCTGTCTTCCTTTAGCAAGCCCTTTCCTCAATGACTTGCGATTAGTTTGAGAAATCAGGGGTGTTTTACAAAACCGGGGCACTTTTGATGGGCTATCGATTGAGGACATGCATGCCTGATAGTCTACTCAATGGGGATCAAAGAGAAAGAGGATCCGGACATAGGAAATTCTGGGTGGCCTTGTTTGCGTCTGGGTACTTAGAAAGATAGCTAGAAATTGTCCCTGCATAATTAAATCTTTTGTCCCTTCCTCCACCAATCAATTTCCCAATGAGAACAAATCCTCCACAGCTGTCACAGCAGCGACTTCCTAGATTCTTGAAGGAGAAACGCTCAATATCGTCTTTAAATAGTAAAACAAATGACATGGGAAGCAGCCTATAGCAGCTCTGTATTTTGGGAAATGCTGTCCTTACAGAATCATAGAATTGCAGAGTTGGAAGGGGTCCTGGGGGTCATTTAGTCCAACCTCCTCCAATGCAGGAATCTCAGCTTGAGCCCAGCCAGGCTGTACAACCTCAAATGCCAAGTGGAGGCTGAATAGTTGACTTCATATAGTACATATGGAGGTTTCCCCCTGCAAAGCAGGGCACTTGCCCCTAGGAGCAAGCAATCAGAAATTTGAGAGAGGAAAGATAAGCAATGGTAGCAGTAAGAGAAAATATTTTTAAAAATTAATTATGTTTATATTCTGCCTTTTGTCGTCAAAGGAACGCAAGGTGGTGTACAGAGTTCTCCTCCCCGTTGTATTCTCACCACAACCCTGTGAGGTAAGTTAAGCCGAGAGTGCATGAGTGGCCCAAGGTCGCCCAGTGACCTTTATTGCTGCCTGTGTTATGCACACTTAGGCTTTGTTTTACCCTGGAGGGTAGGATTGGATATGTGTGGAGTTTACCCATCATTTTTAGCAACAGAGAGAGCCTGTTCTAGTGAAGCTACTAGAACAGGTGTGGCTCGCCTTTTGCAATGCCTTCTGGGCAACCACTGAAGGGTCATGTGCCAATGGTGAGCAGGGACAGCAGCCAAAACCTGCAGAACAACAGAAGCAAACAACAACAACAACAACAACTTTATAATTTATATGCTGCCCATCTGACTGTGTTGCCCCAGCCACTCTGGGCGGTTCCCAGCAAAATAGTAAAAACACAATCAAACATTAAGAACTTCCCTAGTCAGGGCTTCACTATACATGCCCACACCTCCCTCTAAGACAAGCAAGAAACAGTATCAGAACTCAAGGACATATTCCAGCCAGGCATAAACACCCAAGGACTGTGTGAAGCAGGGCCAGTGAGAGGGAGAGTCCTGAGGACCAGACAGAAAACACCCACATTTGGCTCTCGGGCCTGTGATTAGCCACCCCTGAGTTAGAATGTAGAGCAGCATTAGGAATCACGTGTTACATTTCAGATGCCATCAGCCCAGCCAGCATGGCCAATGGTGGTTGATGATGGTTGTTGTCACTGTTGGCATCCGTCTGTCTTAGGAGACAAAAAGGAGGAGTGCACCTTTGGCTGGAGAGTTACAGCAACTGCTGTGCTGTAGGGACTGATACGGGAGAGACATGTTTTGTTGCAGCTGGGGCAGATGAAGGCATCTGGTTGTTGTGCCACTGCAGATGCACCGTGGCCTTTCTTCTCTCTGTGCTCCTCCCAGCGGTCGTTCCTCCTCTGGTCACTGCTATGGAAGCATGACCCGACTGTCTGTCTCCAGGCACTGCAGCCGGCTCCAAGGGCTTCCCACATAGCATGGCTAATGTTGCCAGCCTTCATGTCTTGTTTGCAGACATCTTTGCAATGTAGAGTTGGTCTGCCAATGGACCTGGTGCCTGAAGCCAGCTCCCCAAAGAGCAAACCGTCTTCCATTCTGTGGACATGTCAACATGATGGAAGTTGAAACAAACTAAAAAAATTCCCTCCAGTAGCACCCTAGAGACCAACTAAGTTTGTTATTGGTATGAGCTTTCGTGTGCATGCACACTTCTTCAGATGCACAAGAAAGCTCATACCAATAACAAATTTAGTTGGTCGCTAAGGTGCTACTGGAAGGAATTTTTTTAGTTTGTTTTGACTACAGCAGACCAACACAGCTCTACCTGTAACTAGAATGATGGAAGTTGTAGTCTAGCAACATCCAGAGATAAATGGGCAATCCAGGTTCACAGAGTTGTTGTAATGATGGGGGCAGGGGAGAACATTGCATGAACATTGCCATGAGCTCCTGAGAGAAAAGGTTTAAAAGCATTTAAAAAATAAACAAACCCTGCTTAGCTGTGGTGAGGCCGGCTCTCAACCTAACCAATCTCACAGGGTTGTTGTGAGGCTAAAACAGGGCTCTTTTGTCCTTGGAGAAAGGGTGAGATACAACTGTGGCAAATATTTTCAGATGCTGAGAGCTGGGGATATGTTAAGCTGTAAAAAGTTAATTCATGCAATCTCTGTTAATGTAGTTAATCAGATAATGCACACAATCTCTCTCTGATGTTTACAGTACTCTTCCAAATCTCACCGAAGATCTATCCTGTAATGAGCTTGTCTGGGTTTCTCATCAAACTTTATTTTGAGTAGACACATGTACAACGCACCCTTTCCTTGGTTTGATTTTTAATCATGTGAGCTACTTGCAAGAGAATCTCCTTGGCTTACAGCCAATTGTGAAAAGCAGCCCTTGTTAAACCAGTCCTGCAGACTGGAGACTGTCTTTGGTATTCAACTGGGCAGAAAGAGTTCTTAGTTAACCAGAGTGAAACCAGATATTTTGGAGAAGGAAGTGATAAAATGGGGAACTTTGGAACAGAAGGTCACATTCTAGTCTCCTATTATAAAGCAGAACAACCTGTCACATATTTTCTTAATTATCATACTGTGGAAATATTAACAGGCTAGTTCGGCAGAGAGGCACTCTTATTCTTTCTAAAATGAATGCTCAAGTCAATGATAGCTCTCTCTCATGTTCAGATCCAGTGGAGAGCTGCTTGGCAATAGGTTCTGAGCTGACAACGGGAAGTACTTCCCCCCCCCCCACTAAAAGTTATGAGGGTGCCTCCAGACTGTCAGTATTTTGCAAGAGGGATTCAGGCACATTCCACAACTTTAGGATTTAATGTTTAAAGTGGATTAAAGTGCTCTGTTGCCTTAGCACAAAAATGAACCCACTTTTTTTAAAAGACTTTTTTTGCAGTTTGGAAAGTGATAGGGGAAAGTGTGGGATGAATGACTGGTTAATGGGGAGATGTGTAAACACCCTGCAAGCATTTCAGGATGAAATTCAATTTTAGTTCTGTAATTAATTATATTTCAGCTTTCAAATTACTTTGCAGTTGGAGTCTTTTAGAAGTTTCTGCTTGCAAGCTTCCCACAGGCAGGTGTGGGTAGCTCAATCGGTAGAACACAAGACTCTTAGCCTCAGGGTTGCGAGTTTGAGCCCCACGTCGGGCAAAAGCTTTCTGCATTTCACGGAGTTGGGCTAGATAACCCTTTGTGGTCCCTTCCAAGTCTACAATTCTGTGATTCTATGACTCATTGTCATAGAACCACCCTGTAAACAAATCAGAATGCATGCTCAATAAAGACTGGACATAGGCTGTGTATATATACACCCATTTACTCTGAATGCATTGCACTCCCATCACTGGTTTGAGAAGTGGTGTATAAATAACATTAGCTGCAATCCATAGCTATAATGTTATTTCTTATGCAGTCCTGCACGCCCACCCTCAAAAAACTAGCTTTGATCTGAATTGTTTTAAAAGTTGTACACTGTCTTGATATCTTTTGATAAAGGGTGGTATATTAGTAATAATAATAATAATAATAATAATAATAATAATAATAATAATAAACAACTCTGGAATTCCCTCCCACAGGAAGTAGTGATGGTCATAAACTTGGGTGGCTTTAAAAGGCTTATCTTCCATCTATCTGAATGGGTGCATGTGGATGTTGTGTGCAGGGCATAAAGGTAAAGGGACCCCTGACCATTAGGTCCAGTCACAGATGACTCTGGGGTTGCGGTGCTCATCTCGCTTTATTGGCCGAGGGAGCCGGCGTACAGCTTCCGGGTCATGTGGCCAGCAGGACTAAGCCGCTTCTGGCGAACCAGAGCAGCACACAGAAACGCTGTTTACCTTCCCACTGGAGCAGTACCTATTTATGTACTTGCACTTTGACGTGCTTTTGAACTGCCAGGTTGGCAGGAGCTGGGACCGAGCAACAGGAGCTCACCCTGTCGCAGGGATTCGAACCGCCGACCTTCTGATCGGCAAGCCCTAGGCTCTGTGGTTTAACCCACAGCACCACCCATTTGCATTGGCTCCTCCTGCACACTGCTGGCATGCAGCCCCAGGAAAGTTAGCCATAAGGGAATGCAGTGCAGCCCTTGTATTAAACCACTTAAAGTCTCCACTGTAGATATGCATATTCTCTTATTAAAATCACCCCAGAGCAGCTCGTCAATCTTTGAAATATCCATCAGTCGCTAACAGATGAAAGATGGCCCTCTCAGAACAGCAGGCTTATTTTCATCTCCAGTGAAACACATCTGCATTCTCAGGCTGACTCATCTCTCCTTACTTCATCTGCAAGAGAACTCTTTCAAAGGGAGCTAATTGTCACTTTATGATGAGGGTCTGCCACCTTGCCTGTGCCTGGTGGATTGGCAGAGAGTAAAATGTTCCCATTGTCATCTCTGTCAATACATAGTTCCCTAATAACCTGCAAGGAAATATTCTGATGGGTCCCTGTTAAATACTCTGGACTGGGGTCTGCATTGTGCTGACAGATGAAAGGCAGGGGCGTTGATGTGCCTTTTTCAGAAGGAAGAGACAGAGAAGGGAAAGCGCTGCAAGCCATTTCATTCATTCTCAGCAAAGGAGCTGTGTACACCAGGAAGAAAGGTTGCCCGCTGTAGCCCAAAGCCAAACAAAATATAAAAAAGTACACAGCTGGCAGTGTGCTAGAAAAAAAAATTAAAAATATCTAGAAGCACTTAGCATTTGTATTTCACATTTACAGTGCACAAAGAGCTTCAGAATGCATACACTGGTCCAATGTGCATGCCACAATAAACCAATTTCAAACAAATGATGGTTTTAATGTGAACAAGCAGCACAGTGCACCCTGACAAAAGATTATGCAGTGATCTTTTTCTGCTTCTCCTCGCTCTGCAGCTGCACTGTTGATGAAACAAGCCAGTGTTTGGCATATTGTGTCATATGAATCCAGGTTTTGATTTGCCTCTCCAAAACAAAGCGAGAACAAACCTTGGTTGCTGGTTGTGATTTGTCTGGAGGAAACAAACCATGGGCCCTGGGTTCAGATGAAACATCAATTTCAATTCAGGCTTGTTTCAACCATGGCACAGCAGGAGTTGGAGACTTTCTTTCTCCCGCTTTGAAACCATCCCATTTCCTTCAAACTCATTTTTCTCCCTCATTTCACACATCGGCTAAGATAACGTGTGTCTCTTTGTATCAAAGAACAGTGTCAGGCTTGACCTTTGGGGAAGGACCATAGGTACAGTGGTACCTCGGGTTACAAATGCTTCAGGTTACAGACTCCGCTAACCCGGAAGTAGTACCTTGGGTTAAGAACTTTGCTTCAGGATGAGAACAGAAATTGCGCGGCGGTGGCGCAGCGGGAGGCCCCATTAGCTAAAGTGGTTAAGAACAGTTTCAGGTTAAGAACGGGCCTCCAGAACAAATTAAGTTCTTAACCAGAGGTACCACTGTATAGCGCATGCTCTGCATGCAAAAGATCGCTGGTTCAATCCCTGGCATCTCCACATAATTCTGGGTAAGACTCCTTTCAAAACACCCTGGAGAGCCAGTGCCAGTCAGTGGACAATGCACTGCACCAAACATACTAACTGATAACGAATGTCCTGAAGTTCAGATTCAAAGAATACATGGTTTTTTCTATTCTTTTTAACTTTACAACCATTGGAAAAACCACAGGCTGCTTGATATATATATAAATATAGTGATTAGCACCTTCTCAATCGCTCAATAAGCGGAGTGGTTTTGATGTAATCTTTGGATGGTATCCAAAACACCTATATAAACTGCTGTTGCTAAGGCCTGGCAGCATTTATTGCTTGCGAGATAGCCTTGTGTCTGCTCCAGCTTTTAGAAAGCCTTAGCAAAGAATTTAATAGTCATTGGAAATGCGCATCTAGATTAGATGCGGCCAGTTAAGGTACCTAAAAGGGAAAAACCACGAAAGTACTTGTCCAGTTTGTTGATTTAGTATATACAAAGCAGGTTGGCCAGGAGTCAAAAATGACTGCTCTTTTTCTTTGCTTGTTTCTACAAGATCAGCTGGCTTCTCGTGCCTCAATATTCTCAGGAAGAATGTTTGTGATGTACACTGTCAAATACAGAACAAACATATGCTGTATAGATGTATAGACATATAGATATCTTTTTTAAAGCCCCCGCTAAAAAAGGTTTTGAAGTGTATTCTTTCTTAGCAAGAAATAAACTCAAGAGTATGCAATCCAGTTTGGCTTGTCTTTTTTATTTTTTAACGAAAGCAAAAAATAAATTCAGTTATTCCAGAAGGAATGTCTGTAGTTTAAGGGTTGTCATCTTTTTGTTACAGCCTCAGCCCTGTTCCATTAAGAGCAGCCATTTTGCAAAGTGCAGTGATTAGCAAGTGGTAAGACCTTAATTCCACAGCCTCTGCTACCAAGACACAGGATGCAGGCGAGGTCTTTCTTGTTTTATCTTCATGCCTCAAAAGCATTTCCTCCATCATTATCGTAAACTGCTTGGAGCAATCTATAAATTTTGTTAAATAATAAATACATACATTGGTTTGCATAAAGCACAGTGGCAGGGCTTTAAAAAAAAAATAAAGATTGCAAGTCGGATGTCAGATCACATACCTTTCAACATATCATGGTGAAAAAAAGGACACCGCTTTGTGTGGTTTTATCATATGAGCCACATGAGATGAAGTGAGATCACTGTGCCCAAAATGGCCGCCATGCAAACCCAATGAAGGGGGCTGTTTTTGCCCATTAACCTTTTCCTTCCAAGCCCCAATTTTATCAGCTTGGATCTTTGGGAAGCAAGCGGAAGGCCCAAAGTTCAATCTCCAGGTAGGCCTGGAACAGATTCCCTGTTGGCATAGTAGATAATACTGAGCCCGGTGGATCAGTGGCCTGCCTTAATATAAGGCAGCATCCTATGTTTGGAATCAGAATAAATGAGTTAGAAGGACCCTGGTCTTCATCCAATACAACCTCCCAGGCTTAAAACAGTAATAAGAAATAAACAACCCACCCCTTAAGCATTGAAGGCTACAGGCAAAAGAGTCTCCCCGCTGGTGACATCTGTCTATGAAATGCTTTCCCCGCGAGAGGCTTGCATGGTGTCAGGTATTTTCTCAGACTTTTTAATAATATGTACATTGCCTTGGTGTTGTAATTCAACTTTTAGTGTTTGCTTTTAATTCTGTTGATGCATTTACAGTGGTACCTCGGGTTACATACGCTTCAGGTTACATATGCTTCAGGTTACAGACTCCGCTAACCCAGAAATAGTGCTTCAGGTTAAGAACTTTGCTTCAGGATGAGAACAGAATTCATGCTCCGGTGGCGCAGCGGCAGCAGGAGGCCCCATTAGCTAAAGTGGTGCTTCAGGTTAAGAACAGTTTCAGGTTAAGAACAGACCTCCAGAATGAATTAAGTACTTAACCCGAGGTACCACTGTATACTGCTTTGTGTGTGCTTTTATACTGTGATTGGCTGCTCAGAGCCACCTGTCAATTATCTGGGTCAAGAGCGCTGAAAAATGGAACGCTGCCAGCATTTCTTCACCCATCCCTCATCCCTCTGATCATCCAGGATGCTGTGTTGTGTGTGTGTGTGTGTGTGTGTGTGTGTAAAAGCAGCTGCAGAGGGCAGGTAAACTTGAAACGTTTATTCGCTTTCATGCACTGTTCTGCCTTTCCCCCTTTGCTCTCTTAAAACCGTGCTCTTAATAAACACTCTTAAAACGGGCTGCTGGGGTTTGCTGTGCATTTGTGACCGCTCATGGGAGATTGTGTTCTCCCGCTGTGCTTAGATCCCTTGAACTCACACTGCACATTTGTGTCTAGGGAGAATTGGAGGAAAGCATGCTGCCTTGTGTCCCAGAAGAGGAAGAGCAGCAGGCTGGATGCTCCTCATCTCCCTGACTAATATACATATTTTGTTGTCTTGAGAGCCCTCTGGGAAGGGCTAGTGACAGCATACCTAATGGTCGGAGATGTGAGCTATTCCTGATCCCAGGCGGGGAGAAGGGAACTCTCAAGGTCTCTGCTGAGAGTACTTTCAGAGGTGTACTTATTATGGGTTGTATTCATGCATGAAGGTGTTTCTTTTCTCTTCCTTTTTGCAATGTTCACATGACGTCAGCATCAAAAGTTAATCTTATTAGGAATCCAAATTACCCATTTGCGACATTAAGCCCCTGTCCGGGAGTACCCTTCATTAGGCCATTGGTCTATCTAGCCCAGGGGTCAGCAAACTTTTCCACAGGGGGCCGGTCCACTGTTCCTCAGACCTTGTGGGGGGCCAGACTATATTTTTTGGGGGAAATATGAACGAATTCCTATGCTTCACAAATAACCCAGAGATGTGTTTTAAATGAAAGGACACATTCTACTCATGTAAAAACACACTGATTCCTGGACCGTCCGCGGGCCAGATTGAGAAGGCGATTGGGCCGGATCTGGCCCCCAGGCTTTAGTTTGCCTACCCATGATCTAGTCCTATATTCTTTTACAGTGACAGATAACAGGTTTGGGGCTGGAGTCCTTCCCAGCTGTATTCAAAGATAATAAGAAATAAAACCTACAAGGCATGTACTCTGTAACTGACCCACAGCCCCTTTTCTTTTGTGACTACATAATGTACCTTTGTTAGAGAAAGTACTTCGAGAAGGGGCTCTGTGGAAGATCTTGAGGCACAGGCGGTCTGGAATGGGAAGAGGTGTTACCCATGTGGTGGTTTGTGGATTCCAGGCCATTTTAATATGTTGCGGTGTAATTTTTAATATTTTGTAAACTTCTCTTAGGAGCATTGAAGACAAACAAATAAAAATATAGCATCAGAAATTGGAAGTTCTGAAAACTGGAGGGGAAACATTTTAGCCTCCTAGATCACTCTGTGGCTGCATTCACATGATAGTTAATTCAATTTCCCTAACTTTTAGTTTTTCCATTATATTTCACACAATGTAAAAACCAGTGTTCGAAACTCCCCTTATTCTAGGCACATTTTGTGACAAGGAATTTCATTAGAGAGAGCAGTTTCTGAGCTCTGGGCACAGTACTAGTCTAAGATTTCAGATTAAAACTGCGGAGTGGAAGGAAAGGAGGACCTTTTTTATGCCTCCCCACTTCCAGCTACTCTCTGAAATCTGGAGAAGAGACCCTAAAGAGTGGTAGGGGGTGGGCAGGGGAAGGACTAGATCAGGCATAGGCAAACTCTGGCCCTCCAGATGTTTGGGACTACAATTCCCACCATCCCTGACCACTGGTCCTGTTAGCTCAGGATGATGGGAATTGTAGTCCCAAACTTCTGGAGGGCTGGAGTTTGCCTATGCTTGGACTAGACCATGTGAAAAATGAACATAATATTTTAGCTGCAGTTCATTCATTATCAGCTTTGTATTCTTGTTATTAAAAGTGTGCCTAGATATTCCGTTGTGGTGTCATTTAGCTCCTAGCTTTCATATCTCAGTTTCTAACACTGGTAAAAAGCCCTTCCAGAAATGTAGCACAAGTTTAGTGCTCATTATTTGCTTCCAGAAAAAGTCCATTTGCAAATAACACGGAAATGAGAGCTAAAGTTGCACTATTGGGTTGGGGTTTTTTGGGGGGTGGGAAGCGGTTGGCATCCGCCTGGAAGTGGTGTTTACATCATGTGGCTCAAATACCGTGTGGAAATTAACAATTGGGGAAAGTCATGGAGATGGAATAAACTGCTGTGTGAATGCAGCCTGTGATTTCCTTTCAATCTACCATTCTTAAACTGCAACCAAAATGATCCTGAAGATAGAGCATCTCTGTTAGTTCAAGGGGGGGGGGGAGGAAACACAAGTAAGAAGGGACATGGAAGAGGTTATAAGATTATCCATGGTATGAAGAAAGTCACTAGAGAGAGGTTCTTCTCCCTTTCTCGTAATACTGAAACCAGGCTTCAGCCAATTAAGCTGAAAGTTGGGAGATTCTGGACAGACAAAAGGAAGAGTGCTTCTTTACACAGCTGTAGATTTGGCCCCCACAACGTGGATGGCTTTAAAGGAGGATTAGATGGATTCATCTTGGATAAGGCTGTCAATGGCCATTGACCGTGATGGTTATATTACCCCCAGTAGTGGAAGTAATGTGCTTCTGAATACCAGTCGCTTGGAATCGCAACCAGGTTGAGTGCTGTTGGGCTCGTCTCCTTGCTTCCCATAGGCATTGGGGTGGCCACTGAGAGAAAAGAAATGCCGTGCTACAGGGGTCTTTGGTCTGATCCAGCAGAGATCCTCTTATATTCTAATGAACAATGGAACGTCAAAGAGAGACTGCCCTGGGAAACCACTGAATCACAATTCATCAAAAGGCTCAGTTGTACTTTTATGGCTTGACACTAGAGAAGGATTTTTTTCCATTGCACTACATGTGTTAATTAAATGCCAAGGTGCCTGTGTTATCACCAACAACTGTTTTGTGAATGGCTACTGTTAATAACTTAATTATCACTCTCTCTGCTTTCTGCATTTCATTTTCTCTGATTGCACGATAAATTTGTAACGGGAGAGAGATACATTCATATAAAATTCAGCTCCAGGGCAAGGATTTTTCTGTCTGGAATGATCTTCCTATTGCCACATACAGTATGTGCTTCAGTTTTGTGTTTTCAACACCAAAGTCTGCAACATGATTAAAATTCAGGAGAGTAACAAAGTTAGATTTAAGTAATAAAGGGTAAATTGTCCCAGGAATGCTTGAATCCTACTTACATTCTTCTCTTGGTTTGTGTATGCTGTTGCTCCCTCCACCCATACTGCCAGTTATAGCCCCGAAAACTGTGGATTATCTTTCTGCCTGTATGCTTGTTTCGTCCTTCGCAGATTTTGCATTAATGCTGTTAAAAGTATTTACATGAACTGCTTGCTCCTGGCTGCTGAGAGTAAAGCACTTGCGTCGTCTTTAAAGCCTCTGTTTTAAATCTGAAGCAAAGAGCTTTTCCTCCCCTCTGCTATTTTTTGCTACAAAGCACATCAAATAAGCTCTTCCTGTTCCGGGGGTGGGGGTGGGGTGGGGGTGGGAATGCAATCATTAATTTCTCTTTCTGTAGACCTCGTCATGTGCTAACGTCTTGTACGTGCAAAACAGCATTTGGCTTAGGCTTACTTCACATCATTTCCCTCTGAGCGACATCTGACTTGGAAGCTGCCATAGGTCCATCTGGTTTAGAATTGCCCACACTGATTGGCAGCAGCTCTTCAGTGTTTGAGGCAGGAGTCTCCCCAGCACTGACTGGAGATGCCTGGGATTGAATTTGGGGTCTTCTGTGTGCAAAGCATGTGATGTGCCATTGAGCTATGGCCTCTTCCTGTTAGAAGAAGCAGTCTCGAGAAATGGTCGTGAGGTTTTCACTATAATGCTAATAGCACAGTTACATATGACGCAGCTGGTCCGATTTTCCAGAAGTGGCCTCTGTTTCCCTGCTGTCTTGATTCTGGTGTCTCTTTTGTCTCTGTTTTGCCTTTCCAGGGATGTTTTTGGGGTACCTGTTAACACTTTTGTTAGTATGCACACTGGCACATCAAGCTTGTGGTCGTTTTGCTTCGATCTCCCCATAACTATCAATTGAGGTAGTAAATGTGTTCGGTGTTGCTGCCATTCTGCAATCAATACAACCGGATCTGCTTCGTGATTAAATAGGCAATTGAAAATTCCTAGGTGGTTGGGTTTTTTAAATAAAAGGAAACTGTTATGCTTCAGAATCCAGCAAAAGATGGGTTATTTCAGAGTCAATAAATACAGGGAAGAACATTCAGCAATTCATAGTAGCTGGGTGTGCGGAGTTAAGTGGTGGTTTGGACACAGGGATGTTACAGGCATACATGGCTAACCTTTTTTCGTCTCTGAAATGTGGTGGTGAATATGTAATCACAAGCCATATGATCCTCTTCTTAGGTAGACCGATGGTGACCTGTTATCCCAAATCTCTGGGTGGATTGTGCAGTGAGTGGCATGTGATTAAGTCAACCATGTGGTTTCCATATGCTCACTTTCACATCTGAGCTGTTTCAGTGCACAGCCAAAGTCATTATTCCTGGTCTGTTTCCTCTAAAGAGTCAGCAGAAAACGGTAAAGTAAAGCCCTATGTGGGTGTCCTCCCTCATATGACTAACAGCATCGTAAATCACAAGGTTGTAAATCACGGAGAGCCTGTGTGCCGTACAGCAGGTGTGTCCTTCCAGTGTGAGTAGCAGGGACATGATGTTTCAGCAACACATCAGGGCCGGCGGGTGCTGCCTCCGCTCTCGCCCCCTCTGCTTACATGTTTGTTAATTGTGAGAAGGAGAATGCCCAAATAGGGATAATATGGGAACTGACTGTCGGACTGGGAAGAGGTGGCGAAAGAAGGCAATGTGAATATTGGGTGGAAGCCTGAGGAAATGAATGCTTGATTGGCAAACTACATTATATAGAAATATGAGCAACAAAGCCCTGATATTTAAAAGAATGAAAAGCAGATTTGGGAGTTTGAGATTCTGAAAGAGAAAGTGCACTTAACCCTTTCCCCCTTTCAGTCATTTTCCTGCCCAAAATCATTTCCCCAAAGTTGTTTTCACTTGTTTCACTTTTTAATATATATTTTTAAACACACATGGTTTGCTCTTTAATAACTTGAGATAGGAGGCTAACTGTATGTCTGTAAGGCTCTATGCACATCTGTAGCTGAACATGTGGAGGCCGAGGGTGGATGAAACTCGGGGCATCACCCTGATCCCCTCCCTGCTCCACATATTAGCTGCATGCATGATTTTCACATGAAGAGGGCTTGGATGTCAGGGGCGGGGGGGGGGGGGGGAGAATAAATATCCCTGACAGCTAGTTTTCTATGCAGGGGGCTTGTTTGTCTGTCTTGAGGAAGCCAGAACTCAGACACAACCAGGGTGGAAGGAGGGTTGGTCACTCGACTGGGAGCTGGAGATAACTGGGATCAGCTATCCAGACAGTTCAGCAAGGGTAGCAAGCAGGCAGGCATGTCCAGGGCCTGGAAAATAAGGATGATCAGACATAACACTTGCAGGATCACGCACAGATAACGGGGAGTGAGAAGTGAGTTGTTCCAATTGAGGCCTTTCATCTCTCTTGCCCCAGGCTGCTATGCCAGGGTTTGACACCCTTGCTGAGAAATGGAGTTCCTTGAAAGCATAGTCAGACCATGGGTAGGCAAACTAAGGCCCGGGGGCCAGATCCGGCCCAATCGCCTTCTAAATCTGGCACGCAGACGGTCCAGGAATCAGTGTGTTTTTACATGAGTAGAATGTGTCCTTTTATTTAAAATGCATCTCTGGGTTATTTGTGGGGGCATAGGAATTCATTCATTATTTTTTTTTCAAAATATAGTCCGGCCCCCCACAAGGGGACTGGCCCCCTGCTGAAAAAGTTTACTGACCCCTGCTCTAGATTCTCTCACCTCTTTGCTGCTTCCCACCTGGTGGCTCTTTGCACTGATGCGTGACTATTGCAGATAGGATAACCAGATGTAAAAGAGGGCAGGGCTCCTGCAATTTTAACACAATTTTTAATGCATCTATTAGAGGTGCAGGAGCCCTGCCTTTTTTTCCCTTTTTTTTTTTTTTTGCATCTGATCCCCCAGGTCTGACTTAAGATCCCACCAGCTCATCCAATTCCTTCACCTCCATCATGCTGGTTGAATCCTGGCTGCTACTTTGATGCTGGGATTGTGGCAGAAGCTCACTTGGTCTTGTAACTTCCGACCAGCAGTCTAAAGTGGCAGAGACCAGACACAGCTTTACGCCCTCCATGAGAGCTAGGCCATAAAGATGGTCGCAAGTGTAGCTGCTGCAGATTCATCTCTTGCATCGTACGCAGCTGACGAAAGACATTTCAATTCTTATATGGCAAACCGAACTATGTTAGGCCACATTTTGAAAATGCCTCTTTAGCTTCTTCAGCTTTTTGACATAGTACTGCTATATGCGTTCTGTGACATGGGATAACCTCTTTCATTGCTGGCTAAAGAGGATGACATGGTGGCGCAGATGTTGGGGCCCTGAGGCCAATGGGAGGCGCACTGAGTGGGCTGAAGGCTTGGCAGCAGAGGGTTGGTGGCACAGGCCTGAAGAATACTTACGTACCCCTTCTTTGGTGAGCAATGAGAAATTCCAGGTCTGCAGTACTTATTTACTTTCAAATAGACAGGTTGACTATAGGTAGAGGCAAAGCGTACACACCTCTGTAGACAAACAACTGGACATTGCACCCATATAAGATTCCAGCCAGACCCTTACAGATCCCTGCTCAGCTCCCTGTCTCTTTGTTTCTGACTCATACCACACACACAGCCTGTCCTTTGTACACAGACACCTGGACTGCCTCAACCTTTCCTGGAAAGTGGAAATGTCTGCTCATTTTGAGTATTCAAAACATTCCCCAAAAGATCATGTATCAAGAGGCAGTTGACTAACTGTTTGGATCCAGTGGTGATGTAACCTGTAGTTTACCTAACCAAAGGATACAATCAGCCAAATGTGGCCCCTTATCAATCCCTTGTCCACATCCCTAGGCTCACAGCAATATTTTAATGTGCTCCCCATGTTAAGCACACCTGATCCCACCTGAATGTGTTGCTGCTTTTTGCCACTCTCTTAAAAGGGTGATTGTGAACAAGGTATATAACTTCCAGCTTGACATTTGATGTCCCCTTCCTAAGAAGAAGAAGAAAACACCCATGAGTTGCCATCAGTGGAATAAAATGGACACCTGGAAAATTACCACGATGCAGTTACATCTCTGAAACTGTATGGTTGAAAGGAATTTAACTACTGTGGACCTGCCACAGAAAGGACTGAGTTTCTAGCGTGCTTTTGCAAGCCCTCAAAAACTGCATCAGACTGGTCACGCGTGCCCAGTAGGTTGCTTTGAAAATCACGGATTTCAATGGGTTGATTCTGAGCATGACTCAGGGTGCAACCCTAACTCCTACCTGCCACCAACAGGGGGCGGTGGGGCTTTTGGACCACTGCCACATCTGTAGCCCTTTTGCTCACAGTGGCTGCAATAGAAGGTGCAGGAGGATCAGGCCTGATCTGTACCCAATCAGTTAGATTGTGCCTGATGCTATTGTATGGCAGCTGTGAAACTGGGATCCTGCAAATCGTAGGCCACCTCAGACCCACCCTCTCCTCCCTCAAATCACCCCATTGCAGGACTTCTTTCTGCTAACACCTATTCCTGTATTCAGGGAGAGTCAGGAGGCTGGAAGGTCTTGGCAGATGGATACCACCACCTACAGTGGTACCTCGGGTTACATACGCTTCAGGTTACAGACTCCGCTAACCCAGAAATAGTACCTCGGGTTAAGAACTTTGCTTCAGGATGAGAACAGAAATTGTGCTCCAGCGGCATGGCAGCAGCAGCAGCAGGAGGCCCCATTAGCTAAAGTGGTGCTTCAGGTTAAGAACAATTTCAGGTTAAGAACGGATCTCCAGAACGAATTAAGTACTTAACCAGAGGTACCACTGTATTTCAACACACACAGCATCCCAGGCTGAAGGAAGGGGGGGTTGGATTGTGCTGCCCGCCAGATACTACAACACACACTGTGTGTTACAGAATTGCTGACCTTCCCAGGTGCCCCCCCCCCTTTTTGCCGCTGCAAGCATCTATACAAGAGCAACAGTATCATTTATTCATTGAGAGAGAATCTAGTGAACTTTGAAATAATTGTAGGAGAATGCAGCAGCCCACTGAAATAGCATTTCAAAAAGACTCTAATCTGTGGCGTGATAACCTCCCCACGAAGGATCAGCAGCAGCAGGTACAGTGAGGATTATCAGAATTTCAGTGCTTCAGCTCCCTCGACATTAGAAAGAGAGAGGGGGGAAATCCATGAAAACATCTGTGATAAGCAGATTATTCGGACCTGTGTCATATATAACCAACATGGTTTTCGAGTATGTTAACTCCTTCAAGAGAGGTAAATGCTCCCAGGTGGTTGAAAGAGTGTCCATTCTGCCATCTGCGTCTGCTTTAGAAATGCATTTCTGCTGTTTTCTGTGGTTGCTGAGTGCTTTTTTTGTTTGCTGTTGTTATTGGACGTTGGCTTGCATTTGCCGTTGGCTTGCTTTTACATTTAAATTAGACCTGTAATGTGAACATGGTTTGTTGTATTTATTTTTGGAACATTTTACTGTTGAGACGTGGGTGATTTTTATCGAGGAAGTTCACACAGCAATTAATAGAGGGGAAGCTTTGAGCAAATGCATATTTCTTCTCGCTATGCACGAAGAACTCGGAAAATCTAGTGACGTGCCCCATGTGGCTATTATTTCAAGCACTCTGCTTGGAAGCTGCTGGCATGGGGAGCATTTGTTTAAAGAGAGAGGCTCTGATGCAACCACCAGCGGTTATTATACCCGGGTGATACTCTTCTTGCATTACTTTTCCAGGTCAACGCTCTCCAGAAGTCATCTTCTCCCTTTCTCTCCACTGTTCTACAGTAACTTGGAGCAGGGCTTTCAGAGTAGCTGGCCCCATTTTGCGAAACAGCGTCCCTGTTGAGATACGACAGACACTCGCTATTTGTCCTTTCTGAGAATTACTGAAGGCCTTTTTGTTTGGACACACTTCCCAAGCTGGATGAAATGGCCTTGGGTGTTATTTTTGTACTGTTTTAAGACCTATCTTTAGTTGTTGCATCTGCACTGTTTAAAAAACTATTTTATCTGTTTTGATAGTGTGTTTGTAAATGGTCTTGAGACACATGTAAAAGGTGTCTCATCCTCACCAGTATTGAAGGAGAAGACAGGCCCGTGTTTCTGCTCTAAATATGGGGATACATTCTGCTTCCACCTGCATGTGCTTTGCAAGAACTGATAGTGGGTGTTAGCATCTAATTTACCAGCCCCTTTGCTGTGCGTGGGGGGTGGGGAGTTCAGTAAAGATTTTGAAGAGGGCTGCCCAACTAAGAGCACTCCAAGGGCTACTGTCTGAGGAAAATGGGTTTCTTTCTTATACACACTCTCTTAAATACCCAGCCTACATTACTGTCATAATCTCTATGTGGGGCTGCCTTAAAAGACAGTCTGCAAACTTGAGCTGGTTCAAAATGCAAGCCTGTTTGATTATATCACCCCAATTTTGCATCACCTTCATTGGTCACCCATTCATTTCTGGGCTTAGTTTAAAGTACTAGTAACTAACCTTTAAAACCCTGAATGTTTGGGAACCACGTTATTTGAACATTTCCCTACACCCATATGAATCTGCCCAGGTCCTCAGATTGGTCTTAAGAGTGCCCTGCTATCTGTTGTGCACCTCTGATAAAGCGATCAGCTTAGCAGTTACCAGGAATAAGGCCTTTTTCAGTGGTGGCCCCCACACTTGTGGAATTCCATCCACTGAAAATTCTGCTTAGCTCCCTGTCTTTCAGGCTTTAAGTGGACCTGAAAGAATGGCTGATCCTGCTAAGCACATATATATATTTGATGAAGTTTTCTCTAGTATGTTCGTCCGTTGTCTTCTAACATTTTTTGTGAGCTGCCTGAACAGTTGGGTAGAAATAAATTAAATAAATAAACAGTATGCAAAACACTTTGAGTTTCTTGGAGCACTAATAGGATATAAATACACCTTGTATGTCTTGATAGACATATACCTTATAAAGCTACCCTGGTATGTATGCACATCTACCTGCAATCTCACTTCTCTGATGCCTGATGCACTTGCTCAAAGAGGGTGTTCCCACAATGGTCCTCTATCAAGTTGCCATCCAATATGACATGAGATGAGTAGAATTTCTTTATATATGTTGGGAGTCAGGGTGGGGAGCCTGTAACTCTCCACCTGCTGCTGGATTACACCTCCCATCAACTCAACTAAGCCAACAGGGCCATTGGTCAATGATGATGTGAGCAGTGGAAGAGGAACCGTCTCCGTACCTGGGGCGGCGCACTCCATACGGAATGCCGCACATGCGCAGTTCATACCACACATCTTTATGTGGCAGTGTGAGCGGGGGCGGGGTGTGCCTGCACATTATAATACTGCATTGTTATTAGGGAGTACTTTTTATTCTAGTTGCCTTATTTCTTGGAATATGTTATTCGATACAACGAAGCACTCAGCAATGGAGCCATTTGGAGCAGAGGCATCTGAGCCAAGGTCCTGCTCCTGCTGGCCTTATCATTTATTGATCACGGGGGTTGTTTTTAATACAGAGCATTTCTCGATCTCTCTTTCAAGAAGCTCAAGAGCAGCTTGTGTGGGGCTTCCAGGAAGTCTCCAATCCAGATGGCAGGTGCCAATATGAGATATGCTTATGCAATAACAATGTGCCCTTGGAAACTCTCCCTCTCATCTTCTTCTGGCTTATACTAACTCAAACAAACAGTATGCTACAGAGGCCTCCTCCATTGGTGCTGTCCTGACCCCAGTGCATACTGCAGTGGCATAACCAGAGATGCACCAGAGAACCACATGCTCTCTCCTTTCACATATATTCATTCTCTCTCTCTCTCTCTCTCTCTCTCTGCAGCATGCTGAGAAATGAGAACGTTTTTCTAGTGCACAGAGACAAAATGCAACAAGAAGCCCACAGGAAGCAGTGATTGCCACCAACCTAGAAAGCTTCAAAGGAGGATTAAACAAATCCATGGAGGAGAGAGCTTTCAGTGGCTACTAGCTATGATGGCTATGCTCTACTTTCTGGCTGCCTTTCCAGTAATGCTAACAAAAATTCACTTGCTGGAAACCACAGGAGGGGAAAGGGCTCTTGTGCTCAGATTCTTCTTGTGGGTTTTCCCAGGCATCTGGCTGGCCACTGTGAGAACAAGCTGAACTACATGGGCCACCATCCTTGGCTGGTGATGATGGAAGAGATGGTCCTCACCACCAAACTCCATTCCTTCCATAGTACTGTTCTCAGCTGAAAAGCAGAAGCAGAGCAGCAGAGGAGATGGTGCTTATGAAGAGGCTGGCAGCATACATGTCAAGTGGGAAGGAGGAACAGTTGTGCACGCAAACACACACACACACACACACACACACACACACACACTCTAGATGAGCCACACCCCCTCCCCAATTCTCAGCTTTTATTTGGAGGAAAAACCCCAACCCTAGCCCTTGTAGAATGCAAGTTATGAGACACACATTGTGTAGGTACTATTCACCAAATTTGTTTTGGGGGAAAACTAGGCTATACCTGCTTGTCTGCATTTTTAGTCAATGAGTGAAGTCTGAGCAATGGCTGACATTTAGGAAAGCAGCTAATTAGACAAAGAGAAGGCTAGAGTGGAACACCCGTTGTCCAGACTCTAGAGAAGCAACTTCCTGGTTTGTTTTTAAGTCTTCTGTGCTGGTGGTGAAGTGATTGCCACCCCACGGAAAACAACTGAGGGTTTCAGTTGTGACTGGAAAGATGTCTGGATGCCAGATCTACTCATAGATGGGCAGCAGGTCTACCCACTAAGAAACTATGTAAGGGTAGATCTGGAATACAAGTTTCTCAATGTTTAGCCAGGCCTTGGCACTGCCCATTCACCAGATACACTGCTCTCTGGTGCTTATTATTAATGTATGGATGTCTGTATATTTATCTATTTGCAATATATACTTAGCCCCCACCCCGGGGGGGGGGAGATCCTGTGGGTGCTCATAGCTGGCAGTCCAGATTGGTGAGGCCTGGCAGGCCAGCTTTGACCAGCAGTCAGGAATTCCCCACCCTTGTCTTGCCCAACAGATCCATAGAGCACGCCAGGCTTAGGAACTCTGGGGGGAAACAGCAATGCTGGAGTTATTAAAACCACCAGTTGATCTACTCTGAGTAGGGCTAGCATAAAATGCCTCTCAAATATGTTGATAATAGACAATTGCATAATACTGCACATTTCTAAAATGTTTGAACAGATGATAAACATGTTTTGTATTCCCCGGCACAGCTGATTTTCTCACTCATTTGAGGTCCAAGAATGTCCAAGTGTGAAACAGGCTAGTAGCAAATAGGTGTAAAATTCTGTAAATGTGAATCATGTGCTAGGATCAGGGTTATGACCCAAACTGGGGGTTTCTGAAGCTGGCATAGGAGTAACCACATGACCCAGACAATCCACATGATTAGTGCTTTCACATTTTATCAGTGATGTAGGAGCCTGGCCATGGGAAGGCATCTTCTTGTTAGCTACTGCATCACAAAATAAATTAACTGGGCCCCAGTGGCATGACGGCATTCTTAATCACATCAGGCTGGAATCTAGACATCTTGGCTTAGCTGCACATCAGCACATAGCCAACACGCAATTGTCTCATGATTTGGTGCAGCTTACGAAGGTTGGCCGAGTGCTGGCATTCGGCCAGTATTTAACAATTCCTTCCAGCATTTTTAAGCGGGCGCAGACAGAGCCCAAGAGCACTAATCCATGTTGTTCACAGCAAGAGCTGATGTAGAGGAGTCAAAGCTGTCACCACCCTCAAGGCTCCTTCCTACAGAATCCCCACCACCACAGAACTTGTATTGTTCTTTGCTCTCTTAATTACAGCCCTGTTGCCAAACTTACCGTTACCTTTAGTGACAGTTCCGTACGTCTCCTTTTGTGCTTAAAAGGAAGAAGAATAAGTCCTTACTCTCTTCTGCCAGCAGGATTGTTTTGGCATTTCCTTGCAGCAGAATTTGTTTAAAGTGCATTTAAAAGGAGCAGAACAGACAACTTACTACTAGACCCTGGACCCGATGGGGCAGTTGGAAACAAGCAATGTGAACTACAGAAAAGAAATGATCTAGACAGAACCTACTTCAGACTCCATCTCATTATAGTCTTTATAAGCTGACCCAATTTTTTTGAACATTTCAGGTCAGAAGGACTGGGCATCCCAGGGTAGGCGATTCAGCCATGCCATTAAGCACAGCAAACTCTCATGGCAACCTCTCCTGGCAACCTCTGACAGACTGAAGTAAGCAGATGGCATAAATTATCCTTGAGTGCCAGTCTCCTCCTTCACCTCTATCATTTTTACATTATCATTTTACAAAGCTTCAAAAATGTATTTTCCAATGAAGTTCAAAGTTCCAAACTGAACAAAGGGGAGATACTATTAGTTTCAGCTGATTGTTTTTGATGCAAAGTTGTTTTAACTTGTGTAGAAATGTTTTAACTCGTGTGTGGAATCTGGATCAAGAAATTTGTACCTTTTATACTCTATGGGAAACGTAGCTTCATGGGCCAAATCAGACCTCCTGGTGGGCCAGGATTTGTTTGCAAGCCAGAAGTTCTCCACCCCTGTTTTATAGAGAAGTGACCAGAAAAATCTGCTCTAAAGGGCATCACTCAGCCAAAACAATAATTTGACAAAATTTAGCTCAGCAACTTAGGCTATTATTACATTTCATCTTGGAAAGTTTTCAGATGAAGAATCACCATAGCAGCTGAAACCAACTTTAATGCAATTGTGGGTAAATTGGTAATACAGATCCAAGTTTGTGCACAGCAAACCCTGGCAATTTACATTTAAATTCTCTCTTTACAAAGGCACAGTTCAGGTCTAAATCTGGTTTCACAATTCATGGGAATGTCAAGCAAGTTCCATTGCCTTTGTTGGATTATTAATAAGTTCCTTATATTCTTCAAGATTTCTGCCTTTTATATCTTTAGTAAGTTGAGTTAATCTAGAAATCATTCTTTTTAGGAGCTTTCATCTATAGGGGTAAAAAGCAGCCAGAAGGATGAAATCTCTGGTAATGAACTATCTGAATTCTTTTTTTAAAAAAGGATACATTTATTAATAGAAGAAATATATGAATTCTTCTGAGTTACTTATTTTTCTGCTTGTGCTTGCTACAACACAAATTTGTGGAGCTGAATGACAAAGCTGAAACAGCGGGTGAATAAAACATATAGCTTATAGGTTTGTGTGTGTCTGAAATTAGCAGTTTGTTGTTAACAAATGTTAAGAGTTGAGACAATAAGCAGAGCCCACTCTAACTTCAGTGATTATAAAACCAGCACAAGCCCTTAACAGTGCCAGGATTTCCATGTTTGGTACCATTAGACCAGGAGTCAGCAACCTTTTTCAGTTGTGGGCCGGTCCACTGTCCCTCAGACCATTTGGTGGGCTGGACTATGTTTTTTTTTTTTTTTGGGGGGGGGGAGAATGAACAAATTCCTATGCCCCACAAATAACCCAGAGATGCATTTTAAATAAAAGCACATATTCTACTCATGTAAAAACACCAGGCAGGCCCCACAAATAACCCAGAGATGCATTTTAAATAAAAGGACACATTCTACTCATGTAAAAACATGCTGATTCCTGGACCATCCGTGGGCCAGACTGAGAAGGCGATTGGGCTGCATCCGGCCCCTGGGCCTTAGGTTGCCTACCCCTGCATTAGACCAACAGTTCCTCTACATTAGCATTCTTTCTCATGGCAAAGTGCTAGCCAGATTCATCAACGAAGTTCAGAAGCAGGGGGTAGTTTTTCCTGAAAGATAGTTTAAGCAAAATAAGCATTCCTCAGCACCTTGTAGTCCGGGGTATACCAATGCTGAACAGAAAGGTTCTGGTTTTTGTTTTCATAGCAAGCAGTTCATGCTAGTCTTACTACTAGCTAGTGAAAGGTACCAGAAAGGCAATGGCCCAGTGATAAAGTGAATCTTTTGCACACAATTCGTTTCAGGTTGAGTCCCCATGCTAGTATTGGGAGCAATCCCATCTGAAATTCTGGAGAGCAACTGCCAGTCAGAGTAGACAATACTGACCTTGATGGACTAGTAGTCTGACTCAGTATGAGGCAACTTCCCTGTACAGTGGTACCTCAGGTTACATATGCTTGTTTACATATGCTTCAGGTTACATACGCTTCAGGTTACAGACTCTGCTAACCCAGAAATAGTGCTTCAGGTTAAGAACTTTGCTTCAGGATGAGAACAGAAATCGTAATCCGGCGGTGCGGCAGCAGCAGGAGGCCTCATTAGCTAATGTGGTGCTTCAGGTTAAGAACAATTTCAGGTTAAGTACGGACCTCCGGAACGAATTAAGTACTTAACCCAAGGTACCACTGTATTCACCTACTGGCCATCATGGCATTTGTGTCAATTTGCTCTAATGGTTAATGGTGTTATGTGAAAAACACGAGGTTTACACGCAAGGTAAGTAAGTACAGAATTGCAGCTGCGAGTTTGCAGTCTCCTCCTATATTACATTTTAAGACTCTGGCTACATGTAGACTTTGTGACTTCAACATCAAGCCAGCTCACCCCTCATTTTGCTCATAATCCAGCCTCTGTGATTACTAGTCAATCCAGTTTAATGGTTTGCCTTCACAGAGGCATTTCTACAAATCTGGACTGCAAATTCTATAGATTTTGCATTCCTATGAACGTTTCATAGGCCCATGCCTATTCCTTCAATGGAGTGTTCTCCCTTGGAGGAAAAATATTTCATCAACCTTGGTCCTTGCTGGTGATCTGTTTCTGTACTTCATCATGCCCAGGAAAAAACCTAGAGGACCAAACTTTCAAGCTACATTTTGAAGCATGATACAGTTACATTGGTACCTCGGGTTACAGACGCTTCAGGTTACAGACTCCGCTAACCCAGAAATAGTACCTCGGGTTAAGAACTTTGCTTCAGGATGAGAACAGAAATCGTGCGGCGACGGCATGGCAGCAGCAGGAGGCCCCAATAGCTAAAGTTGTGCCTGAGGTTAAGAACAGTTTCAGGTTAAGAACAGGCCTCTGGAACAAATTAAGTTCTTAACCCAAGGTACCACTGTATTTGTGAAGCAAAAGGTGTGGCATGAAAACTAAGGAAAATTGTGTTTTGGCATGTATGGTTGTGAATTTTTCTGTTTTTTTGTTTTATCTCTTTGTAAACCACTCTGAGGTTATTTTTACAATCAACCAGTGTATAAATGTTATGAAATAAATAAATGTAATAAAAATCCAATTAGCAGGTCAACAAGTACATAAAAATATTGCTTTATTCAAGTATTAATCTTTCTTCTGTACTTTTACTTATCAGTGAACATGAGGTCCAAAAGTAATCTAACTACTTTGAATACTGTTATAATCCTTATAAAGTCTATATGATACAAGAAAAATATAAATCTGACTGCACAGTCATACATATGGCATGGCTATACAGCCTGTGTTTTTATTACACAGTTGCATCCCCAACTCTTGTTTAAGGTTGCATTTCATGTATGCAAACTTACTTTTGGTGTATTGATTGGTAAGGAACAACAGAAGGCCTGTGGAGGGTCATACAGCTTTCAGTATGAACATATGGTTAATGCCACATGTAATAAAGGAAAGTAAATTTAATTCAAAGGGTAGTTCTAAGAAATATGACTAATTCAATGATACAGTGATTACATTATTTCCTGTTGCTCTCAACCAGTTATTATTAAAATTATGCATTATCAGTCACATATCACACTATATGTTACTTAGAAATGAATAGGCATACAGTATAAATGTAGCTTTTCCTATTGGAGGAAATTATGGAAAGGCAGTTGTCAAAGAACAAAGGCATTAAGATTTGAACATGTATTAAACAGGGTCACTGTGTGGTGTCATTGTGCGCATGCAGGAAATACAAAAAGCAATGAACACAGGCTGTTCAAAAAGCAATGAACACAGGAAATACAAAAAGCAATGAACACACCAAGTGTCCAGCTTCACTGGGGAAGCTTCACACACCTTCCAAGGATGTGTGCAAAGAGTCAGGATTAGCTGTTCGTAAATAATATAGTTGGGTATGTGTGTAATTTTAATATTTAGTCCTCTCTACTGGAAGTTGACTTTAATTTAGAATGGAAATTCTCCATCATGCATTTACTGAGGAAACACAATGTGTGTGAACTAAAATCAACAAGTGGAACAACTTTACAAAATATTTTTGAGACACTTTCAGTGTGGGCGTGAAGTAGTATGGCCTGTTTGGAAGTATAAAAGAAAATTATTCTGAGATTTACTCATAAATTATGAGTGTGGAGACCAATAATAAATACACTTACTACTGGTTTATAAACTAATTAAAGTGCACTTCTGAGAAAATGTGGGTGTGAGGTGGTGGTTTATGGATGATGGAACTACTGGGTTTTCTGTTGTCTCACCCACATCGACACTCAGTCTTGCAGAGAGGAGAGTAATTAATTATAGTTGTGTGATTGAGAAAGAAAAGAGGCAAATACAGTATTTCAAACTATATGCATACCAGCATTTCCAGTTTCCCCATAGCAACCATGGAACACCATTCAAGAAAACTGAAGGGCATTTTCCAAAAGTTGTAAGGTCCAGTAGAATCCATCCAGTAGAATCCAGTGACTAGTACTTGCTGGGAAAAACAGGTAGAAGTTGACTTGCTTGAATGCTCTTCTTTAAAACAAAACTCCCTTGTGTGGAGAATGCCTCAGTTCAGCTTTCTCCCTGGCATGTTATCTTTTTCTTTGTGGAGCTGTATTGAAACCTATCTGCATCCTGGAACACTCTATAATCTGGGTATAAACCAGTGGAGTAGGAAAGTGCCTATTTCTTTTTAGATGTTTAAAAACCAAAGTTTAACCTTTGTGAAAATGTCCAATTCAACATTTTACTAGAAAATAGGAAAAGAACCCTACAGTATAAAGTTTATAAAAGAAACTACACATCATTCTTCAGTAAGATGTTTTCTTTTATTCTTCTAATTCAATGTATTATAGGGCATTTTATACTTTACTAGGTTGTTTTACATTGGATTAGATTGCTAAATCCTCCTTCCCCAGGAATACTATAAAAGTTGCATACCAAGCAAAAATTCAGCCTTTCCCATGGATGCCTAAGCCCACCTATTAGGGGAAGACGTCAAACTCTGAATAAACATGTTTAGGAGAGCACTCCGCCCCATGTTTTTAAAAGTGCACTAATTTTCAGCTGACATAATGCCGGAGGCAATAAATAAAGCCTAAATAAAGAGCAGGTATTACTATGTAAATAACTAAAAATAATAATTTGGGGGCACCTACCGTCAAGGCTAAAAGACTGTGACAGGAGTGGGTTCCAGTGCCAAAAAAGGGGGTGGGTGGGCCGGCCACACGCCGCAATAAAACCTCTTGTAGAGCAATCCTACTCAGAAGTAAACCCCACTGAATTCAATGGAGCTTACTCGCAGGTACGTGGAGGAGCTTGCAGCCCTAGTCCTTGAGACTCCGGGTGTGCGAGCGTCAGGTGAGCTTAATCCCCTGGCAGAGCAGCGCGGCTGCTACCTCTCAGGTGTCGGCGAGGTAAAGGAACCGGGAGCAGCTTCCGCCCTCCAAGGCGCGGGGATAAAAATGCCGCCTCCTCCTGCCCCTTTCTCCCCCCACATCCACGAGACTTCCATCCTCCCCCGCGGGACGGACACCGGGTTCAACCGCTCGGCGGCCCCGCCTCGTCTGTGATCTCAGCAGGGGGAGAAAGAGAGGCGGAAAGAAGCCTCCTCCCGGCCGGGCAAAGCCCAACCCGAGCCCTGCCTGGGGCCTGGTAGCTTCGCTTCGCCTTGCGCCTCCCCCGCCCGCCTCCCTCCCTCACACGCTCCGCTTTCTTTTTCCTCCTCACAGGCACTTCCTGCGCGGGGCCGGGCCGGGCCCAGTCGGGTGGAGAGGGGGAGACTGCTGCTGCTGCTGTCGCCTCGGCGGAGTTAAAAAGGTATTGGGGAAGGGAAGGGACAGGCGGGCGTCCGTTGACGTTCCGAGGGCCTCTGCCGTGAGGGCTCGAGGTGTCGGCAGTTGGTCGCGGGGGGGGGGGGTCCCCGAAGAAGCCGCCCGTCAGGGAAGCGGGCGGGCGGGCGGGAGTGGCTCCCCGAGCGAACTGGCGCCTGAAGGTGGGGGTGGGGGAGGCTTCCACCGAGGGGTCCCTCCCAGGCCGCCGCTCACGGGCGCTCCGAGGGGATTAGTCGGCGGCGGCGGCCGTTGCTGCTGCTGCTCCTCGCATTGCTGGAGGGTGAAGTCATCGTGGCCATTGTCTCCCCTCAGCTCCCGGGCTGGGCCGCCAGAGGGGGGAGGCCAGCAACCAGCCGTGGGGCCCGCCTTGTTCTCCGAAGCCGCCGGGTAAATTCTCTTTCCCACCCCACCCCCGGGGGGGGGCGCAATACTGGACAGACTTTGAAACCCTCATCCACTCCGCGGGCAAAGTCCGAGGAGAAACTCGGGGTGGGGTTCGGGGGGTGGAAACTCCATATTCGATCGCTTCCACACCCCAATAAGTTTTTTTTTTTTTTTTTTCTCTGAGGGAAGGACTTTGGACAAACGCCCTCTCCTTTCTCTCATACAGCTTCGGAGCGTCTCTATTTGCACTTCCTTCTTGTAAAACAAAGGTACATTCTCCGCCTTGGGGTGGGGTGGGGGGCGGAATCTGTGAAAGAAATAGTAATTTTTATTAAAGACCCCTTTTAGAAGTTGTGACATAGAACCGTTTTCTGTCAGAAATGGGGCTTTCTGTAAAACCGAAAGCGTTAGAAAGACACAGTAACACACGCACAGCCGAAACTACGAGGAAGTTCACTCCCAGGGGAGGGAGAAATTTTCCACATCCACTCCAAATTGGGGAGAGACTAGCTAACTTTTGTCCTATAAAGGCTGCAGTGCTGCTACTGCTGCTGCTGCTACTTCTTCTCTTTCCCCTCGGATTACAATTTATTGGGAATGTGGATATTCCGACGTCCTCCCCTATCCTGCCTTTTGGGGCGGTTGAATAAGCTGGGTAGCCTTAAATGTAATCTCTTTAAAGAAGCTTGTGTTCAAAGGGCAGTCTGACATATTTAAATACTTTATTGAACTGTACAGTATTTCTCAGTGGAGTATTGAATTTAATAAATGAAAAAGGCAACTACAAAATGCAACTCACCCTGTAGGTGATCACTGGCATTTCACTACTTATGCCTGGAACTCCTGTGAGGCTGACTTGGGTGATACCAGTGTCTGAAAAGTTTTTAATGAATAACAGCACAGCTTAGTAGCTTGCAGAAGTGGGATCCTTTTCTTACAAGTGGACATGGGAGCTTTAACAATAACCCCTGAGAGCTACATAGGCATCAGAAGTACATCTAAAAAGCTTAGGTCTAATGAAAGGAGAGCTGTTGCTGATCAAATGAACTGCACCGAGAGTTCAATATGAAGTAATATGGAATTTCCCCATAGTATTTCACCGGCAACCACAACCGTACTGCCTGAGGGATCTTTTTGCTAGTTTCTTGGTTTGAAACCAAAACTTCAGTGTGTGCTTTCAGTGCCCAGATTGAAATGCTGCTGATTGTAAAAGTGTGGGGGAAGACTGACAGTAGTATAACTTCCACCACAATCCACCTTTATTTCCACTTGGTGGACACAGAATTTGCTAATGTAAAACTTTTTTGTAGGCACTGGTACTGGTGTGTCAGTCACATCAGTGCAGTTAAAGTCACTGAGAGTTGCACAAAGGTCAGAGGGTGCTTGTGGAGGGGACTGTGGAATTGTAGGACTAAATGTGCTAATCATACATAGCCACAGAACCTTATTGAAGTTCTCTTAGTCTCTCTTTAAAATAAAAACTGTTGTTTTTAAAAAGTGCAAGTAGAAGGACTGGTATTTGAGTTCTTACTTTTACCCACTATAAAGTATTTAGTGTTCATGATAAGCAGATTCTGACTAAACAGATTAACTGTCTTAATTAACATGTTAAAGATAGAATAGTGAATGAGAACACTTCATTCAGTCACTATTTCAGTGAATTTGTCCAAACTAACAGGCTTAGTTTAGAAGTCCAGCTTTAGTCTTATGAATTTGAAATTGATTAAAATGAATGATCATAGGCACTGGCATTTGAAGGGGAAGGGATATAGCTCAGTAGTAGAGCACCTGATTTGCATATAGAAGGCCCCAGGTTCAATTCCTGCATCTCCAGGTAGGGTTAGGGGAGACCTCTGCCTAAAATGCAGAAGAGCTGCAGCCACTCAGTGTGGATAATAGATGTACCAATGGTTTGACATAGTAAAAGGCAGCTCAGCATTGTCTACACCCTAAGGTTTTAGGCAGCAGCTTTTAATAGCTCTGCCTGGAGATGCTGGTGATTGAACCTGGGGCCTTCTATATGCAAATCAGGTGCTCTACTACTGAGCTATAGCTTTTCTCTTTTAAATACTAGGTTGAAAACAGAGAGAGGTCTATGATCACTGGTCATCAGTTCAAATTCATAAAAGTAAAATTAGAATTCTGAACTAAGCCTGTTAAGATAGATTTACTTAAACAGTGAAAGAACAAAGTGTTCTCATTAGCTATTCACTGTACTCCTCGAATTATTTTTTGCATCACTGTTGCCTGCTTGCATTTCTTTTGTCAAAGTTCATGTTCCCTTTTGTTCTCATTTGGAGGGGGCTTCCATTTTCTGAAGAAAGTCTTCTTGCCTCTTAAAAGCTTCATTGACTCTGCTCATTAATTATGGTGACATCCCTTTGGCCTTGATGGTGCCTTTTGTTGTTTGCGGTACCACATATGTTCTAGCTACTTGTAGCTTGAATAACCCTCGGTGCTCTGGAAAGATGTGATGGTCTTCACTTTTCCTTTCAACTTCCTTTTTACCAATCCTCTTTTTTTTAAGAAGTTTCCTCTTTTGAAGTCAGGTGTGACTGTTGGATTTTTTTGGCAACTGTCCACTTACACACACACACACACACACACACACACACACACATATATATATATAGAATTCGAAAGCACTGTGTAGTTGCTGTGGCCAGTTGGTTTGACAACACATATTGCATCAAGTCTTGAGCACTACGTAAAAGTCCAGGCTTGTTGCCCCTCTGGTTCATTCAATGACCAACTATTTTAGGTACAGTCATTTTTGACAATGGAGTGTGTCTCCAGGGGTAAAGTCAAACTTCTGGACAATCACCGCACCTGCTACGGCTGCAGAGACTGGTAACTTAAAATTGCTGCCTCACACGTTGTTTTTGCTGCACTAGTGACCTCTACAGGGCCCCCTCTCAGCATTGTGGATGTGTCACATGCTGACAGCTTCTGGGAGCCACAAAGGTACTACTCTTCTGCTGACACCCCATACACCCCACATTACACCTATACACAGACATTTAGGGATCTAGAAATTCTACCTCTTTGTCATAAGTGGAACATGCATGTATCCAGTCTTTAGAAGGGTAATTGAAGTTACCTGTTACTACAGCAAGGTCGTCTTTTAGGGACTTTCTTGATTTATTAGCCACCTGAAGATCATCGTGGGCATTTTGGTCAGGGTTATCATAGTACGTCCCCAGTATTGAATCACACTTTTGCCCTTGGTATTGCTACCCATATTGGTTCTGTGAAGGTGGCCACCCTTTTTGGGGATATCTAGCTTGGTCTCCTTGATGTATAAAATTACACCATCTCCAGTCCACCCTCTCCTTCCTTCCTATGGAATTTGCATCTTCTGCTTAAGACATTTTTTGTGTATTGTTAGAGGGGATTCCTTCTATTGTTCATGGCTTAATGCTGTTTTCTCCTTTTGTTTGTATTTCAGCTCTTAAGTTCCACTTTCACTTAGTTGGCAAAAGATATAATGGACTAATTCAACAGATGACAGCATTATAAGATTGAGCATGATCTTTAAGGTTCCTTGGCTTAATATGTACATCTGACTGGCACATGGAGGTTGATTTCCTCCAAGAAGGTAATGACCCTTGAGTTGCATTGTATATATCACTCCATTTTTCCATAAATTAATAAATTTTATTTTCTGTATTGAGAAAACATAAACTGTTAAATAAATGCCAAGCTTTGCAGCTATATCTTGACATGTATCATTCTTTTGAGATACGATTCCTATTTAAGATATGATTCCTAAGCTAGCTGCATTTTGTTCTTTTTCTAGCTGTTCTGCTTTCTTTCACTTTTAACTTCTCAAGACCAAAAACCTCTTATGTCTTTATAGCTCAGTTTTTGCACAGCATTAATGCAATAAACATAATTCCTTAAATTGCAAGTTGCAAGATAAATATGTAAGCTGCTACCTTTTCAAGACTTTTGCTAAATCTGTCATTAGGCAATCTGACCTGGCATAGAATTATTTTATGACCTACAAATGGAACATTCTTAACATGAAGCAAAACCATGTGGCATATATCACCAAAAGGAAATATTGTATGGATATAGAAGTCTCTCCCATTCAGAATTCTGTGTCCTTACTTATGGCAGTGTCAGATTCTGCTGTAGAAGGCAGAAAGTCCTGGGCACATAGGTGAAAGAAAACAAAACTGAACTCACTCTTACCCTTGTGTAGCCACAACCCTGGAAATGTAAGATGCTTGCAAATCAGACTAATTTTTAATAAAAATATTTAAATACACAATTCTTTCTTGTAAGTAACTTAGTAGGGGCTTTAATAAGACCTTTTCAAATGGTGGATTTATTTGCTTCCTTGTGTTTGTATAACTTCCTTCCCTGGGAAAAAGATACTGTCCTGAAGAGATCCTCAGCAAAAAGACTGGATGACTTCCTTTAGGAATTGGGAAATGGCAGTAGAGCCTAGGACTTGCCGATCAGAAGGTCGGCAGTTCGAAACGGGGTGAGCTCCCATTACTCGGTACCTGCTCTTGCCAACCTAGCAGTTCGAAAGCACGTTAAAGTGCAAGTAGATAAATAGGTACCGCTCCGGCGGGAAGATAAACAGCGTTTCCGTGTGCTGCTCTGGTTCGCCATGCTGGCCGCTTGACCTGGAAGCTGTACGCCGGCTCCCTCGGCCAATAAAGTGAGATGAGCGCCGCAACCCCAGAGTCAGCCACGACTGGACCTAATGGCTAGGGGTCCCTTTACCTTTACCTGTTAATCATATTTAACTTTCGTGTACATTTCCATAGGGAAAATTTCTAGATAGCAGTTTATTTTATCTACATAGTATCTACATAGCATAGAGCTATTCTACCAAATTCTTCCTACCTTTTTGGCAGGTATAACACAACGTAAGCCTGCCTTTTTAAAAACTGTCATTATTGCTCCTGTTCCATCCCTTCAATAATTGTACATTTAAAGGATGTGCCCTGGAGGCTGCTTTGGAGAGAAAAGGGGTTGCTTTTCTGAAAGAGACACTGCACAGTAAAAGCTACATGTCACAGTAGAAATGTGATGGCAATATTTTGAGTTGAATGCATCCAGGTTAGATGATATAATTTCCTACCTCCATTTTATCACAACAATAGAAGTACAGTAACGTCATTTATTTTACACTAGAAAAAACTGAGGCATTCAGATATTTAAAAATTACTCTAGCCTAATGTATTGGACAACCAACAGACAAAATTGTCTAGAATTTTTAAAAATAAACTTATTTTGGATCAAGTTCACCTTTTTGTTTCAAGAACAAAGCAGTGTTAGAAACAGATATGAAAGCTAGGGGCTAAATGGCACCTTAAACCTAAGTTATGGGTGCAGCAACACTTTTTTAATAACAAGTATACGAAGCTGAAAATGAATAAACTGCAGCTTAAATATTATGTTCATTTTTCAAATGGTCTGGACTCTGGTCCTTCCCCTGCCCCGCCCCCCTGATATTCTTTAGAGGGTCTCCAGTCTTCAGAGAGTAGCTGGAAGTGGGGAGGCAGAAAAAGGTCCTCCTTTCCTTCCACTCTGCAGTTTTAATCTATGCTTTTTAGCATATCAGTAATTATCTTAGCTTATTAAAAAAATGTTTCTTGCATCTAGTTATATTATTCAGTTTTGCTTTAACAATTATCACTACTCTCACACTAAAAATGGCCTTGTATTTCATTGTTCATGCTCTGAGAGTCACTGCACTTTAAGTGAAATATTTTGCCTTTCCCTAACCCCGTAAGGATGTTTCAGTTGTTTATTTTTAGTATGCTTGTATTTACATATGAACTGCTATTATTGAGGGAAGTCTCTGGAATGGTGTTTTTCTCTTTTTATAGACACTGAAGGCTGTAATCCTATACACTTACCTGGGAGTAACTCAGTGGGACTTAAATTTCGAGTAGACATGTATAGGGTTGTCATGCAAACTTGCTTGGCTAATTGGTATCCATAAGGACTCATTGGCAAGTCCTTAATGTCATAGAGGTTATTTTTTCCAGATGTTGTTCATGTGGAAGTTCCCTAATGACCCTGTAATGAATTGTAAAATTACATGTATGCTTCTAATGGCCATGTGTGTAGTACTGTTTCTGTACCATCTTATCTTGGAATATAATGTGCTTATGTGGGGGCAGGGGGATCATTTGGGGAAGGAAGAAGCAACTTTGGGAGGAAGCTCTACATAAATGAAATGTTGCATGGAGGACACTGCACATTCTGGAAACAGGCTGGATTGGTTTTTAAATCAAGTTTTCCATTTTGAAATTTAACATTTCTTGAACAAACATCTTGGTTAGCTTGTGTTCTTGATATGGCATTTTATTTAACGTTTGGAGCCTCTAGAGAACATGTTGGGCAGTCAAACAAATATAGCAAGTTAATAAATATGGTTGCTATAGCAATTAAAATATATAGAGCTTTTATACAAGCTAGGAACATAACCCGAACCTTCAGTCATGTAGTTTGCACACACTTCAGAATTATATTTGCTTAGAGGCAGGCAAATTTTTGGTTTGGCTGTCTTTGTGCAGGAATATTAGGCAAGATTATTTGGTTAAAGATTGGGCCCAGAACTTTTTCATAAGCCATATCAGTTACTGTACAAACTGTCATTACTTCATGAGTTGGGAAGTAAATGTTCATTCTTTCTGGTTAGTAGAATCAAACAACAAATTGCAGAGATCAGCTAGTTGAAGGACCTAAAATAAGAATACAGTTGTTCATTGGATTATTCTAGAAATATATGGATGCTATCTCCTGGATCCCAGCACCTGTTACTATTTGCTAGTCAGTGGGTCCTATATGAAGCCCACAGTAATACCATACAAAAATTTGGTTCATTTATGCATGTGCTAGTGTGGTTCTGTCAATTGTTGATTTAAATATTTACCCATGATGCCGTTTTGGAAATGGGAGTTCCAAACTTGAATCTCCAAGGGCTTACTGAGTCTAAATATTAAGCAAATTTTAGATTTTCATCAATATCTCTTTTCATTTGAGGTTTTTAACACATTTAGTATCAGTGTGTTTATATTATCAAAACCCAGAAAGTCCCCTAAAGCCGCTAGGAAAATCATGAATAAAATATTTAACTGTAGGAAGCATATATCCTTACAATAATTGATACTGTGTTGCTGTTGCCCTGCAAAAAAGTTGCAAGAAGTTTTTTAGTGCACTTTAGTTCGAAAAATTTCAAATGCCTTGAATAGACTGGGATCTGACTTGGCATAGTTGGATTATTTAGACATTTAGTTTTACTATCCCATCCCATTTCCAGAAATGGGCTGGAGATATGGGTATGCAGGCATGCACAAGGATAGGCAGGCTGTGATTCCTAGGAACCTAAAATATTAAACTGCATGTTTAAAACTGCAACTTTACTGTTATTGTATTAGTTCAGTATGTTAAAACAATTTTATGGAAAAAATGTACTTTTAGAAATGGAACATTTTTTTAAACGGAAAAATATAGTAGAAAACTTCTGCGGAAAATCCCCCCCCCCCAATATTACTACATGTTGGTCATAGGTGCCAAGGCATTTGGGGCTTCAGAATTGCATGTGTCTGCTGCTTTGCTCTGATCCCCCAATAGGCCATTTATCCCTTCCGAAGGGTTTGAGCCTTTAGCCATTAATTTATCAGCTGCTTGATAACAAAGTTTCTCTTGGGTGTTGTACATATTTGAAACATTCAGGTCAAAATTTAAAACCAGTCAATGGCAACACAAATACACCATAAAACACAACTTCAGCAGCAATCATAACATAGAGAGCCATAAGAATAATAATTCTAGAACAGGAGTAGGGAACCTCAGGCCCAGGAGAATACCCTCAAGTGGTTCCCTCTCAAGATGGACGATAGCGAAGGGCATAAGTTGTGTGTAGAAACTAGCCTACTGTAAAGAGGTAAAAATTACACTTGTTGTCCATCCACATTCACCTCTGGCCCCATCCACCAGTGGTAGAATAGAATAGACTTTATTTGTGTAGCCGACAGGCCATAGCATCAAAGGACAAACACCGACAAAAATACATTACGAATATAGTTACCATAAAATCTTATGACCAATTAAAACCCTAGGTAGAAGCTGGATTATCATTCATCCATGACCCTCTGTCCCATGGGCGGCAGCCTTTTCTCTGGTAGATTGTTCCAGGTCGGTTAAGTGAATAGACCAGCCAAATTGAAAGATTATAAGTATAAATATAACCTCGGAGGGATGGTCAGGACAGGGAGAAAGATAATAATAACCAGATAAATTAATAATCAGATAAATTAATAATCAGATAAATTAATAATCTCAGTACTTAAAACTTGGCAGAGGTAATAAAATAATAATAATAAAACGTTATAATAATAAAAGATCCTAGGCGAGGTGGTATGTACATATCAGTGGTATGTAGGCACTGGAAAGTTGCCTAGAACAGTGCTGCCCTTAAGCTGAAAAAGGTTCCCCACCCCTATCAAGGAGCATCTGTGTTATCTAGGAGGTTACCTTCTATGCAGGTTGTGTAGCTACTTTGGGGGCTTTTGATGAACTGGAAGTCTTTGGAATAAATGAATGATTTGTATCATTTGGTCTAGTATTCTTAGAAAATCTATGTATTTATAGCTTCCTTGGCTCTGTCTCCTGCCATGTTGCCAACATCCATGGAGCTGATGCACCCATTGACTGCCTCAATGGTAGTCACTTTATAATGTCAATAGTGCATTGTAATTACTAGTGTTATACATGTGAGGATTTAAGTAGGTACTAAAATAGTGTTCAAAGTTCACCGATCACACATAACCCAATATACACTTCTTAAAAGATTAAAGGAATTTGTATGAGCTGGTGGATGACATTCCCTTCCTATTCCTTAGGACTTTCCAGAGTGGCACCAATTGTTTCCAGATAAACTGGAATCCACTTATCTAAAAAGATTTAACTTCAGAGCAAAAATATAAAAAAGGAAATGTATCTCTTCCAGTAATAGAAATTGAATTGTAGCAAACTTTTATTCACTTTGGGCAAACTAGTATTGGCTACTTCTTCCTTATCTTTTCCATATTAGCAACTAGATATTTTTAGTTGTTAGCTTAGCAGCATATATTTGACTCTAGAAGTAATTCTGTTCTACTGACTTGCTTATATTCTTTCTCATGTTCAACACTTGAAGATGAAATTTATAGCACTTCCCATAATAAAATCATTTCTTTCCAGGGCTGAATCACATGCTTTCCAATGCATGTGTTTTAACTTTAACAGTTGTTTTTGTAGTCTGAACCATTTCCTGTTATTCAGCTATTACGCTGCCAAAAGCAGAAACCAGCTATTTTTCAGCCATTTTAAAATATATTACAAGTAGTTATAAAGGTCTGTTGATTGTGGGGAAAATTTCTGTCCCTTTTTTGTTTTCCAATTTTCAAATTCTAAAAGCACTGGAGCTATGAACCTACCACTCTGAAAATGGTGAGATGAGTGCAAGCAAGGAGGCCTGATCTTTGTTCATCCTTAAGTATTCATTTAACTCCTGGGCTATGAGTCTCCCTTATTGGTTCTGCAGCAGTGTGTCTCAAATTTTAGATGCTTTCTTCTAGAAGCTATTCATACGTGAATAGTTGCATAGTTTTGTGTACATAGTCACAGGTAACAACAGGCTATCTCTGGATTCGGGCATTAGTCCTGTACAACACTAGAAGAGAACAGGATATTACTCACCTGCTTCAAAAGTCATGCACCAGAAAATATATAAGAACAAAGTAGCAGTTTAAAATATCTTGGTAGATAATTATCTCTTCGTATTGTGATCCCATTTCATGTTTCAGACGGTCCTTTTTCTCAGAGAGCCTTAGCACAATTGTTTGGCTTTAGTAATAAATACTTACAAAGCATCTTATAATGTTTTCTAGTAGATTATTTCTATTTTAATCTAATACTGTTTTCTGATAGTGTTAACAGATTTGTTTTGTGCTCTGGAGATTTAAACGGATTATGGATGGTCAAAAGACCACTGCCACATCTCCCAGACATCTATTTACCTTGGCCCTTGACACCCTCTCTCTGAATTGTAATTTGTTATTTTAAAATATTGTATCTTTAAATTATTGCAACCAACCCTAGAACCTTGTGTTGAAGGGCGAGTAAGAAATCTAACAATTTGCATCAAACTTTAAAGAAGACTATTAAATAAGGCACATTAAATATAATTTCATATCATGTCAGCTGCAATGTTCAAATACAAATGGCAGAAATGGTTAACCAGTTTCTATATCTTGTACTACATAAGCAGATGCATAGCCAGCAATGGGACACAACTACCCATGACTCTATTTAATTGGATACTTTTAAAAATTATTGGACTTAGTTAGTCTATGGAGAGGTAACTTTTTTCCGTCTCATGGCCGCATTCAAGATTGGTCAGTCCTCTGTGAACAGCATGCCAGCAGTCATAATGGCCAAAGTGGCCATCAAACATATTGTGTGTGCCTACTGCACACAAACGTACACACACAGTGCACATATCTTATACACACAAACACATGCTGGGACAAGCCATGCTCATTCTTCTCATAGCACTGGGTTGAGAACAGAGCTTTAAAGCTGGATTTGGAGGTTTAAGCCCCTCCTTTCAGCCCAGCCCTGCTATGGAGTAAGTTCCTCATCATAGCACTAAGCTAGCTGGGAGAGGTTTATGTCTTCACAGGCCCCAGAACTGTAATGGGCAAAATACTTTCCCTCCTTCCCTGCTGTGTGAGATTTCCTCCACCAGGCATTCCTGGGAGTGCCTTTGCACCAACTGTTAACTCGCCTAGGATGAGGAAACAATCTCAGTTAACTTGTGTGGCACGGGTGGGTGAAAAATCCCCCTGGCCTAGTGCCCTAATGCCGAGTAAAATGAGGGTTTGTGCACCATTTAAAATGGCTTTGTGTGCCTGACCTGGGCTGTGGTTGTTACCCCTGATTTAGTTGAATTGCTGAAGAGGTTTCCTGTTTAGTCCTTTAAAACAAGCCTGAATCAACGACTCAGGAATATATATTTTTAAATCAACAGTCAAGCTAACTCTTCTAGAAATTACACATATATGCACTTTGTTAGCTACCCTAATTAATGGAAAGCTGAGATGGAAATGTTTAAAATGGTTTCTAATTATACAAAACAATTTCCCCTGGAAATACAAAACAATTTCCCCTGGAAAGTTCTTTTTCTGTTTTTCAGCATAAGGTAAAGGTAAAGGGATCCCTGACCATTAGGTCCAGTTGTGGTAAACAGTGTTTCCGTGCGCTGCCCTGGTTCGCCAGAAGCACCTTAGTCATGCTGGCCGCATGACCTGGAAGCTGTACGCCAGCTCCCTTGGCCAATAAAGCGAGATGAGCGCCGCAACCCCAGAGTCAGTCACGACTGGACCTAATGGTCAGGGGTCGCTTTACCTTTACCTTTAAGTGGTTTAAAGCTTTCAATGAATATGTAAGATAACCAGTTTTTACCTATAGTGTTGTAGGTTCTTATATATAATTCCCCAGGGAAATAGGAAATCCAAAACAGGACATGCTGCAATTGTGGAAAAACCAGTTCTTCACACACAACTTCATTTAGATGCTCTCTCCTCTTCTTTGCTTTTTTTTTTTAACAACAAAAGCCTTAAGTTAAAGTTTTATTTATGATTTATCCACTGAAAAAGGGCACTTTATCCCTTTCTTTTTATGAGACTGCATTTAATTTTATTGTTTTAAAAATATGTATGCTTGCTAGCTATTTTCCCTCTCTATTGAAATGCAAGCAGTTCGAAGACAAGATTGCTAATATGGCCTACATTTTACCCGTTTACTGGAAGTAATTTCTCAATAACGCATATTTTCTTGGTAAGACTTGCTGTATCTTTCAAACATGAACAATTGGCAGGTTCTTCCAAAACCTTAAAAGCTGTTAGGCACTCGCATCTTTTTGAAAATGTGACGAGGGTTAAGAGGACTGACTCTTCTGTTGACTCAACGTCTTTCACTTTGAAATACAGTAAATATAATCTTTGCACCAAACATGACTCCAAGGACAGCATGGGTACAGACCCATCAAGAGAGACTATGCAAGGGCAGGAGAGTAACAATGTGCTTGTCACAATGCAGAGTGATAGTTGCCGAGCAAATGGTAGTTATCCCGGGGAATCACCAACACCAGCATTATGTGTTTGACAAACAAAATTAATTGTAACTGTAGAAGACTACATTAACTGTGTGTGAGAGAGACTATATTATTACAAAGTGAATGGGAGAAATTGTAGGCTCCTGAGAGTTGGGCAATTCACTGGCTCTGTCTCCTGCAGGGTTAGCGAAAACAAACTTTCTTTACCCAAGCTGTATGTTGCAGCTTTATTCAGCTCACATTACTCAGCAGGCGAGACCCCCCAAAATAAATTAATTGTAGCTATTGATTGTGTGCTACCTACAGTAGTAATGACCAGAGGTGTATGCATTACTAGATAACAGTGGCAGTGTTCACATCAATCAGTGTTTGGTCATACATGGAATCCTAATGAAAGTGCTTGACAACATTTGAAATTCTGTGCTCATTCTTTAATACATCATAAGTTCACACACACATTGTTTTTTGTATTCTCTGAGTTTATGGCCTCTCAGTTAAAACCTATAAAAATACTGTTCAGGTTAAAGATTAAATTCAGCAAACATAGTATAGAAAATATAAGCTAAGGGTCTGGTGATTTCAGTATTGACTTCCAAATATATAGTAACTTTTATGGTGACCTCCTGAAGATTGTTCAAAATTTTCCATGTTGAAAACCTGTTTTCATTCAGCCATTTTCCAGTGCTGCTTAGTTTACATTTTAAAAATTTTCAACAAATCAGCTAGAATGTGATATCTACTATTTAGCTCAGTTAAATATCAACAAGGCGTTCTTCTATCTTTCCCCATCCTTGGGTTTAAAATGTATATTTCACAGACCTGTAGAGTGCAAATTAGGTGGGGCTGTTTTGTCAGTTTCTCTTCCCCTTTCTGTGCTAATTTTCTTTTCTGTATGAAGTTGGATAATGCCTTTTGTTTCCTGTACTCTTGTATTCCCTGATGCTTAAATTGATTTGGAGTCCTAGTTTCCTGCCTGGAATATGCAGATGCTGAAACTAGCAAGGTTAAAAGTTTCAGTTAAGTTCCACCCCCACCCCCCAAATCCTACATTCCTTTGAGGCTCTGTAGCAGTTTGTCTGCAATTTGGAAGTCTTAATCCACTCTGGAGGGGCTCCTTTGTATATAAATTTCATCCACTTCAGCCAAAAGGGGGGATTATGAGCATTTTATAGATTCCACATTATAGTGAATGGGAAAACACAGAACTTCATTTCATTCAGAGTGGCTCAGGAGCTGAACTACAGAACAAAGTGTGACTCAAAAAAAAAAAATCAGACTACAAATGCAGAGATGATGAAGCCCTTGCACACACCCTAATATCTACTGCTGCCCCTGCTTTTTCCGGGCCTTTTGACCCTCTGTAAACACTATTTTTGCCCCCCCATTAGTACCCAGGTGCCCACATGTCTATTTTAAGAGATCATTTCATGCATGAGCCAAAGTGGACTCCAGATTGTAAAAGCTTTTGTTACACTGTACTAAAATTTGCTACTCTTTATGGTGCCCTGACTCTTAATGTTTTTATTGTTCATGCCAGTGTTGTTATAGTTGGGCAGCATTTAAAAGCTTCTAGGTTTCGGAACTGTGGCCTATTTCTGCAGGGTATATGATGGCGGGGGGGGGAGGGAGATTCATATTTCACATCATTGAAATAGGTGCAAATTAAATTTTAATATGTGCTAGTTCATACTACATTGTATGAAGTAATAAATAAAAGTGAACCTATTGGAATTGCTAACAACAACAACAACGGCTAGTTGATGATGCATAAATAGTGGAACTTTCCCTGCTAAGTGCCTTGAAGGATTGTTAATCACAGTTCATGCAAATCATGTTTCATATTTGCATGCATTGTAAAACATTTGTTTCATTTTTGCTGAAGCATTAAACGTGAAAACAAATGCTGTATCTGTAGTAATGCTAATGCCAACAATAACTTTGATACATACATTTACTTTACTAATTTTGTACATCGTTTACTGTACATTTCCAGCTAAATTAAATAGCCACATTTATTCATTTCAGCTCCATTATTAGATATGGGGGTGGACAGTTAGATGGAATAACTTGGGAAAGGAAATATCAATACTTAAGAGGGGCTTATTTTAAAAAAAATATGTTCTAGGCCTATGCCCTATTAAAGTAATTTACAACACTCCTGTTCAACTGCTTTTACAGAAAGAAAAAATGAATGTCAGACTTTAAATGTAAAAAGATAAAGGTACCCCTGCCCGTACGGGCCAGTCTTGACAGACTCTGGGGTTGTGCGCCCATCTCACTTAAGAGGCCAGGGGCCAGCGCTGTCCTGAGAAACATCCGGGTCACGTGGCCAGCGTGACATCGCTGCTCTGGCCAGAGCCAGAGCCAGAGCCGCACACGGAAACGCCGTTTACCTTCCCGCTGGTGAGTGGTCCCTATTTATCTACTTGCACCCGGAGGTGCTTTCGAACTGCTAGGTTGGCAGGCGCTGGGACCGAGCAGCAGGAGCGCACCCCGCCGCAGGGATTCGAACCGCCGACCTTTCGATCGGCAAGCCCTAGGCACTGAGGCTTTAACCCACAGCGCCACCTGCGTCCCCTACTTTAAATGTACAGCCAGCTAATTAAAAGTTTTAAATATATGCTTCTGCTTTAAGTAAAGTATGTTTCTGTATCAGCTGGGAATGAGCTCTCTGAGAGGAAGTGTGAAGTTGCCGAATAATTAGTGATGACTGGCAAATGAACTTGTCTAATAGCAACTTCTCAGCTCCTTTGTAGCTGTTGCCTAAGGAATATATAGCACATTGGTGAACCATAGAATAATTTGAGAGAGTGAATTTGGGCCAAGTCCCAATTTAGATTTCTCTGGGCCTTTCCCACTGCAGCACTTTTATTTGGAAAATGCCACTACCAGACCATTTGTTAGTGACAACTGATCTCTTAATAAGAAACTCAATTTTCTTCAGATTTTAAACATTACTTTCCAATGATTTAACATAATTTTAAAATGTTAATATGTATGAGAACACACCATGTGGGTTTGAGTACAGTGTTTCTGTTATTACCAGCCCACTTCAACTGCTTGAAGAATTTCTTTCCATTACCATGTATTCCTCAAATATACAAAGGTAACTTGGGTTGTTGCTATGGCAGCTGTCAGCCTTGAGAATAAAAACGTGGGAACTGCGTTTGTCCAAGGCATAAATTCTCCTTTTTAACTAACAATAACAAATTTGTATCATTGTGCACAAAAGTCAACCAAGCTAAAGAGATAATCAAAACAACAAACAAAGCACTGTGCTCTAAATTTATAGTATTTAATTTTGCATTACAGTCATTCCTCGGTTTAAATATGGTTTGGGATGAATATTTTCGGGTTGCGCTCCGCAGCGACCCGGAAGTAATGGAGCACATTACTTCCAGGTTTCACCGCTCTCACATGCGCAGATGCTCAAAATGACGTCACGCGCATGCGCGAAAGTGGCGACCTGCGGACGCAGGTTGCGTTCGCTTCAGGATGTGAACGGGGCTCCGGAATAGATCCCGTTCACATCCAGAGGTACCACTGTATTTTTATGCTGAACTGCTAGACCTTAGTCACTTTAGTTACAGGAGTGTTTCTTTCCTAGGATGTCCCCCTTCTCCTTCAACCCCCTAAACCAGAGCTTTCCAAACTTTACATGTTGGTGACACACTTTTTAGACATGCATCATTTTGTGACACAGTAATTTAGTTTTACTAGCAAACTGAAGGTTAAACTAACCCCTTTCCAGTCCTGGGAGGAGCGTGGGGAACGTTCATACTATACACCTAACACTGCAGCCAACACACTTAACATGTCACAACACACAGTTTGGAAAGCTGTGCCCTAAACTGAATCTTCTGTTGCATTCCAACTGTCAACATGCTCTCAGAAGTCCATTGCTTAGTCCTACATCAGGAAAGAAGCCTTATCATCATTCATTGCAGGGGCTTGGACTAGCTGACCCTTGGGGTCCCTTCCAACTCTTAAAATTCTATGATCTTGATGTTCTATTATGGTCACAGCCAGTGCTATTTTTTGGAAAAAGAGGTGCTGGAACTCACCATGAACGCCTCTTTTGCTCTTTCAGTGGCAACGGTGTTTACCTGAGAGGTGCTGGAATTGAGTTCTGGTGAGTTCTGACTCAAAAAAGCCCTGGTCATAGCTGTTGTAAACAAATACCTCCATTCTTTCCTAATAACCAGCATTTTGTCTTCTGATTCCTGTTCAGTTATGTGAGTGCTGTTGCTTATGTGGCCAAAACGGTAATGTTTAAGAGGGAAGTATTGGAAAATGTAGGGACGCAGGTGGCGCTGTGGGTTAAAGCCTCAGCACCTAGGACTTGCCGATCGAAAGGTCGGCGGTTCGAATCCCTGCAGTGGGGTGCGCTCCCGCTGCTCGGTCCCAGCGCCTGCCAACCTAGCAGTTCGAAAGCACCTCCAGGTGCAAGTAGATAAATAGGGACCGCTTACCAGCGGGAAGGTAAACGGCGTTTCCGTGTGCGGCTCTGGCTCGCCAGAGCAGCGATGTCACGCTGGCCACGTGACCCGGAAGTGTCTCCGGACAGCGCTGGCCCCTGGCCTCTTAAGTGAGATGGGCGCACAACCCCAGAGTCTGTCAAGACTGGCCCGTACGGGCAGGGGTACCTTTACCTTTACCTTATTGGAAAATATGAAGCTGTGTGTCTCCTGCTTTTTGGATTGCAAGTTTTTATTTGATAGAGTTATATACCATTTTATACCAAGAAAGTGTCTTAAGGGGGTTACAAAAGTAACAAATATATTTATAAACAATGAAACTGAAGAACTAGAATACAAAATAAAATAACTTTTCCCCCTAAAGCAAAACATAATAGTACTTTTTTTGGAAACAATTTCACTCTTATTACCAAGGGACACATTTACTCATAATAAGCAAAACTCATCACAGTAATACATGCATATTCCCCTCCAGATTCTATTTTAAATGTATTCTCAATTTCCCTTCTACAGAAATACAAATAATGTACTACCACCTACCCATCCGTATCACTCGTCCCATTTCACTTCCACAACTCACACACATCCATCATTAAAAATACATTATCCACTCCGTTACTCCAATATCTCCCTCTCATTCGCCACATTGCTGTGACCAATCATTCTACTGTTTCTGCTAAAAATGTATGCAGAGTCACCAGGAGTTGACTATGCACTGTCAGAACTGTAAACTATCAAAAGAAATGCATAGCAATCTGGCTCTCACCCATTTTGTTATTTCTCACCCAAGGATAGGTGGAACTGCACACACCCTTCCCTGGTACTCCTTCCTCTCACCAAAAAATAACCTCAGACATTTTCTACCCACATCACAGACACACCACAGAAAATAGAAACCCGACCAGCAGGAGGGCACCCTTGTTGCAACCCCAAATGCACAGGCCAAAGGGGAGAGTTCTCTTTCGGTGTCTCCCTGTCAGGAGTGCCCTGCCAGTGACACCCACTGCAGCTTGCCTGTGCTGGTTTTGTAACTGGATGTCCATTATTAGCTACAGCTGGTTCTACTCACTTTCTCCATGGTCCTGCCTGAACAAGACGACACTCAGGGTCATTTGGGCTATCTGACTGGGGAGTATGGTTCTTATTTTTCTCCTTTGCTCTTTATCAGCTTTATCAATAACAGTGTCTCCCTTGTAAGAGTTCAATAAAATACTGGATTTAAATGCATCTATAACTTGGGATGATTGTCAGTGTGATTAACAATCATTTTCCAGTTCTCACCCCCCCCCCCTTTTGTGCACTTCTGCCACCTGTATAGGATATCGCCTTTTGGCATATTCAGCATTTGTGTCCCTTTGTCTTACATCCCCCCCAACTCAAAGCATATTAAGCTGCTACGATAATAAAAGGATTCTAGCTTGCCATGAAGTTATCATGTTGCTTTTTTTCCTTAGTTCTTAAATAATGCATCAATTTCACCAGAATGGAAAACTCCCAAGCAATTCTCCTTGTTAGATTATTTCTTTTTGTTGTATATATCTCATTAAACTGTAGTATAATCATTAAACTGTAACAAAAAAAAGGTCCACCCCTTGATTATATCAACTTGCTAATTGACAGAAGTGCACAGGTGGCTGAAGCAAACAAGGTGGAGGTTTAGTTGATGAGGTAGCTGTAATAGGAGTTAGCAGAGTAATACAAGTCCTCTGAAAACAACAAAGAACCTGAATATATGTGATGCTAATCTGTCTCTTGTCTTTCCCTTTCATTTGTAGAATTGCTGTGAAGAGTTTCCTGGAATTATATGTTGTGAAGAATTTTGTATGTGAAGAAGACAGACCCGACCATGTATAACATGACTTAGCCCCCTCCCCAACATGACCTCTAAGTTTGCTGCTTCTCAATAGGCATTTTTTCCTTAAAGTGATCAGTGTTGTACACATGCTTTGATCCATTTCTGATGAATGTTTTAGCCATGAGTTTACATCGGCAAATGGGATCTGATAGAGACTTGCAATCTTCTGCCTCCTCTGTAAGCTTGCCTTCAATTAAAAAGGCACCAAAGAAAAGAAGGATTTCACTGGGGTCTCTCTTTCGAAGAAAAAGGGATACAAAACGCAAGTCCAGAGATATAAACGGAGGTGTGGATGGCATTGCAAGTATTGAAAGCATACATTCGGAAATGTGTATGGACAAGAACTCTATTTTCTCTGCCTATATGTCTTCTGACAATGGAACAACCATCATCAGCAAACAGAGCGGAGACTTCATGGAGTGTCCCTTGTGCCTTTTGCGACACTCCAAGGAGAGGTTTCCGGAAATAATGACTTGTCACCATAGATCTTGTGTGGATTGCTTACGTCAGTATCTCCGGATAGAAATCTCTGAGAGCAGAGTTAATATCAGCTGTCCAGAGTGCTCTGAGCGATTCAATCCTCATGATATTCGATTGATATTAAATGATGACATATTGATGGAAAAATATGAAGAATTTATGCTTAGAAGATGGCTTGTGGCAGACCCTGATTGTAGGTGGTGTCCTGCTCCTGATTGTGGGTAAGTTATTATCTCCACCCCCCCTTCCTACCCATTCTAATGAAGCACATGGATCTTGTCGTCATTCTGAAATATATTATTCAGCTCATTAAATTGCTCTAATTGTCTACTAATTTGTAACTATTTTAACATTTGAAGTTTTGTGCCTCCCTCATATTGCTCAGGTTGTGCTAAGTAGTCCTTATTGTTTCATGGCATAGATGAAACAAAGTAAAAGAACAGACAGGCAGATTTATTCTGGTAAACACTGTTATTTCACACTGTAGAGTGTTTAAAGGAGTGACTTTAGTCCCTTTAAAATAAAATAGAAATATTTTAATACACTTTGAAAAGAAACCTAGCAGTTTCTTGAGTGTAAATTGTGAAAGTTTTTATAAAATAAAGAAGTTAACCTTGTAGTTACACATCCTGGCATTGGCAGTTTTAATACCCCAAATATTGGTGGCCAGTAGAAATTCAGTATAAGAGAGCATAAACCAGTTTGTTGTTGCTGCTTGATGCTAGAATACTTTTTCCTAAGCTGCAAATGTTTTAATATTCAAGGAAACACATTTGATTGTCATCATTAAGCCAGAACAAGTGTACCCTTTGTCATATTCTTCCCTTTCCAAGCCCACTACTTGGGAGGAGCAAGAGGGTACTTTTCATTCTAATCACTGTTTTGCTTGGTAAAGCTCCTCTCACCACTCTCCCCGCCTTCGGTTGCCTTGTTCGGTTCCCAGCTCTGGGTTCTCAAACTTCAAGCAATCTCCTAACTGCTGTTATTCTGCTGCTATCATATAAACACCTATCTCTGACTTATTTTGTTATAGCTGTGATAACTTGGCCAAATATGAAATGTGATTGGAACACACAAAACTCCATTAGTATAGTAAAAGCTGAATATAAAGGGTTTTTATGGGATTTGCTTTAATAACGGTGTTCATTTATTTTATGTTTTAACATGTGCTTATACCTCTATTCCTAACTGTATCCTATCCAACCTACTCTACCCCTTACTCCTCAGCACCCACACCAGCTACTCTCACTTCCTCCAAAACCCAACTGTCACTCCCCAGACACATACCTATTCTGTCATAAGCTACCCTGTCATTCAGCACACAACACACACAAACATTCCATCCCTCTTTCACTCCCCCCTGAACTTGCCTTATCTTAAATCATACAAACCTTCCTACACAAAATTTACACAACAGTATGCCAATCAGCACAAATTAGATACAATGACAAATACCACGTCCTCTGCTGATTTTTAGATCATTTTAATCCTTAGCAAAACAATAACTTCAGCTTAAAGGTAAATGTAAAGGGACCCCAAGTCCAGTCGCGGACTCTGGGGTTGCGGTGCTCATCTCGCTTTACTAGCCGAGGGAGCCGGCGTTTGTCCACAGACAGCTTCTTGGTCATGTGGCCAGCATGACTAAGCCGCTTCAGGCAAACCAAAGCCGCGCACAGAAACGCCGTTTACCTTCCCGCCGGGGTGGTACCTATTTACTTGCACTTTGACATGCTTTTGAACTGCTAGGTTGGCAGGAGCAGGGACTGAACAACAGGAGCTCACCCCGTTGCGGGGATTCAAACCGCCAACCTTCTGATCGGCAAGCCCTAGGCTCTGTGGTTTAGACCAATTTAAGCGTTCGTGTTTATCGTATATATGGCATTAGTATCCATGAAGTCATTAAGCCAAGCACTTTTTGCATTAAAAGTATATACTTATTCTGTGACCTGAAGTGCTGCATTATCATGTTAGCAAGAAGATTGTGTGTAGCTAGGAACAGGTGGCTGGTGAGAAAAAGTATAGTGATGTTGTAAATAAAATAGCATGGAAAATGAGCTGGTAGTAGGGAAGTAATTGGTTTTCCATGGAGAATAACAGATGAGTATGTTTTTTCACTTCTGCATATGTTGGATAGTAATTACTAAATATCTATTGATTGACTGAATAACTAAAAAAAAAATTCAGTTCTTCAGTAGTTCAAATGACAGTAATTGCATGTTCTCCAGTATTGGCTTTGAATCAAATTTGGATTGTGGTCCTATTTAGAAAGAAACATTGCAGAAGCATGGTTTGCTTTTCTTGCTTTGCGCTTATCATCTTGTTCTTGTCAGTCCAATCCTAGACCAAAAGTATGGAGCATAAAATTCTTTTAATTTGAGATGTTGCCAGTTTTCTGGACAACATTGTAGCTATTTTGAATGTCCTTCTCTGCCCCACTACAGCATTTATGAACTTGGAAACCTATAGATTCCAAACCATGTGTTGGAACATTTTCCAAGAGAAGACTACACATCTTCAAGAAAATACTAAAATTATAGGAGGCTAGATTTTGGTTAAACAGTAAGAGGAACTCCTTGAGAAATAGAATTGATTGACCATGGAACCAGTTACCTGATTATTTAATCAGTACAATACAATAGGTTTATGTTCACCACCCCTTTCCTTGATTCACAATGCTATGGATTTATTTGAGTGACTTTTCATTTTAAATGATTTTTTGTTGATTGTACCTTTTATTTTATTTTTTAATCTACTGAGTCCTGTGTAATGTTCAGATTCAGTTTTGTGTCCTAGGTTGGGGCTTCAATCTTGCATACACTTTTCTGGTAGGTAGCTTCATTGAACACACTTGGATTTACTTCTCAGTGACCTTGCATATAGATTCCTTTGTTAGAGATGATTCATGTGTTACAAGAGTGGTGAGGGAGCTGCTTTTGCATGGCTGGATTGCATGTCACTCTGGTCAAGCCTGTAATTAAAGGGCTCTGCATCATTATTGTTGTTGTTATTATTAAGCCACTTCCTGTGAAACATCTCAAAGCTATTTCACAATACAATAAAGACATATATAAAACACTTGCACATATAAGAACAATTACATATCCAATACAGATTGGGATAAAAATATCCACTTTCCTTCTTGAAAGAGGAATGCCGAAAAGACAATACATGCATTAAAAACAAAAAACTGCCAAGTCTAAAAATATTTTAAGATATAAAGCAAGATATTAGATGACAAATAAAGCAATAATATAAACCAGGGATGGGGAGCATTTTGCATTGTGAGGGCTACTATATGGTGACCTTCTGAGGGAAGCATGTAATTGGTGGGCTAGAGACAAAACATGGATGTGGTTATGGATGACTTTTACTTCTTTGAGCTCAGCTACATTCCAACCACACAAAAACCAGCCAGGCAAAAGGTATCAAGGTAGGCATAGAGTAGGGCTGGTATAGTCTGGGGAGGTGGCATGAGCTGGGCTTAGCCCCAAGTGTCAGATAGAAATGCTTGGAGGGCTGCATTTAGCTCCTGGACCTGAGGTTCCCCCCCCCACCCCGTTATAAACAGTCTGCACCCAGAAGTGTGCTGATTTTTAATATACGGTACATTAGTTCTCTTTTGTTGACTAGCAACTTCTGTGAGTGGCCTGCTTCATATGTCATGCTAAGCCAAACCATGGCTTGGCACAATTGCACAGGCTCCCAGGGCAAAGATCAGAGAACTTTGCTCCTCCCCATTGTTGTTGTGCTGTGCTGTTGCTTAGTATGTTGAATCTGGGAATGACACAGCCCCACAGACCTTTCGCACTGGCCCTTGGGACTCTCCCTAGGCTATGCCTCCTCTCCAAGTTAAAGTTTTCATCAGCCCTGCTCTGCATCCTCCTTGATTGCTGTTGCCCGGCTGGAGGATGGGGTATGTGTGTGTGTCTGTGGAATCCTGAAGTACCTGTGTAGCTGGAATGTAGCCTAAAGTACAAAAGTGCCACTGTCCCTCCTCCTCTCCCCCCCCATATATCTTTAAACAGCCTGAGGCTTGATGCTTCTAGATACTGAGGATTAGTTTCTAAGCATGTGAGAAGACTGAAATGCAGACGCCTAATGTTTTATACCTCTGTTCTCTGATTCTGCCAGCAAAGCCCTTATTTCTACACAAAAGGGCAGAATCCCTGTTGGTCTATTGAACATGCCTTCCCTTCTACAAATGGCATTATTGCATTACTATTATTGATTAGAGAATGTTCATGGGGAAAAGCTGGGATTAACAGCTTAATTTCAGAGTCAAACCTCTTGTGTATTATAAGAGACACTGTTAACTCTCCAGGGGACGCTGGTGGCGCTGTGGGTTAAACCACAGAGCCTAGGGCCTGCCGATCAGAAAGTTGGCGGTTCGAATCCCCGCGACGGGGTGAGCTCCCGTTGCTCGGTCCCGGCTCCTGCCAATCTAGCAGTTCGAAAGCACGTCGAAGTGCAAGAGTCCTCCGCGACTGGACCCTAATGGTCAGGGGTCCCTTTACCTTTGGGACGCAGGTGGCGCTGTGGGTTAAAGCCTCAGCGCCTAGGACTTGCCGATCGAAAGGTCGGCGGTTCGAATCCCTGGGGCGGGGTGCGCTCCCGCTGCTCAGTCCCAGCGCCTGCCAACCTAGCAGTTCGAAAGCACCTCCGGGTGCAAGTAGATAAATAGGGACCGCTTACCAGTGGGAAGGTAAACGGCGTTTCCGTGTGCGGCTCTGGCTCGCCAGATGCAGCTTTGTCACGCTGGCCACGTGACCCGGAAGTGTCTCCGGACAGCGCTGGCCCCTGGCCTCTTGAGTGAGATGGGCGCACAACCCCAGAGTCTGTCAAGACTGGCCCGTACGGGCAGGGGTACCTTTACCTTTACCTAATGTTTTATACCTCTGTTCTCTGATTCTGCCAGCAAAGCCCTTATTTCTACACAAAAGGGCAGAATCCCTGTTGGTCTATTGAACTTGCCTTCCCTTCTACAAATGGCATTATTGCATTACTATTATTGATTAGAGAATGTTCATGGGGAAAAGCTGGGATTAACAGCTTAATTTCAGAGTCAAACCTCTTGTGTATTATAAGAGACACTGTTAACTCTCCAGTGCTCACTGATTTTCTGTCACATATGCACTATGTCTGTTTGATACAATGTGCCCCACTTCTCTCTGGTAGTTGTTGGGTTGGAATATGAAAATTAAGATTACCTTCAACTTTGTGTTCTCAGAAATATTATTTGAATCTAAGCTTGTTTTCAGCTGGACCTGGGCCCCTGGGGTTTTACAGATTGTGGAATTCAGAGCAAACCTTGGGCCTCCACATTCCTCCCAATGCTTCCACACCACGGAGGGAACGTAAAGGGTGAACCAGGAGATAACATTTTGAATGCAGGACCAGAGACTGCATTTTAGTGGGATCTTCTGTTCCAGTCATTGGCTGCCACTGTGATGATGAGGAAGCCTGAGATGGTCCTTATTATATTAATCGTATTTTATATAGTAGACAAGTCACAGGATTGGAAGTAGTTTTTTTTAAAAGTTATATTAGTTCATGCTATACAACATTGACCTTTTGTTGCTTTTGAGGATAGTAGTTCCCTATAGTTTGGCTTTAAGAGGTTTTGAGAATAACTAATTTTATTCTCACAACTCAAGTTACTATATAAAATGGCTGCAAGCAACTGGTGGGTACTCCTGTTTGCCTTAGTTTGATGAGGTGGTTTGGGGAATTTAAGATTAGACCTATTGATTACTTATTTGTCATTTGTAGTGTCTACTGTGGGCTTCACTGAACACAAGCAACTACAAGCAACTGCAATTACATAGTCTATTTTTGCTAACTCTTAACCACTAAAATGTGTGCAACTTTGAAAGACCTTAAAAAATAACACAATTATTATAGATGGCTTGAGGTCAGCACCAAGCATTTAGAATTGTGGGAATCTGGAATGTACCATTCTCATTGTTGAAACTTGGGACTTAGATCAAAGAGTACATGCTACACAGACTGTGAAATACAAGGACTTAGATTGTTAGGTTCAGATCTTCAAACTTTTGTTAGCTAGATCACAATGACAATGGAGTTCTGTTTTCAGAATAAGGGATATTTCTTAATTTATCCCCGAAAGTCAGTTTTACTGCTTGCCACTGTGCAGTACTGAGAATAACAATCTTCCTCCTACTTATTCTTGAACATTTTAAGGTATGCTGTAATCGCTTTTGGCTGTGCAAGCTGTCCTAAACTTACATGTGGACGTGAAGGCTGTGGAACTGAATTTTGCTATCATTGTAAACAAATTTGGCATCCCAACCAGACTTGTGATGCTGCTCGCCAGGAGAGAGCCCAGAGTCTACGCTTGCGAACAATTCGTTCTTCGTCCATTAGCTACAGCCAGGAGTCTGGAGCAGCAGGTATTTATTACCTGAAATACTAGGTGTCTTTAAAACATTTTAAACTATCAGATAACTTTTGTTCACTGATTATTGATGTTTATTAAGAAAGGAGCGCTGAGTCCAGTAGCCCTTATTTCAGCATTATGCAAATGGTGCAAACTTTCATAATCAGATGATCCAGAAGTCGACTGATAATGGTTGACTTAATAGAAGTTAACCAATATCATTGTTGTTGTTATTATTATTTATTAAATTTCTTTACTGTACTTCTTCCAAGGATCACAGTGCAGTGAAACTAGACATTTTCATGATTGTCTTGCTTTGAGATTTCACTCATGAATTATTTTGTTTTTATGATTACTTTTGGGAAGGCCTTCAAAATATAAGCAATGACTTAAGTAGAAAGTGAAGGACAGAGCTTACTATACTAGATTTATTTTATTTTTAAAAACTGCCCTTGTGCTTATACTTCTGCAGCTGATAACCATGCCTATCCACCTGTTTTAAAGGCAAAAGATTTACACAATATGAAGAGAAAACAGGCTATCTGTTGACTCACCTATGATATGCTCCTTGGTAACCTGTGCAAGAGGACTGACTGCATATAATGCCTTGCTTTGTCAGTGAACTTATTTCACACTGGACAGCCAGAAACCTCATCAGAATCTTGGGCAAGGGGGAGGAGTTGGCATCGCTTTAGAGCATAATTACTGACTTAATGTAGAGCGAAAAATTTCACTGTACACTCTGTTGGATTTTTATTTGGATATGGATAGTCAGAACATCTGATCCAGGTGCTTCTTTGTTATACTGAGTCACAGATGTTGACTTAGAGCAGGGGTTGCTAACCTTTTGGGACCAGTAGACATGGGCATTGCTGGGGGCAGGAACAGGGAGGGACAGCTGCCCCCCCCATTAAATAAAAATACATAGCTAACTGAGGTTCTGCCTCCCTAACAAAAGGCCTGCCCCTCCTAAGAAAAATCCTGGCTACACCCATGCCAGTGGATATGTTTTGCCACAAAATGGCTGCCATAGGAGCATGGTGTAACACAAAATAAGAGAACATGGTCAACCTCCTCAACCTCATGTTTATCATGGGAAGATCTGTGTCCTGCTGGTCTTGATTGTGGAGATGCAACTGGTAAAGACACAAAAACCCCATTTCCCCCAGTGTCAATTCTAAACCAAAGCCAAGGCTGTTATTTTGTACCCACTTACCTGGGAGTAAGTCCCATTAAGCACAGAGACTACTTCTGAAGGAGGTATGGGTATTGTTGGACTGTAAGTTAAGTATACATTGAATTCTTAATGAGTGCCTGGAGTGCTCCTACACTGCAAGAGACACACCTAAGCCACTTTCCAAAGTGTTCATGTTTTGCATTTGCCATATGGAAAAGGGATTATTTAGCTTCCACCCACTCTTACTGTGTAGTAGTAGTTGCAGAAAATAACCTCTAGACAGTACCTGATCGGAAATGAACTATCCATAGGATATATGTATCCTGGTTGCCATGGGAAAAGGGGGGAAACTATGGAGATTCCAAGGACTACTCTAAATAAGACAGATGCAGGAATAATTCACTAAAAGGAAGAAGAAAACAGAAGTTCTTTAGGATCCCAGGTGTCCAAACAGCGCTGACTTTCCTTGCTGACTGCAAATGACAGGCTGAAGCAACCAAGCTAGCTCATTGCACCAAAATTGTGTAAAAGGTACCTGCATGTACCTGTTATTATTTATTAATTTTGTATACACCCACAGATCTCCCGGTTCTCCAGTTAAATTTTTCTCCCTTTAGGTTAATTCTTTATTAAGTTAGGCTGAACTTGGAATTGGTCGCAACCAGTTAAAATTTACAAACATTTCCAGACATGATTTTCAGTGTTGTTTGTTCTCATAAGCAGCATGGGTTCATTGGGTTTCTTTTTAAACAGCTGATGACATAAAGCCATGCCCACGCTGTGCTGCTTATATAATAAAGATGAATGATGGAAGCTGCAATCATATGACATGTGCGGTCTGTGGATGTGAATTCTGTTGGCTATGCATGAAGGAGATTTCAGACTTGCATTATTTAAGGTAAGTATTGAAAGATTTCATATACCTCACTTCATGTTGTACCCCACTAATTAACAGCAGCCTAGGCTATAAATCCTTTAAAAGGAATGAATGAATGAATGAATGAATGAAGAAACAAGTGACATTTGTTTTGATCATGCACATTTGATGTAGTCTTTAGTTTGAGGTAGGGACGCGGGTGGCGCTGTGGGTAAAACCTCAGTGCCTAGGACTTGCCGATCGTATGGTCAGCAGTTCGAATCCCCACGGCGGGGTGAGCTCCCGTCTTTCGGTCCCAGCTCCTGCCCACCTAGCAGTTTGAAAGCACCCCTAAGTGCAAGTAGATAAATAGGTACCGCTTTATAGCGGGAAGGTAAACGGCGTTTCCGTGTGCTGCGCTGGTGCTGGCTCGCCAGAGCAGCTTCGTCACGCTGGCTACGTGACCCGGAAGTGTCTTTGGACAGCGCTGGCTCCCGGCCTCTTAAGTGAGATGAGCACACAACCCTAGAGTCGGACATGACTGGCCCGTACGGGCAGGGGTACCTTTACCTTTACCTTAGTTTGAGGTGGAATTCTATTTTCATACCTGGTTAGATTTTTAATATATATAAAACTGGTTTGAGAGGGAGTTTACTGATATTAGATAAGGCAGGACTTTCCATTGCATGGGTGTCAACTACAGGAAGTGCCTTGCTTTCTATAGCCTGGTGCACACGGAAGCTCTCTTCAGAATATGATAAAGTGACGGGGAAACCCCAGGACTTACTGTGGTAGATTAGAAAATGGACTTCCTGCAGTAAATTTCACTAGGAAAGATAGCAATGGAATCAAATCTATCACCACAACCCCCGCCTCCCATCATATGTCCTACATGCTTGGAGAAGCCTTTTGCAAAGAGAACATTCTGTTTGTTATTGTGTCTAGCTGTGTTCAGAACAAGTGGGACAGCTGCTGCCATAAAACTTCATCAACAGGCCTTAGAGGTTTTGCCTAAGTAAAACACACAATTCCTAGAGAAAGACAAAACTTGTCAGATGTTTCAGTTAAATTTGAGGAAGGTAAATTTTCCCCATTCATAGTAAAGAGGTTCATTTAAAACGTAGGTGGAGAAACTTTGTTCCAAATCCCGAGTTGCCTATTTTAGCATCAGCCCTGGGAAGAGCCATGATCTGATGGAACCAAAAAGAAAATGCACTGGATATAAATGGTGTGCTGCTGGTCTGGTACTATATTAGTTTCAGATTACTCTCTCCACAACCTGAAACATTTAACACTTTTAGCAGGATTGCAGATTCAAGCATTCTTGCTCTCTCTGTTAGAGAATGTTATTATAAAACTGATGGTTAGTTAAGACTATTCACTGTGAGTCATAAGTTTGCCTTACTTATGGAAAATTTCTTCAAATAGTCCATCAGGTTGTACATTCTGGGGGAAAAAACCATGGAGTCGGAAGAAGAAAATACTGTGGCAACTAGGGACGCTTGTGGGTGCACCTGTGGGAATCGCCTTAATAGCAGGCATTGCTATTCCAGCTATGATTATTGGAATACCTGTATATGTGGGACGTAAGGTAAGGTGACGTGTGTGTTTAGAGTCTTCAGTTACATAGGACTTGGATACTTTTGTATACATGTTTAAGGCTTGTTCATACAGCAACATGTTGTACTTCAAGATGTTGTAGTAATATATATATATATAGAGAGAGAGAGACTGCCTTTAGTCAACTTACATAAATAAATGTACCTAGAACCAGGAAAAAAAGTTTAATTTTTTTTAAAAAAAACACTTAAAAAAAGTATAATGCAGCAGCATAGAATTAAATAAGCTAGTAATATTTGCAAACAGTTTCTGTCTATAAATCTGTGGCATTAAGACGCTTCATTTAAGAAAAGGCAGCTCAAAATAAAATATATATATATTCTTGCAGGAAATACTTCTCAGTTTTGTGATGTGCAATGCATTCTAAAATGCTCTTTTTCTTAAAGATTCACAATCGCTATGAAGGTAAAGACATTTCAAAGCACAAGAGGAACTTGGCCATTGCAGGTGGCGTAACCTTGTCTGTAATTGTTTCACCGGTTGTAGCTGCAGTAACTGTTGGTAAGTAAAGGTGCAGGTAAAAATCAGGAAAACCCTTTCAGAATTAGTTATTTATACTGATTTATAAAAAGCTTTGTTTACACATTGCTGTAAAGGTGGGGCACAAAGAATTGATATTATCGATGCTGCTAGGCATTCATTTTACAGCTCTGAACCCTATTTTTAAAAAATGCATTACTAGCTTATAAAAGTATGTGGAGCTGAAACAATCCCTGTGCCTAAGCACTCATCCCAATTATTGTAGGTTTGGTAAGATTCTCTCTGAAAACCAGGGCCTCAGTACAAGATACCTGTGTGGGTTCAGATACGTATGTGAGCCCTTGGGTCAAGCCCCATCAATTCCAAGGGAAGAACCACACCCAGTGGTACAAAACAGTGTACATACAGACCTGATTCATCAGTTGAAATGAATGGAAGAGGCATTAGAAGCAGAGGATCTCAGTGTCACATAGAAACTCCTGGCATCAGGAGGTGTTTATAGGATTAAGGGGAGTGTCTTTTTCATTTATAATAGTAATTCAGCTTTTACTTTCTTTGCCACTTTTTGTGATAGCCTATTAAATTGTATAATAAGGAGATATATAGTGATCTCTCTCTCTCGTGTGTGTGTGTGTGAGAGAGAGAGAGAGAGCGAGACAGACAGACAAACAAACAAACAGACAGAGATATCACACAACATGACAACTCTGTACTGATTATAGTGTTCTACATTTTTATTGCAGGAATTGGTGTCCCGATTATGTTGGCCTATGTCTATGGAGTAGTTCCTATCTCTCTCTGCCGAAGCGGAGGTTGCGGTGTATCGGCTGGCAATGGAAAGGGTGTCAGAATAGAATTTGATGATGAAAATGATATAACTGTTGGTGGAACAAATGCAGCAGTAGGTAAGGAAAGTCTGTTCCAGTCTCTTCTCAATGTCTTCAGTTGATGGCTTGAGTTGATAGATGATATACATGCTCTCTTCTTGCAGACATTGTAGTTATATCAGTCTAGGACCAGCACTAACCCAGATTCTTGGGACACATGGAAAAGCTTAGCAGCAACCCTAGTAGTCACTGTTTCAGCTTTTCCAAGAGCAATGTCTTTCTCTACATTGAAGGAGTTTCAGTGAAATGCTTTTCCTATTAATTTTAAGTACCACCCTTTTCATATTTAGATCTTTCTTCTTTGGCAGTCACTCGTAGTCGAGTAAGATTGTCTTCCATAAACACGGTTTTAACAATGAGTCCGTAAGAGACTGTGGAGGCCAATTCTGGATCCACACATCCTTCCACAGTGGGGACATTGGTTTCTGGGTGGGAGTTGATCACGGTGTGGATTTGCCAACCGTGCTTTCCTCTTAGCACGTTTCTCCCTTACGTCCCGAGTTTAAGTGTCTTTACCTTTACCTTTCATATTTAGATACCACATCAGTAGCAGAGGCACGTAATAACCCCAGCATAGGGGAAGAAAGTGTTGGAGGATTGACTGGAAGCCTGAGTGCAAGTGGTAGCCATATGGACAGAATGGGAGCAATTCGAGACAATCTGAGCGAAACTGCCAGCACTATGGCCCTGGCTGGAGCCAGTATAACAGGGAGTCTGTCGGGAAGTGCAATGGTCAACTGCTTTAACAGGTAAGATAATTTGTGTCCAAAGTTCAGTTTTTGTGTCTGCTTTTGTAAACAAACTACAGTTAGCTCTGAGAGGATGAACTTTTTCGTGTTGTACGTTCTGATGTGATACTTTTTTTTTTTTATCTCATGTAGTCTAAAAACAGTTACTTTGTTTACATGGATTAAAGAAGCTTTCTGATCCCTGATTACTCAATTGAAGTTAAAGGAAGGGAAGGAAGTTCAGGTGCTACAAATTACATAGGCCACTTCGAAAGTTTCTGGCAACAGAATTTAGTGCAGTGTGTTTGGTGTGTCAAAACTGTTGCTAAAAGGGGGGGGGCTTTGAGAGAAGATTTTTTTCTGAAATGAGTTGGGCTCATAATAAATGATATTTTCTGCCCCTCTTTTTTTGGCCAAATAGTGCTATTCTTCTGTAGTTGGTTTTCTGTCTCAACTACAGTGAGCAATGTACCAAAATAACATAAGGAGTTCTACCTTCTACCATGTGTATGGCTTCAGGGGCAACAGGAAAATATTGTCTAAACATGGGTCTTTTGTAGTCTGGGAAGCTTTTGTACTGACAGTAGCCAACTAGATAATAGAATCATAGTATTGTAGAGTTGGAAAGGACCATGAGGTTCATATCGTCCAACCCATTGGTGGGGCTCAAACCCACGACCCTGAGATTAAGAGTCTCATTCTCTAGCCACATGCCTGTGAGTAGCTTGCAAGCAGAAGCTTCTAAAAGACTCCCAAGTGATATGAAAGCTGAAAGATAATAACAGAACTAAAATTGAATTTCTCCCCAAGGTTGGAAGTTCAAGCAGACGTGCAGAAGGAAAGGTGCAGTTTGAGTGGAGAGTCGGGCACCGTTAGTTTAGGAACAGTTAGTGACAATGCCAGCACCAAAGCGATGGCTGGATCCATTTTAAATTCATATATCCCATTGGACAGGTAAGAATTAAGTAGTGGAAATGTGAATAGAAATGCAGCTTATTCAATTCTGTTAATTGAACGATGTCGTATTCAATATGCATACCTTGTAGTAGTCTTCAAAAGCAGCATTAATGAATTCCCCTTCTTTGAAATTTCTGGTATGATTGTTGTTGGATGTAACAATATTTTTTTATCTATTATCAAATTTCTGCCCCACCCTTCTGAAGTTCAGTCCTTCAGAGCCAGGGAGGTGGTGGGATTTTTAGTTTCTTCTTGGTTTGAGCTGCTATTACTCAAATATAATTTTCTTGACCTGCAGATACAAAACCTTGTTAAATTCATTTTTTAAAAAAGCTTTGGATCTCTGCTTTTATGAAGTAACTTTGTCAATCAGATTTCTTGCTAGAACTATCCAAAATCCTCACTGTCCACTTAGTGCATCTGTTTTGCCTTGAAATAAAAGCTCTTGGCAGAATTTTTTTCCTGGCTTGGTTTTAAAAATTATATTTGCACATTTCTTTTTTATTGAGAAACTGGTGTAAGATGTCTTTATATCTCCCCACCTCCCACAGTTTGCAAAGCTTGGTAAAGGTAGATCCAGCTTGGCTATCCTGTGAATTTCAGACATTCCATTCACAGAAAGGACTGAGGTCTTGTAGAGACTTCCTGCTGGACAGGAGCAGTGATTTCCACCAATTCTTCCTGCAGCCCCCCCCCCCAATGCCTCCAGATAGTCCTCTGACTCTTAAACTGCTTTTGGCAGGCTGCAGGAGGAAGGAGAATTGCTGAAAATTGCCTCTCCTTTTCCATTTGGCATGTCTGGATCCAACCCTGTATGGTTTTCTTTCTGGATATCTTTTACAAATGGTTGATGGGCTTCTGGAATGTATGCTTGTGGATCCATGGCACATTAAAGTTAGGAAGAAGTTCTCATAATGTGCTTTTAGATATGTGTACTAAAAACAGTGGAAAGTCCTATGACACTTCAAGGACTAAAATGGATTGTGACAAGAACTTCCAAGGCAAAACCCTACTGCAACTGATCCATGAAGTGAACAGTGAAGATAATGGATTATGTGCATAGGTCCAGTGAGAAATCTGATATGTTAATTATTTTCTTAAAACAGAGTTTCAACACATAAATCAGTTGCAGTTCATAAGGCTTTATATCTGCAGTTTTTTTAAAAAAAGAAACTAAACTTATATTTGAATAATAGTGGCTCATTTTTCCTTAAAGGGATGGTTAGAGATAAATAGAGGCAATGTTTCAGCACCTGAAATAGTTGTGTTTATATTGTATTACATCATTTTATTAAGGGCAATATTAGCAGAATGAGTCACCAGGCTTTTAGTGCCATTTTTTCCTAAAGCTATACTGCATTGTGTTAAAATGCTTTTAAATTGCATTTTTCCATTTTTAATTTCACAAATTGAAACATTTTTTTAATGAATACTTCTCTCTTCTCCCCCTTCTAGAGATAGCAGCAGTATGGAGGTACAAGTAGACATTGAATCAAAGCCCACAAAATTCAGACACAACAGTGGCAGCAGTAGTGTTGAAGATGGTAGTTCTGCAGGTCAAAGTAACGCTGGTTGTTCGTCAGCCTGCTTGTCAGAAAACAAATCTAGTGCCACCAAGTGGTCCAAAGATGCATCGGCAGGGAAAAAATGCAAAGGTAAACTAAGAAAAAAGAGTAGCATGAAGATAAATGAGACCAGAGAGGACATGGATGCTCAGTTATTAGAGCAACAAAGCACAAACTCCAGTGAATTTGACTCTCCCTCCCTCAGTGACAGTATCCCATCTGTAGCTGATTCCCACTCAAGTCATTTTTCTGAGTTTAGTTGCTCTGATATGGAGAGTATGAAAACCTCATGTAGCCATGGTTCCAGCGATTATCATACCCGGTTTACCACAGTTAACATTCTCCCAGAGGTAGAAAATGACCGTTTAGAAAACTCTCCACACCAAAGTGGCAATTCGTTGCTGATTCCAGCTGCTCCAAACTCAGAGGCTCCACAGCTGAGTTATATTGCTGAAGAATGTGTTTATAATGGGACTTCAAGTGTTGCAGATATGGGTACTGGTGAAACACTGAAAGAAGCAAACAACAACCATTCACAGCACGCTGTGGAGTTAAATGCTGCAATTCAGACTGAGATTTAAACCTGTAAGTGCTGCAGAAATGTATTTACCACTAAAGAGCCCTTTTCTGTTAGCTGGTCAGGTAACTTTCAGCGGCCATCAGAAGCAAAGCTTCAATGCAATTTACATTTTATATATCTCTATTAAGGCAGAATGCTTTGCGTGGAACTCTGTTGCAGAACTATGTGAAGTGACATGAAGGTGTAAACAAGTGCATTACAACGAAATGAATATGTTGATGTTTTGTATTATTGCCATAACTTTGCTGAAGGTCTGCATTTGGGTAGGGGCAAAAGCTGACTCGTGTCAATTGCAAAAGTGACCACTTGGTAATAGATATCATGTAAAAACGCAGTAAGTGGTTTCAAGTCCCCAGCAGTAACTTCAAGCTCTGGTGAATAGCACCTAGCAAAAATAAGTTGCATTAACCATACCAAATATTTCAGTGCTGTTAATATTGTTTGGGACAGAATGTAATCTGTTCTAGGCAATGCTGAGACACACAACGTTCCTTGAGCAAGGTTATGGCATTTAATATAATTTTTAAGTATGAAAAACTGGTACTTGATATATGATAGGTAGCAAGGTGACGTCTCCTTATCAAGCAAGTGGGGGTAATTTAATTATATTTGCAACTGACAGCAGAAGGTAAGGTTATGATATGCTGTATAAAAGTTTTTGTAAAATTTAAGATCATTTTAATTTGTAATCCATTATAGTGAAGCTGATATAGTCGCCTTTCACCCAGGGGACTTCAGTTATGCTGTTTAATTCTTGGTGCCTTTGGAAAAGACTGGGGGTTTAAGTGCCTGGTCTGTTGATGCTTTCACTGTACAGTTTTCCAGAATGTTTTCTCTTGCCACCTTTTTGGAAGCTAAAGGAAAACTTCAGAAAATCAACTGACTGTGGTAGATTAATGGGTATCATAATACTGAAGTATTAGCCTACCAAAGACTCACTCAGGCTTTTAGTGGATAACTTTTCTGACATCCCTTTTGCGAGTCACATGCACAGAAATAAAGCACAGTGCAGAGCTTGCACATATACAAAATTTGGGCTTCAAATTTGGCTGGCTTTTGGGGCTTTCCCATGTTATCCTCCTTATGGAAGATATTCAGCTAAACATAAGCTGAAGCTAGCTCAGGCGTCTGCACTGTTAGATGTTTGCTACACAATCCATAATGATATGTGCCCTCTGCCCCTCCCCCAAAAGAAAAAAAAATGATTATCCTTGGCGCATAATAGCCTCCAATTTTTGTTCTGTGTTTTTTGTAAGTATTGCCATTATGGTGCTACTGAAAGTTTGGTTGTATGAGAAGACGGCTGCTGTGAGCTGCAGCCCTCTTCCATGACTTCCCTTCACCAGTTTCTTTAATCGGCTTATAACACTAGTGCCAGATACGTCATTTGGTAACGCTTGTTACAATATTTGTATATTTGCTCTTTTCTTTTGCTCAATGATGTGTGTAAACTGCATACCTGAAATAAATGTCTGAGTACTATTTTGGTTGTCTTCTGTCCATTTGAACAAAGAACCTTTAGCCTGGAGATCAAGCATATACACTATTGGTGTGGGATGAAATAGCTGTTTCAAAGAATGGCCCCAAAAGTAGTGTGTCTTGCATTTTCACCTCTCCCTTCTCAGCTGCTTAATCAAGTAGGGCTGAGGCCATCAGAAATAGTTTATTGTGGTGAATATAGGACAAGAAGCATAGCTCAACTGTGGAGCACATACATGCCTTGCATGCGGAATGTCATGTTCAATCTCTGGCATTTCCAGTTAAAAAGATCTGGTAGCAGGGAATGTGAAGTTGGTCTGTCTGTCAGACCTTGGGGAGCTACTGCCAACCAGAGTACACAATACGGGGCTACATGGGCAAATAATCTCTCCTGTGACATTTCACAGAAAATATTCAATATAGCATCTTATTTTTATTTCCAGTAAGTATTTTTTACTACATTAAAACTGTTTTATGGCACACAGTGTGTAATATACTTTTGTATGTCTTATCCTACAGATAAATGTAAACTTGGAAACGAAAGTTTGGCATATTTTGCCATCTTTTTTTAACTTGGAAACCTGACCTGAACATTTTATTTTAATAATATGGTAGGAATTTTGTAAAATTACTTTGTTCCTAGTCAGATACTGCAAAATGGTCAAAACATCCTTAAAACTGCTTGATGTAGGAGTTCCTAATGGGTAGTTTCACTTCTGATAGCATATGAGTGGTGATGGCATAAGTCAGGTTTGGTATAATGGTATGTATGTGCTCCCAGTTATTTCCTTTGCTGCAGCAACCATATATTTACTGACCAACTATTATGCAGTACCTTATGAAAAATAAAAGACTGAACTGTTAGGAACTTTTTTAGTTTAGGAAAAAAATACTAAGAGGGGAGGGGGACACGATAGATGTTTATAAAATGTATGGTTAGGGTAGGTAAACAAATTATTCCCTTTTGCAAAGCACAAAGACCTTGGAGTCATCCACTAAAAGTAGATTCAGGATAGGCAAGTACTTCACATACCACACAATTAAGGAATTCACTGCTGTAGGATGTGATAGCCACTGACTAAAAGGGAAAATAAATAATTTCTCCATGAATCTTGCCTATCAGTCAATGTCGATTAGCCAACAAACTAAATGGGAGTCTCCTTGGTCAGAAGTAGTGTACTACTGAATCCCAGCTGCTGGTGACAAGCACCTGAGGGCTGGGGCCATACTTGAAGGTATCTAAGAAACATCTGATTGACCACTGTTGGAAACAGTCTTTTGCTCTGATCTGACAGTGCTGTTAAGTACGATCATAGGTTCCACATATTATAAAGAATTAGCTTTATGAACCACTATAGCGGAAGAAACTTGCGCAACAAGGTTTGTAATGTGTAGATGTCATTATTTTTGAATCTTTTTAATTCACCCATACTTCTGTGTGACTGCAGGGCCCAGGCTAGGAAAGAAGCTGCTGCCAAGATAGAAAAAAGCTCATGTGTTCTCTTCGTACTCCACACCTGACTAAATGTAAGGAGTTATGGAATTTCCTTTGGAGTGCACCAAGTTTTGAGTCTTACAGTTCTTGGTTTGGATTCTTTTTAAGCAACTATGAAAGCTCAGTATTTCTATTACTCGATTTTCATACCTGTGGTTGTGAATCATCCTTCCTCAAATGGGAAGACAGTGTTAATACAAGGTTCATTTGCATAGCTTTTGGCTTCCAGTGTCTGTCTCCATTTAAGCTCTGCTTGAAAAGCCCATTTAAATACACCCTCTTCTCTGTAGAGTGTAATTGTTGCTATCTTTTCTCCAAACTCACTTTCAACCAATCAGTAGCAGTGGCTGAATTTCAAGCAGTGCTGTTAATTCACCTCACATGGGAGGTTAGCTGCAGGAAGGTGGATGGGCTGTGCTGCAAGAACCATGGGCGCAGTATTCCAGAAACCAGCATATGCATGCCACTTTTTGGCATTTAAATATGTTGATAGAATCAGTAAGTTATGCAGATAGGTGGACAGATAGGGACTGGAAGCATGAAGCAAGGATCTGTGACTGACACTGGACTACTGGTAGCCATCTCTAAATTCATGTTCTCTATTGGCAGCAGGATTTAAGGATTTTTAAAATTTTAGGAGTCACCTGCCAGACTCTGGAACAAGTCCATGGAAAACTGGAATATGCATTGCATTTACGATTCCATAGAATATTAGATCAACTGTGAGCTTTTAATACTATAAGCCCTTTCTCACAGTCTTTGCCAGCTCCTTGAGGCTATTTCTACTGACCTTGTTTTATTTCTGTTACTTTGTGGAAGACTTCTATTCTAAACAAGCTTTCAGAGAGTGGGTCTTCTCTGAAGTTAGGGCTTTTTAGCCTTCTACAACATTCCTGTGTAGATGACATCTAAATATAGGACTTATTCTTCTTAATAGTGAACTCACAATCAAAAGTGGGGCTACTGAGAAATGAGAAATTAGCATGCTTGGGGAAGCCAGAGGTTCCAGAAGTACAAAACATCTAAAAAGCAAATACCCTAATGGGACCATCTTCCTTAAACAGCCCAATGAGAGTTGAGCTTCTTCAGTGATCATTGGAAGGAGCCTCTTAAATGCTATATAAGTTGGAAAAGCCAAAGTTGAAAGTCAGGAATTTGGCTGGCTTCCTTTAGCTGTTTACAGTACTGTGTTCTGGAGGAAGGCATGGACAGCTGCCTGGATTCCTGAAAAGGAGCACTTCTGTTACTGGGTAAGGATATACTGTAATAGGTCTCACTTGTTGATATCTACTGTAATTGCTGTAGGTATTCATATACATGGCTATGCTAAATATATAAGTAGCAATTCATGCACACCAGTAGCATTTTTTATTCTACATATAGCAATTTTGTAAGAACTCTGTGTGCTTGCCATCACATGAATCTTTACTTCAGTGGACAATTTGCTGTCCAACCTTGAGCAAGTTGCAGGATGTTTAGATGACTGTGTTGCTGCAAGTCAGGATAACTTGTTGAGCAAAGGAAATAGGCTCCTTGTCTTAGTCTAATGATTGAGTTAGAAGAAAATACTGAAACTAAATGTTACTCTTTGACTTTCTAAGAAAAAGAGGTTTTCTATATGGTGAAATAGATACTTGTTTAGGCTGTACATGAAATATTAATCTCTATACTTTTAGAAGGCACAACATACATATTTTTGAAATAATTGTGATACATAAAGGCTTTTAAATAAATACCAAATCAAGTGAGTGTTTGTGTTAATTAAAAAGCACATCTTAACTATAAGACTGCAATGATGAGGTTAATTCAGTTTAAGATGAAAATGAACAAGAGATCAACGGATGAGTAAGCTAAAATTACTTAAGTTCTAAATTAAGAACACTAGTAGCATTTTAATGTAAACCTATTAGCATTCCAGGAAGCAAACCATACCATTTAGGTACCCTGCACCTATTTACAAATCAGTGTCCATGGAAGAGCCCTGAACAAAACTAGTTTAGCGTTGACAAGGTGGTCAAGTGACAACTACCAAAACACTGAAGATGGAAAATGATTTTGAAAAGTTTCATATGAATATGATCCTGGTAAACTGTGTCTTTTCTGTCCTCAGTATTGTCAGCCTTTGACTGAACGAAATAATGAGACTTATAGGGCTATCGATGGCTAATAGCTGTCAATACCCTGAGAATTTTGTAATCAGACCTATCAAGGCTATTAAGTAGGTAAAATGCAAGCTGTGTGTGCATGTGTCTTGTGTAGGATGGGACTTTGACAGATTTGTCCAAGAGATGAGACATTATGGACAATGCAGCTTTTTGTTTCAGTTAAAAAGAGTAATGTTTAATACTAATCTACCCCACACATAAGTATATAGACAATATATGATAGGAATAAATGAAACCTAATAGGGAAAATAACTAATTTCACTGTACTAGGATAATGTTCATCACTATACATTAAGTTACAAATCATTCAGGTACAGATACCCTTCAAAATTAAATCTGTAGGTAGACTTCTGCTGTTGTCTGGTAGTTCAAACTAAAATTAAGTGTTTTGCTTATAACGGTGGACAGTATTTTATTAACTAACATATCTGCTGAAACCATGGTTCAGGTTGCCAAGCTAAGCCTAGGCCCCAGAAAGCATATACAAGGAAAACAATACTGCTTGTAATAAATGGCAGTGAAAAACTGCCTTAAGCATGATTTACTTGAGCAGATGAACTGCTACCCTGAATTTTTTGTGTATATGAGCTTGTAGGACACTGCCTTGCTTCACCTCACAAATAGGTTTCTAATGTGAATCTGCCTATAGAAGCAGTTATGCAAGAGAGCTGTCTTTAGAGAATTTATGCCTCTTCCTACTTAAGAATTCAAGTAATAACAAATAATAGATATTACATTTCAGTTGCATTCTTATTACTTGAATTGACCTCTAAAAATGAGCTAGAAACTTATATGTGACAGAGAACAGAACTGAGGTAGCCAGTTATCAGAGGATACCAAATTATTACAGAGGACATTCCTACATTTGGACTGGGCAATTAACAAGCGTTAAATTGGGAGCATAAAAGTCCCCATTTCATATTTATCAACAATATCTAAATTATTGCAGTCTTCTAGAAAGTATCTTGCCAGTGTGGAAAGCATCCTAAAACTGTTGTCTTGCTACGCTAGGGCAATGAAAAGGCAAAAACACAAATATGCCAAATATATTTATTTTTAAATATTTTCCTGTAAGGGTTCTTCAAGGAAACAACTTTCAACCGGGTTAAAGTCTTAAGGTAACAGAAATGTCATACATAGGTTATTTAATAATGGGGAAAGTCACTGACTAATTTCACCTTCAAAATAGTGCAATTACCTGAGCAGTCCCTCCCATAATAAAATTTGATATGCACACTAACAATAAATTACGAGTCTCTGGTTTAAAAATATAACAGTTCTATTGCTTTAAAACATTTAACAACATAGTCTATCCTGCTCCCGTTTTGCTGTTCACCAGTAGTCCACAAGCCATATAAAATGATTTTTGTATACCTAGAAGACACAAAGTAGAAGATGACCAAACTGTCCCTTCTTGGAACCTGCTTACCAAAGTGCGGATGTAACTTTACACATTCAGTGCCATAAAGCATTTTACTGCATATATTTAAGTTAGCATTGAATTTTAAGTGTGCCAGTGTTTTCCTTTGAAGCCACACAGAATTGGAGCTAGATGCAAGTGTTTGTCCAAGTGCATCGGCGACTGATGGAAAGAAAGGTAGGTTTCAGCTGCACTGCAGTTAGATGTGACTAGCAGGAAAAAAATGAAGGCTGTAATAATAAGAATAATAATTTTTATTTATACCCTGCCCTCCCCGGCCAAGGCCAGGCTCAGAGCGGCTGTAGGCACAAATGCACTAGGATTGTTTTTCGGCATAAGCCCCACTGAAAGATAATGATGCACAATTTCCATTCTGTCAATGGAACTTTTGTACAAGATGTTCTCCATCAATGCTACATGTCCAAAGACATTTCTGAAATAGTAGCATCTTTAGAAGACACTCCTGTATTACAAGAAAGGGAATACAACATAGGTGGCTATATTCAGCCCCATTAATACAGCTTGATGTCACTGAATACATTCTGATTATTAGATATACTGTTATATATGGGACCCACATTTTAGAAACTGTTGATTTGTCCCAGAGAACCATGTCCTCACTGGCTCATGTGTTCTCTCCCCTCTGAAGGGAATGTGCAAGCCTGAGTCCTGTGCTCCCGATCTCATTGTATAATTGCAGGAACAAAATGGTAAGTGAATAGGCCCATTACTTATAAAGCCATGCGTGTGTACTCTGTAGGATAAAATATATACAAGACGGAAGAGCAGATTTTTCAGTGTGCAAGTACTGTAAAAAAAAATGTACAGCATATTGAACAGTCCAGGTAAAAGACTGACTTTACCTCATGCAAGCCTGCATAGTTTATATGCCCGTCCTACAAGCATTAAGGGAATGCATGCTAGAGGCAGTTCCAAAATGAAGTTGTTTAAAGTTCAAAGTCTCTCTTAAGGCTCTTCAGATCATCTAAAGAAAATTGTTGGTTTTCCTCTTTGGAAAGAGAATCAAACAGTTGTTGAATCTGTTCTACTTCGTTCTTACTAAGTAGCGTTAGCACCATCTGAAAAGGGAAAAAAAATGTGTGGTTAGCATTTATAAATACTATCTGCAAATGGTATTTGTCTAAATGTCTAGTAAAAGCTAGCATTTCATAAACATGCACATTTTCAGAAATAATTGACAGCAAATGCCATAATTCCTTACCTTAAACCTTTCTGCTCTACTCAGGTGGACAAGATGCTGGTACACCAGTCCAGGGTCTTGACAAAATACATCCGACTGCAGGGCTTGGATAAAGAGCAGAAAAATGTCTCCTTCTAGTTTGTTGCTTAAAAGGGCTGGTAAATCTTTTGGCTCAATCGCTGTCAAGAGCTCTGCACAAGCAGCGATGTCCTTATTGACATTCACAACATTTATAATCTGACCAAATTCATAGGCATTAGATGGCTTTGAAATAATGAGTTTTTCTGAACTATTCATTGGCACTGCGTCAGTCTCTCCTTTAGCGCTGTCATGATTTGATGTAGCCTTCTCTGAAGTCCAGGTCTCTCTAGCTTCCTCTTCCTCATTCACCTTCACAAAGAAATAACCACATGCCCAGTCGGTTTTGATATATGTATGCAACATGTAACATTTCATAATTGTGATAAGCAGGAGCACAGTCAGAGAAATTATTATTGCCGCCTGAGTAAAACTTAGTAAAATCTTTCTCCCAAGAGACATTTTAATTCTGTCCTAGACACCATCAAAATGATATATTCAATGTCTGACCCTGTTCACATGTGCAGCTGCCAGATTATAACATAGGTGAGCTTGATTGTGGTGGCTCCATCCCTCTCAGTGGGGTGCTGACTGCATGGTAAAAAAGGATGTAAAAAAATTATGCCTGGCTTCACCTATTTGCTCATGTTCATCCTCTGCATGCCCATGCCGTGCAGGTGTCTTATATGTTTAACTGACTTCCACATAGCTGGCTGCACATATGATGGGGTGTCTGCAATCAGAGCAGCGTATACTAAAAGCAGTAAACAAACTGGTGCACTTAGAAAATCAGAGAGGTTGGGTGAGGGAGGGACTATTAACAGTTTCAATGTTAACTCCAGCATCAAAAAACTTTTGTTCAGAACTGAGAGACTGCGCTGAGTCTAGGATAAGAGTTACCAACCTTTGGAGGCCTGTGGGCACATCTGCAAACCAGGGAAACTGCCATGGGCATCACACCCACACTGTAACACATTCTACTAGCTACAACAGAAAGCTACTTTCAGACCTACCATATTGGCCTGGATATAAGCCTCACTTTTTTCCCAAATTCCGACCATGAAAAAAGTGTGGCTTATATTTGCGACCTTATGGTATGCATCCAGAGAGCGGCAAAGCAGTGCCTGTCCTGTGTGCAGTCCCCCATCCTCTCCCCCAAGGATGGGAAGGGAGAGAGCGAGAAAGGGGAAAGGTCGCTGGCAAAGCAGCACGGCTCCGCCGCCGCCGTCCAGTATGCAGTCAGGAACACCTTATATTTTGGTTCTTTTTGTCTCCACTCCCTCCAATTTTAAAGGTGCAGCTTATATTTGGGCCAATACAGTAATTTCAGTGGAGGAGAGGCGACCCTGCAGATGCCAGGGAAGCCCTTGGTGATCACGTGTGCACCTGCAAAGCAATGTTGGTGGCCCTTGATCCAGGGCATTTCCCTCTAGCTTCCACCCTGTCCACTTGCTGATTTGGGCTTTTGCTGTCCCTCAATCACTCGACAATAATCTTGACTCAACGGCAACTGCATAACAATGTTGATAGTTAAAATAAAGTGCAAGTAAACACTAACGTGCTACTCATTCCTATTTTATAGTTATGTTTTTCATCTTTTAATCTGTTAGGATTCTCTGTTTTAGATACATTATAAAATATAATAATAATAATAATAATAATAATAATAATAATAATAATAATAAAGCTTCACAGAAAATGAAAATGGGGAATGAAATTATACCAGAGATTAATGAAATGGAAATTAAGATCAGAAATTATATAGAGGCAAAGATGACAAAGAACTGGCAGGACTGAGAGATGAAACTATGGCAAAACTAGAAGGAACAACTGATGAAATGGAAGTACCCACTATACAAGTGTTTGGAGAAATGAAGGTAAGATTTTGGAAAACAAAAATGACATAAATGAAGAAAGATCTGGATAATCTGACATCGATGGAATTGAGAGAGAAAGAATTTGACCTATGACTTGGAGTGATCCTAGGGATAAAGCAATTAAATCTCTGGCATTCTTTTTGGAAAGAGAAACACAAAAGGAAGAGTCAGTACTAGATAAGGCTGAAAAAACATGGCAAATACAACAGGAAGTGGAAATTGAAGATACAGAACTGGGTGTGGGCCAATGGATACATAATAAAAGGATTTTGGAATATTATCTCAATATACGATCACAGCAGATAGATTCTTATATGCACAAAGGAGGAAATTGGAGGCAAAATTTAAACATTTAATTAGAGGGGGGGGAAACATTTTTGGCATTTATCATTAATTGGGAACCCCTTTTTGAGTGAAAAGGAAAATGAACACATAGTTAATATACCACTCTTGATCATAACATCTCAGGGTGGTTCAATTTTCACAATTAGTTTTTTTTAAAGAAAATTTGCCAAGCACATAAAATTGAATGCAAACCAAGTTGTGAGTTACCTGTAATATAGAAAAGGAAGCAATGGGACTAAGGGCATCTTAAATTCAAATATAGCATCAAGATTTTAAGCATTACAAATATTTTGGATGTAATAAGTAACATTCTAAATTACCTTCCTTTAGTACTGTAATGGGATTCTCTTTATGACTGCTGTATAATAAGCAATAAGTAAGCCAAAACTATTTAATATGGTGTTTACTATGTGATAATCAGCTGGTGGCTAGTCACATTTGTTTATAACATCAAACAAAACAGGATCCTGTTAATAAAACACAAGCCCAGAAGACCCTAAGCATGATTTGCAAAGATACTGACTAGCTGGTTCTAGCCTTCCACTATTTTCTCAGAAAAGAGTCCCCACAACCAGCAGGTCTAAAACTGACTTGCACAACTTACTTAGCTTGCCAGTTACCACAAAGTGCTTGAGAACTCAGCAGTTCAATCCAGACATTTCATAAGGAGGTCTGAATCTTACACACTTATATGCCCAGTACATGATTTTTTTTTAACTGAATACCTCTTGGATTTCAATTTTTTTCCTTTGCTTTTGTTGCCCGTTGACTGTATGCTCATTTTTCAGTTTTAGCAACTGTGTTGTTTCCTGCAGCTCCTTCTTTGCTTCATCAATATTTGAATCTATTAGAAGAACTTTCTTCAAATCATCAATACTGGCTTTGTAGTTCTGAAATGTTTAAAAAGTCAATTATGGGCCTTATAAACTGAATAGCTGGAAATATCACAAAATTTACAAATACTCATAAATATGAAACATAGCAAAACATAGTAAGAACTGGCATTAAGACTAGGTCAAGTGATGCTGTGACTACCACAAAGTGTTCCTCTAAATCAGCAGTCAGCATTTTTCCATTTCTGTTTCTTCAAACAACAGGAATTCTCCCTCCTTCAAACTTTTGATAATTTAAATGTTATCATTTATGCTATAGCTAACACTGAGCAAGTTAAGAGCTACCTTTGAAGGTGTCCCGGAAACTGCAATTAATTCAGAATGCGGCAGCTAGACTGGTGACTGGGAGTGGCTCCCGGGACCACATAACACCGGTCCTGAGAGATCTGCATTGGCTCCCAGTACGTTTCCGAGCACAATTCAAAGTGCTGGTGCTGACCTTTAAAGCCCTAAACGGCCTCAGTCCTGTATACCTGAAGGAGCGTCTCCACCCCCATTGTTCAGCCCAGACACTGAGATCCAGCACTGAGGGCCTTCTGGCGGTTCCCTTATTGCGAGAAGTGAGGTTAGAGGGAACCAGACAGAGGGCCTTCTCGGTAGTGGCTCCAGCCCTGTGGAATGCCCTCCCTTCAGATGTGAAGGAAATAAGCTGCTATCTTCTCTTTAAAAGACATCTGATGGTAGCCCTGTTTAGGGAAGTTTTTAATATTTAATGCTGTATTGTTTTTAACACTTGATTGGAAGCCGCACAGAGTGGATGGGGAAACTCAGCCAGATGGGCGGGGTATAAATAATAAATTATTATTATATTATATTAAAACTCTTTTCTTACCTGTAATCCTTTGTATGCTAGAGCTCTTCTGTATAAAGCTTTTATGTTAGAGTCATCAATCTGAAGAACATGATCACAATCCTTTTTGGCTTCTTCATATTGAGACAGTTTCAAGTAACAAAGGGCCCTATAGAGAAAAAAGAAAAAGCACTGTAAGAACATAGGGTAGCACCCATAGAACCCTGAGGCCAATTCTCAAAGTCCCATTATTTGTATATTAAGAAATATGTATGGTTGTAGTTATAAGACTGGCTAAATGGCCAACCTAAGTTTGATTCTGATATACAGTCATACCTTGGTTTTCAAACAGAATACATTCCAGAAGTCTGTCCAACTTCCAAAACATTCGAAAACCAAGGTGCAGCTTCCGGTTGGCTGTAGGAGTGTTCTGCAGCCAATCGGAAGCCGCGCCAGACGTTCGGCTTCCAAGGCAAAGTTCGCAAACCGGAACATCTACTTCCGGGTTGGCAGCATTTGAGTTCCAAGTTGTTCGTGAACTAAGCTGTTCAAAAACTGAGGTATGACTGTACTATTTGGAAAGGCAATATGAGAATTGTGTGCCCAGATGTTTATGGTCCTCTCTGCATAGCAGAGTATAAACGTCTTAATATAAAGGCATAGACTTTCATATAACAGAACTGCAATGAAACTAGCTTTCAATTACAAAATTAAAGTTGGACAAAATCAATTTCCCACTAAAATGAATGACAAATGCCTGCTGATTTGAATAAGCTGGGTTGCATCTGATAGTGTTTTAAAATTCTCCTTACCTGTTAGTGTAGATAGTCTGTTCCTGGGAATTTATTTTGATGCATTCATTGTACTTTATCAATGCTTCTTCATAGTTACCCTTTTTCACAAATTCATTTCCTTTATTCTTAAGTGACTTGAACATTTCTTCTGGTTTTTCATCTATTTCTCCAAACAGATAAAGAGATTGTCAGTCATCAGCAAACTTGAGTAGGGAGAACATTCATGCACTAGTTTTGCGGCATTCAGAAAGCAAGGCTGGAATTCATAGAGTATGGATCTATTTCTTAAGAGCAAGTTCATACCATCACGCTTTTCACTGGATAATCCAGGCTTTGGGGGAACAAGAAGTTGTAGAGGAAGCAAAAATTAAGAACTCCCTCCCACAGCCCATGCAAGTACACTGCAGTGAGAGCTCTTTTGTTACTAGCAGGAATTTCCCAAGTATTAAGCTTTCTCAAATAAAACATTTATCAGCAATCATGTTACACATACTAGGAAAATGTGACTGTTGATCTCCATGCCTGGCTGCATTTTTCTTCTGCTTTGGCTCTGCAGTAACACTTCCTCCATCCCACCAATGTAACTGAGCAGAAACTGGAACAACAGGAATCGGGGACAACTTCTCCCTCCAATTTGGGCCATCCTCCTCTATTAAAGTTCTTGTTATCCTAGAGAAAAACAAGGTGTTGTTTTTTTTCACCGACGGCAATAAAATGCAGTAAACTTGGGTAATTAAAATATTGCAACAATTTAAATGGTATGCATTCAAGTTTTTTAAAATCTTTTTTAAAAAATCACATTAAGCTGTTTTTATTTATTATCCATACCCATGTTATCTTTAGAATGCTAGTAACAATAACATTATCTATTGAATATGTCAACTAAGTACAAGCATGAAAGCCACATTGAACTGTTTCTCTCTTTCAGACCCAGTGAGGACCACTTCATAGTACACACAAATCAGCCCCAAGATAATCAGATTCTGTTTATTTTGTATTGCTGTATTGCTAGGAGCATTCCACACATATACTTTGAGGTATTCAATAATTACTTCATAGGAATCAAATTTCAAACCTCAGGTTTTATAATACTATGTCAACTTAGTTTAATTCTATTTCACATAGTGCAGAAACAAATACTTTGCAAGCTGAAAATGAATTACCAGAAGGAGAAGGAAGCAGCTGAAATAAGGAGATGGGTTGCCAGGAAGAGAGCAATAAGCAGTGAAGCAAAAGCATAAGAAAGACCTAGAGAGGGGCTGGGGAGTCCATGTGTTCAGAATTACGCAGGAGAAGCCATCATAAGAAGCAAGAAAGCAGAAGGTATTTGGAGTAATTCTTAAAACATCTAAATGCAAATATAAGATGAAAAGAATGGAAATCCTAAGTTTATGACCTCCAATTTCTACTTCATCTATTTCACATGACAGAAAACACCTGAATATACATAGCCCCAATTAAATATATTCAGTGATATTTGATGTCAGTCATATTCAGAGCAGGACAACTGAAATCAATGAGCAAGTTATGTTAAGCCCAAGGTTTTCAGTGGGTCTATTAACACTGGGTGCTTCCCACCATTTCTCAAAGCAAATATGGAATAAAACATTTTCTGTTTAACCAAATCAAGACACAAATCTCTCAAGCACTTTTCAAAGGCTGATGGACATGCCATGAACACTGTTTATTTCTTTAAATATCACAGGATTTAGTTTCAAATAGTTTACATCTGCAGCCAGACCACCACAGTACAAAAGGCTATCCAAGCTAGTCTAAAATACATTGTATGGCCTACAATGTTTTGTGGATTGAACATTAAAAAACATAATTCAGTGTGATGAATACAAGATAAAATGGAAATATTGCACATATGACTTAGTGTTGGAATGTTAAACTCTTACAAAGCTCCAACTGTAAACTCATTAAAATTCCAGTGTTATGAACTAAGCTCTTGTTTGGAGAAATGATGGAAAAATAGTATCTTGAGAAATCACAAGAGCCATATTTAATAAAACTTAAAACATGAACTAAAATTGATAGCACTTAAGAGACATGTATGATCATCTCAGGTGACAAAAATAAAAGGGAATTATTTATTATATATAAGCAGTTTTATAACTTGAAAATTATTATTTTTAATAATTAAATGTTTTTAATAACATCCAAAGTGGGCTAGGAAAGAAAAGAAAAAACCTTTATAGTAGCAGATCTTGGTAAGTAGCTCCCTAATTGGCATGTCAGTTCAGTTTCCAAGTAGTGTGTCCCAAAAGTGAAGTGGGGTTATTATTATGGTTCCTCAAAACTAATATTAGACTTTCAGTGGTGACAGACATATAGGTATATTATGTACATTAATAATTGGCCTTTAGTGCAAGAAACACGTAACTGAGTGGTCAACAACAAACCACTTTTCTTAAAGGCTCCCTATTAATACAGTAATGTACAGTACAGATCTTAAGATTAAATCTGGCAGTACACTAGAGATCAATTTACGGGAAAACTAAAACTGAACTAAATTTATTGTGCCAATACAGTTATCACAGCAATAAAGCGAACTTAGTAGTACATTAATCAAGATGTTTAGGCCAAATGGTTTCATTTTGAAAGCTGCATTCATAGCAAACCTCTGCAATGGTATTCTGCTCCAATACATGCAGGCTTCTTCGTACAAATATCCCCAGCAACATGGGAGTTACATCCACAGAAAAGGATGTTGCACAAGATTATATGCATATTTTATTTAAAAACATGTATGTATATATCACTTAGTATTTTTAAAAAACTAATGGTATACAGTCTAAAAAGGAACAATATTTCATTAAAACAAAAACACAACCTAAACCCACAAGAAATAGAAAAACACATAAAAGCAAATAAAGCAGAAATCTGGATGATTTGTAAAACTTTATGAGTCAGGGAAAGCCTGGGCAAAAACATAAGTCTTCAGCAGTCATTGAAATCATCTGTCCAAGAGGGACACCATTTGCTTATTCAGTTCTCTATGAAGCTCACCTACCAGGACAACCAAAGTAGTCTCTATCCCAAATCCAAACAAGAAACCAGACTGAAAAGGATCTAGATACCCTCTGCCATCCAGAAATGTAAGAATTTGGGTGTCATTTATGCTGGTTTACAACCGTAATAAATATTTGTTGCTGCTGGGGGCCATCACTAGATGGTATGCAGGACACAGACGACTAATTGCCCAGACTGGTGGCATCTAAGAAAACATTGCCAGTCACCTTTTCACCATAACTTCCTTTCCTGCCTTCTCTCAAAGAAGCATTTACTGATTCACCCAACCAATCGTTCCACCTCTTGCTGCAAGATCCTTGGAGGTATAAGGCTATTATGTGTACAATCTATCCTTGCCTGTTGTAGGCTTCAAACCTCCAATGATGCACAAGCTGAAGTGTATCCATAATAACAGGGTGAGCAAGAGTTCTAAATGCACATAATGATTCTGCAATTACTATGGCATTCAAGACAGAGTGGAAGTGAGCGACTTCATGCAGGAAATGTCTTGTAAACAAGTGTACACAACAGATCAGTTGGTAGAGCATAAGACTCTTAATCTCAGGGTTGTGGGTTTCAGCCCCACATTAGGCAAAAAGATTCCTGTATTGAAAGGGGGGGGGGGGTTGGATGAGATGTCTCTTGTGGTCCCTTCAAACTTTACAATTATATGTTTATAATATTCTATGAAATCAGTTACAGTAAGGGTAAATGCCCTCTCACCACTCAGAAAAGCTACACTTGCCAAAATCAGATGGACCAAATTATGATGGAACAGTAACATTTAATAGCCACCATTACTACTACCACTGAGTACCACCAAAGAGTCTGAAAATGGGCTCTAGTCCATGTTGGGTTGGATTCACTTTGAATATTTCACCACTGTGTGTCTAGCTGATGTATCTGCTATTTCACTGTTTCAATCATCCCAGAAATTGTGGAGCTGGGCTTTAAAAAGTGAAGTGGAGATTTAGAAGCAATCATGTCAACTGCCCTAGTCATTTCCCCATTCTAGAGGTAGGCTAGGGGTCCAACAGGACTGCTAGACATTGGAAATAGAAAACTCCCAAAGAAGCACCAAGAATCCATTTGGATGCATCCATTCCCAGGCAAACGGTTCTAAATCGGTTCCCCACACCTGCAGAGATTAGAGGTCCCAGTGAACTTTAACACTGTGAGGCAGCAATCTGTTCATTATAAGGGGACCACATCAAGTTCCCTAGAACCCATCATTCTGTCAAGTACAAAACACCATATCAACATTATAACCTGCCAGAAGCATGAAGCTCAATAATGATTGAGACTGACCCATGGTGGTCATGCAGCCATTAAATCCTTACATTCTCCAGACAAATGTATAATTAATTCCCTCAGGTTCACCAACCTGGGTGACTCCAAACCATTTTACATCAAAACCACTACTGCTAAATAAGGCATATTTACTAAATCACCTTCCACATATATATCGCAAGGTAATGTACAGAACAGAATAAAAGCAACTAAAAACAGCACAAAAAATAATAATTTTAAAAGGAGGGTATGCAGTAAAGGAAGCAGTATACAGCCCCCATTTTTAATTATTTCTACCCATCATATGGCTATATATATCCAGAATTAGATTATCACTAAACAGGCACCTGGCCACAAAAGATTTTGGTCCCCATTCAACAGATCAGTATATGAAGTCCATTTAGATGAACTGACACTGAAGCTTGTAGTCTGTTCCACATTGGTATGCTACAATTTTATGTTCATGTTATAAATGGTTTTACCTGTTAACACTGTCATTTGCTACCTGGATTCCACTGTCTATTTGTAGTACTGTTTTATAATCAACATATGCCTGCCGATATCGTTCCATAGACTCATAGGCCATTGCTCGACGCAGAAGAGGTTTCAGAGAATATGGATGAAGTTCTAGTGCACTAAGGACAAATGGCCAGAAGTTATTACAAATACTTGAAAGAAAAACACACAAAAAACATGCAGAATTTCGATACGCTTATAAACATGTATATTTCAGATATGGGCCTATCCTAAAATAAATCGAAGGAAAAGGAAATAATGTACCAAGCCGTCTATTGCTATTTTATTGTATTATTTTTTATATTGGGACAATATAAAGGAAAGTCTATTAATCATATAGATAAGAGACAGATTTAAACTGAGTGATACTTATTAGCAGAGAAGCAACTCAGAGGATTAATGGTTATCGCGCTTAAAGTAGTATCTAGGTCAGGAGTAGGGAATTTATGGCCCTCCAGATGCTACTGGACTACAGCTCCTATCATCCCTGACCATTGGCCATGTTGGCTGAGGCTGGTGGGAGTTGGAGTTCAACAACTTCTGGAGGGCCACAGATTCCCCATCCCTGGAAACCCAGCCAGATGGACGGGGTATAAATAATAAATTGTATTATTATTATTAGTACTAGTAGTTGTTGTTGTCATCATCTGTATCTATATCTATATAGCTTGCAGATTGTTATAGTTGCATAACATTCAGTATGTACAGGTACAAAATACAGTGGTACCTCTTGTTGCGTTCCACTCTTGTTACAGACTTTCAGCTTACAAACGCGGCAAACCCGGAAGTGTTTACTCCGGGTTCACCACGTGTGCATGCCCATAAGTGCTTGATTGCACCGTGATGCGCAGAAGAGGTGCTCTAGTTGCAGACTTTTGGGGGTGTGAACAGCACTCTGAAACGGATTAAGTCCATAACTAGAGGTACCACTGTATACCCAGAGCCTAATAGCTGAAAAAAGTATTTATTTATTACTGTCTCCTTGCAATATACACAACTGCCAATTACTTGGTCCAAATTATCTTTACAAGTAATATTACCTGAATTTGTCACCCCTACATGAAGATACACAATACTGATATATACAGAATTTACCTACAAATGGTTCATCCCATATGATGATGAACTCTGTAGCTTTAATAAAGATATCATAAAAGAGTAACATCCAACATTTGGGAATTTTTATAATGGAGGGAGAAGCATTTGTTCTGAGAATTCTAAGCATTTATGTAATAATATGAACAATGCTAGGTAGGACTTCAATTCAAATCAACATTTTGAATCAAAAAAAGCTGAATTCTGTGGCTTATATAAATTATGCAAATTAAGACTGTTTAGAAATATTTCCTCTGTTTGCATAATTTATTATGTGTCAGGTAATCATAGGGAGGGACAAGAGTTATTCAAAACACCAAACCAAGGTTCTTAGCTCTGGAAATCCTGCTGTGCCCACTCTCTGCCTTCTAAGACTTAAAGCACTGCACACAACTTTCAAGCCTATCTTCATAGTTTCAGTGGTGAGGAACTTCAGCAGGTGAGTGAGTGGCTCAGCTGAAATTTCTCAAAGAATTTACTGGTGATTTCCTTTTCTGAGCTCCTTCTGAAGCATCAGATAATTCCATTCCTCCCCTGGAGAATATTTAGAAAATAGTCTCACCAATCTCACCATTCAGTAATTTGGGATACAGTTTTAATATTTAAAACTGGTCCCTACTTCTACCGCTCATCCTTCTTAGCTCATTCAGCATTAAGTAACAAAAATTTCTCAGAAAAGAATTTTATGATTACACTATCTGTCCATTATTTTCAAGGCAGAGTTCTGAGCAGTGAGTAATGACAGAGTTAAGCACTGTCTCCAGTGTTATCACTACCCATTACTACAAGTTCTTTGTAACTTCTGAAACTCTCAAACTTCTAAACCAACAAAAGTTGGTGCAATTAAAGATGCCAACCTATTTTGTACTTATTTTTATATAACAATGATTAGTTGTCTTGGACAACTCTGACACCTGAAAGCTTGTGTGAGTTGCCTAACAATTATGAATTATATGTTGCCTGTGAGATTCAAGAGCTATTAAAGAAAACTGTGATCCAAAAATGCTTATTAAATCAGAAATTTAACTATATTAAAACAGAAATTAAATCAGAAATCCTAACATGGCATCCTCCAGAGTCCAGGCGTTATTGGATTACAACTCCAATCATTCCTCATCATGACCATGCTGCCTGAGGCTGACAGGTAGTGCAGTCTAATAACACCTGGAAGGCATCACACTGGCTACCCCTGTATAAAATACATTGACCGCCTAATGTCTACATTTAACAAGGCAAGGCCTGGACAGCTATAGCTCTGCTGCTATGTCTAACTCATTAGATACTGATTAAATACATTCACTGTATAAGAGGATACATTTTAGAAAAGCCAGCAGCAAGTTAGGAATATATGAAGCTGCCTTGTATTGAGTAAGATCATTAGTCAATATAGGTCAGTATTGTATACACAGACTGATGACGACTTCCCTAGGTTTCAAACTGCGAACATTCCCACTCCTGTCTGGAGGTGCCAAGAACCGCACCTGGGACTTTCAGCTTGCAAAAGCAGATACTCTATCACTGAGCTACACCCTTCCCCTCATGTTCTAGATGAGAGAAAGGATTCAAGACATTTGCCTTCAGAACTATACCCTATACTGCACCATACGTAAGAGACCAATAATGTGTTTTCTGGGAACCACTGCAACACAATTGCAATCATGTTGCAATTGTGATGCAACTACTTAAAAACGTTCTGGATAATATCAAACATAATTCTAGGCTCAGGTATCAAATGGAAAATACATTAATAGCTATAGGAACTAACATACAATTCTGTAATGAACTTGCTTTAATTTTACATTCAAACCAACCTTACATGTTTATATAACTTGGAGAAATATTAACTGTCTTTCTCATCTTCCTCCCTCTTAGCAAGGAAGTGATTTCCAACACATTCTGACGAAACACATACTATCATATTCATAGGGGTTACACATTTCAAACTGTTTAAACTCTTTAAAGGAAGGTTAAATGCTCTTTTAATCATGGGGGGGGGGAATTGTTTATCTGCGTAAGATTGGTATTTACCTGTTACAGTCTTGAATGCAGTCAACACAGTTTCCTTCTTTTAGGTAACATGCTGCTCTGTTTGAATACAAAATACTTAGATCCTCTGGACTTTGGATTCCTTAAATTACAAAAAATTACAGTGGATTATGATCACTGAAATCAAGTTTTATTAGTATAAAACACTTCATTAGATTGTAAGTTGCATTGCAGTAGTGCAATTGTGCTGATGAAGCAAAGCTTCAAGGATCTTTTTTTTAGTGGATCATCTATAAATACATCCTACTGCTTTAATATGCAGCCATAACTCAGTTACATTGAAATTCTACACAATAAATCTGATTCTCATGTCAACTGTATATGAATATTTTCACAACTACATAATTATTACAGAGAAATTCAGCTTTCTCCTAGAAATATATTAATTGAAGAAAGGATACATTTTAAAATCACCATAAGAACTGCATAAAGATATAACTCACCAGAACTAATTACATTTTCAATTGCTTCTGAGTATCTGAGGACGGCCTCTCCAAATTGTCCATTTTTAAATAATTCATTTCCTTCAGCTTTCAGTTTTGCTGCAGTGGAAGGGAGCAAAGTAGAACTGTTTTTTCCAGCTGCTGAAGATTCAGCATTTTTCTGTATTACTTCCTTGTTTTCACTATTATTTCTGTCACTGCCCAGATAGCCATTTACTTCATTTTCAGAATCCCGTAAAACCGTGGCTGTCTTTTTTTCAGGTGTGCCTTTTTTGACACTATTCTCCAAAGGGTCTCTGAGCTTCTGTGCTTCCTTGTGTTCCCATTTACAGCCATCTCCTTTGCTGGGAAACTTCTTTTGTGCATTCCCCATTTCTGTCTTCTCAGTTGTGATCTCTCCTCCCACTAGCACAGCAGTTTCTACAAGGAAGTTAATCGGCTAGGTTAGACTGCATCATCAGAAGGAACCATTGTAAAAGCAAAGGAGGGGTGGATTAAAAGCATGTACCGGTATATCACACATATTAGCTTACTGAAATGAATTCAATGAAAGATAACATTTTCTGCAGTCTTTTTAGACTGCACAGCTAAGTATAAATGGTTTGCCATCGTGGGAATTTAAAACTGTCAAATCAGTATTTTTTAAGAACTGGCACTACTCTCTTCTGAATGGTATACAATCACCTTGAAATTAACCTTTTAAATACTAGATGCTCAACTTAAAATTTGGCCTGACAAGCAAATTAGACAGCAAATCACAACTGCATTTCAAGTCACAGTTGCAACCTACCTTTTTGAGACTATATCAAACATATAAAAAGATTAAGCCATGTTCTGTATTGTGAAGTTTCACATACAGTTTCAGGTCCACTAAAAGGTAAGGATAAATTCTTCTACCCTTTATTTCAAAAAGGCTTGCTATTCATATCCAAATGGTCTAGAATAGATAGCAGGGGCCAAAATGGTACTGGATAAACCAATTAACAGTTTTTATACTAGTAGAGCTGTATTCACTTGCTACTGTCTAAAAAAAGGAATAGATTGCTTAAAGTGAACAATTTGGAGATCAGTTTTAGAAACTTGATGAATATTCAATATATAAAATGTATAGCAGATAAACAGATTTACCATATGCTTTATCTCTGTTAGCCCCTATAATAGTATGAAATAATCATCTTAAAGAGAATGACATTTTAAAGAGATCATAAAAAGGTGAAATAATCATTTTGCAGCATCTTCCTAAAACAAATAATTCCAGATTTTAAAAGTAAAACTTGCAATATTGAACATATTTATTTCTTACTTATCTAAACACAAAATATTAAACAAAATTGTTTAATACCATCTTAAACCAAAAATAGAAGACTACAACTTTATGAGAGTTTCCCTCTTAAAATAGCTCCATTGTCTGCAAATCTACTGTTAAAAGACATATGAAAAACAACTGTTCAAGGTTATGCTATGAAAACTTTTTAAAGGAAAATTGGAGTGGGTGGGGAATAATGTGCAAAATTACAGATTGAAAGTATGTCTAAGTACTGTACACAAACAAGTTAGGAAGCTGGTGAATCAGAGAGATATTTGATTTCTGTTTGAATTCCAGGCCACAGCTATCAGGGAAGCAAGACCCTCTTGGGATGTTAATGCTGTGAACCCCTCCATCGTAGGCTCAGGTATACATATATATGTGTAAATAAAACATATATCATAAAGACACCTCAGTCTCCACTATGCCTCATTCCGAAGGAAACACGAACCCTGGGTAAGTGCCTGCAACCCCTGGAATCTCACACTGCTCAAGACTGGGATGATGTGCAGTACTATCTTCCAGTGAGGTGACACTACAGTCAGCTCCATGTCCTTCCATTAACAATTAACAAGTTAAAATTACTTTTATCTCCACTGCCATTTTCACATTCTGCTTCATTTCCTCCTAGTTCTTCATCACCATCTGAGTCTTCTATATCTTGAATAAGTATTTTTTTCCCCTTGCTATTAGTTTGAGAAATAGGTTCCAACTCTTTCAGCTTCTTCTCAATATCCAACAAGTTTTTCTGTAGTAATATAGCAATATTTATTTTATTTTAATAATAATTCTTCCACCACTGAAAGATACACTCAACATTTCAAACATTACATAATACTGTAATTGCAAAAGGAGAAAATTAGAGAACCTAGTGTCGGAAGTGAGATCAGAACCAAAGTACTTAGAACTGAAAGTACATTTACCTCTATAGGAAATTCTTATTAAAAAATAACCTGTTCAGTACAATAGTAGTTCTCAAATAAATTTAAGTAATACAGTTGTAAATGTAGGGATATTATATTGGGAGTGGTGCTTTAAATTATCTGTAGTGGGAGATTGTTAAAGTAGAAATGTCTAAAATCCTGAATGAGGCAACTGGTTTAATACCACAATTGATATTACTGAATACAGTTTGTTTGATGCTTTCATTACTATCAGTCTATCAAGATGGCCTTTGGAACCAGACTGACTATAGCTCATCATTAGAAATTGGCTCAGGATTTCTCTCTCAGTTTGGCACAAAGATCATTCACCAACTTAAGCTACTGAAAGGGCAAGAAAAACTAGACTCTGTTTTAGAATATCTTCTATATTAAATTCATCATGTGTAATTGGTAAACCACCCTGTAATCCTCAGACAAAGGGTGGTATAGAAATTTAATAAATAAATATAAATTGTGTGGAGCAATTATACGTTACCATACTTCTCCTGACATGTATGTGCTACTTAGGTCACCTGCACTAAACCAGAGTGAGGAAAATAAGCTGCAGGCTGACATGCCTTCCGTGTCAAGAGAAACACTACCAAAGCCCACCAATCAGGGATGGTGCCAGTGACAACACCCACATAGGGAGCCAATGAACTCACAATACCACATCCCCAGCATACACAATACCAGACTGTCCCACTCAATCTGCTGCAAATGGCTCAGCCAGCAATCTTGTACTCCACTGGCTGAGGGCTACAGGATTTATTGAAAGCCATGCTATGCCACTGGAACTTGAGATACTCATTCTGGTAGGAACTGGGCTGCAATTGGCCAACTCAGTGTACAGAACCATAGCAATATCCACAACAGAGTGGCTACAACCACAGAGGTAATCAATTGCTCAGATCTCTCTTGAACCCTCAAAATGTGCAGATTATTTCTGTGTGACATTCCCTCCAAATCAGATAACTTAGCTTGCAGAGCAGCATCAAAATTGGGAGAAATATGGTATTGTAATAGTTGGGTGAGTGGTGGGCTCTCCACTCTGGATCAGCTGATGGAAACTTATTGCTTTTTTCCCTTTTGAAAAACCAGTTTAACCTGCTGTCATCTGTGGGATGGCAGTATTTGTATCAAATACAGTATTTGTATTAGATATATTTCATTGTGTACCATCTTTCAATAGTAAATATGTCTAATACAAATGGTATCCATAGTTTACAATACGTCCATGAAGTTAACAATTAATACTTACCTTAGCAATAGCATTTTCTGGCTCAATATGTAACACTTTCTTCAAATCTTCTGCAGCTGCTTTGAAATTATGTAGATTAGTGTAAACAGTGGCACGGCGCATAAAAGCTGCAGATCAATAAAGAATGCATTATTTTATTGCAATATTCTAAGTTACATAATAAATATGTCAATATAATGTGAAATAGTGGAAATGTAAAATAATTCTGCATTAATTATATAATAACTTGCAACTATTGCAATATAACTTTGTAATAAAGAGGAATGGTTTAAAAATAATTTCAATTTGACGCAGACAAACCATCTTCACATATAAGGATCCATTTTAGTACAGGCATGCAGAACCTCAGGCTGAGGGGCCAAATGCAGCCCCCTCCAGGCCACTCCATCTGGCCCCTGAGGTTCTCCCAAGGCCACACCCCCTCCTGAACCACACCTATCACCAGTCCTTCTTTACAGGCCCTCAGGTTGAAAAAGGATCCTCAACCCTTATTTTAATACTGTAATTATTCCGCTAAATTTCTAGTCTGTCCCAGTCTCCCATCAAAGTATAATCTGTTACCAAAAATTAACCCACTAAAAGAGATGTGATTACAGCTGCAATAACCTATATAATGTAACATGGCATTGTTTCTTATTTATTCATTATATTTTTATGCTTCCTCCAAGGACCTTGGGTTGGCTTATGTTACTCCCCAGTTTTATTGTCAAAATGATCTGTAAAGTGGGCTAACCTTGAAGCCAGGTTTCCCTGGTCCTAGTCCAACAACCACACTATAAAAAGTCTCCCACATGGTATATGTATGTATGATAATTGCATGGCATGGACACATAAATTCAAAATGTTGTATCTGTACACAATCACTTGTCATGGGAAAACAGAGCAAAAGAGATAACAGTTGCTGTGAGTGGGAGAGGCCAACTATCTCTTAAAGGTGTAAGCATAATTCCAGGAGGAATTCTACACTCCCAGGAAAGGCAGCTGCGGAATCCTGAATCCCTTCCTCACCAGGTGGAGGAGTTCCACTCCTGGATGCCTCTTCATTGCAGTAGTGGCAAGTTTTATACAAACTATGCCAACACTGGAACTAGCATAACTTCCCTCCTACTGATAGGAATAAAGGAAATAAGTCCACCAGCACCACTTTATGTCCTATTTTGTGCTTAGACTTGTGCTTCCCTGGATCTCTGTAGGATTGCTCTGTTATTCTCCCTTTTTATTTACTTAGTTTGGTGCTAGGAAAAGGCAGTACCTAGACATGTGGGGACTTTCCTTTTACATTGTATAGAAAAAAGCCAACTTTTCATCTGTCAGGATTGCAATAAATTGCTTTAGACAAAGTAGACTGAACTTCCTTCAGCTGATTAATAGTTGGAAGGGGAACTCTTGTTGCTTGGAATAAACTTTTCCCACCATCGCCTGGCTAGCCCTGTCTCGGAATTTACCTTGAATTGAAGGGATACAAGCTTTTACAGTGAATATTGGAGATGAGTGGGAAAATATTCAGGGTTCTAATGGCAAATCACAGATACTGTACCCCCATAAATTCCCTTCCACTAAACCATGTAAAGCACTTAGCATGGGTACTAAGCCACTATGTGCTGAACAATTCATTTCCCGCTATAGCAGTAGTGGAAAAATAAAAAACTGAGAGCGGTTATTCCACAGAATGCAATCCACAAATTTCAAAAACCAGTGTTTGTCACCTATGCTGATTTTGCTCCATTCATTTAAAAAGATTTTTTGCTAGCATTAATTTCTCAAAAGTGATTTCTTTAATTTTACCTTTTATGTTTTCAGGGTCCATTTTTAACACTGTCTCACAATCCTGATGAGCAACATGCCAATTCTGAAGTTTTATTTCTGCCTGAGCTTTATTATTGTATGCAGCCACAGTGGGAAAGGCAGATATGCTCCTGCAAAATACTGAGGCATTAGGCAGGCTGAAATGAACACAGACACTTCAGAAGAGTCAGGTGACGCCTTAAAGCCCAAGGTGCGGGGATGTTGTTACAAAGTAAAGCCGGAAGACCCAAGAATGAAAAAGATAGGAGTGTTACAGTACTGTACAGAGTACAAATGAAAACAAGTACAGGTCAAAAGAGTAAAAGATCCAATCAGAGTGGGTGAGGCCTCCCATCTGCTAATGAAAATGGCAAAGGAAGATAAAGAATACACATAAAGGCCTAAAGAGGGACAAATTATTTTCCGTAGTTACCTAACCATTTTCATTCTCTATTGATCTCATGCAACTCAGTGCAGAAAATTGACTACAAGTCATAAAGCTATTATAATATGAAGACTATATGATAAAGCATGTAAGAAAGGCCAAGTGATCTACAATTCTGCCTGTCACCCTTGTCATCGCAAAAGTTACATATGTCAACGATGATGAACTCTCCAGTTTAGAAGTGAAGGTAGAGCTGGGATAATCCCCTGCAACTGCACTGAGATACAGAGCAAACTAAGTTGCACCCACCCCCAACTCCAAGCTGAAGACGAAGGCTGTGGCCTGCCATGTTGGCCGTGGGCAGTTAAAGATTCACAAAGTGCCTCTGCTGCCTAGTACCAAAACAAGCACAAGTTTTCTCTCTGGCTTTGGAGGTGAAGGTTGGCATAGGCTCATTTGGGCAATGGGCAGCAGAGGTATATCAAGTACATCAGCTGTCCAGTGACAAAACAAACTCTAGTTCTCCACCTACAAATCTGGAACTGGAGGAGGGTGGGAGTCATCCCCACAGTTATGCCAGGTTTCAAACCTCCAACAAAGCCAGGACAACTGCAAAGACCACCAGGAAGAAGGCATCTATATATACCATATTCAATACAATCAGGATCCGTCCAAGCCATTTTTGCTACCTGATAGGACAGGATAAGAAGGCCAAAAATAGTGTCATGTCGCACTTTCAAGTTCCTGATGTTTTTGTCAGTACACAGTCTCAGTCTAGAATGCCTTATTGTGAGGGTTACTGTGTGGCTAAACAACATATACACAGAAAAATGCATATCATAAAATTGATATATGTATACTAGTACAAATTTTGTTTAAACCCCTTTTAAATAACGAAGTTGATAGTGAAACAGCTAAATGATTTTTTAAGTGGAAGTTGTAACTTTTAAGACTACATATTAATGCCTGCCTTGCATCCAGGTTGCTACTGTATTTTAATATTTTGCTGGAAGCCGCCCAAAGTGGCTGGGCAAGACCAGCCAGATGGGCAGGGTATAAATAAATTATTATTATTATTATTATTATTATTATTATTATTGCTACTGCAGCAGGCTAATAATTACTATGGATGACTCACCGAGTATAGTAGATAATGGCTTCTTTGTAGTCTCCTGTAACAAATGCTTCATTTCCTTTTTCTTTTTCACGATTAGCAATGAAGATTTTTTCCTTTGTAGTCAAACCTAGAAAATATCTATTACATATTAAAGGAAGAAAAATTGCAGGCAAAACCAAAATTTCTCTTTAACACTACAGAGAAATAATAAGAGAGAGAGAATATTGTAAAAGACACAATCTACAAGTGCTCTATTGTGTTGATTTGAGTCTCCACCCACTTCAGGCAACATGCTATATCTCAATAGTTGAACACATACTTTGTATACAGAAGGTAACAAATTTAATTATTAGTCTGTCCAGTTAAAAGGAACTCCTGTAACAAGGCTGGGAAGCACCTCTGAGATCCTGAAATACTAGTGGCAGTCAAAGTGGGCAGTTATACAGTGGTTGAAATTACACTTTGGAATTTTTTGCTTTATTGTTTAAGGGTATACTATTTTTTTCAAGGTAAGGGTTATAACATTTTAAAACCCTGTTTACAAAAAAATGTTTTCTAGCTATATTGCTGATTTATCTACTACCTTAGCAGAATTATGCAATCAAAAACACAGGATTTTTAAATACTGTAATCCAGCAGTACTGACTACATTACTGAATTTTGAAGTAACATGGTAAAGTGGGGGTAAATGTTTCTGGGAAAGGATAGGCAGACATTGGATATATACAGGAGTTACTGACAATGCATACAATACTGAAAAACAAATTCATATAAAATTGTCATAATTCTATATGAGCATCAAGTCACAGTATTTTTGAAAACAGGGATTCCTATGAGTAGCAGATTTCTTATTTTTCAATAAAAGGCAACAGCAACCAAAATCACTGTAGTATTGAATGAAAACCTACCTGTTGTGTCTATATCAGATTTTGGTAACCCTTTGTTAGTTGTTTTAAAGCTGGGTTTACTCTTATTTTCCTCATAACCATCAATTTTGGAACATTCTTTTTCCACATCAAACCTTAAAAAATGGAAAAGCATTTAATATATTTACATTATAATAATAAACATCCATAAATTATACAAATGTGTGTTTAACTATAGCAAGACTTCACACCTACATAGTTTAAGGATATGATGGACCATTAATCTGCAATGTAGGAATATGCAGGTGGCCCATACAGGGATCAAACCCATGATCTTGGCATTATCAGCACCTCACTCTAACCAACTGACCTGCAGCAGTGGGCACGTTCTACTCTTAAGTAGGAAGAATCAGCTGTACAAAAATAAGATGTGGGAAAGGCTCTAGGTGTCTTAGTAGACCACTCATTTAATGTGAGTCAAAAGTGTGATGCAGCAGCCAAAAAAGGCTAATGCTATTCTAGGATGTATAGTGCCCCTATCAAATGAAGTAATAGTACTGCTCTATTCTGCCTTGGAAAGACCATACCTGGAGTACTGTGTCCTGGTCTGGGCACCACAATTTAAGGAGGATATTGGCAGGGCAAGCAAGATGTTGTGCAAGGAAAAATTATTGCACAAATCAAATACTTGCCTTAGCATGATGTTGAATACAACTCATCATATTTAGAATGCTTTCTCCCAACATGCAATTTTTGTGTAAAGTTCTCCATTAATATTAGACTTTCGAATACCATTTGTCTATAGTTAGCCCTGTGAGATTTTGAGAATTTCAAGGGAACGTTAACATAGAAACAAACCTTCCTTTTTCAAAACCAACCTAAATAGAACATTAGAAAATAACTGAATTAAACAATATGCAGAAGGTATCTGACATACTTATCCCACTCTCTATAGTCCCTTGGTACATTTTTATTCTTTACTACACCATTTCTTGAAGTTTTGCTCTAGAATGAGAAGATATAAAAAAATAAGCTTCATCAAAGAATTTGTTTTGTTACTTTTCATTTCATGTAATATGAGCATTATAACATGTTTTAGCTAGCTCAAACTGAGGTTTTGGAGTTCACATATGTTCAGTAAGTAACTCAATCACTTGCTATCCTTTCTACAATCATGTGCTTATCAACTAAGAATAAATTTCAATATTTCGATATTAAAAATTCTCATATGGGAAAAAATGAGAATTGCAAACATATCATTTGCAAACATACATAACCAAGTGGGACTTGCAATTAACCATTGCAGCACAGAGTGCTATCTCATCAAGAATCCAGCCCCTCCCCCTCCAGCTTTCCATTCCTCACCTCCAGTTAGTGGGCATGGAATGCTCTGCCATCACTGGGCTGATTGGGGTTTGTTTGTCCTTTTTTCCTACTTCTGCAAACCTTTGAGATGCCCTGAACCTACTGATAGCTTCCTTTTACACGATTGGCACTCACAGAATTTAAATGTAGGGTCCTGTGACAAAATGTTCTATTGTGGAGTACTTCTCTCCAGGGTTATTAGATGTTTTCCCCCTCCCATTTGATATATGACCAAGTCATACTCAGAGTAGACCTACTGAAATAGGGACAAGTTGGCCATGATTTCACTGGGTCTCCTTCAGGGTATGACTTAGTCAGATGCCAACAACACATTTTTTAAAAAAATCATATATAGATATTGAATATTGTATAGAAACACAGATTCCCACCTGTCTAGAAGGAAGAGAGCTATCTGAACTACGAACTGGTGGCAAATTTTCCACTTTCTCCCTGAATACTTCCGTTGTAGCATACCGCATTTTATACTCATCTTCTTTCATTTCGGTAATCCAGCTCTGAAAGAAATCGAAAACATAAACATATTTCAAAATCTGAAATTGTTTTTTTTACCAGGCAACAACTATTTGTTATTTAAAAGTCACATACAAAATTAGCATGCTACAGAATGAAGAAGGGGAATACCTTCATTTCATTCTCTATTTCTTGCCATTCCGCAGTAGTAAAATCAGAAGCAGTGGCTGCAGGTTTATCTCTTCGCAGAGCTCTGCTATTTGGAGCCAAAGACTCAATGCGTTTTTCACAAAATAATACAAGATCAGGGTAGAAGCCTTCTTCACCAGATCTAAAAATTAATAAATGTGACATTATACGAGCTTCTGTAAGCACAACAGGAATTCTCTTCTGTCCCCTGTAGCCCCCATGCATCCTCAAAATATGCTATGACAGGTTAGGGAAAACTCAAGAGAGAGTGCAGAGAAAGAATAAGTCCTGCTGGATGAGTGGACCTCCGCACATACAACATTAGATATCACTAATAGCAATTTTTAAAGCATAAACCATAAATATTAACTTCAGGAGTTGTTATAACACCCCCCCCCCTTCTGAGATAAAGACTTCCACTATTTTTGTTTGATTTGCTCTAGACTTGTAAGTAGTTTACAGCTGACATTGCTACATTTTGTATTGTTTTTGTATTGCTTTTTTAAGCTCAATAACCATTCAATGGCTCAATTCTGCATGACCAAAAGATCTGTAAAATCTTAAATCTGAATATCCCAGCCTTAGCTAGTATAAATATATCACCTTCTCAGTCTAAACAACCAATTTATCTTATACTAATGCCATGCTAGCAAGACTAAACTATTTTCACTTATTTAAAATTATTACAATATTTAGCTTTTAAACAAGTTTTCTGACAAGGTCTACAAAAGAAGTGGTGGCCTTGTTAGTTTCTAGTTAATACGAATAAAAATATGTAAACCATAATAAAATAAATATGTAATTTAAATGTTTACCTTAATATCTTAAGAATCTTTTCCAAATGTTTAACATCTTTGCATGTTTCAATGAATTTGTAGTCTAGATGCTCAATAGGAATTTGATATGTTTTTGTTGTTCCTTGGCTTAACAAGCATGAAACTTGGTCAGCACTCATAACTGGAAATATAAACGGTAATTAAATTTTCCCAGTGTTCATGTATATTTTGAAATTGCATAAGCTCACTGAATAATGTGTTATAATCTCTTATGTTACATATGCACCTGTTTTAAATCCTTCTAGCTTCAGTCCATTGAAATGGAACAATTTATAGGACCAAGACTTTCTGTGTGGGTAGTACTTTATGCACTATGAATGCTTATATGTATAAATAGCTACTGCTAGAAAAAAAACATGATTATGTGAAAAGAATTTCCTCAGCAGAATTTTTCACATGTATAATTCTGGGTTTTTTTCTAAATCTTTGCAGTGACTGTTTTCTTATTTGTATTTGCAATAACAGTTGCTTTTTATTACAACATGCCAAATACAGACTTCATAATGTTTATGTTCATTCAGATTTGGCAGCCATCTGAATGTCAAACTTTTTTCCATAATACAGACTAACTGAACATAATCCTATTTGTGAGAATTCTTCTCAGACCCTTCTGCATATAAATAAATCCATTGATTGAATCTTGTCTGCAAATCATGTGACTGATGATCTTAGAGAATCATAGGTTCAGAGAACATTGTGTATTTGTGAATTATCTGTTGTGAGAGATTTTCCACATTATTTACCTTCTGTTCTCCTTATGCAAATCATACAGAATACCTACAAGCTCATTTCTTGAACATGGTTTATAATGCTACAGTTTATAAGAAAACTGAGTATTTTACCGTGTACTGGTTAACAAATGCAAAATGTCAGCATCAATTAAAAAACAAACAAACAAACCCTGTAATTTCCCATGAAAATGGGATGCCAGAAAATTCTGACCCATCACCATTTTGAAACTTAAAAAACAAAACAAGAATCATTTGAGCCTACAACGTAGCATCAAAACACAATTTCAGCACTGTAATGGGGAAATACGTTTTTTATAAAGAATAATTCAAGGACAATGCCCTCTACAGTTAAAAAAAAGAAACAGGTTGCAGCAAATAAATAAATAATCCACTAGCAACTGTTGCTATGTACTGAAGTGAGCCACAAAGCTCAGAAATTTCAGATCACCATCTCCTGAGATTAGGCCCTGCCGTACGCAGTTTCACAACACCATGGAGGCAAGCCTCACTTTTTCAGTACATGCAGCAAGCTCCCAAAATAACAACATTTTGAAGGTATTCTGCTTTATTCTATATGAAAGTCTGAAATGACTGGATCATTTGTGTTGGGTCCCCAATCTCCTTCTCTCTCCTTTTTAAAAAATAAATTAAAATAAATAAATAAAATGCTTTTATTTGCTTACAGGGCATCTGGGCATAGATGTAAAGCACAGAGCTGGCAAGACTCCAGCCACCAACCATCTAAATGTGCCCAGAGGTCTAAATTTGTATCTATCTGTATAAAGCACATACAAATTTGTGGTAGGGACCTGTACCATGAATATTTTAAGGGCCTAGCCAGCGCCCCTTTATCAAAGTAATTTCTACAGCCTTAGCCCCAATTCACACAAAAATCAAGAACTGACCTTAGCAACAGCAGTCACACCCCTATGTTCACTCTTAGAGCAATGAGGGTGGGTGGCATGGGAATAGCCAGGATTTTGGTTAGGGGGGCAGGCTGTTGTTAGGGGGGGCAGAACCTCAAATTTGTATTGATTTTAATTGATTGGGGGCCAGCTGCCCCCCTTGGCTACACCCATGGGGGGTAGGAAAAGGAGCATGAAAGATAACAGCTGTTCATGTATGCTGCCCATGTAATATATACCCTTGAGGCTTTTTGCAGTTTCAAATGACCATGTGGCTGAGCACAGGCATAGCCAGGAGTTATGTTGTGGGGGGGGGCAGGATTTATGTTGGGGGGCAGAACTGAGCTCCATGTGACACGATTGGTCAGTTACTTGAGTATTTTTATTTATTTACTTGATTTGGGGGGTATCTGGCTACACCCTTGTAGCTGAGTGACTTCAGGCCAATTACCACCACAATCTATCCTACCTTACAGGGTTGCTGTGAAGACAGTCAGAGAAAAGCATACCCTGAACTTACTGGAGAGAAAAATCAGAATTAATTTTATTTTAAAGGAAGAAAAACATACATTGACACCACCACCTGTTTGCCCCCCTATGAAGCCTGTTCTACCAATTATAGCTGCCTCTAGCACCATCGCACCTTCCCCGTTTGCGTCACCCTAGACTCGCCCCCCCCCCAGATCTCCCACAGCCCTCCCCATCCATCCTCCGCGATTCCTCGCCCTCCCTCTTCCTCCTGCCGTTATCCTCAAACGGCCACACACAGCATCCCCTGCCCGGCACCGGACGCTCCTACCTGCTTCCTTCCCCAGCGAACGCCGCCACTCCAACGTCCTTTCCACAGGAGAGAGACCCCAGCAACGCTCTGCCGCCGCCCCTCGCCGCTCGGAGCGGCCTTGAACCGGCGCCGCTGAGGGAAACCCTACAGGTGGCCCCGCCGAGAGCCACTTTTTAAATAGAATTCGCTCGAGCAACAAAACGTACCCCCTCAAGCGCATGCGCAGAAGGCGAGCGGCCCACCACCAGCTCAGCGCCGTCGCCCGAGGAAGACAGTCTTCACCCAGGCTCGCGCGGGGCGGTTGCTAAGGAGACGCTGCTTCGCCGCCGCTCTGGAAAGGGCGGATTGCCAACGTTGTGAAGGCAGGCTCTCGTTCCCCTCCTCCCGCACTTCATTAAAGCGTACATCTAAAAACGGCTTAATGTTTCGTCTTCTTGTCTATTGAATTTGTTCTAAATATATCCCAATTCCACCGTGTTTTACACTCGCCGAACAAAATCAGCGGGCAATAAAAACAAGGAAGTTCAGCAACTAAAAAGCATCATCATAATTAATAAAAAAAACAAACACCCAGGACCAAACTTCTGCTATAAGAACAGTACAACCGAAATGCCGCCTTAAAGGTGGCTTTTCATTAGTAGGCTCAAGGAGGCAAACAAGATACCTGCACAATGGAATAAATACACAAGTAGTAGCACAATTCTAACCCTGTACACAGAGATGCAAATCCTATTTAAATCAATGGGGCCTCACACTACTAGGTGGAGTTAGAGTTGCAGCCTTAGCCTAACCCTCAAGTTCAACAGGATTTATTTCTGAGTAGATGTCAGGGTTGCGCTGCAATTTAACACAATATAGAAAAAAAGAGATCCAGCTTTCCTCCATCTGCTTGCTGGAAATTGATGGCATAGGAACAGTAAATGGAGACAATACTTGGTTCTTCACTCAGCTGCTGGCAATTTGTATTATTTCTGCACCATCAGATGGCAGGGCATTTAGGACAAGTTATTAGGTATCTGCAAAATACACAAAACTAAGGAAAAATAGATCTGATGCCCTCAATTCCAAGCAAGCATTTGAACCTTGATCTCCATGATCAAGGTCTGATTCTTTTAACCATTACACTAACCTGGTTCTGAACCCACTATCATCACCCCATGTTTCTTTCCATCCCCTCAGACATAAGAGATTCTATCAACTAGATTTAGTCACCTGTTTGACTTAGATGCTACAATCATATTCGACCTTAAATGAACTTTTAACTATTTTAATTGGTTTTTCAATGATATACATATTGTACAAAGTCACAAAATTGAAATTGAGTATAACAAGAAATAAAAAAACAACTCCCCCTCCGTGGCAGAATCCAGGTAAGTAATCACATTCATTCTTATACATAGTCACTGTTGCCTGTGTTGTTCTTACAGAGTATATTGCCAAGATAATGTCACCATTTCCTTCAGCCAGAAGAGATTGAGATATCCAAGGATAAATTTCAGAGCAGAAATATAATGACATCCAAATTTGTGATGATGCTGGTGACAAGTTGTTTTGTGAACCTGATTTGTTGGCCAATGTAATAAATGACCATCAAACAGGATAAAATGTGTGTGTGGTTTCTTTTTCCCTTTCATAACCACTACACTAAGCAGTGAAGTCCACATGCTCCTGGATAATTTGTGGTACTTCCAAAGGTATTGTCCATCAATAATCCTGGGCTATAGGGAAAGCTCCTGTTGCTCGGTCCTAGCTCCTTCCAACCTAGCAGTTTGAAAGCACGTAGTGCAAGTAGGTAAATAGGTACTGCTCCGGCGGGAAGGTAAACAGCATTTCCGTGCGCTGCTCTGGTTTGCCAGAAGTGGCTTATTCATGCTGGCCACATGACCCGGAAGCTGTACGCCGGCTTCCTCGGCCAGTAAAGCAAGATGAGCGCCGCAACCCCAGAGTTGTCCACGACTGGACCTAACGGTCAGGGGTCCCTTTACCTTTACCTATAGGGAAAGACAACCAAAGGGGACATGTTTCCCTGTGATTGCATCCCTCCCAAAAGGAAGCTGCAAATCCATGTCATATGGGGTAATTGCACCAGTGTCCTATATCATCTATGGATTATCTTGATAGAATTTTCCCAAACATATGCTGAGACAGATTTAATTGGTTTGTCTAAAGTTGTGTCCAGTCACACTCACAACTGTCTCTCATACCCTCCCATAATCCCTCTAGAGGGCCTATCAAATTGCTTACAAATCCTCCATAAATTAATGACACCATACCCTTCCATGGTCACACATAGATATTAAATTCTCTAACCATGTTAATGGCTGGCTAGCCTGTGTTTTCAATCCTACGTCCAATAACAAATGTTGTCATTGGTGTATCTGGAACCACTCGAAATTCAGATTTCCTGTATTAGTTGCCAGCTGTTCCAAAGAAATGGGATCATTATTAACATAAAATAGTATCCCTTTTGTTCCCAGGTAGGAAGAGAATTAGATTTTATGGTAGTGGGTGATATTATAGAACTTTAAAAGATGTTAAAAAGTTTTCTCAGATTTCATTACTGGCAAAAATGTCAACCAAGTACTGGAATAAAACTTTATTGTCATAACAGAATAATTTACACACTGTCAGAATGGAAGAAAGCATTTGCCCATAAGAAAATCAAAGTCTAACATGAATAAAGTACATTGCAATAAGCCAGATGCATCTTCTGTTTTCTTCATCGGGCATCAAACACAACCACTATAGTAGAGTTAAAGAAAAAAGCTGGAGAGCATGAGAAAAAACCCTGGTTAGTTATAAGAATTATGCAAGCAATTATTTCACGCTCCTAACACATTTCAACATGAGGCATAAGCAAGAAGCAGAAAGTTTGTGCTTTGTGCTTCTTTCCAATGTTCAAGATGTAACTTTCACATCTCCCTCTGCAATCAGCTGTTCTATCTATTTCAGGGGTAGTCAAACTTTTTATACCTACCGCCCACTAATGCATCTTTCTCGATGGTAAAATTTCCTTACCGCCCACCAGTGCTCAATAGGAGGATTCAGCTTGTGCCGTAGAACCCCTTACTGTCCACCTAGAATCCTGAAACACCCACTAGTGGGCGGTAGGGACCAGGTTGACAACCCCTGATCTATTTAAACACCACTGAATGCAATGGCACTGACATGCAAATAAAAGCAACTAGGGTATAGTATATACATATGCACAAGTATGGTGCTATGTGTTTTAACAACCTTAGTTGAAAATATTTATGGCTGACCAGTTTACCCATTACACTTCACAATATGACTAATCCATCCAAGCTGTGTATAATAAAGACAGGCAAAGAACACACTTACCAACCAGAGTATCTGTATATGAAATGTAATATATAAAGTGGATCAAAGTATTGCAGCACAAGTATTTTAAGTACTGATGAGATTTGTAGACCTTTATTAGTGTAAAATTACGCCATCACATTACAGCAACTCTAAACAAATTCTAAAAGTTCAGGTAGTTAGGATCAGCATGCAGTAATCAAGCAATGAACAGGCCCACATAGAAGGATACATCTTTTTGTTCTTTTTTTGTACATTATTCTGTATCCACATTCTCTGCATCTGATGGGATCTCTTGCTTTTATTTCATTTTCTGTGTGACATTCTGAAAATATATTAAAAGGAATATGAAAATTGAAACAAAGCAATGAGAACAAAGCTTAGCAATGTGAGAGAAAAACTGTCCTTTTATTATAACACACAAAATATTATAAACAATGTCACATTTTAGTGAAAAGAACAGTCTGGCTAACTCATTTTACTAAAATGTTAGAGAAGTTAGGCTGCAATCCAAGTCCTGAGGGGTTAAGGAGAAAGTTGGATTGAGTGGAGGTGTCCCTCCGCCTAGCCCTACCGGCCTCTACTTGTGGAGTAATGCATCACTGCTGGCATACAACTCTCCATTCCACCCACTGAACATGCAGGTGGAGGTGCTAATGGGGGGGATTCTGCCACCAGCAGCTGGCAGAAAACCCTGAATTGGAACATTCCAGGTAGGGGCTGAGCTGGCCTAGGATCCTCTGAATCCCAAACTAACCCTACTATCATATTACGGCATTGACATGATCCAGATTTAGGGGGCAATCCTATGGCAAGACATGTTGCAATTAGCAGTTTACAATGCAGATTTCTGGTTCAGCTGGCTAATTCCCAGCTCAGCTGAAGATACAACAGTGTAACTTGCTCATCTTGGTTGAGCTGGAGCTGAGCCGAGGCCCAAGTAGGTTCAAAAACAGGGGTGTTCCAGGTCTGCAACCAGAAAAGGGGGCTAGGCTGGATCCTAAACTTGCCCAGCTTGGTCATGTGACCTGGCAATCCAGTGTAGAACACCATTTTAAAGGCTTGTTTCCTCTCTGATTTTGACAGAGCAAAAACAACCCTGCTACTGAACAGGGTTTGGATCTGGTATAACTACAACAGCTTATTTTATGCCAGTTTTGTGTGCGTAGGATTGCTCCCTAAATCACATTTGTAGCTCCAGCCCTGCCGCTCTGTTAAACCCTACTCCTCAGTTATGCTTTAGATTGTGAGGGCAGAAAACCTATATTCACACTGTATTTTATAAATTCGTTTACACTAGAATTATGAAACTTCTTAACATTTCATATTGGGGTTTGTCAAATTAGAATGGCATCTGAGTTCAATACTTATATAGACGATTTATATTTTGATTTTTCATCAGTCCTCAAAGTGGCCTAGAGCATTTATAAAGTACAACAGATACACCAAGAACCACCCAGTCAAAATAAAACTAATTCCACTGGAGCACAAGCTGGAATCTGATACTCCTTTCCAAACAAAGCAGCAACAGGCACTTTGTGTCATCTCCCTCTCCCTCTCATTTAAACCTAAAGAATTCTGAGATGCAATTAATGACAGGCTTCATGAACGTGAGACAAAACTCTCCCCCCCCCCCCCGAGGATCTGCAAGGATTTATTTTTCGAGCAAAGGTACTTCTCCCTTTTCCTCCCCCCACATGTACTCTGCACCCATGCCAAATCAATGGGTTCGCAGAATTCCCAAAACAGATTTAGGGCATGCACAGGGGGGAATATCCCATTGCACAGTCCTTGTACTACCACTACTAATTTTATTATTTATACCCCGTCCATCTAGCTGGGTTTCCCCAGCTACTCTGGGCGGCTCCCAACAGAACACTAAAAACAGAATAAAATTTCAAACATTAAAACCATGGGACAGGTGTGCTGGACGCCGCCCAGGTTTTGCTCAAACTTCTAGGTTGCCGAAACGAGAGAGAGAGAGAGAGAGAGAGAGAGAGAGAGAAAGAGAGAGATGTGTCACAACATCATCCTTCCCTCAGAACGTGAGATAAAACTCAATTTCAGCAACACTCGGTGGCACAGTCACCTTACCAAGAGGCTATACATCACACAACTCCTAACAGTTAGGCATTAAATAATCTTACCTCCACAGATGTATATCATAGGTTGCTGCTTTGGAGGAGGAGCGTCTTTCTGGGTGTCCATATTCTGTCAGTAAAAAGACAAATCATGCACATCTGTTATGAGTTTCCTACGCATAGTTCTCTTACAAGTCCACTTCAGGCTTGTTGTTAAATAAAATCGGGTGATGGTGTTACAGGCTGGAAAAGGGAAGGTTTCTACCCGATTTCTTTATTACGCCGATTTTTTACTTTTTAAACCAAGCAAGAGTATTGCCAAAAGAGCACGCGACACGAGGAAGACGCTACATTATTTACCCGCTCCCCCAACTCATGACTCAACCCTCGAGGGTCGATCTATAGTCTCACCCTGGAAGGCACGAATGAGCTACAACTTTTGGGGAAGGACCTGATTAGGGAATTTATCATCTCACCTTTCAACAGAAACAATCCCCCCAAAGCAGGTTTTTAAAAACCAGCTCCGTTACCAGTTCGTATCTCCCATGCACGGCTCTAGGGCGCAGCCTAATGAGCACTACTCTTGGGCGCAGGCTGATGACGTAAGAAGCACACACAACAAGCCCGCAAATCCCCGCCCCGTTAGTTCAGGCGTGTTGTTAAAGAGCTGGGTTGCAACCCCATTTAGCGCTTTATAATCTTTCCTAATTACTCAGTAAACTAAGAGGCTGCAATCCTAATCGCTTTTACCTGGGAGTAAATCCCATTGAATTCAGTGGGACTTACTTCTGAGTAGACATGTTTTAGGATTGCGCTCTTAATGGTTTGCTCAGCAAATACTTTGTTATAGGAATTCAAAGGAGCAGGTTTTTCTTATAACAACTTGTTCAGGTTTTAACTTCAGTATATTAGCTTCCAGTATTACACTGCACTGCAACGTACGTTTTGAACATTTATCATAGGTAAAACTCGAACTGTGACTCAAAGCTCAGACCCAAAATCTATATTAGGGGTTGTGTCACCTACTGTAGTCTACTTCCAACCCCCTCCTTTTTTCTCTCTTAAAGTTTATAGGCTGGTTATGATTAAAAATGGATCTGAGCGTTTGCCACGTGTATTTTTCTCACGTCAAGTAGCCACGCCAATTCCCACCCCCATCAAGAAAAAGAGAGGAGGCAGCATGTCTTGTCACAAGGTGTCTTTTAATGCAAATTAGTTCTGTATCTTTCAGATAGGTTGGGTGCCCTTAAGCAGTGGCGTAGCGTGGGTTGTCAGCACCTGGGGCAAGGCAAGTAATTTGCGCCCCCTAACCCGTGGATTTGCACCCCTTAACCCTAACCCCCAGATGTTGCACCCGGTGCGGCCGGCCCCACCTGCACCCCCCACGCTATGCCACTGCCCTTAAGGCTATAATAAACACTTTCCTGTAAGCCCCACTGAACGTAGTAAGACTTGTTTCTTAGTAGTTATACACACAATTAGACTTGCTAGGAGTAAACCAAATACAGTAGGAGCAACCCAAAAACAGAGAAGCAAGTAGTAAGAATACGACTACTAAGCTTTTAAGTAGTATACAGTAATATTTTAGACTGTTCTGTTCATAAACATATACATAAATATATAAACCACATGTCTGAAACCCCACAGAAAAAAGTCCTGAACAAATTGACCTCAAATATTTCTCTGCAAGGTCAAAGTGGGAAACCTCCCCATTGGCTCTTTTCTCACAAATCCTGTCTTAAGGGTACATTTAAGATATGAATAGGGTGTGAGCCTGTGACCTGGCTCAGGAACTAAATATTTATCATTACAAAAGACTGGCCTGGCTCCCCAGGGTATCCAATCAAGTAAGCATTAAAGGTAACCTGCCAGACAGGAGATGAACAACAACAGGAGATAAAAAAACACACTCAGATTTCTGCTGTAGACCACCTATTCTGTGATGTATTTATGATGTTTCTGTGGGTGGTCTTGAACTCCAGGGCGGGCAATTTAAAATGTCTATATAAGGGCGGACACAGCTGGGTTCTGGGTCCTCCTCCTTTCTTGTGTGTGAGGGGAGCACCCTGTTGCAACAGATCAATAAAGATCAGGCTTACTAACTGCTTTGCTTCTCAGTATTCTCTGGTTGGTCTCTGTTATTTTTTCCAACCGATGGAGAACCTGCAAAGGACTCTACAAGGGCTCTTGTGTACCCCATAAGGGGATAAGGGCAGATTTCCGTTTATTACTGTTCAAAGTAATTCACTTCCATTATCTTGCAATGTTTTGTAATAATATTTATTATTATTTTAATTTTTAATGTATTGATTGCCCTTCACCCTAAAGTCCCAGGGCAGATTGCCATTTAAAATACACTTTAAAAAAACCTTATAATTAAAAAATACACTCACAGCTAGCCCTCACTACACTTAGTCAACACTAGTCAACATTGCAGGTGGAGTGAGGGAACTGCAATTTGTGGCCCTTGCAGGATTTGGAGCTTGGATTTCCTGGCTCATTCTTAACATTAGTTCTGTCTGCTGTGAAAGATGACATTTCTCTTCTCCTTAATAGGGGGGACGGGAAGTGGAAATTCTAATCTACTATAGGGAAGGGGTGAGAGAATGTGTACATCCACCTCAATTAATATAAAGTATAAAATGTGTTCATGTGTGGTTGAAAAACACCGAAGACGTCAGAGAAATCCAGTTCTTGTGAAAGGAAGTGGGTCATGGGGTAAGGAGGTCAACTATAGGAAATTGACAGCCCTCCTTCACACGCCCCCAGGTTATAAAAATGCACACGCAACGACGCGTGTTAGCTAGCAGAGAAAAGCTCTGCAACTTGCTCCTTGCCCAGCCTCAGTTCACAAAACTTTCTGTCCTTTGCAATTAGTGCACAACTGCAACTTCTCCCCTCTGCTTCTCTCCCTCCCTCTCTCTGCCGGTCTTGCGCGTGGCGTCCGTTTTCAGCTCCTCTCCTAGGAAGCAACGCGGAGGAAGAGGGAGCGGAGGAGAGAAGCTGCAGCAGTTGGGAAAAGGCGGGTAGTTCAAAACTGAGCGAGGGAAAACCACGGCAGGCGCACGCGGGCAGTGCAGCGGGAGGCGTTTCTCTTTCTCGCTTAGGGCAACGCTCTGGGGCTGAGGCGAGCTGGAGCGGGGGAAGCCCAGAGCTGCTGCTGCTGCTGCTGCTGCTTTTTCCCCAACAGGCAGAGAGCCGTGCTCTTTCTGCATAGATCTTGCGCGCAGCCCCTGCCAGTTCTTAGGATGGGTGCGAATTCGTTCCCTTTTAAAAGCCCTCTTTAATCACTCTTTCCAGCCGCCGCCCCGCACCCATCTCTTGCTCCACATGTGGGAGCAGCGCCCTTTTCACCGTCTCCATTGATTTGTGCGAGGATTTGGGGTGTGTGGAACTGCAGCTGGTGGTGTTTTGCACTCAAGGTGACTGAACCCCTCAAAGTCCCGTTTCTGTCCCTGTTATTTACTAAAAGAAAACAGTACAGTTAATTAACTCTAATGCTAATCCATTTATTTGAACATACTTTGACTCTAACCATATCTATCAGTTTCACGATTAAGATTGTATGTTTGGTAGAGTGCTTGGCTTGTTCTGTTTCCTTTTTTCAACCTTGGATGCCTTTCCTCCATTTCACCGTTCCCTCCTCCCCAGGTTAAAAAGGTATTCTGATTTTAACAATAAGGAAACCTTCATGAGAAGCGGGCTCCTGCCTTTCAAATTCACAAGGTAAGTAGGGCTGTTGTGTGTTTTGAGGGAGATCTCACACAGCCACTGTTCTCCCCTAAATCAGACCTGAATGATGGAGTTAATGAAATCCTAGCTGGAAGAGAAAGTGTTCTGTAGAGGCTGTACACAATTATCTGGGAATAACAATGGGAGTTACTTCTGAGTAGACACCTGTAGGATTGTACTGTTACTGTGGTATAGGTGATGAAATGATGAGGGTGAAGAAAACACACATTTGCACTAGAAAATCCTGCTTTTCTAATGCTCTTGCTTAAAACAGACACATTGACAAACAGTGTTTTATATTCAGTATTTTAAAAAGGCACTATAGAGAAAGCTATAAAGTTAAGACTTTACATTTGTAGTTTTGTTTTTAGGCACAATTATTCTTTTTTGCATTAATTTGTAGGCCACTTAATTAGAGCATACTGTGGATGGTGCCTTAAGAAATTATGATCCCAACCTAGTTGTTTCCAGAAACACACATGTGTCTTCTACTGGCTCTGCATTTATACTAATAACTGTTTCTTTTCTTACTTACTTAAAGCAGAGGATCATAGTTCTAAATTCTAAACATCTTCCAAGCAAGTGAGGAAGATGACACTGGTATCTTGTATACAGGTGATAATTTCCTGTTTTCTCCAGATAGCTGGTAATTACAACTTGCCACCAACGGAGGTTCCATTTTGCAATTTTCCTAAGCAATAAACAGTGTGTATATATCTAAGCCTTTAAAAAATAGTCAGTTTCCACTTTCCAGGTCTCGTTTGAAAAGCTCCTCTGTACTTTTAAGTCTACCACTGAATGAGACTAATCATGCATGATTTGCAGCTGATCAGGAGTGCTTACTACCACAGAGGGACAAGACACAAGCAAAAAGACAGGGAAATGGGGAGAGAGAAATTAACCTAGTCCTTTGATTCAGTGTTAGATTAAAAGTACAGGTGAAACCTCCGGGTTGTGATTTGACAACCCTAAAGCCATCTGTGCAAGTGGCTATAGCAACAACTGTGACAGTTGATTCTCTAGGTAAACGTTTGTATTGTTTGAAGTACTTCCATCTCCCTAGTAGCAAGTTCAGAACAATCCGTTTTGTTAGATGACTCTTGGTTCTCCTGTGTTGAGAGCGTGAATAACACTTCTAGTTACTTTCTTTATATTGTTCATGGTTTTTATAATCCTGTGTCATGTTCCTTCAGCTGTCTTTAAGCTAAAAACTCAGCTACTTAATCCTCTTTTTTTTTTTTACAAGACACTAAAAATGTCAGTTTGTTCTCTGCGTTGTTGTGTTAGTCTTGTGCCTTAAAGAGTGAAACATTTATAATTCACAATACCTTTGTAGAGTCCACTTCATCAAACACATGAAATGTTATCCCAAGCACACAGTACAAACTTAACTGGAGGGTGGAGGTAGTAACTGCATTACAAATGCATTTTAAGACTGTATTACCTTGGATTATGTATCTACCTTGGATTATAATTGGAAGGCAGTGCAGGACTTGGGAGACCTCATTTATACTGTCAGCTGATAAACTATCATGGGATAGGTTGCTGTGTTCTGCACAACCTGTGATTCTCATACAATCATAAGAAACTTTGGCCCACCATATACTAAAGTCTAAGAAAGCTATGCTATGTTTTGTAATAGCAAATGTTTTTGTCCCTCAGCATCTTAGGTGATGCCTATACAGTTGTGGAGTATTTATTTAACTTCAGCCTCCTTGTGACTCCATCAGGGTAAGTACAAAATCTTAGTTTGTTGAAGAGTCATTGCAAATACAGTGGTACCTCAGGTTACTTACACTTCAGGTTACATGCGCTTCAGGTTACATGCGCTTCAGGTTACATACTCTTCAGGTTACAGACTCTGCTAACCCAGAAATACTACCTCAGGTTAAGAACTTTGCTTCAGGATGAGAACAGAAATCGTGCTCCGGTGGCGCGGCAGCAGCAGGAAGCCCCATTAGCTAAAGTGGTGCTTTAGGTTAAGAATAGTTTCAGGTTAAGAACGGACCTCCGGAACGAATTAAGTACTTAAACCGAGGTACCACTGTACTGGCCAGGATCCAAAGAACTGAGCAGCTAGTTCTATTATACCACGAGAACGGGATTTGTTTGTTTTTTGAACAGCTCCTGAAAGGTGCATGGCAAACCACTTGTAAGACTGAGTGGATTTGCAAAAATAATTTGTGATCTTTCATGAGAGTCAGCGGTTTAAATAAAACGAACAATTCCATTAGACTAGCAAGCCTTAGGGAGAGTGCGGAGTGTTTCAGGCGAGGCAAGGTGAGGTGCCCACTTTGAGCGGCAGAATACCAATAGGCAGCACCCACCTCTCCTCCACTGCCTGTCTCTCTGCCTCCACTGGCAGTGGTGCCGGTATCCAATGAGATCTCTCCGAAATCTCACGAGATCTCATGGAAGCCAGCCCTGCTGCTGGTGCTTTGTGGGTGCCGCTGCACAACACAGGTAAGTGTGGTATGGTGAGGCAGCAGCAAGCAGCAAAACAGAATGCACCACCCCCGGAGTGGATTGATTTTAAATCACTAAGAACAGAGACCAATTTAAGCTAATGTTTAAAATCATTTTTACTAACTGACTGCTATAAAAATCAAGACACATTTGCTTGTGGTTAAGGAGAGCCTTTATACCACATAGGAGCATAATCCGAAATCTCTCTAATGCCCCTCATGCTATTTGCAGTACAACAATTTACTGCTTATTGATAAGACAGATTTTTGTTTTGCTCTGTCTATATATGCAAGGTTACTAAGCCATATCACTCAAATGAAGGCTGTGACTGCGTTCCTAACTGTACTTACCAGAGGGGGAAGCCCCATTAAATTAAATAGGACTTCTGATTAGATATGGTTAAGATTGCATGGCGGGGGCTTCCAGTTACTTCAATACGAGCTTTTTGAAAAACTATAACCCTTATTTGTGAATATGTAATGTCATGATATTTTTAAAGGAGGCAACTGAATGGTAAATGATAACTTAAGTGACCTCTTACTACGAACATAGTGGAGCATTTTTCCTATAACTTTATAATAGGTACATAGGCAATCCTCATTCTATCAGCATTCAGCTGTGGTGACTGGCTTCCTTCTCTGATGAAATAGCTTCCTGTAAGTGTTTTGTTTGGTACCCAGAGATTCCAGGTATGATGTTATTAATTGTAAAATGCTGTTTCCACTTTACAGATCATAACCAGTTCCAAGCACAAGATGTCAGAAAGCCACTCAATTCTATCCAGTATTCTTAAAAGAGGCAGACTGACCTCTCCCGGCAACAGTGCAAGATACTTCAGCTTTAAAGATTCTTGCTCCCCTTCCATATTTCATGACAGTGGATACAATGGATCATTAAAAGACCCAAGCTTTGATTATAATGATGCAGAACATAAAGGCGAACAGAATGAAACAGGCCTGCCTGAATATTCAAAACATGCACATTCTAGTTTAAGCACTTCATTGTCTCCCATTGACCATGAAAATGTTACCTTTTTATCTGAAAGAAAGGAACCAATTACACATACAGACTTATATGAAACACCAAAAGTTGTTAAAAAAGACTTGTCACTCCGCAGAAGATTGCTTGTGTCTAAATCAGCTTCTGTTGGTTCTTTGGGGTGTTCTGAAAAACAAGTATCTTCAGGGAGCCGTCAGAAAAAAACATGTTTAGCTCACTTTCTTAGTCTTGATGAAATAATTTCAAAATGTGCCTTGGATTCTCCAAGAGAGAAGAGCTACAAGCCTTTGGCTACTAGTACTTTAAAAAGTGAGGACCCTATTTCTGGTTGTCAGAAACTCAGACTTGTTTTCTCTCAGCAGAGGACATCTACAATAGATGATTCAAAATCTAAAGGTGGCTGCTTGTCCGAGCCAGGTTGTTTATCTCCAATCCAGCCTAAATCATCTACAAATACACCTAATATTTTTATTGACAATGTTCTTAATAGTTTTAATGATCAAAGCACCTGTCCAGAATTGATTGAAACTCCTAACTCTACATTGTCTGAGACAAATGATGATAGATTTATCACACCCATCAATAGTCTTGTAGAAGGATTTAGTCTTAATATATCTGAAATAAATACCCCTCCAGTTAAAGAAATAAGTGACTTGAGCCTATCAACCCCTGGTAGCAGCAGCTATAATTCACTTAGTTTAGATAAATCGGAGGAGTCCTTGTCAGAACATGAGGGATCTTTCCAAGAACTACTTCAAAAACGTACAGAATCATCTAGCACTCTAAACTCTAAAAGAAATGTAAGAAAGCTACAACGTTCAAGAAGATTATCCACACTTTCAGAATGTGGTTCCCAATCAGAAAAAGAGGAGGACTGTGATACCACTGTTGCTCATTCAAAATGTATACTAAAGATAGCTGGCTCTATCACCGAAAGCAATGAATTGGTTTTTCATGAGGATGACAAATGCATGGCTCCAGATTTTGGCAGTCTGTCAAGAACCCCTGCTTTGCAGATAGTGCGTGCGCTATTTATGCAAAACAGAAGTAAAAGAACAAAACAAGATGACCTGCTGAAGAAAATTGATGGAGCTGACATATCTGCGCTGAAGTGTATTGTGGCTCAACTCATTGGCAGGAAAATGGGCATTGAGAAACTAGATATATTAACAGAATTAAGAATCAGAGACTTAAGACATGTTCTTACTTTGATTTTAGATATCCTGACTGTGGAAAGCCTATGCAGGTAAAAGAAACAACTTTGGGACTTTCACTGGGTGCCCCCTAATGACATTGTACAGGTGTAACATAATTGAAATTCTGTATACTAGTAGTGAATTCAGTTACCTGAGTGCTTATGCTTATGTAGCCAAAATGGCACCATCTACACACATGGGAGGCGCCATGAGGCTTGTGGGAGCATCATAATTTGCAGAAGAACAAAAATTATTTGGAGAAAAATCTAAGCAAAACCCAGAGCAGGCCACAGAAGACTGAACATCCTTAGTGGGCACAGGTGTTAGCTGCCTGGGGTGTGGGATGAAAAACAGGGAAAAAGGAAAAATGGAAGGGAGTGGCTATAAACCTGAAGCACTCCATGTTTTGTTACAGTTACAACTTCACTCCAGTTTTCCCATTTGGATACCCTGTTTTTGTATTATGATAAGCTTTTACAAAATGACAAATCTTTTGGATTCCTCCATTAATTAAGGTTTGGGAATTTGGCATATAACTATTAAGCATAGCAAGGTTGAAGCATAAATAATATTTAAAAATGCTATGTATTAACGGTAAACATTAGCAAATAAAATAATATTGTCTGTCCCTCTGTGACAAAGGGTATGATGATTAAAAGTGACCAATATATATGTAAATACCCCTATACTTTGATGTATATCAGCTTCAGAGCACTTGTCCCTTTGATCCTGTGCTGCAGCTATCATTGAAGCTGATTTATTCATTCTTGGTGAAGACATTAAAGCAGATCAGGTTCCTTGAGGACAAAGCAGCCCCATTCTAAATTCTAGCAAAATGTTTGAATTGTGGCTGATAGCGATTCTTTATTTTAGTATGTGGAAAGTAAGCAAGAACTGGCGAGAAATTGTTATACAAGATAGACATGCGAATCGGAGGAGAAAGTTGTACATAAAACAGCTGGCAGTTGAAGCTAAGGTAATATACCACTGCACGGGCATTATTGAGGGTGTTTGGTGAGACAGTATGGGTTGAAGAGGAGGAAAAGCAGAAATAAAACTCCGTATCTAATAGACATTTCATCAGATGAAATTTGTTTTACTGCTTACCTGTGCTACTTATTAAAAGATTTAGGGTGATAACCAACAAATCCATACTGAGAATAGAAATGAGTCTATAAACTAGATTCATAATTTATTGATTTCAGTGGGCCTATTTAGTATGACTTAGTTGGATATAACACACTATCTTTAGTGTCTAGCCACACATTTAGCACATTTATTTTTAAATAGTTCTTTCAAGACCTCTTAGAGGTTTGTTGGGGGGTTGTTTTTATTTTTTTAAATGCTTCTGGCTGATCAGTTTTGGATTAAACCTGGTCCTTTTCGTAGTCGTCTCCCTTTGACCCATACTGAAATCATCTTTATTTCCTTTCTGTGCCAAACTATTTTTTCAAGCTGTATTGTAACAAAGGTGGCACACCAACCGCCAATCTCTGCCAAGCAGTGCACAAAATTCGGGGGGGGGTGTTCCACCCCCTCACCCAGAGTTGTGCTTCCATTGAGAGTCAAGACGTGGTGTAGACTAGTGACTTTATTCACATATATACAACCCAAGTGTAGCTGGAGGGAGCTACAGATCTTACAGCATTGTCCTATCAAGAGTGTCTCTCCCTGCTTCTCTCATGGCTTCAGGCAGCTTGAGTCTAGAGCAGCTGGCCGTGCTCCCCCGTCTCTGTGTTGCCACTTCTCCAGCCAGCACCCAAGATGTTTCTGACCGCATGGCATCCCCCCTTCTTCCCAGTATGGGCTTCTACTACAAGCCATGGTTGGCATTAAGTAGTAAACAGCACATTCAGTTTGTTCTTTGAGGAAGTAATTTGTGGTGTTTGGTTATTTTACCAGAGACACCTGCCAGATACTGAAGATGCTGCCACTAGACTTCTGATGACCAGATTTGCACTACGATCAGTCCAGGCTCAAGCAAAACCTGCTGTATTACAAATGCAGCCCTCTTGTGACGAGTCTTTGACACCTCGTGGATGCAGCCCTGTTCTTCAGTCAGTTAGCAAAGAAGTAGTGTGTGTAAAGGTAGGAAACTGCAGTATGTGTGAGAAAGATTCTTTTAGTAATGAATGTTGCCAGATACAAGTTAAACAAAGGCTGCCACAAGAAGTATGAGGGGAAAGTGACGGGGCTATCTAAATAGACAGTTCTGCTAGGACTTTTAGCTGGACCTTCCTCACTCTGTCCTTTCCTATGTGACCCCCTAAGTTGGCCCCAGAGGTCTGGGGAAAACCCCATAACAGATTCAGGAGTTGCACAGGGAGAAAGGAGATGATGGGGAAGTTCCATTTTGCAGCTAAAAGTCCTTGCAGTAGGGCATAGGTAGGCAATCTAAGGCCCGGGGGCCAGATCCGGCCCAATCGCCTTCTCAATCCGACCTGCGCACAGTCCAGGAATCAGCGTGTTTTTACATCAGTAGAGTGTGTCCTTTTATTTAAAATGCATCTCTGGGTTATTTGTGGGGCATAGGAATTGGTTCATATTTTTCCCCAAAATATACTCTGGCCCCCCACAAGGTCTGAGGGACAGTGGAGTGGCCCCCTGCTGAAAAAGTTTGCTGACCCCTGCAGTAGAGGAACTGTTTAGTTGGATACTGCCCATAGGCCCATATTAGTAACATTTACCATTTGTCTCTTTTGCTATATCTTGTCATCTGGGATAAAATTTTATTGACTCTTCTATCTTGATATATTTCTATAGTGAAAATTAATTTACTCATTCCATTGCAATTCTCTAGAAATGAAAGAAACAGGATGGGGTAGTTAGCAGCCTTATAAAAATGAATGCATGACCAAATCTTAAATATCTCTTCCCCTGATGTAGGTTGCCCGATCCCTCTTCAGTGACGAAGCTTTAAAACCTTGTCCAAGATGTCGGTGTCCTGCAAAATACCAAGCCTTTCAAAAAAGAGGACTCTGTAGCCGGGAAGACTGTGCGTTTGACTTCTGCACTTTATGTCTTTATGCCTTCCACGGATCAAGAGACTGTAGCAGTCCATCTGCTAAACGACAAAACAGAAAAGATGCTCTGCCAGGAAGTGCAAAAAGCAAGAGAAACTTAAAACGTCTCTAAATATCTTCAAATGAATGGAACGTATTTCCCCTCCCTCTCAATTCTATTTTGTATAGGTAGCACTTTTAAATAATTATGCATTTTGAAAGTATTACATATTGTAATTTTGACCATTAATCAAGTTGATAATTTAATTCTCTGTGTAAATATCCTAAACTTGACTTTTGATACATTTCAGAAAAAAGTGAAAACATTTTAAACTCTTTGTCTTGGTGTTTGTCACTTTGCCAGACACATTCAATGAGATTTCAATAAAGTACTTTCAATGTAGTTTTTACTACATCTTACACCCGTGTTCTAAGATTTTAAATACAGTTCTTGTCACAAATTAAATTAAATTAAAAATAATTAAAAATAAATTAAAAATAATTAAATATTCGTTACATTTTAAGGAGTATTTTATGATAAATGTGAGAAGATATTGCCATAATAGTACATTAAAACATACTGCATACATCAAGCCAAAATTATTTTATTTAATATCAAGCATCACTATTATTATTTTTGAAGTCTTATACAGAGATCAAAAGATAAGACTCCCTACTTGCCCAAGTTAACAATCTAATAGACACACTGCAAAATGAAAAAGGTAAGGAAGAGAAAACCAAGTAAATTTAGGTAACAGTTCTTGCAAGTTAATAAAATTTGTTACTCCTTAAATTGATAATCTCAGCAGTATCATCTGAGCTGGACAGAGGTGCGACACTCCCTGCTTCTAAGTATGCAGAAACATGCAGGCAGCCCATAGCCTTCTGCTTGATGGCTATTGCTAGAGCATCATTTTACCCCATTCCACAGTTCCAAGGCAACTGGCAGTTGCAGCAGAATAATAAAATCACAAGAGATCAAACATAAGGCAACTGGAAGATATACAAATACATCAAAATAATCAGTTTGGAATAAACAAATATAATTTCTTCATTCACAACTGCTTTCATCCCAAGCTGTGTTTATAATACATCCCCCTCCTAACAAGGAACAGAAATTGATTGATTGTATGCATTTCCTCCTAATCAACTGTGCTGCGAATGCAAGTGAAGCTATAACAAGTGATAATACAGTGGTGCCCCGCAAGACGAATGCCTCGCAAGACGAAAAACCCGCTAGACAAAAGGGTTTTCCGTTTTTCGAGGCGCTTCGCAAGACGAATTTCCCTATGGGCTTGCTTCGCAAGATGAAAATGTCTTGCGAATCTTGCAAGTTTTTTCCCTTCCCCCCCTTTTTCTAAGCCGCTAATAGCCGCTAAGCTGCTAATAGCGCTAATCCGCTAAGCCGCTAATAGGGATGCTTCGCAAGACGAAAAAACCGCTAGACGAAGAGACTCGCGGAACGGATTATTTTCGTCTTGCGAGGCACCACTGTAGAATCATAGAATTGTAGAGTTAGAAGGTATCTCAAGGATCATCTATCCCCTGCAATGCAGGAAACACCATCCAACCTGTGCTTAAAAACCTTTAAGGAAGGCAAGGCCACCACCTATGGAGGGAGTCCATTCCACTGTTGAACAACTCTGTCAGAAAGCTCTTCCTAATATGTTTAGTTGGAGTATCCTTTCTTGTAGTTTGAATACATTGGCTCAGGCCCTACCATTTGAAGCAGGCAAAAACAAGCTTGTTCCATCTTCCAAGTGACAGCCCTTGAAATATTTGAAGATGGCTATCGTATCTCCTTTCAGTTTCCTCTTGCCCAGCTCCTTCAACCATTCTTCATAAGGTTTCCAGTCCCTTGATCTTCTTGATTGCCTTCCTCTGCATGTGTTCCAGCTTGTCAGCATCTTCCTTAAATTGTGGTGCCCAGAATTGGACACAGTCTTCTTTCTTTGGCGATCACTCGTAGCTGAGTAAGATTGTCTTCCATGAACACAGTCTTGTCTTTAAGTGACTGTGGAGGCCAATTCTGGATCCACACGTCCTTCCACAGTGGGGACACAGGTATCAGAGCAGAAGTTGATTACTGGTGAGGATTTGCCAAATGTGTCTTTCTCTTAGCTATTTTTCCCTTTCGTCCTGAGTTTGTGTTTCTTCAAAGCCCTTGACGTGTGTGTTTCCTCTTCCTTCTGCAGTCACGTAGTCGGTGGCAATTTGTCTACAAACCAGTTGTTGCATGTGGAAATGCCTTGGTGTGTGTGTGTTGGTGTGTGTAAGAGAGAGAGAGCGCAAGAGTGTTTACCTAAAGAAATTATGGATCAGCAGCATAGATGGCAATTTGTAATGGGCATAAATAAGGGCACAGTGTTTCTAAAATACATAGAAAGAAGATGGCAACGTTAACTGTTTCAACATGAAGTATGTTGAAGCAGATAATGATAAAGTTAATACGAGATTTCATAAGAAAGGGGCAGAGAGAACAAGCCAGAAGAAATATTTTCCAAAAAAAAAGTTCTGTCACAGCATGGAAGTATGGTTCCAAATTGCCTGTGCTTTTCCATTACTAGAATGAAATTAATTGCAGCGGTATCCATCCCATACGAACCCAAGTGATATAAACCAGACACTAAAACGCCTACTCTCCCCCCTTCTGAGTACTTTAAGTTGCTGCCAGATGATCTTGTGAGAAATGGAGGGCATTCTTTCTTTGTTGAATTTAGATCTTCAGGGGAGCCTGTGCTAAGAGGCGTGTAGGAGGGTTTGGAGTGAGTAGGTTAAGAGTACCAAACATCTTTCTATTCCCTTGGTGTTTGATATCTGAAGCTCTTCTGTGCATTGTTCATTGAAATATACTCAATTTCACCGCTAGGGGACATCAAAGATTCATCTTCGAAAAATACTTCACAAAAGCTGGGGGGGGGCAAACCTGAACTAATGCTTTTAGGCTATTCAGTGCATCTGTAAACTTAGCATCGTAGGTTCATGCTTCAGCCTTGCCTGCCAACTATAGCCAATGAGTATTTAATATTTAAAATGTGTTTCCTTTGGCTATCAGTTATAACTTATGGCTCTGAGAAGTCTTTGTTTCAGTGAGATCATGTTAAAGACCTGGAAGGCAAGAAGAAGCTGGCTCATCAGGACTAAGTTATGACTTCTTTCTTGGTCTCCCTAGCAGCTCAGCTGGCTTAGCACACATAGGAGGACATTTGCTGGAAATAAGAATATTCAGCATAGCTCTGGAAACACAAGTATTCCAATAAGCTGGGGTGTCATTAGGTTGCTGACAAATCCCAGGCTTGTTGCTTCCTTGTGGTGATGGGATGATTAGAATAGCCTAACCATGGGCCTTCAGAACTCTGTGGAATATATCCTCTCATTTAGCGGGTGTTTTGTTGGTCTCTTAGAATTATAAAATAATAATACACTTTGGTTATCAGTAAAGTCAGGTTTTGATATCAGTTTCATTATAGTGTCAAAAGATTTGTCTTTGTTGGAATCATTACATTTGTAAAGTGCTATTCATCAGAGCTAGCATAGGAAGTGAATGGGCTTCTTAACCTGAGCTGTATCTTGATTGCAGTGATAGTTTGGGTTGACTCTACAGTGGTAGCTCAGGTTAAGTACTTAATTGGTTCCAGAGGTCCGTTCTTAACCTGAAACTGTACTTAACCTGAAGCACCACTTTAGCTAATGGGGCCTCCTGCTGCCGCCGCGTGCTATTTCTGTTCTCATCCTAAAGCAAAGTTCTTAACCCAAGGTAATATTTCTGGGTTAGCGGAGTCTGTAACCTGAAGCGTATGTAACCCAAGGTACCACTGTAGTTGTCTGGTTGTTTGAATCTGAAGCTGGGATTTGAGGCATTTAGAGACTCAGTACTGTTCACTTATGTTGATGAATTTCATCATAATCCCCCACAGGTATGGAAGAAGGGTGGGCAAGAAGGATGCTAGACTGGATGAAGGGCTTATTTTTTCCTCTGAGAGAGCAAGCCCCCTTGAATGGAGTTGGGCTACTTCTGAATAAACATGAAAGGATTGCACTGTCAGCCTCTGCTAACAATAAAATAAAATCTGATTTTGTTGTTTACTACCAAAGTGTTAACATGCACAAATCCACAGGGATCTTGGATGTTCAATTTCTGTTTTGTATGGAGAAATAAATATAAATTACAGGCTATTACGTCCACTATGAAAATTAACTTGAAGCAAATCTACTAATCTCGGCGCAAAGGAGACTATGTGAGTTAAGAAAATAAATGACAGACAGCCAACCCATGAGCAGAGATAGGAATAAGGGCATAATCAGGAGCAGGGATTCAGAATTAATACTTTAGTGAGACAGTGGAACCCTTTGATACGACTTACTATTCACCTCTCACTTTTCCATAGACCAAAGTAAGTTTCCACAGGATTAAATTATCAGCTTTTAAACCATCCGTATTTTCACATATCGCTAAAGGAGGGGCAGAGCCTGGAAATCCTTAAAATTAACACTCAAAGTTGATGACATGTGGAGAAATTAACTCTGATTACAAATGTCACCGGCACCGTTTCTTTTGCAGTGATATTTTGAACCTCAGCTGTTCTAGGCTGAATTGTTGGAGGTATTTATTCTGAATCAGTCAAATCCAGGGCAACTAAAGGCCATACCCTTATTACATTCAAATTATGCCATGCCTCTTCAATTTATGGAAAAAACCTTTTGCTCCTGTTTAACCCTAAACCTGATGGCATCTGCACCAGGATAGTTAAGAAAAGCCTGTTCAAAGAACAACTCCTCCATGGAAATGGAATGTAAGTGCCCCTGCCAGACTGGTCGACGTTATTTTGAAGCCGAGGGGGTCATGCCAAAGAGTTGTTTGCTTAAAGGAGAGAGGGGGGAGGCTTGCCAGGAAGGGCAGATAAGAATTCTACACAGCACAATCGTCACCAAGGCAGCATTTACGCGTTGCTAAATGCATCACAATATCGGCGAACCAACCCCCTCCTCTTGCAGGTGATGGGAGCTGCAAGCAGCGTGGGCAACACCTGAAGGGTCCTATCACCAACGCAAATCTTTGCAGCCGTCTAAACGCAGCGGGCTTTTTTTTGGGGGGGGGAGAGGGAAAGACCCCCAAGCTATTTCCTAACGGGCTAGAACTGGAGAGGGCGCTGTCGTTTGCAGACCTGGCCGGGCGGTCCTGCGCCCCCTCGAGGCTGAAAGTGAAGGCGAGGCGTATTGGAAGGAACCGGTCGCCTGTCCACCGACGGGGAGATTTTCTCCCCCAGGTTAAACCACTTGTGTGCTCGTTCCTTCCGCGCGCCTCGCTTTATCCGGCTGGCTAGCCAAGCCGAGAGAAAGCCTTCGCCCCCAAGAAGACAAATGTTTGTTCATGGAGTCAAGGAGCCTTGTTTCCCCTGTGCACGGTCTGCAGCAGCTCCATAGCAACCCAGCTCGGCTGTGATAGCGCGCAATAACTAGGACAAGTTGTAAACGCCGAGCAATTCGTGCGTGCCCAGGCTTAGGCCCGCTGCAGTCTCTTTGCCCCGGGCCCGGCAGAAGTTATTTCCCCGGGCTCCCCTGAGGACCATGTGGCTTTAGCTTAGGCGGGATCACGAGCTATACAGAGGCAGTGCGCCCATCCTCACCATGCGGGAGAAGAAGCTCACCACGGGTATGTACTGCGGCCGGAGAGCATAGCAGACAATGAAGAGGATCGGATGTGCTCCGCTTTCATCCCGTCACAGTTCATGTTTCAGTGGGAGGGAGAGGGATGGTGAACGCTGAAAGGAAAATACATTGTCAGCCAGCCAAGCCCCACAACCCTAAAGGGCATGTTCACAAGTGATGCTCAGAAGCGCTTTTTAGATTGCAATGCGTCAGGTGTGAACATGCAGCCCAGGTGGAAAGAGCAATCTGCTCCCATGTTCCAAAAGCTCATACAAACGACAAATGACTTGGTTGTATGTATTGTCCAATTACTATTCCACATACTATTCCAATACAGTGGTACCTCAGGTTAAGTACTTAATTCGTTCCATAGGTCCGTTCTTAACCTGAAACTGTTCTTAACCTGAAGCACCACTTTAGCTAATGGGGCCTCCTGCTGCCGCCGCGTCGCCTGAGCACGATTTCTGTTCTCATGCTGAAGCAAAGTTCTTAACCTGAAGCACTATTTCTGGGTTAGCGGAGTCTGTAACCTGAAGCGTCTGTAACCTGAAGTGTATGTAACCCGAGGTACCACTGTACACTATTCCATAGGGGAAATCCCCTGTTCACTCTTTAACATAGAGCGGTGCGCTTAAGGTAACTGAAATCAGTAGATTTTATATGTCCCAAATTCTGGGATTGTTGTACACTAATTTGGTAACATAGGCCTACGGTATCTTTTTATAAAGCTGCACGGTCATATATTTATTTACAAGTGCTAGCATGTTCTCTCCTGACAAACTCCTAAATTATGTAGCCTTCATTTTCTAATCTACAGGGTAAACTGAGTTGTACAGATAGTGACTTATTGCACAGGGTCAGATACTGAGGCTGTGCAGGGAAAAGCCTAGTTAGCAGGGGTAACTAAGGCCCTGCAGGTGTTGTTGCACCCAGTCTCATCATCTCAGTCATCATGACCAATGCTCAGGGATGTTGGAAGTTGTGGCCCATAGGTTAGCTGCACCTGTGACAGGTATCTGTTTTAATAGTTCCTGGATTAGAGTCCAGTTCTGTATCCATTGTATCAGCCATTCAGGATTGCTTCTGTTAGCAGGATTCATCCAGGAGTTGAACCCATTAGATTTTGAATGCACTAAGTCCTAGACAAGGATTTAGTGAGTTCATAATCTATGGCGCTTGAAATGAGGATCATTCAACATGCATCGGGAAATGTTCTTAAAAGTCTTCTGCTTTTAATTTTGAAGCAACGACTCAAATTCTCAAGTGTCTGTGCATCTTATAGGTGGATACTGCAGACTCATAAATTGGCCGATTCAGTTGTCATTTCCCTAAAGTATATTTCAGGAAACTATTGTTTTTAAAACCCTGGGGGTTTTTTTATTGCTTAGGCCCACTACATGTTTTCACTCCTGTACATCAATTTTTAGAATAATTCGTTAAAATTGGCCACTGGCTAGAAAACAAACTCATTCCAAAACAGTTCCTTTGCTTTTAGCAGCAGCTTCATATGCAGGAATCAGCAGGTGAAACTTTTTTTTGTGGGTGGTATATAGAGCTAATAAGCAGATGATATGTAAATATTTGCAAAACAAGCTGCTCTTACAGATACAAGAAATGAGCTGATGATACTTACACACCCAAACATCCTGAAAAGGGCCCAGTGAGGTCCCCAATATGGGATAAGCCCCCCCCCCCAATGATCTATATCTCCATCTCCTCCTTACTGTCCTTTACAAAAAGGAATATCAGTCTATCTTGCAAACAATGTTATCTGGAATATATTTATTTTATTGTGAAATAGCTGCTTTTTTTGGATATGCAAATGGGTTTGGTTCTAAAATGTACATTGTTCTCAATATTTACAACTACATTTGCATAGTTAGTGATCACTGATCTCTGGTAAGATTAAAAACAAATGAAAAATGCTTTGGCTTAATAACTTTTATTTCCTTTCTCTTTTTGTGTTGTGTTTCAGTGCCCCCCAGCATAAGGGATGATGAGTTTGTAAGTAAACTTTTTTCCTCTCCTGCCCTCAATTTATAGATGAATTGGGTAGTTATTATAAATATAAATATGATATAAATATAATTGCTATATGTCATGCAATTTCTTAAGTGAAACAATAATGAAACAGAGGAGCAACAATGCCTCACACTTCACTCCCTATTAGTTAATCAAGAAAATTAACTTTTTATATCACAAGATAGAGGTGGAAATTGGAAAATATTTTTTTAAACATATTATTTCAAAATTATTATTATTTTCTTTATAATGGTGCACCTTTTCCTATGCATATTTTCCTGGAAGTAAGTCACATTGTGTCCAATAGAACTTACTCCTTAGTAAATTTGTATAGGATTAGACCCCAGCCGTAGGAAAATTCAAATTACAAAGCAGAGGGGATATTAATTTAAAAATTAGGACAAATTTCAAAACTAGGACAATAGGATAAATTGCATTATGGACTAATTAAACTAACAAAAGCATACTAATTTTCATTAATTAAAGGTTTGCCAGATATGCATTTAATTACTATACCCATAAATGCAGTGCATTCCTATGCTTGTCTATTCAGAATTTCAGTGGGACTTACTTCCAGTAAACATGTATAGGATTGCAACCTTAGGCACACATTTTTTTTTTAATTTTTAATTTTACCTGCCCTTCACCAGCAGGTCCCAGTTTACAGCAGTTTAAAGTTCAAAATTAAAAACAGTTGAAACAGATTACAATCAGATTACTATCACAGGAATAGGGGGGGCCCTGAAATAAGATAAGATAACAAAGGTTTAGGTTGTAACTGCCGCTGGAATGCTGCATGTTAACATCATCCATCATTTCCCTGAAACATGTAGCTCTCATACTGTTATTACACTGTGGCTTTAAGAGCTTGGCCAAGTCAACACTATCCAATTTTTCTTTTACCCACCCACTTTTTGTACAGGCTTAAATATAGTAAGGTTTTTCTTGCCCCTTTATCTTTGCAAGGCATAGATGTCATCACAAGGCGAGCAAGGCCCCATGAAAATTGACTTCCCTGTTCTTTGAGCCCTTTCCCCAGTTAGCTAGGGATGTCGGAGAATTCCAATGAAACTAGAAAAGGACATGGAAATATCTACAGTTAAGAAGTGTCTATGGTAAGGAGTGGAAATCAGTCAAGTGAATACGATCAGTATTCACTCACATGGTTGTTGTGGTTTTTCCTGAAGTCTGCAAATGATGAATAATTAACAATTAAGTCATTTTGATGTTGTTTTGATGTTTCCTTTACATGGAAATGAATATGTTACATGAATAGTTATGTAACACATATAATTTATGTTAAATAGCAGACAGTGAGATGAGTATGATAGCGTTTGGCACAAACCCAACTGCAGCGGAGAGGAAACAGTAGATTAAGATGAATACAGGTCAGAATGGAAGTCTCAGCTGTCTTACATCCCTGAAACTAGGAGAAGACATAGTCCATTTCTAGTGTTTTTATTTGTCTTGACTGCTAGCTCAAACTCAGGGCTCAGGCAAAAAATAGCATATTTATTTGGGAACAAGTGGTTGGTTCACCTCCAATGTTGATAAAATACTTGGTACATTTTGCCTCAGTTCTAGAAAGTTGGGATGGTTCCCTGTAGGCACAGCAAGGACTCATCCAGAATGTACTAAGTGCTGTATTATCAAAGGGCTCAAAGCACTCTGTTATTAAATTTGCCTGAGATGAGGACACAAAGACCCTTGGATGGGTTTTTAGGCAATAGGGAAGAGAAGGGAGGTAACAGTATCCCAAAATGCAGTCACTTCCAAATGACCTGTTTATTAAGCATTCATTCTGATTTGCAGAAAGATTAGATGACCTTGTGTCAAAGCAAGTGCTACTCACAATTCCAAGTGTATTTCCTCATCACTTATTGTAAGACTCCAGTCTTTTAGGGAAAGGGATTTGTTGCACAAGACTTCCCAGGGATGTTTCCCATCAGTGTAACATAAAGTGTTAGCAATAACGTCCTCCTGTTGAATTTCTGTCATACAATTGTTAAAAGCAAACGTACTCCTACAAGATGGATCAAGGTTTCCCAGGATTGTTCTTTAGTCAGAAAAAAAGATTTGTGTTTCTACCAGCACCAAGGGACAACAACTAAATCCAAAGATAAACAGAACCTTAAATTAGAAGTTTCAAGGCTTCAATTCAAAACATAATTGCTCCAATATAATTCTTATGGAATTCAGAGTAACTTGTGAAACACATTAACATGATATCTACAGCTGTTTTCATCTGAGAAGATTAAGCCTTAAACTGTAAGATGTGAATTGGGACTGGCTCCCTCCAAAATCTACTTTATTCCTTCTCTCCCCTTCTCTCTATTTCCCCCCTCTGATGCTGCCATTGCTGCAAGGGGAATAAAGGTGGATTTTTAAAAGGGGAATAACAATTAACAATCTACGGGGAAGTTTTGTTTATATTAAAAAAAAAAAGATAATTCCATTAATATGCTAAGTGTGTAAATAATGTAGTAAAACATCTTAATTGATACAATTTGTATATATTTCTTACCCCTATTTTAGTCCCCCAAATAACATGGTTATGGTCAAATAAAAGCACATGTCTGCATATTTCTAAAGGGTTTCAGATTCCTGTATTAAGAAGTGATTTGTTTTATACAGTTCTCTGGGGACAGAAAAATCTGCAATTCTTGTTAATTTTTCAAATCCAGTCATCTGCAATGGGGTGATTGGAAAACTATCTGCATATGATGACTGAATAAACGTGAACTATGTCAGTTTATTGACCGTGGCCTGTTTCTAATAATTTTTCATGCAAAACACAACTAAACATTTAAGACTCAGATCATTGCCTGTGTCAGTGTGCTGCTGTGTGAACCCCATTAATCTCAGAGGTTTACACAAAGATTGTTATGCTTTGAGATCATCATTATCTAATCACGTGAGAAACTGTGTTTGCAATGGGGATGTCAAGGCCAGGATGGGGCTGTGGCAATTGTACCTAAATCCCGTTCTTGACATTCTGAAGTCAGTGGCCTGAGCGGGAAACTGCATGCTGAAAAGCATCAAACATAATGTTCTGCTGTCTTCTACCAGGCTTGATCTCAAGACAAGACCTGGCTGAGCCTGGCTTTTTACTTCCTGCCAATCACAGGCTTATGCTTCACAGAGGCTCCTGTTCCCTTCTGAAATTGAAAGAGAGTGTTGAGAGCTACACATATGCAGCTCACAGTAGCTCACCAGGGCAGTGGCAGACTTTGGGCACTCAAATTTCAGCAGTGCCTGTGTGATGCCAAAATTTGGTTCTATATACTACATGCTCTACATACTAAATTATAGTTGCAGTACCCCCAAGGCTTGACACCCAGTGTGACCGAACCAGTGGCACTCCCCTAAATCTGCCTCTGACCAGGGTAGGCCCTATCCTCAATCTTAAGATTTCTAGTTTGGGAACACCCTGTGCAAACCTCTAAATCCCAGCATCTGGCACCATTGTGGTCCAGATGTTTTTAGATAGGTATGAGAAATTGAAATAGGAAGATGAATATGGTTGCCTTCTGATAAGATTTCCAATGTCCTTTATTTTAAAGGTAGTTATTTTCAGGCGGAAGTGCGTCATTTCTCTGAACGGATTGTCTGGAGAAACATGCCTTAATTCTAGTCATTGGGAGAAAGACTGTTGGTTGGGTGGTAGAACACATGCTTTGAATGTAGAAGGCCCCTGGAAAGCCCTGATTCCTTTTGTTATAAGGATCAGGTAGCAAGGACAGACCTGTTCTAGAGACCCCGAGTACTTCCAGATGTGGACAGTTTAGGAGCACTCAATCATATAACACCGGTCCTGAAAGACCTACACTGGCTCCCAGTACGTTTCCCAGCACAATTGAAAGTGTTGACATTTTAACAATTAAAAAATTAAATATAGAGGGGGAAAGATGGACATATGAAGATTTACTAACCAAAACAGAATCCAGGTGGAGGATTAGACCTTATGAAGAAATAAAAAGCAAGCTGACTGGCTGGATTCAATACCATCAAATTAATTCAATGTGGAGGGAAGATAACAAGATCGGAATAAATGACAAGAAATCTAGATTTCAGATTGAAATAATAGAAAGTAAAACAAAATTATTATCAAAAATGTACAACCAGTTGCTTGAGTGGGACACCAAGGACGAGGAAGTAAAGGATGTGATGGTGAAGTGGGCGGTAGACCTAGGGTACAACATAGAGTTTGACAAATGGAAGGCATTGTGGTGTAAAGATATGAATTTCTCAGCATGCACGACACTAAAGGAAAACATGTATAAGATGATGTACAGATGGTACATAACGCCGGTAAAACTACATAAAATGTATAGAACGGGCGATAAACTGTGTTGGAAATGTAAGAGCAAGGAGGGCGAATTCATTCATATGTGGTGGACGTGCGAGATTCTCAAAAAAATTTGGGAATCCATCTATAATGAATTAAAAAAAATTCATAAATATACGTTTGTTAAAAAACCCGAAGCCTTCCTGCTGGGGATAATTGGAAGGATATCAAAGAAGAAGATAGAACCTTTTTTCAATATGCAACGGTGGCCGCCAGAACCCTCATAGCACAGTACTGGAAAACACCAAAAATCCCAACACTAAAGGAGTGGCAACTTAAATTATCCGATTATTTGGAGCTGGCTAAATTGACACAGAAAATAAGAAATCAAAGAAGTGCAAAATTTAACAATGAATGGGATAAATTTAGGCTATATATGGAAATAGAGACAAGGGGAAAATCAAAATGTTGATCAGAAACACATATGTACTTACAGAAATCACAGTAAGCATGAGATAACGCTTACTACGTAAAAAGTTTTATTAAGGAATAGACACAGCAGATAGATAAACAAGATAATAATTTCCGAAATCGAGATAAAGGGAAGTCGATCAATGTCATTAAAGTTGTATTTCATGTTTTTTGTTTTTTGTTTTTTGTTCTTTTTCTCTTTTTCTGTTTTTTCTTTTTCATTTTGTCTTTTGTATGTTTGTGAAATATATTTATGTCAAAACTTAATAAAAAAATTTTTTAAAAAATGAAAGTGTTGGTGCTGACCTTTAAAGCCCTAAACGGCCTCGGCCCAGTATACCTGAAGGAGCGTCTCCACCCCCATCGTTCAGCCCGGACACTGAGGTCCAGCTCCGAGGGCCTTCTGGCTGTTCCCTCGCTGCGAGAAGCCAAGTTACAGGGAACCAGGCAGAGGGCCTTCTCGGTAGTGGCACCCGCCCTGTGAATGCCTTCCCATCAGATGTCAAAGATATAAACAACTACCTGACATTTAGAAGACATTTGAAGGCAGTCCTGTTTAGGGAAGTTTTTAATGTGTGACATTTTAATGTATTTTTAATCTTTGTTTTAAGCCGCCCAGAGTGGCTGGGGAAACCCAGCCAGATTGGCGGGGTATAAATAAATAATAGTAATCATCATCATCATCATTAGGGCTAGCCAGTCCAAGGCATTTTGCTGCCTGAGGCAGAGGACAAGATGGTGCTAAGAGAGAGGAACAGCTGAGGGGCTCAAAAGGGATAGGGGCTGCTGCTGCACCCCCCAAACAACCATAACCTAAGGATCAAGCCATTTCTGTCTTTTCTTCTTTTAGCTGGAATAGGAACTGTTCTGTCACACTTCTGATAGTCACTAAGTGGGTAGTCCCCCCACCTTTTCCTCAACCCCAAATGATTGAGGGAGGCATGATTTTCATTGAGACCATTGTGTGTGGGGAAAGGGTATTTAAATACACCTGTCTCCCTCACTGCATTCCCCTTCACAATTGCCCCCTACTTCAGAGGGGCAGAGGAGGAAGGTATTCTATTTGAAGAGTGAAGAGCTAAAGTGATGAAGGTGATTCCTAGAGAGGAGAGGCAGACCACAGAGAATGAAAATGGCTAGAGCAATCTATGCAACAGCTGTGTGAGGGAATTGCACAGCTACCGCATTGAGTTAAAAATGGAAACAGAAGATGGAAACCATGAGAGGAGAGGCCACAAATGGAAAGGAGAAGTCACAGCAAAAGAAGAATGGATGCAAAAGCTTATGGAATATGCAGAAATGGCAAAACTTACCGGGAAAATAAGAACTCAAGATAACAAACTTTTTATAAAGGAATGGAAATGGTTTATTGAATATTTACAAAAAGATCTGTAAACAGTTAAGAACATTGACAGGAATATTGTAATAACCTGCAGTTTCATGAATATATATTTAAAGTAGATGAATAAATGAGCAAATTAAGCTAATTTGAATATGCAGTAAATATTAAAAATCAATTTAAGGAACCACAGAAAGAGGGGGAAGGAAGTCAAGTTTTGAAATGTTAAAATGACTATAAAATTATTGAAATGTATAGAATTGAAAATCATAAAACAATTAAATAATAAAAAAGAAACCATGAGAGGAGAATCTTTCATAAAATGTGAGCGAACAAGGTAGTAGTAAATGTTCCGTAGTAAATGTCCAGTAAGCAGCTGCTGGCCTTATATTAGGCCAGATAATTTATCCTTCTAATCTAGTATGGTTTAGTCTAACAATACTGAATGGACAAACAGTCTCACCTGGTGTGGCAGCTTCCTATGTACCTGTAAAGAGAGTTGAAAACAATTCACAAACAGCAAACTGACAGTATGGAAATTGCCAACCCCTCTAAGAAGGCAGTAATTTCCACTCCAACCTACATTCATCACAATCGGCACTCTTTCTGTTGAACCAAATTTCATGTTATTAGTTTTGCTGCCAACTGTTGAATGTAAATTATATAACTTACATTTGTTTCATAGACATCTGAAACCAGCCCTGTTTCCGGAAGCTTTTAATATTTGATGTTTCGTTGTGCTCTTTTATATTTTGTTGGAAGATGCCGAGTGGGACTGGGGCAACCCAGTGAGATGGACAGGGTACAAAAATAAATTATTGTTATTGTTATTATTCAGTGTAAAGGAAATGTAAAAGCAGTTTTATAAAAATAATTAACCGCATCTAGTTTGCAGACTTGAAACAACAATGTGAACAAATCCAAATCATATTTAACTGATTTCCATTCCTGACCACAGAAGAACATGCACACTGCAGCAATTTCTGCTACCTTTTAATTCTCCAACATCCCTACTCCTGTTAGATGTAAACTGTTCTTTCTTCATCACATCACATAGTTTTGTTCTTTTTGGCTCTTGCAGGAGGATTATTTAGCAACTGATGATATGCTTGTAGACTTCTTTAATGAATTCTTGAATCTCCCTGTAAGTATGTTGATATAAACTTTTCCTTAAACACTTACTGTGAATATTAAGTGGTTTATGAGATAATATAGGGTAATAGGGTGACGTCTGTATTCTTGAAGTGGAATAGGTGAAGTGGAATAGCCCCTCCCGCTTGCCTCCAGGTCACAGCAGATTCTAAACTGCATTTCCGAAGTGTGAGCACACATAGTTGGTTGCCCATGAAAATATCACAGAGAGAATGTTGACTTTGTAAGAATTATCTCATGCGGGAAACCCCAGTGGGTTTCGAGGTTGAGAGAACAATGCTACAATGCATGTCAAAGCAACAAAATGGAAAGTGGCTGTTGAGAAACCCTGACCTCATCATAATTTGATTTTCTCAGGAGACTTTTCTCTTGTCAACATTAATGTGGTTAATGTGAACACTTTTATATTTCCAGTTTGACTCTCCTGCAGCTCATCACACGAGTTACTCGGGAAGAATGTGACGCCCCTGTTAAAACACCATTACAATTTGGCCTTTTATCTTTGTTGTGCTTATGCAGCCGTTGCCTAGAAACAGGGTCCAGGTGTAAGCATTACTATGTAGGCAAGAGGTTAAATTAAAGAATAGCATTGGGCTGAATGTCATCTACCCCAGGAAGCATGTGCTTAAGGAGAAAGAATTGTTGCTAGCCTACATAGATGCTAGAAGTGTTCATCTGACAAAACTAACCATTACATTGTGGTTTTTGTATAATGGGGGATTTCAGTGGTATGGTGGTTGTTGGATGGTCAACTTCTAAGGGGCAGAAGAATGGCACTTCTTGCATAGAAATTACATCAGAATGTAAATAATAATTAATAATAATAATAATAATTTATTTATATCCCGCCCATGTGGCTGAGTTTCCCCAGCCACTCTGGGCGGCTTCTAATCAAGTGTTAAAAACAATACAGCATTAAATATTAAAAGCTCCCCTAAACAGGGCTGCCTTCAGATGTCTTTTAAAGATAAGATAGCTGCTTATTTCCTTCACATCTGAAGGGAGGGCGTTCCACAGGGTGGGCGCCACTACCGAAAAGGCCCTCTGTCTGGTTCCCTGTAACCTCACTTCTCGCAATGAGGGAACTGCCAGAAGGCCCTCGGCTCTGGATCTCAGTGTCCGGGCCGAACAATGGGGGTGGAGACGCTCCTTCAGGTATACATATAGATCTTTTTAGTAAGTTTATTCATAAGCGTGGCTTGTGCATAATGCTAAGACAGGGTTTGTTTAGCCAGGTGGCTTAACTGGGGAGGAGATCAAAGCCCTTTTGCTCCTCCCTTGGTTTTTGATTCATTGGGGCATGTCAACTAAGCCAAGGTTTGTCTTAGTGTGTTGTCTAAACCTGGGATTATGGTTGAGGTCTCTCTTCCTTAACCACAGTCTGTACCCAAGGTTCCTCATATGTTTACTGGTCATGATTAAGAAAGGGAGACCTTAACCACAATCCCATGTGTAGATGATACAGTGAGCCAAACCTTGGCATCCCACACTGACCTAAAAAGCCCGGGCAAGAGGAAAGTGAAGGTAAGCTCCTCTTTGGGAGCCAGCATATTCATGTAGTCACGGTAAGCCATACACCAGGGGGCAGAGATGGATTAATTCCCCCAACCATCAACCAAGTGATTCGTACTGTTCTACTCATATGTTCAGCCGTGCTTGTGCAATGCTTTGGGATGCAAAATGTGAGTCGTCTTCTCCAATACCACTGAACCCTTTTGCATGTGTGAGGCCCAGTTCAGAAGAGTGAAGTCAGTTGTTGAATTCGAGAATGTGACTTTGATTAACTTAGTAGTTTGGTGCTAATCATACTGGCGAAGGCAATTGGTTGTTTCATTCCATTCCTGTATATATCGTGTAAATGATTGGTGGTGAAGCATCCAAAATGACAATACGATTTATATTTAAAACATTGTTATTGGCATCTTTTTTACTACATTAAAGGAACCAGATGTTTTCAATTTAGCTAATTGGAATGCATGTTGGAAAATGGGCCCTTGGGCTCTACAGCTAGGGACTGAATTAAAAATAGATACAAGTGATTAATTAATGTTATCCTTGGTTAGTTTTCTATGTAAATATTGTACAACTAAAATTATCTAGTGTCTATTCAAATAGCTCCAGATTATAGAATTTACGTGCTTCATTTGCATGCTCATATAAACTAGCAAGGGTTCAACCATTTGGAATTAGAAGTTAATCCCTTATTGTTATTATTTGTGTTTCCCTCCTCTTTAAATAACTGCAGGAAACTTTAAATTCTTATGTTGCAAAGACTGTATAATTAGGTTCTTGCCGACCCAAAGTTAAGAAATGTCAAAATAACATAAACAAGAAGGGAGGGGAAGGAGGCTTGAAGCAGCCTCCTACTGGTGGCAGAACCAGGAGGTAGAAGAGGCAGAGCCACCAGCTACCAGATGCCTATAACCAGTAAGGTTTCTATGTTGACAGTGCATGGAAGATCTTCCTAGTAAGTTTAGAAGGTGAAAGGCTGTGGGATCTGTGGGTCTCCAGGTGTAGCTAGGCTCCAGCTCCCCTCAGCCCCAGCCATCATGGTGAAGGGTCAGGGATTATGGGAACTGGGGGTGTCCAGCAACATCTGGAGGCCCACAGATTCCATATCCCTGGTGAAGGGTCACAATCTCAGAATGTTCTAAAGCAAAACCTAATGCCATCAACCAAAATTCAGCGAGAAACCCATCCAGAATGCAAATTATTACATCACATGGGTTGAAAGGAATAGAAAGAAAGTCCGATCCTATACAAGCCTACTCAAATGTAAGTCCCACTGAACTCCAGAGAACTTGCAACCAGCTGAGTAAGCAGCTGGACTTCCAGCTTCAGGAACATCCACCAATACACAGCTATACTGCAACCTATGATAATTATTCTATTTTAATCTTTACGTTTTGTTGTTGTAGACCTTTGCAGAGCCAATTAAGTTTAATCCTGACTTTGGCGTTTTTGAAGTTGCTACCGATGCCCCCCAGCATCTGGAAAACCAGCTGAAAAAGATGTTGCGTGAAAAGAAACCCCGGAATCCCATTTACGATGTCATAAGGCCAGCAAAGCAAGAAATTCCAGACCTCAGACCTGTTCCCCCTCCCCCACCAGTGTTAAATTTTGACCCAACTTATTCAACAATGGTAAGTTGATGATTGGTGCTGTTATTTTTATTATTGTTCTTATGCATTTAAGAGGTATTAACCCAATATGATGTGCTATATATTAGCAATTCCAAAATCTTTATCCAGTTGGTGGGGTCCCGTGTTTAGCCAATTGGTGGCTTTAGGAAGGCAGGGCTGGGGCATCAAATTTTGGCTTTCCACAGGGTGCCATATTACCAAGGGCTGCCCCTGGCATGATCATAGAGCCTGCCTTTTCCTGACCTATTATGTTTACAGTTTTATGTATTAAGCTTTGCACACACCACTGGAGGAATGCATGGAAATGAAAATTGGCACTGGTGGACACGATCTCACCCCCTCCTTTCAAGCTTTCATATACATTTGCTGCATGATAAGGGCTTTTTCTTCAATAGGATGGCTGCCCTTATAATTTGCTTAACAACAACAACAGCAAAATACTTTCAGTGCAATGCCAAATACGCTTACAAAGGAATAGACCCCAGTGAACACATAAACATGCATAGTATTGCTGTATTATTAAATTTAGAACATAACTTTGGATGTTTGTTTTCCCTTAGCATGATAAATCTGACTTTGGCATATCATCTTTTCTCAGGAACACTGCAGACAAAAGGCTGGAATTTGTTTCAGCTGAACATAAATAATTACAAATTTATTTTCTTACATCCAGAAAAATTGGCCAAAATAAAGAAGCGGTCTTCAGTCTTTCCAGAAACCATTATCAGTAAACCATAGGAGGCATATTCTAACAGGAGAAGAACGGCCATCCTTTGCCTCTGCAAAAAGTATTATGTGATCCATGGCCAACATCAGCATTCATTATTCTGGGACGTTGTTTAGAGTGAGGCTTCCCTGTCTTCTCTGCAGATGTTCAGGGGCACCAGGGAGCATGCTTCCCACACAACCCTATAGAACCAAATGAAGGTTGCCAAGTAGCAGGGCTTCTTGGATTTCACTATTTCCTTTGGGAACAATTCCTTGCCACTTAGAATAGACCCAAAGAAGCAATTTCAGGCCGATGCGGCGACTATTAATGAAAATGTAAAAGTGCTTGTGGTGTTTGTGTTTACTTACAAAGTCCTAGACAACCTACCAAAGTACCTTAAACACTGTCTGATTCCTTATGCTCTACCTTGATCACTGCAATGCTCTGATGGGGCACGTCTGGTGGTCCCCCCCCCCCGAGGTTTTGTTGGCCTTTACTATGGATGGAGCCTTTAATGTGACAGATCCTGCTGCCCTGTGGCTCTCCCTGTCAGTAGAGGTTCAGGAATCAGCCCTGCTTTATTTTAGATATCTTCTGAAAACTGTATTGTTTAGACAGGCCTTTTTTTGTTTTTAACTAACCCATATTCACTGATGTTTTATTGATATTTTTAGTTAAGCTTTTACTGGTTTCATTATATATATTGTAAGCTATATGCCGTATTGGTATACTTTTATGAAAGTGCAAATTAGAAATACTTCATTAAATAAACATAAATAAATATATGCTCACCTGAAGAGTGGGAATGAAATCCTGCTCAAACCCTTGCAGAGAGCAGATTTGAAGTCTTCATTCATCAGCTGATGAATTGAGACTTCAGTCCTGCTGGGTACTGTTTCGGAATCAGTGTGGGGCTGTTTGAAAGCCCTTTTGCAAATATCCCTTCATTGCTATTTAAAAGTCTGGCTTTCAGAGATTCAAAAAGCAGCATGGAGCTGTTTCCAAAAGGGCTTTCAAACAGCCCTGTGCTGCGCTTTGAAGTCTTGACAACCATCATCTGGTATCATGGTGACATTAGATCAGCCATAGGCAAACTCGGCCCTCCAGATATTTTGGGACTACAGCTCCCATCATCCCTGACCACTGGTCCTGTTAGCTAGGGATGATGGGAGTTGTAGTCCCAAAACATCTGGAGAGCCAAGTTTGCCTATGCCTGCATTAGATGACTGACAGGTAGGTGGGCCCAATCACCTGTCATATTTGGCCTGCCAGAGTTGGGAAGATAAGGATCTGGTCCACCAGCCAGAAGATGTCCCTGCTCTAACATGTTTGCAGCTCACCCTGCATTTCAAATAAGGCATGCATGATTAACTGCAACATCACAAAAAAGAGGACAAAACACTCCACCAATTTGAATGTGGTGATTTATATATAGGGATGCAAATTTAGAAATGATTACTGTAATTCAAATAGGAATGTGCTCTATCTCACTCTGATGGGGGAGACTTGTGACTCGTGTTGCTGCTCAGTCTGCTGTCCTGGTGTTGCTAACTGTCAATGGGCACCTTTAAAGCTCCTGCTCTCCTTTTTAAATTTTTCTTTATTCTTAAATCAGTCTTGGACTGGACAGCTGTCAAACAGAAGATGCATTCAGTTAGACTGCTGTTTCAGAGCTTTTGGCAGGTGAAAGAGAGGGAGCTTTGTGCCAGTGGGGGGGGGGGGCAGGTGTGGCTAGCAGGGTGGAGCAGAGGTCCACTTCTCCCCATTCTAATCTCCTCCCCAGACCATCACAATGTGAGGTATGGATTCCTCTGAAGTCCAGTGATTTTCAAATTATATCTTTGGATCACAAGCTGTCTCCACTGCTGCCAAATTATGACTTGCCCCCTCTTCCACCATGGCCTCACCATTTCATAAAGTCCTGCTAGACTGCTGGAGTTAGTCTGTTAAGCAAATCTGTTTATTGACTACATGGCATATAATACCTGAAGTGAAAGATAATTTACAAAGGTTTTTATATGTGTGTGTGTGTGTGTGTTAGTGTCTGGACCGAGAGCAGGCTATTGCGTGGATTAAGAAGGAAAGATTCCCATCGTTTTTAGAGAGCGACTGTTACTTTGAATACAGGTACTGCAACTTCTAATTGGAACGCAGGTTTTTAAAGCTGTACATTTCTCTTGAACAAATATGATAATAATTCTCAGATACTTTTGGCCTAGCTTATATAAGTTTAATGATTTATGTGAATAATGAAACTGATGCTATTTTTATGGCCTCTCATTCTGTAATTTTTACAGGCAGTCCTAATTTATCGCCTGTACATGATGTTCCACATTTAATCATTACCGAACTTTACTGGTATGCATGTGTTTAATCAATAGATCTCTCCCATAGCATTCCCATTGTGGCTCATTTTGCCTGATCTGCTCCGTATATCTCTGTGCCTTTCTTTAAAACACAAATTGCAACTGCATCTGAGTCAGAGATGGGGAACCTGTGGTCCTCCAGATGTTGTTTGATGGCAGCTTCCATCTTCACTGAAGTTGTCTGGGGCTGATGAATGTTAAGAACGTGAGAAGATGCTGCTGGATCAAGGCAAAGGGCCATCTAGTCCAGCATCCTGTTCTCACAGTAGACACCCAGATGCCTATTCAAGAAGGATATGAACACAGTAGCATCTTTCCCCTCCTGTGCTTTCCAGCAACGGGCATTTAGAGGCATACTCTGGAATCCAGCAATTTATGGCAGGCCACAGGTTTCCCTGTCCCTGATCTAAGAGGAGGTATAGACATAATCCGGGAACGGAGGGTGCTGTAGCTCAGCAGTAGAGCATGTGTTCTATCATGCAGAAGGTCCCAGCTTCAGACTCTGGCATCTCCAAGTAAGACTGGAGAAGACTCCTGTCTGAAACCCTGCAGAGCTGCTATCAGTCAATGTTGGTAGGACTGAGCTAGGTGGACCAGTAGTCTGACTTACTATAAGGCAGCTTCCTTAACCACGGTTAAGAGAAGCAGGAGTGTACCATTGGGTCATGGGGTTCCTCCCTCAGCCTCCCTCATTTTGTGGCAGATCCTCTTTGCATGGTTTACTGATGCTTAATTGTTACGTCTGCACCAAAGTTAACCATTGTGGGCAGAGGTTGCTCTTAATTTGAAACCAAATTCAAACCCAGGTTTCAAAGCTTACCGTAATTACCGTATTTTTCGCTCTATAAGACACATCAGACCACAAGACGCACCTCGTTTTTGGAGGAGGAAAACAAGGAAAAAAATATTCTGAATCTCAGAAGCCAGAACAGCAAGAGGGATCGCTGCGCAGTGAAAGTAGCGATCCCTCTTGCTGTTCTGGCTTCTGGGATAGCTGCGCAGCCTGCATTTGCTCCATAAGATGCACACACATTTCCCCTTACTTTTTAGGAGGGAAAAAGTGAGTCTTATAGAGCAAAAAATACGGTAAGTGCTAATCCTGTTTAGCCTTAATCCTGGGGTGATTCAAGGTTTGGACGGTTTAGCAGCACCCGATCACTGACATTCTGCTTTAAGCTGTAAGAGGAATAGCAACTCTGATCCCAGACTTTAGAAATCCAAAACAAAATAAAAAAATTCCTTCCAGTAGCACCTTAAAGACCAACTAAGTTAGTTCTTGGTTTGAGCTTTCGTGTGGTTGGTCTTTAAGGTGCTACTGGAAGGAATTTTTTTATTTTGTTTTGACTATGGCAGACCAACACGGCTACCTATCTGTTTAGAAATCCAGATAACATTCTGCAGCCAGGTGGGCACTCCTCCTTTCTTCACCTCTAAAAGTGTGTGGGGTGGTATTTGTACCATCATGGGGAGACATTAAATACTCTCACCCATTATCATGATTTCCCCAGTTGCATTGTGGTGGTGGTCGGTGGAGGGAGAAGAAGAAATGGATATAAAGGAAAGGGTCAGATTAAAGTGATAAGAGACTGATTCCAAGTTATTTTGCAGGTGGTTTTCAATTGCATACCTGCAAATTCAGATTGCACAATTAAAGTTGATTTGTCACTCTTGTGCAGCAAACCCATTCCCCACCAACACCGTTTGTGGTCAGGAAAATAGCAGGAAAATGTACTGCAAATTTGGAATATCAGTTGCTTGATGAGATGTCATATACCTCCCCACAAACAAAAGAAATGAATGCTCAATAAACACTGGATGTAATATAACTTCCTTTCAAACACTCTGCAAACAAATCCGTCTGAATGCTGAATGAACAGGTCTTCTGGAAGCAACCCAAGTTGTTTCCTAGGGAAGAGTGATGGGCTATAGGGAAGGAAATGGGTAGAGCAATATCTATACAGGCCGAAATCAGCCCCAGTACCTACTCAATAGTTGTGTTGAGGAAGTTGCAGAACTGCTCCACTGTATTAAAAAGTTGGATTTTCTGAGCTGTTGTGGGGCGGGAGGGAAAATATGGAAGTAGAGGGGTGTTTTGTTCATGACATGCAGATGCTCTTTTGAAAAGAGAAAAGAGCAAACAAAATGTAGCTTTGCTATGGGAAATGCCCAGTGTGGAAGGAGCCCTGATTAACTCTGGTAGGGAGATGGCAAGGACATTTGTCCAAGAGACAGAAAGCACTGGTGAAGGAGCCCCACCACCAACTCCTCCTTCTCCAGACCTCCTTCTCCGTTAAGGTATTGGGAGCGACACATCTATATGAACTCAGAGTGTTTTCATATACAAAGCTTAAATTGGCTTTGGCTTTGATTTAATACAGGCAGTAATATGAATATAGAACCTACAAGGCAGATGATCAGCAATTGTGTGCACGTACCAGGGGCAGCAATGCCTCTAACCTACTATTTTCTCGGCGGGGGGGGGGGGGGAATCTAGCCACTGTTTGTTTAGTTGTTTAAAAATATTTCTATACTGCCCTTCAGCAGAGCTTCCAGGGTAGTTTACAAAAACACAGAATGTAGCCCAGGGCGTCAAGAAAACTATAGAGGAAATGGAAGTGATTGATGGCAGAAAATACATATATTTGTTTTACAATAAGTACAAGGAGATCAAGGCAAACGGAACAGCTGCTTCCATGTGGTTTGGCGTTGGTTCTGCCCGCCTTGATTTCTAAAGCTGTTTTTAGTGTGGAGGAGCTGTTATTTTTAATGTTTTAACTTGTTTTAATTTATTGGATTTGTTTTATTTTGCTTTGAACATCTCCATTGAAGGGGGAGAGTGGGTTGTCCAATTTTATTGTAAATAAGATAAAAAATAATTAATTGCGGCAGTTTAGTGCTCCAAAGGTTTCTAAATGGAGACTCTGGCAGGCAGGGTCCGAGTGCCTGAGTCAGTGCATCAGCAGGGCAGCTGACAAGCAGAGGGAAGCATAGGCCTATACTCTGGCACTACAGCTCCAGCAGAGGACTGGAGGATGTACTGCAGGTGACATGAGCCAATGGGGTTCCAGCTGGCCATACATACTGACTGACTGATCCTGGTTTGACTCCTTAGTCTGTGCTACCTGTAATTTTGTTTTTAAGCCAGTTAGAGCCCAGATGGAATCTGCCAACTTGCAATCTGTCTATCTCCAGAATGACCTGAGGCTAAGGTCATGCTGTATTTACAGGGTATCCTTCTGTCACTTTTAACAACTTCCCAAAGATGCAAATTAATGTGCATCTGCTGCTTTTCCAGCCCAGCAATCCTCCATGTCCTTGCACCTAACACCTCTTCTTCTCAGTCTGCTATAGTGAAAAACAATATCCCCTGCTTCCCCTAGCAGGTAGGAGGAATGAGCGACCGGTCAGTAGACTGAAATGAGCATTGGGGGAGGAGTTCTCTGGGTTGCATCCTGACAAGGCCATTTGCTAAAGTACCCTTTGAATAGGATTAAAGGATAAGAGTAGTAGATTCATAAAGTGTCTCCCAACATTTTGGTTTCTTTAAGAGAACAGTAATGCTGCTGCAAAAACCAGTTAGATAATCTAAGTGACCGTATGATATTTGTCACCTCACTGTAGGTTAGCTAAGCTGATATCGCAGGTGGAGTGGAGCAGAACTGGCGTCAACGTTGTTATAGATAAAACGTATTATCCTTGGTTCACCAAAAGCCTACCACCCTCAGAAACCTCTGAAGAGAATGAAAATGATTTAATTATGAGAAAGTTCTACGTCTCTCTTGGCCAGGTAAAATAGATGCCGCGTGACCTAAACAGATCCAGGATAGCCTTTTTTTTCTGTGTACAGCTGTATCTCTCCTTGCAACCTGCATGAAATTTGGCTAAGACTTTGAACCAAATTTGATCTGTGTCTTACCATGTTGATCTGTGTCTTACTATGTTGCATTTATTATTTTTAGAATTGTGTAATCTATTTGATTCCCCCCCTTTAAAAATAGTTTTATTTGCTGATTATTTGTCACTTCTATATGTGTATTGTTCTGTTCCTTATTTTAGAGTCTTTGACTCTTTGGTTCCACCTACACTCTACATTTAAAGCAGTATTATAACCACTTTAAACCATTGTGATTTCTCCCAAAAAATCCTGAGAAGTGTAGTTTGTTAAAGGTGCTGAGAGGTGTTCCCCTCACTGGGTTACAGTTCTCTGAGTAGTTTAACAATCAATCCCTCCTCCTAGGGAACTCTTGGAATTTCAACTTTGTCAGGGGAATGTAACTAGATTATGTTTTCTCAGCATTGCGATGCTGGAAAAGCTTGAACGTTTTCTAGCCGCGATGATGTTAAAGGCACAAGAGCTATGGAATAATACAATTGTGTCATCCCTAATGCATATTTAAGGACATAGAATTGAATGCCCTTCACTGGTACATATACAACATGCTGGGGTACAGTTAAGAAGATGAGTAAAAATATTCAGGTCCCTTTCATCACAATTCAGATCTATGTATTTTTGTCAGATAGACATCTCAGTAGTGTTATTTATTGCAACCTGTAGCTATCAGTGACCACTTTCTGTATGGTTTAATTGGTGTATACTGCATATACACGACTTTAACTACTTAAACATTCACATACAGTGCTACCTTGGTTTACAAACTTAATCCATTCTGGAAGTCCGTTGTTAGACCGAAACCGTTCTTAAACTGAGGGGCGCTTCCCCTAATGAGGCCTCTCACCGCTGGTGCCCTTCCACCATTCAGGTTCCATTCTTAGACCAAGGTAAAGTTTGCAAATTGGGACACTACTTCCGGGTTTGCAGACTTCATAAACCAAATCGTTTGTAAACAGGACTGTTCTTAAACCGAGGTACCACTGTATTGTATTGTGTTGTGTTATCGGGCTCTGCAATGTGTCATCTCAGCTTTATAGACCTCTGCTTTGATTATTCACACAAGTGTCAAAGGAATGAAGATTTTGCAAATCTGTTCCTCTTTTTGAACCTATAAAGGTTTGCACTGAAATAAACTTAAACCATTGAATGTTCTATTTTACAGGCTACTGTCACCCAGACACGGGATTGGTTTACTTTAGCCAAGCTAAGTCAGCGCATGATTACTACGGATTCTTTTACTCATCCGGTGGCATCTTCCCACGTTCATTTTTCTCCTTGGCCTTCAGAGTCATCTTCTTCAATCCTAGGTAATGTCATCAACATAGATAAGTATTAAGCAAAACATGCAGCCGCACTCAGGTGAACTCCCCCATTCCCCAGGCATTAGCAACTGGGAGGGGGGATGTGGAGAGTCAAAAGATACCATAGTCTTAAAAAATAGACTGCTGCACATCCTGAGTTTCTGGAAGTAAATTGGACACCACTTTTGATCAAGACCTATATAGGGCATCATCCTATCCATGCATCTCTATGGTGAGAATCATATAATACCAAAAGTTTCAATAAGAATTGTATATCCTTGGAATTTACTTCCTACACATATCTGCATTCCTGACTACATAGGAAGCTGTCATACTATTTGTCCACCTAACCTGATATCCACCATCACCGGCAGCCTCTCTGCTGGGTATCAGATAAGAGACTTTTCTCATCTCCTGCTACTTGTTGCTTTTTAAACTGGGAAGGTTGGGGCATATCTGGGATCTTCTGCATGTTGCAGCTAGGGATGGAAGGAGCTGTCCATTTTTGTTTTCTCCATTTTTCATTTTTCCAATTTTCCAGTCCTCCACATTTGTGAATTTCTCTTAAAGAAAGTTCGCATGAAAATTCACCAGCATTTTAATGCACTTTTCTCCTAGTAAATACATTTTCCTGTGCACTTTTGACTATTGTGCACAGTTTTGCAAGCGGTTTCTCCTAATATAATGCATTTTGTATGTTATTTTCACTAATGTCGTCATTTTTTGTGCACACTTCCCCCTAATATGAGCATTTTTGCATCGTCATTTGGTTGGAGAATTGCTTTGCAATTTCGAAGGGTACTTGTGTTTGGTTTCCATATTGTCTTGGAAACAATGAGTTTGAACGATCTGGTTTTAATTGCTTGCTGAATCAAATTTCTCTCCATTCCCTATCTACCATTAAGCTATGGTCCCTCCTGTATGGTTGAGCTGCTCCATATGGAACATTTTTTATTTTGGTAAAGGGTTGATATGTCTTTAAAGTCATATTTGATCCCCTTTGTAAGACATGGTGTTAACATTCTATTTCTTAATTCTTTTCCCCTGTCTCCTCTACACGCCCCCCCCAGCCCACAAATTGCTTTAGATTATGCGTTAGTGAGCCACTCAGGGATGGGAACTGATACAAAAATAAGATGTTGGGTAATCACTATTACTCCTCCAAAGCCTTTGGGATTCTTTGAGCAGGGCTAAATATGTACACTGTCAGTGTCTGACACTTTTATTGGAACCATGACAAAAGACTAGCATTGGCTGAAAATCAGAATGCCTTTAGGCTACTGTGGTCAATAGCACCTTGGATGCATATCCTGTCAAAACCCTGCAGATCACCATTTGTTGATTAATGCCTGTTTGCGTATTTATGTTTGCCTGTTTTTATTTGCAGCACAACCCTATACACGCTTACTCAGAATTAAGTTGCTCTGTCTTCAGTGGAACTAACTCTTAAGAAAGCGTGCAGAGGATTGCAGCTTTTAAGATCTATATTGGGTGGGGAACAGGATCTGGCTGAGGAACAGATTTTTATCTCCCCACCTCCATGGGTCAAGTTTGACAGGTGGGTGAGGCCGCTCACCTGTCACTTCACCTGATGTCAGAATGATGTGTTTTGCCCTTCAGTAATGCCACTCCTGGGGCAAGTATAAACCAACCATAATAAAAACCAATACAGGTGGCAACCATTTTGCGTGGGGGTTCTGTTCCATCCCCCCATTCCACTCCCAATCCTCCTTCTTCCAAGTCCAAAAGGACCCATGTGTCAGTGGTTGCGCATCCATTGAACTCTCCTAAAATGGCCGCCACCTGTAGTTCAAAAACAAGCACTAGTTAACAGCAGCAGAACAGTTAAAACAAACAGCAATGACAACACAGCTTCCCAAAAGTGGAAGTGGAACCAGCTGAAGCAATATTTATTTATCTGGAACACTTCTGTACTGCCCTCAGCAAAAACGGTTCCCAAGACAGTTTACAAACAAAACATAAAAACAATAAAAATCTCAAGAATAGAACAGAATAAGATAGCATCACAATAAAACCCGTCAATTGAAAGCAGAAGTTCAAAGAAGTTCAAATGCAGAACTTAAAAACCAGAAACCGCCTGGGAAAATAAGGTTGCAATCCTATGTGGGATTTACTTGGGAGTAAATCCCACTGAACTCAATGGGGCTTCACTTTCAAGTCGACATATAGAGGCTTGTGCTGTAAAAATGACTTTGCTTGGTGCTGCCAGATAAAACTCCTTGCAGAGGGAGTTCCATAAGCAGACCTCCACTACAAAGGCTGGTCCTTCTCAGATGCGGGGTGTAGGGATGTAAAAAGACATTGTTTTCCATTCCACCCCATACCTGTTGCATGCAGCGTTGGTTTCGTTCTGCTACAGTTCGGATTCTGCAGGGTCTGATATTCAGCTCACTGTTTGCTGTGGCCAAATTTGATTACGGAATTCATTACCTTATTATTACATGATTTCAGTGGGGTTAGGGAACGAAAATGTAATGACAGAGTGAAAAAATAAAAACTGTGAAGTGCAGACTGGGTGGGATATGGTGATATCAAATACCAATCGTATTTGCCTCCCTGATTTCCTTTCCTGTTTGTAGACAGACACATGAACTTATGCAGTTTCCGGTACTGTTTCTTATCTCAATGGAATTATCTGACATTTATAGTGGTCTGACTCATCTCAGAAGGGGAGAGCATCTGAGATTATCTTAAAGTCTAGGCAGCTCAAGGTGGGGGAACTTAGCAAACACATCCAGTTTCCACTGGTGTCGTCTACCTCCCCTTTAACAAATGCTTAGTATGGAAAGAGTGAGCTAGCACATGGAAGAGTTTATCTTTGGGACATCAAAACATACAGTCAAACCTCTTGTTCCAAATTTAATAGGGTTGTTAAATGGGGGTAGAGGAGGAATCAGAAAGTACCATCAAAAGAAACAAAACCAGTCTACTGTCTAAATAATCTTACAATAGAAAACTTCCACCTCACAGGAATTCCAAGAAGAGAAAGAGGGGTCTGAAGGGCTGGCAAAAAATAATAGGAATATAAGATATATCAGGTCAAAGGCCAATCTAGTCTTTCACCCTATTCTCACCGTGGGCAGGTTTTATATGTCCTTCAGTTCAGATAATGGAGTGGAAAGACCAAGGTGGATGCTAATAGTTTTGAGATTCACCTTGTGATTGTTTTAATGTTTAATTTCCATTGCTTTAGATTTCAGGGCTGTACAAGGGATGCCTAGTGTTTCATCCACCATTCTCCATGCTGTTGCCCTTGGAGGTAAGTGGCATTTATCGTGTAGGAGCCTTCTTTGCATATAGACCTGGGATAAAGCAGAAATGGAGAAAAAGGAGGTACCATGCTCCCCACTTCCCTGAGTGTGAGGAATTTTGAGAGGAAAGTGGCTTGTAGCATCAGACCCCTAGCAATGGTGGAATATCACCGAATACTTAAAAACATTTGTGTTTGTGTAATAGATGGCTTCTTTTTAATGAAGAAGAAAGCCAGAGTGGTGTAATGGTTAGCCTGCTGGACTAGGACCTGGGATCAAACCCTAAACCAGCTATGAATGACCTTGGACATGTCACAGTATATCAGCCTGATCTCTCTTACAGGGTTATTCTAAGGATGAAATGAGAAGGGGGGGATAAATTGTGGGATATAAATACAATAAAAAGAAGAAATCAAAACTGAAACAGAAGGAGCAGAGGGTAAGCAAGCAGGCAAACAGAAAGGCATTGCAGCACTAGTTTCCAAGCAATATCGGCCCCTCACACCAGTGTCTTAAGCAAGCTGTTTGGGATTGCCAGAAACTTCATGGCAATCTGTTTGAGGAACATCAGCATTGTGCACACGTAGGCGCTGAGGGGAAAAGCAACAACATTCCAGGTACGTGAGAGGTGGCACAAATTCCAGTGGCTTGCGATAGCCCCTAAGTCCATAAATAACAATTCTACTCATTGTCAAGTGCTAGGTTATGCAAAGACCTGGGGTGGGGCAGGGGGCTTTGCAAAACTGACCTTCTCTCTCTCTTTTTTACAAAACACAGTAAAAGTAATAATACAAATAATGCAAACGAATGCAGAAATAGAAAAATAAAATAAAAGACAGATACAATGGGGAGAAAAACCCGAAAGCAATTGAGAATGCAATACAGCATTCAACTTTTGCATATTAAAAAAAGGGGTGGTGGTGAGTCAGTTAAGTTCTCAATAAGGCCTTTTGTTTTTAATGCAGAACCGGAAACCAGGATGAGGAAGAAGCGCACCCAATCTGGTACATCACTTCTTCAGAGGGTAGTAGCCAGAAGAAGCATAGATGAAGGCCACTCTGTGTCTCTTCCTGATACTCCTTCAAGCACTGTCTTAAGAGCATACGTAGGGCAGGACTGGGATGTTGCCCTCCAAGCAGCAAAGAGCAAGGAACTTGACCAACCACCCATGTATTTTCAAACAGTAGATGAGTTTTCATTAGCCTATGCTCAGTATATACTTAAAAGCTCTGTAGCCCAGGTTACTGGGCAGCCGCCCATAGTCAACCCGACTGCTATCGACTTCGACAGAACGTCTAGAGTGTTTATAGTTGAGATAGCAAACATTCAACCTTTCATGGAGCCACTCGAACCAAAACCTCCACTTCCTGCGGATGATATACCAGATAAGGGGAGCGAAATAAGCGCTAGTACGAAATCTGAAAAGGATAACACTGAAACCAGGGCTGCCTGGTGTCTTAGCCACAAGACTTATGATATTGGCAACAGGCATGAATTCGAAAGGTTCAAGAGGTTCATCAAAGGAACTTTGGGAGAAAGATACTTGCGGCTTTGGATGGACATTGAAAGACTAAAGGTTCTGCGGGATCCTAAAAGACAGAGAAGGTATTTCCCTTATTTCCTGTTTTGAATATTTAGAACGTGAGCCCTTTGGCTGTTTCAAAAGAGGCTGGGGATGTTGAATCAGTTTATCCAGTCTTCGTCAGCCTGGTACCCTCTGGATGGGGGCTATACTCTATTGCCCATCATCCTTGTGCTGGTTGGGGCTGATGGGAGTTGGAGTCCAACCAGGTCAGGAGGGCACCAGGTTAACGAAGACTGGATTTAGTTAGCACCTAAGAAGATCAGTGGAAGAATTATTTTTGAGTTAGTAGTAAGCATCCTAGCTAATACACATCTTGTTTGTTTGTTTGTTTGTTTGTTTGTTTGTTTGATTGGTCCCTATGTCAGGACGGGCTATAGCTCCAGCCATCCCAGATGATCGGTCATGCTGACTGTGTGTAGCTAATGGGAACTGGGGGTCCAACAACATCAATAAGGTTGCAGGTTCCCCATCACTGCCCTATACCGAACTGTTTGAAACACCTAATTTTTAAATTTTCTTTTGGGGAAGAGAACTATTCTATCTTCTGCTGTGTGGAATTTTATCTGAAAATATAGTTTGCAAATGATAGCTTCTTCTCAGTTGTTAGCTGCAGTGCGTTTGTGCATATTCTGTGTGAATGTTTTTCTTCATTCAAGACAGCTTGATAAAATGAAAAAAACCTACTTAGTGAGCAATGGAGATTATTTCCTTACCACTGAAGTTTTGATGAAGCTAAACCTGATTGATGGGGACCAGTGGAATATGTTTAACTTGAGACGTGCTCAACCTGAAGTAGTGAAACCTTTGCTTCTTTACTGGTAAGAGGATGAAAATCAAAGCCATTCAATCAAATCCTGTTTTGTCTCAACACTTTGTGGGGAGTTGAGGGGAGGAAAGATAAAATTATGCCTCTAAACGTTTGCTACATCAGCAGCTAAATGCTGAACATGGGAAGAACCAAACTGCTTTCTCTTAAGATGTCATGGTCTGTTGGCTTGAAATTATACTAGTATTTTATGCTCCTTTTAATGGGGTGATGCTATATATTGCTGCTTCATTGGTGGCTTTTGGTGCACAGATTTTTATTGTTCTTACATTTTTATGCAAGCTGCCTTGTGACTTTCGCCCTTAAAGGTAGCCTAAAAGTTAACGAGTGAGTGAAGATTCTTGCTTGTTGTTATTACTGTTGGGAAGGGGGCTGTACATAGATGTAGATATATGGTATGTCAATGTTTATATGATTTTCCTCCTTTTCTATTCTATTTTAAAATGTGTGTGTGTGTATATATATATATATATGTGTGTGTGTGTATATATATATATATATATATATATATATATATATATGTTCTTCAGTGGTAAGTTGCTTGGACACCTGTTTGGTGACAAGCGACCAGTAAGTAATAAATAATAATAGACCAAAACGGTGAGAACATCGAACATCTCTCAGTTTCTGCAGCAGGACATATTTCCTGTCATCCTTCCCATTTCTCTGCTACCACTGCCAGTTGGGGGCAACAAGAGGAACGGGTCAAGGGCTCTCTCTGACACAAAGAGAAACAAAAGGCAGTATTGTTTCCCTTTGTTCACCTGAGCCCACTTACAGTGTCCACCTAACTACTTGTTTCTTTATATCCTCTCCAGGGGTCCCCGGTTTTGTGTTATCCATACAGGAGCCACACAGGCTGCCAGCACCAAACTGAAAATCTGGCATTCTCGGCAACAGAAGCCACGTATGGATGTGGATCCGTTCCCACAGATGGTATCACTCTTGCCACTGAGAGCTAAATCTTGCATGCCAAAAATAGCACAGCCCCAGGTACTGCTACTGTCACTCTTGGGCTTTCATCCATAATATATGATGCCTGTACCAGGTGGTGAAGAGGGCAGAACCCCATTATATAACTTGTACTGCAAGAACTGTGATAGTGGAGGCCTGGTCAAGAAAGACGGTGCTGTAACTTGTAACATGCTAGTGGGAAATTTGACTCAGCTAGTGGATCAAATGCAGCTCCCTTGGCCTACAAAAGCTGGCCTTCGAACCATCATATTGTTTTGATGGTTTTATCAAGTAGAAATATATGGCATTCATAAGCCATGTGAGTTGGGTATGTGTACTTAAGCGTGTCTTTTCAAGAGCTGTCCCTGCTATAGAACCACCAAACTGATCTTCAAAATTGTCCTGAATTGAAAAAGCAGTTCATGGTTTCGGTCTGATGCTGTAGTTACCCTTAGTGCAAAGAATTTGGGGTTATTACAAAAGATTTTTATTTTTTTACTAAATCTAGACTGTATCTATTGAAAACAGATATACAGTAGATGGAAGAGGACAAGTTAATTCTGAGTTCTTTCTCTCCAGAGAGGAGAAACGGGATCATCACCACCACCAAAAGGAGCTACGGTAGATCAGCAGATGCCTTCCAGACTGTTATCAGCAGTCCTGCCCCGGAGCCAAAGTGCTATTCAGGAAGCTCCTGCCCTCCTCTTGAGTTCAATGGATGTTGACAAGAAGCGGTAAGCACTTAGATCTCCACATATAAAATATTTTGCATGCACCATTTTGAATGTGTCTAACTGATGTGTGACCGCTGGCATGCGTGTCATCTTCAGCCCCAGCAGGGGGCAGAACTGGGTGGGGGCAGAACGAACTTACAAATGACGCATGCAGTGACCCAGAATGCAACACCCGCGCAAATAGGGAGTTGCCTGTATGCAAAAAGCGTTTATTCTTTTCATTCATAACATGTTCCACCACATTTTAGTTTCATTCATTGCCTGCTTATTCTTCCACTGACTGCATCTTCGTTTAATATTTTGTCATAAGCACCTGTCGTAGATCCTTGCCTGGAAATGGTGAATGTGTCTTTTAATGTTCAGAGGCACTGAGAAAGGACACCATTTTGGTGGCTCTCATTCTCTTCCTTCGCCAGCCCCACTGCTTGTCCTCCTCTTCTCTACTTCAACCTGCTGTTGCCAGCAGGGCTCTAATTATGCCCCCCCCCCAACAAGTGTTGGGAAAGGGTTAGGCAAGTGTGGGGAACTTCTGTTCCTTCCAATGTAACTGGACTACAACTCCCATCATCCCTGGCTATTTTCCATTGGCCATATTTGGTGGTGCTGGTGGGAGCTGAAGTTCAGCAATATCTGGAGGGTCAAAGGTTCCCCACAGCTGGAATGTAGGGCAAGAGCTGGAGGAGGAATAAGCTTGGAGGTACACTGTCTGCATCTTCTCTTTGCTTGGAACATTTAAAGGTAAGGACACTGTCTCTAGGAATAGAACTCAATAACCCTAACCATGAACTCACTTACTTTATCTCCTTTGTAACACATGACATAGTCTCCAATGATCCTCAAGCATCTTTTGAACCTATTTCTTCTTCATGGGTCCAGGCCAGCAACAGCTGCTCATATGACAACAATTCCTGACAAAACAGATTATCTGATGCCAAAGCTGGATAGAAAATACACCTACGCAGAAATGATCCCTGTGAGTAGCATTTGGAATTCCTGGATCTGCTGAAAATGGTTTGGTGACCAGGTGACTATGATACTGCCCTCCATACCAGAGTGGAGGTATGATTGCTTCTTGTTTGGGCTTACCCTGTGGTAGCCACCTCTTGAGTCCCCACCCTCTTGATAACATCAAAACTGGCTACAAAAGGCAAGAGGCAGCTAACTTTGTTCTCCAGACCATGGTCTGAGGTCTGAATTGTATATTGTGCTGCATAAAATTCACCCCATAACTATCATGATCAGACAAGCTGCATAATGAATTTGTCACACTATAAGGGCTTCACTATAATGGACCACATGTGACCAGGCACAGCATTAACCCCACGAATGAGTACACTTGCATATTATTTATGTTACATGCAAAATAAAAAGGAGAGAGGGAGAGATGGCATCAAACTGTGAAATATCTTATTTCCACAATTTCAAAACCTCCTTTTTATTTTGTTCTGTTTTGTTTTCCTTAGAAGTGAACCTGAGGCAAACCTTTTTACCATGCCTCGATTAAAAACTGGCAGAGCTACCAGCAGTCACATGAAGTTCCTACAGGGGCCAGAATTGTCCTACTGGCCATTTCTGTTTCAGGCCAAAACCTTGATGTTAAGGCACCACAAATGTAAACCAGTGCCAAGCTTGCTTAAGGGGCAAACTGCAGAAAACAAAGCCCCAACAGTTTTTTAGAAAAGAAAAATAATAATGAAAAGCAGTCTCAGTAAGTTGTCATTTTGGCTGAGGAAGCTGTTGGAGAGCTTTAGGGATATTTAACTCTTCCCAACAAGTCATTTTCTCTTCCTTTTCCCTCCTGGCAACTTTTTTTTTTAACCCTACAAGGTCCCAGATGCATACTCAGTTAATTTCCCTTCTAAATGCATATTGAGGGAAGACAGGAGGGAAGACAGTTGATGCGATGCTACTTCCTTTTAACCAAACATCACCCAAGATTTCCCAGATTCTAGATGCCCCTAAGGAACCTGTCAGTCCTATCACAAAGCAGTAAAAACACACGCAAATGTTTAAGTCTGCAACATCCATTTCATTATTAGTATATATTTATGAAATGCCACCATGTTCCACAGTGCTTCACAGGCACACAGGCGAGGATTAAACTATTCTTTCCTAAAATTTGATAGTACGGCAAGAACTGAAGAAGGGGACACATGAGAGAGGCAAGTGTTGCAATGTGTCACTATAGAGATAAAAGTACCACATTCAAGAAACTTGAGATTAGAAAACAGGTGAGACCATTCATCTGGTTTATTTGGCTGCCGCTGAGACAGAATGAGACTTTCATGCCTTGCTGAACTGTGCTTTCTGTGATCCTAGGGCACAACGACCGCAGCCGTTTCAGAACTGGGAAGTTCTGTAATGGAAAGAATGCTTCAGTCCCTTAACGTGGAGTGCAGATCAGGCTACATCTTTACTGAATTCTGTGAGAAGTCGGAAAATAAGGTATAAGGATTTTTAAAAATCAAGGTATTTTATTCTTGCGATGGGCACTTTGCACCTTCTTCTTAGGAATATGCAGAAGCATTTTGGCCTCTCTCCAGCCCAGTGAAGATGGCTAGGCTAGAAAATGCTGGCAACTCATTGAACTGAGCAGCTAAGGATGGTTTTGAACCTCAGAGGCCCAGAGACACATTAGCTATTCTTATCATGCCTAAATATTTATAATCTCCCTTTAAATAAGGTCATGCTAGATTGGGCTGGGGATTGGGAAATAGCTGATTGGTAAAGGAAGATGCTGGGATGCGGGTGGCACTGTGGGTTAAACCACAGAGCCTAGGACTTGCCGATCAGGAGGTCAGCGGTTCGAATCCCCGTGACGGGGTGAGCTCCCATTGCTCGGTCCCTGCTCCTGCCAACCTAGCAGTTCAAAAGTACGTCAAAGTGCAAGTAGATAAATAGGTAGGAAGGTAAACGGTGTTTTCCGTGCGCTGCTCTGGTTTGCCAGAAGTGGCTTAGTCATGCTGGCCACATGACCCGGAAGCTGTACGCTGGCTCCCTTGGCAATAAAGCGAGATGAGCGCCGCAACCCCAGAGTCGGTCACGACTGGACCTAATGGTCAGGGGTCCCTTTACCTTTACATAAAGGAAGATGCTAGAGAAGGTATTTCTAAAAAGTCCCTCCTTAAAAATATGGACAAATGTAGCTGCCTTATTCTGCTCCATCTAGGTTGGTATTGTATGCACAAGCTGTCCCCAATCCTGTGCCTTCCAGATGCTCTGCACTGCGACTCTCATCAGACCCAGCCAGCATGGCCAATGGTCATGGAGGACAGGAGTTGTAGTCTGGAACTCATCTGGAAGGCATTGTGTTGGGGAAGTCTGGTCTACGTTGACTATCAGTGGCTCTCCAAGGTCTCAGGCAGAGGTCTTTCCTGTCACTTGCTACCTGAGATGTCAGGGACCAACCACATTGGAGGATTTTAAAAGCAGGATGTATCCATGGAGGACAGGTGAGAGAATCAAGCATTTGAAGTATCCCACCCACTCCAGTCCTCCAAAGCCTATGTAGGATATTCTGTTCTGGGTGGACTGAATGTGAGGAAAGACAAGAGAATTGCCATCCAGGAAGTTCCATCCTGAACTTCCTTACTTGGAAGTGTGCCCCATTAATTTCTGGGATCTTATTTTAAAGTAGGGGTCGGCAAATCTATCAATGTTGGTTTCTCTCGGTTTCATATTTTTCCAAACTTAACTTCAATTCTCCATGTTTCCACATCAGTTTGGGTTTTGGTTTTTTAAACCATTCATGAAAATTGTATTATATACCTTTTTATATGCAATTTACTCATTTTTACAAAGCAATTTTTTGTAGACCATTTTCATAAATATATGCATTCTTCTTCATGCTTTCCCCTAGCATAAGCATTTTTGTACGCATTTCTTGACCGGAGAACAGTATTGCAAAATTCAGATTGTAAATTCAGAAGGATATCTTTGTTTCAGCTCACATATTGTTTCAAAAAGAGCAAATAGGGTTTTGTCTTTGCATGAAAGCTGCTTTGAATTTCTCCTTCATCCCTACTTCCAAGTAGGTGTGTTTTAAAATTTCATTCTAAAATTAGAATCTTAATGCACACCTGGGAGTTAGGGCCTAACAACAGGGGACATAAAATGCATTGTCTATAGCTCTCTCTCTCTCCCTCCCTCCCTCTCTCTCTCTCTCTCTCTCTGTGTGTGTGTGTGTGTGTGTTTAATAGTAAGGCCAGAGTCTGTTTTGAATTGGAAACACAGCACAAATGGATGGGAGGTTGGACTTTTAACTCCAATTTACTTGGGGAAAGAATATTCCCCATTCTACAAATAGCAACAGGAAGATGCTCCCATTGGCACCAATGGAAGCTTTCTTTCATGTTGCTAATTGCTGCCCCAAGGAGTGATTTTTGTCTGCATTGTGGTGGGGAAGATAAATGTTAAACTTCTGTCTGGATGTTGTGATTCCAATTCAAAGCAGCCCCTGTGTTTACTATTAAGTAGAAATACCTCATACAATATTACCAGGTGATGCTTTTAACATTAAACGTAATCAAGCCCTAGACTCCACTGATATCAGTGGGACTTACATATAGACCCTGAACAGGTTTATTTGGAAGTACGGTACTCTTCATTGTAGTCATTTGGATTTATTATCCAGTTAACAGACACAATTCAGAGAGTAGTGTTAACTTTTAATTCTTCAGAACATATATAATAATTAAGAATCAGAACCGCCCCGGGTGCCACGTACGAACTATGTAATATTGACTTTTATATATACTTTAATGATGTGTAATTCTTAAGATGATAATATGTTATGGTTGCTTGTTCATTATTCAGAAAAGGTTATAAATCAAATTTTTAAAAAGGGAAATAAATTAAAAACATAATTCAGCAAACTAGCAGACTTACTAAAATATTCTCTATCATTTCACATACAGTGCAGACTTCATAGTCAAAATTTACATTTGTCTTGGCTCCGGCTGGCCAAAATCTTCAAACCTAAGTGTCAAAACTTGGGGCACTGATGCCTGTTGTAACATTTCAGAAAAAAATTCCCTTGATTTTGTTTCAAAATGACAAGAGCCTCTGAGGTAATGGAGTTCATTAAGTGCTTTGTCCCTATGGAAATACTTGGCTCTGCGCAACAGCACCAAGTTTTAGTGAGGGGCGGATGAAAGGCGCATAATTAAAAAATGTAAGATGGTCAGGATAAAAACATTTCATGATCTCAGCAATTGCAGAAAAATGCTGTCCCAGCACAGTGTAAGTTTCAGATGTGCATTATGAACCGATGGCTTAATTCCATTCAAATGTGGGTTAATCTTCGAATGTTAACCACCACACTAACAATTTTAATAGCCAATTATTTGCAAGAGGATACAATAAAAGATAGAGCACGTATTGGAAATACATGTATTACAGTGGCAGCGCTTTTACGTGAGCTCTCCTTCTGCCAGCATGGAACACATGACTCAAGCTCTTTTCAATTAAGTGTGATTTATGGTGAACCCCAAGGAGCTGTGCAATCAACTAACCCTGGAAATGTAAACTACTTCTTTTCTTTTTTGGAAAACTTCACAAAAATTGGGTAGCAATAACTTCTATTTCCCCCCTCCATCTGTAGCTGTGGAAGAACAGCACGTATTTTTGGTTTGACCTGCAGGATTATCACCAGCTTTTCTATCAAGAAACCATCCATCCTTTCAAAGTGGGCCAGCAAGCTCAAGTAAGTCATAAATATAGAGTAAGGCTGCTTCCAAGTATGTCTGTCCCCAAGGAAATTATTCTGGAGTCACTATCAGCAAAAGATGCTTTAAATGGTTTCTGTAGATGATCTAAACATTAGCTGGGCATAGTGTTTGCTCAGATATGTATCTGGGCTCCAGGCATTTTGTGTAATCCTTGTGCAGTCGCTGTGCTGCTTGTTATTTGGAAATAGCACACTCTTATATTTTTGCATCAATGAAAAGGTTAGAGTGGCTGAATAATAATATTATAATAATTTATTATTTATACCCCGCCCATCTGGCTGGATTTCCCCAGCAACGCTGGGTGGCTTCCAACAGAATATTAAACATTAAAAGCTTCCCTAAACAGGGCTGCCTTCAGATGTCTTCTAAAAGTCTGGTAGTTGTTTTTCTCTTGGACATCTGGTGGGAGGGCATTCCACAGGGCGGGTGCCACTGCCGAGAAGGCCCTCTGCCTGGTTCCCTGTAACTTGGCTTCTCGCAGCAAGGGAACTGCCAGAAGGCCCTTGGCACTGGACCTCAGTGAACGATGGGGGTGGAGACGCTCCTTCAGGAATACTGGTCCAACAAGACCTCCCCCATTTCTGTAGCACAGGCTTCACCAGTTAAATTTATGCCTTGGAAGTACGGACTTAGTCCCAGTTGAAATGGAGCCTCAGTAGCCATTACTTGCACCCATCATATTTTGAGTGATAATGTTGTCAATCACAAGCACAGTAATTCAAAGGGGGGTGGGGATCATGATTTAAACCAGCCTTCCCAAAAGCTTGGTCCCCTGTGTGGTTGAACTCCATGATCCTAGCCCCAGCCAGCATGCTGTTCATTGATCAAGAAATATGGGACAGATGAAGGTATCCGGTCGTGTCAATGCAAGTGTACCATGGTTTTCTTCTTTCTGTGCTCACTTCCATTTCTCACTTTCACGCCTCGCTTCCACAGTGTACTGTGCTTAACATGCAAGTGGTCTTGAGCCGTTTAAGGCTTTATAGGTCAACACCAGACATGATGCTGACAATTAACTTGGAACCTTCTGCATGCAAAGCAGGTGTTCTGTCACTGAACTACAACCCTAGTCTGCCTCTCTGAAGGAACATTCCATTTAGCCATCATGCTTTTTAATATTTTTTTTTAATGTTGTGTAAGTTAGACCTGTTAACCTTAGTTCAAAGAAAGAAAGAAAGAAAGAAAGAAAGAAAGAAAGAAAGAAAGAAAGAAATTGTGTTAGTACAATTTCAATACTGCTTTAAACTTGGGCTTTTGGAGCATATGCCCAGCAGTGCATGAATATATGTTTAAGCTGTGACTTTCCTCTGACTCTTTTTCTCCTTCTTAATCTCATTTCCATGCTGGGCCTGGTGGTGACAGCAGAACATTGCACAAAGAGTGTAACTAGGAAATTGCAGAAAGCGATATCCGCATGATCATTAAAAGCAAATACATCAAAATGCAATATGTGAAACTGTTCCATTAGCATAACTAACAACCCAAATGTAACATAGCAAATCAACACATGTGCGGCAACATTTGGTATCATTCTTGAGTTTGCTTTTTATGGCAGCATGATCATATATATATATATATATATATATATATATATATATATATATAAATAATGCGATTGGAACGCAGATGAGTCTCAAGCTGCATCCAGTCAAGAAAAGAGGCTGCTTTTGGCCACTGTGCTTTTCCAAACTCTGCCCTCACCATTGGCATGGAAATTAATATGCTTATTCTGATTATGCCCATGAACAGATGAGGGGAGATTTGAAAAGCATGTTGTATTCTCTTTGCTTCTATTTCAAACATTTATTACTGCTCAGTGCTATGTGTATTCTGCAGTTTTCTGATGATACAGTAAATGACACTGGAGGCAGAATTCATCAATCTTGAGAATTCCCACTTCGCTGAGCAAGTTTCTACCTCAACTCTGTTCAAAGATAAGCTTGAAAATGGTTATCAGAAGTGGGCTTCAATGTTCTGCAAGCTTCTTAGCCCTCCCCTTGAAAAGCAGAAGCAGAATAAATTGTACAAACTAACCAAATGCATGCAAAGTAGCCCAATTCACATAAAATAGATGTATACCAGCTCAAATTGGCATAGAATTTGGGTTACCTTGGTGTAGTTGGTATATATTTAATGGAGAGTATGCACAATCCTGTTTGTTATTATTTTAGTTTGAAAGCTGTAAACTAGAACAAATTATGTGACTTGTGCCCTGGAGATAGCTTAAGAGACTGACTTAACTTATTTTTATTTTTAATTTTTCCACGTACTGCCAACAGCTAACAACAATCAATAAAGATATCACAATACAATAATTACAATTAATATAAAAACCAGCATAGCAAAAAGTAAATAAATAAGGCACAGATAAAAGGTATGCACTGGCTCTGCTGTGCTTCTAGGGCACGCTGAAAACCTATGTGTTTATGCAGGCTTTTCTTGGCTATATTGGCAGTTACTGTGGTCACTGTGAATTTTACATTTTTGTGAATCGTGCATTGTAGTTCCACAGTGCTTTTATTTTAGGCTTTTGTTGACTCTGTACACCCCTTTAAAATTTTAAAATATAACCTGTATCAAAATATTGTAAAATGAAATAACCAAAAGCTCCAAAAAGCTATGTTAATAGTGATATTTGAAAGAGCCCACTGAAGCCAAACAATATTGACTATGAAAAGCAAGAAGTGCTGGGGCAAAGCATGCCAACCTGGAGGCTATGTATATAACTAGTTCTGGGTCAAGGTGAAGTACTTGAGGACAGAACTTCCTGTAGATATGAGTGGGAGAAGGAAGCCAGTCTGAGCCTAGGAGTAAGCAGGGCTCCCTGTCTGCTGTACGTCAATAAAGCTAGTCATGTTTGAGTGTTCAGAGGATGTTTGCAAGAAAGGTAGCCCTGCTAGGCAACAACACAGAGGCCGATCCAGATTTTTAGGCATTATGCCACTCAAAAAGGGATGTTTGAGGAACTTGATTATCTGTGAATGCCTGTGCAAAACAATCTGATCCACACCTCATGTGTGGAATGAAGCTTAGCTAATCCATCGGTTTTTGCACTTCTCTGAAAGTGGCAAAATAATTTGCAGTAGCTTAAAGGTATCAAACCACGCGTGTAAATACATGCCTTGAGACCAAATCCACATTTAAATGCTTATTTTTAAAAGTGTTTAATAATGTATTTTAATACATTTTAAAGAAATGTAGAAATGGAATGGCATTTGCCTACAGAGGGGAAATGGCAATTTGTCGGTGTGGTTTGGATTCAGCTGATTGGTGGTTATAGCAAGCCCTTTTGAATATGTTGTCTGATTGGGACTGACATTGCTCCTTGGAAGCTGTCTCCTGATGTCATTATGTCATCGTGCTTGACAGGTGGGCAAACTTACCCACTTATGTCAGAGCCAAAAGGGATCTGGCCCACTGGCTGGATCAATTCCCCACTCCACCCCACTATAGAACAAGGAGAATCAGCCTGGTGCCCTCCACATGTTAAGGATGACAACAGCTGCTTTTTCTGCAACTGGCCATGTTGGCTGGGTCTGATGGGAGCTGGATTCCAACATCATGAAGGGTGCTATATTGACTGCCCCTGCCATAAGCCCTATCTCACACACCTCCATGGAAAGCATTAAAGACTTTCTATTTGGTTTGGCTTTTGGTGGTCAGGGTTTTTTGTTTATAATTGGGCACAAGGTTTTATCCTATTGTTAAATGGATGCTTTGGTGCTGTAACTTTCCTTGAGCCCTATGAATGGGATTGATTTTCTTGTACAAGCGAATTGAATGCTTCACAGGGCTTGACATTATAAAACTCATTCCTTCCTTCAAGGCCTGCATAGGACAACTTCTGCATGAACTGTGCCCAAAGCCTTTCATATGTGCTATGTGGGTGTGCTTGTTATGCCACTGAAAATAAGCACTAAATTTGATTTTAAAAATATATAAAAAGCATTTATAATTTCTTTGATTATTTCTGTTCAAGCTTTGTGATATATTAAAGAAACGACAGTACATTCCAGGGGGTTGTGTGTGTGTGTGTGTGTGTGTGTGTGTGTGTGCCACTGTATGCACAGCGAATGGAATGCACTGTGGTTATTTTGCTAAAAGTACATATAGTAAAGTGTAAAATGAATTGGAAAAGGAAAACGACAAACACATGTGGAAATCTGCTTGGGGCCGGAGGAAGAAATGCTATTTAGAGGTAGAAAAATGTAATGCTGTTATAGGAAATATGCTGCTGTTATGCCAGGGACAATTTTAGATGAAAAGAGCTATCACTGTTTTATGTACAGAAATTAAATTGCTTGAAAACAATGTTGACAACTTGAATTGTGTGTGTGTGTGTGCTCGCGAATATATCTCCTAACTTTTGGACATTTCATTATATTACATGCTTAACTTTCTCATTTACTTCAAAGGGATTTAATACTTAATTCTCGTTCAACCAGGATACTTGGGAGTTTAGAAATAAAGACTTGAGGACAAGTTTTGTCTGTACTAAGCCAAGACAATGCCCAATTTACTTTCCTGGGGTCAGGGTTTTATACCTGAATGCTGACCTGATTTGGGAATAGAGGGAGGTGCTGGATAAATTTACTGCCTCCAGATTTTATCTTTATAAATAGTATAAAGATGCAAACACTGAACACAGTCCACATCTGGAATTTGCTTTTATATTATTGAGGAATTATATAGAGGCAATATAGGGAAATGCATTCTTCTTTTTACTGAAGAAAAAAAAAATCAATGAATAAATGAAGTCTGATATGCTGTTATATGTACTGTGACTTTTCTCTGAACTTTTCAGGTGTTTATAGATACCCCATTAAAACATTTCCCCCCATGTAATGGACGGTATCATACTCTAATTGTTCAGAGCCCTATTATGTATAAGGGGCATTTAGAAGTTTGACTACCCCAGAAAAAGTCTGGAAAGCACAGATGGAGTGGGAAATAAAGTGATCTTTAAAGGAGAATCTTCACCAATGAGAGTGAGAACAACATTGGCAATTGTTGCCATCATATGTTCAAACGTAGGTTTGCACCAGAAAAAGGCTGCATTATTAAACTGGAGATAAACTACATGGATTTTTTTTGGTGTGAGTTGAAATTGAAAGTTGTGTGGTAGAAATATGGTTACCTGAAGTAACCATATTACTTCATATTGTATCCCGTGATCACCTCTGGCTTTGTGTGGTGCTGCAACTCTTGTTGGACCATAGATGTCTGTGGGACCACAGAAATGAATGTGTATACTAGGGGAAGTGATGGAGAGGCATGCCACCTTTTATGCATAGGTTGATTTTTGTTTTGTATGGCTTTGACAGTACTGTTTTAATCGCTTCTGCTTTTAACAGAAAAGTGGGATACTAATGATGACGATGATCCCTTAAAACAGGCTGGGAGACCATTTGGCCCTCCAGATGTTGATGGACTACAACTGCTATCATTCCTGACCATTGGTCTGTTGCTAATAGGGGTTGGAGGCCAACATGATCTGGAGGGTCACAGGTTCCCCAGCCCTGCCCTACATACTGTAATTTTCCAGTAAGTATAAACAGTACTGAACTAGACAATGATCTGACATTGAGTAAAGCTGATTCCTGTGTTTGTGCCACTCAGACATTTGTCAGACAAGCCTTTCAGGAAGAGCTGTGGCTCAGTGGTAGAACATGGGCTTTGCATGCAGAAAGTCCCAAGTTCAATCCCTGGCATCTCCAAATAGAGCAGAGTGGGACCCTTTTTTGAATCCTTGGAGAGCTGCTAAGTATCTGCTTGGTATAAGGCAGCTTCCCATGTCCCTATGTTTTTCTGCATCAGAATGAAGTACGAATATGGGTCGCTTCCAAATGGCCAGTTTATTGAACATGCTTATTGATTTGTTTCCAGGGAGATCAGATGAGGCCAGCTATTTATTGAGCATTCATTCCGATTTGTTTGTGGGAGTTTTGGATGATGTTGTGCCTAACGAATGCTACCCCAAACTTTCCAGTGGTGGAGTCCCCTTCATTGGAGGTTTTTAAGCAAGAGTTGGATGGCCAACTGTCATGAATGCTTTAGTTGAGATTCTTGCATTGCAGGGAGTTGGACTAGATGACCCTCAGGGTACCTTGCAATCCCACAATTCTGTGATTCTATGATTCCCCTCACTTTACTTATTGGAAAAAGTATAATATTTGGGGGAAGTAGGTTTGTGGCGCAAGCGCTCCAATTCAGTGTTAATTGTGCAACCTGAATTTTCTGTAGTGCAACTGAATCCCAACCCAGCCGTCCCAGCAACAGCCTAAAAGCCCTCTAAATTTAAGCTTTTCAAGCAAGCCTTGTTTGTATCAACTGCTATGCAAAAGGTAATGTTTGTAACGTAACAAAATGTAAGGATTACTGTTCTGTACAGTGCACATGAATGCCTGCAGAATGGCTTTGTAAATAATAGACACACAGCTTCCACCATTTTTCCAATGAGTAAAACTAAAAGATGACATTTGAGCACACATTGGTGAGAGAACATTTCCAGCGAGGCAAGGAAAACTTTCTTTATTTCTTTTATCCTTTCCTATTCTCAGCTCCTGTGTGTTAATTTATGAGTCATAGGAGGGCAATCAATTTAGCCAGCTCAGTCTGAATAAAATAGCTAATCCTCTTCTAAGAAAAAACGTTTATAAGTGTTGCATTGTTTAAAATCTTTTTCTGTTCTTTGCTAATGTAGCTTTTTTTACATTTGAACAGTAGATCATATTAAAATTTGATGTAACTGTAGCATTAGTTTTCCATGAAGTTTCCAAGTTTTGGTAGTATTGTTGTGTATCTGAAAATTGCATTTTATTTTGCAGCCAGGCAGAACACAATAAGAGGTGGGATATATCATTCCATTTTGCTTTCTGTTAGCTCTACTTAGTTTTAATCTGTTAAAACAAATCTTTTAGTGTTTAAACTGCAGAGTTCCTGTTTTGTGCTAAAATAGTGTGTATCACAAAAGAGCAAATCCACATTGTACATTTAAAGCATATTCAATGCACATGACTTACCACAGAGTATCCTGGGGACCAGTAGTTTCCCCTTCACAGATCTTCCATTTCTAGCAGTTTTAACAAACTTGGAGAGGAAACCAAATATTTTTGGTAAACAGCATAACTGACAGCAGATAATGAATTTTGGAATAATTAATAGCAGGATGAGAATAGGAAACGAGAGCTAATGTTGCAGAAAACACAAATTACAAATATGTTTTTTAATATTTCCCCCTTTTTTATTTCACAAAATGTATACACCACTTGATTATTTAAAAACAACAACAACCTCAAAGCAGTTAGACAAATGAATTTATTGTGTCTGTTAGGGTGGCCATCTAACTGTTTGCTTCTCTTTCCACTTAACACAGTTTCTTTATGCCAATTACATTGCCCCTTCTGCTAGCATGGATATTGGACTACAACAGATCACAAAAAATGAGATTTACCAGAAAATTGAGCCACCATTTGAGGATCTTTTCGACTCAGCAGAAGAATACATCCTCATCCTTCTTTTAGAGCCATGGATGAAGATGGTAGAACAAGACAGAAAAACTTATGGGCAGGTAATTTAAGGATATATGATACAAAGTGAGAAAGAAGTGGTATTGTTTTTAACTCATCATTGACCCCTTTTGTTTGAATTGCTAAGCTGTTGCATCTGAAATCCCTGCATTCGGAGTCATGCAGTGTTGAACTGGTTGTTGGCTTGTGTAAGGAGGCTAGCAACCCTTAAGCTACAAAATAATTCATAGAACTTCAACCTCTTTTCCCCCCAAATTGAGTGCCGATTCTTAATTTATTGTCTGTGCCCTTAAAACCCTGGTATTTTCTAGCATACTGGGTGTCCATTGGCTTTTTGAGGGCTCTAAGCAACTAATCAGGGGACGCAGGTGGCGCTGTGGGTTAAAGCCTCAGCGCCTAGGACTTGCCGATCGAAAGGTCGGCGGTTCGAATCCCTGCGGCGGGGTGCGCTCCCGCTGCTCGGTCCCAGCGCCTGCCAACCTAGCAGTTCGAAAGCACCTCCGGGTGCAAGTAGATAAATAGGGACCGCTTACCGGCGGGAAGGTAAACGGCGTTTCCGTGTGCGGCTCTGGCTCGCCAGAGCAGCGATGTCACGCTGGCCACGTGACCCGGAAGTGTCTCCGGACAGCGCTGGCCCCTGGCCTCTTAAGTGAGATGGGCGCACAACCCCAGAGTCTGTCAAGACTGGCCCGTACGGGCAGGGGTACCTTTACCTTTACCATTTAAGCAACTAATAAAATAGGATTTAACCTTAAGCCTGTTCATCTTCTTGCCTCGGATCCCTTGCCTGTAATGTTGATGCCCTGTGGGTCATAGATGTTGTTGTTTGTCTGGGAGAGAATGGTCATCACGCCCTTCCCAATTGTGAACAGAGAGGGCTAGACAAAATTCTCCAAGACAAGACATCCAGATCTAGCGTGATATTTTAGAGTAATAAAGTGAAACTTTATTACATAGCATGACAAAAATCTCTAGTTCTATCGGGACAAGTAGTTCGCTGTTTACTGGTTTAATAATTGTTTTCTCAAAATGTATCTTTTGTACCATGAAGAACCAATAAAAACATTATTAAAGGAAGAAAGAAATCCAGGTCAGCGTGGCTAACAGGATGCTACACTGTCCAGTTTTTATTATATAAGTATCAGCCATTTGAATCTTCGGTCATCACAGGTGGGACCTGTTTCTTCTGAGCATTCTCAGTCCATGTTGAGCTGCATTTTAGATTTTTCTGTCCCCTTTGTTTGTTTTTGTTATCATTCTGGGTATTTTGCAAATCTCAGGGTTTCCCCAAGGATGCTAATACCTACTTTTGCTTTCCTAGTTTCCTGTTTTAGCTATAATCCTAGCGGCACTAGCTGCCTGAGCTCGCTATTAAAAGGAGTGTACAGTGGTACCTCGGGTTACATACGCTTCAGGTTACATACGCTTCAGGTTATACACTCTGCTAACCCAGAAATAGTGCTTCAGGTTAAGAACTTTGCTTCAGGATAAGAACAGAAATCGGGCTCCGGCGGCGCGGCGGCAGCAGGAGGCCCCATTAGCTAAAGTGGTGCTTCAGGCTAAGAACAGTTTCAGGTTAAGAATGGACCTCCAGAACGAATTAAGTATTTAACCCAAGGTACCACTGTAGTTCTCTGTGCCTCCAGCATCAAGATAACTCCTCTGTACATATATGTATATGTATTTGTTATTTATCTGAAAGTTAAAACATTATCCTGGATGAGTTTAAATAAAATTGGTGTGTTTTCCTTCTGAATGCATTTTTAAAATAAAATTTAAAAAACCAGTCCTTGCACAAAGTTCGCAACAACTTTATCATGCTTCCTTTTTCGCTGGTGCATTCACCCCCGAGTAAGAAGCATCAGCACCGCTGGGAGGGAATTTCCTTTTAGCTGTTTCAGCGAATCCTCTCCTTGAGCCATCTGCTCCAGTGGATGCAACTTCCAGTGATATGCCCCCTAAACATCTGTCTTGTTATTGGCAAATGTGGTTCTTTTCTACCCACTGTCACTGGCAGGCTGCCTCTCCAACCCCTTCATCTTCCTTTCTATAATGTGTACTGTGTGGATGACATAAGATATTATTTTTATTAGGTGGAGCTGGTGGAAGAAACTCGACAGCTGGACTCAGTGTACTTTAGAAAGCTGCAGGCTTTGCATGGAGACAGCATTTCCAAGAAGGATGAGGTAAGACAAGCACCTATTAACAAAAACAAACTCTTTATTTTTGCCTAGCACCAGGAGGTTAACTCTTTGTATTTCTCGGGTGGGATAACTTGTAGACACTTGTAGACTTTTACACACTGTGGCTCGGCATCACTGGCATTTGAGGGACACACTACCCACGCTAAGGTCCAACTCATAGCAACAAGCTACAGCATGTCATCTCCTTAGAAAACTTAGATAGGAAGTGTTTCATGAGAAATGGCCAGCCACACAATTCGGTAATAGTCATCATGCAAACTACAAAAGGAGGAGGAGAAGAAAGACAGAAACAAGGTCTATGAAAAGTCATGAGACCCAAGTGGTGCTTTGACACATGGGACAGCCTCCATTTGCTTGCATTTCAAGTGGTGTGGATAGGCCCAAAGCCTTTACACTAGGAGAATGCACATCACTTTTACATCCAGTTGTCTAGGTGGTGAGGATTAATCCATGGGGTGTTGCCTCAAAACAGGGTTCCTTAAACTTTTGCCCTCCAGATGTTTTGGACTACAGCTTCCATCATCTCTCACCATACTAGATGGGACTGATGGGAGTTGTAGTCCATCTGGAGTACACCAGGTTGGGAAAGGCTGCCTTAAAGGACAGAGCCGCATCTGCTCTGAATATTTTAAGCAATAGGCCATACTTGATTGTAGCCTCCAGTTAGCGGTCCATGCTTTAGTTTGCACAGCACATCTTTGGGGGGGCCACTTTCACTCCATTCATTTGGAGCACCATGATACCGCTTCAAGAGCTACAATTCGCAGAGTGGTTTAACAACCTCTTCCCAGGGAAATCTGGGAATTGTAGCTATTTGAGGGGGAATAGGGTTCTCCCAACATCTTTCAGCACCCTTAACAAACTACAGTTACCAGAATTATTTGGGGGAAGCCATGATTGTTTAAAGTGGCATCTTAGTGCTCAAAATATACTAAGTGAATGTGGCCTTAGTTAGCTGATCTGGCAATCCTACTACCCTTGCTGGCGCTTTTCCCGGGAAAATCAGAGGCTCACTATGTCAGGTTCCTATTGGAAGACCGGAGAAACGCTAGAACATTAGCAGTGGTGAAGTTTTTATCGGTGATTGCAAGAACCAATGATCCCTATCTTTAAGTCTGAACAAAATGCTTGTTTAACCTGGAGGTAGGCTGTCTGAGAGGGACGCAGGTGGCGCTGTGGGTTAAAGCCTCAGCGCCTAGGACTTGCCGATCGAAAGGTCGGCGGTTCGAATCCCTGCGGCGGGGTGCGCTCCCGCTGCTCGGTCCCAGCGCCTGCCAACCTAGCAGTTCGAAAGCACCTCCGGGTGCAAGTAGATAAATAGGGACCGCTTACCAGCGGGAAGGTAAACGGCGTTTCCGTGTGCGGCTCTGGCTCGCCAGAGCAGCGATGTCACGCTGGCCACGTGACCCGGAAGTGTCTCCGGACAGCGCTGGCCCCTGGCCTCTTAAGTGAGATGGGCGCACAACCCCAGAGTCTGTCAAGACTGGCCCGTACGGGCAGGGGTACCTTTACCTTTACCTTTAGGCTGTCTGAATTGTGTATTGTTTTGTAACGATTTGTTGGGTCTCTGGACTGTAATAAAGATTGATTGATCTGGCAATCCTTTCTTACATCAGGGCCCCCATTTTAATCAGTAGTATTCTGAGGGCAGCAATTAAACTGGTCCTACCAACTTTTATTTTTCTACCTCAGCATCTACTTTCAGCCACATCCATTGCCTGCATGCAGTCCCAGAGGGTTGGCCAAGCATGGATGTGGCCCTTGGGCCAGAAAATGTGATCTAAAGGCTTTCTACAGTCACATCATAAGCCTCATCTCAGAGATAAGGAAACATTGATTTCAGCGCACAACTCCATCTCCTCTTCATCAGTGCTTGACTCCCATAGAAGCCATTTTGTAATAACTGTCGGTCACTTGGCAGTCATCCTTGGTGGAGTGCACCCTGTCTCATATCTTGATACATGTAATTGCCCCTTCATGTTTGGTCCTGAAATGCAATTCCATGGAGAAACAGAAAACAACAGCAATCTGTAGAAAGTAGGAAGGCAGAGGAAAATCTATAAGTCTTATGAAAACGAGTCGTTAATTAGATTAACTAGAGTGCTTGGTACAATTCTTTCATTAGGTTTCGGCTGTCAAAGAAGAGGAGATCCCATTGCATCCTGAACCTCCCGTAGTCACAGTACCCCCAAGTCAAGCACTTCCTGAAGAAGCTACGTCATATAGCATTCAGGACCTGTTAAAGAAGAAACTGGAGCTGGAAGCTTTCCGGACCTTCCTTGAACAGCAGTCTGCAAGGTATTTTTTCCTGTGCTAGTATGTCCTTGCAGTGAAAGTGTGTCTTCTTGGACGGAACCTGTGATATTTGGTATCTTGTCTCATGATAAAATTATTGCTGCAGTGACGAGATCAGCCTTCTCCAATGTAGTGCCCTCCAGATATGGCTGGGGAACATAGGTGGTGTAGTCTAAAACATCTGGGTTAGCGAAGGCTGAGCTAGATTTTTTGCAAAGAAAAAAAGTCATTTCCTTCATGCACCCAGAAGGAATGAGCCTCTCAGCTGTTTCTCAGAATTCCATCTCAGGAATGGGTTTTGTGGGTATGTGGTGGTGCAGGTGTATCACAGGCACACATGTGTTCCAATCCAGAGCCTTATGTATGCTCCCGGGTACACGTGGGGCACCTTCCACTCTCTTCTGGCCTGCTCATCAGGTCTTTCTCATTCATGTCAGTGGGGGAGGCACATGGTGTTTATATCCACAGATCTAATTTCTCACCAGAAAGGAAAATATAGCTGAAAGGAAATATAAAAGCTGTGCAAGGCTGGTCCAAGACATTTTGCTGTCTTACTCAGCTGAAGCTTTCCATCCAGAATCTTTTCCTCTGGCTGGCTTTTCACAGGAGATTCTGGGATTATAGCCATTCATTACTACTGTCTGAATTGCTCCCTCCAAAAAATCCTGGGATTCCATGGTTGGTTAAGGCGTTAAGGATGCTCAATCCTTCTTCCCAGGGAACTCTGGGGATTCTGTGAGGGGCCCTTAACAAACCGTGGTTCTCTGCATTCTTTGTGGGAACCCATGGCTGTCAAAATGGTACAGTGGTACCTCTAGTTGCGTTCTGCTCTTGTTACGGACTTTCAGCTTACAAACGTGGCAAACCCAGAAGTGTTTACTTCCGGGTTTGCCACATGTGCATGCGCAAAAGCGATCTGCGCACATGCGCACATGCGCACATGCGCTTGATCTTGCCACGCACATGCGCGGAAGAGGCACTCTAGTTGCGAACTTTTCGGGGTGCAAACGGCACCCCGAAACGGATGAAGTCCACAACTAGAGATACCACTGTAAAAAGGTGCTTTAAATGTAAGGTACAGATGGAGTCAAAGAGTTAGACACTCTAAAATATGCAACAAAACAATATACATATACAAATGACATCTAACTATCAGATAAAACAATTCCCTGAGTGATTTAACAGTCAGTACCTCTTCCCTAGGGACGCAGGTGGCGCTGTGGGTTAAAGCCTCAGCGCCTAGGGCTTGCCGATCGAAAGGTCGGCGGTTCGAATCCCTGCGGCGGGGTGCGCTCCCGCTGCTCGGTCCCAGCGCCTGCCAACCTAGCAGTTCGAAAGCACCTCTGGGTGCAAGTAGATAAATAGGGACCGCTTACCAGCGGGAAGGTAAACGGCGTTTCCGTGTGCGGCTCTGGCTCTGGCTCTGGCCAGAGCAGCGATGTCATGCTGGCCACGTGACCCGGACAGCGCTGGCCCCTGGCCTCTTAAGTGAGATGGGCGCACAACCCCAGAGTCTGTCAAGACTGGCCTGTACGGGCAGGGGTACCTTTACCTTTACCTTTAGCTCTTCCCTGGGGGACCTCTGGGGATTGCATGACTGTGAGGGCAACAGGGGTCTCCTAAAAAACCCCCAGTTCTTTTAACAAACTTCCCAGAATTCTTTGGGGGAAGCCACAACTGTTTACTGTGGTATTATACTCCTTAAATGTGTAATGAAGATAGTGTCTGAGTTGTTAAACATCAAGGCGCTAGAAGATTCTTTGTTGCTCTTACCATGCTGTTGCCAGACTTTCTTCATGACTGCTGTGAAGGTGTGGGAAAATAATTTTGTCTGGCTGGTAAACTACTTGTGGTGTACAGTGACTCCCTGGTGTAATCCTTTGTGTGTTTACTCAGGAGCAATTCCTCCTGGTTTCTCTGTTGAAGATTGTAGCCTTCATATGATAATGGATATTTGATTGTTAAGGACCTAATTTGTTATCTGGTCAATGGAAATTGTAATGAGATGGAAATAAGTACTCTTCTACCTTATTTTCAGCATCGACCTCACGTGCTGGCTAGACATTGAACAGTTCCGTAGGATGCTTCACAGAAATAAAGAACAGAGAGAAGCAAAATCTAAGGACATTAAGAATAAATATTTGAATAGGAAATACTTCTTTGGGCCTGACAGTCCAGCTACAAAGATGGAGCAAGAGCAGGTAAGCAGTTGCTATTAAGAGCTTAAAATTTGACAGTGTTGGACAGATCAGTTCTCACATTGCATTGCGTTTACTTTCTCTAGAGCAGGCCATCTCTCACCCATCCAGGGAACTGCCCACTAACAGTGCCTCAGTCTTATCTGGACTGAGCTTTAGTTTACTGGCTCTCATCCAGTCCATTACTAAGGCATGACATTGGTCCAGCATATCCACTGCTTTACCTAGAATCATAGAATCATAGAGTTGGAAGAGACCACAAGGGCCATCGAGTCCAACCCCCTGCCAAGCAGGAAACACCTGCAGATGTAAAAGAGAAGTAGAGCTGCGTGTCATTGGCATATTGCAGAAAATGTACTCCCAAGCTCTGGATGGTGGTGTCAACAGCCTGAGCCATTTGCATTTTACAGAGTTTGGCCAGGGCTTCGACAGGACCGTCAGTCAAATCAGCCAGAAAATCCCCTAGAGCCATCTAGAAGCCCACTGGATCCACCAGCCTCCTAGGGCGGACCATCGTGATAGTTCCCCTGCCTCTCCAGAGAGGAAAAGGTCTGAAAGTCTCAGTCTCAACAGGAAGTGATCTGACCATGACAAAGGACTGAGGTCAACGTCATCCATTTTCAGATCACTCTCTTCCTATACAGCTGAGAAAACAGTGTGAGGCAGCCCCATGGTTGTCATGGCAGCCATGGCAGCCTTCATAGCCAGTGACTCCGGTGTGGATGTTGGAGTCACCAGAAACCAGCAATCTCAGAGTCCTTGTCTCTAAGACCAGCTCTGTCAGCTCAGGCAGCGAGACTACTGGGCAGCGAGGCAGGTGGGGAAACCGGCAGAATCACTGAACTGTCCCGATTGCCCAACGCCAGGAACACATGCACTAGATTCCCCTCCCCCCCCATAAACTGGACAGAGCCTGCAGAGAGAGAAAGAATTTCTATAGACCACAGCAACTTCTCCTCCCTGTCTCACAAGTCTGCCCTGATGCTGCACAAAGTACCCAGGTGGGCATAAGGTGGGTGAGACCAACTCCACCTTGTTCACCCACCCAGGTCTCGGTGATGCAGACCAGATAAGCCCTCTCACCCACAATCATATCATGGATGAAGGAAGTCTTACTCAGAGCCAACCTGGCGTTCAGCAGCTGCAGACCCCGAGGCCTGGCTGATAGGACAACAGCAATTCCCCAGGTTGGAGGAGGAGCTGGCACATGGCACACTCACTAATGGCTTGTGCCACCTGCCCCTTGCCCAGCTTGCTGCAAAATTTGGAGAAGTGTGCATTTCAAAGGATTGCTGTGCTTTGGTTCGTGTATTGTTTTGGAGTGTGTGAATGTAGGTAGGTTCAGCTTTAAATGTGAAGCGATTCTCCCCCATCCGTACTAGTTACAGCATTCAAACTGTGCTGCAGTGACCCGTTATTCTGCAGCTAAAGCAACATTCCATGCTTGGTGTGTGTGTGGAGAGTTTGGCTGTGTCCCCAATGACTGGAAACTCCTGGAACTCCATGACATAAAACTGACCTCCATCTGGTGGACTGCTGGTATTTACATTCCCAAGGATGTGCTTCTTTCTCAGGTTTAATTTATAGCGTGGTTCGTATCATTAGCTGCCACTGTTTGTGCGCACGCATTTCGGTGGTGGCAGTGGGGAGAGGGGTAAGAAATGCAGAAGACTTCTGCATTGGTAAGAAATTGATATCTTGAAATAATCCCTCAATGGCTTTACCACAGTGCAGAAAGAGATTAGACTTTATGGTGTGTCTTGGAGTCAGGGAACTCTAAGATTAGCCTTGAGACGAAGGGAATTGAAGAAAAACTAGCCAAGATATTATGTGAAAACAGCCAAGAATTTTCCCACTGCCTAATGAGCCAAGACCTACAATCAACATAAAAAAAGAGAGAGAAGTTCAAACCCATAAAGTATGAAACATAAAGAACTGAGGACTTACTCTTTGTGGCTTCTGTTATATATAAAATCCCTGGTATAAAATCATTGAAGGTGACAAGATATATACAAAAGTATTCTTCCACTAGGGGTGAAATTTGTTCCGTCTGCATTTCAAACCCAGCATAATTCACCAATGTAATTCACCTGGATTTATATGTGTATTGGGACATAGCAATTAATCCAGTGTGTGTGCGTCTGAATTTTGCAATCTAATCACTGTTAAAATAAAAAAACCCCAACTGCACTAAAATCTCTTGCTTTGCATGGAAAATACGTATAAAATCATACATTTGAGGGAATGAATGCATTGAAAAGCATATAAATCTCTTCATTCAAGCTTTTAAGAGAGAAATGTGTTTTAGGGCAGATACACTGATATTGCCTTCTGCTGATGTGTCTGTTTGAATATTGTTTCAAAGTAAAGATTAAGGTTTTCTGTTGTTTTTAGTTGAATGACTTTGCTGTGTTTTCTAAATCACCCTGGGATCTTCACCAGTGACGGGTGGTTTAAAAATGGAACTAAATAAATAAAATTAGGGGAATAATAGTAATAATTATAATAATTTATTATTTATACCCCACCAATCTGGCTGCATACGAAAGGTGCACACAATTTATATGCGGCTCTTGGGTGTTTTTAACTTTTTAAAAATCCAGTACAGAATGATCCAGATTGAACAGAAATAGGCTGAAAATCAGGGAATGAGCAGGGCGAGCATATAGTCCCTTGTGCATTTTGGATTTTTGAGGAGATATTTCCTAAGATAATTTCACAGCTGCCATGGGAGGACTAGTGAGCACACAGACACCCAGGGATGTCATATTGGTGACCCTGTTCCACTGTACCACCATCCTGGTGTCACTGAGTTGGGCTATGTCTGCATAAACAATTATTTGATAGGAAAGAGAATTTCTAGATTGTACTTTGCACAGTAGCCAGGCTTCATTTTTCATAGAAATTATTCATGCTTTTCTAGTTGTTTTTGGACTATGGCTGTGTGCACACTATACAGTACCTTTAAAGCACATTCGAAGCACATTCTCTCCCTCAAAGCATTCTGGGCATTGTAGTTTAGCCCTCACAGAGACACAAATTACAGCGCCCTTGAGGTGGGCAAACTGGGGCGCTTGCGAACTTGAGGAGGTGTTGCATCACGGCTGGGGGGAGAGAAGAGGCATCAGGATGCGGGCACCTATTCCAACTCCTTTCTCTATCCCCAACAGCTGCAGCAGCATCAGAGCTCTGCCAACTCTCCTCAGAAACCCTCCCCCTGCTCCCTTCAAGAGACACTAGCGAGATGGTTTTTCTGGGCCACTGCAGCTGGAGGCCGTGCCAAGGGTGTTGCAGTGACACTCGAAGGGTAGTGCACCTCAATTGAGGCCCTTTCCTCAGAAGAGCCTCCCCACCACAGCCCCCTTTGATAGATACCAGCTGCGTGCCTTCCCTGAAGTGGCTGTTGGGAAGGCTGCCACCTCAACATCAGAGACAGTTTTGTGTGCAGCTCTCTCTCCTCAAGGGCAGCAAATCTTTCTGCCCAGAGGTGTCAGACACAATAAATACACCACTGCTTTGAGAGGGGAAATGTGCTTTGAATGTGCTTTGAAGGTATAGGGCAATAAATTTTGCTGATATATCTGCGTTTTCCTTAGATAATGAAATCAGGTGGAGGCTGGGGGTATTTACTTCACGAACAAGTCGTTCCTGTGATCCTGCTGGAGGTTCAAAAGTGCGTTCAGAGGAGACTAGAGAAGCAGTGGCTGCCACTATTTTATACAAGCGAAGAATCAGGACCACAGACAAGGGTAAAGGTAAGGCTTCACCCGCCTGCGTTGCCTCGTTATCATTTCTTTGTGGTGGCCTTTCGTTTACTTGTGGGTGAGGCAGACACACAGCAGAATGGCCAATTAGCTCGGAATCGGTTGCAAACAGGAGAATATGTGAAGAAAGCCAAATAAGACTCATAGCTTTGTATGCAGTTTTGCTTCTCATGCACCCCATCTAGCAGGTATTCCCATTAGCAACCAAAGACATGTTGAAGTCTGGCTCCACATCTGGCAACTTTTGAAGTGTGTATTGGGGAATGCTCTGCGTGTGCACAGATCTTGAATTTTGCTGTAGAATTCCAGCCTCTATACACGGTTCCTCCCTCTCTAGAGCACACAAATGCAATCCAGCCACACATTGGAAGCTGGAAGTTGCTGAGTAGCACAGAGGAACATGAACCCGAAGAAAATGAGCCAGCTTCCCAACAGCCCGCCCTGTCTGTTTCTCACACTGCTCCCTCCTCATCCTCCCATCTGGGGCTGTCTATTATTTTAAGAATGGTTCTGATCCCTTCTTCTCCTGCACAATTGTTAAGGAAGGCAATGTCAGTGACTGGCTATCAGCCAGGCCTTTGACAGACTGTGAAAGAATTATTATTTGCTACATTGCACAACGAGTCTACTGGGTGGGATGAGCTTTGGAGCCCGGTGCCACATCAGAGAGGAAAAACTAGTGAGTTTGCATAGTCTTCACTTCACTGATTTTTATGGTAGTGCTGCTGGCTGTTCACACACTTGCCAGAGAAAGGAACAAGCGAAACCTGGTTTTGTTTTTGTTTTCCAGGATTTCTTTTATTTATTTGGGGGTTTTGACCGGGAAAGATAATCACTTTTGGCAAGAGCATCGGCAGATATATGGGCAGCTGTACTTTTTCAGCAGTGGTCTGTTCAGTTCAGTATTCTCTCTCTGAAAGCGACCAGATTCAGATTATTTCAGGAAACAAATCCTTGTGGTTTTCCCACATACCTGTCATATTTTAAGGATGACTCCCACACAACCTCCTGCCATTACAAGACAGCTTATGTGGGAGAGTGCATATGTGTGTTGTATATCTGCAAAGTGTGTTCATGTGCATCTGTGAGAGATTGTGAGCCGGCTCTGTAGGCTTTGGCCATACACACCTTTTTGGCTCTGCCCACAATTCACATGAGGTTAGCTACAAGGCAGTGTTGTCCTCAGGTTAGAAAAGGTTCTTTTTCAGATGACAAACACAAGCAATCTGCGCACACAATGTTACAATTTCCTAACTTCAATGGAAACTTGTCACCTGCTTTCCTAGGGACAGAACAATCAATCTTAATTTTTACCAATCCTCTCCTTGCCCCCGGAATTCATTGTCCACCAGTGTACATTGTTATAATGAGCACTCAAATAAAGTATGAAGGTGCACATCAGTAACTACTGTGTTGCTTCCTACTCCCTCCTTGCAGCCACACTTCCAAGATGCAGCAGAAGATATCTTAATTCAAAGACTTGAGAAGAGAGCGGAAGCATGGAAGGCAAGCTATGTTTGTTACTTCTTGTCCTTGATTGTATTCTGGGTTTACATACCTCTAAGGCTGCAGTAGGGACGCAGGTGGCGCTGTGGGTTAAAGCCTCAGCGCCTAGGACTTGCCGATCGAAAGGTTGGCGGTTCGAATCCCTGCGGCGGGGTGCGCTCCCGCTGCTCGGTCCCAGCGCCTGCCAACCTAGCAGTTCGAAAGCACCTCCGGGTGCAAATAGATAAATAGGGACCGCTTACCAGCGGGAAGGTAAACGGCGTTTCCGTGTGCGGCTCTGGCTCGCCAGAGCAGCGATGTCACACTGGCCACGTGACCCGGAAGTGTCTCCGGACAGCGCTGGCCCCTGGCCTCTTAAGTGAGATGGGCGCACAACCCCAGAGTCTGTCAAGACTGGCCCGTACGGGCAGGGGTACCTTTACCTTTAAGGCTGCAGTACTAAGGACACTTTCTAGTGAGTAAAACCCACTGAACTCTGTGGGATTTACTTCTTAGTAAGAATGCTCAGTACTTTCAATGTAAATCCTTGCACATTTGGGCACAAAGACTTGGTGATGGGCACATGCAATCATCATTCCTCTCATGATGCTGTGAACCAGGGTTGGCTAACTTGCAACCCTCCAGATGTCACTAGATTAACATTTCCATGTCCACATTTGCAAGTCAGTTTGCAATTTTTAAAAAAAGTTATCGTGAGAGCAAATTTTAGTGATAATTTTTCCTAATATAGACATCATTGAAAACAATTCTGCCCAATAAAATACATTTCATGTCATTTTCGCTAATACAGACATACCTCGGGTTACAGACGCTTCAGGTTGCGTGTGTTCGGATTGCGCAGCACGCCAAACCCGGAAGGGGTTACTTCCGGGTTTCAGCGCTCTGCGCATGTGCAGAAACACTAAATTGCGCTCTGCACATGCGCAGAAGAGCCTAATTGCGACCTGCGCGTGCGCAGACACGGCGCTGCGGGTTGCGAACGTGCCTCCCGCACGGATCACATTTGCAACCCGAGCATCCTCTGTATATGCATTTGCACAGACACTTTCCCCTAATAACTGTGTTTTTGTTCACATAATTTGGTTGGAGAACGACCTCACAAAATTTGGAGGAGTAAGAATTTTGAAGGATAGTGAGAATAGTGTTGATTTTTTTTGGGGGGGGGGAGTGGGAATTGGTTAGGTTCACATTAAAATCCTAACCAAACTGAATTTCTCCCCCATCCCTGACCTGGATACATGCTTTTGTTTAGCAGTATACATCCAGAAAACAAGACAGTATAGCAGGCATTCAGTGGGAGAGTATCTGGAACAAAAGGCAGTCCAGGCAACATGGAAAGGGGAGGGGCTGTGAGAAGGAAAAAGGGAGGTGAAGAGGAATTATTACTTTCAGCACCGTACTGAGTGATGAATAATTCCCAGAATCCAGCATTGTCTAATTTATCAGTCTGTGGTTATTCCATCTTAAACTCTTATGGCCTTCAGATCCTGGGGAAGCCATAGTGGTGTCATTCTTCAAAGTAATTGTTGCCTTCTAAATTAGTCATCTTGTCCTTAAACGTTTTCCTTATGCCGTAACCCTGTTTTCCCACGCTGCTGATATCTACAAGCACTTAAATCTCAAAACAACCTGAGCTGCAGTGTATTGCTTGGAACCCACGGGAGGCAAATAAATCAAATAGACAAGATCACTTCCCCCCACCATCAACTTGAACCAGAATTGCTACCTACCTCTGCTTGTGCAGTCACCATGTAGAAGCTCTGCTTCACCCATTAGCATACCTTGAAGGTGGCTCCTGTCTGGTCAGTATGCAGTTCCAAGGCTAGTTCCCGAATGGCTGCAAAGCTCTTCGCCGAAGTTCCTTGTTTGCCCTTCACTGCCTGGTTTGCCAGCCCCTGCCACATGAGCCTTGTGTTTGATAATGCAGTACAGTTTGATAATGGAGCTCCACAAAATGTCATGGTTTGGATGCCAGTCTTCCGGTCAATCATTCCCGTGGCATAGCAGTACTCTCTTACATCGCTCCTGCATCTGAAATGGTAACTTAAGAAGGATGCAACATGCCAACTTAAGTGAGCCCAGGGGACATGATCTGAAAGCATCAGCTACAGTAACTGCTGCTGAAGCTAAGGAAGTCTTGGTCTGATTATGCCTGGATGGGAGACTGCTTGGGTACCATATGCATGTTTTGCCATGAGCTGCAAACATGGCTACAAATATATAAATAAGTCAAGTGGTACCTGCAGCAGGATAGCAGATTGCTCCTATTCAGGTTTCTAGTCAGATAGTCGTGCTCTCTTCCAAGAAACTCCATTCCAGCACACCCACTCTTGCAGTTTTCTATTTGCTTATTTCTGGCTCCTCTAGCAGTCAGCCAGCATTCTGTGGCTACTGAGCATGCTCACTAGGCTATTTTCAGGTGCCCTGCCCTTAGGGGTCCCTCCCTCTGTGACCAAGTTCTTTTTTGTACTCTGCAAGCCTTAGGGTTCCTCTGAGCCTGGTGATAACCTTCCTCTTCTGCATGGATAGTACTTTGGCTACAGAGGGAGCAGCAGCCAGACAACTGAGTCCACTACAAGATTTACATGTATGCATTTTTTTAGTGGTGGGAGAGTTTTCCCTGCAAGTTTCTCTTGCCGCTGTTCTGCCGCTGTTCTGTGGAATAGCATCCATGTTGACGTATGACAGGTGCCTGCTAACTGCACTTTCCAGGAACAATCAAATACATTTTTGTTCCAACTGGTTTTCGCAGCTGGATAAATGGGTCTTTATCACGAATATTTACTTTGCATGTTTTCAGTTTTGCTTTCAATGTATTTGCTGTTTTTAACTGTTTTTATTTATCTTCTTGACTTGAGACAGTTGTTTAGAAGCTGATTTATAATAAATGTGGAAGCGACTTGCAGATGCATTCATTGTATTATCTAGCACAGGAAACTGCTCATGGCGTAACTGGGCACATAAATGCTTCCTGAGGAGATAGGCACACGTTTTTAATTCCTGGGGAGCAAGACACATCCCTTTCTGTGCAAGCCACAGTGTTCCCTCTTGAGCAAGGGCAGACTCTTGCAAAGGCATATTTAGTTCTTTGCTTCATTCCATTGCCTTCTGAGGCAGATGCGGGCAGTTGGCAGACTGGGGTTTGGATCTGGACCATCATTTCATGCCAGCAAAGCTGCGGTACATGAGGAAACTGTTGCATGTGCAAGAAGACAACTGGGTTCCGGACAACTCCACTGCTGCCATAACATCATTATTTTTTGGACTTCCGTGAAATGTAATTGTTTGCCATGACTGTAAGGTCAGGGATTAATGTGGTAACCTTAATGCACATTTTCAGTGCTCTGCATTCACTAGACTCATTGGGACAAGCTGTTCACTCCAGCATCTGGAAGATAATTTATTATTGAGAGCGATTAAATGCAGTCACCAAAAAAGAATCTGAAGCATGTAGCAAAGTGGGCAGGATTAATCATATCTCACAGTATCTGTTTCATTTAGAACTGCATTCTAATGCAAAGATCATATCAATTGTTAAACATCTTAAAGCACTGTAACATGTCATCTCAGGAGGGCTTTTTGCCTTTCTGTTCTGTTTTTCCTTTCTTTGTCAAAGAGCAGCAAGCTCTGTATAACACATGTTGTATACATTATGCAAGGGGTGGGGGACTTTTTCTTTTTTGTCTGGGCTCCATATTGCCAGTGCCAGGAGCCAGCTGAGATATGAATGCAAGTTGCTAGATCAGAAACAGAGAGGTATATCTTGGCAGGGTCAGGTGTAGGAAAACCAGGGAATACAGGCAGAGGCAGGACTGGGAAGTACGTCATAGCAAGAGCCAAGAGCTAGGTTTTGCAGGGTCCAAAAAGCACCAGGCAAATTCAAGGATGCAAAGCTTGCTGTCTCCTGGACCTCTGGATGTTGTTGGACTTCAACAGCTGTCAGCCCCAGCTTGATGGTCAATGGTTAGGGATGATGCTCCAGAAACATCAGGAGGACCACAGCTCCCCCATCCTTGGTAAAATGCTCCCCCCCCCCGAAAATATTTGAGGGAGCTGGGTCCTGACAAAGTTGATGGGCATTCCTGTTCAAATGGGGTCTGTGTACTGTGTCATGTGATTGATTACGCAGGGTGGGGCTTACCTGGGCCACCACAATATTTTATCCAAGATGGCACCCCTGCAACAGGGAAACCTATTCATGTCCTGTCCCCTCGGAGGAGGTATGGTACCCCTGGGGGCAGGCATACCTCACACATGCTAATGGGTGAGATGTGTAAGTTTGCACATTGCTCCAAGAGTGCCCAAAGGAAGTGTGATAGATATCTCCTGTAGCATAATGATAGAATTCTAGTGTGTCATATAACGCTGAGGAACAATAGTGCCTGCTAAAGCATTTGCAGTGTGGAGTGCTCCTGCTAATTGTTCCAATCCTTCTGCTCCCTTCTCCTCTTTTTGCATCCCTCCTGCTGTGAAACAGTTGGGCAACATTCTGAGACCACTGATCATGCTCATTTCTCACTGGGCTGCTTTTCAGATTCCCCTTTTCAGGGTCCCCCCCCCCAATGATCTTTTAAAAGATACTTCTGCAAAATCTGGTGTTCCCCCAAACCTTCTGATACCTTTATCTTCTACATGGGTGCTGCTGTTTTGACTGCATAAGCATTGGGATTCACACCTTGAGCCTGAGAAATAAAGGAAAGTGCGTGTGTGAGAGAATTCTAAAGGGGGTTGAGGCAAGTGAACCGTGTGAAGCCCCCTCTCCTTGCAACTGCTCCGTTATCTCTGCTTACTTCATTTCCCAGCTGTCTGGGCTGTTTCAGAAAGGTAGGAAGTTTCTTTACAAGGTGGGCAGAGATCTTGGCTCAAGTCAAGTCTTCATATGGGAGGTAAAGAATAGCCTGGAAACAGGGAACAGAGTCTTCTATTCCCAGTAGTAACTTCCTGTCTTATAATTGCTGATGGAGGAGGGCAAGAGGAATTGTGAGTGCTTATGCTGTATTTGTGAGAGCTCCACAAATAGGGACGCAGGTGGCGCTGTGGGTTAAAGCCTCAGCGCCTAGGACTTGCCGATCGAAAGGTCGGCGGTTCGAATCCCTGCGGTGGGGTGCGCTCCCGCTGCTCGGTCCCAGCGCCTGCCAACCTACCAGTTCGAAAGCACCTCCGGGTGCAAATAGATAAATAGGGACCGCTTACCAGCGGGAAGGTAAACGGCGTTTCCGTGTGCGGATCTGGCTCTGGCTCTGGCCAGAGCAGCGATGTCACGCTGGCCACGTGACCCGGAAGTGTCTCCGGACAGCGCTGGCCCCTGGCCTCTTAAGTGAGATCGGCGCACAACCCCAGAGTCTGTCAAGACTGGCCCGTACGGGCAGGGGTACCTTTACCTTTACCTTTATGCTGTATTTGTGAGAGCTCCACATTCAAACGTAATTTATTTATTTGTTTAACAGAATTCAAATACCGCTTAATTGTAAACAAACCCCGAAGTGGTTTACACCTTGCTGTAAGATTTGCACTGCAAACTACTGCTGCTGGTGATGAGTAACCTAAAGGTGATTTGTTGGACTGGGGGAAGGGAAACCTTTTTGATTCTGCAGTCATTTTTGTCTTTTGTTTAATCCCCATAGATTCTCTCCATTTCTTTCAAGTTTTATTTCTGAGCTTTCTCCTTGTTTGCACCTGCTTTACACGTTCCTATTTTCTCAGTGTGAAGATCCTCCAAATGTCTTGATGACATTAAATCGCGTTTTACTGTTGGTGAAACTGAGTTCCAGAAACAACAAATCTTCAGCTTCCGTTGTGCTTGTGGCAGTGGATTTCAAAGCGGCTTTTATTAGTGAGGTTGCTGTCAAGGGGAGTTTTAGATGTGTAGGCTGTGTGGTTTGCCTGCTCTTGTTTGTTTCCACAAGATCTCAAACTGATCTTCTTCCCCTTCTTTTCATAACCCCTTCCACCCCGCCTGCAAAAGAAAAAGTAAAAAAGAGTTTCTTGCCATAATCAGCAATGATGGCTGTTTCCATACTTACACTATGGAGTCATATGTTCTAAATCACTGTTAGTCATTTCCTTTTCCCTTTCGTCCCTTCCAAAGAAATGTTGCCCAAATCAAACAAAAGAATAGGAGGGAGAAAATGGCTGCCAAGTTCTTATTGTGTCCCTGTAATAAACTACTGAAAGTTGGGGGTCATTGCAAAGATAAGTATCAGGCAGTTTACCCTAACTAATGCTTGTAGTATTGCTTTTCAAAACAGAGTTTACTCACTGTGCTTTCTCCCTTTCCTTTTGACAGCATTTGGACAGTAAGTGGGTTTCTTCATCTCGGGAAATAATTACTTTCCGCAAAGCCCTGTTGAATCCAATCACAGCCTATCAGTTTCAACGCTATGTGTCTCTGAAAGGAGATTTACTGGAGAATGGAGTGATCTTCTGGCAGGAGGTGCAGAAATATAAGGTACAGGGCTATCAAGGAATGGAAACAACTCAGTTTCTCATAAACTGTTGCTTTTGTGTCTGCAATGGAATTTCTTTGGGATAAGGGAAAGCTGGGGCTGACCACTTGATTCCTTGAAGCTTGTTGGAGTAAGAGGCTCCCCACACCAGGTGGATGATAGTTACGGATCCTCTGATTTGGAGCTGGATATCAGAACACACTTTATCACTCTGAGCTTGCCAGATTCAGTATGGGACAGGCTAGTGTGACTTTAGCTAATGTTTTGTGTTGTTTTTGTAGGGCTGGGTTTTTGGTTTTTTTACATTACAGTGGTACCTCGGGTTACATACGCTTCAGGTTACATACGCTTCAGGTTACAGACTCCGCTAACCCAGAAATAGTGCTTCAGGTTAAGAACTTTGCTTCAGGATGAGAACAGAAATCGTGCTCTGGCGGTGTGGCAGCAGCAGGAGGCCCCATTAGCTAAAGTGATGCTTCAGGTTAAGAACAGTTTCAGGTTAAGTACGGACCTCCGGAACTAATTAAGTACTTAACCCGAGGTACCACTGTATATGGATAACTTGTCACTCATTTTATTGTTTTTTAAGTTGCCTTGAGTCTTTTTTTTAAAAAAAGGTACTAACAGATGTTAATGATGATGATGATGATGATGATGATGATAATAATTTAGTAGCCAAATAATGGAAGAATTTGACACGGTACAGGGGTCTAGTGGTGACTAGTGTTCATCAGGACTGGTAGTGTGGGAGGCAGGGACACCAACAGTAGGTTGGTGACACAGTCCGTTGAGCTGGTAGACTGGCTGGATTTCAGAATGCCCAATTCAGCTTATGGGCTGCTGATGGGCCATTGCTTTATTTCTGCTGAGACTATTGATGCAACCCATTGTGAAGACTTCCTCCTTTTCTCCCCCCAAAATATCATTCCTCCAGCAGAGTTGAGGCAGTAAGTATGTGGCCGGAAGACCAGAGGGTTTGAAGCTCATTTTCACATTTTGTACACAAAAAACTCCTCACATTGTTCGTACTGTATAAGACTCAGGCGACTGTGTCAAAGATGTTGAATTCTTCTGTGATGACAGCCGCGTGGTTCTTAATGAGACACATCCCTCCAGTTGTAGGGAACAAGGAGCCCTTGTCTGGATGACCACAAATATTCAACATAAGTCTGTGCCCACACAATAGTTTGTTAAGGGCAGCTTTGGAATTGTGAGGGTTAAACTGTAGAGCCTGGAATGATTTGAGGGAAATGGGTATGTGCTTCCAGTGTGCTGTAAAGGTATACTTTGTACACAGCCATAGAGATAAGGCATGTTTGAAATCCATTTGGAGGCTCATCATGCAACTATAAGACTTGAAAAATTGTTCTGTTTTTAGAATCCATCTTTCTGGTAGCCAGACGTATATATACAGAAGGTTTGTCTGAGAATTCAAGTAGGCAAGTGGGACCTGCAACAGAATATTGCAGTGTGTGAAGTGCTTCTGTTCAGAGTTCTAGCCAGCCTGGCAGGCCTCTTTCCATGATACACCATTCTATGCCCCCATCCTGTTTCACCGCCCAACAGATGCTCATCATTTTGAGCATGCTCAAAAACAGAAAAGAGTCAGTCACTGTTGGACTATTTTGAGTTTTCCCTGCTTTGTATTTTATATATATACGTGTGTGTGTGTGTGTGTGTGTATAGGTGTGTGTGTGTGTGTGTGTGTGTGTGTGTGTGTGTGTGTTTCCTCAACCCTTGAGCTGGATAATCATGGAATTGAGGTGGTAGAAAATTCATGTGGCTGTGGCTATTAACCTGCCTACAAGCTAACTTACTTTGCCATTTTGGTAATTAAGTGGATGTCTGGAACAATGCATAAGTGACATGGTATGGCTAAGCTATGTATTTGGACAAGCCTTAAAAAGGTCTTCAGAGAATAGAAATCCCTTTTACAACTATTACAGGAGCAGTAATAAAAGGGTAAGGAATAAAATCCTCCTTAGGTTACCTTAAGGAATACCACCTCACTCCCCTCCAACCTGCCCTGTTATTGAAATATTTCTTTGAGACCCTTCTTCAGGTCCCTCTGCATGCTGAAATGAGGCAGCAGTGACCAGGGAGATTGTCTTCCAGTTGTGTTGTGCCAATGATGGAATACTCCTCCCAAGGCAGCTTATCTGACACTGAGTCCAGTGTATTTTTAACACCAAGTAGAGCCTTATTTGCCCCAGCTTTTTAAGAAATTGGCTTCTATATTGCTTTAATCTGTTTCTCTAAGTAAAAGTGAAACAAAAGAAGTGCCATGGTCAGATCACTTCCTGGTGCAACTGGACTTCTCCGCGACCCTTCCCCTCTGCAGGGAGGTGGGACCAATTCGGATGGTCCGCCCCCGCCACTTAATGGATCCAAATGGTTTCCAGAGAGTGGTAGGGGATGCTTTATCCCATGTTGATGGCCTTTCAGCTGATTCCCTGGTGGCCCGCTGGAATGCGGAGTTAACCAGGGCTATCGACTGTCTGGCTCCGAAGCGCCCTCTCCGATTGCATGGAGCACGGACAGCTCCGTGGTTTTCTTCGGAGCTGAGGACGATGAAACAATCGCTGAGACGGCTAGAGCGTCGGTGGCAAAAAACTCACTCCGAATCTGACCGGACACAGGTTAGAGCTCAACGTCGAGCCTACCAAGTGGCGATAGCGACGGCGAAGAAGACTTTCTTCACCGCCTCTATTGCATCTGCAGAAAATAGTAGCAGGAGACTCTTTCAGGTGGTTCGTAATTTAACGGAACCACCTTTACCACCGGGGCCTTGTAAAGACCCCAAGATCTCCTGCAACGATTTTGCAAAGTTTTTTGCAGATAAAATCACTCATATTCGGAAGGAGCTAGACACCACCATGGGAGCAGTGCCGGGGCGGGAGAGTGCTAGAGCTCTGTCTGGTCAAGTTGCATGGAATCAATTTCAATCCGTTACCCCCGAGGATGTGGACAGGCTGCTTGGATGCGTGAAACCAACCACCTGTCTCCTGGATCCTTGCCCATCCTGGCTAATAAAAGCAAGCCGGGAAGGGCTGGGCGATGGGCTCTGCGGGGTGGTGAATGCTTCCCTCTGTGAGGGAGCATTCCCAGATCCGCTGAAAGAGGCGGTCATTAAACTGCTTCTTAAAAAACCATCTTTAGACCCGGCCAGTATGGCCAACTATCGCCCAGTCTCAAATCTTCCTTTCTTGGGCAAGGTGATTGAGCGCGTGGTTGCTGAACAACTCCAGGCACGCCTGGAGGATGCGGACCATTTGGATCCCTTCCAATCGGGATTCAGGCCTCATCATGGGACTGAAACTGCCTTGGTCGCGCTGGTTGATGATCTCCGGCGAGCTAGGGACAAAGGTGAGAGTTGTTTCCTAGTTCTGCTGGATCTCTCAGCGGCCTTTGATACAATCGACCATAACATCCTTCTGGACCGTCTAGAGGGGCTGGGAGCTGGGGGCACTGTTATACAGTGGTTTCGCTCCTTCCTCCTGGGCCGTGTTCAGAAAGTGGTGGTGGGGGATGAGTGTTCAGACCCCTGGGCCCTCACTTGTGGGGTGCCTCAAGGTTCCGTCCTCTCCCCCATGCTTTTTAACATCTATATGAAGCCGCTGGGAGAGATCATCAGGGGGTTTGGGCTGGGTGTCCATCAATATGCAGATGATACCCAGCTCTACCTCTCTTTCAAATCAGAACCAGTGAAGGCGGTGAAGGTCCTGTGTGAGTGCCTGGAGGCGGTTGGAGGATGGATGGCGGCTAATGGATTGAGGTTGAATCCTGACAAGACAGAAGTAGTTTTTGGGGGACAGGGGGCAGGCTGGTGTGGAGGACTCCCTGGTCCTGAATAGGGTAACTGTGCCCCTGAAGGACCAGGTGCGCAGCCTGGGAGTCATTTTGGACTCACAGCTGTCCATGGAGGCGCAGGTCAATTCTGTATCCAGGGCAGCTGTCTACCAACTCCACCTGGTACGCAGGCTGAGACCCTACCTGCCTGCAGACTGTCTCGCCAGAGTGGTGCATGCTCTAGTTATCTCCCGCTTGGACTACTGCAATGCGCTCTACGTGGGGCTACCTTTGAAGGTGACTCGGAAACTACAACTAATCCAGAATGCGGCAGCTAGACTGGTGACTGGGGGCAGCCGCCGAGACCACATAACACCGGTCTTGAAAGACCTACATTGGCTCCCAGTACGTTTCCGAGCACAATTCAAAGTGCTGGTCTTGACCTTTAAAGCCCTAAACGGCCTCGGCCCAGTATACCTGAAGGAGCGTCTCCACCCCCATCGTTCTGCCCGGACGCTGAGGTCCAGCGCCGAGGGCCTTCTGGCGGTTCCTTCATTGTGAGAAGCAAAGCTACAGGGAACCAGGCAGAGGGCCTTCTCGGTCGTGGCGCCTGCCCTGTGGAACGCCCTCCCATCAGATGTCAAAGCAATAAATAACTACCTGACATTCAGAAGACATCTTAAGGCAGCCCTGTTTAGGGAAGTTTTTAATCTGTGATATTTTAGTGTATTTTTGGTTTTTATGGAAGCCGCCCAGAGTGGCTGGGGAGACCCAGCCAGATGGGCGGGGTACAAATAATAAATTATTATTATTATTATTATTATTATTATTCTCTTTTTGTTGTTGTTGCTGCTGCTGTTTTATTTTGTGTTAATGTATTTATTGTATTGTTTTATTTTTCATTTTTGTTTGTTGCTCTGAGAGTCTTTACCTGAAATAAAATATTTACATTACAGAGAGTCTTTACCCTGCCTATTGTACTTCTCCCTACCAGGACTTGTGCCATTCCCACTGTGACAGTGCTATCATCCAGAATAAGATCACGACCATCATCAACTGCTTCATAAATTCTGCCATTCCACCAGCTCTTCAGATTGACATACCAGAGGAGCAGGCCCAGAAGATCATGGAGCACAGGAAAGAGCTAGGCCCTTATGTGTTTAGAGAGGCACAGGTACGATAAGGATGAAAACCCTGGGTTTAGTTAGGAGGTGTTGAGATAGAGACTTAGAGGTAGGTTCTGGTTTTCTGGCTGAGATTTGTGCTGGTAAATAACTGTGGTGGATGAAAAGCTGTTTCCACCACAGTTATTTACCAGCACAAATCTCAGCCCAGAAAACCGGAACCTACCTCTAAGTCTTATCAGATTTTTAGTGTATGAAACTGGATTTAAGGAGCCATAGGCAATACCTTTACTCATGGGCAGGATCAGAATTTAGTGTACACTGGTACCTCTGGATACGAATGGGATCCTTTCTGGAGCCCCGTTCGCATCCTGAAGTAAACGTAACACGCAACTGTGCGTCTGCGCATGCGCGGGTTGCGTTTCACCGCTTCCGCGCATGCGCGTGACATCATTTTGAGCGTCTGCGCGAGCGGCGAAACCCGGAAGTAACACGCTCCATTACTTCCGGGTTGCCGCAGAGCGCAACCCGAATATACTTAACTTGAAGCTACTTCAACCCGAGGTATGACTGTATTAAGTAACAAATATGAAAGATTCAGATTGAAGTAGTCACTCATAGACTGACCTTCTAGCCATGCACAGAAAACTCTGCCCATGTTCTGGAACTGCTGAAGCCTCCTTTCCATTGCAGCTTCTTGTGATCCTTGTAAAACTACTCCAGAAAGTCAGGGGACACTCTCTCTCTCTCTCTCTCTCTCTCTCTCTCTCTCGACCTCCAATGTAGTTCATAAAAGCTGCTGCCAATATGAAAAAACAGTGTATCCCACTGTGTGAGTGCAGATGCCTAAGGATTTTTGGATCTGTGCTAGGGATTTTGCAAATGTCAGCAATGCACAAGGGCAGCTTAACTTGATCAGATGCACTGCCCTTTTTCTTTAGATGAATGATGTTATTGGATGCAGTTGTAGGCTCTTCTCCCTCCTCCCCACTTTTTTTTTAAATAAAAAAGTATGCCTACTCTGCTGTGCTGACCAAATAGGGTCATCTGTACAAACTAGTACTGTTGACCACCAGCAGTTACTACCTTTTATGCTTCTGTTTTGAAAGGCCATTTAGCTAATTCTTCACTTCCACAAAATACCACCAACCGTTCTTCCATACCAACATCCCTCACCTTTTAAACAAATATTAATATGAATCCATAAAACATCCTTGATCGCAAGAGTCGGAACAGATTGTGGGGTAGATAAAGGGCTCCAATGTATGAATGGAAAATGCAGCTGAACCCAGAGATGGTGGATACTTTCACCAGGCTGATATGGATAGTGGGTGGCCTTGAGTCCAGACCTGGATTCAGATGTCACCTCAGCCAAAAATTCATGGACAGCACCAGGCACAATGTGTTCCCTAGCGCTTTGCCTCAGATCTCACTCTCTAAAATGAGACTCAATATGTTTATTGTGAGAACCAACAATATTCTAGTGGATCATATGCCATTAACATCATCTGATGCAATCTGCATGTGAAGAGATTTTCCCTGCGTTCTGGAAAGAGGCCTTGGAGAGAGCAGTTGGAGTAGGCCACAAAACTTCATAACAATGGCTGCTTACAATGCTAACAATGACATAGCTTCTCCCAAAGAATCCTGGGAACTCTCATTTGTCATAGAAGCTTAAAGGGCACACGTGTCAGGGAGCTAGATGGACAGTGACTTCCAACTTCACCCCGATATAACTAAGTCCAGTGCCGCCTATTGGCAAAACTATATAATGGTAGTATCCACGCAACATAGGTTCATGCGTTAATGCTTTAATTGAGACCAGCCTTTGAATACAGTATTGGTCTTTGCATTCAGATTTGTGTGGGTTTTTTCTACCTAGTTTAAAACATACATTGCAAAAAGATTATATCGCTTGAAACATTTCCTGTCAGCTCTGTTCTTTCAGAACTTATTCAGTGATGAAATCCCTTTCTCTTAAAGAGCAATGTGTTGTTTTTTTAAAAAAAGCTCCCTTCCCTTTTGTCAGAGCTGCCTCCAGGTCCCAGCTCACAGAGGACCAACGCTAGGCTGTAGTTATGTACAAAAGTCTTTATTGAGATTCAGTCTCCATTTCAAAGCCGCAGCGTGCAGCTCTACGTCCCGACCTTAGACCGGCGAAGTCCTGTCTGAGTCTCCTCCCCCTCCACACCAGTTTAAGACTCTCGCTTTGCTCCACCTCTTCCTAAATTCCTTTCTCCTCTGGGCCCTCCTGCCCGCTAGGGTCTCATCCTTCCTGGACTCCTCTGACGCTGACCCTGACGATTCTTGCCCCTCCTTCCGGCGGGCTTTAGGACCTGGTTCCCTATCCGGGCTACCTTCTGTGCCGCTCGCCTGTACCTTTGAACTTGGCGCGCGCGCCCAGCCTGCAACTTTCCTCTTAACCGTTAACTCGCTCTCCGATGGAGGCGTGGTCCACCCTGACTCATCTTCTCTCGCTGGTGGTGCATATGTGGGCTCTGACACCTGGGACTCCTCCCCCCCACTACGCTCTGGTGGGGAAGCTGGTCCTGATTTGCAACTGCTGCTCTGGGAGTCCCCGCTGGCCCCTTGCTTCTGGGGTGTCCCCCTTGGGTCGCCCCTTGCCCTGCCCATCGGCGCCCCCTTCTGTGAATCTTCCGATTCGCTGGAGAGGCTCATGGAATCTATCGGGCTGCTGTCATATTCTCCTACGCTGCCCTCGGATTGCTCCCCCTCGCTTTCCATCTCCTCTCCTCCCTGCGCTCCCGCTGAGTCCCGGACACCTTTGCAAATAGAATATTCTGGAAAATAGTTGGATTAAAAGCAACCATTGTGATTTATTCATTCTCTCTCTCTCTCTCTCTCTCTCTCACACACACACACACACACACACAAAACCATTTTTTAAAAAACCAAAACCTGACATTCTGTGCTTTTATTAATGCAAGCAATTATTTAGGACATTCTTTTAATGAAATGCTTATTAATTGTGGTTTTAGGTAGGTTTCTCATCAGCAATAAACACATACTGATAAGAAGTATGTGCAGGTCTGAAGCAAAATACTGGGCAACAATATGGAGGGAGGTGGTGGTTTGTGCTGGGCATTAGGAAAGAGAGATGTGCTTTGTTTTTATGGCAAATATCCCAATTGTCTGCAGCACCATCAGTTTCTCTCTATACGAGGGTTGAGCAGACACCAGGCTTGTTGGAGCTACTTTGGTTTTTACTAGAACTCCCAAGATCCACTAACCAGAGCCAAGCGTAAAAGAGAGACAGCTAGAATTTAGGTACAGGGTGTCTCTGAGCACATTGTAAGGCTAGGAACTGGAGCTGATCTGAACTCCAAGTCCTTTCACACTTCCAGGCTGTTCCTATTTTTAGGTGGGATTCTTATTACGTACTATCAAATTCAGGTTTAGAGATGATTTGGAGATTTTGCTCAAGAAATCCACTCCCAAATTGAAATTTTTGTGAGAAAGAAATTGATGGGAAAACATACTGCAAAGGTGGGATAATGCTTGATGAAACATCATTTAACACAGTTCATCAGGAAGAGACCCTTCTTAGCTTTCTCCATTTCAGCAGCCCAACTTAGGTGGGGAAAGCTGTTTTGCATTTGCTGTTATTGAACAGAACCCCGGTCAATCTGCTTCAGATCAGTTGGAGATCTTCTAGTAGATTTTGATCCACCTTCTGCGTACTTCTTCTATATGCTGTTAAAAAAAATAAAAGTCCTCTCTTCTTTTTCCTGCTCCAGATGACTATTTTTGCTCTTCTGTTTAAATTTTGGCCACATTTTTGTGAGTTCCGAAGCAATTTGGCTGATGAGAAGATTTTGCCTCTTCTGGAGAAGCGAAGAGAAAAGAAGCTGAGAAAAACAAGAGAAACAGATGGCCTGGTGAGAAAAGCTAAGAAACAAAAGAACATCACCAAGTTTAGACAGGCGGGACAGTAAAAACAATTTTGATATGGATCTGACTCAAGTTCTGCTAAAGTCAATGGAAAGACATCACTGTCCAGATTTTTTAAAAATAGTGTTTCTTCTGCTCTGTTTCTCTCCCTCCCCCTCCCATAAACGCTAATCTAATTCATTCATTACGTTTGTTTTCAGCCCTCCTTGGAACTTGAAGCAGGTACAATATTTTAATATAAAGCATACATTGAAATGTTGCTGAAATGTAACATTGCAAGCTAAAGCTTAGTCTAAATGAAAGCAGCTTTTAGCGATGCCAGAAAACCCTGGGCTTTCAAGCATCTCCAGAGAAAAGGTGTTCCATCATTTCAGAGAGTTGCTTCCATATGAACATGGGCCCACTCATCTAAATATACATGTAGTAGCAAAGTAGCTCTGCCACATCTGGAATGCTGGGAGTCCCAGCGGAAGGGGAGGTAGGGGAGGTATCCAGGCAGAGTCTTTAGCAATAGCAGATAAACACCTTACCCATATTGGTTGGAAAGGCAGATAAGAATAGGAAATCTACCAGCAGTAGAGATTATTCCATGGGTGGTGCATGTACCCTTGGAATACCCCTGTGCAGCAGGAGGCAACATGCAGATGCTAGTTCTGACCAGGAACCAGGATTAGGTTAGGGGGTTAATTTTGGTAGCTTCCTTCAGCCTACAAAATCAGAATCAGAATCAGAATCAGAATCAGAATCAGAATCAGAATCAGAATTAATTAATAATTTATTATTTGTACCCCGCCCACTCTGGGCAGCTTCCAACAAATATTAAAAATACATTGAAATGTCACACGTTAAAAACTTCCCTGAACAGGGCCTTTAGATGTCTTCTAAATGTCAGGTAGTTGTTTCTCTCTTTGACATCTGATGGGAGGGTGTTCCACAGGGCGGGTGCCACTACCGAGAAGGCCTTCTGCCTGGTTCCCTGTAACTTTGCTTCCCACAATGAGGGAACTGCCAGAAGGCCCTCGGCGCTGGACCTCAGTGTCTGGGCAGAACGATGGGGGTGGAGACGCTCCTTCAGGTATACTAGGCTGAGGCACAAGGACCAGCAAATGCTTCCCCAAAGGTTGCTGAGGGGGGAAAGGAGGCTGAACACCCTCAAGTGATTGCAGAAGGGGTGGGAAATAGGTTCAGACAGTGGCAGTGTGCTGTCTCTGAGCCCAATCTCTCCCCATAGTAGTCACCCTGAAGGTGGAGGCTGAGCACCTGAGAAGGAGGAAAGATAAAACCCTCACCCGAAATATAAATTAATCAACATTTGTGTGTTGTGTCTGATCTGTGTTCACATCATGTGAATGTTAATTTGAAGTTCCTTTCCAAGCTCTTGATTCTTCTGTTGGTGGTGTCTCAAGAGTTGCATAAAACGGGTCTCATTTGATTCGTAAGGAAAGAGATATCTCACTGAAGGGTAGCAGCCAAAGACACTTCTGCAACTCCTCTAGCTGTCCAGTCAGGTGGTATTACTGAGAGGTTGCTCTAAGTGGCTTTTGGGAATTTGAAAAAAATATAAAGTATAAAAGGATGTAGAGCAAAGCTTTAAAAATCTCATGAAGCATATAAAGTACAGTGCTTTAACTCACCTTAAACTGAGATTAATCAAGTTTTCTTTTTATTGCTAGGTATCTGGGAAGAGAACTCCCATGTCTGTTAAGATGGGTTCTGTTCTTGAGAGTAAAATGAGTAAAAGTGAGCTTTCATCTACGCCAAGCTTTACTGAATATGGCAAACAGGTGATTGGTGATAAACTATGTAAAGTTGTTCCTTTATGTGTCAACGGGAGGTTGAAGCTGCTGCTGTTACTGGCCCCATATCTGAATTGGTTGCTTGATATTTGTAGAAAGGCTAAAGAGGCGGACATGCCTATTAGTTCTTCAGTTTCTAATTGCATTTATCACAGTCCATTACAGATCAGTGACATTGTTTAGAGCGGGTTGCAAGCAGTTTCTGATCCAACTGATTTCATTCGTACAGTACATGGAACTGAAATGAAGCTTGCCCACACGTAACTGCACTTGCTAATATTCTTTCTCCCCCTTGCTACTCGGTAGTTTCTGTCCTTCCTTCCCGCCTTCCACCTTTGTCTTCCACTTTGTCAAAATATAGATTGTAAGCTCTTTGGGGCAAGGACACATCTTTAGTTGTAGCTCTGTTTACACTAACAGTGATACCCTAAATGTTTTTAAATGCTGGGCATTGCAAAAAGGAGGGGCATTTTACTGTTTTGAAGGGGTGCATGTGCAAACAGATGGATAAACCCCAAATGTTTTCACCTTCTTAATTGAAAACACAAACACACACACACAAAAATCCAGAACTTCCCCACAGGCAAAACCAAAGGGAGGGATACCCAGTGCAAGCTGTACCCCTTGAGTGTTATGACAGTAATACCAAAACATGCACTTTGTTCTATTGCATATGGTCTTTATGCTTGATGAAGGAGGAGACACAAATAGTCCTTTGAAAATAAGACAGCAAACACAGGATCGCTAGACCTGTGTAAGGGACATGAATACTTTTTTCAGATTCGTAAGAAGGCCCAAAATGTGGCTTAGCATATTCCACACATACTGAAATATTTTCAGCTGATAAGCAAAGGGACTGATCCTCCAGTAGCCATTAATATGCCATAGCAAGGTATTATGATCATTTATATGGTACTTCTTATTATATTAAATCTATTAACAATCGGAGAAGTCAGAGCTGTAGAAATGACTTCTGATTTCTCTGTTATTATTGTTATTTATTTAACAAGATTTATATACCACTTAATCAAAATTTCTAAGCAGTTTACATAATATGGGACTGAAGTGGGAATGATAGTTCAATGTCAAATCCAGTTCGACATATTTTAATGAAAAATTACAGGTTTGGGCCCAGGGTATATAGGGAATTTGCCTTTCCAACATATTTACTCGGGCACCCTGTCTAGAGACCCATCTCTTATGTTTTCTTCCTAGTCACATTCACGGTAGCTGCAGAAGGAAGGTTTGTATTTTCACCTCTTAGAGGGACTTAGATCTGAGTCAATATATACAAGCCCTCACAGGACTTCTCGTAGGTGACTGCCACTGAAATGAACGAGGCTGGTTCTCATGTATTTCACTGGGGATTGCTCAAAAGAACTGCCTGGTGGAATTGTAGGTTCAATAGGCACGTGAGATACATCTATATGGGACCGTTTCTTGCTTGAGTTTCAGCTCCTTATCTCCAAAGTGGGAATTGAGAACATACAGCACCATATGGGACAACTCCATGTCGGTGTTCCATCTGACTGCATCTCCAAAGTGCAGCCTGCTGTGGTTTTCCTACTTAACCCATTGTGCAAAATAAATCAGGAGAGGTCCAATACAGGCTGAAATTGTGGTTGGGGGATATGCATGAAACTCAAAGATATGCCTTGCTGGTCACAGGTGGTTATTAGAGAGCTGCAGTAGATTAACTGGTTGTCCGTTTTGCCTATGGGGCTACAGCATGATAAACCTTTTCAGAGCTTCATTAAAAACAAAACAAAACCCTGTTTTGCATCCAAAAACATTAACATTATCTTACACAGCAAAACAAAGGCCCACTAAACCATTGTGCCACAATTAATTTCTTGGTGTTGTTTATTTTTTAATGTAGGTTTCCTGGTCTTATTCAAAGTACCTAGAAGCTCTCCAGCAGGAAAGAGTTCTTCTGAAAATCCAAGATGACCTGGATAAAAAATCAATAGCATCATCAGCGTATACAGGTCAGCTTTTCATCAGGTTCTTCTGCTAGAGAGAGGTTGCTGTGGATCCAGTTATGACTCATTTTCTCACTTAAATGTATGAAACACAGCTGCATATCCACAGTCACTTCTATGGAATACTTTTCATGGGGCTTCCTGGGCAGAGCAGGCTGGTTGTTGGTGGTAGCAGTAAGATTTCATGGTGGAGCAACTGCATGAATCTCAAAGATATGCCTTGCGGGTCACAGGTGGTTATTAGAGAGCTGCAATAGAGGTTTTGGTTGTCCCTTTTGCCTATAGTGCTACAGCACTTTAATCTCTTTTACAGCTTCATTGAAAACAAAACAAAACCCTGTTTTGCTTGCAAAAGCATTGACATTATCTTACATAGGTGTTATGTACTGAGTTGAATAGGATCCAAAATGCAGGAGTCTGATTGGTCCTAGAACAATGGAATTCAGAATGCAGCAGTATGATTGGTCCGCAGGAGCCACCCAATCCAGCTCCAGGTGGAAGTGAATCCACAACCTGATTGGCCTAGAGGAGAATCCCGGAATTAGCCAATCATGTGCAGCCCATTGTGTAAATAATGTATATAAAGCAGATATTGTGGGGGAACTTCCATTCCTCCTCACCACTATGAGCTGAATAAAGAGCATGAAATCCACTCTCGACTCCGAGTATATTTCAACAGCATAACAAGGACTTGCTGTTGCTTAGCAGGAGAAGGAAGGAAGCTTCCCTCCCCTTTTTTGGTTTGGGAAGCTTTTTGGTTTTCCCAACCCAAACTGTAGCCAGTGGGAGGGAATTAACTACACCAGTTCTAGTGTTGTCAAAGTTTAGGGCCCCTTTGGGAGTGTGGGGGGATGAGAGTGCTTAGAAGCCTGAGAACAGTCATCTGCCCTTGACATGCTTCTGAAGTGCTTGATCTCCATTTTCTCAAGAGAAATAGCTTGGGCATAGGGAAATGTGTGTTTCCCCCTCTTTCCTGGAGAGCTATGTGAGGGGAACAGAACATAGCAATGCAGAGACAAAGCAGGAAGACAGGCAGAATACGATTGTAATGCAGGAGAAGGGCAGAGGGAGAGGGGCCACTGGGTGGGGGAACTGGCTGCTGTTGGTGGTTTGCTCCCCCTTTTTCCTTTTATGGGCCAGGCTCTCTTAGTCAGTTGTAATCCATTCCTGCATATAACTGAGACAAGGAGAATTTCCATCCAAGGACTGCTTGTACAAGAGAGGGTCAAGATGTAGCATATATTGTGCAAGAAAGTACAGGTGTTATTCTGGTACTGTACCCAAGTACAGTCTAGTACTCCCAGCTTATACCCACCCACCCCATTTGTAATTTTGCTAGAGTATCTCACTGTTTGTCCTACAGATCATGACAACAGTTGCCTTCCATGTATTCTGCTGGGCTAGCTATAAAACATAGCATTTCTCAATGCTGCATTGCTTGAAACGTTATGTGCTTTTCCTGCAGTTTTTGGATTTTCTTTCTTTCTTTCTTTGGCATTCAGAGCTCTCAAACCTTCTCACGCTGAAGAGCGATCCGTCAGAAAAACCCATGATCACAACAACTTACAGCTCTGCTTTTGTGAAACAACGTCCATTAAATCCCAAAGATGGTGAAAGTAGGTTTCAAGGGGGGTGGGGTCGTAATTGTCCTGTTTGAACTGTGTGATATCATCAGATGCTCAGTAAACTGTGTTTTCCTATTGCTACTTTAAACAAACTGAAATACTGTTGATGCTCTTAGGTGATACTCAAGCCAGAGGTGCCATCTGGAGGGCCTCAGACTAGGGAAGGCTGTTGTAGGAAGTAAATATATATCTCAAATGTTGTATCTGTTCTGCATGCTTCATGGACCAATACCTTGCTAATCCTTTGGTATTTCATTAAGTTACCTTTGTCTTGTTGCATACATGACTTGCCCAAGTTATGGGAAGGGCCACAGTTTAGTGGTAGAGCAGCTGGTTTGCATGCAGAACATCCTAGGTTCAATCTCTGACATCTCGCTGGGCCTGTGAGAGACCCTCTGTCCAAAACCATGGAGAGCTTCTACACAGCGCTGAGCTTGATGGAGCAATAGTCTGATGCAGTCTTAAGTTGTATTTGCAGACTGGCAATGAAAGCCCAGATACTGCTGCAGCCTGTCCACCAACACCTTCTGCTCCTCCATCTGTCTCACCAGAGTGGTGCATGCTCTAGTTATCTCTCGCTTGGACTATTGTAATGCGCTCTATGTGGGGCTACCTTTGAAGGTGACCTGGACACTACAACTAATCCAGAATGCGGCAGCTAGACTGGTGACTGGGAGCAGCTGCTAAGACCACATAACACCGGTCTTGAAAGACCTACATTGGCTCCTAGTAGGTTTCCAAGCACAATTCAAAGTGTTGGTGCTGGCCTTTAAAGTCCTAAATGGCCTCGACTCAGTATACCTGAAGGAGCGTCTCCATCCCCATTGTTCTGCCCGGACACTGAGGTCCAGCATCGAGCGCCTTCTGGCTATTCCCTCGCTGCGAGAAACCAAGTTACAGGGAACCAAGCAGAGGGCCTTCTCAGTAGTGGCGCCCTCCCTGTGGAACGCCCTTCCACCAGATGTCAAAGGGAAAAACAACTACTAGACTTTTAGAAGACATCTGAAGGCAGCCCTGTTTAGGGAAGCTGTTAATGTTTGACAGACTATTGTATTTTAATATTTTGTTGGAAGCCACCCAGAGTGGCTGGGGAAACCCAGCCAGATGGGCAGGGTATAAATAAATCATCATCATCATCATCATCATCATTATCTGTGCTGCTCTGACTTCATACTCTTGTCATTCTGCCTGCCCTGTGGAGAAGCTGCTCCTGCTGTGCTTGCTTCTTCCGCCTCTTGCTTTGCCAAAGTCCATTTTCACAAGAAACACTGGCATTGGTGATTTACCGGTAGTCTGTCATATTGCAGAACTTCCCAATCTGCACAGTGGCGTCGTGCCAACACAGCAGGGTTCCTGTTCACAAATATTAGTATTTTCACACTCTGAGGGTGTTACCCAGCCCAAAGTTAAGCCCCCCCCCCCCGTTGGTCTCAGTGAGGTGTACTTAAGCATGCACTTAGCATTTCCACTGATTTCATTTACCCTTTGGGCTCTTTGGCTGCCTCCCTGTGAACTCCCACCTGCAAGTAAACCCCACTGAGCAGAATAGAACAATCCCAAATAGACATGCATTGCATTAGGCTGTAAGACTGCAATATTGTGCACATTAACCGGGGAGAAAGTCAAATGGAATTCAGTGGGGCTTTATTGAGAGTGAACACATGTTGAATCAGATTGCTTTCTCTGCTACAATGCACATTCTTCTATACGATCTTTAAACCCCCTTGGTTCAGTGTAGACTGTCATCCTACAAATGTTTACTTAAGTCAGTTTCTTTCTTTCTTTCTTTGTTTAAAAGTGGTACTTATTCTAAGTAATCACACATAGGATCAAGCTGTTGCAGAAAATCAGTTTTCTTCCACCAGAGAGGCCATGTTCTTGGGAGGTGTTATTTTTCTCTGTGCTAAAGATGGCAATCAGCAATTTATAATGTCTTTCACCATATCTGTGCACAATAAACATGAAAACATGCAAACTCATTCCAGTTTGAGTAGACATATTTCTAAGCTCTATAATTCAAATAAGATCATCTCTATAGTATTGAGTTGTGAATTATCTAAATTGGGGGACCTGTGACCCTCCATATGTTTTGCTTGACTGGAGTTCCCATCACCCCTGACCACTGACCAATGCTGGCTGGGGCTGATGGGATTTAGAATCCAGCAGCTTTGAATTGGCCATAGATTCCCCAGCCCTGCTAAAGTGCAAAAAGTGTGATGTAACTTTTCAAGGCCAATATGTGGTGTTATTGTAGGATTAGGAAATAAAGCTCAATGGTATTCCAGGGTCTCACATTCAGTCCCTGCCACCAGTATTTGATGGAAAGAATGCACTTCTTAGCATTAGCTAAGGGATCAAAATAGGTATAAACATTTTTTGCCTAGAGTTTTTTTAATCACAAGTGCATAAGCTCCTAAATTATTTGCTACTTTTCTTCCTTACAGGTTTGAGTCACCTTTTATTTCACGTTGTATTAATGCTCTGGTTTGTTTCCCCCTGCCCAGGAACTCCAAAACTTTAAGTGTGGAATGTGACGAAGACATGATGGATTTGCTGCTACTCTGGGAGCAGTCCAGTGCAGAAATAAACTATTGTGGGCAATTTGCTTGTACCCCGGTTCCTTCAGTGGCAAGGGGGGCACTGGCCTTATTTATTGTGCTATTATGTACTACAGTCCCCCCCCCCTTTGGGAGTGGAGATTTTGTCCATCAACACAACTGTATGAAGTATGTGTAAGGGAATGGCTGTAGTTCAACAGATGCTTTGCATGGAAAAGTTCCTTGATTAGATCCCTGGTATTTCCAGGTAGGGAAATGCTCATTGCTAGTCAGTGTAGACAATACTAAATTATATGGACTAACAGCCTTGGTTAAAGATAGCCATCCATGCTCAAGTTCCCTTTGAAATATAAATCTTGGTGCAGCTCAGAGCCAAAGGAGGAGTGATCCAGATGGCTTGTGAGTCTGCTGATGGTTGGGAATGATATTAGCAAGAGGGTCTGTTAGTACTATTCTTATTCTGATTATCAAGATACAAGCAAAATCAAGGCACTTATTATTGCTTTCTGGCATGTTGGAGTATCAGTAGAAAGAGCTATCCTAAGGACAGAGGCCGTTGCTCAGCAAATGCTAGAAATATATGAAAAACCCACTATGTGAAGATTCCTGAGCGACTGTAATTCCCTGTAAGGTCTGTGCTGGTGTTTATCATACTGTTTTTAAAGCTACAGTCTATTCTTTCGATAGGTTACAGGTGATGTGAGGTGGGGTGGGAAGACCCACACATATTAGATATTCCTTCCCTTTTCACCATTCCAGTTAAACGATGAATAATTTTACTACTGATAATTTGGTTCAGATCCATCTCTTGGCAGACTGCTTCCTTAGGCATGTGATAAACAACTGCAATCAGGATCATTTCCTTTCTCAGTAGAAATTACAGTAGCAATGGGTCAACATCATATATTAAAGAGCCTCCTAGGTAGCTTCCGTTCTTTATTTTTACAATAAAAAGTGCAATCTAAAATTATCTACACACCCAACATTTGGTTTAAAGTAAAGGTAAAGGCACCCCTGCCCGTACGGGCCAGTCTTGACAGACTCTGGGGTTGTGCGCCCATCTCACTTAAGAGGCCAGGGGCCAGCGCTGTCCGGAGACACTTCCAGGTCACGTGGCCAGCGTGACATCGCTGCTCTGGCCAGAGCCAGAGCCAGAGCCGCACACGGAAACGCCGTTTACCTTCCCGCTGGTAAGCGGTCCCTATTTATCTACTTGCACCCGGAGGTGCTTTCGAACTGCTAGGTTGGCAGGCGCTGGGACCGAGCAGCGGGAGCGCACCCCGCCGCAGGGATTCGAACCGCCGACCTTTCGATCGGCAAGCCCTAGGCGCTGAGGCTTTAACCCACAGCGCCACCTGGTTTACCCATGTCCAAATGTCCACCAGTTCATTCTTCCATGTTGTCTACTGTATTCTGAAGAATTTAATAACTAAAGACCCTGCTGTATATCTTAATTGGTAGCTCTGTTCTGAGTCATACTAGGTGGACTTGTTGTATGAAGGATATTATCCAGATACATGTCAGAGAGGATAAAATGTCATATGAATGCTATCCAGCCTTTCAGAAGTATATCCACCCATTCAGTTAAACGACTTGTTTCTCTTGTGGTCTTGATGGAGGTGGTGTAACTGAATGTCTTATTTGCCTGTCATAAAGGAGCTGGAATTGCTTTGGTGCATAGGTAGAATTTTGCACGACTGGCTGTAATTCATTCATTCCTTTATCAACATTAAGTCTTCCAGAATACTTCACAAATTGATGTTGATGTTCATATATCCAGCCAACAGTTGGGCCAAGTTACGATCCAGCCAAGTTAAACACTTTTGAATACAATTGATTTTAATGAGAAAGTTTATCATGACCTCAAGTCTCTTCCCTGCAAATCAATTGAACTTAAAAAAAGTGTTCTACTTCTGATCCTGCCCCATATGTTTTGTTCCCAACTGGCTATTTAAAATAAAAAACAGCATTATTGCACCTAAAGACTAACAGATTTATTGAGTGGCAATGTTTGGTACAGAGTAACATTGGAAGCTGCATTATATTGAGTCTGGCCACTGGTCCAACTAGCTCAGAATTACCTACACTGACAGGCAGCAGCTGTCAAGGGTTTCAGAGGGGACTCTCTCCCATCCCTGCCTGGAGACGCCAGGGACTGAACCTGGGGTCTTCTGCATGCAAAGCAGATTCTTTACCACTGAGCTACCAGCCATCCTTGGACAATCCATTCTTCCCCCTGCAACCCTCTGTGCCTCCCTAAATCTGCTTCAGAAGACTGGGGGCCCCGTGGTGCGGTTTCCGATGGGTGCACAGCTGCAGGGGGTACCACTGAAACTTCCCTCTTACTCTGCACTAATTGAACTCTGCACTGATTACAGAGTTCAGTGGACGGACACCATTTGATATCACTCTTTGTGACTATTTAAAGAAATGGTTTTATGTTAATGCCATGAAATATTACTATTACCTAGTTGTATTTTTGATGTGTTTTGATGCATTGGTTTTTTTTAAAAAAAGTGTTTGCAGGAGCAGGGGTGGATGTCGAGAGGAATCAAACGTTTGGTAATCAGTTCTTTCTTATTAAAAGTTCTTAATGCATTGCACTTTGCTGACATTTCTCTCAACGATACCTGATGCTAGGTCATTCTACTAATCTAAGCTGTCTGTTTACCTAAGCAGTTTCTACAAGCATCTCTTAAATTGCTATTTGCATTTCCCACATCTGCAAAATTTTGCATTGTCTTTAATGTGCATTTGAATGAACAATGATTCTTTTCCCCTTTAGATCCAGTATTAGCAATATCTTCACTTCATCCTTTCCGTGACTTTGTTAGTGGGGTAAGATTACATGTGGGATACACACAGTACATTTAAGTAACTGGGTACTTCTATCATAGCTCCTCTTAATCACCTTTAAATTTTTTAAATTTAATTTAATTATTTTATTTTGACAAAGTAATAATCATAAATAAATAAGAATAAAAATGTGCACCCGACGACCGAGACCATTCCATTGTAACTATCCAACCTCCCAAAATTTCAACACCTCTTGCAATGGTTTGATCGCTTTCCGTTTTAACAGTAGAAATTCTACAAAACACCTTCCAGATCTCCTCAAAATCATTTCTCCTGCATATGCCCCGTCTAACCTTAATGGCACATGTTAATTTATATCATTAATAGATATATCCCACACCTCTTTATACCATTCTTCCATTTTATAATCTGGTGAACCGGGTTCATGTCTCCGCTCCTCCACATGCAGCTGCTGGGTGACCTTGGGCCAGTCACACTTCTTTGAAGTCTCTCAGCCCCACTCACCTCACAGAGTGTTTGTTGTGGGGGAGGAAGGGAAAGGAGAATGTTAGCCGCTTTGAGACTCCTGAAGGGGAGTGAAAGGCGGGATATCAAATCCAAACTCCTCTTCTTCTTATATTCTGCTTGCCCCTTCCACTTCCTAGCTATCATAATTTGTGCAGCTATCAATAAATTTGTGCGCAAGTGCTTACCTTTTCTCCAAACTGAAAAGTGCCAAATGTTGTAAACTTTCATTAAAAGAGAGTTGCTCCATCCCCTTGACCATTTTCGTTGCTCTTTTCTGAACCGTTTCCAGCTCCACAATACAGTGGAACTTTGGTTCTCAAATTTAATCCGTTTCAGGAGTCCGAAACGGTTCGAAAATCAAGGTGTGGCTTCCGATTGGCTGCAGGAGCTTCCTGCACTCAAGCGGAAGCCGTGTCAGACGTTTGGCTTCCGGAAAACGTTCGCAAACCAGGACACTGACTTCTGGGTTTGTGGCATTCGGGAACCAATTTGTTCGGGAGCCAGGCTGTTTGACTAACTACCAAGGTACCACTGTATCCCTTTTGAAGTGGGGTGAGGTGAGCAGAGCTGTATACAGTATTTCAAATGCAGTCCCACCATATATTTATATAGTGGAGTTATTATATTGGCACTTTTATTTTTAGTCCCTTTCCAAATGATCCCTAGCATGGATTAAATACTTCTGCAGCTGCAATAACAGAATGCAGTTCTAACAAGCTTTTCAGTTTCTCTGATGCAACGTTAAGCCCATTTTAGAATGTTATATTAACAGAAAGCTAATAAGCTAGCATGTGGCTTGTTGGTGTTTACACTGTTTATTAGAACTAATCCCCCCCCCCCATATCTGGTACTTTCAAACATGGTGGGAGAGGGAGGCAAAAAGCCTGCTCTCCCCCCTTCCTCCCATGACTGCCTCTTGAGGTAGCTCAGTCATATCGAAAGCTATATAGGCTGCCATGACACCTCCTTGGGACCCTCTGCCCCCAGACAGGAGTGATTTTTGGGTGTCCAAGGTAAATTATTAACAGGGAAGCCAAGATGACACCCAGCTAAGAGTTTAGTGCATGATCAGGGAGAAATAAGGATCCTAACCTCGTTGCTATTTACCCAAAGTTCAACAATGTAATCTTCAAGTAATATATTGGGGTGTGGAAATAAACATTGTTCTTTATCCCTTTGTTAAAAAAAAGCTGGTTAGAAATTCAGAAATCTTTTTAAAACTCATGCTTTGTTCTTGTCATTTCACTGTTAAACTCCACCATTCATTCTTCACTATGCTTGGTAGGGTTGCAGAAGAACACAAAGCTTCTTCTATCACATGTGGGCTCGTGAGGTAATCTTTAAATTCTTGGATTAGACGTATCAAGCAATCAACAAAAGAAGAGGCCAAACCATTTGCCCAGTTCCTAGGCCATCTCAACTGGGCATCTTCCCAGAAGAGCTAGAAGATCTGCTTTATACAGATCTTTATCACATTGGCTCATCCTTGCTGCACATTTGGAAATTTCTGAGGCACTGGAAAGGCATGGCACTTTACATTTATGCTATCAATGCTATCTAGGAGTCCTCCCTTCAAATGGAAAAACTGACTCACAAAGTACGCTCATCCAGAGATTTGGCCAACCATATCCTTTTTAAATGCAAAATGGCACACTTTCATTTATTCTGTAAATGGAGAACCTTCTGTTAGGTAGGCCTAAATCATTCTAGTCTGATCTTATGTAAAAACATACTACAGTAGTATGCTTTGAAGCTTACACACCTGGCAAACCTTGTATTTTCTAACCCTATAAACACTTTTTAAAGCTGTTCTCATTCACTCTTCTTTTATAATGTTGTTAAAATGGGGAGGGGGGAGGGACACCCCCACTATTAATAAAAACATATATTTGGGGGAAACTGGGATAGATCAGGGAGCACACAGCCCTCAAATAATTAAACCGAGTGAAAGTAAAACTTCATTAAGCAATCCGCTGTTGCTGCCAGAGCAGGATGCAGAGGTTGAGAAGGAGGCTGGAGAGTGCTTTCTACGTGGAAAAATAAGGGGGGGGGGGCTAACAAGGGCCCAATACTGGATCAGTACAGCATAAGAGTGCTGAGCCTCTGAGACCTGGGGCCTTCCAGATGTTGGACTCCTCTAATCTCTGGCTGTTGGCCATGCTAGCTGGGGCTGATGAGAGCTGTAGTCTAACAATTGAAGGGCCAAAAGTTTACCATCTTTGCTCTAAAAGCTGTGCTGCCTGGAGCTGATGGGAGTTGTAGCTCAAAACATCTGGTGGGCATCAGGTTGGCATTGGCTAATCTAAGAAGATGAACAGCATTTTTTATATATAAAGGATTTTCTTCTGGGAAGGGGATAGCCTTGACTCTTGTTTTTCTGGTGCCCTGTGTAAACACATCATTCCAAGCCAGTCTCCCACTCCCAGTTGACCAAATTTGGGGATGGTTGGGAAGAGTTGTTACACCCACAGCTCAGTGGGGCTCAGTGAGTGGCCATGGGGACACCAGGTGATATAGCATTCAATAGTAACAGCAGCAACAACAATGATCCACCTAATTTCTGTGATTGTTAAATTGTTTAAAACTGTTTTTAATATCGTGTTTCACTTGATGCAACCTGCCCCTTCACCTTAGGGTAAAGCTTGGGGGATGATAATCATCATCATCGGTGCTTTTTTCTGGGGGTCCTTAAGGGTACACAGTACCAGCACCTTTCCCCCCCAAATGTTAAAAATGTGGCACTTTCTGTAACAATTTCATGGTGAGTACCGGCACCTTTTTTTCTTAAAAAAGCAATAATAATAATAACAATAACAACAACAACAATAATAATTTTGTTTTAAAACCATATAAACATAACCCAAAAGAGTATGATCTAAAATAATGATGGCAAGCAACTTACATGTTTCTTGAGCACTCATCATTAATTTATTGCCATGGTAAATTAACCCCAAACAGGTCCATTAAGTTGAACAAGTCAATGTAAACATCGGATATGAAGAAATGCAGGCTTCTTATTTTTTGCCAAACTACTAAGATCATCTCTTTCTCTAGGTTCTTAAGTACTGTGGTGGCTTAGCTCTATTTTTAAAAAGTGCTGGCATTGGAAATTTGTGCTCACGCCACCTTCACAAATCTTTTTCAAGCCGGTGATTAAAAATCCAACTTAACAATAACTAATGCTTTCAATGGCTGTGGCAATTGTTGGTAACCTTCAACACATTGATTTGTCTCCAGTTGGCCCCAAAGTTACAAAAGCTGTTCCTGCATTTCTTGTTTGTATCTATCGTCATACGATTACCCCAAAATTAAAGCATGCAGTACTTGAAACAACTTCAAAGGCTAAGCTTGTCCTTCTACTAGCTCAGCCTTTTTATTGGTTCATGTTTTCCATTTGGCTTCAACATCTTGTTCTTGCCGATGCCTTTCTAGAATTTCATTTATATATATTACAGCTCGGGTTGGTGAGACAAGCTAATTAATACCGGGATGGGAGGCTATGAATTGTAGCAATTGCATACCTTCTGCTTGGGGGTGGGAATTGGAGGCCGCCACAATTTTTTCCATTATGTATACATAGCGTACCATGCTGAACATGGCCAAATGTGCTTTGCGAAAATGTGCACCAAATTCATTTAATCAAAATACGTTTAAGTGGGATTGTTTACGCTGCTATCTATTGCCAGTTCTGTTAATCACTAAGCTCAAACATGTCAACGCAGAAGAAACATGAGATCCCCTATTTCTTAATTAGATTCTTTTCTAACGAAACAATAAAGTAGAAACAGGCCATTTTGCAATGAAAACACTGATGCCAAGTATAGTCTAAGCTTTAAAAAGCTTGATTCACTGGAGGTTTGTAAATTGGAACCTTGTCTAGATTTAGATAAGAGTTATCTAAATCTTAAAACCGAACCATGGCACCGGGGGTGCTTTCAGACTGTCTCACTTTTGCACATCCAGGTACATGCTGTATGCACAATAAGAGTGCATCTTCATAATCTACCACAAAGTGGGCAGCCTGCAATAAATGGGAACAGCTAAATAGTGCTTTTGTGCAATTGCTTCAAGGGGGGGAGGGAGAAGAAAATGAGCTTTATGCGGTTAAAAAAAATAAGAGGATAACAACCATATGATGGCTGTATCGTATAACCTCTGCACAAATGTTGTGTAAACAAATCAGGAGGTTTGCGCAATATACTATTAATCTAGAAGTGACCCAAAAATGTTGTGGATATAGCACACAGGTTTAGTAATAGAAACAATTAACTGGTATCACTGGAAAATAAGAAGAATCACACAAATGTGAGATGGCAGATTTGTAGTGTGCTGTTACTAGAACTGTATTAAAAGGTAAAGGTAAAGGTACCCCTGCCCGTACGGGCCAGTCTTGACAGACTCTGGGGTTGTGCGCCCATCTCACTCAAGAGGCCAGGGGCCAGCGCTGTCCGGAGACACTTCCGGGTCACGTGGCCAGCGTGACGAAGCTGCATCTGGCAAACCAGCGCAGCACACGGAAACGCCGTTTACCTTCCCGCTAGTAAGCGGTCCCTATTTATCTACTTGCACCCGGGGGTGCTTTCGAACTGCTAGGTTGGCAGGCGCTGGGACCGAGCAGCGGGAGCGCACCCCGCTGCAAGGATTCGAACCGCCAACCTTTCGATCGGCAAGCCCTAGGCGCTGAGGCTTTTACCCACAGCGCCACCCGCGTCATTACTGCATAGTATTTGTGGTGTTGAATCAACAAATCTTAACAGATATGTCTCTAACTTTGATACAATTTTGATAATTTTATTTAATGGCCACTTTAACATCCCAGATTCATAATGGTGGTACTGTATACTGTCTTGGGCCTGACATCTGTTGGTCCTAAAGCAAGAGTTGGCCTCAAACAGTAAGAAGAAATCTGATTTTGATTGTGACACATTCACAGCTAGATTTATTTTTCAATTTAATATGAAGCAGTGGCTATTATAACAAACATGATGGAAGAGTTGCTAGCCCAAGTCTTTCTGGGTCCGTGTGTGTGGCTATTACCCAGAAGGCTGGGGGTTGGAATAGATGAGCCCGGGGAATCCCTTCCACCGCCGCAATTCTACGAGTCTGTGATTATTATTATTATTTATTTCATTTCTATGCCTTAAATTTTTTTTTGTTTTTTTTAAAAAAATCTCAACCTGGTTTACAACACATTAAAACATCAAATAAAACAACCCAGAACAAAACATTACTGAAGGAAGTCAAATATAAACACGCAGAATCAGACTGCGGGAGGAGAAACCTCCGCGCGTTCCGCGCCCTATTAAATTTGACCCGAGCTCCTTCCCGTAGCCGTCGATCGCAACGCGCGTGCGCAGGCGGGAGCTGCGGTTCGGAAGGTGAACGAGGAAGGACAGCGCAGGATACTTGCGTCTGCGAGGAGGACCTTGCGGTTCCAGAGCTTTCTGTGAGACGTGAGTGCTTTGCAGGGGGTTGGTTGGAGGGCCCGCCCGTGCCTGTTCCCTCAGCCCTCCCCTCCCTCCCCCTCCGGCGCGTTCCTGGTGCGACCGTTGGGCCGTGGGGGAGGGGGGGCGGAGGACTCGGCTGGCTTGGATTCGGAGGAGGGGAAGAGACGAAGAAGCGCCTGAGGGGGAGGCCTGGGCCTTGGTCCTTGGCTCCCCTGCGGCCAGGCCCGTCTCCTCTCTCCTGTGGCCCTGGGAGGGGCCCGTCTCGTCGCAATGGCGCTAACGGGAGGTGCTTGTGAGGGCAGCTGCGCCCACCCCGCCCGCCACTGGGCACGGAAGCCGCCCCTGGCCCGGGCAGGAGTTGTTCGGCGCCCTCCCACTTCCTTGCAAAGGACGTGCTGGAGTCGCGTCCGTGGTGAAACTGCTCGAAATTAGGCAGGCTCCTCAGGTGCACGGAAGGCGAGCTGCTTGGCTACCAGACGCCCAGGCGGGGCAGAGCCTCTTAAGGCCTTCGGGGACTTAATTCCTCGCCTGAACAGGCGCGCGCACACTTGCGCTTAGGGGGCCCAAGGCGAGAAATGGGCTCCTCGTCGCTTTTGTTCCCCTCTCCATACATGGTTGCAGCATGTGTGTGCATGGAGAGACAATGGTACATTTTTAAAAACAAAGAGGAGGCTGCAGGCCTTCATGGTGTGTGTGCATGTATATATATATATGTACAGGGGTACCTTGGGTTACATATGCTTCAGGTTACATACACTTTAGGTTACAGACTCCACTAACCCAGAAATATTACCTCGGGTTAAGAACTTTGCTTCAGGATGAGAACAGAAATCGTGCTGTGGCAGCAGGAGGCCCCATTAGCTAAAGTGGTGCTTCAGGTTAAGAACAGTTTCAGGTTAAGAATGGACCTCCAGAATGAATTAAGCATACTTAACCCTAGGTACCACTGTATATGTATGTATCACGCCGTCACAATTCTTGTAGCCTAGGATAACGCTGAAAGCTGTAGGAGTAAATTCTTAGTTGTTGTCTCCTGGAACATGGGCACTTGCGGTCGCAAATCCCTTTAACAAAATTGTGAATGGAAAATAATTGTGTTGAGCTGTGCTGGTTCTCAAAAGCATGAAACTAAACTTTGAGTAGCTAAGTGGTAGTTTGTCAGGGCCCTCCGTTTTTTTAGGCTTGTGCGTAAAACTGAGTATATCTATATAAATTGTCCATACAGTGTGGTAGATAGGATCGGGAGACTTGATTTTAGTACTATCCTGAGCCACAAAGTTTACTGGGTGACCTTGGGCCCAGTCTTTTTAAGTTAGCCCAACTTATTTCCTAGAGTGAATATTGAGGATAAAGAGGAGTGGGACCATGTATACCACATTGAATGAAACAGGAAGAGCAGGTTAAAATTGTACTTAAGAGCCTGCTGGATCAGGCCACTGGCCTATTTCAGTATCCCATTCTCAGTGTCACCAACATTATGCCTATGAGAAGCACTCTCATCCTGCAGTTTCCTGAGAGCCCTTACCTTTATGAACTTCCCTAATCCTTATTTAAATCCATCCAAGTTGATGGCCATCACTACCTCCTGTGGGAGCGAATTGCACAGTTTCACTGTGTGCTGTGTGAAGTACTTCCCTTTATCTGCCCTGAATCCTCCATTCATCCTCATTGAATATGCATGATTTTTTGTGTTATATGAGAGAGAAACCTTTCTCTATCCACAGTTTTCATTAGTCATACCACCTCTCGTGCACATTTTCTCTAAACTAAAAAGCCACCAAGGCTGCAACTACTTTCAGGTTCTCAGGTTGATGCTATCCAGACCTGGTTATTAGTCAGTTTTTGTATTATTATTAGGCCTAGAACTTCATCCCTCATCACTACTATATGCCTCGGTTCCTCATACTTCCTTCCTGCAAAAGTTACCTGAGGAACAGAGATCTGCCCTATATCTTCTGCTGTGAAGACATTCCACTTCTCTGCACTCTCATCCTCCTTTAGCATACCTTTGGCTCAGTTGTCATGCAAGGTACCAACTGCCTCTCTAGCCACCCTTCTGCTACAGTCATATTTAAGTAATTTTAACTTTCAAGCATGTTGAAGTGGTATGAGCTTGATTCTGCCTTTCAACTTCCTTTTTACCACACCTCTCATTTTTGGGAAGTTTCCTCTGCTGAAGTCTGATGTGGCCATGTTGGATTTTCTTGGCCATGTCCATGTATATTTAATTTAATGGTACTATGGCCACTGCTCCCAATTGGTTGGACAACAGTTACATCTTGCACCAGGTCCTGGGTGCCACTTAAGATGAAGTCAAGGATTGGTCAGTTCCATGACCAACTCTTCTAGGGCACAATTGTGTAATGTAATTATATGATCATGTGATAGTTAGTATGCAGTTATATGTGAGGGCGTCGGATACATCAGATCTATTCCTCTGATGTCAGAAGTTGGAGTTTGCTCCCAGCCACCTTTGGCTCTTCCAAAGTCCTGGCCCAACTATTGTCAAAGCTGTGACATCAGAAGAGCTAAAAATGGGGCATTCCAGCAAGTGGCTTCAATCTGCAGCCCAGCGAGAAACATAGAGATGCTTTTGAGTGTGACTAAATCTCTCCCTCTGCTTTCCCTACCACTGTTTTTAATGGGAGTGGAAACTTAAGCGTAAAAGGAAAAAAGTTAAAACAGAAAATGGACCATTCTCCCACCCTGCCAGCATAAGCCTGGCAGGGCATAGGGTAAAGGTTTTCAATGGTTTTTTCCATTGAAAAATGTTTTGTTGGCACCATTGTTATCAAATGCAAAGACCTGCAGATGATCCAGCTTGATATCTCTGGCATGGAGGAGTCTTTAAACATAGCTAGCTTCATTGAGGTAAGCTGATCTGTAGTAGCTGAAAGAACTTGGCAAAAACCTGATCGTGTTTTACATGGGTTCTTGTTGGAGGCTGGGTTGGTGCTCAGTTACCAAAGACCAATGGGGCATGTCTAAGTTCTTTCAACCATTGAGAATCTTATTTATTGGGCAAAAATGTGTGGATAAAAATAAGTAGATATTATGTGAATTAGAGGTGTTGGAAGAGGTTTTGTTTGCTTACTTAAATGTAAAGCTCATCAGGTTCCATATTTACGGATATAGCCCACTGGATAGTTTTGTATCTGATTGGCTGAAGCCAAACTCACCTGTAGTCTGTCATTGGCTAAGCTGCTGTGATGCTATGAAATGTTTGCAAACATTCCTTTCATCTACTCAGAGGAAAGCTATTATCAGTGGAATATTGATCCACTGTGAACCATGAGTGAGTCAAGTAGAAAAGTCAAGACTGGCAAAAGAAACTTGCATGGGCCCCAAAAGTAGGAGAGGAAAGAGCTCTTTGTTAGCATCCAAGACATTAGGTTTACATTATTCAGAGTTGGCCGCTCTGAGGTGTGACTGCTCCTCACGTTGGCGCATCACTCCTAGCAGTGTTAGAAACTGCCTACACGGCTTGTGGAACCTGGGTTACAGGTGCAAAAACAATGGCTAATCACCCTTCCCCTCAATGCAACAGCACTTTCTATTTATTTTTTCATAGAGAATTTATTTGGTCTTTTTTTGTAATTTGTGGTGTTTGGAGGGTTATAACCAGCCACAGCAAAACAAGTCACACAGAGGTTAACAGTGAGACTTAAGTTTAGACATGTATAGGACAGTAACATAGTGTGGGAATTTGAACCCAGCTCTCCCAGGTCCTGGTCCTACAGACAATCTACTATACACACTTGCTCTCACTGGGTTGAAACTCTATTTTTCAGTTTGCAAAGCCACAGTTTCTGTGATAGATGGAGCTACCAGTGAGGGACATTTTCTCCATTCGTGCTCATGTAATGTGATTAATTTCAAAGTTCTAATGTTTTAATTTCTGTAAAGCACTTCCCTGTAAATGGTACAGGAGCACTCATGCAAATCTTTAAAAAGTAGGTGATGCTCCACTCTTTCAAGACCATTAGTTTCTTTGTTGGTTTGCCCCCATCCCAAATTACCATTGCAGCTGTAGTGTATGAACTGAGTGTGCATGAGAGGAAGTCTGTGGGAAATGTTTGCACTTAAAAAGAAAAAAAGAGATAACCGTTCCATATTGATAACTAGGATTTACTGGCATCACTTGCACTTAAAAGTTCATACAAATGGACCCCACTTCCGTTTCTAAAAGATTCTAATTTATAGAATTTGCACCAATTTATCTGTTTTTCTGTGACCAGAGGCAAAACCGCTGGATCTCTCCTGCTGCTCCTCCCCCCAATTGCTTATCTGTTTGTTTGCAAACCACAACCTTTTAGCACATCAAAAGGCTTCCTGGGGATCAGGCAGAAAGGGAAAACTGATGCTGTGGTTCTCCCGCACAGCCGGTCATAAACTATGTGACTGGAAATCTAAACTTGGTCACTAGGTGGTGCTCCTGTGTCACAGAAAACAGCTGGCGAGTGGTTAATTTCGAGTGCTGCTCTCAGGTGTTATGTTTCCATATGACACAGCATGTACAATATTGTAAGAAAATGTGTCCAGAATTAGGATACTGAAGGCACCTTTAGCAACAGAGCATAAAATACAGTTGTACCTTGGAAGTCAAACGAAATCTGTTCTGGAAGTCTGTTCAACTTCCAAAATGTTTGGAAACCAAAGCGTTGGTTCTGATTGACTCCAGGAAGCTCCTGTAGTCAATTGGAAGCTGTGGAAGCCCCGTCAGACGTTCAGCTTCCAAAAATAATTCACAAACCGGAACAGTCACTTCCGGGTTTGCAGCGTTTGGGAGCCAAAATGTTCAAGAACTAAGCTGTTTGAAAGCCAAGGTATGTGTAATGTCTTTGAGGGGTGGAACCAGATGCAAAATGATGGTTAAACAGGGCAGACACGGTAACTTTTTGTCCTCTATGAACCATAACTGGGATAGCTTGTATATAGCCAGCTCCATCAGGCCTCCTCCCTCAACTCTCATTTGGAAGCAGCTATTCTATTAGAGGGAGAGATGGGAAGCAGAGCACTCCCATAAGCTCTGCTGTGATTGGCCAGCTCTGTTAGGCTGCCTCTCTCAACTGTTACTTACGTGGGAAGGCACTCCATCAGACTGCCTCTGGGGGAGAGATAGGAAGCGCAGTTTGTTCCATCAGTTTGGTCAAAAGCTTAGCTCCATCAGGCACCTCCTACCCGAATGGAGCCTAGTGGTCACTATAACAACAAATGTTTAATAATTGGTGCCTGAATTTGAGTTCCTTCTGTCACTGTCCCTTTCCCCTTGTATATTGTGTTTTTTTACATTGCAAGCCTGTGGTCATGGAGTGTCTTATTTTAACTGACTGTATGTAAGCCACTCTGGGAGTCTTTTTGGCTGAAAAGGGTTATAAATCCTATAAATAAATAAAAAAGGCTGCTTAATCGCCCTTGGTCTTCCACCTGCTCCACACACCCATTTGTTCCTATTGTGTGGGCAAATGATGCCTTGCATCCAAAAGTGTAAGGCTAAAATTAAGTCTACAAGTAAGACATATTATTGAAGTGATAAAGGTTGTAGAGCTTCTATGCATGCCTCATTAGATATTTATTGAAAATCTAAGAAACAGGAATTTCTGAGTAATTTGGGGAGCTATATAAGTGACTTCCTTGCCTATGAAGCTTGGCTCAGCTGCATAGGGTTTAGAGATTTGAATAACCACATCTTTGTTGCTGCTTCTTTTCACTGTTGGTCGTAGAGATGCTTTTGTGACAGCACGCCCTTGCTAAATTTTCTTTGATTTGCCTTTTTTAGGAGAAAACATCACCATGTCTGCTGCTTTGCTACCCAAGCCCCAGATGAGAGGCCTCCTGGCCAGTCGTCTAAGAAAACACATTGTAGTGGCTTTCCTTTTTTCGATTGGATGTGCAGCTGGATACAAGGTCAGAATGTGGTGCATTAAGAAGTTAGTTTGTGAGTTAATTCTTTTATTAAGACTGTCTTAGTGAGAGGATGCAACTTTTTCCAGTAATAACTTGCTTGTGAGTTAGTTCTTTTATTAAGACTGTCTTAGTGAGAGGATGCAACTTTTTCCAGTAATAACTTGCTTGTGAGTTAGTTCTTTTATTAAGACTGTCTTAGTGAGAGGATGCAACTTTTTCTAGTAATAATTTGCGGTCTTATCTCTTTCTCTTTAGTTTGGTGTGGCTGAACCAAGGAAAAGAGCATATGCTGAGTTCTATAAAACCTATGATGCCATGAAGGAGTTTGAGGCCATGAGAAAAGCTGGGGTGTTTGAAAGTGCACCACCCAAATGATCATGAGTAGGTGTCTGAAAACTTTCCGTTGTCTAACCTTGGCAGAAGAATATTACTTTTTGACTAGGTATGGTGGATGTTTTGTCTTAGCTCTGTATCCACCAGACCCATCTTATGTACTTATTATCAATTGATAGCCCTGCAATGTTCTACTTTTTAGCTTTTGTGTTTGATTGCATCTCTATTAAAGACTTATCTGAACCTATTTATTTATAGAAACATTTATATATTGTCTTTTCAGTCCCCATGATGGGGCCTGCTATCTTTCCCTGTCCCTTGGCCTAGCCCCCTTACTTTTAAAAATATTTGACCTCTTTTTCTGGAATACCTATGCTGTATTGCTGCTTTTGCCTTCCTACCCACTTTTCAAAACCTGTTTTATTCAAAGCCCCCTAGTGGTAGAACTGTTAACCATGCCTGCAGTGAGGTGTTTATCTGCATATGTGTATTACACGTTTGTCTCTGTTCACATTGGTTTGTCCAACTTGGTCTGTAAACTCCTATCTATTACACAATACTGGTTTTCATGGGGCGTAAATATATAGGTGAAAGCATCCTGTTGCTCATTTTAGACAAAAACCTTTGCATAAGTGGCCTTGAGACTAAAAACAGATTCACTTTATAACTTGTTGTTTCTTCCTTTTCAGACTCTCATCTCCGGATACCTGACAACTGAACACCACTGTTTCAGTGAACTATTCCTTGTGATCCACTTTGGTGTTGATCATGCTGTAATGTTGATCATTAAATTAAGTACTTCAGTTAAGTGATGTTTGGACTTATTTCAAACTGGATAGCGAGGAGGTAGTAATATCTGTTCCAGAATGCTTATGTACTATTGTCCCCCCCCCCCTTATGTACTATTGTTGAGGTACTAGCTGCCAGTCATCATTTCAAGTTTTCTTAGAAAGCTTTTGGAGAATGATTGATGAATGAGAGGAAAAATCTGCTGGATTCTATGTTTGATTAATTACATCTTCCTTTCACTGAAACTGGGTAGGGAGATTGAGAACAAAAGCCTTCTATCTGGTTTATCCTGGTCTTTTGTTTATTAACACTTGTCTCTCTAAGGTGTGGGGAGTATGCGGCCTTCCAGATGTTGGACTTCAGCCAGCATCGTTGATAGGAAGATAGGAGCTGTAGTTCTGCAACTTTATAGGGCTGCAGGTCATTGTTGCTCTAAAGCAGTGGTGGCCAAACTTGGCCCTCCAGCTGTTTGGGGACTACAGTTCCCATCATCCCTGGCCACTGGTCCTGTTAGCTAGGGATAATGGGAGTTGTAGTCCAAAACCAGTGGAGGGTCAAGTTGGGCCACCACTGCTCTAAAGGAGCCAGGCAGGAAGAGAGGTCTAGGCTGGGCTGTGTTGGATGATTGCTAGGTCCATAATGGGCACACCTGCCTCTAAAAAAGCTGATTAAATACCCAATGGGTACTAGAACATGCTTCAGCAAAGATCAGTTAACAATTTGCCTTACAATAAGGGAGGATATATGTAGTTGTGTGATTAGTTGTGGATAAGGATGCACATTTGCAGACATAGCAGTATCTGTATTGTGCAGGCTTGACATCTGTTTTCACAGGCATGCCAGCCTTTATGTTCCCCCTAATATCTGTCTAGTTTGTACAACTAGCAGCCAACTTCTGTAATTGTATTTTCAGATATTCCCAGTAAGTCCTTAAAACATCTCATCGTGACTGGCTTAATGATCATTTAGCTTTCCTTAGGTCTTGCATTCTTGCTCGTTGCACACTCTTGAACTTTGTCCGCTAGTATCCTGTAGTGTTGCTTCCAGCGGTACACAGCTCTCCAGCTGATGTTTAATGGAACAGTGTGTGAGTGAGTTTGTCCATTAGAGGTCTTCCAAATACTGATGTAAAAATGCCAGTAAAAATGTATTCCCTAATTTAAGGCAAGAGTCTAGTGCCTGGAAAGTCTGAAAGTCCCTTGTTACTGCAACTTTGTGTTTTGAATCAACGAAGAAGTTACTAAGTAGCTTACTAGAGTGAATGGTTTTGGAGAATGTGTATATATACAAAGTGTTGATGTTAATGGTCCATTTGAAGTAGATGTTTTGCTATCGGGGTTTGAATTTACAAGCTTGAAAATACAATACAGATGGCTTAATTTGGCATCCTGCTTTATGTGAAGATTTTATAGCCAGCTCAAAAGATCACAAGCAGCAACCTTTTGATGGGTGATTGTGTTATTCATATAGATAAACTGCAGGACTAGGTTGAAACCATTAAAACTAATGAAACTCTATTCTAAAGAGTAGTTTTGCCATCAGTGAGAGCATATGAGGTACTACTTTAAATTGGTCTACAGAGGATGGGTTGGGACGCAGGTGGCGCTGTGGGTTAAAGCCTCAGCGCCTAGGGCTTGCCGATCGAAAGGTCGGCGGTTCGAATCCCTGCGGCGGGGTGCGCTCCCGCTGCTCGGTCCCAGCACCTGCCAACCTAGCAGTTCGAAAGCACCTCCAGGTGCAAGTAGATAAATAGGGACCGCTTACCAGCGGGAAGGTAAACGGCGTTTCCGTGTGCGGCTCTGGCTCGCCAGAGCAGCGATGTCACGCTGGCCACGTGACCCGGAAGTGTCTCCGGACAGCGCTGGCCCCTGGCCTCTTAAGTGAGATGGGCGCACAACCCCAGAGTCTGTCAAGACTGGCCCGTACGGGCAGGGGTACCTTTACCTTTACCTTTACAGAGGATGGACCAAAATGCTTGCAGAACTATGGGGATTAATTTGTCGCTTCACTGAACATTTGGGGCAGCGTAGATAGATTTTGGAAAATGCCTTTAAAAGTTGTGTTTTGCTTCAGGGTTGTGCAGGGACCATGGAAAGGCACTATTCATTTAAAGCAGCTTCTTGATATAAGTAGTGTAGCTGCAGCAAAATTATGCTGTCATCATAAGCAAGGACTGCGTGTGTCAGTGAGCCAGCTAGCAGTAAGTCACTGTTAGTGAAGTTAACTCTTTATTAGAAGAAATAAGGCCTGCTCAGGCGCACCAGGCTTAATGAGCACAGCACCCTTCTCAGTAGGTCTTGCCTCTATGAGGCAGTTGTACAGACTTAAAGTCCACAGCTGACTTAAGTCTCCTCCTCTCCCAGGTTTCTGGTCCTGGGAGCCTAGTGGGGAGGGGAGCTTGTTGCAGCAGGAGGGGGAGACAGTATGGCTTATCTCTGCCTCTCCTTTATCCTGATTCTGTTTCTAGACTTCTCTCTGCCACAGCCTCTGCCTGCTCACTAAACTCTGTTACCTTTTCAGCTTCTGACACTGCCTCCCAGCAGTCTTCCTTGAGAGGTTGCCCTGTTCGTGCCTCCCACCATTCCTTTGTGTCTGCAGGAATTGGGCGACAGCAGGGAAGGTGTTTTTGGAGAAAGGTGCTAAAATGATATTTGAATAGTTCAGTTCACTCAAAGATGAGTCGTAAAGAGTCCTGTAAACCAATATGGTGGCTTGCCTGCCTGCCTGAGCTATCTGTGTGTGGGTCACAAAAATTGTTTTCCTTGAATAAATTTGTTCTAATATATGCAGTCAGCATGCAACACCGGCAATATAACTCTTTATTTCCCATAAAAGATTCAAGAATAAAATGTATACATTTTCAAAGGTAAACAATGACCAGTTTGACAAGTCAACATATGAGATGTTAACAATGGCTGTGTTCACTTCACACTCATCGTGATCAATAAATAAGAAAAATGGCTTCCAGAAGTAACTCATAGCAAAGTGGGTTACAAGAGAAGCATTTAAATCAAAATGTTCTTGTAGTTTGTACCAAGAATGCAAAGGAGATGTCAACAACAACAAAAATAGATCATTATTACAGTAATGACTTGGTTTCATTTCAGTTCCTGTCTTGGGCATAGTTTTGAAGTATAGGAAGAATCTCCACAGAATAATGTTGAGTTCTTGCCCTGAGAGGTTGAGCCAGGAGTATCATTTGGAACAAAAGTTTTGAAGCAGAAACAGATAATAGCTAAGAACCCACATTAAATAGATTTTCTCAAACCTAAGACTGCTGATCCCATTGCAATCCAGAAATATAATAGCTCTTATGGCAACAGTGATTTTTCTAAAATAAAAGAGGAAAACAGAATTTGAATCGCCTATAACAAAACTCATTCAAAACACTAAAATCCTAAATGGGCAAGGAGAACTCCACAGACAATCAAATGGGAGCTCCTTTAAGGGTGTGAGAGGTCATCAAATCAGGCTAAATGTAAATGTAAATGTAAATGTAAATGTGATGTGACTCATAGCCCCAATATGGGATTGAGTCCCATCAGTCATAATTTTATTTGTTCTCTATGCAGTGGTTTAGATAAGGCTTCAAGTACTCAGTAACATATTTGTCTTTGTATTGGAAGGGGTGGGAAATGTGACTTCTCAAACACAATAGGGGCAACATTAGGAGCAGAACCCCAAACTACTGGAATTTAGTTTTATGGTTTAACAAGTCCTTCCCAATTAAAGTGAGTTTTTCAGTGTAGAAAGTGGTGACAAAGAATTATCTATTTGCTTCCAGATCAGTTCCAGATCAGTTCCTAGATCGTTTTAGTACAAGATTCATCTATCTTCATTAAATCGTATCCACAGAGATAGAGTAAAACTAACATTTGCTAGTTTTAAATCTCCATTTCTTAACCTTTAAATATTGGATAGATAAGTTTTAGACCAAGAACAAAATATTCAAATTACATAAACTCTTTGAAGAGCACAGATATAGGCCTCAGGATTAGTTAATGCATACAATTAGCATTTAGGTTGAAATGTGTAACAAGACTGACAGAACAACCCTAAACAATATCCTTGGCAGTAAATCATACTACGTACAGTGGGACTGACCTCTGAGTAATGCAGCTTGGATTGGAGACTGAGTTTTGTCTAGTTTTTTTTTTTTGGTACACTTGACTGAACACCACTCCTAAAATTGATACGATGCATATTACTGGTCCCACAATAATAAGAGATGACGTACCTTGCATAATTATGTATTGCCCAACAATCCACAACATCATATACATTCAAAAGTCTGACTGGGGAATCTGACTAGGGAATAAGAGTACTACAGACAGGAAGTTTCAAAAATAAATTAATGCCGTAGTTACCATTTTGCTCTCCAAACTACACAAAGGCACTAGTTTATATTAAGGACTAAAGTCCTGCAGAATTTCAGTCAAATAAAGAAGGCTATTATAAGGTTAGAGCAGTGCTAAAACCCAGCTGTCACTAGTAACTTAAAACAGCCACTTCAGTGCTTTCAGTTGGAGTGGGAGGAAATGTTTTGCTATTGGATGGAAAACTTAGGGTAAAAGTTTCAGCCCTGAGCTAGTTTTTACAGCTGAGTTATAAACTCTGCTTATAATAGAAACTGGCAGACCCTAAAATAGGACACAGAGAACACGGATATTCTTTCTGGGACAAGAGCACTGCAACATGCAGAGTTTTGCTTACCCTTGCCTGTCTGATTTCCAGTTAAAAGAATGGACTGAATGTGTTCACTGTCATTCTATAGGGCTGCTACATTTCCCTTTACTAGACAGCTTAGCTTATAACAAGGTTTGCATCACTAATATTTCCTGAATTTTTGCCTCCTGCACAGAGATCGAGAATCAGCACATTTCATATAGGCTGGGCTAAAAATAAGAAAACTGTGGGTTTGTTTGTTTTTTAAGTGCTACTTTACTACACCAGCCCACAAAGTTTAAACACATGTGTTTGACACAATGTGAAATTAAAAGTTCACATTAGGCAACTGCATAGATGTTACTTTAAAAACTGAAAACAAGTCTTGCCACTGGGTGTTCTCAATTAAACCCCTTTCTCAAGGCTTTATTTTTTACCATAGTAAATTTACTGATGAATACTTGGGCAAAAACAGGGTCAACAAGGTACTGGTAAGTCTTAACTGTTGTAGGAATGGGTTCGGCAGCTACCACTTGTGCTGTGGTTTGCGCAGATAAGGTGCTGGGAACAAAGTGATAGGATGATTTTGTGATGTAGTCCAAAAGTCTGTTGTACTGCTGTTCAGACAATCTCTCTCTTACTCCATCTGCCTGAAATGAGAAAACGCAGATTTATTGAAATGTACAGCACTCATGCTGCAAATTTAAATAAAGGCTACAAATCGGTGTTTAGGAAGCTTTACCTCCAAATCAGAAGGGACTCTTTGCTGCTTGAGTTGCACCTTCAGCAGGTTGCTTTGTTCGCTGTCTTGTAGACATTCAATTTCTGTCACTGGAAATGCCTGTTGCTGTGTGTCTTCACTGACACTAACCACAAACAGCACCTCTGAGGTAAGCAGCAAACATCCTTCGTGTTCTTGGCCTGATCCACTCACAATTACCACATCCAAGGCCATGTGGGCCTCTGGCCTCCCTAGAGACTGAAGCATTTTCCTGTTAAAAGAATAATTCAAGATTAGGAACTTGTGCTCAAAATATACAGTCAATTGCATCGTTTCTCAGTGAGGCTGCCATTAAAAAATATATAAAAAGAATCGCAGCAAGCTGGAAGGATACTAAGCACCACAGTTTTTGCAAATCCCATTTCAGTTTTAAATCAAAAGGATGTCATGCTTATTTTGTAACATTATCAAAACTCCTTAATCATCTGCAGCAAAGCTGACCTAATCGATGCTCATAATTGCATTCTCTTTTTCCAATTCATTTCTTTTCCCTGTGGAGAATCCACCCCAAGAAGCTGGAACCAAACACAGAGCAGAAACCAGCAGCTATTTCTGGAAATGTGCAGAACTTGGGTCCACTGCAAAGGCAACTAAGTAAAAGCTTAGATAAACAAACACAGAGTAGCATCGGAGTTACAAAGCTCAAAGGAGATCAACCGCTTATCATTTGCAAAATGGGCCTCTGTGCAGTAACTCTGCTTAGCATTCCTAAATAAACTGTTGTAACTCAACCTCTTCCTAGGCCAATAGCCTGTTAACTTGACCATGGGCCAAAATCTATTAATCAGCAATGTGGACAGAAAAATGAGCAAGTGTCTCAATAATTTTACCAGACGTATTTGACGTGGCTGTTTGGTGCCTGCTCAGCATGTTGATCGCTTGGAGGATAACGCTGTTTGGGATGCTGAGAAAGTCCAGCTCCATGCAAAATACCTGTGGTAAGAGAAGTTAAGATTTTTACTAGTTGTTTTTTCGGAAAACAGGAACATGTTGTAGTGATGTCATCTTCTTAGAGTAGTCCATAAAACTGCAGATCCAAAGTGATGTCACATCTTTGGACACTCTAGCGGAGATAATTCATTCAACATTAGAATACAATAGTCGTGCACTTAACCCTGGTGGATTTTAGCATTAGCTAGAAATAAACAAAAGACAGAATGTCAGTCACATACGAGCAATTAGGGGAAACATAATGCTCTTGAGAGCCATCAGTCCAGAATGGGACTGAAAACGTCATTTAACAATGTATGCATAAAAAGTCAAGGCCACTGTTAACTTTCTTGCTTCATATTCAGATTCCTCCATGTTTATGTCATGATTAGTAAACATTAGAAGGCAAGCTTGCCATAGATACTGCGTTTCAATAGAGGTTACTTAATCCAGCTGTTAAACATGGATCCCAAACGTTTATGGGTTCTCCTGGGGCATCCAAAATATGAGGAGTGCTACATTGTGCCAAGGTAGAGCTCTGCGGAGCAGCTTCTTTTCCTGTTTGTTCTGAGCAGAACTGCCAGAGCTAAGGGGTGCCCTGGCATGTGCGGTTTCTGATGGCTTGTAAATTTTTATAAATGAAGGCATGGTCATTAGACGGAGAATTAGCGGGGTGTAAAAACTTCACAGATATAATAAAAGTTTTACAAGGCTGATCGAAGCTAGGCTAAGCCTGATGCAGCAAAGAACTGAGCACTAAGATGTAAGCATTTGGGGAGGGGAGGCAGGAATGACTTGGATCAGTCAAGTAACTCCATGGCAAAGCAGACGTTTTTGCACTGGGGTGTAAGCAACTCGAGTCCATTTCATAAAACTAATAACTAATGCCCAGATTAAGTAATGCACTGGTTATGTTGGGCAAGGGGGGTGGTATAGTTTAATATTTAACTGCTTATGGAAATGCTTAAAAGATGCATTCCAGTTGTAACAATTAGCTGATTGAGGTTTTACAGTGTTATGTGAATGAAAATGTCGTTTGCAGTGGAGAAAGAAAGAACATGTGTTGACTTCTGTGTGGTCTCCCATCCTCTTTATTGGGCATAATCCCATTTGCAGTCTAGATGGGATGAGGGTACTCAGCCATGCAGTACCATCTATTATGATCTGAAGCCACTTGTGTATCCTCTCCTAGCACTATTGTTCAATGGATATAGAAAGTAAAATATTTTACAGACACTGGCTAGCATCCAAAAAAAAAAGGGGGGGGGAACTCTCTCTGTGCACCCAAGGTAACTCTGAATTTGTGCTTTCTGGACAGCAGCCACTGTGTGTGTGTGTGTGTGTGTGTGGCCACTGCAAAAGCAGGGAAGGGTGAATCCTACTGGGTGCTTGTAACCTTGTGGACCTCCCTTAAAGTAACTCTCTGGATCCAAGCCACTGTTTGCATCTCTATATTATTTTGGGTTGTTTACCATTTGCTAACATTTTAAAAATAATACATGGGAAGCCTATTACGCACAGCATCTCTCAGCTTTGTACTGCTTCCTTGTGGGTTTCAAAAGAATTAAACTTACCTGTATTTTTATTTTCTATGCCACCCCCCCATCCCAAAAAGGCTTAGTTTTCACTAAAAACAAGCTATCCAAAGCTTATATGGTCATGATGGGAAAATAATCTGTACACCAGACTTCTAATTGCCCAGCAGTCTAAAGACAAGTACAAATACACAGAGGCAATAGTTGCATCCAGATTCCCCCCTTTGTCACAGTCCAGCCTTTCCTGATGGTCTCCCATCCTCCAGGAGATGCTTTGGGGGGGGGTCACAGGAGGGAGGTGCTTGGGGCCAGAAAGTCCCATTCCACAGGCATAACTGCTGGACACAAACACAAATTTATTTTTTTTGAAAATAAACAGAGCCCATGAGCCTTTCATTTTAGGTCTTTCACAGACATGATTGTTACCTCAAAATGTTTGAAAGAGCATTGGTGAGCCTAACAGAGAGACTTCGCGGTCAGACTTTCGACAACCTTTTGGGCAAAAAATGATGTCCACAGATTTAGTTACTGGAAATCTAAAAGCTTCAGTGGGGCTTTGCCAGTGTAAGTGGTCAGTGACTCATCTTTTATGAAGGGAAACCTTGAGCCCATTAAAGAAAAAGGGACTTTCACATTATATGAGTAAAAAGTAAAGTATTTGCAAGTCCTTAGATTTTTTGATTTAACAATTAATGGAACAACTGTACCTGTGGGGTTGTGCTGGAGTAAGTGGTTAACATGCTATAACACATTATCTTTGGCAGTTATTCTCCACTCTCCCCAGTACAGGTCCTCTTGATCAAAAACAGCAGGAAGCATCCTCACTCAGTTTGGTAAATGGAAGCTTTGCACAATGCAGGAGGGCAGATCTAACTGCCAGCATAAGAATTGCCAGGCAGAGTCTGAGCAATGTAGCCAGACGTACCTTGAATCATAGAATTTTAGAGCTGGAAGGACCCTGAGGACCATCTAATCCAACTCCCTGCAGTGTAGGAATATGCAGCTATTCCATACAAGGATCGAACCTGCAACCTCGGCATTGTCAGCACCATGATCTAACCAACTGAGCTATCCAGAAATGTGTGTGTGTGTGTGTGTGTGTGTGTGTGTGTGTGTGTGTGTAGGGGTTGTCCTCCCCTGTTAAAAGGTAAAGGTAAAGGGACCCCTGACCATTATTAGGTCCAGTCGTGGCCGACTCTGGGGTTGTGGCGCTCATGTCGCTTTATTGGCCAAGGGAGCCGGTGTACAGCTTCCGGGTCATGTGGCCAGCATGACTAAGCCGCTTCTGGCGAACCATAGCAGTGCACAGAAATGGTGTTTACCTTCCCGCCAGAGCAGTACCTATTTATCTACTTGCACTTTGACATGATTTTGAACTGCTAGGTTGGCAGGAGCAGGGACCGAGCAATGGGAGCTCACCCCGTCGCGGGGATTCCAACTGCTGACCTTCTGATCGGCAAGCCCTAGGCTCTGTGGTTTAACCCACAGCGCCACCTGCGTCCCACATCCTCCCCTGTTAACTCACAGCATATAATACCATCCTATTGTGCCTTGGTGAGCCCACAACTGGAATACTGTGTCCAGTTCTGGGCACCCCAATTTAAGAAAGATACTGACAAGATGGAATGTGCAAAGGAGGGCCTGGAAACAATCCCATGAGGAATAGTTGAGGGATTTGGGTATGTTTGGTAAAGAGACTGAGAGGAGATATGATAGCCATCTTCGAATATCTCAAGGGCATGAGGATGGAGCAAGCTTGTTTTCTCCTGCTCTGGAATGTAGGACCCATACCCTTAGCTTCAAGTGATAAGAAAGCAGATTCTGACTAAACATCAGGAAGAACTTTCTGAAAGTAGGAGCTGTTTGACAGTGGAACGGACTCCCAAGAGAGGTAGTGGACTCTCCTTCCTTGGAGGTTTTTAATCGGAGGTTGGATGGCCATCTGTCCCGCATTGTAGGAGATAGGACTAGATGACTCTGTGCCTTCTCCAACTCTAGGATTCTATGAAAACACTATTTTAAATCTGCAGGAACACAACATGCTACAATTAAAACAAAATTTGAAAACTGACAATGACCTTGTGACTTAGGATGTTGTCAACTTCCTTGGCTAGAATGGTTCATAGGATCTGTTTCCAAATAGCACCCTGGACATTAAACTTTATACAGATATTTATCCTCAACTGATCAAAAAGGCAATTATGCGGCTATCCAACCAGATATCACTGGGGGTATAAGGATGATGACTGGGGGCATGGGGACTTGGGGCTTTGTTGTAATTGTGTGTGTATATTATACCAATAAAAACCTATTATGGAAGAAAGAAACTGGCAATTAATAAAGAACACAAAGAGTTTCACAGATTCATTGAAACCTACCATAGCCAGTCTGTGACACTAGCTCAGCTGCTCCCCCAATGGGTTTAGCAAGAACTCCCATGATTCCCTTCCCCACACCAGAGATAACACCTTTGGCCTTGAGTCCAGCTGATCCCTGGGCCTCTGACGTTTTTTGGAAGTTCTGCATTGGCTGGTCTACAATACCAGCAATTGCACCTGTAACGAGAGTATGACAGAAGGATAAACTCCCAGAACAAGAATAAATATTAACAGAGAATATTGGACTGAGAATCTGAGTATCACCTGCCTAATATAGCAATAAGGAATACCAGTTAACCTGAGGAATACACTGAATTCAGTTCTCCGCTTGTCCCTTCTTGTGTTTCTCTTTTTCATATAAACATTTACATTGGCCTGGTTCACACTTCGTGTGGTGTGGGCTTCCAGAGAGGAGCTTAACACAATTTGCTCCTTCCCAGCCCTTTCCCCCTGCTACGCTGAGCGGAGCTGAGCCAAGGTTTGGCTGAGCATGTTGTCCAGACCTGGGCTCCTGGTTAAGTTTTTTCCAACTAACCATGAGCTAGAACTAAGAAGAAACTCCTGGAAGCTAGTATGTTCTCACTAAGCTGAGGTTTGTGCAAACCAGGCCGCTTGGTGGCTTCATAATGCATTTATTCTAGGTGTTTTCTTTCCAAGTGCATTTGTTGACTGGAAAGGATTTAGGATACTGTATGTGTGTGTGTGTGTGTGTGTGTGTGTATATATATATATATATATATATATATATATATATATATATGTTAGATTGGAATTAATGTCTGCTAACATTCAGAGTTCTTTAGCTGCTATGGAAATGAGATTTTCACGTAAGCCTAAGATGGACTTCATAAGAAAAAAAGACCTGCATTCCATATATCATTTTAATATCCCCTTCTATTGCCAGAAATGCTCATAAACTAATGCAACCTCTGATATATTACCAAGCTTAGTAGAATTAGGCTTTGGGACTTTTTGTTACTATCTTTGTGAACACAACCATATTTTACTTTAATGTACATGGGTCAAACTTTTACAAGTGCCTTAATGACCCCTCCGGCTTTTAGTATCAACAGAGGACTGCAGTTTAAATCTTCTTAAATGTAAACAGGTATGTAAGGTGGGATCTCTCTTTGATCTTGAGTTTACTCAAGCCACTTACCACAGAGATGTCTCTAGATGTTGTAACTTTGATGGATAAGCTATTTGGAACTCACTAAAAGGACAATGATTGAACAAAGTGACAAGGTGTTACGTGACAACAATTTGAAGCTTAGCTGCCTGAGCAATAGGCCATGGTTGTTCAGCACAGAGGAAATCACTGGGTAAAGTCTTTAGAACTCTTTGTACAAACAGAGAGATCAAACAGCTGCCCTGGAAGGGACATCTATTTAGTTCCATGTGGACAACAAAAATGGGCACCTTGGTCAATTGCTGTTCACTATGTGCACTTGAAATCAAATGTTACTGTTCATCGATTTTGGCTGCTCCTAAAAACACAGAATGGTGAAAGGTGGGTGAAGTTCCCTAATGTGTAAGGGATAACAGAAGAGGCCATCAGTGTTTCACGACATGCAGCCATCATTCAACATGTAGTTTGCCCCTCATTGCTTTCTATTTTTTTGAGGAAAGAATCTTGCTTTTCAGTTAATCCAGTCTCATAAAAATGATGTTGTTCTTGATGGCCACCAGCTTGGATAGCTTTAAAAGAGGATTAGACAAATTCACGGGAGGAGAGGGCTCTTGATGGCTACTAGTCAATATGGTTATGTTCTGCAATGCTTCTGAATATTTCTCATTGTGGGTGCTTTGCATTCAAATTATAGCTGCACTGGGACTTTTTGAGACCCCTTAGGAAAACCTGTTTATGACATCAGATAAGCCAGTGGAAGCTAGAAGAGCCATGACATATCACAACCTACCAGCCTATCGAGAGACAAAGCAGAGATTGCAAGAATGACACTAATGGCCTGGTGTGCTGATGGGCCAATTGTTTACAGAACTATACAAGCATGCTGGATTGCACAGCAAACTATGAAATTTGATGCCCCGTAAACAACTGTGCCTGCTAATCTCTCACTTGTAAGATACAATCTGGGCACTTGCTTGTTCACATTACAATGCACGTGCATATATTTATTTGGGTGGTTAATTTCTTCTGTGACTAAGAACAGTGGGCATTATTTCAGCAATAAAGAATTTGTAAACAGAATCAGAGAGACGGGTTAAGTTCCTCGTTCTGTGTAAGTAAAACAGTGCAGGCAACTGCAGTCTAAGCCAATTTATAAACTAAAGTTTGTCGTCCATATCTTGAGTAAAGGCAGCAACAAAGAAAAAGCAGCAGTCTGGTATGCTTAAATATAACAGCAATAACTTCAGATTTCCAGCACAATGTCTAACCTGCTTGAAAAACGGGGGTTCTACTGTTCCAATTCAACTCAACTGGCCAAAATTACTGGCTGAGGTTGCCTTTAGAACTCGTATAACCCCCGTTTGAAAACAGCTGCACTGGCTGCTGGTCCCTTACTGGGCCAAAATTTAAAGAGCTGACACTAGTGTTTAAAGTCCTAAACAATTTAGGTCCCAAATATCTGGGAGACCACCTGCTACCCTAAAGACCCTCTTGGGTATTAAGATCAGCAGAGGGGCTCTTTTGTTAGTTCCACTGCCCTAAGAAGTTTTGGGTGGTTGTGGCCCAGGAGAGGGCATTCTTTGTGGCAGCTCCTAAACTGTGCAGCTCTCTTGTCAAAGCCTGGCACCTTCACCATAAAGCTTTTGGCAAATGCTGAAGATGTACCAGGTTATCCTGGCCTTTGACACCTGAGATGTGTCTTCAGGGCTCACCCTGTGACTGTGTTTTAATTGAAAAAAATAATAAAAAAATTGTCCAGTAGCACCTTATAGACCAACTCAGTTTGTTCTGGTATAAGCGTTCATGTGCAGTTTTTAAGAAGCACTGAAGAAGTGTGCATGCACACAAAAGCCTATACCAGAACAAACTTGTTGGTCTATAAGGTGCTACTGGACATTTTTTTTAATTTTTTTTTATTTCAACTGTGTCAGACCAACATGGCTACCTACCTGTGTTTTAATTGTTTTTAATATTGAATCTTAAATTTTAGTAACCCACCCTGAGACCTGCTGGTGTAGGGTTAATAATAACAATAGCAGCAGCAGCAGCAACAACTGTCACTTCCACAACCAGACAAAGTCAAGAGTGGAAATCTTTAGAGAAAGATAAATTAAGTAGATCTCATATATGATTAAGCTAAGAGCAATTTGCTGATGCCATGACTTCTACCAGACTGTGGACTTTACTAACTTCCAAAAAATTAGAAGAACTGCTGAGGAACATTTCTGCAGAGTTAAAGTATATGGTGGTGTAGACTCCAGTAGCCCCACTAAGTGGTGGACACTCTGGATGTCTATTAAGAACACTCCAGTTTCTGCTTCCTATCGTAGCTAAAACAGAAAACAATGCTTCTTAAAAACTGACACCCTTTAGATCAACCTTTCTTCACTGTTGTGAGCTGAGTATACAACAAGCAACTTAGAAGGACAATGTGACAGATCTTCAATTGCTCCGGTTCATTTTAGTGGAGATCTTTGTTGAAGATTCTGCTCTTCAGTATTTTAGATCCTAACTCCTGTAGATATACTTCTTTTATATCTGCATTCCCCACTCTCAGGAAACCTGCTTTCTGCTGCATGGACATTTTTATTAATATGATATTTGGCACCTGAAGGAAATGGCACTCACCCGCTGTTAGGAGGGAATTTTTAAAAAGTCTTGTTGCATCATCCTGCATTTTTCAAAGCCCCTGTTATGTCATGCTATGAAATAATTTCCAGCAGCCCTAACCTAATTTCCAACATTTCACCAATTCCTTGGCAATACATTAAAAGAAATATGAATCTACCACTGAAGCTGGCAGCTCTGTGTTGAATCTCTCTCTCTATAATAGCTACTTAAACTTACTTTGTGTCCAGATGCTGCCCATTTGCCTTGAAACATGATACTGTAGTCTAATCTTCTCCAACCTGGTGCCCTCTGGATAGTCTGGACTACAATTCCCAGCAGAGCCAATGGCCAGGGAACATGGGACTTGGTTATAATAACACCAGTAGGTACCAGGTTGGGACAGCCTATTGATTTCTTCAATTGTTTTTATGCAAGCTGCTTTGAGGGTTTTCCCTAAAAGGTAGCCTAGAAGTAAATAAATATTTTTGGTGTGGAGAGTGAAATACACGGCACAACAATGTCAGAAAGGAGCTAAATTGTAGTACAGGTTACTGGAAAGAAGCAAAGACAGCTTGAGATGGTGCTGCTGTTGTTTATGACAGCCTGATGGTTTCTTATGTAAAGTTCTGCTGTTAGGTTGAATTGTATAGCAACTGAAAATTTTAAAAGTGATTATTTTTTTGAAGTTATCCTCTAAATTTCTAAGCCTCTGATTTCTAAGCATTTCGATCTTTTAGGGTGATACATACTCCCAAGAATGCACAAAACCATTTTACTGAGCAATATAAATTGTGTTCTTTTGCTAGTTTAATAAATGGATGCATGCACGCTCTGCAACACACATGCTTCTAAACAGTTCAGTTTTAAATCCTACTTTCATTTCGCAAATTACTATGAAGTGGTTAATTTTTAAACTTGCAAGTAATAGTTTAAAACACCCATGGTGATCTTCTCCCCTAGCTAAGTCTTTTGGCTGGAGTTTTAATATTATACAATGTTGATGCGATGTGACCGTTTCTGCCGCAGAAATATTTTTTGTCAACATTTACTTGACATTTGAACTATACTCAAGTGTTTTTCAAACAAAAACAAGCATCTAAGTTATCTATGATGCAAAGGAAATAACCAGTCTGAAAGGTTTTCCCGTAGCTCATTAAAAGGAAACACTGGAATGAGCATGTCTTTGTATCTATATTGTTTACGTGATGACATTCATTCCGCCCTGCATCTTTTGCCACATCTAAATTAAAGGATAACTGTACTTCTAAATATCCACAGTTACTATTAACAATAAAAATGTATTCCCTTGCAGCCACTATTTTAAATGCAGCTGGCTTTTGCTTGTTTTTTAAATGTGCATTAAACTCCCTTCTCATCTAAGGTCATCAGAAAATGTTTTGTAACCTGTCTAGCTGCAATGGAACAGAACACTGAATCTAATATTTAATGCTGGATTAAAGAGCAGGATAACCTGTTCAGTCGGGAACTCGAGACTGCAACAGTTCCTCATCAGGATATATATGGCCAGGGATTTATCCCCATGCTGTATACACAGGCTAACCACACACAGGCGGGGAGCTAGAACATACCGATCTGAATTTGCAGCACTGATAAGCAAAGGCAGGCCATGTTGCAAAACCTCACTTCCACAGAAGGTTCCAGGTCAGACTTGATCTGAACCACTGTTTCTCATGAAATTGCCTCCTTCTTCTGAATTTACTCTACCCTGTGATGCTCAGCCTCTAACTACCTGTTCCACAGGTAAAGACAATTTTCATATGCAACTGATTACAGGCTGCTGCTTTATGTGAAACACTAACTCAACACTGGCATAACAAGAGAACCGGAACAAGGAACCCCGGTCTCCTCCTGTAAGTAAAGCTGTGCACAAATAAACAAAGCAGCTCATATCCTTGAGCTTCCTTTCTGTTTGAGGATATAGGCCAGTGAGAGCTTTCTGCTGAAGACAATCTATCTACCTACCCCCTGATTAGGAAGAGGAAGGCTCCATCTTCTTCAGAATTATAACTTTCATTGGGACATCACAACCACCAGCAGCAGCTACCCCACACAGTTTGAGAACTCAGCTTGCTGCTACCCCATAATAGATGGACCTTCTGCCTTTGCCTTGTCAGCATTGCCTGAATTTCTTCCCTAGACCCCATGCCCTTCACTTGACAGTTGGCTGGATCTAAAGCCTTCATTTCAACAGTCTTTGGTCTGCATGAATGTGGAGAACAAAACCTAAGAACATACCAGTCAGTTTCTGCTAAGGGGAAAAAAGCAGCAAAGCTAACTGCAGCTGAGGACGTGTGCTTTGCTCAGTGCAGTCTGCTCTCTTCCCACCCTTGCCTCCAACAGCTACGCACCTATTGCCCCATGAGACCAAATATACTGTGAAAGCCTGTCTCACTCTTGTCTTTCAACCCACAAGAATTTGGGGGAGGTGGGGGGACACTATCCCCAAATGAACATCCTAAAAATAAGAAAATCTTTTTTGTAACTATTTTTGGAGCCCATCCTCCCAAAGACTGGGTATAGTGATCATGAAATCATACAACCATTACCTAGAAGGCTGATGCCTAACCGAGAGAGGCCTTGTCTCAGTCCTTCTCCCAGATTCTCAGGGAGTTGCCTTCTCCATTCTTCCTGCCGGTTGTAATGCTCCTCATCCAGGGACAGCCGATCCATATTCCGAGCAAGGCTCGTTGCCAGGTTCGTAATTGATGTCAGTGTACCTAAGTGCAAACAGATTAGGAAGTCAAATCAACAAATTGCTGAAACAATGGCATTTTGTCCATTCAATCAAGGCACAAAATCTATACAGTAGTTCTGTCATGGTAAGGATCAATAATGCATTTTATTGGTGTACGGTGCAGGTTTTACCACAGCCCTTCAGTCTTCCTTCCTTATGAGGCCTGGCATAACTGTAACCCGCCAAGCTTTCTAGCAATAATTGCTCAGCTAATCTAATGCCACACAGATACAGAAAAATGAGTCCACATAGGGACCTCTGCAATGCTGGAAGAGCAACAGTTCTTGTTTTGAATCCTCTGCATTTTGCAGCTGGGTTTTGAAGCCACAAGATGGCACTATGTCTGTGTCCAAGCCCAGGAAAATCCAGATGTACGCTTTCTCCAAAAACATGTTCAGAAATACTTCGCGATGGTGCCTACTTTCCTTCTTTAAAAGGCTACATATGATGAGGCAATGTGGTGTAGGATTTCCAAGGTGCAGCAAAAGTACTGAACTTCTTTAACATCTCCGTTCAGTTGCTGCATGACAAAGTGGCCATGCGGGAAAGCTTAAACCGCGAGTGTTTCTAGGATAATGTTAAAGGGAACGGCTTGCTTTAAAAACACAGAGGGTTGGTGAGGTTTCTTACCCTCCCAGCATTTTGCTGAAACCCAACAAGCTAGAACTAAGATGAGGACGGCAAATCTGAGAGCTTCAGCGCTGTCTTTGAAAACTCTTAGAAAAAATGCAGCAGGGTATCTACCTTTGGAAATGTGTTTTACAAATGATGTTGTTCCTCTGGATACTCCGCTAACAAAGGCTCCAGGACCACGGGTCAGCCCTTCGTATGGGAGCCTGAAGAAATCGGCGATTCCATTCCCTATGCTTCTTACCAAGCTGGCTGGGCTGCCAAGAATCTCCAGAGATCCAACAACCCATCCTACATAAGGGAAAAGGAGAGAGAGAGGGGGGGGGGAGAGGAGTTGATGCTCACTAAAACTACAGAAAAAGCAGTTTAACCAAAAAGGAAGGGAGGGGAACCCCCTCCACTCTCCCTCCCTCCATCCCACTTTTACACAAAAATTTATCACATCACGAACTTCCTTTGAGAAAAACACGGGAAATAGCTCATCCACTACGGATTCAGCAATGGCAATCTTTCATGCTTTCTAAATCAAAGAAATCCCTTTGGCAAAAACACAAATAGCTTTAAAATGACTTCCTTCCATGAGCCTCCCGTATTTCTGCTAAAACTGCGTGTGGAGAGATGGATGCTGCATTCAAATAGCTCGAAGTAATAGGAGCAGAGGCTTATTTTGCTTAGAAGGCTTTACATCTTGTAAAGCAACTTTGTTATTTCACGTCCTCACAGTGAAAGAATCATGACAGCTAGTTTACAGTGATGCAGTGCACAGCCTTGGGGGAGTGTGAAGGTCAAACTGCTTGATGGGGTGTTGGGAAAGGGGATGCAGATTTTTGACAAGTGCGCAAGGAATTATTCTAATCCACCCCAACAGCTCTGTGCTGATCACTTTCTTGCAGAGTCTAGTTATAGCCAGATAAATGGCTTTTTGCTCAGTGCAGTTGTGTAAACAGCAATGACATTTGCATGCTGATTATGTTACTCAGAAGGAGGATCCCTTATGAGTTCCCCACAAGGGGATGAGTATGGAGGATTCCTAGGATTTAGTTTCTTCCATAAAATTACAGTTGCTGGCAGGTAGCCTGATGTCCAAGCGCATTGTCCTTTGTTTGCTACAAGCTGTGCTGCTATGCTGCCTTGGAAGCCAGAAAAGAACTGTCAAAAGGGATTGTAAGGTCACACAACTGTTGGATGTTTGCAGCACCCAACAGAATAGCCCCATGAGGCTACCTGGAGAGAGCCTGTGACCTCAGAAGACTACAGGAGTGGTCTCTGCTTGCAGGTTTGGTTGTGCATTGGCTGTACAAGTAAAACAAAGACATTTAATCATGCAGCTAATGATCAACTGAGCTGCCAATTATAGTAGGTACCGGCAGAACAGACAGACAATTCCCCTTCCCACATCTGTACTTTTTGGTCAATGGTATGCCTCAGTAACGTAATAATGTGAGAGGGATTTATATCTTTTAATTAATGAGTCAAACAAGTTTATGTGGAAAATTAATGAGTCAAACAAGTTTATGTGGAAAAACTTGGTACGCTGCCTGATTCGTAAGCAGGTGGGCAAAATTTACTTCTATCGATGATGTTCATCACAAGGAATTGTTCTCTGAATTAAACTTTGCAAGAACAACAAGAGAGTCTTGTGGCACCCTAAAAACTAATAAATATATTGTTAAGCATGCACTTACATGAATCAGACCCCTCAATAGCAGAAACTTTGATTCTGCATATACTGAAACTAAGTCTTCTTTTGACTTCCCCTTTTTCAGAGTCTCATATACTAACAACTATGCCTTTTCACTGACTCTACAGTGAGCTTGAATAGGTAATTCACAAACAGGCTACCAAATAGCCCCTCCCCCCAAAAAACCTGCTCCTCTCCTTCGTCCTGGCACCCTAAGGCCTAAGCTGGCGTCTGTTTGAGGGCAAAATCAGTTCCTCTGTGCTGTGCAGTTTGTTCAGAGCCCTAGAATGGAGAAGTCCCAGAGACAGTCTTCTTTAGAAAAACGGTCAATGCTTATGAAGTTTGGTTTCAGTGGTTTGAGTAGCATAGCTCAAGTTTGTATACTCCAGAGCTTAGGGCGAGGAAACAAGCTGGGAGACGGCTTGAACACAAGTGGAGGAAAGATTCAAATGAATGCAACCAAACACTAGTAAGGGCTCAAGGTATAGGGCGGTGTATCAATTAAAATTATCATCAGCATCATCATCATGACCATCACAAACCTGTCTATTACATACTAGGATTTACATTAAAAAATATGTGTGGGTACATTCCACAGGGACCTGCTGACTGGCTGCTGCTTCCGCCAACATGTGCATATATAGCAAGACTTATGCCTTTGGGGTTTATCTGATCCTGCTGCAAATATGTGAAACTACAAAAACCACTTGAAGAGTTTTTTTCACTCTTGGGACTCAGCCAAATGGCAGTGTCTCATCAGGCACCATCCCAAATAGCTGCATGTGCACACCAGGATGCAAATGTTGCAGAAGATACTTGAGTGCAATGCACAAATCACATTTATAGCAAGCTTTGCGCCCTAACATCCCCTGCAACATTGTAAGGCAGGTGTAGTTTACCTGTGGCCCTCTGGTTGTTATGAGACTCCAGCTCGCATTAGCCCCAGCCAGTATGACCTATGATCAGGGATGATGGGAATCACAGTCCAACAAATGGAGGGTCACAAGTGAATCATCCCTGCCGTAAGGGATTCTGAGGCTCACCTTTCACATTGCATACCACTTCACTGTTATCCTAAGAAGTCTGATCTGTTAGACTGTTTGAATTGGCCCTGTATCCAATTTGCACAACCAAGTGATGGGACTGTCATGAGGAAAGCCATCATTATTGACTATACAACTTAAATAAATGAATGAATGAATGACAAATGAACATATAGCACTGCTTTATACCAAATCAATCTATTCGTCCTATATGCTATTGTAATCCAGTATTTTCAACTCTGACTAGTAGTAGCTTTCCATGGTCTCAGGCATAGGTCTTTCATAGAGGTTTGGGAGATGCCAGGAACTCAAGCCAGAATCTTCTTTATGCATAGCATGTCACTTGTGTTCCAGTCCATGTAGATCAGGGTTTCCTAAACTTGGGTCTCCAGCTGTTTTTGGACTACAACTCCCATCATCCCTAGCTAGCAGGACTGGTGGTCAAGGATGATGGGAACTGTAGTCCAAAAACAGCTGGAGACCCAAGTTTAGGAAACCCTGATGTAGATGAATGTGCCCCTGCATGGGCTTGCACTATAAGAGAATCAGGTATGATCAAAGAGCACTCCAAGTTCCTACAAGTAGCCTATCTGGTTATGGTGTTATAATGTGCACGTGACTGTTGAATAAGTAGGACTTTCTTAATTGCACATAACACACAATAAAAGTGGTTCACAGACTGTTGAATGGTACAGGGCCCAACAGCAATTGGCATGGAGAAAGATAATGATCATGTTTCAGAAAAAGCAATTGTGCATTGGCTGTGGGTGATCAAAGGCTAGTCTCCTTTTCACTGCAACGTACATGTTCCTATATAGCAAAGGTACAGCAGAGATGGAGTCACTTTATGAATGCACATGTATGGAAGTGAGACAAGGTATCCATTAATCTAATAGACTGTTTGCTCACTATTGATCTTGTATGGGAAAGAATCAGTAAAACAAACACACTCTTCAGATCAAAGGACAATAAACATCTGTGTGCCAGTCTAGCATGAGGATTCTGTGAAGAAAGACAGATTGCTAATCATAAACGGCAGCCAAAAGGAGATTGAACAAGAAAACAGTGTTCAATGGCATAATTTGCCTCAAATGTATTGAAACAGATTGAATAATTTCATGAAAGAAATTCCTTTTGTTGAGTTCATGTTAGGAATTAGTTGCTATGAATTCTGAGTTGTGCAGGCTGGCTAGGACAAAAGAAAGAAAATCAGAATACTATTCCCATATTTCTCACAGGCTTTGCAAATAGCCTGCAAGAGAATGTTGATCTCTACTATTTCACATTCATAGCATTTTTAGATCTATCATTTTACTCAATGTGATGTCCAAGCCTTGGTCATCTTTGACTTCCCCAACAAAAACCAACAGGCAGCCTGATCATAGTTATGTGGATTTAAGCTTGTTGATCATCACTGGTGTGTAATCAAGTGTACCCTGAATCGTCTGTTTTCACGCACTTAGTCACATGCTGCAAACATTGGGCTATGTCAAAAAGGTACAAATATGGAACAAACATACCTGCTCTGAATAATGCTCCTGCAGCATAATGCATGGCCAACGCATGAATGAGCTGCCTGGCAGTTGTAAAAATGGGTCCTCGTTCAAACACAGAGAAGGAGAGAGGAGTGTGATCTGAAGCAATATAGAGCTTCAGGGAAGCATGGACGCTGACCAAGAGGCTCACCGGCTGGATTGCTAACTTCCTTAATTTCACTGGATTGGCTAAAGCATTTGCATGCTGCCTTACTGGTTCAGGAAGTATCCGGCTAATAGCCGAGGCTTCTGCAGAATGGCAAATGCCTTTGCTGTCTGGCAGGTAGGTCTCAAATAAAGTTTTGATGTAATAAACAAATGTGTCTTCTACATATAACCTGGCTGGTTTCATTTCAAAGCTGAGGTCATTCACATGAAACAGCAAATTCTGCTCTTCCGACAGAGTGAGGCAGAGTTTGATGAAGGAATTTTCATTATATTCTTCCAGATCTTTGTTGGATACCATGAGGTTGTGCACTTTGGTCCACTGTGTGGTTTCGTTTTTCTCTCCCTGGCACAGCAAGACAGGAAAATGGAAATTGGATTTGCTGTAAAGCTGATTGTCCAGCTGCAGGTCTCCACAATAGATATGGAGAGTATAAAACTGCTGAAGGCCACTTGTGGCCTCTCCGTGAAATTCATGAGAGAGAGGCCTAAGGTAGCTGGCAACTGGAACCATATGAAGGTAAATGTGGTCAACTGTGAACCGCAAAAGTTCAGACGATGTTTTTGGGCTCGTGATGTCATCATATACAGTGAGGCTCAGCTGGCTGATGAACATTTTAAGAAGGAGGCTCTGCTCTTGAGTTCTGTGGGGGGTGGGGAGAAACAACAGCAACTAGTTTCCTCCAATTTCAAATGAAATTAGCCAAGGGAAAAAATGATAATCGGGTATGTCAATGTGCAAATGTTATAAATAGGAACCAGATTTAGAGATCAAAATACCTACAGCCAAAGCATACAAAGATGTATTATTGCTTGTCTATGCCAAGTTACATCCTCCCCACCCATTTAACATAAAGATATATTTGACCTTCACTATAACATTTTATGCACAGTAGTTCTTGGTCGTACTTGCAATGTAGCATGAAGCTAAAGCAGACAACATAAAATATCCTCACACGTTGTCACATGTTACATTTTTGGCTCTTTTGCAGCAGACAAAACAGAGCGTTTCTAATATGGATCATTAACTTCACATTATGGAAGCAATATATTCCCTTATTAAATCACTGTAACTATTTTAAACTGATGATGGGTTGCTTGCTTTATAGCGTTAACTACTCTTGGCAAAACTTAACTAATAAGTGGGCTACTAAGCACGGGGAATCACTAATTTCATGGGTATTAATACTTCCATTATAGGGCATATAAGCAAAATCCACAAAAACACACCCTGCTCTTTCTGTGATGCACCTCTGGAAGCCAAGAACTTCAACTGTTATAAAAAGGTGATGTTATAATTCAAGCTGAGTGTGGCTTGCAACAAAGGTTTTGTAACTTTGGGGCATAAGGAGCTGTAATAAAGATGATTGACTACCTAGTTTGCCTAGGACCATTCTTCTGCCCTGCATCATGAGTGAGAACTCCCACAGATCTCAATGGGAGTTCTATGCAAGTAAGGACTGCCAATCTGGCCAAATAAACTTTAAACTTGTGTGTCCTCTCTTAGCCTTGTTTATTGTACCAAGCATTTCGTGTTTATCCTAGGGTGACATGACCTCAGATGTTAAGATTGTCATGTTTTACTGTGATATACAAAAAGTTAACATGTTGTCTAAACATACGCAACACATACGCAGCAACACTAGACAAAACAAATAGTTGTGCTAGATTTAATAAGTCACTTCACACCTAAAGGACTGAACACGGGAAAATTCTCCTTTATGACCTTCTAAAGCAGTTTTAGCATACCTGTTCAAACTGATCTGTTGTCCTGGTCTTCCTTCAGGCGCTAAAGTGACAATTATTGTTCCACACTGATGAGCAATATCCACATAAACGTAGCCAAAGCCAGTTAAGAACACAATCTAGAAGCGGAGAAAACGCTTACTTAGAAATTTATGAAATACAGCTACACCTTGAGCCAATTAATGTTAATACTCTTTGGACTAAAAACACTTACTCCAACGTAGTTCTATAGACATCTGTACAAATATAGTGACACAACTTGTTTGGAAATTGCAGCTTTTAGTTTTAACTTTCTGTTTCAAGTGAAATAATAAAAGCAGATTTCCTACGGCATCAGACACAAAGATCCAACAATTCAAACATCTGGTTTCTTTAAAAGCCACCAGAACTGGACATGGCACAAGACGTTTTTTCTTTACCTCACTCTTGCCATTAGTTTTGCTTGCTTGTGCACACTGCCACATGTTGTATGCCACACAGTCCTGCAATCATTTCTGTGAGGCAGAAACTCAAAAAAGGCTTGTAGTATGTATATTACTGCACAAGCAAGGCAGCATATAAACATACATTACCACACTCCTCAAAACAGCAGAATTTCCTATTAGCAGTAGGGGAGAGGGGAGAGAAACAGGAGGCTAATGACAGAGTTCTACATAATTTGACTAACCTTTATGTGAAACTATGGCCTAAAATATCTTGTACTTTGACCACTGATATCCATTTGCAGGCTGCTATTTGAAGTATCATTCACTTCATCATGCCACCAAGACGTTCATAATCTCAGTACTACTATGGCCTAGTAGCGTGGAAAAGTGTTTAAAAGTCACCAGTGTAATAATGCTTCCACTGCATGGAAAAGGGAAGCGTTCTCTTCAACGTGATTCATTTTTGATGTTTCATATGTAACTTTTCATAACTATTTCACATTTCACATAAAACTGGCGTGAAGACGGGAATACCTCAGAAGTTAGCACAATATTGGATTAAGTTACACAGGCACTCCCGTCTGGCAACTCTTCCAGCTCTGGCATGCTTGTTATGGACATTTTAGCACTGTGTCTACTTCATAGCCAAACTGGTCAACCCTATACATTACTGAGCGCACAGCACTGGGGCCCTTGGAAAAGGAACTTTCAGTGGCAGTTCAAAGTCTGTGAAAGGTTCTCCTCACTGAGGTACAGCTAGCCATGTGGCCTACTACAGGAGAGCCATATCCATCGTTCTGCTACCCACTTTTGTTTCTGATCCCTGCCCATCAGTAGCATGTGGCTCCTGAAAAGTTGCCTATGGAGGAATGTGGCCCCTTGAGCTGAAAAAGATTCCCTACCCCTGATCTATGGCTTTACTGTGGAGCAGGTCCCCTGGCCTACCAAAATAAAGACTCGGATGGCCAGACATTCACATTTAGGCTGTGGGTCTAAACGAGTGGTGAAGCAAGAATGGAGGTAATCCTTTAAAAAAGGAGTCTAAAGAAATGTTCCAGGAGAACATCTTATGTTAAAGAGCATTCTGAGGAATCATTTAAAAAAATTAAATAGGAGAAACAACTGTCCCTGAGGAAGGTAGATTTTTTGGGGGATGGGGTGGGGGCAGTGTATCTTGCTTAAGGTTCACCTCTCTTTTACCTTCTCTGGCAATTTTCAGTGTGGCCTTCCTTTCTTTTTGTCTCAATACCAAAGCAAACAGATCAGGATTGTATTAACATTTTTTTCCAGAACACCAACATTTCTTTGTATTGTTTGTTATGGTGAAGGTAACACCATCTCTTTATTTCAGGTGAAAATAAAAGCAGAGAAGACAGCACAGTTTGGGCAGTAGCATATTTGCTCATGAAGCAATAATCTGCCCTAGAGAATTTTACTGCTGTTGATGCCGCTTTGGAAAGGAAGAACTCAGCATGATTCCAAACACCTCAAGTATGGGGTTGTGGGATTAACACTTAGAAAAGCTTATTTCTCAGGAAATTACATAGAGGCAACATTAAATATAGAACGGTTTTCATTTTTTTCCAATGCTATTTTTGAGAAATCAAAGGAGCCAATCAAAGGGGAGTGCAGAATCTGTATCAGCAGGAACATTATGTAACATGCAGTGGTTTGCAAGACATACAGTTTTGGGGGTAGCTCTCTTGGTTTAAACAGCTCTGACAACTTGGAAATGTTGTTATAGCTGTAGCCTGATCTACTTTTTCCATAGTCAAGAGTGCAATGCTTGGGTTTTTGTTTTTTTATGGAAGAAGAAACCAAACGGCAGCATGCAGAGTGGATTTTATGGAGCTACACCAAGGCAGGTTGAACACACAAGCCAAGAAGGTTCTATTTATGAAATAGAAAATATCTAAAGGAAAGCCAAGAGGTAAATGGTGCAATAGCAATAAAATGCAAGTCTCTGTTAAGAATGCAGAAAATCAATGCCAACTTTCATATGCACTACCTATGGAAAAAATGTTTATGGTATGCCATGGCAAGATTTAACAGCTAGCAGAATGTAACTGAACCCAGAAGAGGAATGGCACTAACCCCTCTCAGAAATAAGCTACGCCCAACAGATGAACAACCACAATGGTTATGAATGCATTTACCTGGCAAACATACATTTTTCCAGGCGCAAAATATTATGGTCCCAATCCAGCCCACCATGGACACAGCACCCACATGTGGAGATATCTTCATATGGCAGAGTGCGGCTTTCCAGATGCTGCTGGACTACAACTCCCATTATCCTTGCCCACTGACCAAGATGGATGGAGCTGATGGGAGTTGGAATCCAACAACATCTGGAGGGACTTCATGCCCAACATGTGGCATTACAAAGCCTGGCAACCAAACAAGTTCTCTTCTTCAAGAGGATTATGTAATAATATTCTCAGAAAACCAAATCATTAATTATGGAGATACAGAAAATGTAAGGCCTGAGTACATCTCTCCTATTCCTGTCCAGTCTTCCCTCCTTCACTTGGATCAAAGAATGTGGGCAAAGAACAAGGGGGGGGGGGCTAGATAGGGAAATGGGAGGCAAACATTTGCTCCTGGGCTGTGTGCATTTATGTGTATATAGTGGGGTCAGGAAATCAGCCCTGAGTGCTCACTGGAAGGACAGATTGTGAAGCTGAGGCTCCAGTACTTTGGCCACCTCATGAGAAGAGAAGACTCCCTGGAGAAGACCCTGATGTTGGGAAAGATGGAGGGCACAAGGAGAAGGGGGCGACAGAGGACGAGATGGTTGGATAGTGTTTTCGAGGTTACCAGCATGAGTCTGACCAAGCTGCGGGGGGCAGTGGAGGACAGGAGTGCCCGGCGTTCTCTGGTCCATGGGGTCACGAAGAGTCGGACACGACTAAACGACTAAACAACAACAAGTGGGGTCAGATTAGGAGCCCTGGCCAAGCTTTCCCTCGAATGCCTTGATGGAAAAGCAATGATGGTTTCCACTCCAGTAGCAGCACAAGTAGGGATGCAACACTCCTGGTACCATGTGAATGTGGCCTGGGACTCTTAGCATAGTTTAAAATGCAGTTGTTAAGCCATCCAGTCTGCTTCTGCTAAGTGAGAATAAGAGAAGGGTAGAAATGATCTACCCTTCAGATCCTGAAGCCAGTGGCGTAGCGTGGGTTATCAGCACCCGGGGCAAGGCAAGTAATTTGCGCCCCCTAACCCATGGATTTGCACCCCCTAACCCGTGGATTTGCGCCCCCTAACCCGTGGATTTCCCTAACCCCCAGATGTTGCGCCCGGTGTGGCCGGCCCCCCCTGCACCCCCCACGCTACGCCACTGCCTGAAGCTGAGACTCCAATACTTTGGCCACCTCATGAGAAAGAGAAGACTCCCTGGAAAAGACCCTGATGTTGGGAAAGATGGAGGGTGGGACGACAGAGGACGAGATGGTTGGATAGTCTTCTCGAAGCTACCAGCATGAGTTTGACCAAACTGTGGGAGGCAGTGGAAGACAGGAGTGCCTGGCGTGCTCTGGTCCATGGGGTCACGAACAGTCAGACACGACTAAACGACTAAACAACAACAAGAAATGATCTGGTGAAAGAGAACCTCCTTGAACGGAACAGGATGAGGCAGAAAAAAACTGACCGGGCAATTGGGGGGGGGGACACTAGTTGCCACCCACAGTAACAAACACCAGTATAAATACGGTGCTCCTACTGAGGTGGTTTATTGGCGAGACCTGACAAAGGCACTGATAAAGCCAAAGCTGCAGAAGAAATGGGGAGAACGAATAATCTCAGTAATAAGTAATCATCTGAATCCCCGACTGATTAAGGCAGAAGCAAAAGTGGGCAGTCTAGTTGGCTTTGGAAACTGAAGAATCTACACATTCCACCAAAGGAATGTGCATTTCTTAAAGAAAAATTACAGAGGTCAGATCCACTTTCTATTTCCTAGGTTTATTGATAGTAGAAACACTGCTATATCTAAATGCTGTATCTTAATAATTAATTGGTCCAGAATTCATTTACTGTAACTGCATCATAGCGCCATTGGCTGGAGCCATTTAACAATATCCCTCCCAGTGACCCATGTTCATTTGCTTTCGAGTCAGGTGAATAACCCTGGAATGCACTAACTTCACAGCAGAGAGGAAGGACCCATTCCAAAACCAACCATGTTATTAAAAGCTAGATAAATTAGTTTTTGTTTCCGTACTACCCTTATCTTGGCTTACAAATGTTATTAGCGGCCACAGCACTGCTCTGATATATGAAATAACATCTTGCTAAATTATTTCTTTGAAGATTTCCTGATGGCAATTAATTCTACAGGTCAAATAAACACAGCGGAGGAAGTATTTCTATTTCGTTTCTTTACATTTAGAGACATTCTTTTCACCAAGTATCCTTTTAATCTCGCATTGTGGAAAGTGCTCCCCCACCCCTTGCAACTCTTGCCTGTTTCTGAACACTTCAATCAAATAACTTTGGAATCTGAGCCAGAGCTGCCTCTGATCGTGGATGGCAGAATACATACATAGCTTTCTTACTAGACAAAGAAAGAACACTTAGCTTAAATCAGAGGTTTTCAACCTTCTTGAGTCCATAGCTCCCTTAACCAACTATATTATTTCTGTGGCACCCCTGTGGAGCACAGGAGCCCAATTATGCCACCCCTTGCCTGCAGAGCTGGCAGCCTCTCACCCTTTTTTGAACACCCTCCCTTGTGGACTGTTCCCTGAGTCTCCCCTCCCCTCCCCTCTCCTTGGGAGTCCTCTGTGCAGCCACAGCTGCCAACCCTGGTCTCTGAGCTGCGCCCCCACCCCAAAGAGAGTTGCCTGCCAGAGGCACCATTCGCCTGGGGAGCTTGTAGCCAGGGCTGCTGCAATAAACAGCTGTGCAAGCCTTTGGGAGGCAGAGATGCAAGAGGGCATCAGAGGTGGAAGGGAAGGAAAGAGGGACAGAGGCCAGTTTTGCCCCTGGCACCCCGATCATCATTCAAGGCACTCCAGCACACTGGTTGAAACCACTGACTTAAATTAATGCCTGGACTGAAAAAGCAAATGTCCCACGATCCTGTGAGATCCTGTGTACATTTGGTGCCAAAGCAATGGTCACAACAATGGCAACAAATTTCTGGTGCAAGGGAAACAAAAATTCCATTAGGTATTACATTTCCTTCCTTGCACAAACCACCATGGAAATGAGTGGGAGTCCCCCACAAACATCTTAAGTTCAATTTCTAATCACTTTAATGGGGGTTGAACATGAAATTTCCCCCATTTACTAATTATGGTTGTGTTTGGACCCTAATTCTAAAACACATTTACTTCCAACCAACTCCTGTGTTTTAAGATGAGGATGTTAAATTCATTTAACTCTATGCTCACATTATCATTTTACCACACTGGAAATGCAGAATTAAAACAAAGAACTAACCTGTGTGCCTTGGTTATTAATATCCACAAAATCACTCCATTCATTTGTTAATTCCTCTGATGATACAACTTTCAAAAGGATGCTGGGCACCAGGTCTTTGGTTTTGCAATCTGGATAGCCGGAAACTTGATGATAAAGTTCATGGTGTACTGAGCTTTCAGCTGGAATGTGCTTGCAGTAAATATCAAACTTTGGCGTGTCTGGAATTTAATAAAAGATCCAGAAAGCTCTTTAAGGAAAGATGTTTGTATTTATGGCACAGTTTCATCTGATTTCAATGCACACACACAAGCTAGACTGTAACAAACTCTGCACAAGAAATTATCAGGAAATACAATTATTGCTTTTTGCTTATTTTTCAGACCCCCCTTTCATATCCTCTTCGTACACAAACTGCTTCTTGAATTAAATATGTTAATTCTGAGCACACTTCTTAAATTAAGAATTTAAGAGGCAAGCAAGGCAATTAATTCAAAGGCTTAAATTTTATGTCGAAGCAGGATAAATCACATACCTTTGATGTTCTCTTTCACAAGCAATGAGACAGGACACCTGTTGTGGATAATTATGCGAGGACTAGGATCTTCTGATAGAGTTAAGTAAGTCACCCCAAGATGTTCCTGATAAGTCAGCGCAATAGCTCTAAAGCGAACAAGATTGTAACATTAGACATCTGAAAGTCAACTTAATTTACTGTTACAAATTTCATACCAATGTAGTAATGTATGAAAGAACAACCAGTTATGGGAAGTTAAAACCAAGATCTCATGAATACTTGCCCACTTAAAAAAAAAGTGGCTGTGTGTCCAGCAACACGAAGTTCAAAAGAAAGAGAAGGGAACAATGTCAACAAAGGATCAAACTTCCTACGAACATATTTAAGTTCAAAAGTTTGCATGATTTTTCATGGATTTTAAAAGAAACTTTATTTTCTAAGTAACTTTTGATGGTAATTCTATTAAGTAGCCTTCTTGCATAGAAAACCAGCATACACTGTAAAGCAACTTGCATGCTGCTGGTACAAAAGAAATGCAAAAAAACAATAAAAATCCAATGAAACAGAAAGAAACCTCCCGCCAATGGGTCTCTTCTGGATGTGGGACTACAACTCCCAACATCCCTGAACCTGGTTGGGGTTGATGGGCACTGCATCATGCATCATGCCCATTGACAGTGATGCCTACATCATTGGGCTCACAGACAAATTCCTGTTCGCACATATTCTTTTTAAAGCTGCCTGTTCACCTTTATTCTATTAGAGTGATTCCCCCCCCCCCAAGAATATGTAAAGATAAAAATGTGTCAGTTTGGAAGAGGGAACAGTTTCTTCTTTTTCATAATCCTGCTTTTTACTCCTGCTCTCGCCTGTTAGGATCACTGTATTTTGTCAGCATCCTTTCTTCTAAGGCCCATATTGGAATCTCTTTGAGTCCAGCCACATCATTCATAAATCACCCAGAAGAGTCACTGCTGAGTAATTGAATTGATATAGGTATTCCCTCCTCAATGCTCAGAGATTGAAGCACACATTGTCTTCAAAGCATCTCCCACACAGCTCACAGCAAGGGCAATACCATATGGCTGATTCTGATCTTACGTGGCTCTGTATAGCTCTTTATTTAGATCTGCATCATACAGTAAGAACAACATCAGTTTTGGAGGCAGGAAACGGAAATCATCTCTTCTATGAAGCAGTGGAATTTTTACTACACGGAGTGGCTTATTTTCAAAAGGGGATGCAATTTTAGATATAGGCAGCCTTTCAGACTTGGAAAGTTTTCTATATTTCCTACCGACTTCTAAGTATTGTTCCCAGACAAGTTTCCCCGCCCCCTCCTCTTTTAACATATACTGTGCCATTTTAAATAGCTAACTTTCTTCCCAAACTGCTGTAGAAGACAATTGGATTATTAAAAGTATAATTGTTCACAAGCTATCTGAGAGCACATTTATTTCGCAAGCTATCAAGATGCTACTAAAGTGTTACTAAAGTAGATGAAGAGAGAACAAAATCATTTTTCATATCAAAAATTACAAAGCTTAAGCAATTAAAAGCAGAACACTCTATTTGTATTTAAGAGCCTATAACAGGCACCCCCAAACTCGGCCCTCCAGATGTTTTGGGACTACAATTCCCATCATCCCTAGCTAATAGGACCAGTGGTCAGGGATGATGGGAACTGTAGTCCCAAAACATCTGGAGGGCCGAGTTTGGGGATGCCTGGCCTATAACATTACTGAGGACCAGCCTCACTATTTTAACTTTTAAATAAACCCCTTGCATTTTTGAAGACTGGCATTTCCCTCTGCCTGTCAGTATAAAGCTCCTTCACACGCATTCTACATACCTGGTGCAGAATCCATTTTCAGCTCTACCTCCAAGGGGTACAGCTATACTCTGCCTTGGGAACTCCTGCCGGATGACAGCTGGCGGGCTCCAGCATGAAATGGCGTGGCGATTAATGCTATGTTTGAAGCTTAGCAACATGTACTTTTGAAGAGGGAGCATATCAGAAACTGGCTGGGTAATATCAGGCATCAAGTCCCAAAAAACAACAGAACTTGCTTTGGCAGTGTCTGTCTCTGTAGCTGAGCAGATGCTGAATGTACTGCTGTCTGGAACTTGCAAGTACTAGGAAGGAAACAAGGAAGGGAGTACATAGCTATTTAATGCAAGTCTTCAGTTTCTGCAGAATTTGTAAGGCGCACAATTCAAAATATTCACAAGGTTACATTAAATCTCCAAACATCTTGCCTGCGTACACTTCTCTTTGGTATGGTACAATGCTTTTTTTCTAAAAAATGTTTAGGGGTACTCTCATTTTCCTACTCATATTGAAATACTGCCCCTCAACGAGGCCAAACTTAGATTCACAAAAAGTTTAGGGGTATGCGCCCCCCTGTGTCCCCCCCCCCGAAAAAAGCACTGGTATAGTAGGATATCCTTATAGTCAGGCATTGAGTGGTAATGCCAAAAACTTGTAGGAGAAGCAGTGTAAAACAGTAGTTTCATAAATCCAAAAAAGGAAGTAATGTGAGCTTTTATAACGTACGTTTTAAATAAGTTTGCATTGATTATTTTTTTAACTAAAGCCAAAGCATTCCTTTGTATCCAGAACAGTCTGCCTGTCATTTAATACACCAATGAAAGATGTATTTCCCAGATAATCCAGGGCAATAGTACTCAAAGAACTGTGAAGCATCTCTAAAGAGTTGTGAACAACTGCAATATAGGATGTGCATTTTTCTCCCTGATAGACCTATGCAGGGCTGCGCCAAGATATTCTGCTACCTAAAGTGGATCAGCAAATGCTGCCTCTTGCTTCCATTCTCCTCCCTGCTCACAGTGGACTGTCCTGCTAGCATCACACACATGACTGCTGCTTCTGGTTTTTATACTAATGCTTGCAAACTACCATGAACTTTACATTACTTGCTTTTTAGATTTCTGAAATTACAGCATTTTACAACTGCAGTGGTATCTGTTCGTGAATATCTTCTGATTAGTTTATTTTATACATGCATTTCTTGTACGTATACGTGAAACACCCCTATTCCCTTATATACCTGCCCAGACTCCTCATGGTGCCTCAGCTCTCTGCGATATGGCTTGCGACAACTTGTGAGAGGGTATTCTCAATAGTGGCATCGCTTTCAGGTGTACAGTGGTGCCCCGCAAGACGAACGCCTCGCAAGACGGAAAACCCGCTAGACGAAAGGGTTTTCCGTTTTGGAGGCGCTTCGCAAAACGAATTTCCCTATGGGCTTCCTTCGCAAGACGAAAGCCCATAGGGAAATCTCCGGGACAGCGGGGAAGCGCAGCGCGTCTTCCCCACTGTCCTCGGACCTCCTCCGAAGGCTGCCGGTGGGGCGGAGAGACCTCCTCCCGCCGCCAGCCTTGGGATGGCTGCTCCGAAGGCTGGCGGTGGGGAGGAGAGACCTCCTCCTGCCGCCAGCCTTCGGATGGCTGTCCTGAAGACTTGCGGTGGGAGGAGGGTTTTCCTTCCCACCGCCAACTTTCAGAATGCTGTTCTGAATGTTGGCGTGGGGAGGAAAAACCCTCCTCCCACCGCAAGCCCCGGGAACAGAGGAGAAGCATTGCGCGCCTTCCCCTCTGTTCCCGTACCTGTCCTGAAGGCTTGCGGTGGGAGAAAAGCCCTTCTCTGCACCGCCAGCCTGGCAAGCGGTCTCCATAGGAACGCATTAATTGATTTTCAATGCATTCCTATGGGAAACCGTGCTTCGCAAGACGAAAAACTTGCAAGAAGAAAAAACTTGCGGAACGAATTAATTTCGTCTTGCGAGGCACCACTGTAGTTCGCAACAATGTGAATGGAGTTTCGCCGTCAGGTAAAAATGTAGTTACTCACCCGAGCATTTGGTTAAAGTGGTGCCCCTCTCTTGGCTACGTTGTTGTATAAAAAGTTAACAACAACTACAGCAGCAGCAGCAACAACAACATCATATTTTGATGTTACGTTTTGTATTTAAATGAAATATTGCCTTACCAAATTTTTATGTTTTTCCTGGTTCTGGGATTGGGTGAACAATGAAGACTGGATTATAAAATAATTTAAATAAATAAATATAGCTATTATTCATTTTTGCTATTATCAGCAAGTACAGTTGATTTAAGTCCCTGACAGTACACTGCCTACTCAGAAGTAAGACCCAGTGAATTCAATGAGGCTTATTTCCCACTGCTTATAAACCAGATACACCTTTTCTATATGGGAATTCTTAGAACTGTTTCAATAGCTATGATGGATTATGCTGCCTCTGTTTCAACAGCAGCCTTCAGCTTCTGAACATATGGGGACCAAGCAGAACTAATTCTACACAGTATCAAGATCCGCAACTATGCAGAGATCACAAGTTAATTACCATGGTCAACTGTATTGTGGCATCTATGTTCTCAATTAAAACAATCTAAAATGAGTGACTTTTATTAAGTCCTGATCCAGTGTTTTCCTTTCAATAAGAAGTTTAGCCTTTATATAAATAGAAATTTATACCCACTGTAGAAGCTAAAACAAAAAATACAGTGTTAATATTTTACCTCCTCTCTTAGTTGAGACTTCATAATAGATAGCTGTGGCTTATAGTATATTTGGTACGGAGTGTTATTGATGATGATGCTCTTGTCTTCAATCTGCAGGATCTGAATACCACGTTGAACAATCGAAGAAATGCAGAACTGACACAGCTGCAGGATATTATCAGGAACAGAACATTAGTAGGTAAAGGACAAATATTTTCCAACAATGTAAGAACCGCTAAATAAATAATTCATTTTGATGCTCAAAAATATAGGAACCCTATTATGTACACCACCTTAAGCACTATTTCAAGGAAGAAAATCTATTAGCAAATCACTGTTTGCTGCCACTTTATCCCTCAGTTAAAGAATTTAAACCATACATTAGGATGGTACGAGCTGCTTGGAAGTGGAACAAACTATCCTGGAAGGTGGCAGGCTCCCCTTTGTTAGAGGTTCTGCAGCAGAGACTGGATGGTTACCTTTCAGGCATGTGGTAAGAGTGGATTTTTGTCATTGGCAGGCAGCTGAACTACATCACCGATGGGTTGGGATCCACTAGGGGGTTGTAACAAGAGCACTACTACCATGCACATATATGGTAAAGGGTTCAGAAATGGGTCCCCAAATGCTAAAAGTGGGTCCTGGGTCTGAAAAGACACCTGAATGACATGACTTTGATGTTCCTTTTGCAATCACTCTGTCCCGGGGAAGGCAGCTAAGGTTATTCTACCATTTTAAACAAATCCATATGAACGGACCATTCCCAATTACGGTTTTCTTCTGGGTATGCTTGATCAATTCATCTTGTAAATGTTCTTAGTTTACCATATTTCTGAATGACATAATATTTTTTCTCCTTTCAACATTAGGAAATAATCTCTTAAATATTTCTAACCTTTTGGTGTCCTGGAAAGGCTCCAAGTCTTATCTCAGCTTCAACAAATCCTTCCTCATCCAATGTCACCACCTCCTCGTTGTCTCCATCCCTCCACTTGGGTGATGTCATATTGTGGACCAGCTTGACTGCTGCTGACTTGTGCACAGTGTTAGTGTTTGCCCAGTATATGCCAATTTGAAAAGCTTCCTAAAACAAAAATAAATAAATTGGGGGCCATGTTTAGTACTTCCTGTTTTCAATACTTCCACTCAATATAAGACAAGAGGAGATCGCAAACGTAAATCTGATCACATTTAAATTCTATATATTTTTCCCAGCAACTTGCTTGTGCGATATCAAGCAGTGTTGCCAAATGTGTATGCTGAACTCCATTTCATCACAAGATTTCATGGTCCTATTCAATGTTCCTATTCTGTATCCTTAAGCCACAGTCTGTCTATATATTTAGTGGGTGGTGCAGCAGTAATGTGGTAGAACAACTGTGTTACCCAAGTACCCAGTTTAGCTGGTGCCCTAAGCATGACCTTTAACTCCTTTAGGTTCACTCTATAGGTGACTGCACAGAGGATGCACTCTTGCGAGCACAACAGACATACGTTGGTAAGATCATTCACAGAAGATAATTTTTTTTCCATTGTTGAGGAGCAAGGACTTCTGAGGTTTGCAAATAACCTATTCTGCACCTGAGCTAATTTTCAACGGCTATCACATTCAGTTTTTGCATACAAAACTCTCCTGGCACCCTGCAGGTTTGGACTTGTACTCAAGGCTAAGAACAGTCTGGATGCAGGCATTCTATTCATACACACCCTAAAAAAACACAGGGGGAGGCCCAGACTTGGCCTCAGGGCATTTGGTTATCAGGTCCTAGTTGACACCAGAGGCTGTTTGTAGGAGAGAGGGAGTTAAGCCACTCCTCCATCATGCTACCTTAGTGCCGAACTGGCTAAATGTATAAGCCAAGGCTGAGATTACTTTTCGTATATTCAAGGTAGTACAGTATAAAATTCAATCTGTTAATGAATTGCCCATCTTGAGGCCCTGTGGTCAAATAGTTCATAGAAAAAAAATTAAGACAATGAAATAATCCACAGTAGATGGCTGCCATTTATTGTTATAAACTGGGAAATGGGTAAGCTGCTTCAAAGGGTCTTGGTGCAGTTTATTTAGGGGCTCCAAATGCAATGTCCATATTTTCCGTTTCCTGATTAAAGACTCCCTTTACAATTATTCATAGCTTAAAAAGTGGTAGTGGTAGCTACTCTCATTTTTCACAGCAGTGATGTGTTGACTATGATGCAAGGAGGAATTTGCAATATTCACTGCTTGCCCCACATTAGGAACAAAACAACTGACCAGATGTACCCAGACTCCATGTGGGGAAGAAGCCTGCCACTGTTTGCATGTTTGTCTATGTTTGCACGTACTGACAAATAAAAAACATGTTGTGTAGGATGTGTTGTGGGCCTTGCAACCTTTGATCTGCCCCTGTACACAAATGAAAAGAGAATGGTTAAAATAAAACAGTGCATATTGTTTTGAATAGTATGCCTGCCTGAAAGTTTGGAGGTATCATTGTTTTCCCAGAAGGTATCTGCAGGACAATCTTCTCGCCTTCAAACAGCCAAAGATCCCACTTGGAGTGATTGATCAGCAGAGCCCATGGCAGGAGTTCTATCAGCAGCGTTTTCACACATGGCTTCCACACTGACAGTTTCACTCGCATTGGGCTATCCCACTGAGTGAGCTGTTCGCTGCTTTTCCAAGTAACGTATCAAAGGAGAGATAAAAGAAAATGGTTAATTCATTGGTAAGATTTGCAGTTTATCATCCTAGCCATTCATAAAGCTTTTGTTACACTGTAGTGCCTCCTGATAACAGATATGATTCTGAAATACAAAGAGATTCTGCCAGAGCAAATCTGTCCCTGATTTAGGCTGGTTTTCTTCTTTGATTGAAATAGGCTTTTATTCAAGGATCAAAAAGCAAGTCACATTTTGAAATAATTGAATTAAAAGTAGTCTCATGACAACACCTGGCATTCAGTCTCCTTGGCAGTTTCTTAGTCCTACAAATATGATAGCAAATGATCCCCCTGAAAATATGATTCCGATTTTTAAAAATATTTTCAATGTGTTGCAATATGAAAAGCCACTCTCTGCTTTGAAATTTGCTTAAGCTAAGGAACTAAAAAAATAAGATGTGTCTTTTCTATCCAGGAGGCAGGTGGAGCTGATAAACCTAGAAAAGTTATTGATAAATGCTGAAAATATGATGCTCTTCCAATGAAATAAAAGTTGTTTTAGGATCCTACCATTTGCAAATGTATTTATTTCATTGCAAGTAGTGCAACTCCAAAGGAAAATAGCAAGACACCAGTACCTGACAAAATCCTTCTTAGTATAAGGCCACACAGACTGGGGGGAGCTGCAGCTCCCATAGAAATCAGCAAGTATTTCATTTGCAGTGCCTCCTGCATTTGATTTGGTGGCAATCTGCTTAATGAGTGCTGTCGAGATGGGGACTGCACATTCAGAAGGATCATCTTCTTCCCTGCCACAAGAATAAAGCAAGGATGTAATTAATTGCATGGGTTAATCAGAGAAACTGAGTGTGTGCTCTACACCAGACTTCAGGCTTGTGGGATTTTTTTTTTTTTTTTAAATAGACATGTGGACCCACCAACAGAAGCCAGCTGCAGACAGTGGCAGAGGTGGTGGTAGACACAACTGGAATTTGTTTAGCCTATTTGCTTATTAACGTTTATATGCCATTTAATAAAAAAAGCTCTCTAAGTGGTATACATAAAATAATATTTGTAAGAAAAATTCAGGAAACGAGCACATCTGAGCACATGCTGAGCACAGTCCATTCACACACAAAAATCAGTCTTGAGTCTACACTGCACAATGGCATTTCCATTACCCATCAGAGAAACGGGTGGTTTTAGTAAACTTTTGTTCCGACGCTAAACTCATACCTGGCTTGGAAGGTGAGGTGATGGGTTAAATCAGGTTCTATATTTTGCAATGGTTTTTCTTGCCCTTTCCCAGGAATAATTTGCATTTCACTTAGTCCCAGGCTCCTTTTCTCCAAATGTATGATGATGGGATCCGGAAGATGGCTCCTCATGATAAAAAGAGGGCTGAAAACAATCTACAAAATCAAAGCAGTAGAACAGTTTCAGCTTTTTAACGGTGGATCCAGCATTCCAGCTCTAACAGACTGTCACTAAATCTCTGCTGTGGGTCAGTTTGACCTTAATTTGTTTCAGAACATGTGAGGTCATATTAATTTGGGCAATGGGGAATGTACTCACAATTCGTTGTTGTACTTGAGAATTGGCCTCTAATGTCAAAACCATGCACCATACATAAATAATGGAACTGTTTGATGATGGCACCTGCAGACAAGAAAAAAGATAGGTATTGCCTGAGGTTACGGTAGCCTTGTGGAGCTAAATATTTTGTATCATCTGATGTAGCAACACACTGCAAGTCAAAAGAAGACCAGTTTTCAAAGAAAACCCATCTCTCTTTTTTTGCACATTATTTTAGATAGGGCTAAACTATGCATGAAACCATTTGCACACTTAGCAATTTCACATTTTTATTTAAATAAACGGAAGGTGCCCAAGTTTGGATAAGGACCTAGACGGCAGTTATAGGGGGGCTTTTACCCTATGGCTTCAACTGTGGTTCCATTCTGGATCAGGGGTTCTACGCCCAGCTATTGACACCAGGAGTAAAGTTCCTATTGGCATCAATGAGAGTTTCCCCCAATGCAAATTCCCAGTGGGTGGGTGGGTAGGTCCAATATGGACTGTAGTAGGAGATGAAGGGTTAATCCTACCCCACCCACCTGATCCTGAAAACAAGCACTTTTTCTAGCAGATGGGTTTGAGGGTGATTAGTATCCTTATGCTCATCCAAAATCCACATTCATAATAAGAGAATTGTTACCTTGGAAAACACATTAGTTGTTTTTTTTTAGAAAATTACAAACTTCTGATCTGCAAACTATTTGTCTGTGTACCTGGATGACTGTGCTATATTCAGTATCTTTAGACTCGAGAGAGACATCTCTTGACCAGTCTTCATCTCCTTTAGCTTTCACACTCAGCTCTGTTAGTTCATGGTTTTCTAGGACATACGATGGCAGCTTCTGCTTGGGTGTAAGGCAGTCAAAATGTTCCTTTACCACTGCTTGGCCATCCTGCCCAGTGTAATGCTGAACAACTTTCATTTCAATGCTTTCAGAGAGGTAACTACACACAATCTGTCTTCCAGAAATAATTATCTAAATCAAGGACAATGAGACACAAACACAAATAAATATTTTATATGAATTGATTTTTACAATAAAGTTTAAGTTGAAAAATGTCTATTTTATGGAGATAAAGAGACATAATACTAGTTCAGCTATAACAATCTTTGTCCACCAAATCATGTTTTCACATTACATTTGAATCAGTATATTGCTGAACTGCTGCTGGCACAAATTCACAAATGTAACAATCTAGATAATAAAGTTTTAATGAAAAAATATCATCAGTAAAATATTATTTTGACCAGATACCAATAATTTAATATTCAACTAAATACTAAATTCAATTGCATCATCACAGTGAATGCTTTCAATTTAAGCAATTTTGGAGATAGAAGAAGTTAGCTGCAAAGCAAAATCAATTAAGACTCTATGTGATGTTAAGTGCCCTAAGAACTCTGATGGAGCTTTTCAAGGCTGAGTCTTGCTGCTGAGTCCACCAGTTGTTTAATGTCCTGCAGGACAATCCTATACTCAGAAGTAAGCCCAACCAAGTTAAATGGGGGCTGCTTCCAGGAAAGTGTGTATAGGATTTTAGCCTTAGGAATAAAACCATCACCACTGATTTTGCATTGTAGCCAAATAAAAGCAATTTCTTTTTATCTTTATGCCATTACAGTGGTACCTCGGGTTAAGTACTTAATTCGTTCCAGAGGTCTGTTCTTAACCTGAAACTGTTCTTAACCTGAAGCACCACTTTAGCTATTGGGGCCTCCTGCTGCTGCTGCATTGCTGGAGCACGATTTCTGTTCTCATCAGGAAGCAAAGTTCTTAACCTGAAGCACTATTTCTGGGTTAGAGGGCTCTGTAACCTGAAGCGTGTGTAACCTGAAGCGTATGTAACCCGAGGTACCACTGTATCAGTATAAAGTTCAACCCTGACAAATGTTTATATTAAATATCTGAATCAGCCTCTCTATGGCCTGCTCTAGATGGAATGGTGACTCCCCAAACAAAATAGTTTCCATATGAAGAGCCAGACTTGTAAAAGAATCCCATCTCCTTCTTCTCCCCTCAGTGTGAAACATGGTTTCTTGTTCCATGTTAAATCTCTAATAAATAAGTTGTTGTAACCATGGTTTAGAGTGAGTTTGCTAACCATGGTTACAGGGGAGCCTGGTTTACATTAATTACTGTTTGCACTGGTGCAGATGCATCATGAAACCAGGCGTAATGTGGGGAAGGAATAGAGGAGGGAAAGCACTAAGGCTAACTGCCAACTAGAAAATGAAGACTTCCAAGACCCAGCATTATGTCTGCACCAGCCTAAAATATTGACACAATGAACTTGCCACTAACTGAAAGGATTCCTAATATTTAGCATAGGCATTACTTTTCAAATACTTTTATTTGGCTCATTCTGAGCCAATAACTGATCCAGAAGCAAGTTTGTACTCCTCCTGCTCTGCTCTCTGTACCCAGCAACCAAGGCCAACACAGTCCCACAGCCAGGCCTGAATCTAAGTTGCTGGATCTAAGTAATAATTACTTCAAGTTAGTGGCATCCTCTTGGACAACTTAATGTTTGTTGGAAAAATAATTCCTGAGCAAAATGTACATGCATAAAAACACTCACTTGTTTCTGTACTCCATTGAGCTGCAGGACCTTGATAATAAGTGATGCAGTCCTTCCCTTGTACTGAATAGTCCTGATAAATGTTCCTGCATTATCTACACTGAATGGCTCAGACCACCGCCAGTTTCCCCAACCTTCAATACAGATATGTAGCAGCTGAAAAAGATAAAAAATAATAATAACTAACCAAAAGCAAACAAGCAGCACATTAATTGATGACCTGTACTAATCAGCTAACCTTACAGCAAAACCCAAGTCCCATCACGGCAAAAGTTCTCATTATAAGATTTGAACATGTTTAATACCTTTCTTTAAAAACAAACAAAGCCGTATGACCCTTGTTACCCAGTGTACTAAAGCAACATAGGCCTTGGTAATCATGTGCTTTATATTTAATAAACTAAATAAATAAACTTCCAGTCTTTAAAGGTGAATTTCTAAGTACATTTCTCTATTTTAATAGAGGCCAAATGAAGCCGGTTTATCATATAGTTATTCAGTATGAAACTGCTGCCCAGGAAAAAAAAGGTCACAAATTTTCTGATTTATGAATACAGTACTAAAAAAAAGTTACATGAAGGTCTAGAAAAAGGAGATAATGAAGCCCCACACACATCAAGGGCAATGAATCAAGGCTAATGGACTGAAATTATGCTTTTTCCAGTGAAGTTTGACTTTGACCTTTAAGAAGGAGCCACAATAACAAACGGCTAAGATGTTACAACTCAGTAGCCTGCTGGCAATTTTGGTCCCCTCAGCACAAAACTGCTTGTAAAACAAACACATTCAATACAGTGGGTGGCTTTTGAATTACAAAAGTTAGGCCTTGACTACTAACACAAATATACAAGATAATAAGTATACCCTAAGGGGAAAATGTACTCTGGGACATAAAAGCTCCTAATGGCTTTGATATTTAAATCTTAGTCACAGAATAAAGAGAAACAACTGCTGCGGCTGAAACCAAGTTGCTCACAGCCTCCTGTGTGTGTGGTGGTGGGGATGGAGGAGAAGCCGCATACGCAAAATGAAAGAAATGAGAAGGCTGCTGACTGTTGAGAGAGAATGGTAGCAGGGAAAACAAACAAACAAATGGAGGTATGCTATACAAAAGCTGGCCCTATGTGCTCAAAAATTATTGAAAACAAATGCTCTGTGATAGATAATGATGAGTCTGAACACAGAACTTCCCTTCTGGAGCATCTCCTCCCATCTTGTATGAACAGCCAGCACATATCACCCAGGAATATGCTATCAGTTTACATCAAAAGTTTTACAAACATTGGTTGATTATTTTCTAACAATGCACCACGGAGATTGATGCGCATTTCATGTTAAATGCATGAAAAGGCTAGGAAAACAGTACTTTTGGGAGCGAGTATCTGATGACACGGGACGCGGGTGGCGCTGTGGGTAAAAGCCTCAGCGCCTAGGGCTTGCCGATTGAAAGGTCGGCGGTTCGAATCCCCGCGGCGGGGTGCGCTCCTGCTGCTCGGTCCCAGCACCTGCCAACCTAGCAGTTCGAAAGCACCCCCGGGTGCAAGTAGATAAATAGGGACCGCTTACCAGCGGGAAGGTAAACGGCGTTTCCGTGTGCGGCTCTGGCTCGCCAGAGCAGCAATGTCACGCTGGCCATGTGACCCGGAAGTGTCTCCGGACAGCGCTGGCCCCCGGCCTCTTGAGTGAGATGGGCGCACAACCCCAGAGTCTGTCAAGACTGGCCCGTACGGGCAGGGGTACCTTTACCTTTACCTTTATCTGATGACATTGTAAGCTCTGTACTACGGAAAGAATTCCTATTTATATCTCACTGATTTGTGAGAGCTTCACGACTCCATGCTCCCAATGCTGCTTCAAATATCAACAGGTGTCTAATGGAACCTGCTTCTCCTGGGGCATGGGTACTGTTCAACGGCCAGGGTTAAGAATTTCATAAAGGGTTCCTTATTTCCCCCCACAAAATTCGAGAACTGAATCTACTACCACATTGCCTTATGATTTAAATGGGCATGCTAAGGACTCCAAGATGGCAGTCAGAATGAGCAGCCTGAGCACACATAAGCAAACATCATACTCAGCCAATTAAGTTAAACCACTGCTTTACGGGAATACCTTTGCTGCCTTTTAAGTTTCCCCCCACACATTTTGAGAACTGTTGGGAATTTAGCTCACATGGGTCACGTGACTGGTGTGGGAGAGCAGACCTGGAAGAAGGCATGCCAGATTTGGGCTGCGTTCTGTTGGAAGGTATGAAACAGAACAAGGTGGCCAAGCTGGTGAAAGATGCTTGCTAAGATGCCTTGGCTGCTTGTGCCTCCAGCAACAATGATGGATGATGGAGCATCCCCAGACTATGTACCTGTTTATCTAGTGGGTGTGCAACCCAATTAAGAACCACCCACCTAATTTACAGATGTAGGAGCCACAAGGCCTTCATGGAAATGTTTAAATTGGCTTACAAGACTGAGAGACAAAAAGGAACGGGGAACATTCAAGACTCACATATCATTTTTGGCCTTGGTTACAGAGTCCACTGTGATTTGTTCTCCTTCAAGATTTAATCTGAATTGCCTGCATGATTTCTATTTTCAGCTACTAAATTTAGTTTTGAGCCAAAATGTTTATTCATTGCCATTCAGAATCATTAAGTCATCAACGCTGTACGCCAATCATCAGAAGTGGGGAAGTTTGTGAGTTCTAGCAAGACTGGCACAGACAAGGAATTCATGATGCTGCAACAAAGGAGGCTGGCTAAGGAACCAGGCATCAATGCCATGAGGTGCTGCTAAATTAAAACTTCTGGTTGCAGAGTGATAAAGCTGGAAAGGGAAAGCCAGTCTGGGATATGTGGACTGGTGATAACAGACAGGAGAGGATTTAAGTGAAAAGCGATTTGACCACTATTGTATTTTACATCAAGAAGTCATAAATAGTATAAAGAACAGGGATAAGATCTTCCCTATATACAATGGATCTTCTGTAGAGTTGCTTTACAAAAATTACTAGACCTATTAAGAAACATAACAGGTGACAAAGAGAACTCAGGCTCTGAGGGAAGATTCCTGAAAAGATACCTCTGAACAGAAGAGTTTCACTTAAGTTCCATGGGGCCCAAACATCTTGTTGTTTTGCAGAGCAGTATGGCTTCCGTCGTAGCTTGAATCACAATTAAAGGAATGGATCTAATGATGGGCTGCTGCTTACTATGACATTCAGCAGCTCATGTTGCTTATCAGTCTGGAAAAATAGGCCTTCAGAAGACCTCTTACTTTTCTAAACTTTAATGTTAGATTTTCATGAGACCATTAGTTGCATTTCCCTTAACAAGAAGTCAAGAACCTTTAATAAACCATAGTGTGTAAAAGCTGCCAGCTAGTGCATGCAGTTTGATCACTACCTCTTTGCCCCTCTCTTGGCATGAGCAACTAAACAAAACAACCTAGCATAACATTCCAATTCTGGGATTATGGCTTTTTTCTCTAATAAACAGAGATCTCTGGCAAGACTTAACCCAAGGTTTGTTGCTGGCTTACAAATATTGGCCTATGAGTGAGAAGCAAACCACAATCCTGGGTTCGGTTGTTATGCTTAACTATTTGTTTACCTACTTGTGCCAGAGGAGGAGGGAAGAGGAAGCAATTGGGCTGTGTGTACATTATGGGTTACTAAACCAAGGTTATTGGCTTATTGTTGCATGCAAATACTGCCACTAAGTTATTGTTGAAAGTAAAGACACTTCATCAGTTTCCTACATATAAAGTTGTGCAGAACCATATCAGAAATGCCTTGAACCCAATGCAAGGTCAAGAACTTTAGAGCAAATGCAAGATTCAAATCTAATATATATGTTTGTGTGTGAGAGAGAGATCTAGTGTCTCCCAATGAAGTAAAATCTTAACTACATTACATTAATGAAGCATTTAAAAAATGAACTTTTATGGAGCTGGAAGAATGCTGGGGAGTGGATAATTTTGAGAAATTCCAGGTTAAAAAAAGAGAAGTCCCTCATACTCACTGGGACTTGCAGAGGTTTTTCAAAATATGAGAAAATAAAATAAGAATATATATATTGCCTGTGCATAGTGACTATTAAATAAATTGTTTACTTTAAATCCAATGATTCAATTATTTATATGCATTTACTTCTGAAGCAAATGTGTTTTGAGATTTTAGCTTTGTACCGCCACAGCAAAACCAAAGGAATCTTAAAACTCCTTTCATTTATTTATATTATCTATTCTAAACAGTCAATTACAACACCTCTCCTCAACTTTAATCAGTGAAAGAAAAATTAATACTTTAAATGATATGAATTTTAATGAAACCCAATCCTTTGAAAACTATTTATTTTCATTTAACTGAGCTGCCTTGCCATACTAAAAAAAACATTTTTGCAAAGGTTAAATAAAGTATTTTATGGCAACTGCTGCTGCTTAGTGCCTGTGTAACAAGAAACATGAGCTGTCCAAAGTTGTGCAAGTGGATTTTCTTTCCCAGTAAGGGAATGTGGTATCTGAGACCTTGTCCTAACTCATTTTTATCCCCAAGTGTGAGTCAAGAAAGTCAAGTATGAACTAATGCCTAGAGGAAAGTCTCTGACTCCAAAAGTATGGATTATTTCATATTTCACATTTATCTCACAATCTGCTCTCAGAGTTCTTAAAATTCACTAACTTGGCAAGATGAGAATTATCATGAGGAATGAAATAAGTTCAAAACTATGAAGTAATCTAGCATTCCATTAATCTGACACTCAAGTGGCTTGTCCATGCTTGGGCACCGTTCTGACCTCTGGATAATGAGTTCCTCAAGAACGTCTCCAGCAATAAAGAAATTTGGAATGTGCCACAATAAAATATGCACAACAATCTGAAGTAAGTCCTAATTAAGTTGCATTAATTTTGTAGACTTATACACCCCACTTTGAAAAATTAGGACACGGTGTTAAAAATAAAACTGTGCTTATCTGAGATGACAAGGTATCAAGATGTCCAGAGTTCTTTCCAGAGAACATAGCATTGTGAGTTCTTGTTTAAAATTCACAACACAAACTACACCCAGATCAGGGTGTGGGAATTTTGCAGCATTTAACGAACGGAATCCACTTATGCATGGAAAGCGCCCCATGCTCCTGGTATGTTAAATTACCCAAATGGTTCATTTCTGAGATCTCAACATTCTGGTGACATGGGAGAGGCGATAAAGTGTCAGCAGAACAATAATAACACAGAAAATATTACAAGGCTTGGGGCCCATTCAACAGAGTTACTCATTTAGTTCAGTTCTTGCCAGAAAACATCCCAATAATCTAACTTTTCAGAGAATCAAGAACTGCTCTCCAGCCAGTGGTAGGATAAGCTGCTCCACGGCTGACCTGCTTTCCATGTCTCTCCCTTGCTCTGCTTCACACTGTATGCCCATTCAGTCTGGCACACGATTCATTCCTCATATAACAAGAGCCATTGTAGTCAGCTGTCACCTTCCAAAGAATAGCACAGCAACCTGAATTTCACAGACCTGATAACTAACAATACAAGAAAAACAACAAACTCAAACATAAATTACTTAGACCACTAATTACATGTATTTCATTTTTATTTTTTCCCCCTGAGCTATCACTTGTAACTTCAGAGCAACCCTGTGAGGCAGGTTGATTATTCTTGTAGGTTGGGAATGGAGGACACATAAACAAGTCTAGAACAGAAACTGGACTTCAGGGCTCCTAGATCCTAGTCCTTAATATACAGGATAACACTGTCATCCAGATATTGTAGCTGCATCTCACAGGCAATTGTGTGATTAGAAGTAGAAGAATTCACATCTTAGCATAAAGCAAAACTGGTACTCCTGCAGATAAAGGACTCATCTACCTATACATTAATGTGGCCTAAGAACATCTTGGATCAGAATACATGCCCACTGAGTACATCATCCTGCTTCCCAGCATCATTATTGACAAATTTATATATGTAACTGTCTTGCAGTAAGGATAAAATTGTGTAAATACTCTTTATATTTAAAAGACCATTTTGAAATCTCAATTTGCTTACACATAAACATAAAATATGTGTAAGCAAACTGAGAAAAAAAAGCCCTATAATATATAATTCCTGACTTTTTACATTGTTTCCCAATTGTCTCTTACAGCCACCTATAAACCAGTAGCCATCACTCTTATGGTAGTATAAATTACATTAGTTATGGAACAAGTATTCTACTTTCAGTTCCCACAAAAGCCCAGAACAAATTGCGACCCTGGCTATGTTTTTAGGTGCTATGATTGTGCTTGTGCATGAGTGTGTGTGTGTGTGTGTGTGTGTGAGAGAGAGAGAGAGAGAGAGAGAGAGAGAGAGAAATCAGATAACTGTTTTCATGGATATTCACAAATGAGTTATCATGTGCTACAGTACTGTGGGCTGATATTCAAATCATCATGTACAAAGAAGGCACTTCTGTGCAGGAAAGAGCAGGTCGCAATACATATACTTAACAAGTATGTGCATTGTATCACAGATATAAACGCTGGGCTGCAGCCTGCCATCATGCTTACACTGAAATAACACAGGTTCAAAAATCACAAGCAGGCTACCTGCTATATCCACCAAAGAAGTATATTTTGTGTAGGATTTTGTCATGTTTAATGCAGCCACTCATAACTGAATGTTCCTCATTCTGATTCAATTGCTTGTAAGTGCGTGCAAAATTTACAGCTGGGAGACAAATGGCAAATGAAGGAGGCTTCCATAGCACCTCACTGCCTCTCTATTTGGCTTGACCAGCGGTAAAGCATAGTAAAAAGGTGAAGTAAGGAGCTCTCCCTTCTTAGATGCAACTTCCGTTTAAAACCAATTCTGATGTAGCAGTTTTCCTTAATGGAAGAATATGGTTTTGTATCTTCACAATGATTTTCATGTACATTTGTCGTGAGCATTCCACTGCCAGAGAAAAGTTGAAAAATAAAAAAGCACGCACCGGTTGCCAAAGGAATAAAGGGTAATTAAAATGCAGAATTTTAAAGAAATGGCAAATAACTTCAAGCACTTAAATAAGTTGCCTGCAAGCTGATTTTGCCTAAGCAGAAGTGAAAGCTGCAATCCTTCCTCCATAGGGTCTGCAGGTTATTCTGGGAAAACAACAGCAGCAGCAGCAGCAGCAGCAATACAATATGAGACTGAGGGACTGGTAACCATTAAAACATAAGATGAATCAGAGAAAAATCCTATCATGTTCAGCATTCTCTTCTCTCAGTGGCCAACCAGATGTCTATGAAAAACCCACAAGCATATAAAAGGTATAGCCTTATCCTCCATCAATTTGTGGCCTTCTAAAGCAATTGAAGCTGGTCACATCAGTTTACCTATGTGAAGAACTTCCTTTTGTCTCTCCTGAATCTCCCAGCACCCAGTTGCATTGAATGACCCCTGATACTATTAAAGTTAGGGAGAAAAACCTTTCTCTATCAACTTTCTCAACACCATGCATAATTTTACACACCTCTACCCTGTCTTTTTTACCATTTTTCTAAACTAAAAAGCCGGAAGTATTATAAATTTCCCTCACATGGGAATTGCTCCAGCCCCTTGATCATTTTAGTGTCCTTTTTTCTGCTCCTTTGGACATGCAGAGACCGAAACCACACACAGCATGTATTCCAAGTGTGGTCAACACCATAGATTTGCATGAAGGCATTATGACAGCGGCAATTTTATTTTCAATGGGAGCTTTGTGTCCACACAGTTAGGATTAAAATACCAAAACCTGAAGACTAAATTCCCTCTCTTAAACCTGACAAATTACTGCTGTACTTTGGGTTCAGAAGCTTGCAGTTTTCTCTGTTTCTCTCTCTCTCTCGTTTCATTTGGAAAGGGTGTGGGTGTTCAGTTCCAAACTTGAATGAAATCTAAACACTTCTGGATTTCCTCATCCATTTTGTTTATCTCTTGTGTCTCTTGCAGCTAAAGCGTGTGACTCCAGCTGGAATCTGGAAAGCTAAAGATAGCTGAATGCTTGAATAAAAAACCAGAATCAATGATTAAAACACCACCCAATTTTAACAATCGCTGCACTTGTAATGCTTTTTTCTTTCATACCTGAGGGGACTTGTGAGAGCGCCAGCTGTACTGGTGACTGTGGAGGCTAGCCAGCAAAACATTTTCATCAGTATCCACCTGGCCAAACCGCAGTGTCTCCTGTGTGTCATTACAGATTACAAAATGGCTGAAGACCAACTCTTCTGCCTCAGGGCACTGGTTCTGAAAGGAAAAGAATATGAAAGCCAAACAAGGGTCAGATTAATTGCAATATGTTTGGCAGCTGCCTGCCCAGTGGCGAATGTTTCTACACACAAAAAAAAACCCTCCCTTGTCACAAGCTTTTCCTACAGAACTTTATTTCTATATCATAAAATCACAAAGCAATTTATGGGTACCCTGAAATATATTTTTATGGGTAACCCCCAAATATATTTATATTCCTTGAACTGTAAACCACAAGCAAAAAGACAATGAAATAACAACTTTTAAAAGATTATCTGAGCCAAATTAACACCAGAGACTACTGCAGAGTAGCGTACAGAACAGCCTGAGGAGATTCTACATAACAATACAAAACCTACTCATGAGCCATTATGCCTGGGGTTCCCAACATACTGCCTATGGGCAACCTGGTGTCCTCAGACACCCCCCACAGTGTTTGCTAAGACCCCCCTGCCTATTCCAACTTTCTGTATTTCTTTATAATTAAGGGATAGTTTTGTGCTTTTGAGATGGTTGTTTGGTTGGGAGGGAGTTGCTTGTTTTGTGGGGGGAGGTGTTACCTGATTTCCCCCCCATTTAATTTTGGGGGCTGTAGTGTTTTGTATTTGCAGGGGTGGAGTGTTTCTGAGCACTGCCTTTCTTTCTTTCGTGAAATGCATATCCTGTGGGACCCATTACAGTTTCTTAGATTTCCAAATGACCCTCTGCATCCACATGTATTTGAGATGCCTGGGTTTTGACAATAAAACCACTAGTTCAAAGACATCTGAACTGATATTGAGGATTTAGTGTGAGGTTTCTGAAAAATAAAATGTATTTTTAATACTTTCTGAAGCAAAAAGTAAAATAGCATCAAAGTCTGCACTTTCCTACAATTGATGTTTGATTGCATATACACACTCAAACATGCTCTCCTTTTTTAAAGCAGAAATGACAAATATCAAAATATCGAGATCGGATTTTTTGTTTTTAAATTTACTTCAGTTCTCTAAACTGGTCTTAGCCCCACTGTTCACCTTTAGCTTCCAGAGTGCTCTGTTGCATTGACTTAAGCAAATACAATTTACTCAAGTGCACTTTGTGCAAAGGTTCTGTGGAGTAAAAGAGTAATTTGATGCCATGTCAACTCACAAGTGTCCTGAAATGCTTCAGTATTCACTCTGAAATGTTTCAGTATTCTAGAGCAAGGTTCCTGTATTAATATGTATATACAGAAGGACAGGTGTGGACATGAAACCTGGACCACAGCATGGCAAATCCACTTGGATTTTTTTTTTAATGCACACAGACAGCTTCTGTGTACTTTCAAAGTTTGTTTTAGATTGTAGAAAATATCTCACGATCCTCCCTCAGTATAGTGATCATCCTTCCTCAACATCCTCGTGTATCATCTTTGATGCTCTGAGTGATCAGATGAGCTACGAGCAAATTGGGCATTTTCCGCTGGTAATATTGTATGAATGATAGGCTTACTTGACGGTTGATATAAATTACCAATGTCTCAGGGGTTCATTAATCCCTGTAACTCACTGCATTATGGGAATGATATTGCCAGCAGAATATGGCAATATAAGTCCTTCAAGGAGATCTGTATCATTGACTTAAAATATTCCTATCCAGTCCTTCCATCAGCTTGAAGCTACCTTCCAACTCACAGCAGTCTCTTTTCCAACAATGTAATACTGTATACCACATTATGAAGAACTCTATTTTGGTTTCACACATTCCGTTTGAGTCAATATAATCCAAGCAATGTTTCCTTTCCCTTTTTGTTGCCTTTCCCCTCAACCATTTTGACTTTCCCTAACCATTCCTCCACCACCGCCCCACCCCTGGTTGGGTTGGCAGCTTCAAGATGGCCTTCAGTCTGTTAGAGAGCTGGATTTCCCATTGTCCTTTTCTTCCATAGTAGCATCTTCTCCTGGCACCAGTACCAACACAGGCTCTTCCCTTGCTGATTACAGCTGCTTCAAGATTCTGTCAGCAAAATGCCAGAGAATGCGTAGAAGCATATAAAAACAAGGAAGCTAGCCAGGTCTCTCTAGCCAGCCAACTCCTTTTTGGCCACTAGTTTTTCACAGAGCTCAGTCTGGTAGCTGCTGTTGTCAACACCTCATTTTGACCAAAAGAAAAAAGAAAAAGAAATTTTGAGTTCTTGGGTGTACAAAATTTCCACACATTAAATGAAACGCCCCCCCCCCATTATCACACACAAAGCAGAACTTGGTTTCTATGGTGACCAGATATTCAAATGTGTATACAGTACTTCATTTTCCGTTATGAGTAACTATGTTCTTACTGCATTCCTGCATTTCAAAAACATCTCCCCTTGGCTTTAGTGCTTTCTTTTCTAGAGAAGGAATAAAATATTGGAGGAATGGCAGGAGTCATGTTAAGACATATTTCTTTCACCCTTCCCACATAAGTCTAGGGTGACAAGGCATGCTATTTTACAGAGAAAAGTACTCTATGTGAAGGGCTGTGCATTTAAAAGTACTGTTTAAAATTCAATAATACTAAGAGAGAAGTTGCTCTTCAACAGACAGCAGTGCCTAGAAAAGGGAATGAGAAAGCACACGGGTCACCTGGTTACAGTCTTTCCTGCGATAGTGAGATGCATTGTGTATCTATTTAAATTGTAATATTACTAAATACGCATCTATGCATATGCAAATTTTATTCAAATCCATATTCTCATTTTGGATGATACACTTCCTCTTTTTTGGCCATGTGCTCACTCTATATAGGCTGCTTATATACCCACTTTTTACTTTCTCCAAAATTTATCTGTTGATGGACGTCCATCCACACACGTATTGATTAAAACATGCTGACATCCAGCAAAAGATTAGAATAATATTATCCAATTCTAAAGAATATGGGGATGCTGGTTTAAATGCTGTCCCCCAAGGTGGCAGGCGAAAGAGGTGGAACCAGTTAAGTATGGCAAAAAATGGGTGAATGCAGGGAAGGGTACCAGAGGTAGCTGGGATAGAACTAGATTTAAGGGGATTTTCCTTTGGGAGTTCCAAAGCCATGGGCTCCATGCTACAGTATAAATCTCGGTGTTTAATTTGGCCCTGTTCTCATCAACATATTCTATACAGAAAAGGTCAGCAGAACAGCCAAAGACTTGCATTTTGTAAGCACGGAAGACTACTACAGAGCATCTGGATGTACAGTGTATCTGAGGAAAGTAAGGCTGACATTCCTGGTGCCACTTCAGAGCACACAGTTTGTTTTGGCACTCTACAATGGTGGATCTATTACTTTATATTGTCAAGCTGCCATACCCACATGCTCAGAAATCTACCCACAAACATGGATTTCCTTGTTACAGATTTATGAAATGTTCTTCTTTAAAGGAAGGATTTAAAATCTAAAGAACTGAGTATGTTGCTATCAAGTATAGATAGGAATATATAAAGCATTTCCCGCTCAAGGAAGTATCTACTGGACTTTCTTGTTAAATCTGTACCCAGAAAGACTGAAAGTTTGCACTGCAACATGTTCAAAATTCATCTTAGTGGAATAAGTTAATTTGAAGTTTTATTGTCAGTTTACTGAAGTGAATATTTTTGCATGGTTATGGGCTTAAGCCTATGAGCAGAAAACCTATGTAGAGAACAGATGAGTAATATCAAACTCCTTATACTATTTGAAAGGATTTTTCTTTTCCTTATGCATGAAATTGCCAGTGACATCTTACCATACTCAGATGTAAAACCTCATGGGGTTAGAGGTAGCAGGTTTGGCTTGCACTCTACCAATCAGCCCAGATTTACAGGACAATCATATGCATGCATTCTTCAAACTAAGTTCCACTGAGTTGAATGGGATTTACCCCCAAATAGATATGCAGCTTTTGTTAATGAATTTGCTTGTTATTGGAAATCTATGCACTCAGTTATTACCTTCAGTGGAGTCCAAGAGAAACAATCGTACTTTTAAAACCTGTGTAGCTGATAGAAATGTTTGTGCATTCTATTTGTATTAATATGTATGTAATACATAAATGTACACATTTATATGTAATACTATGCCTCAGTGCATTGGTTGCATGTCTGCAAAGCCCTTACTGCTAGATGGTGCCAAATGGTATATGAAGCCTGGCCACTTATGAGGGGTCAGCACGTAAAGCATAATACACTTCTGGCCCAGGACCACCACCTGGAGAAAAGAGTGGTTCCAGATATACAGCAGTTGGCCATCCCTAATCTAAAAGAACGGAAACAGGATGGTCTCCAAGAAGCTAAGCATCTGTTTGGGAGGGGGCTGCAACAGACTGGGTCATCACTGTGCAAATCAAAGTTCTAGTCTACACTGTAATGTCAGTATATTTATCTTCTAGTTACTAGCATAGGTACAGCAGCCCAGAATAAGCTCCGTAGATTTAGAAACTGCATTTGAAGCAATTAAATATCACTTTATGCACTATAAAGTCATACATATATTTTTGTCCAGTTGAGACTTAAGATATAATGTAATATTCAAATAAGACCAGCTAAAATAGACCTACTTTTTCCATACAAGAATTCTTGTATTTTACTGGTTATATTAACTGAAGGATTGAAGGGTCATTCCAAATCAAATGATCCCTTTTTTATGTCATGTCATCCAATTTTCTTAATATTTTGTACACTTGTGGAATGATCAGAACCAAGTTTAAATTTTAATTTCTTTTATCTCATCCCGTTTTAGAGTTATGAGGGTTTGAAATTTCAAAAAATTGATACTTTTGACCTTGCCTGATTACACAAAAACCATAAAAGCTCAGCCCAGAATGAAGATATTTCAAAACTAAAAATACCAATCTTCATGGGCCTTAATATGATATGTCAAATGATATGTCCAAAACTGTAGTGATTATTTACTATTTCTAAGAGCTACCTGCAAAATTTCATCTTGGGATCTCAACGGGATCACATTAAACAAAAATATTTTGTGCATACATGTCTGCCTTATTGGGTTCTATTTAGGAGTAATGGGTTTTCTTGGAGTAAAACATAATAGAATAAACAAGACTTCAAACTATAACATCAGCTATTTCAGGGATTTCTTAAGAAAGTTATTCAAGTAAAAGATATCTGAAAAGCTAGCTGATAGCTTGCTGTTGAATGATAGAATTAATGCTTTGAAATAATTGTTATTAGTACTTCATTTCATGAACATTATAACAAAATACATATCAAACAAAATTATGACACCGCTGGAACTCTTTAACTGGTGCCACGATAACATCCTTTCTATCTAGTTATTATTTTCAACAAATGAGGAGAATAGAAAAGAAGAAATGTTCCTAAAATGACACTTTGAAAGAGTGAAAGCAATCAAGGGAACACAAGGATTTCACTACTTTGTTCCATCCACATCCAGTCCAAGAGAAATTGTGACCAAGGTGTATCCCTTTAGCAATGAGAGTGAGACGTTTGACATTGAAGGAAGTGGGGCAGGCTAAGCCTGATATATTCTCAGCATGTATTTCTGAGCTCTTGGAAAAGAGAAGTATGAAAAGTCTCAGAAGAATTTTGGTGTTCACAGCCCATGAGACATTCACTGAAATTCCTAGGCATGGTGATGGTCACTAGAAATCCCAGCATTCCATGATTTTAACACATCAGCTTAGGCTGATTGAGTCTGATGTATTTAATTAGGCATAACTGGACTGCAATTTTAAAAAACAAAAGGGGAAAGATAGGTATGGGAACATGTTTAGCATGGCCACAGTAAGGTAGCTGCATGTGTACACTGAATCTCTGTCAGGAGTGTGTACAAAGAGGCTAAACTTAACCAAACTGGGCCAAGTGATTGGATGCACAAGAAGAAAACAGGAGTCTGAAATAAACATTTATAGAATAAGACATGGGCGGGGGGGGCCTTTAAAAAGCAAAAGATTCAACAGCGCTTCAACACCCCAAGCTATGAGCAGATCACTTTAAAGAGAAAAGGCACCAATGTCATCTAGACTAGATTCCTAGACCTTTATTTTCCCTTTGGGAGATCTGGGGAGTATCATGAAAAAAGAAAAGGAGAAAAACAAGCCTAATATACTCCTGAACTACAGACTTATAGCTCTCTGCTCATTTATCTGTTTCCAGTTAAATAAATTTTCCTGGTAATGTGGTGCAGTGCAATGCAATGAGAAACCCATATTCAAGGCCACCTTCAGTCACAAAGCTCACTGAGTGAGTCCACCCAATCACTGTCTTCCAGTCCATGTATCTTACAGGGCTATTGTAAATAAATAATTCTATGTACACCACTCGTCAGTTCCTTGGAATGAGTATTAGAGCTATCCATGTACAGTGGTGCCTCACAAGACGAAAATAATCCGTTCCGCGAGTCTCTTCGTCTAGCGGTTTTTTCGTCTTGCGAAGCATCCCTATTAGCGGCTTAGCGGATTAGCGCTATTAGCGGCTAAGCGGCTATTAGTGGCTTAGCGGCTTAGAAAAAGGGGGGAAAAGGGGGGAAACTCGCAAGACGTTTTCGTCTTGCGAAGCAAGCCCATAGGGAAATTCATCTTGCGAAGCGCCTCGAAAAACGGAAAACCCTTTCGTCTAGCGGGTTTTTCGTCTTGCGAGGCATTCGTCTCGCGGGGCACCACTGTATGTAGTTTTGGAGGATTTAGACCTATCACAGCCTCCTTAAATCTATAACCCTTTCATTTGTACTTGTCAATTACTGTATCAGACAAGAAGAATATTTAGGAATAAACATATTTCCTTTCAAATGGGGAAGTGCCACAATATAGGCTTTTACCCAATTAGAAGGGCAGATACATGGTTTGTTCCTCTGCAATGTATCCATTGTGTTAACTTTCTCTTCCTGCTTCCTCCTTTCTCTGAACCCAGAGAGAAAACAGCATATCTCTTCATAGTACCTGCTTCCTTTCTTGCTTATGAACGCCCACACCCATTGTATAAAAACTCTGTAAAAACTACGTATGTGTAGTTGAGGCTGCACTTTTGTTTGATCTAATTTTAAGGCAGGGCTGATTAAGCAGCTATATTTTGGAACTTCCTAGAAGATAGGAAATGTCCTGATGGCCACATGTACAGTGGTACCTCGGTTTATGAACTTAATCCATTCCGGAAGTCCGTTCTTAAACCGAAACCATTCTTAAACCAAGGTGCACTTTCCCTAATGAGGCCTCCCGCCACCGGTGCCCTTTCATGGTTCGGATTCTGTTCTTAGACCGAGGTAAAGTTCACAAACTGGGACACTGCTTCCCATTTTGCAGAGTTGGTAAACCGAATCATTCATAAACAGGGCTGTTCTTAAACCGAGGTACCACTGTATATCATTGTAGGATTTGTCCGCTGGTTCAAGAGGTTGCAGAGCATGGTAAAATATACCACTCACCACAATCCCATCTGTGTCTATACTGCACATGCAATAAGCTCATTGGGTGAGTCTTCCCAATCACTGTCTTCCAGGATAGGTACAGGGTCGGTTCCTTGGAATGGGTATTAAAGCCATACGTGTGTGTGTGTGTGTGTGTGTGTGTGTATACACACACACACACATATTGTTTAGGTAGTTAAAAAAAGTAAACCATCAAATGAAACTTGTCGGATTTAAACACATGGATTTCTCATATTTAAAAAGTGGCCTGTAATAAATTCTGTGGCACTTTAGAAATTATTTTAACAAGAATGTGTCTGGTGGGATGGTTTACATTTCCCTAATGAAATATCCGGGGCTTTCTTACTTAACTGACCCATTCACCACAGAATTCATTATCCCTAAATATGTAGCCCTTTGCAATAATGAAATACTATGGAATATGTGGAGCGTCTCCACTATATTTCATTTCAAAGAACTATTTTTAAAGCAATAAAGAATTATGCAATTGAAGCAAATGATACATTTTCACATATTTTCATTTTACTTATACAATCTTGCTGAATTAAAAACCACCTATATGCTCTATAAATTGGTTATTTTTAAATGAAATCTTACTACAGTTCAAACACAAATATGATGAGGGGATGGATTTTATTGGGCCAATCTTTTGTTGGCAAAAAAGTGCACATTTTCAAGACTTCTAGAACTGCTTTCAACAATAAACGACTCAAGTCTGGCATTTAAATGTACCTTATTAACAATCAGTTGATCAATCAGCTGACTGAAGTTAAAAACGTTTCTGTTCCCTTAATTTCAATGGGAGAGTTAAGCAGGTGCTTAAAATTCAGCTAAATCGTTTTGGCTAAATTGTGCCCCTGGTCTTTTAGAAGGCATTTTCCACTGTAAGACATTAGACTCTTAAGACTGTTACCTGCAAAAGAGAATCAGTGCCTTGGGGGGGGGGGGAGGGAAAGATTCATCATCCTGGGATTTGAACATGTGACCTAGAATTACAAGCAAAGAGGCTGATGATGTCTTTAAAGCCTAATTCTACTTCTAAAACTACCATCATTATTTAGGGGAAAAAATTAGTCTGCATATTGGCAGAAACAAATACTGACAGAGGCTTCTGTTAATCTTGAACTCTTGACCTAAAGGTGCAAGGCCAAATTGCTTTATGCTTCATATGTCAGCTCCCATCTACAATGTGTACAAAATTACTTGTCTCTAATAATTCAGCTAGAAAATGTGAAAAACTCAACTAACGGTGGTGCTCTTGACTTTGTCCAGCAGAATAATGTGTTGATTGTGAGCGCTGCACACCAAACAACACTTAGTGGGAAGCTAATTTTCGGTATGTGGAAGAGGAGAAGCCACATCAGGAACATGTTGTTAACAATTAATGTTAATAAGCAGCTCTGGGTCCACTTCTGTGTCTGATGTCCCCTAATTTAAAAGTAGGCTGAGTTTTTAATCAAGTGCACCCTGGGTTGGAGACCCACCCACCACATCAGAAGATGGTGGCAAGAACCCTTGACATGAGAGGAAACGAGAAAATTACAACAACAATTACAGAAGCATATCCTCCTGTGGGTCATTTGAACACTGCCACCCCCGTGTATAAATCAGACCCAACTATTCCTAGAATGTACCTGTCAGGAGTATGCTGCTCTGCAACATATGGCTCTACTTAATCAAATATACAATTCTGTTATTTTCAACTCAAGAGTGTTCCTGTAAGGCACCCTGTAGTCCAAGTCAGTCATTCACACTCTGATGTGGTCTCAGACATTTAAATATTTATACACTACATTTTATTTATGTGTATACGATGTCTGATACTCCTTAACAGCACAAAGCAACTGACCTTTCTGAAGGCCATTTTGCAGTAGTTGCTGCCCTGCCAGCCCATGCGTAACGGGCCTCATCCAAAACTCTGTTTGCTTGTTTTCTGTTAAGCACATTGCTCAAAATATGACAAAAAGCAGAAATTGGAGCTACAAAGACTCTTTTTTCACAGTGATATTTGAACCAGCTGTAAAGATTTAAATCACACTAGCTCTTGTTTTATGAATGTCCTTTTACAATAAGAAAACCATGGAATGGCTTGAAAAAAAGAAACTCTTGATACGAAACAGATGTTTTTATCTTTTCTAGCTTTGCTATTGTAGTTCTGCGATGGGTAATTAATGCACAGTACTTTGTTTTGGTATTTAGATTGGTAAAGAAAATTATTTTCTTGCAGGCCTGGATAACTTAGGACAACTCAAGGCATTTTGAACAATTGCAGGGAAAAATAATCTACATATATATTTGGATTGCCTTGCACCATTATTTTTGTATGAACAGAATAGGATGCAAGATTTGGCGAATGCTTTCAATGATATAATGAGGGGGAAATAGCTAGAGATACCTGACAGAGGGCTTTATTTGACTACGCTTTACTCCAAGTAGCCCTACTGGAATTAATGAATCTAAATAAGTCATGTACAATAATTTCAATAAATTTACTCTTTGTAGGCTTAACACTGAAAACAACCCAGAAGATCTGTGAACACATATCCATCTCACATGGAGTTTGGTCCTCATAGTTGCTTATCCCAACATCACTGACTTTCTAAAACATATACAGTGGTACCTCAGGTTAAGTACTTAATTCGTTCCGGAGGTCCGTTCTTAACCTGAAACTGTTCTTAACCTGAAGCGCCACTTTAGCTAATGGAGCCTCCTGCTGCTGCTGTGCCGCCGGAGCACGATTTCTGTTCTCATCCTGAAGCAAAGTTCTTAACCTGAGGTACTATTTGGATTGGATTGATCTTTATTACGGCCATTGGCCCGTTACACGACAGTTTCCCATACCAACATATTATACTTAAACCTCCAAATTTAAAATCACCAAAACTTACAAAAGACAAACAGGAACTGAAGCAGAACAAAAACAAAGACCACCATCATACATTACAATAAATTTGTAACCTATACATCGCCCTCTGCTCATAAATTAATCAAGGATATCAATGGTGATATCGCCTAAAACATAGCTCATGGTTTAAGTACTTAATTCGTTCCGGAGGTCCGTTCTTAACCTGAAACTGTTCTTAACCTGAAGCGCCACTTTAGCTAATGGAGCCTCCTGCTGCCGCTGTGCCGCCGGAGCACGATTTCTGTTCTCATCCTGAAGCAAAGTTCTTAACCTGAGGTACTATTTCTGGGTTAGCGGAGTCTGTAACCTGAAGCGTTTGTAACCTGAGGTACCACTGTACAATGAAATACTACATATTACAATTCACCAGGTCAGATCCTGATCTCACCGGCATAGACTTAAACCCACCCAAAATGGCCCAAGGAGCTTTAATTTCCTTTGAAAACATGTTTTATGTGATAATAAAAAGACTTTTACTTTAAAGTGTGGGGAAATCTGACAATAAAGTGAAAGGCTATATTTCCCAAAGCTTTTGCCAAACCTTCAGAAGTTCACACATGCCCTGCACAGTTAGCTCTCTGCTAACTGAAGAGACAGAAACCCACTATCACAGCCCCTGCCCATTCTGACATGCCTCAACTCAGATGTAAGATTTTGATCCTCCAAACCAGTGCTCCCCACCCCCTGCAGTACTGCCACCTTTTTTTCTAGAAGAAAAATACTGGTTAAAAGTATGGCACTTGCTGTAACAACCATGGTGAGTAATGACACCTTTTTTTTTAGGAGAAAAGTACTGCTCCACTCCTCTGAATTGCATCCAGGGAGTTGCGAGTGGATTTCTGCTAATGCAATGGGGCTTCTGCCCCAAACCAATAAAACCTCCTCCACCACAGAAAATGGTATTTTGGAGAGTCAGTGCGCCCTCTAAAATGGCATAAGATGGGCATGAGGGGCTGCAGTGGAAGCAGGGAATTGGCAGAATTTAGGGGACCGCTTTGTGAGAGTGGAAGTGCCATTTAGTTTGGAAAATCAAGAACTAGCTGTGGGCCCACAAGGTCCCTTTGCTTTTCTTCCCATATGCCGAGGATCAGTTAGTTGCTTCCTGTTTGCAGTAAACCATACTTGGGAATGACACCAAACCAGCAAATCATGGCTTGTCAGAATGCAAACCACCATTAAACCATAGCTTGCACTGCTGATGCAAACAGCAGGTGCGAACCATTGCTTGCCAATTTGGTTATAATGGCAAAGTATGGTTTCTGCTAAAAAGGAAGTAACAAATGAATCTGATTGTGCGAAGGAGGAAGGTGCACATGAGTCTGATGCTTGCAAATGCGTTTTATTCATTTCTAGAAGTGTTTATGTTCTGCCAGCTCATGTAAAATATACTGAAACTTGGTTTGGCATTATAGGTGAACTGGTTCTATGTGTTTATGATGTTGTATGCTATCACTCTGCCTATTAATTTACTTTCAATCAAGTTTCTGGTTCTGCAAAAAGGGGAGGTAACAGTGTGCCCTATCTTCCGTCTCCCTTCACCCTACTAGCCTATTGGTAACCCCCATTTTCAGAAATCCTGAATAAGGGTATCCAGATTAACATTTTCATTTAACGTTTAGCTGTTGGCCTTACCTGTTGCCAAGCTTGGATGGTTTTATGCAGGGAGTGAATAGCATGTTGCCCGAAGCTTATAAATATGGGATCCACCATCACATTTCCATCCAGTATCTTTTCCGCTAAATTGCCAGAAATAGCAATCTGTCCAAGGACACCAAAGGGCTTCACAACAGCCTGCATTGTTACATTTCGGTATTCCAACAGTTTGCAGTCAATCCTAGTAGAAAACTGGATCTCCTTGAAGATGGCCCCATCACTCCATTGCCTTAGATAGATGTGTGGTTCTTTGAAAGAAATTATCAAATATTCTAGTTCGGATGGCACATTTTTATCAGAGATAAATGGATGAAGGAACTTTGGTGGCACTGTGAAATAAAGGGGGGAAATCAATAGTACAATGTTGCAAATGCAGACTGGGAATGAGTGTGTTCAGTAGATCAATATATGCAGAACACTTTACAAGGGAAAAAATCTATGTATTTGTTCAGCTCAGTTAAGTAGCCACTATTATATAGAAATCCCATCTTATTTGAAACCAGAATAAGCACACAGGGGATGAAAATGAAACCTTAAATTTAAATACTGACAAATAATAAAGAATAAAAATTTTGTTATTCAAAGACTCAGTGCTGTCAGGAACTTTATATTATTTACTTTCTTCTAAATCAAAACAGTTAAGTATGTACATGTACATTTACCTATCTGACTGGATTGGGTCTGAGCTGAGCCATATTTATTTTTTCAAAAGCTTGTGGTTTCTGCTCTGTATGTGCATATTTAAGCATAGGCTTGAAACATGGTCTAAAGGCACATTATAGAATTCTTGCGGGAGCTAACCAAATCTGAGTTGGGCCACTGCTTGAATGGGAAACAGCCTGGGAATCCCACATACAACTCCTTTGAGTTCCACAATGGAAAAAGGTGGGATATAAATGTAATACAATGAAGTCTTTTTTGTGTTGGGCAAAATTTAGTACACTAAGGCCCCACACTAAGTAGAAACACTAGTTATCCCTAACTACCATTGCAATTACGATGACAACAATAACAGAATCCGCAGAAATAATTCCCCTACACAACAAATTGAGCTAATCAAGAATTAGCCCAATAGTAATAGAAATATGTACTACAGATCAGAGCCAACAAAAGATGTTGGAAAGTAAAAACTGGAGACCAAATTAGGATTGAGAGATTAATGCAGATAAACTCATATGATTATCTGTTTCGATACAGCGCTGATGTGCACTTTGGAGAAAAAATGCAATTATTAACAGTAATGGCCTCAACATCTGGTGAACACATAAGGGACACAGAAAAATATCTACAATTAGCAAAGTAGAAAGGAAACAGAACTATCCTAGGTAAATGAAATCATACAGTATTTTAAAAATGTAGATGCTATTTTAAGTAAATGGATGCCACCAATCCAGAATAATGGGATTTTAACTTGCAGAAAGCCAACATCCTAGAAATTATCTGCCCTATAGCAAGTCTGAAGTAACCACAGCTTTGGATATTTAATTGTCCCACTATGAATAAACAAGCAGAGAATACAATGATAATAGCTGCCTAAGGAAAGTTCTTTCTGAAAAAGGAAAATTTAAATACTGACAGGAACTGCATTTGGTTCAAGCAGTTTCTGCCTTTTTATTATTTACCATTTGAAAAGTCAAAAATATGGAAGTGTGTGCACAACTGATAAGGGGAAGAAGGCATACATTACTATATTCAAGACTGTACATATTAATGTTAGCAAAACTTGTTTTTCCAATATTTAGCTGTTAGGTTGTGTTTTTCTTTTTAAAAGGCTCAACAAGTTCAGTAAGAAACCCTATTTTTGAAGTGTGCTTAGTTATTTGCTCATCTTTCCTGGAAAGCATTATTTGATATCAGACAATCTAACGAAATTTCTTGGAATAAATTTGACATTAACACAGCAGCACATAGTTACTGAACAAAAACAGATGGGACTCCCCTTCCCCTTCTTTTTAGAGTAACAAATGAGCTTCCATTGCTTGGAGTTTGCTTCATAATTTCTTTGATAAAGGTGGATGTAAAAACTTCCAGCATCAGTGCAACTATGCTGGCAAGTGGCTGAATTTGTTCTATCAGATGGCCCAAAATAAAGTGAAAGGGGCACTTGTGACCATTAGCCAGGACTTCAAAAAGGCAGCAGCGCCTTCTGCAGATACTGGATCCCAAAACACTGTTTCCTACGCATTCTTGCTTCCGATAAATGGTTGCAAGTTATCTGAGCATATGGTTCCAGGAACCAAGAAACTGCAAATATAAAGCAGGTGGGGTGATGATGAGGAAATGTAAAAACAACAGTTACGGTTTTCTTCTTGTGAGTGTACTACACGTACCTGTGCCCAACTGATCCAGATGGTGGCAAAGGTGAAGTTCCAAATGAGCAAACTGAATTGAAACGCCAAGGGCAGGCACAAACCAAGGGGTAAAACAAGAGTCCACCCTGGTACAGGCTGCTAGGGCAGTAGGAGTTACAAGCTGATCACAAGCACTTTGAGAGCCCGATTCACTTTCGGAGCTGTGGCAAAAACAAAACCAAACATGCAAGTGTATTATTTCAATATATTCTGGTGCTTATCATGGGATTTGACCATTTGCAATGCTGTGTTTGGGGGCACAAACACTGAGCAGACCGTGATTATTTTGGATAACCACAGCAACACAACTGGTGCACGCATCATTTCTAGGGAAGAGTTTGGAAAGTTTTCTAAAATGCTAGCATATCTGAACAAGGAAAGTACTCTTGAGGAGAAAAGGTTGAGGGAAACAACCTTTCAGCAATTATTAAACACTTTTTCATAAATGTCTGAACATTTATTTCAACACCACAATACAGGAGTTTTAAAAATGTAACCAGAGCCAATTACTTAAGTACAAACGCACTGCACAATTCTCAAGCAATACTGCTCTCCTTCCCATTTGCACTTAAATTGTCCTCTAAAAATGACTTCCCCAAATGTGGAAAGACCTAGATTTTAAGACAGAAATCTAAAGCTGTAATTTTACCATTAACATACTATCCCATTACATTGCCTCTCAGTAACTATTTGCAGTGCCATGAAATGCTTCCAAAAATTATTCAGCAATCATTTTCAAACATCCACAAATCCCCTCAATGGGGCTTATTTCTAAGTAGTCAGGTATAGGATTCCACTGTAAATGTTATATAGCAGGGGTAGCTAACCTGTGGCTCTCCAGATGTTTTTGGACTACAAATCTTATCAATGCTCACAATTAACAATGCTGGCTGAGGCTGATGGGAGTTGGAGTTCAACACCATCATCTGTTACATAGGTTAACATCATGGTGTGACATACACAAACATATTAATTCATTCTAATTGGTAGCAATCATCCCTGTTCTTTTTGTTTGGAGATTTAAATTTGTGACTTAATAAAAGCAAGGATAAGGTAAAGGTAAATGACTCCTGGACAGTTAAGTCCAGTCAAAGGCGCTCATCTCACTTCAGGCGCTCATTTCGCTTCAGGCCAAGAGAGCCGGCATTTGTCCACAGACAGCTTTCCAGGTCATGTGGCCAGTATGTGCAGTTCTGGCACAATGGGACACTGTGACGAGTGCCAGAGCGCATGAAAATGCTGTTTACCTTCTCGCCACAGCGATACCTATTTATCTACTTGCACTGGTGTGCTTTCAAACTGCTAGGTTGGCAGAAGCTGGGACAGAGCAACGGAAGCTCACCCCGTCGCGCGGATTCGAATCGCTGACCTTCCGATCGGCAAGCCCAAGAGGCTCAGTGGTTTAGACCACAGCGCCTTAGGACTGCCAAGGATGTGCACAACTGGAACACCATTACAGTATACAATAAAGAAGAGCAATGCCATACAAGGGCATTTATGCATAAGGACAGACAGAGGTAGGGTTATTGATATGCTATGTGGCATCTTAGAAACCTTTTGGCTTTTAGGGGCAAAATGAAAAAAGGTCTGGTAAAACCTGGGTCACATTGACACCATAAACTTAAAGCACTCATACTACCCATACATTTGGGTTTTGTGGGTTCTTTGGAGGATGCCATGACTATGAAAGTAGCATACAAATGCTTTAAATGGTGTGAATGCTACCTTAACCAACCCTTTCCTTTCAACTGCAGAGAGTAGGAGAGGATGAACTTTCACAGTGCAAAGCCCAGTAGCTGAGCTCCCCTTGGAGCTAGTTTACTTTTGACAGTAGAAAGAAAACCCAGAGAAATAGCATTAGCGGTTGACTACCAGCAGGAGTGGCATCTAAATGGTAGACCCAGTATCTAATTATCTTTGTCTTAGGGCATACGTATTTACCTTTTACTTGTGCTAGGTCAGGGATGGGGAGTCTGTGGCCCTCCAGATGCTGTTACAATTCAACTTTCATTAACATGGCCAATGCTCAGTGAAGATTCAAGTTGCAGTTCAATAACCATATGGAGGGCTACAGTACTGGGGGACTTCAAAATATATCAAAGCATATATGGAGAGGCAAGAGGAAATTTTTGACACTTTGTGAAGGCATAAAAGAATACCCGTAACCGGCTTCCTAATTCCTAGGCCTGCAAGTATAATACAGCTAACCTGATAAATTGATACGCAGCATTTCCTCTTTCCAATTTTAAGTTAGCAAAACCACATGCATCTCTCTTTTCGTAGTTCTAAGCAAGTCTAACCTGAAATCCCTCACCCCAGAGCTACAATGAAATCCCACCCCCTCCACCTCATGCAGAGGCTACCCTCAGTTTCCTCGCTGCTCCCCTCCCTTATTATTTATCAGCCTGTCTTCTTGCTGGTTAAATCACACTGGCTTTCTTACATTACAAACACCGGTATAGCTGTTTAGGGACTAAAATTATAGTCACACTCCAGAGTCCCTATACTTATCCAGCACCATCTCCTAATGCCTCAAATGTCCCTTCTGAGTCATATTATTCTTCTGTCAATGGAAGTAAACATTTATGCTTTTATTTTTCAATTTAGGGAACAATGAATATTTTCCACATCATAATATTCCACATAGAAATAAGAAATTATAGCAGGGCTATCACTGTCAAAAAAAACCCTTTCAGATAACACTTTTTAATGAAATCTCAGGCACAGTGATAAATCCCAAATGAACAAGAATTGTGACTGCAATTCTAACTGCTTTGATAAGGGCAAGGGGTTGGGGGAGCACTACTGAATTCCAAAACCTTTTTGCTCAATTCTCACAGAGTTCACATTTCTGTGGTACTAAGCTGACCACGAAGGTAATTTTGCGAAGGTCCCACATTCAGAGGAATTAACCTTGTCTGAAACACTTAACTTCTCAGTGATGAAAATGCATTCCTTCACAATTAACATCAAGAAATCATTTCAACCTAGTATGATCAATGGAAACCAGATGTTTAATACTTTTTATTGATTTGTTATCCGTTTTCTTCCCTGAATTATTCACTCACACACACACACACACACACACACACAGACACGACAAAAAAATATGCAAACTCCACTCTCCTAATTCAACTGCTTTGTTATTTTTTGTGTGAGAATGTGTGGATGTATGTATGTATGTATGTATGTATATTTACTTATATGTAATGATTTATATCCCCCCTTCTACACACCATTCAAGGAGGCTTACACTTAGAAACATTTAGAAAGTACAATATTTTATAGAAGTAAAAATATGACACACCTACAGAGAGAGAGAGATTCAGCAAATAAAATAAAGACATAGAACAGAAAATTACCTACTGGAGTCACGAAGAGTCGGACACGACTAAACAACTAAACAACAACAACAGTAAAACAAGGGTATGCTGGAATTAAAACGTATTCACCATTTCACAAAACAACAGCATAAGGGAGGATCAATCAAGCCTTGTGGAGCAAAGAATAATATAATTTCAGTGCGACCACTGAAAAGACCTTTGTTGCCATAGTCAGGACACAGAAAAGGACACAGGTAAGCTGGTACAGGAGGTGGCAGCCCCTAATGTATCCTGTGCCCGATACATTTAGGACTTTAAAGGTATTCATGACACTTCAGTGGGAGAGATTAATAATAATAAAAAACTTCTGTGTTCCTGTGTCCATTCTAAGATCCAATGTGGTGTAGTGGTTAAAATGTCAGCCAAGCCTGGGGAGACCTGGGTTTAAATCTTCCTTAGGGCACGTAGGATGAGCCTGTGCTTTCAGACTAACCAAGTTGTTTTGGGGATAAAAGCAGGAAGGGGGGGGGAGAACCCTGAAGTCACTGGAAAAAGAACAAGATTAAATTATAACAAGCAAGCAAACAAATAAGTACCAGAAACACAGTAATTAGGTTGGACAGGTATTTATCAGGGCTGCTCTGTTGTGAGGTTCAGTCCCCATATGGGACAGTTGCATATTCCTGCATTGAAGAGTTTGGATTTGATATCCCGCTTTATCACTACCAGAAGGAGTCTCAAGGCAGCTAACATTCTCCTTTCCCTTCCTCCCCCACAACAAACACTCTGTGAGGTGAGTGGGGCTGAGAAACTTCAGAGAAGTGTGACTGGCCCAAGGTCACCCAGCAGCTGCATGTGGAGGAGCGGAGACGTGAACCCAGTTCACCAGATTACAAGTCTACCGCTCTTAACCACTGGCTCTCGTTGCAGTGGTTTGGATTAGATGATCCTAAGGGTTGCTTCCAACTCTACAATTCTATGATTCTATGTCTAAATTGGTATTTTGGAAATCTTTGCCCAGTTATGTGTTTTGACCATGCAGATTTTAGCATTCTTCTAGTCTTGCAAACCGGCATACTGAAGTGTTTGGTGTATTAGTCAACTGTCAGGCTAGCAAGCTTTCTTGCCACAAATAATATATTGTGGGAAGAGTCAATGGCTTTCTTTGCTTTGGTGACCTACTTCTGTGACCTGATACCAGAAGTTATGCATTTCCATCAAACAACTGCAGTTTTGATTACCTTTGGTCATCCCCTGCATTCTGGCTGCTGTTCAGGACAATCCTCCAAAGATCTGAGGCTACAAGCTCTTTTTGGTCAACCATTAAGTTGATATTAGGCAGTGGCAGCTCACAAACTTTGCTTTCTGATAGGCTGAATTCTCTGAAAGCAACAAATGACTTCTGGAGCTCATCCCAGTATTCCAAACTGCAGGGAATCTGTAAAGTTAGCAAACAAATCTTAGTTGCTTGACATTTCTTGACAAATATAAAAACATGCGTTTGTAGCTACACTACTGGTTTATTTTAATTTTAATGGTAAATAGCCAAGATCTATTCAGTGATATCCTTAACAGATTTCTTTTAGAAGTTTCATGTTAATATAGCTGGCATTGATATAGGTTTTTATTCAATTCAATGGGGTTAGGATACATCTCCAGTTACTACCAGACAATTTGTACAAACACTCCAGGATCACACAAAAACACATTATGAACAGATATTAAACACTCTAAAACACAACTGAATTGTGAATTCCACCATGCACCAAGAATATATTTTCCTAAGACATTAAGTGACTTAAATTTTCTGTATAGTATAAATACAGTTGGAGACAGAAAGTATTATTTCCCAATGTACATATGTTAGTGATCAGAACCTATAACAGTAAGCAGCTAATTATCCACTTGGGCCCTTTTCAGAAAGGGTGTGATCCATCCAAGAAAGGATATTCCACCTCTCTTAAGCCACAGTGGAAACCAACCATCAAAAGTTTGTTCTTATCTAGATACAGCATCATCTTGTTAACTGCTGTACAGCCCCCTACTGTATCTAAGCACCAGTTTAGAAATGTCACAGCTACTACCAATTCAGATTATGAAAAGTAGAACATATTGACAACACTAAACTCCAAAACTCACCAATTTCAAATTACTATTAAGCAAGGGAAGTGGCAGAGGGACGCAGGTGGCGCTGTGGGTTAAAGCCTCAGCGCCTAGGGCTTGCCGATCGAAAGGTCGGCGGTTCGAATCCCTGCGGCGGGGTGCGCTCCCGCTGCTCGGTCCCAGCGCCTGCCAACCTAGCAGTTCGAAAGCACCTCCGGGTGCAAGTAGATAAATAGGGACCGCTTACCAGCGGGAAGGTAAACGGCGTTTCCGTGTGCGGCTCTGGCTCGCCAGAGCAGCGATGTCACGCTGGCCACGTGACCCGGAAGTGTCTCCAGACAGCGCTGGCCCCTGGCCTCTTAAGTGAGATGGGCGCACAACCCCAGAGTCTGTCAAGACTGGCCCGTACGGGCAGGGGTACCTTTACCTTTACCTTTTTAAGGGAAGTGGCAAGAGTATTGTTAAGCTCTACATATTCAATCCTATGGAAAGGGCAAATATCACCCACCAAATATTTCACCAAGTGATCCAATATTGTTATAGATTTGCAGGGGATCCCCTCCCCCTAAACACTATAAATTAATAAATTGTAAAATTTTGATTACTTGACTGGAAGATTGGAGGCCAGTGAAAAAGTACAGGCTAAGCTTCCTACTGGGACACAGGTGGCGCTGTGGTCTAAACCACAGAGCCTAGGGCTTGCTGATCAGAAGGTTGGCGGTTCAAATCCCTGCATCAGGATGAGCTCCCATTGCTCGGTCCCAGCTCCTGCCCACCTAGCAGTTCAAAAGCATACCAAAAAGCGCAAGTAGATAAATAGGTACTGCTCCGGTGGGAAGGTAAACGGCGTTTCCATGCGCTGCTCTAGTTCGCCAGAAGCGGCTTAGTCATGCTGGCCACATGACCTGGAAGCTGCCTGCGGACAAATGCCGGCTCCCTCGGCCTATAGAGCGAGATGAGCGCCGCAACCCCAGAGTTGTCCATGACTGGACCTAACGGTCAGGGGTACCTTTACCTTTAAGCTTCCTACTCTCACGCTCATGTGATTACACACACAAGAAATCAGTCAAATAACAATTGGGCAGACTGCTACTGCACTCAGGCTCTGCTTTTGGGCTTCCCATAAGCGTCTAGTTAGCTACTGTGAAAACCAAAGGGCGATTGGGGGGCCAATATCACACGCATGATGTCAGGACGTTGGGAGGAGCTGGGTTAGAGCCAAACGCCGCATCTGCACAGCTTCAATGGCTGGTAGCTCCTCCTCCTGATGTTGCCACTAGCTGGAAGCTGCTGCTTCAACCCTCATTCCCCTCCACGGCTGTAACATGGTCAGCTCTGTTATTCACCTCTGCACTTTTGGGATGGTGGGGCAGCCCAACTCTGAAAATATAGGGGGGTGCAAAAGGGCTTGGTCTTCTGGACCTGGCGCCCCAGCTGAGAACAGAATGCTGAACTAGATGAGACTTTGGTCTGTTCCAGCAGAGCTCTTCTAATGTCTTTATGGAAGGTTAACTAGAAGAAGGCCTTAAAAAAAAAACACCAACCCAAACACACAGCTATTAAAAAAGCAAAGCAAATATTTATTTTCACATAATCTTTAATTTTAATACGTGTGAAACATAAAAGCCCTCATATGTTAACAAATATACAAGATACAGTGAAAATGTAATATGCTGTAAAATAAAAACTGCACATTCATTCTTTAGTGATCCCCTTTAGGAATGCTAGTTAGATTCTGGGAGTCGGAAAAATATCAAACTTTGCAGTGTGAAATATTTAAGAGTGATTTATAGCCTGACACCCAAAGGCCTAGCAAGGAGGAAAGTCCCACTGAAATACATGGGGTTTACAGTGGCTCAGAGCTTTGGAAACTGGATTTGGCAATTTAAACTGATTTAAACTCTACATTTCTAAGCATATCACATTATTTGTCCTTGTGGGTGGATGGGGGTTATTACTAATGGCCCAGCTTGGTAAATATAAAGGAAGATGACTGCTTTGTGCAGTAGCAGCTGCCAAAAATAATAGTTTGAAACTTGGATATCAAGTATATCGCACAAAATGACTCATGGGCAAGGGAAGTGAGGATATTAGTTGCACTAGAAAGTGTCCCATAAGAAAAATAAAATTGTATTCCTTTTGTCTTCAAAATGATTAATACTCTACCTACATTTCAAATAATGCTCACCTCCTGGGATGTTGCTCCTACCATTTCCACAATAAAAGCAAGGAAAGTACCCTGGCATAGTGCCAATAACACACACACACACAGCCAGAACAGAGCAGCTCTCTGAATTTCACACACTTCAGTTCTCCATGTGTTGCATGGGACCCAAGTTTATGAATGAAGCTGAACAGAAGTAGTCAAAGGCAGGGCAGGGCAATGACGACAATGACTTGGCCTCCTACTACAAAGGTGGGCCAAGAAGCTGCTACTGAAGCCTACATGCTCTTGCATGAGGGGACAGTGGATGCTAAAGTCTAACTGTATGTAGCTCCCTGGAATGCTAAACAGGCCACCTTTGGTGTGGATGAGCCCTCAGTGCCTGAGTTTGGTCATCCTGATAGAGGCTAGGAGAATAGGAGGTCTGAGACCCTTTTTATTTTGCTGCATCTCTTCACAGCTTTTGATATCATCAGCCATAGTGTATTTCCAGTTGTCACCTGCACTGCAAAGGAAAGCTTTGGCCTCCAGCTGCTGGCCAGCTTCACTTCCCCATCATGCCTCTTGGACTGACGGATGAATTTAGGGGTTTGGGGCCCGAAAAAACTGAAAGAAGAAGGAAGGACAGCTTCCACGGCTTGGGGGAAAGTGGGATGGGGAGGAGAAAATGGGGGTGTGCAGTATAGGGATCAGGCTGCTACAGAAGAGACTGGGGGAGGAGAGTGGGGTGCCCTATGGATGCTGCATAGTGGAAGAATGCAGGGTGGGTGGGTAAGTGTCAGGTGGGGACTGAGGGGACAAAGGGAGGAGAGCAGTGCATATATGGAAGTGGCAAGGGGGGTGAGGAAGCAGGGTAATGCAGGGCTCAGGCAATTCATTTCAGAAGTTCCTAATTCACAACTTGTTTCCTGCTTTCCTTAGGGATTCCTATTCCAGAAATAACTACTGTACAACAAAGCATACATATTAGAGTAGACAGAAAATATACACATTTGTTCGTGAGTGAACTCTGACTTCTTACCAAAGCCATCTAAATAAAAGAAGCAGGGGAAAGTATTATCTGCAAGAAGTCAAACTACAATTTTGTTTTAACCCAAGCTTCTTCCTGAAAAGAAAAAGCTGCTAGTAATCAATATATCAGAATGTCCACCCCACCCCTCGTTTATTGCCATTTCCCTTATACATTTCTCTCTCCCCCCCTTTCACAACACGTACACAAATGTAAAGAAAACTATTTGATCTACATTTCATATGTGTCATTTTGTGTGTCCCCTAGAAGCCAATGTTCTTTTTAAAAAAATCCACAGTATTTCCCTCAAGTGAATGCGCCACCTGAACATCACTTGAGTTCAACTAACATACCTCACAGTCAGTGATTAATTTGTAAAATGAGAGGTGCCTAGTTCCATGACTGTCTGTCTCTTATCTGAAAGCTTTACTCTTTAATCCTTGAATATGCATGTTTGGTTGAGAGAGAGAGAGAGAGTGAGAGAGAGAGAGAGCACTCAGCATATTTTATGACACAATGCAAAGCCACTAAATTTCTCCAACAAATTCTGAGACTCAATGAAAAAAACCCATGTAAAACTATATATTGCCATGCATTTCTTTATTCTAGATATGGAGGTGACGTGACCCAATGGAAGACATGATATATTCCTACAAACTAGACGCCTTGGTGAACTTGGCTTCAGTGGGAGTTGTTCACATATAATTAAGAACAGGACCTCTGCCTTAAATAAACTCTAATGTTAAAATTGTTCTCCTCTAATGTTAAAAATTAAAATAAAACAACCACCACCACCTGCATTTTGCTTCCAAGTCATGACCGTTACATGCATCAAGCAGCTAGTATATACTCTATATCCATTCCACTACACTTGAGTACATATTATGTTCTATAAAATAAACCATAGACACTCAGTTATATAGTTGAAATGCCAGAGAAGTCATGTTTGCATGGGGGGAAAATATAGTTCTCTTTTTACATTATCTCCCCGCCTTTTAGATGACTTTAGAAAGAGGCTTCTATACATCTTCAACTAATAGAAGCCATAAAACCCCCTTTGTAATATTGGAACCAGTTGAGAAACCACAAGTATTCAAATGCAGGAAATCATGATTTTATAACATTTTAATGTGATCTACTCTTGGGAAACAAAGTTAACCAAGCCCTATTTCTGTTCAGGAAATATTCCACTGTACAGTTGTAATACATTGTGGTACGGGGTACAGCTGCACACTTTTCACCTGTAATGCCCCACTGGTATTGTGGCTTTGCTGCATTGCATCAAGATTGCCTTCCTGTCCGGAAAGCCCTCTAAGTACAAACAAGACTCTAAGCTGAGGTTTTATTTTCCCTTGGTATCAGAATATGGTAATTCAAGAGCCCTGAGAAATACTTTTTTAACCTTTATGAAGAAATATGCGGCATTCCTTTATTTTTAGGGAAAGCATGTGGCCAGCTTATCTTATCAATTCATCAAGCTACTAGGTTTTAGAGCAAATGCAGGTGTGCTGTGGACTGCAATGTGCTACAAAGACTGGATTTATTCTCATTAAAAAGGAAACAAACAAACAGATATTTAAAATATTGATTTCATGAAAACACAGAGAGAACAATGCATGAAACATGTGTGCATATATATATATATGATAATATGCTGATAAGACTCAAACCAATTTCATATGAGAAATGCCTCTCCTGTCTTTTTGTTGTACAAATACCCTTGGAGGTCATTTAAAAGTTTGACTGCAAAGACAGACAGAAAGGCATTGTACAAATATTCTGCTCTTAATATGTACTGCTTGGCTTTGCAACCGATGGATGCAGAGCTATGTATCATACAGAGCTATGGAAGCACATCTCATACTGAACTGCTTTCATAGGTACTCTACATATCACCTTGAAATGTAGATTCAACATGCTAGTAGGCATTTGCTTGTTTATTTAGCTCTCAACTAACTTTGGGGAAGAGAACATCACGTGCTGTGCAAACAAATAAGAAAGGCAATTTAAGAAAGACAAATGGACACATAATGGCTTGAGGTCAGACAGCAGTAGTGCTTTGTGGACTCTCTGTATGGATATTTTATCTCTATAAATTGCTCTATAGCAAATCAGTCCATTGCTCCATCTAGCCTAGTAGACAGGCAGCAGTTCTCCATCATATCAGGCAAGAGTTTCCTCTTTCCCAGCCCTGTTACCAGAGATCCTTTAACTAGTGGTTCTGGGATTGCACCCAGCAGTAACAGTGCTGCTAAATTGTAATTTTAGCGCTTTGAGGCTAAAATGATAGCATTCAAGATATAACCACAGGGGCTTCAAGCACATAGCTCTAATTGGCAGATACTCTGATGCGGCAGTTGCTTGCAAGCTTGAGAGCTCCCACAGACATACAAATACTGCCTGCATTCCACCTCCATGTATGGAAAAAAATCACAAATTCATCTAAGAAAACATCTTGATGTTCGGACATCAGAGGTTGGGAACCTTGCAGCAGACGAAATTTAGGCCGCAGTCCTAAGGTGGTTATGTTGGTGAGAAATGAAGGCTGTTTTAACATCCATACCCTAAGCTTTGTTGGGCTTGGAGGTCACTCTTACCACCCCCCACCCCCATTGGGAACAATACTGTAGGAGGGAAATCACTGTCTGGGGGGGCATTAGGGGACTGAGAAGGTCTTGGATCCAAGCAATTCTCACTCTTCCCACAGAGTACCCCCTTCAGGGGCCCAGTGACACTGGAGATCTGACAGCAGTTGTGCAGGGGTGTTAGGAGGTTTTTAAGGTGACACCAGAGCTCCTTCTTGGATAGGGAGACCTGATATATTCTATGGCCCCTGAGATGCCCATCCAAAGGCCATGGGATCACACCCTTAAGATTGAAAAAGCTGTGTTCATTTCATTTACTTATAAGAAGCTGTGGTCATTTTATTTACCAATTAAAATGCCAAGAGAAAGAGATTACATAGTCAAAAAAATCTCTGTTTGACCAGTTTGCTATAACTAGCATTTAGAACAGGCTAGTGTTAGTCTTTGCTGTCAATAATTGTGGCAGAACTTTTGTATCTTCCCTTGCTAATGCTATGAACTTAACTCACTACCTTGTCATGCCCAAATTATTTGGATTTCCCAAATACTTGCTTCTGAAATTTGAGAAATGAGTCAAACATCAGTAAAAATTGTGGTTTTCCAAAAAGCCCTTTTCCCAGCCTCTCAAATGCCAGCTCAACCTTGCAGTCTCAATGGGGAATGCAAAACAAAAAGGAAATGGAATCAGCCAAATATGAGGTATTTTCTGTTAAAAGGAAAAATTAATGCCTTTGACGTTGATCATAATTAGTTTCCTGTTGACTGCCATGTCAAATATTTCCTGAAGTTATGACTTATAGTAAATCTCAAGCCAATTGCTCTAAAGCCCATACTTCCTTTAGCCACTGTTTTACAGAGCAACTAAGTATTTGAAAAGCTGTCTATTTATAGGGTAACATAGTGTTGAAAATACCAAACTCATAAACTCTTAGTGCAGGAATACTTTAGACAAGCACAGGCTTATTGATGCACTTAGGCAATAAATCTGCCCTAAATGTGATCCATTCATTTACACCTAAAAATTCCAGTGATACATATAATGAAATGTAGCACATATTTGGTTGGACCTGAAGATCCAGTGGGGCTTTCCATTCTACACCACCCCCCTCAAACCACTTGAGATCAGGTAACCTTTCAAAACAGCATGGATTTATACTGTGGAAGGGTGGGAAATGGTAGATCATTTTCTGCTCATGCAAAACCACATTGGGATCCAAATTCTTTATTTTATAGCTCTGACACATTTAACTTTTGTTTACCAAGTTTCCTTTCCCCTCCCCTTCCTCTAGATTCCCCTGTGTTGAATTTTAGACCTTAAGCTCTTCAAGGTAAGGAACTACCCTACTGTTCTGTATTATACATATTGCTGGAATCAAATATAAAAAAGAAAACAAATATTGCTGGATTCTTGCCTTTACTTCCAAAGTTTGGGCTGATTAACTAGGTTTTCCCTCTAATGAGTCTCAGCAAAACTCTTATGCTCTTCAGATAACCATATAATGTTTTGCTTTTTTCTTCTTCTTCGTAACAGACACTTTTTCGAATTGATGAAATCTGGCTAAATCAAAGCATTCCTGACATTTGTTAAAATGAACAGTCCACCAAAAAGGGAGAAAAAATTCTAGCCATTTCAAATATAAAAACCTCAAAGATAGTCTAGCTGGAGAGAACTGACTTGGGACCAACAAAAGCAATTTACATGCCATGTGACTAAGTTGCAGCCTAAGCTTGCAACTTTAATGTTAAACCTACATTGGACAACAAGCAAAATAAATTTTAAAATGGTTTCTGGTTTTTATATTTCATTTGCAACATTCTGAACAGATCCCACCCCAAATCTGGGTCCAGCCATGTCATACATGGAGTTGCCTGTGAAGAGAACAAATAAAAACTGATATTCTCCATAGCAGTTCCTTGCTTCTTGCTAAGACAGCCCACCTAATACTGGAGGAGCATGGGCTTCATTGTCCTTGCTGAAATGGGGACAACCCTGGACCTCTCAGGAAAGGCTACTATTGTGATTACTATTTCAATTTATCAGTTGTTTGATGCTCTAAGTCAGTGTTTCCCAACCTTGGGCCTCCAGCTGTTTTTGGCCTACAACTCCCATCATCCCTAGCTAGCAAGACCAGTGGTCAGGGATGATGGGAATTGTAGTTCAAAAACAGCTGGAGGCCCAAGGTTGGGAAACACTGCTCTAAGTGACTTACAATGAGTCTCTAAGTGACTTACAAAATTGTAAGAGAATAAAGCATAACATTAAAGAAAAAGTATCTGAAGAAGTGTGCATGCACACGAAAGCTCATACCAAGAACTGACTTAGTTGGTCTTTAAGGTGCTACTGGAAGGAATTTTTTTGTTTTGATTAAAGAAAAAACAATACAAGAAAAGCCATACAAGAACTTTGGGCAGCCCAAGACTGCTATATACACGGCCCAGGCTTGCCCCAGGGAGGTAACTTCAGTGCTGCTAACACAGCAGTTTGACCACACACCCAGAGGCGCACTCCATTGTCTCTGAAGACAGACAGATGCCAACTCACAGAAAAGACTCAATAAAACAGCAGCAAAGACATAGTAATCCATCAAATGCCTGGGAGAAGAGATATATTTCTACCTGATGCCGAAAGGATGTTAATGATAGTGTAAGTGAACCTCACTGGGAAGAGCTTTCCACAACTGAAAGAGCCCTTGTCATCCACTGAACCTTCCTCAGAGGGGGCATTTGGAGGTGGGCCTCAGACAAAGACCAAAGGGTCCAAGGGTGAGAGGCTCCAAAAGATACTGGGCTCCAATATATTAGGGCTTTGAATTGGTTTCCAAAGCTTAGGGCTTTGACTTGGTTTGGAAACATACAAGCAGCCTGTGAAGCTGTGGCAGAATTGATGTTATATGATTAGCCTGCTTCACGTCTGCAACGATCAGCAGCTGCATTCTGCACTAGCTGCAGTTTCCAAACAGTCTTGCACTAACCCATTCATGAGGTTTCCAGAGCATAGATTACTGCAGCCAGGTTTTTCCTGTCTAGATAGGCTGATGGCCCCAAAAGACCCTAAGCAGAGTGACAACGGTGGATCTATGTGGACCCCCAATCTCCATGGAAATATTTCATATGTATGAACAGATGAAATAAATACACTAATATTTGTTAGCAAGCACCCCTTTGGAACTCAGGCTTTAATCCAGGATTCTGCACAGGTGTTTAGGATTGTCTCTAGGTTAATTGTAAGCAGGTTGAATAACAAATCTGGTCCAGGCCATGGGGTGGGAAGTATGTGATCCCTGTAACATTATGTCTGTAGAGAGCTAGAGTTTTTCTTATTATTTTCTCAGGTCTATTCAAATCAGAAGCTTAAAGTAAACTTTAAGCAATCAAGAATCAACAGTTTCACTCATTCTAAGTCCCTTGTACCCTTATAAACCAGAGACGTGTTAAAATATATATAATAAATGACCTCTCACCAGCACGGTGAAAATATACTTTCCAAAATAACAAAAACCCTACCCACCTGAAGAACATCTCCCAGGTCTGCAGTACTGATATCAGGATCTTCAGTGGTGTTAAAGGGAACAGGAGTGATTCTCACAAGCGTGAGCACTCTGGGTTCTGGGTATCTCCATAACATCATTCCTGGGTTATCCTCTGTTTCATTGTAAAACACAACTTCATAGGCACTGGGTAGTTTCTGTGCATCTATCAAATTAGGAGGGGAAAAGCTGTAATTGGTTATATAATTTCTAAAAAGGGAGCATGCTGGTTTATGAGACCAAAACAGTTAAAAACAAATCTCTTAGGATCAAACAGAGGGAAAATAAAAAAGCAGTTTCCCTGAATTTTAAAAGGTCATAGTAAAATGGAAAGAAATCAAAAGGTAGTTTTCTACCAGATGCTTCTTTAATTACCAAAAAAATGCTGTTAAAGGAAAGTGATCCTTAATAGCCTACTACTGAAATTATTTTGTTATTGATGTGCGTTTTCAAAATGCTATTTGTACCTGTATCTTGTATGTATTGAAACAGGCCTGTTCGCAGATCGTCTGACGTATGCTCTGTTTTAGAACTCTGGCTCCTCTCTGTAGGACTCTGCACCAAATGTGCTTGATCGGTGCTCTGCCCGTGTATCTTGCCTTCTTGGACAAGGTAACTTTGCAGAAGTTCATGCAGAAGAAGTAAGCAGTTCAAATGCTCTTGTCCCCAAAAAACCTTATAAAAAGAAAGCTAAATTTAGCAACATTTAAGCACTTTGTGTTCAGCCATTCATGAAGCCAGCTTAATTGCTAGCAAGTTTATTCTAGGAATTCTCCAGACTTATCAGATAAACAGGCTCGAGCATCTTGAAGGGTTTAGAAGTTTAGACCCTGGCCCTGAAATATTTAAAAAAGCAGAAGCTATTTATAGTGGCAAAGATTTTGAGTGCAAGGAACTAGCAGTAGGGTTTCTTATGACAGCTCACAGTGAACTTCCTTAAATCAAAGAAAAATAAAACTTATACCCTCCAGTAGTAGCAAGCAGAAAAGACAGGATTCTTGGCTTTGCTCCTCTGCACAAAGCAGAGGTCAAGTAAAAAGAGACAGAGGTCTATGATGGGATGTAATACCCTTTAAAATTAATCAGAGAACCCCCAGAGAAGAAGAAAAATAAAATAGGCATAGCCTTTTGTCAATCAACTTAATGGAATACAGATACAGAGAAGACACTGGGATCTTCCTTGTGGTATATGTTTGGGGAAGGTGAGTAGGGGCAAGCTGATCCTCTGCTATGTACAGAAAAGGAAGAAGATGGGATGTTGGGGAATTCAGGAAAACTTACACCATAGTAGTAATACCTCTGCTGTTTTGTGAAATATATTATTCAAGTAGGCACCCCTGCTCTGTACATGACACTACGTGGCTTAGATTGCACAGGTAAATCTACAGGAGGATAGTGGGGTCTGGCCTAGGGGTATGGTTGCTGTCATTGGCGACTTTTTAGAAATGGTGGGTAAGAAAAGGAAATTGAAAGGAATAAGATTAAGAATTCAGGAAGAGCCTGTTGGATCAGACCAAAGGTCTTTCTGGTCCAGCATCCTGTTCTCACAGTGGCCGCCCAGATGCCTGTGGGAATTAGGGTGGTGTAATAAGAAAACCTGCTGTAAACATGGCTTCCATATGAGACAGAGAACATGCCCAATTTATCAAGGTCATATACAGTTGACCAGCACCTGCAATTTGCTTCAAGGGACTCTAAAGATGAGGAGCAAGAGGACAGAAGGCATTGCAGAAATGTAATTATTTTTCTGGTGTTCAAAGCTCATCACGTAAATTCTTTCAGTAATCCTTAAATCAGTCGTACTGTGTATAATAATCCCAGCAAATCATATTCTTCTGTTTTACTTTGCATCCCATGGCTATATGCCATGATGACTATATGCTACCTCCAGGTTCATAGGGAGCAGGCCTCTAAAAATCAGCTACTGGGGATCAACAGAGGGAGAGGTTTATTGCCCTCTGTTTATTTCTCTTGTGACTATTCTTAGATTGTAAACTCACTGGCACATGGATTTGCTTTCTCATTCTTTGTAAAGCACCACCTACAACAGATGGCACTATATAAAGAAACAAACAACCCACGCACCAACAATCTTGCAAAGGAAGTCACTTTTACCCCCAATATAGCAAAGGAATGGGGAGCAGAGCGTGAGGTCCCCTTAAGAATACATGGCTGAGGTAAGAATTGAACAGGAGACTTCCAGGCTCAGAGTCTTAGCTGCCACATTACACCAATTCTACCCCATGCTTTTCTCCCCACAGCAGTGACATTTAAACTGTGGCTCATGGCAAAACTCTCCCTTCACTTGGCTGCATCTTATGGTTAGTGGTGTTGAGAGCATAATCACAAGTCCCAACTTGGCAGCAGTCGAAAGGACCAGAGAAGAGCAAGGCAGGAGGCACATACTTGCACAGTCCTGCTAAGCCAAGGTTTGCTTGAGCACGTGGTAGTCTTTGTGTTCCTCCTCCTCTCTCCCAAAATACCTAAGGTAGCTACAGGTTGCAGAAAGTGTTTGAGCAAATAGGTCATGTAATCTCCCTAAGGGCTGCTTCCATGGGTTGACGTCTTTACCAACACCCAGCTTCTACCCCTCTGCAGCTCCTGCCCCTTTTCTCTGGAGATTGATCTGCGGTTCAGGTTCTATCAAATGCCAGATACCAGGAGGCTCTTAAGATCAATAGAACGTCTGCTTCTGGTGGTTGGCACTTTTTAACAACGAACAGACAGCAACTAGGCTCTGGAACATCTGCCAATCTGCCATGTTTAGTCACTAAACGTTGGATTCCTTTCAAGTTAGGGGAGGTTTTGTAAAATGAATATTAAAAACTTGTCACAATCAACACTACGAAGTGATTCCTGTGAATGTTTCCAATATTGCTATGACTGGTGTTTACTTATTAGAGCTGCAAACCAGGATCATGCTTGCAGAGCACAGAGTGCTGAAGAGGGTTTTGCTAGCAATTGGATACTTCCTAAGGGGCACTCAAAGCTGAATGTCAGTTTTCACACACACACACACACACACACACACACACATTTGGGGGGGATACACATGGTTTAAAATGTTCTGTAATCTGGTGGGGTTTTTTTTCTTCATGCTCCTCAACTTAACACTTTCCACAGTTAAACAAATAAGAATTACTCAACATGATCCATATACGAACCTGCATCAGTCCACCTCTCACATCAACATAGACTTTTGGAACTGACAGCTCTGGACCAGGATTACCACTGTGTTTACACCATTTGGCTTCTACAGCGACAGAGCAGCAAACAGGTCCAACCAGAGTTCTGCTTTTTTCTTGGACACTTGTCTTAATTAGGATATCACTGATGTCAAGCATAAATGACGATCCATTAATTATTCCTAATGTTCAAATGGACAAAAAATATATATAATTACAGTCCGTTGTGTGTACAAACCCATTTCTTAAATACATTGGTATCATTTTCCTTCATAGAAAGAAAGGTCAATATACAGTAGTGCCTCGGTTTAAGAACAGTCCTGTTTACGAACGATTTGGTTTACGAACTCCACAAAACCGGAAGTAGTGTCCTGGTTTGAGAACTTTACCTTGGTCTAAGAATGGAATCTGAACAGTGGAAGGGCACCGGCAGCAGGAGGCCTCATTAGGGAAAGAGTGCCTCGGTTTAAGAACGGTTTCGGTTTAAGAACAGACTTCCGGAACCGATTAAGTTCATAAACCGGGGTACCACTGTAGGTCCAGCCATAGCTGTACACCAAACAGTAATTTTTACCATTTGTTCCATGAGCAACTAATTCATATTATATGAAAACACAAGGCAACTTACAAAGAGAATTTCTCATTCTGTATATTTGAAAACACAAGTGTAGTATTTATGAAAATATGACTTGACTGGAGAAAAACTAGGCATCAAACGCAAACGATTCTGCGGCAAAACCACTTAACTTATCTTGAAAGGTTTTTCAGGCACTTACATACTCAAGTCATCTACTGTATATCCTTGAACTGTGACTAGAAAGAGCTAAGGATTCAGCCTTTCCAGCTGAGAGGGAGCTTAAGAAATGTGATTTTGTCTGCCAAATTGTTAATACAATGCATAATGCCATAGTTTGAAAGACAGAGGCCAGTTCACATGTAACAACACTAAGCCAAAACCATGGTTAAACATGAAAGCAGGAGAGTGTGGGTACTCAGAGTAAATTCTTAGCTTCTCCCCTGCTCTACTGTTGCTGCAACTACCCGGAGCAAAGCCATGGTTTGACTTTATCTTATATCTGAAGCCAGGCTTGCTGTTTGTTTCACTCTAGACAAACCACAAGCTGTACAAAGCTTTGTTCTTGGATCCCACTGGATCCCAAGCCAACCCCACGGCTGTCATTTGATGGCACTGGGCCCAAACTAGGCTGTCACAGCAATCTGCCTGCCCTATATCTTCTTTCTGGGCTACAGATGTGATGGCGGCTCTGCTGCTTCATCACACATTGCTGGGCAGCAGCTGTGATGTGGATTGTTCTGTAAATTATTACTCGGTGATTAAAGTAACTTAGAACAATAATATGAATCCAAGTTCTTATTCCTCTTCCAGAAACGTGAGCAAGCAAGAAGGTAAGAAGGCGGCTCAAATGCTCCTTGCTCTCTGCCTCCAGTGCAGCAACTTCCGGTTTAAAAACGAAATGGAGCAAACTCAGCTTCATTTAAACCATGTGTTTACTAATTTCAGTAACAACCAGGGTCACAAACAATAGCATGATCCTGGCTTCTTTCAACAAACCATATCTTGAAATTCTTAACCAGAGTTCCTTCCAATTTCTACATAGCCATCGACATTAACTAGTTTAAAAGCAGAAAACGGATGCTTTCATTACCTAGGCACTTTCGCATTGCCAAGAAAGAAAGAAAGAAAGAAAGAAAGAAAGAAAGAAAGAAAGAAAATGAAAGAGAACGCATAGTTGCATACAATTTACATAAGCTAATAGACCATTCTCTACCTTCTCTTCACTGAATATATTTTGCCACTTTTGCTATTTCTATCAAAATAAATTGCTATATGTAAAAAAGTAACATAGCTATTTGCAGTTAATGTTTATAACACCTTGAAGTGATTACACTGCTAGATATAATGTCCCAAAATTATTTTATCTGAGCAAAAGATTGCCTATAATTCCATACTCTTCTACTGTAGTTTGAAGTCCCGCACCTATTTCCCACCCACCCACCCATCCATCCACACTTTAGGAGATTAAATTGTGTAACACTGGACTTAAGGATCAGGGAGTCTTCCCCTCCACTACCAACTTTGCTATTCATATTTTGAATTATCGTTGTGAATATTAAATTTTGGCATACTTAATTTGTAATGCTTAAGGCTTATTTTTCTAACATAATTTAATATTTATAAAAGATGAAAGATTAAGAAAACACCTAGGGCCTACAACAGACAGCTGTTTTAGAGAATGGGATTTTCAAATGTCTGCTAAAAAAATGAACTCTAATAAGTCAAAACTCTATCCCATGTATAATGTAGACACACCTGTGTCAAATATGTGCTGGGGGAGGAAGAAGCAGAGGGATTTGCTTATGAATCTTTTTTAGAAATTAGGAAAAATGGGTCTGCTTCCTTAATGTAAATTTCCAAATGTAACTATCATGCCAAGAATAATTTCATAAATGTATTGAGTTATTGCTCCTTAAGAATAAGGTTTATGTTACAGAACAATAATGTGCACAAGCCATTTTTTTATTTTTTGGCAATGAATATTTGCACAAAGCTTTTATTGAATTTGATAGCAAGAATAGAAAAATCTCAGGCCCCAAACCAAGTGTTGCTCAGGTGCCTCTGTCAAAGAACATCTGTACATGGATTACAAAATGGCGCACATGCCAAAGCAATGCCACACAGGCACCAGATTCACACTCCTCACAGAGACAGTGCAATCCTAATAGGGGACTTCTCTTAAACCGCAGTTAAGAGACCAAGAGCGGACCACAGGTTCACATAACACAAGAAGTTGCCCTATACTCTAACTGACCATTGGCCAGTGTGATCATCCCTCCACTGTACAGGTGCGAGTGCCAATTCTCGTGTAGGGAAAATAGCACCACCAGCGTGTAAGAGGGTGATATAAATAAAAATAGTCAGAAATGCAATGGAAGCTACCTTCTTCTACCCACAGCTAAAACACAACTGTGCACAGGCGCAGTACATGCCTGACTCACTCAGGTCCTCTGTCATAAAGAAGATTTGGAAGCAGGCTCTTGACTATGCATGTTCAGGGAAGGAAGCAGGCAAGAGGTCAGAATTCTATTATGCCAACCTATTGCTGCCTATTTACTCCCACCTGAATGGATTTCTCCGCACACTGGGCCAGTGGTAAATTTTGAAGTGCAGCTCATGGTGACAACTTCCATGACTACACCACCAAAGAGGGACTCAAAATGCTACTTTGTAAAAGTAAAGAACCAATAAACCTTTAGGTCTTTTAAAATAGTGCGGAAGAGGCTTTTGCCGGGTAAATGAATGAAACTCACAAGTTTTCAGCACTGGCAACTAGTGCTCCTGCAAGTGACATAATCACTCCTGCAATGAAAAAAGTACTGGAGGTATGCTCCCTCACGTCCCTGCTCTTCTATGCCATTGCCCTCTTAAAATCATGTCACAAAGGGATACATATATCCTTTGTTCCTTGCTTCTAATAAAGCTTCCTCCCTCAGTACTTCCCCTTTTAAGATCTCATTAGGACTCTAATGAGGTATCTGAAGAAAGAGAAATGAGAGAGGGAAATTACCCCCATTTCCTTCCCTATGTGCAGTACTCATTGCAACAAAATTGTTACCAGGTCGTTCGGCTGTTGCCCATGAACATGCAACCCTTTAATATCAATATGCAACCTGCATGTGTCTTTAGCTAATAGCAGAAAGCTACTAAGATAAGGGACGCAGGTGGCGCTGTGGGTTAAAGCCTCAGCGCCCAGGACTTGCCGATCGAAAGGTCGGCGGTTCGAATCCCTGCGGCGGGGTGCGCTCCCGCTGCTCGGTCCCAGCGCCTGCCAACCTAGCAGTTCAAAAGCACCTCCAGGTGCAAATAGGGACCGCTTACCAGCGGGAAGGTAAACGGCGTTTCCGTGTGCGGCTCTGGCTCGCCAGAGCAGCGATGTCACGCTGGCCACGTGACCCGGAAGTGTCTCCGGACAGCGCTGGCCCCTGGCCTCTTAAGTGAGATGGGCGCACAACCCCAGAGTCTGTCAAGACTGGCCTGTACGGGCAGGGGTACCTTTACCTTTACCTTTACTAAGATAAGAGCAATGCAATGTTCCAGAGACAAGGACCCTCCTCTTCAGCCCCTTTTGGTCCACATCTATTTCTGAAACGTTTATTTCCGAGGACCAGCAGGCATTTTTTGCAATACAGAATTACGTAATGCAACCCAAGCACCCTTTCACTGAGCTAACATCTCCAAAGTTAGTTTCACTGCTTGTAATAAATGCAGCTATGGCTATCCAGGGATCCTGGTTAACCAAGTCCTACCATCACTAAACATAAATGGGAGTGGGCCATAAAAGCTGAGGCCTATTACCTATTATTTAAATCACTGTTGAGCCACAGAACCACCCCAAAACTTTTCTACTGCCCTAAACATCAACAGGTGTCACCAGATGGGTGTGCCCACAATCCCTTATGATGTTCCCAAACTGTCCTCTAATGCTGAAAGGGATCCCGGGGCAAATTCTGCTTCCTTGGCATAGCTGAAATTGTCACTTGGCTTGCTTGGCCCTGTAAAAATATTATACAACAAAGCCTGATCCAAGAAAAGCCTTGTATACTTTTCACCAAAGGGCATATCTAGAAGCCTACAACAGCATCAATGCTGGAATATACTGTATTTTCAATTAGGTGGGATAGTGATAAAGAGACATTCCAAGTGGTATGAATTTCATTCAAGCCCCAATGATCTATAAAAGAAAAAGGCTCTATGAATTTCAAGCGATGATGATTTACATTGTGCAAAAGAACTGCACTGGGATGCAGGACAATTTTGAAATGTATTCTTTTATTTTAATCTTACTAAGAGCCAGAATTTTCCTCAAGGACATTATAACTTTCTTCTTCAGCTGTTCTGTTCCGTCTTTGAGGTGAAATAAATCTTGCTATATAAATCACAGCGCACCTAATGAAGGGGAATATTCAGTCAGAAGTCACACAAAGTGCAATCATGAGAGGGTTAATGGAGTAAGTACTTTAAAAACAGCTGAAGACAGACAGCTATGAACATACAGCAAGAATAATGGTGAGTGAAATAAGGCATGGGCTTTAGTAAAGCTTCTTTCAGTGGAGCATCACATTCAGAGAAATCTCAATAGGCTGCCATGTGTGGACAAACGGAATTTGCATCCTAAAGGAAAGAAGCGCAGAATACCAATGGAACATATATCAGTGTGCCCAGAGTCTTATTTTAGGATTTCTAAGCACCTGGTTGAATTACAAAGTATGAGCTGAACTTATAAGGTTACTTTCCTAAGACTGAATAGCTCCGCTTGAAAAGATGAAGTGAAGTGAAATTCCCCTTCCCACTCGCCCAAAGGACTTTATACAGCTTCCTCTGGCCTCCCTCAAAAACCGACCGTAGAATTTGTTCTTGCCTTTAAACAGATTAAATCATGGCAACAATTTCAACTCAACCTGATATGGCAGCTCACTGAATCAATGTATCTTCGCAAACGACTGTTGTGATATCCAGAAGTTAACACGCTCGGCTCGCATCGCTGCTCGCTGTGCCCTCGCATACTTTTCAGGGAGCGCAATAATTTAGCACGAGGAGCAAGCAGTTTCACGACTTTTAAAAATAGCCCTTCAGGAGACTAATAAAAATGAAGCACTTGGTTTGGATGATGTTTACAAAATGCTGCCAGCCTTACATTGTCAGGCTCTGCTTTGATCTATAATAGCACTCGGATGTACCACCGTGCTGATGGAGCAAGAGACAATCGGGCTTCTTTACAACGAGGCTTCTGTATGTCATTATAAAGATTAGTCTGGGATGACATATGTTAGCAAAGAATATCCAGGTATTCTTTATACAGCTGGAAATGATTTAGGACCACTTGACAAATCCGCAAGTCTGTGGATGGATACTATCCAGAAGCTGATTTGCATGACAATTACATCAAGACTGAATTATTAAAATCCTATAAAACCAAAGGCTGCCCTCCACCATTTGACTTATTTATCTTTGTTGAAAATGATACTAAAACATGTTGCACAGTGATAGTTGAGAGGAGCAAATAAGCAAGGGCAAGGGTCTTCTATTCGCAAACAGCAAAATTCCAGTGGTTCATGTATTTTGTATTTTCCCCAGGGTATTTGAGTATACATACATACATACACACAGACATACATAATTATATTTGTATGTTATACTGTAAGGAGGAGGAAATATTAGAGCACCCTTCGCCTTTCCATTTCGTTCTCTTGCAACTCTTCCACAAAATCTATAACGCCTTCAAGCTACATCCTGCTTCTTTTTGGTCCACAAGCAAGTCGAAAAGTAAGCCTGCTTCATTCCCATTCCACAGCCAATACTAGCTGCCACTGCCTGTGAATCCCAGTTAATGGGAACCACATAGGGAGATTGCTGTTGTGTTCAATTCCTGCTTGCAGGCTTTCCATAGTTGGCCACTATAAGAACAGGATTCTGGACTACATTGGCCATTGGCCTGATCCAGCAGGACATCTCTAATGGGCTTATGCTCTTAAAACTAATGAGGGGTAAGGTAAAGGTAAAGGGACCCCTGACCATTAGGTCCAGTCATGGCCAACTCTAGGGTTGCGGCACTCATCTCGCTTTATTGGCCGAGGGAGCAGGCATACAGCTTCCGGGTCATGTAGCCAGCATGACTAAGCCGCTTCTGGCAAACCAGAGCAGCGCACGGAAACGCTGTTTACCTTCCCGCCGGAGCGGGAACTGCTAGGTTGGCAGGAGCAGGGACCGAGCAATAGGAGCTCACCCTGTCACGGGGATTCGAACCGCCAACCTTCTGATGCAGTTATTTACTCCCTGAAAGGGTCTCTGGTCACTGCAAGTGCTCATGGGAAGCGCTGTCCCCATATAGATGTGTTCTTTCTCAGATCCTCCCACTGTCCAATTTTAAACGGTCAATGGGGTTTCAAAAGATTATGCAGAGACTCACACACTTGAATATTAAAAGATGAAAGAACAGAGCTGTTGAGCAGGTACACCAGTTAACAGAAATTGTGTGCTAAATGGAATGACCAGACCAACACCAGCAGCAAAGAAACAGAAGACATCAAGTTAAGTGAAAATGCTAGCAATGATCGAGTACAATGAATTAGACTACTGGATTTCTCATTAGTGTGAAACAGAGTCTTGTGATGGTTCATTCTCCCCAAGAGTACTATATTTCTGCATTACCAATTAACCATTCTTCACCGAGAGAGTTTTTCAGCATTGTATATGGCCACATGTGGGCTCTGTAAAAACACAAGATGTGTTACCAATGGTAAACAGAAATTAATGACCTTGAACAGACCAAATCCTTGAATTCATCATTAATGTATGTCCCTCCTGCATTACAGCAGCTCTGGCAGCTTGAGCATGTATTTTCTTCAAGTACTTCAAACACAAAGAATTCAGGAACATCTATTACTTTAATCCATTGCAGGCAGTGCTTGATTTAACTTTATTGGCTGTGCTGGCGGTAGTGGGATATATATTGAGGGGCAGACAGCAATGCTCTCTTACGCATCTTTTCAAAAGGGCTTAATTATATTTTATAGCCTGGGCCAGGAGTCCTGCTTGTTTTGTGTCTAACAAGGTTCAAGTGGAGTTCAGGCCAGTGATGAATCAGAAGCAAAGTCAAAGATGGTTATCTTTATGAAATGAGCTCATCTCCATTTAAGCAAGGCTAAGCAGGTACATCATGTTCAATACTGAATGCTAAACAGCCTGGAAATCACAAGATAGCCAGTGATTTGATAATTTTTGATTTATTTATTGTTTCAGCAACTTGGTTCACAGCAAATACTACCCTAATTCTGGACACTTTTTCACCTTCAGTCAACTACTATTTTATGCATAGAATGATCTACGAAATAAACGACTACAAGAATGCAGTTCAAAACAATTAAGCCTTATGCTTGAAAATAGTATAGTAGTTTATTACTACCCAACTGGGAAGTAAGGAAATGACAATATGGGAGTGGTTGTTAAATTCAGTTCAGACAGAACATTTTAAAGTAGCAATACTCCTAAGTACACTTTCCATTTTTCTGTAGGGCAAACCCCTCTTAAAGCATGTGCAGAAAAAGTTTCTGGAAGATTGTGTCCCTAATCTCGGGAGTCTCCCTTCCATCTTCTATTTACTAGATCCCAGCTGTTCCAGCAAAGTATAACTTTACAGCTAACAATATTCTGATAGTAGTTTTATACTAGTAAAATATAATGTGTCAGGTCGAGAACTCCAACCTACCGATGTCATGCACAGCACATACATCAATTTAATAAACAAAATGTTCCTTTCTCAGAGGATATGCGATTACATCCATTATGAATGTAACAGTAAGGGGGGGAAACGTTTTGAAAGGAACAAAATAGTTTAAGATCAGTCCATCTGAATGTCATCCCTGCTTTGCACTTTCCTAAGTGAACTGGCAGGTGGAACTACAGTTTTAATGGGCATATATCTTTTGAGCGTTTTCTTTCCCAAAATCAGCAAGCTACAGTTAATTTGTATTTATTTGGGGTGGGGGGTGGGGATAGGACATGCCAGTTCATCAGTAGCAACTCTGAACTCTATTATAAAGTAACAGTAGGGAACCTGACCAGGATTAATAGTGGTACTCAGTCCTGGGATTAGGTGGTGTCCGATTTCATGGATTTTAGGCCATCTGTTCTTCCCTCCTACATTTAGTTCTGCAGAACTATAAACGCACCTCTACCTCAGGGACTATAGAAAGGAATTAGAATTGTTCTGCTTTTCATTATCACAAGATTCAGTAACTCATTTCATTGTCAGGATAATCCCCTTTTACTCTTTCTTTTGCGCTTGTAGGGTATGCCAAAATGACAAATAAAATCCCAGATGTTAGAGACCTGATGAGGTCTCCACCTTTCCTTGAGTGTTGTGTTTAAGCTACTTGGGACACAGTGTCAAAACTGACAGGACCCTGATGCCTACACCCAATATTCATTACGGTTCGTTAGTGATTTGTATAGCTGTCTACAGGCTGAACTTCCACTTCAATCCTCAGTGGCCATTAAAATGTTTAGTTTGTCCTCTGGCTTTTACTGACAAAGAATTCATTTCCTATTGTTCAAGTGTTGGAAAGAGTTTACAGTTCTTCCTAAAAGTAACAAAGGTCTTCTGGGTGCTGTAAATGGATTGTTACTCTAGCATATTATTTTAGGTAGTCAAAATTAATTTGATGTTTTATTTCTCCTTAGGCTAACTTATGGATCTGGAGCATCCAAGGGCCATTGCAACATCTTAGTAGAGTTCTCTCATGAGAACCAGTTAATTCTCAGTTGGGGAAGAATGTTTTCTGCTTAATACTCATCATTAACCGCTCTGATTTCTAATATTTTGCAAATATTTACACTGCACTACATTTTGAAGAATTTTGAAGAAATTCAGACTATTTTTTGTTTTTGTTGCTGAATATTTAAAGATAAAATATCACACACAATAAAAACCACAACAGATGTTATTCTGAAGTGCAGCTATACAGTTCACTGCATTTCCTTCTCTAGCCCAAGGCACTGAAGTCCTTTCTGGCTAAAGGCGTTTGTTGTTTTAAATGGATCCTTTCACTTTGCAGAATGCATATATCACTACTCTTTCCTTCCACCTCAAGACCATTTAAGGACTGTTTGCAAAATGTATTTATAGCTTTGCTTGCATAATTTTGAGGTGCACCAAAGGAAACTAAAAAAAAAACAAACTAAAAAAATATATACAAAAAACCCCGCCATTTTAAGAAGGTTTATACCGTATAAATATTTTTATAAACAAACACCTAACTTTAACAGCAAACTGGTTATAAGCAACACCTTAATTTTCTTTTATTGTGACGTTATCTTACTTGCCTTTACTCTAAACTAAAAAGGGAAAAGCTCCAAAATGCTACAACCGTTCCTCATAGTGGAAGTGGCCTAGGACCCACCAATGGGCTATGAGCTTCAGTGTCACAGCCTGTCATGGGCCTCTTCTTCACTAGTCTGCCCCATCTCCTAGCTGTGCCATGCTATTTTTGGTTAGACCACTGCCAGAACCAACTACTGCTTGCATGCTGAGTAAAGCTGGTTGGATTACAGAGTTTTTAGGGGGGGTGGAGGAGGGGGAGGCCTCCCTCCTCTGAGGGGAAAGGATAAGAGGAGTTTTTGAAGAATATGAGAAAATGAGATAATAATACTAATGCATTGTAAGTTGGAACCATACAATACACACATCTATCTATCTGACGTACATACCCCTTGTTTGCATTGAAAAGTTAAATAATACTTTTAAACAGAATATACGGTACATTTTTAAAAACTTGGTATAGAACTCAAGACCCAATTCCATTTAATAGCTCCAGTCTTATTTAAGCATACTGATGATTCCAACTCTCTTGCTCAGTAACATCTGGATCAGAAGAGGCTGAGCAGGTGCTAAACTGCTGCCTGGATGCAGTCGTGGGCTGAATCTAGACAAGGCAAATATCCTATGGATGGGTAGTTAGTTCCCAGGTCCAGGAATGGATTGTGCACCAGCTCTGAATGGCGTTGCATTTCCTCTATAGGTGCATAGTCTGAGGACACTTCTATAGCCAGTTACTGCTGTCTCTAGGGACTCATGTGACCTCAGTGGTTCAGAGTGCACAACACCAACTATGTTCCTGGACAGGGACTGTCTTGCCATGGTGGCCCATGTATTGGGAGCATTATAATTAGATTACTTTAATGTGCTGTCTGTGGAGCTCCACTTGCACCTAGCCTGGAAGTTACAGCCTGTGCAAAATGCTAGGGTGCATAGCGGGGCAACTTCTAACAATTTGTTTTTTGTTTTGTGCATTGCTCAGTTTGCAATATACAGTTGTGTTGTTTTAAATCTTATTTTCATCTAGCTTTTAGGAATGTTATTGCTTTTTATGTAAACCACTTATTTTTTATTATTACATTAAGCATTATAAACATTTCACACATAAATATGAAACGTGATTAGCTCCAAGCGGAAGAACAGACTACGTAACCACAAGGCATGCATCACCAATATGTCTGTTTAAACAAGTGGAATTCTGCTAGCTCGAGTTTCTGCACATAGAAGACTCAAGAAGTGGCTCTGCAAGCAGGATCCCTCAGAGCGTGTTCTGCGGGTGGAATTTCTCTACATGGATCGAGGCGTTGTTGTCGTTTTTAAAGAAAAAATATATAAGTTACAACTAGTAAAAGGAAACCACATTTTTCAGAATTATGAAAGTACAAAGTAGGACAAAAACCTAGCTATTAAAATTCCTGATTAAAAGGTCCTAATTAGTAATATCTGGGGGAAAATATTTTAATGCAAGGTTATCAGTTAATCAAAACTCTTTTAAAGTCATTAGTCGAGGTCATAAGCTCTTGTTTTTGCCTCCACAAAGGAGGAAACATGCCTACAACACATTCCCAAGTGAGGGTTTTAAAAATGGTTCTCGGCACATAAGATTCCTCTTACATTACAAACCAACTTCCATCTCTTACACAAAGACTCATCTGGAAAAGAGGCCTTTTACACTGTTTATAAAATACTGTCAAATAAAATTTGTAAAAAAACATATTTCACTAAAAATAGCTTGCGTAAGTAAGGGATTAGAGTAGTTTCTGCTGCTATAATTGTTCCTTTGTAGTTTTTTCCATGATGTTTTCTGAACAGCGCCTTTTGACTATGTTTATTAAAGTCAGCACATCAAAAAGGATCAAAGCCAATGCTAGTGAGAACTAAAATAAAAAACCAAGTGTGTTGTGTTGTCTCATGGGAGAATTATGCAGATTCAAGTAAACAAGTGCAAATTGTTGAGGTTTTAATGAACATTTTCTACAATTATTGAATCTGAAGTCATTCCTTATTATAACATCTGTACAGCAGATGGCCATTCTGTATAAAAGGCAAGCAATGCTATTTTGTCTGTTTTAACAGTCCATCTGAGATGACTACTTTTTGTCATTGTACGCCATTTGCTTCAGCAAATAATTCGTAAAATGCAGCTGCTGCAGATGGTCACCATAGTTATGCGATTGTAAAAACCCGAAACACAGTGAAGTATTTGTGTATTAGTTTCATATGCCAACATCAGCTCTATTCAGCTCAAAAGGTATATCCATAAAACTTGAAAAATAAAAAGGGCCGACTGACATATTTTTAATATTATACTCTCTCTTTTTTTAGATGTAGCTACTGCAATTTTATGTTCAGGCAAACTACGCTTACCTGTGGAACTATATATTTCCACAGTAAAACTTTAATAAAAATATATATTCTATGGCAGTCCTATCTGAATTTTTTATCAGCTAATGTATAACTGAATGAAAATGCATTTATCCTATTGTTCCTATGAGTATTTTCTATTTTTAAAATTACACAAAATGCCTGAGATTAAAACACATGAAACATGCTTTGCTACTGATTAAAAACAAGAAAGTATTCATTTCATTAATTGTTACAGCCAAATCAAGAAACTGCTGGGAGGTTTTTGGGTTTATTTGTTTGTTTTTTGATCAACTTGAAATTCATTATTGCTACAGTAAGAGAAATATGAAATCACTTTGCCTTTGCCTCTTCACAATCTGGTTAGTGATGTTCTTCCCCTTCAATGATTAATTTTCATTTTAATTAGGTCTGACACTGCTATGACTTTATTATGCGTTCTTACTGAATTAAAAACATTCTTGAGATTTGCATGCAGTTTGCTTTTAAATTCACAGTCTCCTTCATACCATGTATGTGTATGAGCATAACTGACTGCAGAAGAATGTGCTAGTTCTCACTGAAATGTTCAACCTGCATTTGGGCCGTGCCACTTCAGACTGTAGGTGGGCGGTCACATGATGGGTTCCTCCCACCTGGACCCTTCCCCATCTGCAAAAAAATACCTAGCATGTCAGGGAGAAGGGCAGATTATAATGCTTCTCCCTTGCATATCAGAAAACTATGTGGAGGAGATTTCTAGAATGGAGGAATATGCCATCATCAATGGGAATCAATGGTTTGTGAGCTACTGTGAAGTCCCACTACAGCCACAGGAGTGAGGACTACTGTCAGGTGTGGAAGTGGTTGCTCGCGAGTAACCAGGCAGGACTCCGACCTGTCTTCTACAGGTTTTATTGGTGCAAACTATTTACAGTGCAGAACCTCAAAGTTCATGTCCGTCTTAGTCACTTGCAGGTTCCGGGAGCTGCCCCTTCTGGTTTTTCCCCCAACGTAAGAACTTAGACATCCCAAATCTCCGCCTCCCCTTCTTACGTTTCACCCCTCTGTGCAAGCTGGGCGACAGAAATGACATGTGTGTTTCCTGGCCAGCCGGGCTAGGTGAGGCACTTGGGCTCTCAGTCTCATCTTCGAGCCCTCCCCTCGCCTGGCTACCCCCTTCCCCCTTCTGCTCCACTGGAGGTGTAGCTTCCCTCACCGCTGGACAAGGAGCTGCTCCTCAGCAGCATCAGAGGCTCTCTGTATTCCCCTGCCACCCTCCCCTGTTCCAATAGCAGTTCCCGGACAGCTACCAATCCTTTTCCTCACACTGCATAGCACCATCACCACATACATTTCTCTTCCAGGCAGGGGCAGAAGGCAGATGGGGCAGCAGCTGCCACTTGCCATTGATCTTCTTTTGTCTGCCCAAAGAAATGAAATGGTGAGTGGCAACATCTGTTAGGAGCAGCCACCACAACCCATGAGGAAAGGGGCACAGTCTGTTTGCTTTCCCAAGCAAGCCACTGAGCAAGTGGTAATGGTGGCTAGGAAAAGAAGCCGCCTCAAGCTCCTCAGTCTGATTCTCTGGGCCACGCCTGTTGCTCTTGGTCACCACTGCCACCTGCCAACTTGGCTAAGTGGGCACGTGAGTGAGGGTGACTGTCATGCTGCAGTCACTTGGGTTTGAGTCTTGCAGATAAGGATGTGCCTTCAAGACCCGGAACCAGGTCTGGGTACCACCCACCCACCCACCCACTAAGATTATGTTGCTGAAACAGATGGATGAAGTTCAAGAAACAGTGATACCTTACTGCTCAGCCTGCCAAATTGCTCTTTACAGCCTCATATAGAACAGGAAGGACCCTGGGTTTGGAGATAGAGGGACTTCTTGTAGAAACTGAAACATGCCAAAGAAGCAATAACGCAAGAGAAGATTAGGGAAAGCGTTTGAAAAGGACAATCGGAACTGACAAGATGGGCTCATAAGTACGTAAATATGTTAAGAATGCCGTGTATTCTTTCCTGCCGGTGGTCTTTCATGCTACAATTGAGACACAACTAGAAAAGGGTGGGAATGCCTTAGCTCCTCTTGTCTGTACAGCAGTTTATTAATGGATAAAAATTATTTTGGCCTCTAGCACTTCCACAGTCTTTCATGTTCTATGAACCTTAAATTTTTCATTTTTAACTTTTAAAACAATAAAAAGTGCTAAGATTTATTGGCCCGAGAAGGAAGATTCCTGATGAAAAAGCTATAAATCACCTTGCTTGGCCTGGAACTTATATTTCTCAGCTACAAATCGCTATCTTTATCTCTTAATCTACTTATGCCAACTCACTAAAACCTGGCCAATATCCAGTGAGGAAAATGTACAATTTAAATGACTTTTATTATGAGATTCCCCAACATAGCATTAAAAAATAGCACTAAAGCCAAATGCTGAATGATAAACCACTTATGATCCATGCTTTTCAGTTAAGCTTTGTGTTCTTCCAATAATTAATGGAATTAGTTGAGAAAATTTGGAACTTGATTTCATAATTTCATCATGGATTCCGTGCCCCCCCCCAACTTCAAACCAAAGGATGGTTGAATTATCATTTTTTAAAAAAATAAATCTATGGCATATTGATTTAGTTAGTATATGCTAAGTAGTATTTCATCCCCGGTTCAGTAAGCTTCCAATATTTCAATAAAAGACCAAATTTTCTACGGTTGTTCAGACTTAACAGCTATGGTTTATTATTATGGGAATGACCCTTGATGAGACTCCATCTCATGTGACCCCCCCCCTTCTTTGAGCATTTTTGGCAAAGGAACTGGAAGTTTTTGCTTCTTCTTCTGCCTAACTGCAGTTCGTTGTCTTGTTGGAATAAAGACAAACTGCAATTTGTCTTATCTGTGTTTTATATAAACAAGTCAACACCAAACCTTTGCTTACACAGCCAGCTTGCCTTAATAAACTATGGTTAAGATCAACCATAGTTTGTCCTGGTTTGGACAAAATGACAAGCTGCTATTAGTCAAAATTGGAAGCCAAAGCTCTCTGATCTTCTCTTTGTGGCTGTGCCACAATAGAAGAAGTGGCAGCGGAGTGTATGAGCTCAAGGTTTGTCTAGAGTTGTTCCCATAATGGCAATCATAGTCCATTGTTTTATCGAACAAACGGGACAGATGTCTCAAATTCTGTTGGGTGATATTCACATGCCACTCACTAGGCTCCAGGAAAACCAGGTCACAGGAAAAAGGGAAAGACCACAGAATTGTGCACACTCCTCAAAGCACTCCACACTCACTCTTGTATATTTGACATCAGCGAACCAGATCAGAATGAAACCTAGTACACTCATAAGCCCAATTCATGTGTAATCGTGTAACGCTAGAATGAAGGAAGTGAGGCCTTCCAGATAAAAACTATCATCAAATCTGATGATTGGCAGTACTGACTGTTGAGAGATGGAGTCTAACAACCTCTGGAGGGTCACAAATTCCCCAGCCCTCATGGCTTAACATTGTGAGAACATCCTGCAGTGAGCCTCAGGCATACATGTTCATCTCTTCATTCTTCTCTTTATGCATCAAGGGGAACAATTGAAAGCTTCCACGTTTAGTTTTGAATTAACCACAGTTTACCATTATATCTGAATCTGGGGGAACAGATGTTTATTTTAGCTGTGTTTAGTCTGAATAATTCAGGCTCTGAAACTACAGCTAGAGGATTTGAACTAGTTGGTTTAAATAACCACAGGTAGAATAGATTATGGTTTCCTGTGTCTGGGCACCACAAGAAACTGATTTATTCAACATTGAAATTCTCCTATTGTTTTTGAAATGCTAAACTATGGTTTCACATTTTGTCTGAACTGATCCAGAAACTCACTTAAATTATCTGGTTAATTTTTGCACTGGGTTAGTACTAACAACTAAAGCCAAACCTAGGTAGAAAGGTGGTGGTAGTAACAATTAATATGTGCAAGAGGGGAGGCACAAGATCACATGGACCAATCTTCTGAGTTCTAAACCTTGGTTTATCTGAACTGGGCCTATGATGGCGAATTGTACTGATCCTCTGAGCACATAGTAGATACCACAAAGTTTCTTAGAACACAGTCATGGGTGTCATTCATACACATATAATGCAGGAGCATATTCAATAAATAATTTGGTACTTTTATATGCTATTGCATCTTATGGAGCCAATGCTTTACTCAAGTTGATAGCTTGCAAATTAATCAATATAAACAAATTGTATTCTAGTTCAGAGTCCAAAGCATATTATAAGTGCTGCATTATTTCTGTTTCAAGCACATATATTATTTTAAATTATTTTAGCAGTTTCCTCAATGTAACTAAACCATACAAATATTCTGACATGCAAATTAAATAATAAGCAGAATTAAAGTTCTGTTTTCAGGGATCAAATTTAAGCAAAATTGCATAAACCACAGGTGAGCCATGGAATAAAATTGTTTCTAGAGATCTCTTGCATTTAAGTACTGGAAATGGGAGCAACAGACAGTCATGTCAATCCACTGGTACTACCAGTGCCTTGTGTCTAATTCAAGTTGCTTCTATCTCAGCGTTCTCATGATACCACTGTGATAAACAAGTATGACTTAAAATGTTCTTACCTTTGCTCTTCGAGCTAGCTTTGACACTCAAATTTCCACTGAGATTTGATAAAGATGTTAATAGGCAGGGTTTCCTAGGATCTGGACGAGTTTCCATAGAAATGACAATCTGAGTGGTGTGGATAGAAACCTTCTGACAAAAGGAAATGCCCATCCATAAGTTTTCTTGGGATGCCTTTTGTCCTCCATCACCATGGTCTTCAGAGACAGAAATCTGGCTTTTGTAACACTGGGATGTTAATGTGTCATCCTTCTTTGGAAGGCTATCAGCTGCTGAAGCATTTTCCTCCTGAGTCTCATCATCACTTTTGCTTCTGATCTTTTTCAGAAATTGTTTTACTTGATCCAACTTGACAAAGCTCAAATTTGCTTTCAGAGGCTTTGATATATCCACATTTATCTCCGCTGTGGGACAAATAGGAAAGTAGGGGTGGAGAAAGAAATTTGTCTTAACCATCCCCCCCCCCCTATAAAAATTATGCATCCTCAAACAATTACTTAATTTACTGTAAAATGAAAGTTCAATCCAACTGCTTTTCAAAGAAGGTAATAACCTGGCTTCCTACTTCAAAGTTAATTAATTAGTGGACTTCACTTCATCATGTTTATTAATTTCAATGGACCTACTCTGAGTAAAACATAGTTGAATACAACCCAAATTCTTCAGCAATCTGTTCTTGGCTAATTGCATTTATAATTTCATAAATATTCAAGGTGCAGCCCTTCCAGCAAATGTTTTAACAAAACACATAATGAGAAGAACATTGTTTTGCAGATGGGGGGGGGGGGGGATTATGTAGTAAAAGTGTTGGGAATCCTTAAAGTAAAACTATGCAAAGGAAAAATTGTGGTTATGCGGCTTCTCCTCCAGTCCTGCTGCAGTCCTGCTACCCAGAGGTAAGCCATGGCTTGGCTTTGCATTACAGTACTTAATTCGTTCCGGAGGTCCGTTCTTAACCTGAAACTGTTCTTAACCTGAAGCACCACTTTAGCTAGTGGGGCCTCCTGCTGCCGCCACGCCGCCGAAGCACGATTTCTGTTCTTATCCTGAAGCAAAGTTATTAACCTGAAGCACTATTTCTGGATTAGCGGAGTCTGTAACCTGAAGCATATGTAACCTGAGGTACCACTGTACATCTAAACCTGAGTTCATGGTTTGTTTCACTTTAGACCAAGTGTGGAGAAGCTTTGGCCCTCCAGATGGTGATGAACAACAACTCTTGTCATTCCTGGCCACTGGACATGCTTGCTGGGGCTGACTGGAGTTGTAGTTCAGCTACATTTGCAGAGCCAAGGGTTCCCCACACCTGCTTCAAACAACCCATGAGCTTTAGCCAAAGTTGGTTCTTGATGTACGGTTTGTGGTAGGGGAGAGGAACCATGAATCTGAGCTCAGCTGTAATGCTAAACCAAACTATGCCTTAGTCCCAGGTAACATGGCAACAACAGGACCAGAGAAGCATCACAGCACAAGTTTTTCCTAGGACTATCCACACGCTCCCATAGTCACACTTAGCCATGGTTTAGTTTAACTTTATGTGTGAACTGGACCACAGTCTGGACCAAAGGTTTCCTTTCTGGAAGTTCACGTTACTAAACTGCCAAACAGCCTTTTAAGCTTTCCTGCGGGACTGCTGAAAATCTTTAGTGTGCTCATGCTCCTTACTGGATTGTAGACATTATTCCCATTTAACTATTGAATTCAAAATCTCAGTTCTTCATAAACTTTTTGCCAAATTGGAACTGGAACATGGATACTTGGAAGTTTATCTGATGCCAACTGAACTTGGTTCCAATGTAGTGTCTGTAGGGAGGTCGTTCTAGTTGTTCACCTGATGCTATCTGAGAGGTATGTTCCTTAACGATATCTTTAAAAGTGTGTAATGTGAAAAGCTTGCCTCTTTTCTCCTTTTCTTCTTGATCCAAATGTTAAAGCTAACAATCTTGCCCAGCCTTTCCTATTGCTTATACATGATGCCGGAATAATGATACAATGAACAAACGACCTATCCTATACTTTTATTTCATTTCTTTTCTTGGCCATATTCTTCTCCAAGCCCTGAATTTCTACTTTAATTGTCCAGCTCTTGATGCTCCCATTCATTAAAATAATTTCTCTGTTCATTTTAGTTCAGCTTCCTCCATTGTTCAAGTCATGTCAGTATTTCTCAAATATTTCTCAAATTCAGTATTTCTCAAACATGGGTCCCCAGCTATTGTTGGACTACAGCTCCCACCATCCCTGACCACTGTCCTGCTAGCTAGGAATGATGGGAGTTGTAGTCCCAACAACAGCTGGGGACCCAAGTCTGAGAAACACTGCACTAAGCAACAATTAATCTATCCAAAAAGTGAAAACCTAAAAGCTCAAGGGCTTTTGGGGTGTGAAGAGAGACACTTGATGAAAACAAAAGCAAGACTATGAAGATTGTGATATCTCATATGGATGGAGAAGGTACAATTTCTTGCTGTTTGAAGCATTTCCTAGAACTATGCTTTGCAACAACTAAAACCATACCTGTGTTAATGAATATTTACTATCTGGCACAGTTTTCTTCATTCTATTAAGAAATGCAGCTATCCAATTACGTCACTATTTCAAAAACCTATTTGTAACAAAGCAATGAAAAAAAAACCCCTACCGGAGTGTTCGAGTGTTTTTGCAAATGACCCTAAGTTAATTAGAAAAGTCTGCACCCCGGTCAGTTCCCCTTCTCACATGTCAGCTCTCATTAAATCAAAAAATTCTCATTTCAAAGTTAACCAACACCATGGTTAACAAAACTGTTAAACTGGGATCAAGTGGGCACATTCCTGGGTTTATATATGATGTCATGCTAAGCAGCCCACAGCTGAACTCGCAAAAATATGAATGATTTTTCAATATAGTAAGTATCTGATCTAATGCTAATTCTCTCTCTATAGGCTAACTGTGCTGGGAACAGGTGGCCCTGCTTTCAATTATGGAGGGCTAACATGCCAGTGTGAGGCCTGGATTAGTTCACCTTCTCACAGGGAATTTGCCTCGGTTGGGAATGGATTTATTATGGCTTCACACATGGAATGGAGCTCATGTCAACTGAGGGCAGTGACACATCATACGATTCAAATTAACCTGCTGTGGACTGTTCCGCAGGGCTGAGGCTGTGTATTAAAATGACGACATTTTAAAACAGCTTGAAAGAAACCAGGATTGTCGAAGTGCAATGGTTCCAATTTGTTCCAACTAATCTATCACCTGCTGGAGATATTATTGTAGTGGGTTTCTGGTAGCTGCTATTTTCCAGGTTTCTCCAAACCACTGACCTTGCTAATGGGTACAATTGTTGCCTTTGGAGGTAAAGGGGGAGGGAACCCTACAAAGTGCTTTTTTATGTATGGTGAGAGGTATGTTATTCATCACAACATGCGACCAACAGAAGTGGGGGAGGGGAAAACCTAGACAAACAAACCTCTTGCAGCCTCTTTGCTGAAAGATAAAACAGAGTCTACCATATTCCTTAATTTGACTGGATAAAATGCTGTACATAAAAATAACTCATACAGCTAAAATTTGATGAACTTAATAATTTCATACATACAGGTCATTCCAAGAAAACGACAAGGGCGTGCATTTTGGCAAAAGAAAGCTTGCATTTTTCTTAGACTTGGAATTAGTGACTATTAGGTATATTAAACTTTATGAATTGCTGAGAGTTTTTGTAATATATTTTCACAAAGACTGGGATAAAGTATGTCGGGAAGCCAAAACATCCCCAAATTTGATGTTTTCATCTTTGAAAAATATTAAATTATCCATCAGAAAGAACAGTGAGGTAATAAAAAAATATGATAATCTCCATCATGGCCAGTAACAATTAGCTGACCAACAAGGGCTTAATATAACTTTGCATCTTTTCAAATGCAGTTCACCACTATTAGTCTGCAAATAGAGAACAAGATGGTGCATGTTAAAATAGAACTTTAAAAGCTACCAGCTCATGTACAAAAGAACAACTCTTCTGGATGTGCTAAATTTAAGGATTAATAAATTAATAAACTAAATAATTAATTAAATAATTAATAAACTAAATTAATAAATTAATAAACTACAGTTTGGTGACTGAGGCCTCCTTCTCTCTCTCTCTCTCTCTCTCTCTCTCTCTCTCTCTCTCTCTCTCATACACTAACCTAGCAGCATGCAAGTCCCTTCTCAGTGTGTGCAAATGTACTTAGTATAGGTGTGGAGGGGGGGAGGGGGAAGGAGACCTCAGGGAAGTTCTCTCTCTCATTACAAACAGGTAATGTAAATTTAAGGAGGCAAATCTTTCATACACACATTTGCATTTATTAGTGTAAAACGTCACATAAAGTGAGTTACATGCTAGCCTACAGTATAAAAACTGAAATCTTGAATAATTTTCTCCTAAGTATTTTACAAATGAATGGAAAGAGCTGGTTTAAAAACACTGTATAGCTTGACATTTATTCACTCTATAAATTTTGAGATAATTGGAATTTACTTTGCTAGCATTCGTAAGAGTTGAAATAAAAGTGCTGTAAAACAAATTTAGTTTAGTTGGCCCTACGGTAATCAATAATAAATGTATACACCTTGGAATATTTATAGTTGTGATATAATTTTAAGGAATTATTTAACATAAACCATCAGCCCACATATTTATAGAATGGCACACAACTTAAATACCAGCATCTGTAGGGATGTATTTACTCTCTTTTTCGACTATTTATGTGGTCATGTTGCCCTATGTGTGGAGTGCCACCTAGATTATTTTGTTTCGGTCATTTGAAACTTGCTCCATGCATGTGGGTTTTCAAACAGCCCAGATCAACTCCTGGCTGAGGGTTCCATACCTGTTTACTGTGAATTACTACTGATACCATTTTTTCAAAAACTACACTAAGGGCTTATCTAGACTTCCTTTTGCAATCTGCTTTCTGAGCACAGGTCTGTGATTTCCATGTCCATGTCTGAGCGGGGCTTTTTTCCTCTCCTCCTGCTGCTTTCTCTGGGGAAACTCGCTGTTTACTGCAGAATTGGAACAAACAGCAATCCTTGGGAAAACTGATGGACAAAAAGCCCACAATCGGACACGAAACTGGGAAGCACGGACTTGGTTACCCAGTGAACACTACCAGTTAAGAGAAAGAGGGGGACTTTGAACCTTGCCTAACTCTTGCTTGCGCCTCTTGCTTTGCAAGAGTAATCATAACGGTATGCTTACCTGGTCCATTGAGGAAGTCTTTAATCTGCAATGAGATGAGAGGAGGTGGGATGCCGCTTTTAGCATCGATTTCCCCTGCCACTGTCTGTAACCATGTCTTGCAATAGTCCAGAGTTTCTGGGAGAGTTTTTCCAGGGTCTACCACAGTGAGAAGAGTCTGGTTATGACATGTTGCTAATACGACAGCCAACAATGTAATAAAGTAGTGAAGGGAAGTAATGTGCATTCATAGCTTTTAAATATCTATGGCTGGTTCATATACCATCTAGTTTATATAGATAAAGTCCTGGCTCATGTGACACAGTAAGGAAAATTGCAGGTTGATGGGTTAGTGAGAAGTGGTAGCCTCCTGGCAAGGAACTCACAGCTGCTTTTCTCCTCCCTGGTCCTTTCTGCTCCTGTGCAACACCAAGTGTCCAAACCAGGCTTGTGATTATGGTATCTACTCACTAACCACAAACTGTAGCCAAGAACAAACCTTTACAACAACTCAGGTTAGGGAGGAGAGAACTAAACCAGAAGTATGGGGTCTGTCTTTGAACCCACACATTCACCCAGCCCTGGTAAACCATGGTTTGGCTTACTTTGTCTTGCTGGGCCACAGTGTACACAAATATCTCATATAAATACTATAATATGATAATGATAGAATTATAGAAAATTATAGAAATGGCTCCAAATCATCAGATACTACCAACAAATGTTTAAAGGTGCCATGTATAAACAGTTAAGTTCAGTGTAACTAATAGGTGCCTATTAACCGTGCATTCAAAATAGGTCTATGATCTAATTTTTAACTCTATTAGCAATGCATTCAACATTTTGTAGCATTCTTTTCAAACGATAAGCACAAAAGTAAAAGCAAGCAAATAAGAAAAGGAATAAACTATAAACAAGCCTTAGAGATCAGAAAACCACATGTTTGGAAATGCAGTAGAGTGGTTCTACTTATGGGTTATTTGATACAGTTTGCAGTTTCACTGACATTGCAATCCCCTTTTACTACTAGGCTTTTGAAGTTAACTTCAGTAGCTTTTCCTCTTGGCCCTCTTTAATGAAACCCCTTTGCTCAATCCTTAATATTCCCAATTGTGACTCAAAGTTCACATTTGGTACTTTTCAGTTCTCTGTCTTTCTTCATGTCCTGGACAATGTATATGAGAAATCAGCACTGAGTAAAACTTTTAAAATCTATGGCAACCCACAGTCTTTGTTATAATATTTCTATTGGGTGTTTTGTTTTCTGTTCTTAAGTAGCTGCAGTGCTTAAGCATTAAAAAGAACCGCTTTAAGAATTTTAGCCACAAAATTGTTTCATTCTGGCTTAATCCCACACTGCATTACCACCATGACCCTTAATCCTCTTTTGTTCTATAGTGATGTTTGCAGAGAATACTGCTCCCTGATAGTTAGATAATTTAAATATGTTACCAATAGCTTTATTAGCAAGTAGGATGCGGTGTTTTCTTTTCAAGTACGGTAGTTTCATACTTTTGCTTATAGTCAACATATGGCAGTGTGGTATGGACATATAAAAGTCTGTTTTGGAATGCATTTCTTGACTTAATCACAGGATTGCTATATAACCTGGCAGATATTGAACCTTGTGTAATTTCAAATAACATACTGAAACCCAGTAACTGTGACTTTAGTTCTACATGGGAAGTCAAAGGTTAAACTAAAAGTTAGAACATTCCTCTGTCGGTTTTTCAATATCATTATTTGATCAATATTCAGGTCTTGATTTTACAACACTGTGCAAGCTTGCGCTATATATTTTACAATAAGCTCTTCCTTTTCTTTCACTTAAAATTACTGCCTGCTCCACCGGTAATTACGGTACAAAAGAATACAATACTGGATAGCTTAAAGGCATTTTCTGCATAGAATGCCCTTCAGCACCAAGACTGGGTGTTTTGTTTTGTTTTGTTTTGTTTTGTTTTGTAAAATCAACCCTTCAAGTTCATTTTATTTATTTCCAATATTTGTATACAATTTTCATCAGAACAGATCACAAAGCAAAGAAAAAGCAAAAATGCATATGTAAAACAGCACTGAATTGAAAAATTTAAAATACAGAAATAATATATAAAACATCCAACTACTTTTGCCTTTTTAAAGGTGTCAATGAGATTATAATTGATCATCAGATACTACAGATTCTCATGCACTAAAATTAAATTTGTCATACTGCAATCCATTACTTTTTATGAGTCCTTAAATTCAAATTCTCCTTCTCTCTGTGTGTGTGCCTATAAAACCAAGTGTATCTGTTTAACTGACAAATTAAAAAATAACAACTCATTAACATTCACCTGAGAGTTCTTAAATAACTCAAACTGAAACTGTTGATTTTTCAACAAATGTATGTTTCATAACAGTACATGCATGTTGTTCTTAACCTTTAAAACATCTGAATTGCTCCATGTAAAATGGAGTGCTTGCTGTGGAGCAGTACAATTGTTCTTAGCAGTACAATTGTTTCTTTTAAGCAGTACTGCCTTAAAATAGGGCTGCCATACGCCCAGATTTTCCTGGACATTATTGGGATTTCAAAGGCAGAATTGATTTCCTGGGGGAATTTCTGTCAGGGGTTCAGGAGCAGAAGCATAGGGAAGAGGGGAGATGGAGAGCGAAGGGGAAGAATCTGAGGGCAGCGTAGGAGAAGATGACAGTGGCCCGAGAGATTCCATGAGCCTCTCCAGCGAATCGGAAGATTCACAGAAGGGGGCGCCAGTGGCCAGGGCAAGGGGATTCCCAAGGGGGACACTCCAGGAGCAAGGGGCCAGCAGGGACTCCCAGAGTAGCAGTTGGAAATCAGGACCAGCTTCCCCACCAGAGCATAGTGGGGGGGGGAAGAGTCCCAGGTATCGAGGGCAGAGGATTCCACACCAGGGAGTGAAGATAAGTCAGGGCTGGCCACGCCTCCGTCGGAGAGCCAGACAACGGAGGGGAGGTCAGATCCGGGCAGTATCCCGGAAGAGGGAAGCAGTGACAGAAGCAGTGTGACGGTCAGGAGGAAGGTCACTGGGTTGGCGCGAGAGGCAAGTTCAAATGTACAGGAGCGCGGGACAGCAGAGAATGAGGATTGGGAACCGGGTCCTAAAGCCCGCCGGAGACAGGGGGAGGAGTCAGCCGACTCAGCGTCGGAAGAGTCCAGAAAGGGGAAAGCCCCGGCGGGCAGGAGGACCCAGAGGAGGAGAGAACAATGGAAAAGGTGGAGCAGGGCTAGGATCTTAAACTGGTGTCAGAGGGGAGGAGATTCAGACGGGACTTCGCCGGTCTAGGGTTTAAGACGTAGGGCTGCGCGCTGCGGCTTTGGAATGGAAGTTGAACTTCAATAAAGACTTTTGTACATAACGACGATCGGGCGTTGGTCCTCTGTGAGCTGGGACCTAGGGGCAGCTCTGACAGTAAGTCCCGTCTCCTAAACCTTCGCAGCGTGAGTTGAAGCGGCGAAGGGCGAAGCTTGGTGCTTTGCGAGCTCACGAAGATCGGGAAGGATGAGTGCGGATGAAAGAATGGCAGCCTTGCAAGAAGCAGTCACAAGGCTCAACATGGAAATAGCAGCATCCAGAAAGAGGGAGGATGAAGCAGCCGCCGCCTGCCAGGATCTGCAGACCAGGTTGGAAATGCTGATCAAACAGGGGCTGCCGGGTGCCAGACCGGAGGGAATTGGTCTCGGTAAGAGGGGGGGCAGCCTCGTGTCCCATTTCGACGGGAGCCTGCAGCAGTATCCTAGTTTCAGAGCAGACCTGGTTTTTGCGCTCAAGTTGCTGCAAAAGGACTTTAGAGATGAGCAGGAGAAAGTGGGCTTCATACTAACTCATCTCCATGGGGAAGCAAAGGCATGGCTGCGCAATCTGTGGCGCGATAATGACCCAGCCCTCCAAAATTCGGATGCCTTTATTAAAGTGATGGATGCTTGTTTTCTATCGGCTGTGGATGTGGATGTGGCCAGAAGGGAGATCCATGGACTGAAACAAGGCAAAGCCACTGTACGGCAATATCACTCCCGCTTTTTTGCATTGGTCAACGCGCTGGGATGGGAAAAGAACCTAGGGGCAGCTCTGACAGTGGCGCTTTGCCCTGGATCAATAAAAAAATTGCATTTTTGTAAAAAAAAAACCCACACACAACCCCCCCCACGACCCTATAGAATACAGCAGATGTAACATTAAAGGAGGGTATCCATTAGACCTGTCAATCCCTATCAAAATTTTTGAGATTGCTAAAATGGATAATTAACGAACTATATATCTGAAGGAGAAATTGCATACGTTCACTGATTCTGTCTGAGAAACATATTCCATTTATTTTCTATATATATGCTTCACAATTTTGTAAATTTAGATAAAGAAAAAGATTACTGAGAGGGCACATAATCTGAATAACCTAATGATTTGTGTTATAGCAAAACCATCATCCTAATGAATCATGGATAAACTAGTGAAAAGCATGATTAAAACTAGAATTAGAGAACATGTAGATGTGCTGTGATTTCAACACAGGGAAGCCTTGCCTCACCAACCACTTAGAATTGTTGTATCAAAAAATGTAATATAGAGGAGGAATGGCATCTTAGTAGTACAGGTCATGTTCTGTATACAGAAGATCCCAGGTTCAATCCCTGGCACACCTAAGTTAACAGGATCAGGTAGAAGGTTCACCGCTGGGAGAGATCCACTGCCAGTCAGAATAGACAAAACTGGGGCAGATGGGAGAAGTCCAACCCAATATAAGGCAGCTTTCTATGCAGCTGGTGCAGTCTATAAATAAGTAGGTATTCTATATTTAAACTTTCAAAAAGCTTTTGACAAAAGTCATTCAGATTCTTAAGGGGGGGGGAATATTAGCAGTCATAAAGGCAGGAAGACATGCTGATGCATTATTAGTAAGACAGAATTAAGAAGCAGAGATTAGGAATAAATTGACAGTGGAGAAAAGTAACATTTCCTATCATATTAGCAGAGAGAAAGAAATAGTAACTTCCTCCTCCAGTGTCCCAACCTATCACACCAGATCAGGAACAGGCTGCAATGGCTTCTTTATAGAACATCTGCGGTGTATGTATCACACTTCCATATGAGGAGCTTCTTTGCTGTCTTCAGCTTCAGGGGAGCTCTGCCCACAAGCTATACACACACACACACACACACACACACACTTTCTTCTTTCAGAACCCTACATTTTCTTTGCAAGATACCACTTTCCCCCACAAAGTACTAACAGATGATCCATCAGACCCGAGCTGCAGGAATTGGCTTGAATATTAATGTTACTAACTGAATTAAATGGTTTAAACAATGTCATGCACAGTTCCCAGTGACATATTTTCTGGTAATAAATAATACATGCCAAATATCCCTGAGATGTGTGTGGCAAATCTAATTTATTTATTTTTTTAAACCGCCAAACGATGACGCTGACACGATAGGATGACCACATTCCTCATGAGTGATGGAATAGTGAGTTTTGACCACAAATCCTGACAATTATGAGACAATTAAAACTTCATGGAGCCACATCGTTGCTTTGTTTGGTCAAAGTAAAGCCACATTTATTTTTCTTAGTAGTCTGTGCTTTAAGGGTTGACATTTTGAAAATAAGTCAATGAAATACTGCTAAATAAGCCACCACAACAACGGCTTTGATGCGATACTGGTTACTTGATAAAATACCTTAATTTATTTAAATCTGGTTGTTTGTTTATAGGTTTAAATAGTTAAGAAGCACCACAGACATGGGCACAAAGAGGAGAGAGATGGCAATGGGCAGATGGACTAGATACAAAGCTGGCACCATTCGAGCAAGTGGCCAAACAGAAACCTTCGTGAACAGAAAGTATTCCAAAATGGAATAGTTCATGGCTGAAGCATTCAATTTATTCATTAATCTAGATTCTAGATGCTAGTAAAGTCCTGCAAACAGGGAAAATGACCTACCTGACGACCACACACTAGACCCATCTGAGGAGCACGTGGTATTACACATACTAGTGATGCTGCTTTAAAATGCTCCTGTTACATCTCAGAATAGAGAAAGAAAAGTGTGTACGGTCCCCATTGTTGTCATCACCATTTAAAGGTAAAGGTAAAGGTAAAGGTAAAGGTACCCCTGCCCGTACGGGCCAGTCTTGACAGACTCTGGGGTTGTGCGCCCATCTCACTTAAGAGGCCAAGGGCCAGCGCTGTCCGGAGACACTTCCGGGTCACGTGGCCAGCGTGACATCGCTGCTCTGGCGAGCCAGAGCCGCACACGGAAACGCCGTTTACCTTCCCGCTGGTAAGCGGTCCCTATTTATCTACTTGCACCTGGAGGTGCTTTCGAACTGCTAGGTTGGCAGGCGCTGGGACCGAGCAGCGGGAGCGCACCCCGCCGCAGGGATTCGAACCGCCGACCTTTTGATCGGCAAGTCCTTGGCGCTGAGGCTTTAACCCACAGCGCCACCTGCGTCCCCTGTCATCACCATTTATTCCTTATTAAAAAGATACTTGGTGCTATACACTAATACAGCACACAGGCCCTGCCCATATGTTCAAAATCTAAACTAGAGGCAAGGTGAAAACTTTGCACTTGCTGGGTACATCTAAAGTAGCTCTTTGGATCCCAGCCAAGTTATCAGTTCAGTTTCTTCAGTATTTTATTCTACAGACAGCTTTAGTACAGATGGCATTTATTCTCACTATGATTTTACTCTCCTTTTTGCTCAAAACATTTAACAAACTTGTTAATATCTTTAGGCAGAAATTTGGAGAATAAAAATGTGGTGTATTACATCTAAATCTAACAATGTATTTCTTTTCTGAAAATGAAATGGATTGCCCAAAGTTTGGCAAGAGGAGAAGGATTGCTGCTGTTAATCTTAAAGCCATCACATGCTGAAGAAGTTAAAGTAAATCTAGGCCAATGATTTCAAATATGAATATCCATATTTTGGAGTGATAGAGAAACAGTATCTCGGATCAAAATTCTTCCATTTGTCAGTTTTGTCAGTGAGAAGATTGGTATTTTATTTCCTATTTAATGCTTGTTACTGGCAATGGACTAAAGTAGAAAATCATTCTGTTTCACGTCATTTCCTTTTCATCCTTTTCTGCAAATGATGCACATATATACCAATATGGTAGTCCTTACTTCTGTACATAATCAGCCACAATAAGCTAGGAAGCTGCTAGTCCATCTAGCCTAGTATTGTCTATGCTGGCTGACTCTCCAGTGTTTTAGGTTGGGGATGGAACCTGGGATCTTTTGTTCTTGCTTATTTAAGTGCCACCTAAAAAGGCCCCCAAAGTGGCTCAGAAAGGATGCCACACAAATACAAAATTCTAATACATTTTGAAAACCAGTAACATTCAAACACACTCAGGTTTCTGCCAAAAAAGTAAGGGATCTCCCCACCACCACCACCCCTGCCCCATCTCAGAGAGCAGGAGAAAATCCTTAGGTAGCAGCTCCTTCTAAGGGTCCCAGGCAGCAGGGTGGTTGATAGTTCCTGCACGGTCCTTCCCTTCTGTGCAAAGGTCCTCTTAGTTGTGGCCACTTCCCCACAAATATCTGTGCAGTATTCATATCACCCTTTCAAATCAAAACCCTGATGCTACCAAGTGGACAAGCAGCTGACATGACATTTTCAGGAGTGAAAATGGGGTTGAGACAGCAGCATGGAACAGACGCTTCAAAACGACACTGATATGTAATTATATCTTTTTAAAAATCATTGGGGAACCCCAGCCAAATGTGCATTGCTCAAGTAGAGCCCCCAGAGAAAAACCAGCAGATCCAGATTCCCTTTAATACTTGGATCTGATAAGCCGACTAGAAGGCTTTTCATGGGCCCAAAGGTTTTTAAAGCAGTACTTACAAAGGCAGTACTCTTAAGGCAGTACTGCTTAAAAGAAAGATGGCATAGGAACAACAGTACTGCTCCACAGCAAGCACTCCATTTTACGTGGAGCAATTTAGATGTTTTAAAGGTTAATAATGACATAGTTAAAACTATGGTTTTCCCAGTAGTGATGTATGGAAGTAAGAGCTGGACCATAAAGAAGGCTGATCGCCGAAGAATTGATGCTTTTGAATTATGGTGCTGGAGGAGACTCTTGAGAGTCCCATGGATGGCAAGAAGATTAAACCTATCCATTCTTAAGGAAATCAGCCCTGAGTGCTCACTGGAAGGATAGATCCTGAAGCTGAGGCTCCAATACTTTGGCCACCTCATGAGAAGACTCCCTGGAAAAGACCCTGATGTTGGGAAAGATGGAGGGCACAAGGAGAAGGGGAAGACAGAGGACGAGATGGTTGGACAGTGTTCTCGAAGCTACCAGCATGAGTTTGACCAAACTGCAGGAGGCAGTGGAAGACAGGAGTGCCTGGCGTGCTCTGGTCCATGGGGTCACGAAGAGTCGGACACGACTAAACGACTAAACAACAATGACATTCATGTACTGGTTTGTGCGAGAAAACGGGGAAACACTTCAGACTGAAACGTTTAGCTATACAGTACTGTTTTCTTAAGATTTTTTTTTAATGTTTCTGAACTTGAGCAGAGGCCAGATTATGTGGTCATGAAGGAAAGCTGTCCATAGTACATCAAGTAATCTCTGAACAAAAGAATTATTATTCTGCCAGACATTAAATGGTCTTACCTGTGCACTTGTAGTCTGAAGCTACACCTTTAAGGACAGCATCAAACACAGATATTTCCACTCTCTGCTTTCTATGATGACAGCTTAAGATCAAAGAAGGTTGGGATACGACAAGGTGCAAAAATGGTTCTAACTGCAAGTCGCTAGTTCCCCTGCGACCAGGCTGTCGAACAATAGTTATGCCCAAGGCTTGCCTAGCGGATGATCTTGTAGAAGCATGAAGACTTTCAAGAGACAGAAGACCTGCTTTTTTCCCAGAAGGCAGTGAACTGTTAGCATTCAATAGGTCATCTGCTGTTACAGATGAAATGCCTGCTCCACTGGGCTTTTTGAAATCGTGCTCAGCTCTCAAGTTTGCTTCAGGAAGGTTTAATGAAGTTTTGGCTGCTTTCTCTCCATCTTTCTGATCTTCCATCGATTTTGATTTAGGTAAAGTGGCACATGAGTAAGTCATGAAGGATATTCGGCTTGCTGTAATAAAAATATCAAAGGGAATGAAGTTCAGGTTCTTCACAATAGAAGACTGCCGAGAAGGACGGGCAATGCGGTGATGGCTGGTACCACTGTGTTGTTCTATTTGGACTATTCTGATTTTAACACTGTCACTGCCAATGCCACTGTCTTGGGCTCCACTGTAACGTGAAGATGTTTCAGTCATGCCTCCATCAGATGTATCCATTTTTTTCTGTTCCTGTTTGGAAACCTGGAAAGAAAAATAGCATATTAACTTAAAATAGTCATATCCTAAGTATTTCCATTTCACAACATAAAACAATTGCTATATAAACATGAGGTCAAGAGAGAGAGAATTCTATAAAAAAAGAAACTTGCCAAGTTAACTTTTAAAATAGGAATCACTCATGAAAACTCAGCAGGTGTCTGTTCCAGAGAAATGGTGACTCATATTTAATGACATGCTAGTGAAAGATGTGGCAGGAGGAATACATGTTTCCTACATTCAAACTAATTTGTTTTTCAGACCATTTAGGAATTCAAAAGATAGTGTGTCAGCCAATTTAAGATGTTTTAACTGATCAGCTGCCTTTTAAGTAATTAATTATATTTAAATAACAGATCTGGGTGAAGGTATTGAGGGGGTGCTCATCAAATTTGCAGAGGACAGCAAACTGGGAGGGGTAGCTATTGCCACAGAAGAATCAGGATTCATGATGATCTTAACAGATTGGAAAACTGGGCCCAAACTAATAGAATGAATTTCAATAGGGACAAAGGTAAGATTCTGCACTTGGGCAGGAAGAACCAGCTGCACAAATATAAGATGGGGAGCACCTGGCTTACCAGTAGTATATAGTATTTAAAATTGCTGGCTGAATTACTGATCTGCTGCTGTGACACCCATGATGACCCACAAAATTCTTCCTTTTAAAAAAAATATTATTAGAACTTCTGTAACTCAGTTGTTGCTATAGGCCCCTGTTGTAATGCCAAAAGGTTTTTTTTTTTGTCATCCCCCAAAGCTTCCAGATTTGTCAATTATTATCAAAATAAATAAAAATAAAACAATATTTGTTACTGACTGCTTCATAGCCTCCCCGCCCTGCAGCCGTGATTCTGTGGAGCCAAAAGACTTTTCTGAGCCCCACCCCTGAGAACTCATTCTTAACAAAATTAACACTGGCTGTTCTGCTAGCACATTTGCAAGGCTATGCAGGGTCCAGTATGGTTTCAAAGTAGATTGGAGGGGCCACGTGTTGAGATTCATGCATTGCAGTTTGGACTAGATCAGTGTTTCCCAATCTTGGGCCTCCAGCTGTTTTTGAACTACAATTCCCATCATCCCTGACCACTGGTCTTGCTAGCTAGGGATGATGGGAGTTGTAGTCCCAAAACAGCTGGAGGCCCAAGGTTGGGAAGCACTGGACTAGATGACCCTCAAGGTTCCTTCCAGCTCCACCATTTTATGATTCTATGCCCACTTATACATTTCTGCCACACCCAGTTTGGCCCCAGGAGGAGAGAGTGGAGCATGAGTCAGTATGGTCCTCAGCCTGAAAAAGTTTAGTCACCCCTGCTGTAGAGAAAATATGACCAGTTCCTTCAGCGAGCCACTTGTTTGCCTTTCACATCTTTAAACCATCTTGGTCGCTAACAGGATGTTGTGTGTTGAAGTCATGACGACAAACAAGTCCTGTTGACTTTGTTCCCACTCAGTGCATTGCTGTGTACCACAAGAACTGTTGAGTGGTTAAGCAAAGAATTGGGACTAATGCCACTGTCTTCCCAATAGGCCTGTTGCTAAAGAAAAGGCAATATGGTCCACTTAGAAGATGTTCAGCATAAAATATATAAGAAAAAATCCCCACTGAAATGTGTCCACATAGTGCCTTTTTATGAGTCAAAGGAAACAACTATTTCCTTAGACCTATCAATTTACTGAAGCATAGCTTTGCAAAGAGAAACATTAATACTATAATTTTTTGTTTTCTAGTTACAGATTTTCCAACTTGAATTCAATACCTATTTCTTAAACTTCTGCACTGATTACCGTAACCCTGACAAACCCATGATATTTAAATATCCTGGGACGGCTTTTGAAGCAGCCTGGAAAAGTCTTTATATTAGACACAGGCTGATCTAAGTAGGAGTGGTGAGTCCTGTACTGATATTGCACAGTATACAGCTGGCACTATCAATTAATGACAGAGAAGCATGATTCCCCACCCTGCTTTTTAATGCCCAAATCCCTGGTTCTATCTTGAACAGGCATTTTCTATTAACTCATTGTCACATGGTTTTTTGCTTCTAAAAAAAGTATTGTACAAAACAGAACAGCAGCCTTATTTTTCAAAATATTATGCAAAATAGAACATTGGTTTGAGTATGTGTCTCACTAATAAATTAGTAAGAATTGTATTGAAGCACTGTATACAATTTTTTTATCATGTAAATCCAGAAGTGCAAGCTGTTGCACAAAAAAGTAGAATATATTAAACCAAACCATAAAATCCACCCCCCCAAAAAAACCCAATAAAGCAATATATAAGAAAAGCTTGATAAAGCCATCAATCACTAGTCACAACAGGCCAGTACTGTCTCTAGAAAGCAGCCAGACTTGGAATTAAACTGGCTTCTGAGGGGAAGGGAGTTGCATAGCTAGAAAGTACACCAGCATTATCACCTTTTGATGTTCTGACTTGGCACACAGGCAATGCCTCCAGGAAAGTATATCCAGCAGACCTTAAGGGCTATGGCAAGACACACAGATCTGCTAGGGATGATCTCTGGGAGGATATATATCGTTATATGTCACTTAGCCAGTTACTGAGTTGGGATTTGCAGCTATTAACTTTAAAAGGCAAGCTTGGCAATAAATCTGGGCATCAAATGGAATATCCTTTTATACTGGTGAACAATTCCAAATGCAAGAACTCTAAAAACGTTCCATGCTTTGTTATGGAAGAAATGGGCCAATATTTTAAAGATGTCAAAAGCACCAATATCGGCTTCCTGATAGCAAATGTAATGGCAACATTTATCGCTGAGCTGCATTTATATCAGTTCACTTACTCTTTACATAACCCATTTAAAACGAACAATAAAAGTTTTCTTTAATTAGCTACTGGTGTGCATTAACATGATCATGATTAAACCATAAAAACCAACTGTACATTACTCAGGTCCCCTATCACATGTGTTTTAAATTATTTTAGTTGAAAATGTACTTTGAGTCCCTTTTAAAAGTTCGACCTTCTGCTTTCAGAGAATTAAATGCATATTACTGCAGTGGAGAAGATAATGTTTCAGACCTCCAGGCATATATTAAACACACTGGCAGCACATTAGACAAAATGCTTTACTTATTAGATACTTCCTATTCTAAACAGTGTCATCAAAGGCTAAAAACAAAATCCATATAAAAGCTGCACAATGCTTCCACACAGAACCTGTGCCAAAATCCCTGTACTTTCCAACTAATGAGGAAAGGATGTGCACTCTTAACATATGAATGTAAGATTTTCCAAGCATTTACTTTAGGAAACAGCACTATTGATTCCATATGGCTTATGTTAAATGAAACTGTATTGGTAAAATAACCTTTAAGATATCTGGCATGATAACCGTAATTAAACAGTATTCAAAGGAATAAAACAAAGGGGAATTTGGTTTCACAATGGCTAATTAAAATAAAATGAAAAAACACAGCATGTCATCTATCAAGATAAATTGTTATTGTTTTAAAAACTATTTAAAATACTGTTAAAATATACTTTTTAGATAAAATCTAAAAGTACTGGGAAAATATTTGTGGCTTAAAAATGGATAGTTTGGCGAAGAAAAGTAGTATACAACTTGGAATTATTATTTTTTTATGTTGATAGAATAGCTTTAAAACTTTGAGCATAACCAGATGGGCCTTAAATCAGAGGGATTCTACAGTTTCTCTGTCTGAATGAATTGCAACGTGAAAAAGTTTTCAATCGCTGAAAAATGTCAAGTTGATAGTTTACTTATTAGATTGCTTCAGTGCATTTTCTCCATCCTTTCACTTCATGGCAGTCTCTATAGAGAAGGTGATGAAAGCTATGCTAGTAGCTAGGGAACTGTGGCAAATTCTTCCTTGTCATGTGTTGAGATAAGTGACTTTACTAGCTTAACCCCTTGAATTCAAAAGCATTTAGGGAAGATAGAGAGATAAGGCTTAACTATAGCTGCTACAGTACATGTCCACTTCACGGACACACGCTCCTGTTGCTGGGCATCCTCAAGCATTGTTGTAAATATGCTCAGGTGCTTTTTATTACTAAATCATGATATGTCATGAATCTCCCTGTTTAAGCAGCCGCATTACCTTAATAGTTGGCAAGGACTGTCAGTCCAATGTATTAATATGAAAACTAAAATCTCCAAGGAAATCAAGGAAATGAAAAGCCAGCCTCAAAATCATTTTATGCCAGACAGAATTTGGGACAATTACAGTGACCCCATTAAGGTTAGACCTGTCTTACTAACAGAAGCTCCCCGTGTTGCAGGTTAAACTCTTCTTCTTTTTTTAATGGAGTGTTTCAAAAGCATTTTGTAATATGGCATGGTAATAGTTATTTAAGTTTAAAACTCATAGTAGGCTAACACTAGCCCCATGACACGATTCTAAGATGTTCTTTGGATCGTGGACTATTTTCTGTAAAAAAACTCATGGTTCAAGCTGTTCAAGTGAGAGGCTTGCAATTACAGCTTGTTAACACTGCAGTGGGTCGCTTCCTTTATAGTATATAGATTAAAAATCAATAAAAAATCAATAAAAATTGGCAACTTTAAAATAATGACTGAAACAGACCTGATTTCTTTACAATCACAAATAGGTTTGGTATAAAATTATTCGGCTATTCTTTCCTGCTTTAACCGAAGAACTTTCTTAAACACATAGCCTGGAAGAAAATCCAGTTCTCTTGCATATCATTTCCTGTTTTATGAACACACACACAATTGTAATATGCTTATTTGTGGCAGGGAAGTCTCAGACTAGGATTCCTTAGAGGCAACGTCTTCCAACAACTGCAATTTTAAGGAAGAGATGGATCCATGCCTTTGCCCATCCCCTGTGGGTTTCTTGGCACTGGAGACCACCTCCACAACACTGAACCCATAGTTGCAAACTTCACGATCTTGAATGAGCCAAAAGCTGAGGAAGGCAGCATCCGTACTTTAACTAGTCACGATGCAACACTCTGGAGATGGGGGCCTCTAATCCATGACTACATACTCCTGTTACACAACTTAACTATTTGCTCCAGTATTTTACTAAGACAACTTATCTGCTTTGCCTCAGCTGCAGGAGTGGTATCCATGGTCTTAGACCCACACCCTGGTCTCCTAGCCAGGTGCTGATTTTTGCCTTGCTCATCTGCTCTGCCAAGGGAATCAGGAACTACTGCCTTCCCCTTGCTTGAGCCATCATCTCTCCTTGATGGTCAAAAAGATTGTTCCAAAAGTGAACAACTAAAAATAATGAGTGCATTAAAAAAGGCAAAGGTACCCCTGCCCGTACGGGCCAGTCGTGTCCGACTCTAGGGTTGTGCGCCCATCTCACTCTAGAGGCCGGGGGCCAGCGCTGTCTGGAGACACTTCCGGGTCATGTGGCCAGCGTGACGAAGCTGCTCTGGCGAGCCAGCACCAGCACAGCACACGGAAACACCGTTTACCTTCCCGCTATAAAGCGGTACCTATTTATCTACTTGCACTTAGGGGTGCTTTTGAACTGCTAGGTGGGCAGGAGCTGGGACCGAAAGGACGGGAGCTCACCCCACCGCGGGGATTCAAACCGCCGACCATGCGATCGGCAAGCCCTAGGCACTGAGGTTTTACCCACAGCGCCACCCACGTCCCTGACTTGAGTGCATTACCAGTAGTTTAATATATCATTTAACCAATTGGAAACATTGATTTAACACAAAGCTTGTTTTAATGTTTGAAATGCTTGATTAAATTGTGTGAAAATATATATGTAGTGGTGGCAAAAATATATTTCAGGGATTTACTGGCTCCGGTACTATATTTTAACAACAGAGAAAACTCCTCAGGTCACATAGCCAAGACAGAATATACTTCTGAAGTGGGTGCGTTGAATGAAGAATGTTATACATCTGCATGAAGCAATTCCATTTTATTTTAGTTATGATTATGTAACAGGACTATTTAAGTCCTCTTTCCAACTTGCATCATAGTCATTTTCAAACTCTCATCTAAACATCTTTAGCCAATCATGAGCTCATTTTTCACATCACATAAAATATGGAACAAATTGCAAGCGTGAAACCACAGAGTAAACGTGCCAATCATATCTTCTTCTTCATTATGACGTCTGACCCAATTTTGTGCTCCAGCTAAAAGTTAAATGTTTTTTGTGGGCAAGAATATCATGACTAGAGCATGAACATAAATTCTGATTCCTTTTATCAGAATTTTAGAAAGGGGATTCATTTTCCCCCCTATTCCTATGGAAATGGAAATCCTTTCGAGTCCACATCAGCTCAAAATATGAAAAAAAAACCACCCATAAATAATTACAGTGTGGGGATTATGGAGCCAGTGTCGTGGAGTCATTAAGTGTGTTGGAATAGGACCTATGAGACCCAGGTGTAAATTCTTATTCAGCCATTAAGAGCAACTCTCAGTCGAACCTAACTCACAGTGGTGGTGGTGTTCCTGGCATTGAGCAGTCGAGACAGATTAGGAATTCTGGTGGTTTACTGCCTGCCTCGCTGCCCAGCATTCTCCCTGCCTGAACTGACAGAACTGGCGTTGTAGGCAGTGCCAAGGATTCCCAGACTGCTGGTTTTGGAAGACTTCAGCATCCTACTGAGGTGACTGGTTCTGGGGTGGCTCAAGACTTCATGGCTGCCATGACAACCATGGGGCTGTCCCAACATGTCACTGGCCCAATGCATGTGGCAGGCCACACACTGGACTTTGTTTTCTCAACAGGGCAGGAAGAGGGTGATAAGAAAGTAGGAGATACTAGCATCAGTCCTTTGTCATGGTTAGATCATTTTCTGTTGGGATTGAGGCTTTCAGAAACTTTCCCCCTCTGCAGAGGCAGGGGACCAATTAGGATGATCTGCCCTCAGAGGTTGATGGGTTTCCTGACAGCTCTGGGGAATTTTTTTAGCTGCCATGACTGGCACTCCTGTTGAAGCCCTGGCCAAACTCTTGAACATCCAAATGGCTTGGGCTGCTAACATGATTGCCCAGAGCTTAGGGTGAGAGAAGAAGCTGGGAGACAGCTTGAACGTAAGTGGAGGAAAACTGTGGTCACCTCATTTTATCCTCCTACTAGCCCTATGAGACAGAATAGGTTGAGAAAGGGAGGGGGTGACTGGCATGAAGAAATTCACGATAAGAAAGTGAGTTTCATAGCTAAGTGGGGATTTGTGCCAAGAGCTCCAAAGTCCTAATTCAGCACTCTCAACATACTGTGATTTAATATGAAAGCCAGTTTGGTGTAACACTTTTAAACAAATTTCTTAAGGTGACAGCATTCTATTTAGATAAGGAGAAGCTTTTAAAAACATATTTGGAATAAATAGCTAAGATGTAGTATTTGTGTGCTTTGCAATATAAAACAGGAGAATAGTTAGCTGTTCAAGGTCTAAATAATTATTTAAAATTTAAACAGTTAAAACAAAACACAATCCATTTCACTACCAAGCTAGGTTTGTGAAGTTTTAGTAAAAATTTTAAGCTATATATGAGACATTAGAAAAGGTCTGACACATTTTATCCAATATTTTGATAGGCCTTGAAAGGGTCTAGCTAGAACATTCATCTCTTTTAGACCACTAAATTAAGGTAAGACAAAGAAAAAAGAAATGTAATCCCAATAACATAGAGGTCTGTTTCAGATAACCAAATAACATAGACCTTAAAATCTGGACTGAACCCAATCTTGCACTTAACACTCAGGTTAAACTGCTTGATCCATAAGGGTTAGTTCTCAAACACATTGAAAAATAAATAAAAATAATTCAGATTAACTTTTTTTTAAAAAAACGAGGGTAGAAATCTATTTTGGTTCAAGTACATGATTTATCTTTTATGTTTTTGATTGCAGAATTTTTTCATGATTTTTCTTAGGGAAAATCAACTTCTTGGGGGCAATTATCATCTTGGTAATGGGCCAGCATGCTGAATTTTACTAGGGGGAAAAAGTAAATGTTACGTCTTTATCAACAGAGGATTACATAATCCATTGCAACAAATGTTTATCCTTTGGAATAACATATGAAATTAAGGTCATGTGAGTGGGGCACTTATATTCTGGAAACTGTATGCTAAGGATAGAATCACATCTGATTTTTACAAGAAATAAAAGAAAAATAAAGAGACCATGTTAAATTCCCATTACCTTCTCTGCCAGCAAAAAATGCTTAGGATGCAGTATGCTAGATATTTAAGATGGCAGGGCAGATGATTAACGACTTGGGCCCCAGAAACCTCAAAAACGGCTTCTACTCCTTTGTACTAGAACAATGGTCAACTGCAAGTGCCACCTTGACTGTACTACCTGCTACCAAAAGTGTGCAAAACTCTGTGAGAGGACTCTGAGGAAGCCTAGCATCACATCTCTAGAGTTCTCAGAAATTTGTTTAAATCAAGGGGAACCAATGTGGCGCACTTCAGATGTCACTGGACTACAACTCCTATCACCACTGACTGTTGGCTATATTTGCTGGGGCTGGTGGAAGTTGCAGTCCAATAACATCTAGGGGGTGCCATGTTGGCCAGCTGTGAATTCAATCACAGCCGACTGCCAAGAAGCATCACTCTGAGCTTGCTTGCTCAGGCTGCTATTTAAAGTGAGAAAAACCCAGAACAGCTTGCATGCTGCTCCGATCCACAATCATTTTTAGAGGATGATTAAATCCCAGTTCCTTTGCCCATGAATGTGTGTGTTCTTCTATCTGTAAACCATACATGAATTACATACTAATTCTTGCACAAGTACTAAAGAAAAATTTCACATGGCATGTGAATGCACCACTAGTGTCAAGGAGAGCATTGGCTTACAAATAACTTTCCATTTCTTTATTAAGGGAGGCAATGTTTCCAATGAAACTTTCCTAAAACCTAATTAGATAAGCATTTGTTAATACAAAAAGAAGAAAATGTAGCATACTTTGAAACCATAAACCAGTAATTGTTACTCTAATTCTTGGGTTTTTAAAAAAATCTATATGCTACACTGGATAAATGGGGATTAACATAGGAAAAGCTGCCATTTGTGCTGTCTGGTCCCACGACGTTATAATTTGTTTCATACTAACGCACACATTAATACACATTACAACAAACTCTGATACCTTAGTTACTAAGAAACGGTTTCTTTCCACACAGTTGCCACATGGAGGCTGCCAGAAACTGCCTCTGTATGGTAGCTTGGATCGCAGGGTGGGCAGATATCTGTGTGAGCTGATTCTCATGATATGGACCTCTTAGGGTGGTTGCCTGAAACTGTCTCCATGTGGTGGTGATGCTTCATGTGTATATGCCAACTCATTGTGTGGTATGTACCTTGCCATGTGGTTTCTCTGCACGCAGCCCCAAACATTCCTGCTTCAAACAGACTCTGCATGGCAAGCCATTTTATAGATCATGGTGTGCTACGTGGGAACAGTTGCCAAGTAGTTTCACTGTTTCAAACAGTGTCTAGGTGGTGGCCATATTGTACTCAGTGGCCCTCAGCACTCACAAACCACATGGCTTCTGTCCACACAATTTCCAAGCTGTTTCTGACAGTGTAGAAATAAGACACGTGGGTGGGAGCCAGTAAACATAAACAATTTGCTGTACGGAGCAGCCACTCAGCTGAGATAGCTTCATGTGGCCTCCACATGGTGGCTGTATTGTGAGAAGGGAACGTTGCTAGGGCACCTGAAGTATGAATTTTCAGAAAAAGCAGCAGTACATTTGCATTACATTGATCAACTTTACCATACATGTTTTAACTTTTGGATACAAAATACAGTTAGCATCTCACAGATTAATAGAAGCGTTTAAAACTGTATGAAAAATGTAGGGATTTTCAGAAATAATCTCTCTCTGTATATATATGTGTGTGTGTGTGTGTGTGTGTGTGTGTGTGTGTACAGATTTTTCATCAGGGATGGTAACAAATCAATGGCATCTGCACAGCATGTGTATCAGCCACTTTACATTTAAGCTGTCTGGCTTCTTGTATACGGCTTTCTGGAATCTGTTTTATCAATATTTATGGTTTTTTTCACATGAAATACAAATGGCAAAGTAGCCTTAAATTTACTTGAAACAAAAAGGCAGCACTTTATAATTAACGACAAGAATATTTGGATTGTAACTTCAAATTCAAATTGGTAAAAAAAAAATGGACAAGTCATTTGTCCATATCAGGTTTAAGTGGACTGTAGGCTTTTAATGCTGCAGTGTAGAGTGCATTTTAGCAGAAGTGCACCCCAAGTTTATACCATGAGATTTAAAATAAATTGAATTATCTGTCCATTTGATACACACACACAGTCTAGCCAGTCCACACACACTTCCCTCCATAAGCATGCACCAAATAACCCTCTACTGGAAATACCCCCTCCCACAACCCCCTGAATTCATGTAAGGACTCTGTGTGTGTGCAAACTATAATTCTCCTTGAATTGGCTATACCACAGACAAGTTTAACAAATGCCTTTTCCTTCTTCCCCCTGCTACGTGGAGGGGTCATAGCTTGGTGGCAACTACATGTTTTGCAGGCATATGGCCCCAGGTTAATCCACAACCTTTCCGTTTAAAGATCTGAGAATGACGCTTGCCTGAGACCTTGGAGAGCCACTGCCAATCAGATCAGAACAGTGGGGTAGATAGAACAATAGTCTGACTCAGAAAAAGGTAGCTTTATACTTAACACTCCTTATACTCCCCTTCTGCTACTGTCTTGGAGAATACCAAGGTTTCTTTTAATGGGGTGTTCTACAACAGAGGATTGAGCAGAATCCTCTTGAGCAGAAGATGGGAGGGGGGGGGGGGCGATAATGCACATGTGATGTCGGGAGGAGCCAGAGGGAGGAACCAAGCGCAGCAGCAGCAGCAGCAGCAGCAGCACACCTTCAATGACCAGTGGCTCCTTCTCTTTCATGCGCAGTCTCTTCTTCTTGACACCACCACCAGCCAGGGACTGCTTCCCCTGTCTTTCCCTTACGCAACAGGTGGAGAAGGAGCCACCGGCCACTGAAGCCAAGCCAAGGTGTGCTACCCTCAGTTCCACAACTGGCCTCCTCTTTCTGCCATCACCAGCTAGGAGCTGTTTTCCCGCTCCTTCGCCTCTGCAGCAGCAGCAGCCAGTCACTGAAGCTGTGCCATGCTTGACTCCACACTCAGCCTCCTCCACCCCTAATCATTCTGAACATTGGAGGCCTTGCCTCCCCAAATATTGGTGCATTTTTATACTGATCTTGTATTTTGATATTCTTGCTTTATTATAATTATGGGATGGGATTCATTTCAGTGGGTCTAATCTGAGTACAACTTCAATTGGATATTGCCCATAACTTTTTTGTAATCTGCCCTGATGAAGGGTAGAGTATACATTCCTTAAATTGACAATTAAATGAAATGAAGCCCTGGGTCAATCCTTCCTGATAGGGGACATCCCTACTTTTTTTGGGTGGGGAAATAACGGCAAGAAAATTAATGGTTATCTGCACTCTCAGAAACAAATATTTACGGTATATACTTATCCAGCAACAGAATTTGACACTGGACTTGTGTCTGTCCAATGTACCCATACAAAATCTTATTTTCAACATGTCTACCTTTTATTTATGTCTGACCTTTAAGAACTTACCATTTAAAAACATTTTAACCCTCTATTTAGTTGCTGCCATTCTTTTAAACTCCTTTAAATGTCGATTGTTGTTTTCTGTTCATTTGTTTATTGTAGACTATACTATTGTTGTTGCTGTCAGCCATCTTGGTTATGTTTAATGGAAAAGGGGACAGAAGTGCTTGTAAATAATAAGAAAGCAAATGGAGTAGTAATTACAGGAGAAAACGTGATTCAAAAGAATGTCCCTTTAAAAATATATAAGTTAGAAGTTATTCAGACCTACCCCTACTACTAATTGAAACAGGGGCCCTTGGGTGCAAATACGTATCTAAATTAATTCCATCATTTTTATTTTCTCTGAAGCGTTTGGCACAAAATTAGATTCTTTTGCACAACGAACAACCTAACCTGCTACTTCATTTGTTATGAATATAAACTGCCTGCTTGGGGTTTCCGTCAGACACAGAAACATTTGATTGTCTCCCCATTGCTTTTTTGCTTCCAGCCTGATAAAGAATTTTGATGAACATGAAAGAAAACTTGCTCACTTGTTTACAGATTTATACACAGAAGACCCCAAAGAAAGGACCAGGCAACATTCAATGTTATGTGAGTGGACTTCCATTCACGCAGTGGGGCTTTGTCATCCCCCCTGTGTGTTCACCAAATCTTCTTCAGATTGGAGCCTTTGGAGCAAAATATGTTCCAAAGGGTCTCACAACCCTTTGGAACATATTTTGGGAGTGCACAAGGCACTGAAGTATGGAGGAGAGGCTGGCTGGTCACTCAAGAAGAAGCCTCTTCCATTGGTAGGTGACCACTGTTGGAGCTCATCAAGTATCTTTAGTGAACTACAGAAAAGTTTCAGCTTCATTCTTCTTTCAAAATTAAGATTATTTTTTTTTCTAAACTAGCAAATGTGTCTGATTCCTTCAACAGTGCATTGTCTACAAATATTTCTTCTGTGAAGTAACATGCCAGATGATTTAGGTTGCTTCTCCATTAGCTTAAGTAATGTAAGGTTAACTTTTGCAAAACAAGTTTTAACATAAAAGAGCTGTGAGATCTTTGTTATGTTAACCGAAACTAAAGAATCCCACAGAAGCTTCTATATTTGTCTTAAGTGCTTTAATCTCAACGACAGATAAACAAGTAAAATGAAAAGTCTAAAAAGAATGGCAATGTTAAGGAAGCAAGTTCTACCAGAATAAGGCAACTGTGTATGAATTAGGATCTGAGAACTGTAGCATGAGGTATCAACAAATTCAGAATGTGGCATTAGCATAAAATAATGCCTTGTCCTTTAGCACCTACCTAGATCAAAGAGCAACCATTTTTGGCCTTAATTATGTGGTTCCTCTTTAGCCTCTACACAATATGTTTTTTGTTTTGTTAAAATATAAACATTTAATTTACTCTATAACACTGGTTTCAGAAGTATACATATGTTATTCCTTACATATGGTTCTTTTGGAAGTGGGTTTAATTTGATGATTACTTGATATTTGTGAACGAAGTAATTACTGCTTCCAAATCCATCTAGTCCACGCAGTCTTGATACACTCAGCTTTTGCTGCCCACATTCTAAAACCACCTTGTTATTCAATTATTGTAATGTAGCAGTAGCATTTTGCTTTTGTACTTTAGGAGGGTTCCTTTTATATCATATAGCCTCCAAGTCAATATTTAAAATTCAGACGAAAACAAAATTACATAGAAGAAGCATGGCTGCTGAAGGGGTGGGGGTGAGGTGGTAAGAATGGTATGGCTGTTCTGGGCCTGAACTGCATAAAGTCCTGCCACTTCCTGTGAATCCACCCGTCTCCCGTGGAGCATGCTGGGCTGACAGTCCCCTGTTTCCAGCTACATTGCACCATGCTAGCTTCTGCCGATCCTCAAAGGGCTATACATGTACAGCTGTATCAGAGAAGGACTAGAGGAAGCCAACAAAGCATGTCAGTCCCTGACGCTTCCCTTCAGAGCAAAAGAACCTTCTTGCTGCCTCCTTTGTCCCCTTCGGGGTGTGTAGGTGATAGGAGACAAAAGATGTTGAGGCTTTAGTTTAGGATTAACCTCCACAAACATCTGTCTCCTCTCCATCCCCACGCTACCTGTGTTTAACTTCACCGAAACGGTGAATTTAACTTGTGTTATATCATCCCAGGAATCGTGGCCAGCACTGGCTGGGAGGCTACCCCTAGAGAACTTTGCACCACTGCAAGTGAGTTTGGGCCTTAAGTAAAGTTTAAAAACAGGGAAAATTCTCAAGATAGAGACTTTAGTCGTTTGTCGTGTCCGACTCTTCATGACCCCGTGGACCAGAGTATGCCAGGCACTCCTGTCTTCCACTGCCTCCCACAGTTTGGTCAAACTCATGTTGGTAGCTTTGAGAATACTGTCCATGCATGCACACAAAAGCTTATACCAATAACAAACTTAGTTGGTCTCTAAGGTGCTACTAGAAGGAATTTTTTTTTTATTTTCTTTCGACTACAGCAGACCAACATGGCTACCTACCTGTAACTACAGCTAGGCATTCAGTGATAATCTGAACCTATAAGCCAACCCTTCACCAAATAGTCTCAAGATGGATAATAAAAATACAATTTAAAAAACAAATAAGGACTACCTTAAAATCATAAAACAAACCCACAAAATAACAGTGTATATTAATACAGAGGAAGACAAGACATTGCTTCAAAAAAAGTTCTGGGTTAAGAGGTGCAGCTACGACAATCACAGAAAAACATACTGGGATGCAGCAAGATGCGTTTCAGAGGTGTGGTCATTCCACAACCTGGGAGTGACCACAGAGAAGTGTTAGGGACTGGCTGGACACTGAGGAGTGGTGGCTGGATTCTGGGCAGCAGAGGATGGAGGGGTTGGAGACTGACTTGGAAGAAGTGATCAGTGAACGGGGAGAACCTGTAACAGCCAGGAAATGAGAGGCAGAGGCTGGAGAAGGTGCAGGATTGGAGAGTGAAGAACAGTTGCAGAAGGAGGGAGAGAGAGGTTAGCCTGGTGTTTCTAGTGTTTAATTCAGTTTAATTTAAACAATTCAACACGATTCCTTGCAAAATAATTTTATGGCATTATGCATTAACACAGGCAATAGGCTTCCTCGTCTCCCTCTAAAACAATTCCATTCTGAATGTCAACATCTGATTTCTAGTGATCTCTTGCGAAACACTAACATTTCCCCCTTTCCCTTGTGTTTACATCCTGCAAATATTTGGAGATTTATGGCTTTTCTTTTCCATTTGTCATTTCTTAGTCAAACTATATATATTTAGCTTCAGAAACCTTGATAATAAATCAGCCTAAAGTTGGATATTTTTTGTTGGTTTTCTTTGAACTTTTAGTTTGTAGATGCTTCAAAGGGCTGCCTGCTGGAGGAGGTGTTTGCAGCTTAGATAACAGAAGATGGCCTTCCTTTACTGGTGAAGGAAATGTGAGAGAGCTTCTAGCGGGAGCTGGAAAGCATATAGCAAGGGGAACAAATGCTTGGCTCTTTATTTCTTCTTCTGGCTGTTCATTCCTCAGAGAAGAAAAACATGGTTGTGAGAGGGAGGCAAGGGAAAACAAAAGCCCTCTGCCATAAAATAATTTATAACAACTCCCAGAGAAAGATAAAAGAAACGATCAAAATTCCTAAAGACTGGAGCTATTACACAGTCTGTATGCTGATATGAAAGTTTAAAATGCAGTCTGAGGGTTAGTTAGGCATGGAGGGTTTTTAAATGGGCACTGCCAGGAAGCTTCCAATAAACACACATCATTGTGTTTGCTCCTGGATCTCCTGTAAGAGAAGAGCTGTGTCAGGACGTTTGCAGGAATACAGTGGTAGATTGTGAAGTTCAGGACCTTTCCCACTGCCACTTCCCAGGCACACAAAGAGTCAAAAGGGTGCTGTGGTGTATAGCATGTGAAACTTTGGCTGCGGAGACCTGGGCTCACATCCTTAATAAGCCATGAAGCTTTACTGAGTGACTTTCTGAGCGAAGCCTTCCAGAGAAAGAGATCATGTGCCAGGCTAGACCTGTCCTTCAATAACACATATTAAGAAGGCTGGCAAACACCGCTTTGGCAGATGACACCATCACTCTTGCCATGAGAAAAAAACACAGTACCCAAATTGCAACCCCCCACATCTCTCCACCCCTACCACTGTTGGGCATGCCATGTGGTCAGAAGTCAGCCCCATTAGAAGTGCTGGACAAGTGTAATTCTGCCTGTATGTGGCAGAGAAGTTTGAGACTTCAAGTCTGACACTTGAGGATTAGAGAGGAAACAAAGCAAAGTTCCAGTTATAGATCCATCATCACAGGGTCAGCAGCAGCCCACTGCAGCTGAAGGAGCAAAGGTCAGGATAGCTAGGAACAGCTGAAGCTAGGGGTAGCACCATTTTATTATCATTTACTCATTATTTTCACGAAAAGTCAAAATTAAATTTTATTGCGATTCACAATGATATAAAAGAATCCTCACGTGTTCTAAAAAAGCACCTTATAATTATATACCATGATCTGAACACTTGTATTGCTTCATAGCTGACATTATCAGTTGGTTCTGAGTAGCTTTAAAGCCCCCATGAACTTTACTAAACAGTAAGTACACACTTGTGTAACTGTTATAGTCACAGACTCATACACCACATGTTTAATGTTACTAAGCAATAGGCCCTAGAGAGTAAAATCTGCCTTTTTTGTTTTTTATTTTGGCAAGAGACTGAGCCCCCCCCCCCCCCCCGGATTACAAGGCCCTGGGCTGTAGCCCACTCCGCCTTTATGTAAATCTGGAACTGATGGGAAGAAACAGCAAGGGCAAGGGTCTGGGCGGGGGAATAAACAGAAAGGTTAAATAGTGAGTAAGGGAAGAAATAGCAAGGCTAGGAAGAGTAGATATAGAATCTAAGGGGCGTGGGATTACTTTTTCTGTGACAAGTTACAAGAAAATAAGTCCTCTCCTTTCTCTACAACAGAGAAAGCAAACAACCTTGACATGGTTCCCTAATTTAAAGCAACACAACTTGTTTGCTCTTTCTGCCACTTCCCACTCAGTCTCTGAAGTGCTGTGTTGGCTAAGCTCCTCCCTCTCAGAACAGAACCTCAGCAGACACCAACCACAGTAAAACTGGGGTGAATATTTTGAAATATTCCATTGGTTGTGGAAGCGGGTAGGGAATGAATCACTTCATGCAAAGGCATTAAATAGCTATGTCCTGACTGACCAGTTGTTTCTATAGCAGAATACAAAATTATAAGTGTTTTACCTTAAAAGGCCTACGCTAATTAAGAAGCGCATGAACTAGAGAGAGTGTGCCATTCTCTGGACATGATAAAAGTGCTATATATTTTTAAAGTGGTTTTCATTGTCAAAGTTTGTATGGTCTATGGACAAAGCACCGGATTTCTGAGCAGCACCGTCCCTAAATTAAAATTCTGGGCACACACTCAACTTTATGATTCTATCCATTCCACCAAGATGGGAAACATTGCCTTGTAAGTTATTTATTGCAAATATTCCCATAGTATACTTGCTCTGAAAGCTAACTTCCAAAAGAGGCCCCATGATTGCAAAGTATCCAAGAAAAAGCAAAACGGTATGTCTTGTATTCAGCATTTCAACAAAAGTAGAAACATTGCTGTGACACAGACCTGCCATACCAGGGTATATCTCTTTCTCACATACAGCCTCTCCGGTCCTCATCCCTTCCAAGCAACCAAGTCATGCAACTCTAGTAAATGTTACATCATTTGATATATCCTGTATATAGGAAGCAGACAGGGCAGTCCACTTTTCAATTAACACTTCTCCAGCTAATTCTCTTGGCCCCCAAGAAAGGTGTTGCTTATGAACAACTCAGTCCATTGACTGTGTCAAACAGCCAGTCAATCAAGGTCACCTGGATGCAAACATGAATATGTTAAAATGATGCACATATCCCTTTGTCACCACGTTTGACCATCCACTGAATGATCTGCCTTTCCGAAAAGAAAATGCATAGAGATGGGAAGGTGCTACCTTACCAAGGCAGATAACAGATTCATAGCTCTAGAATCCATTCCTGGCCAGAGGTAGAAGGTGGTGGTAGAAAGGATAAGAATGATGCTGCACAACTGGCCTCCACTGCTGGACAGTTGTGGCAAGTCAAGTGTCACAATTGCCCTTTTCTCTTGACACTTAATATGCTTCTAATAGACACCGCTAAAAACTTTCCTGTTTAGGCAAGCCTACCCTGATGGTTAGAAAGTTGAGGTAAAATTTTTATTTTTTATTCTAACTTTCGTATGTTTTAAAGTAAGCTTGTTATTTTTTCTTGATTTTACTGTTTTATGCTTGCTAAACTGCTTTGAGGTTTTTTTTTTGTTTACAGTCAAGCGGTGTATACACTTTATGAAATAAATAAATACATGTCAAATTGATATTCAGCAAACTGAACCAACCTCACTGTGTGATTAAGATTAAACCCACAACCCCCAATCAATCCCATGGTATAGGGCACGGACTAGTTTCTCTTAAAATTCTGGTGAATACTGTAGCTTTTTAGTATTTATTTTGTTATTACTGTAGCTAAAGCCAGCGTAGACCAGACCTAGATGGGAAACCAAATGGAACACCAGGTAAACAACTCTTAAGTATCTTAAAAGAAAAGGAAGATAAATAATACAATAAATGAAATACCTAAGAAATGTGTTTAGGGACTTATGCTGGCTGTTTGGCCGTAATAATAAACATTCGTTCATGTGTTCAGGGACTGGGGTTAAAACTAAGGACTTCAAGGACTAGACATGCAAGCCTGTCTATCTGAACACCAGAGGTACGGATCACCCAGCAGGCTCATCAGAAGGATTGTGTCAATGTGATTTTGGCAGTTTTACTGTTGCCCATAATTTGAAGAAGAGAAAAGGTATACCCTCCCCCCTCAAATGATCTGGACACCATAAGGAGACCAAGGAAATATGTACCACAAAGATGTCACAGGGTTTTGTCCCTGCATAGAAATCATGAAGGAGAGACCCCAACACTGAGGTGACGTTTTAAGTAGCAGCGAAATGGTAACACACATTTCTAGCCAAAACATGCTGAAGAGTACATGGGGGGTGGGATAGCAGTATATGAACCATAGTAACTCTGAAAGAACAAAGTTACCTCTGCAGCTTTATTGGATGGTTCCAGTCCAACCATATTAGTCTGTATTAACTGCTGCAAGAGTTGTACTTGAGCCACACTGAGGAAGAAGTCCAGGCTTGTTGTCATATTCACTTCCAAAGAATGGCCACATACTAAAATTTCCTGTGAAAAACAAGTTTGTAAAACAAAGTCAATGGATACCAGCTGTTTCAAGGCAATTATGTAATTTTCTTTTCTAACCAAACACAATGTAGACTATTTATACTCTCCAAATTGGGACTATTAACATTTTCTTATCTCTTCAGGCAGAAAAGCACTGTGCACCATCTGTAAAAGGAAATCAGGTGGAGGAGTGGTGGAATAGCATACCACTAGGCTTCCAACAGGATATTTGATGATTAAGATACATTTTGTTTGTTTCATGTGTGAGGTCCTGTTTCTTTGTTGCATCAAATTCTGGCCTGTCAGAGACTCTATTCATGTTCTTGGCAGAGGACTACACTTCCCCTTTCCTTGCTCTCAATGACAGATATACATTGTGGAATACAAACTCATCTTGGTTTATAATGAAATTGTACGTTGCAACCCACAAATAACCGACTTAATTGATTTGTAGCTGCCTGTAAACTACTGTTGACATCTTGGCAGAATTATAGTTAGATGACCATTATTTTATGGCTGTTGTTAAACACATAGGAAAAGCTTTTGACCATTTCTGGCAAATTACTTCCGAGACGGAAAGAAGAAAATGAGCAGGTTTGCTTACTAAGCAGATGCTCATAACCCTTATCATGACATGTGCATAAGTATTTATTAGTAATCTGTAGTAGGCCTCTCCCTTCCTCACTGAATTTCATCAAGGGAATTGATTAAAAAAATAATAATAACCAAAACATTTACATTCTTTAACAAGAGCTACAGTAAAATTCATCTGTTACTTTTCATGGAATGCCTTCTCTACAGCACAGCAATTCCCTAGGTCATTTAACATTTTCCTTTAGATTTCCTTTCCAGCACATTTGCAGTAGCAAGTCAGCATTGTGAGGATGGGCCACAGCTCATCAATACACAATATCCCTTGAACATAGAATGCCCCACAACCCCATATTTAATCCCTGGCATTTACAGTGAAAGGATAGCAAGGAAAGGTTCCTCTTCCAACTGGGCTGAGAGCAAAGAGGGTGCTGTGTGATATCTGTAAGGAACTGATGAAAACGGAAAGGAAGGAAGCAACTGGATGAAGCAAAAATCAAGAAAGCTGCAAGGAAATGTAGAGGTGGCATTCTGGTCTGGAGCTGTGTCTTAAATCAAAGACATGTATTTTAGGGAGAAATGTATAGAATTCAAATGCAAGGGTGTGTGGGGGGGTGTTGGAAAGGATGAACCAGGCATATGACTAGACACATGTGAAACTGACATGGAGCAGAAATAAACTAATTTGTCCATCCCTGCTGCCAGCCTAATCCACCTTACAGAGTTTCTGTGTTGATTAAACAGTGTGCATGTTTGTTATAAATGTAATTAAGAAACACAGAAACACAGGCTAACCTGCATACAATTACCATCTATTGCTCTTCTTAGCATACATGCAATAATCATTATTTCTGACCTACACACAAGGATTTACAGAAGACAGAGCCTTTCAAAAAACATTTTGATAGCTAATGCGGGTTTTTGTTTTATAATTAAACTCAACTTAATGTAGCATTTTAACTATTGCAAATATCTGCATTCAGAAAGATACATGAATCTGAAAGCCATGTAAGTACATCTCAAGTCAAATACCAACCTCTGTATGCAAATTCTCTGGTGAGATTACTTTTGTGAAAATGATGGCAGGAGCTGCAGTTATTCGCACTGTAAAGTCTGTTAAAATTGGAGTTAAAATAGCTCTTCGTTCTTGATGCCGCTTGATGCTAAAAGAAAAAGAAAATTTATATTAATTCCCAAACCTTAAAAAAGAACTTGCATTAGTGGAATCATATCACCCAATTTCTCTACTCAACTTACGATTACACGATTTTCACAACAGTGAGGGTTAACAGAATGAAAACTTTTATTGGGAAATATATTCATCTGGATGAAGCTCAGTTTGTCCTGGGGCATAAAATTGCAGACCCAAGTAGGAAATTATTAAACATAACATACCATATTAACAGACTGCCTCACCAGTAGTGTGTTTATCATTAGATATATTTAAAGCATTTGACTGTGTAGAACTAAAGCACTTAATCAGAGTGATAACTTTTTTTGGATTTGGCCCTAAACTGGTAAGACTATTGGAAAATATTTATGATATTACGGTACATCTCCTACAATTAGGATAAGTAATACAAATTCACAAAAATGTTAACTTAGCCTCAGGACAAAACGAAATTGCCCATTATCACTTTTATTATTTGCTCTAATTATAGAACCCCTGGCAATGAGATTACACCAAATTCTAGCAGGAAAGGTTGTAACTATCAATGGAATGGAATACATTCTGGGACTCCATACTGTTTTATGTACTGCTTATCGGACTCAATTAATGCTGGAAGGTTATTGAGTATACAATTGGATACCTTTTTAAATGTCTCTGGACTTAAGGTAAAATTTCAAAAATTGGAAGTACTGTTCTTTCATATTCCCCTGCAACCTTCTCCAAAATATTACAAAGCCCAATAGCTAGGAAAAAAGCTTCAGATACTTCATCATTCAGGTTGCCCATAACTGATTAAACAAATTTTATCGGACAAATTATAGCAAAGTCTGGAATATAATAAATATGGACATGCAACGCTTGAACAAAATGAAACATTCTATTATGGACCAAGCGCCTGCAGTTAAAACAAATTCATATTTCAATCTGACAGACCACACATTTAAAAATCTTTGCTTGTACCATCACCCAACTATTGGAAGATCGGGGCTCCCAAATCTAAACAGCTATTACAATGCATGCCAACTTAGCAACATGACAGACCCAATGTCTGGCAATAAGAGAAATATATGGAGCACATTAGAGAACTTGGTAATAGATGGTGTCCCTATAAAAGTAATAACTTTCAAAAAGCAAATTATGCTCTTTACGGTGGCTTACAAATCCATTCACATTTACAAACTTTCAAAATTTGGACAAAATGGTCCAACAGCCTCTCACCCATTATTCCATTACAGTTCCACTGGGTTTTCAAAAATAAATATAGAGCCTTTAATATAGATGTGTGGAAAGAAAAACAACTGTATTATTTGAAAGATGTTTACAAAGATGGACTACCGCTTACCGTTAATGAGATGGAAAATTAGTTGGAATATAATGGCTATTAGGCTACCATTTAAGGTCTTTTTAAGCAAATTCCCAGGTTAAAAATGAAGTCATGAGGCAATTAATGGTTTATGAAAAAAATAATAGTGGAAGTAGAGTTGACATTTTCAGCCCTCTAGTATCGTCACATTCAGAGAAAGGAAAGATCGTTCACTATTTTACTACACATCAGTACCAATTTCCTAGTCATTAAAATGGTCTTTAAGTTTCTTTTTTAATGGTTTGATCTAGGAAGATGGCTAAAGCAGGTATTAGAATTAATGCAACTATAAAGAGAAACTGAGGACAACGTTGTCTTCAAAAATGAGGTGTCCATTTCAGTGATCCCAAGGAAATAATATGAAATAAACCTGCACTTTTTTTATTAAGTCTTCCACACTGTACTATCCTTAAGTGTTCTGCTAACTTGAGACAGCTGGGTACCATATGAGCATCCTCAACAAGGAACGGTGTAATGATGGTACTATGACCACACTATGTTCACTCCAGGATCCACTTAGGCATCTGTTACATATTTATACCTTTTTCAAAGACAAGACTTTCCGAAATATTAAAGTAGCTGACCATCTTAGTATACCTTAAAGAACATCTGTTTAGAGTAATAGAGAAAACAAGAAAGCTGTTGTATGTCCACACAAAATAATTATAAGGAGAAATAATGGAGAAATACCAGCAATCACAAGTTTGGTTACATAAGTATATTAGTTGGGCCTTTCCATTCATGCACACTATAACAGTGCAGCTTACTACTGTGCTGCAGAAGATATGAGTCACTTAGCCATACAGCCATTTTAAAAAAGGAATGGAAACTAGCTCTCTCCTAATATCATTCATGCAACAATCATTTTAGTTATTGGGAAGCGCTAATGCGGGTTAAAAATAATTATCAGAGAAGTCTGACAAACATTTTTACAGTAAGAGAAATGAAATGCATGTTTCCTGTTGATTAGCTTATCATAGTACATTCAAGCCTCTATGCTGAATCCCATGAAGACCTGCACAATTAAACATCCACATGGATTTTGCAGGAAATATCAGGGCACAGGAGCTGATGCTATCCTTTTATCATAGCTGTCCTATGAAATCTACTTGGATTTTTCATTCCAGCCATATGTTTTCCACATGTTGCACATTCCCATGGCGGCGGGGGGGGGCATGTTTGAATAGGTTCTCTACCACTACATCCCAGAGGAATATTTAGAACGCTCCATTATAAATTTGGCACCCATTGAAATAAGACACACAGGGACATTAGTAAAGCCCATACACTGTGTTTTTAAACCTGAAACAAAGACAATGGCATTCTGCAAAGAAGGAAAGGTGATCCATGTTCCCCTCCCTTTAAGAAATGTGCATAGAGGAATACACCGTGTTCTAATTTTCTTACATTTTGACCATTATCTAGTCTTTCTGATAACAGCTAAAAGCTCAAATCTGCCTAAATCGTTTAAACTACTGTCATTGATCCAGTCCTTAAGTGCTTCAACTGAAGGCACCAAAGGAGTTTTTGATGTTTTACATCAAGAGTTTCAGTTATAAATATCAGCACATTTTACTTCATCTAATAGATAAGAGCAGTGAATCATTTGCAAAGCTTTTAAAGGCTCTTTAATTTTTCAGAACATCTGATAGGGGCCCCACCTGTGGTTTGTTTTTACAAACGTACATGCTATACAGCTATCATGATCATAGCTAAAGTTACTGTGGAATCAGCATTTCCTTTGCAAACTGCACTTTTTGGGGTTTATAGAAAGACTCGTTGCAGACTGAAAGTTGAAACAATGTCTCCAGCTCTAAAAAGTCATTAAAAATTATATCATTTTAAAACAAAATTACAGTTAACATTTATGATTTATAAGAGTCAGTGTGATATTCTAAAGTATGTTAAATAGGGTGTTAGACATCTTGTAGTTTCTGAGTGTGTGCTTCCACTGGGTTGGATCCTTCATGTCTTCTGACATCTACTCTGTTGCCTTATCTCTGCATATTTATATTGCTGGGCTAACTCAGAATCCTGAATATGCAGGAGATTGTTCAAGACAGTGTGAACAGCTTGGATAGCCATGATAAAGAAAACAGAAACATAACTAAACAATACTAACTATAATTCAGGAATCAAAATGTAGTGCTTTAGTTTAATGCAAAAAAAAAGCATTTACCCCAAGTCTACCATGTTATATCTCCCATGCAGATGTAACAAAATGTCACCATCGATTTGTCACACTATAGCCCTGTGTCAGTGGCGTAGCTTGGGTTGTCAGCACCCGGGGCAAGGCAAGTAATTTGCACCCCCTAACCCTGGATTTGCGCCCCCTAACCCTATCCCTAACCCCCAGATGTTGCGCCCGGTGCGGCCGGCCCCCCCTGCACCCCCCACGCTACGCCACTGCCCTGTGTGTACCAAATACTTGTACAGCGAATGGATTTGGGAGCAAAGCTCCACCCTTAAACCTTAGCACAACAATTCAGTATTCTGCTGTGAATGTAAACATGCAGGTTATGTTGGTGTTATCCATATTGTACATTTTTGCAGGGTGGAGATTGTGCAGACAGACAGGCCTGGCATAAACTGTCTTCACCAGGCACAATCCCAACTCCCTCCCCCTGTACTCATTCTGAAAAGCATGTTAGCTGCACAGGGCTACTGTGGCCTCTAACTGGAAAAAAGCATCAAAGTCTACTGTAGCAATATAATCAAAATGGAACACTAAAAATGGAAGATGTCAAAGTAACATTTATAAGTAGACTTGAGCTGGAAGCCCTCTTTTGCATATCAACAAATCAGCAGAAATTTGTCATTTCAGAAATTGCAGCTGTTTTCATTTACAGAAGCACAGAAACTGGTTTGCAGCCAATAAAGGGGGGGGGGGGACTCTTTTTGTCCTCCGCCGGCTTAAAAATGTCTAAACTGGTTTTGTTCAAACTTTGTAAAAGAACAAAAGGGTAACAACTCTGTTGTTCATAGACTGGAAATGTGAATGCCAGGTTTCAGCCTGGAGTTATATTTTATGGCCATATTATAAGCTATGATGGAAATATAGACATAACTTTATCTGCACGGAAATTACAGTGCAACAGTGCTACAAAACAAAAACTTTAAGTGTACTGTCCAGATCTTTAGTTCACGGGAAACATGCTTGCTAGGGAATGCAAACACACTTGAATGTACAAACAACAGCATGCTCAGCTGAAATATGTGGGATGTTATTATCATAAAGGTTTTTTTGCTCAAGAATACGAGGCACTATTTTCACACTGCTTTCTTACCTACTAGCCATATTCCACTCAAGGGCTGGATTCTGAGAATTCCTTTCATTCTCTGGCACTGTCCTCCCTTTCCCATTCTCTTTCTCTGGCTTCAATTGATCCCACTGAGCAGTACCAATGTTGATGGACTGGAGGTCTATTTGATACTGTCTGTCTTCCACCTCTGACCCAGGATCACGAAGAATCCCCAGATTCAGTGCTCTCCTATAATGACAAAATAAATAGATAGATAGATAGATAGATAGATAGATAATAGAGAGAGGTTGCATTGTTTTCATCTCTGAGATTATGGACTGGAGCAAGTCTCAAGGCCATAATGTGGGCAGGAAGTCTAAACAAACAGTAACTTAACAATAGGGTTAATTATTAGGTCAGTGACTGTTATGGCCCTGGGGCTGGACTCTCCTTCTTTGGAGGATGAGGTTGGTGATTCAGAGTGGGAGGTGTAAATGGCTTTAAGGTCACCATCAGAAGCACCTTCTCTATTGAAAAGGCTTCTGGACTAAGGATGTCATATGGTCTTCTCTGACTCATCTCAGAAGCCCCAGTACAACCAAATTCTCCTCTGTTCCACTGCATGAAGAAGCATCTAGTGAAGGTGGAGCCATCTACCGAGACAAATCTGCAGCTCCTACAAAAGGCTCAGCTGGAAAGCAATTGCTGTAGAAACATTATGTGAGCTCTGCTCTCATGTAGCATTCAGCCTGAGTCCTGCACAGCTAGAGTACCCTTGTTTTGCCTTATCCACCTCATCTTGCCTCTGTTGAGGTCAGTATGTGCATGAGAACAAATACTTGGATCCAGAGTTTGCATGCTAACCCTCTACTCTGCCACATCTCAAAATTAATGAGGGGAAATTGCCATATGGACTGCCCTTTACATGTTAGCCACAGACAATGCCCTGTATCAGAGTAGAATGGAACGGCTGCCCCATTTGTACCCAGCGTAGCAGACAAAAGTTGAGTTCGGAGACCTGGGGTGCATTTTAAATTGCGGCAAAACAGGAGCAAGACACTTATGTGCTAGTAAGAGGGGGCGGAATTGAAGTGAGGAGCTCACCTCTAAACATCAGATGACCATAGCTGTCAAATTACAGATTTGAAAATAAGGGACCAACAGCCTCAAAAATAAGGGATCAGCAGCCAAAATAAGGGATTTTGCTATTGTAAAGAGTTACATACATTGGTATGATTGACAGATGCTGTCAGTGCTGGCATGAGGCGGTTGCGGTGCCACAGCGGCCGCTGAAGCGCCGCCCTTCTGCATCCCTCCCCATCCCCTCCTCTTCCTCCTCCCTCAGGCTGCCTCCTCAGCTGCCACCACCGCTGCCGCCTACGGGCTCGCAAGTGGCGGCGGCGAGAGTCTCTCTCCCTCCCCCCCTCTCAGGCGGGGAAGGGCCAATGGAACACCTTGCGCCAGGACGGTGCCAGAAGCTCCCTCTCTCGCGGTGGAGGACCCCAAGCCGCTGCTCCCCTCCGGAGCTGGGCGAGCATGAAACCCGGGAAATTTAAGGGACATCATCAATAAGGGACAGCAGCAGGACACGGCGCTGGGATAAGGGAGTTTCCTGCCAAATAAGGGACGGTTGACAGCTATGCAGATTACTCTTCATCAATAACCTAACACACATGTTCACAACAACAAAACACAGTCATAATGCAGTAAGAGTGAGAATAAAGCAAGGGATGGCTGGCATGTAGTCCTCCAGATGCTGTTGGTCTACAGCTCTCAACATCCCTGACTACTGGCAATGCTGGCTGGGGCTGATGGAAGCTGGAGTCCAACAACATCTGAAGGATCCCATGCCAGCCACCCCAAAACAGAGTTAAACAACCCAACCAACAGCAAAATTAATTTACAATTAAAATAAATTAAAAGCCTGGTGAAAAAATAAAAGTGCTTGACTGCTCATTTAAAAAGCATAATGGAACAGTCCAGTCAAATCTCTCATGGGGGGGGCGAGTTACAGATCCCCATCTCATATTACCAACACCACTCCCCTTGGCAGTGAAACAGATTAGGGGCTATGATGATGTTTGTAAATGATGTACAAGTTCATTTTCCTTCTGCTACACAGTTCAGGCCAAAAACACACTGGGACAGCTCAGAGAATTGAGCTAATGTTCTCTGGGGTACAAGCGTAGATGTTTCTGTCTCTCACCCCTGTTCCAAGACCCTGGAGATTTTCTTGGGACTTTAAAATCCAGGTGAGGCATGACCCAAGGCAATCAGTGGCCCCTCTGAACTTTACCCTGGTCACATTCTGCAGCATAAGAACATTATAGAAACTAAAAACTGGACTGTAAGGTATGCTAAAGACTTCCTGATCCCTGTTGTAAAAGCTTCTCTTAATCACTGTGACATATTACATTAGACGTACAATTTATTGTATCCAATATGTTCTCTACTGTTCTCTTTGCAGGTGGCATCAGAGGATAAACTAAAAGCCTACTATAGTTGGTAAATAATATACTAATGTAATACACCCAAAGAAGACCTTAAGCATGTAACAGGAAACATAACTTTGATGTTTTCCTTTTTAAATTGATTTAGTCTGGGTCAGGCATTTTGTATGTTTATATAAGACACAGCTCATGTTGAATCAGTTATTACTCACTGCTGAATAGGCATAATTCAGAGGTTCATTGTAAGAAAGTCAAATGTATTCCCTTACAGGTCAGTTGAGACTTATAAAACACTGCAGAAACCAAAAATAAAAAAATAGAAGTTTTGAAAAAGGATATAAATAATAGTGATGTATGGTTTAATCGTATTTATTAAAGGAAGCCTTACTTTCACACATTTCTTTTCACTCCAAAGCTAGGGAAATATTCATATTATATATTGGGAATGTCTGGCTCTGAAGGTTGTTGTTCGGAAGCTTTGGTTTCCTGGGTGACTGGGAAAGCCACACTCCCACCTGCCTCAGTCAGCATACTTTACACAGGGTTGTAAAGCTAAAACATGGAATATGGATGCACAGTAACCTGCCCTTAACCAGGCTCCAGAGACCGCGTATGCACATTCTTTAGGGTCATGTGATTTTCCTCTCCCCAATGGATTACTGCCCTCAAATTCAAAAAGCAAAAAATAATCTGGTGCAAGCACTTTTCAAAAGGAGAACAAATGCTAGCTTCCATGTGCTGTGTTTCCTATCCTGTATTTGAAATGTTCTTGCTTGTGCCCAAGAACCAAAATGAACTCAGGGCAATTTGAAGAGCAATTCAGAAGCTTGAGAAGGTGTCTATGGCAATAAGGTAAAGGGACCCCTGACCATTAGGTCCAGTTGTGGCTGACTCTGGGGTTGCGGCGCTCATCTCGCTTTATTGGCCGAGGGAGCCGGCGTACAGCTTCCGGGTCATGTGGCCAGCATGACTAAGCCGCTTCTGGCGAACCAGAGCAGTGCATGGAAACACCGTTTACCTTCCCACTGGAGCAGTACCTATTTATCTACTTGCACTTTGACGTGCTTTCGAACTGCTAGGTGGGCAGGAGCAGGGACTGAGCAACGGGAGCTCACCCCGTTGTGGGGATTCGAACTGCCAACTTTCTGATCGGCAAGTCCTAGGCTCTGTGGTTTAACCCACAGCGCCCTTTAAAAGTGTTAACTGCACAAACTGCCTTTTGTATTCTGGCTGTTGGGAAAAAAATGCAGATTGAAGAATTATACATTTTTATAATGTTCACTAAAACCAATTACTTTTCAACAAAAATGTCATATGCTTATTCTATACATGACAACATACCCCATCCTCTTGAGAAGTACACATGGAGCACTCTGCCATCTTCCACCAAAAACATGTGAAATTTAGTGGAAGACCACCCCTAGTTAAGTTAATCAACAACTGTCGCTTTAGCAAAATAATTTATTTTGGTGCAGTTGTCAAAATTGTGGACTCGCTTTGCCCTGTGTATAGGTCTAAATGTTAATAATTACTTTTAAAATAATAATAATCAAGGAACAAGCTGAGACATCAACTTTTGTTCTCAGTTTCCATTTGTAAAATTGTAAATGAAAGAAAATTTCATTCAACCATCAAAGAGTGTCAGTGCTAAACTTTGGACAGAACTGGACATGAGGAAGCAGTACTATTAATAGTAATTAGACTCCCCCCCCCTTTTCCTTTTAAATACCATACATTAGTAGTCATTTTAAAGTTGCATTAGCAGCCCCTTTGACTAAGGTCCATGGCACTGGGGAGGGTTTGTCACCCATTTCCCCCCCCCACTTGCTATTTTCTCAGTCGGGGAAAAACAGATAGAGGTACCACTTTGATATTTGAATTTTTTCCATGAAAAAAATTAGGGTGTGTGTGTTATGGTGGTGAAGTAATTTTAATCAGGAAAATGGTGAGGGGATGACGACGACATCTTTAAGATCCTATCCTAGTGTTACAGTATTGATACAAATTAGGCGCACCTCCTGCTACTTGTTAACACTTTTGAAAAATGAAACGTCTTATTCATAGATGCCCTAGGTTGCATCTTGTCTGGCAAATAATAATAATTTATCATTTATAGCCCGCCCATCTGGATGGGTTTCCCCAGCCACTCAGGGAGGCTTCCAGCAGAATACTGAAATACGATGATTCATCAAATATGAAAAGCCTCGCTAAACAGGGAGAGGCAAATGAGCCACCAACTGAATTTGCATCAGCATTTTACACAGAAGTGGAAATGGTACAGAAGAAGAAGAGGAGTTTGGATTTGATATCCCGCTTTATCACTACCCGAAGGAGTCTCAAAGCAGCTAACATTCTCCTTTCCCTCCCTCCCCCACAACAAACACTCTGTGAGGTGAGTGAGGCTGAGAGACTTCAGAGAAGTGTGACTAGCCCAAGGTCACCCAGCAGCTGCATGTGGAGGAGCGGAGACCGCAACCCGGTTCCCCAGATTACAAGTCCACTGCTCTTAACCACTACACCACATTGGCTCTCACAATTGTTATTGTTGGTATAAACCCATATTCCAAGCCACCTCTCATGATACAGTTTTGGCATGGAGGTCTCATTCATCTGAGTCTACACAGCAGCTGCCTCGTGCCACAAGTCAATATTATGTGTATCTATTCAACTAGCCCACACTACACAGTTTGTGTCCATGCAGCATCCATTTAGGGGTGGAGAATTTTATCTGATCCATATTTTTAACTGACCTAAATTTGCACCTCCCAGATTAATGCATGAATTAGGACGTAATTATCTTTTACATTTTGCATTTCCCTGAAGTTTGCTCAGCTCAAAAACTGTACCAAAATGCATATGAACATCCATTTAGAAATGTGCATGTTGAGGGGGAAAAGGTAAAGGTACATTTTGTGACAAAATAATCAAATAAATATTTAATTATTGTTTAAAATACTTTTCATAGATTCTTTTAAAAAACAAAAACCACCCCACCCCACGGATGAATGCAGAAATGTGACAGAAAGGGCATTATGAATAAGCACACTATGTGAAACTGACATGGAGCAAAAATAGATTGATCTAAATTCTTGTGATGGGAACTGATCTGCATGGCTGGTTGATTTACATTAAATGAATGGAAGCTGGCAGCAACCAAAACACAGAGAGTTCCAAATGGGTTGCAAATGGCAGCTGTACTATGAAAAGTAGTCTAAGAGGCCTCTCACTCACAGTTTATCTTAGGATATTAATATATTAATCTTTGAAAAATAATATTGAGCCTCTTCTTTGCATTTTTATCTCCGCACTCAAATGAACTTTATAAGCCAAAGGAAATCATCTCACAAAACTTTTAAAAGAATCAGCTTAAGGGCAAAATATGATAACTCTTTCCCCTGTAATGATGGCAGGTGAATGCCACTATAATGTGAATTTGTTTTCCATTTAGGAAGGTCAGCTTTAATGAAATGGACCACAGCATGGTCAGAATTGATTGTAGTACATGGATCCTACAAAAGCCACTGAACACATGAAAGGAATTACAGTAGACCACACATCAAACGTTCTGGCCTTGTGCTTCCTTCCTCTTATCCTAGTGGCAGGAAATGCACTACATATCCCGTGAGGTGACCAGACATTTAAAAGTAGTGCCTTGTTCCAAAAAGCTCTGTGTACAGTTATTTACCACAAATAAGCAGAAGACCGTTTTCCACTGCAGTCGTCTCTTACACGTATATCTGGAGCACAATAGGGAGGAAAAAAAGGTAAAGTATGGCAACTATATATTTTCAGGCTAAATGCGGGGAAATGTAAAAGTCAACTAAGTTTCAGCTTTTTGCTGTGTTAATGTGTATTCTGCCTGGTAATTTTAAAAAGTATCTGTTTCTTGTTTAAACGCTTCAACAAAAAAATTAAAGTGAGAGTGCACATTTTAATACTTTTTGTGCTCAGAGAGAATAATGTTGATTTACTTTTACTGCAGGACTTATTCTAAATGTTGATTTGATAGCTGTGCAAATGATGCAGATGCATAATTCTAAATGGAGGTTTCGTGATATGTTTGGATGATAAAACATTTCCACCAGTCACAAGAGGAACATAACTTTTCTAAATAGACTCAGAAAGGATGACAAAGAACAGGGAGTAATGTCAGCAGCAAGAAGAAATAAAACCAGATGTAAGAACATAACACATTCTTTATTGATTTGTTTTACGGGTTAAATAATTTTAGCTCAAAACTCAACATTGCTTGTCTGTAACAGGACACTAGGTTTTGGCTTTCTAAAATATTACATAAATATTTGGCTTAACACTAAACTGAGGCAAACAACCTCTTTCGGATTCTACACCCATTTTCATTTTGTCATACCTGGTACTCATTGGTTGCTCAAGGTTCTGTTTGTTTAGTGGTACAATACCTCAGCCTTATCAGGTGCTGTATATATTCACCTGGAAGTACTGAGGTTGAGTTTCACTGAACACAAGCTTCCTATTTACTCTGTGGATGTTATTTTGATGTCGGATGAAAGACAGAACATCCATAGTGTGTTTGATAAGCTGACATGGGACAGGAGTTCTTTTTTCGCTGTTGTGTCAGTTTATCAAACCCATACGTGGATATCGGTGAAATCCTTTAATGACCACACTGAAATTATTTGAATAGATAACTTATACATATGATATGTACTGTGCTCTCTATAGAAACAGAAAAAATACGTTACACACATTGTATCTGTACCATTCCAATTTCTTATGCAATTGTTTATACAGTATATAGTGGGGGAAATTAATGTAAGGGGGTTCACATTAGTTAATAACTGCATTCATAATAACTGCAATCATAAGAAGGACTGGAGTTTATGATGTGAACTATATTCTATGGGGGTGGGGAGAAACCCTAGTTGCTATAGTTACACACTTTTATTGTATTATCTGTTGAACAGCATGCATGTCAGAGTTTCCATAGAAATACCCAATGTGGTATTTCGATATTAAATGTGATACAAGCCAGGTTAATAACAAATGTGGAATTTTACCTAGTGTTATCAAGCATCTCAAATAAAGCAGAAAAAATGTAAACATATCAAAAAACCCATCCTGAGGTATATTATAATCTATAGTTTTTTCACCCTACTTCAGCATGTGGGGCCTTACCCTCCTGCCAAGCTGCATCAATCAACTATCCTTTCCCAAAGTTGAAATGCAATACTCTGCTACATTAACAAAACTAACATTTGCTCTTTCTTCAAAGTCTTGTCTTCAGCTAATGCTTGTTCTAATGAATCAGTGAAATATTAACCACGGAAGACTGCATTGACAAAGAAGTAACAGTAACTAAGTAAGATACTCTATTCTTATTCTAATTCACATGTTTTAGAGATGATAACTTTTAGTAAGTTAGAAGTGTAGGTTTGCTTTGCGAGTTCTATACTGGTTTGCTAGCCTTAGTCTCAGAATTCAGTAGAATGCATATGCTGTGCTTTTGACTATTAAATGTAAAAATCTGTGGGAAATTATAATATACCCAAAGAAGCCAGGTGGGTGCCAAGGTGTACAGAATCACAGTCATTTCAGAGAAATAATGTATGTAAAGCATTTGATATACGTCTGTAAAACATTATATTCCTTTGATTTTGAGTAAAAGCTGTCTGCTTTCAGAGACAAACAATCAGTAATAAAAATATTAAAAGTTACCAAGCCTTGGGAAAAACTGCGAAGGTTTAGGGATATAGGCCCTCAATGAAATCTGCACATTAATATTCTCTGAAAGGGTATGGGCAATCGGGTTAGTCTAGAAGAGAAGGCAGGGAGAAAGAAATGAAAGCCAAAAATCTTCCTTATGATGAATGAGTGAACTGGCAATAAAGAGCCTGAGGCAAGAAACCAGAAGGCAATAGTCATTCATCTCAGCCTTTCTGAGTACTTGAAGAACTGATCATATATTATTTCAGTAAAGCTTACAAGAAACCTACAAAGCAGGTCAGAATTATTAATTTTCTACAATGTCCCCCCCCCAATTGCCACTTGCTTCTCAAGTTAAGAAACACAATAAGACAAATTTATACTGTCTATTGAATTCCTCCTTTCACAGTCATGGATAAAGCTCTTTAAAGCAATTACGAAATCAATGCACTGTGGCAAGTTACCCTAAATTTATGTGTAATAAACTACAAATTTGAGCAGCTAGATTTTTTTAAAGTCTCTTTAATATGGTATATATACTTGCCTTTGAACTTGTGATATGCATTTTTAATTTTTACCTCATTACATTCCAATATCGCTGATGGGGTCTGGTGGAGAGCTCATGTAGGTGTTTGAATCATATTTAAAACATTTAGTTGTCAAGATCTGCTATGCATAACAAAGCAGTTTTTGTGCCTTTCGGAGCTGTTTAAAATTTCTTGAGAGTTCTTAAACTCATATTAACTGCAGCTTTTGATAATTAGATTGCATTTAGAAATATTACATGTTTAGAAATATTGCTATATAATTTAACTGGATGGTATCCAAAGCTCCAATTCTGCTAACACAAGAGACTTGTACAGTCATACCTCATGTTACAGACACTTCAGGTTACTTGTTTTCAGGTTGTAGACTGCAGGAAACCCGGAAGTAGCAGAACAGGTTACTTCTGGGTTTCGCCACTCGCTCACAGTGCGGCGCTTCAGGATGCGAACGCTGCGGGTTGTGGACGTGCCTCCATCACGGATTACGTCCTCAACCCGAGGTTCCACTGTACTAGTGGAACGTCCCCCTTCTCTCCTCTCATCTGCAGCCCCCTCAAAATCAGCTCCGGAGGATTGGGGACTCTCTGAAGAAGTTCCTGGGGCGCATGGGTGGAGGAGAGGAAACTGAAGTGATCGCTTTGGTTGTACCAATTGCTTTTGCAGAGTAATACACAAAATAATAATATATACTGCCACAAATCACTGTACAATTAGAACACAATATAAAAAAGTTTAAAGCAACTTTACATTACAGAACATACATCTGAAGTGTCCAAAGCCAGGGTAAAAAGATGCATTTCCTGAAAGGTGCATAATGAAGGCCCTGGATACATCTTTGTAGGAAGACACTTCCACATCTTAGGGGCTGCCACAGAAAATACCATCCCCCAGGCCACAACCAACAGAGATTCTGATGGCGGTGGAACAACCAAGAGGGCTCCCTCCGCAATCTCAGCACCTGGGAGGGCCTGCAGGGAAGCAGGTCATCTTTCAGGTATTTGGGGCCTCAGTTGTTTAGGGCTTTAAACTCTAACAGAAGCACCTTGAATTGGGCCCAGAAATGAACTGGCAAGCAGTGCAGCTGTTTCAAAATGGCACATCTGAAGGGAACCCAAGCCAGTAATCTGGCCATTGTATTTTGGACCAATTTAAGTTTCCAAGTTGTTTTCAAAGGCAGCCCCATGTAGAGCACATTACAATAATGCAATCCAGACCATGGAATACAATGGCTATGTCATCTCTGTCAAACGGTAGCTGATGAAAGAGCTGTAGCTGAAGAAAGGGACTCTTGGCCACTAAGGCCATCTGAGCCTCCAGTGATAGTGTTGAATCTAGGAGCACCCACAAAGTGTGGACCTGCTGCTTCCAGGGGAGTGCAATCTCATCTGGGGCAGGTGGCCTCCCCACCTCCCAGGCATGAAACCACATAACACCTCTGCCTTTTCTGACTGATAAGATATATGTATGTAAAGTTATTTCCAATTATTCTGGGCAGCAGATTTGAGAATGTTTAATACATGTATTTACAAAAACCATGGATGGTGGGTGACATTTTAAAAGGCACCTCTAACTCCTCTCACACATAAAATCCTTACAACTCATTTTATTTGGATACAAATTTATGCACATTTAACTACAACAGTAATCCGCTAGTATTCCATCATCTATTTGTCAACACCAATCTTAGTATGACTACCCCGCTGCTGCCCACCAATCCCTCCAAAATCACTAAAGTAATGACTGCACATTTGTTGCCAGATTAAGTATCTAGCAGCAAAAAAAGCAGCCCACAAGTTCAGCTCTTGGCTTCTGGGGCTCAATGTTTAGGCTTTCTTTCAAACCAGCAAAAACTGCAGCAATGTGTTTTAGGTCAAAGCAGAAAGTTAAGTTGCTCATCCCCTGCACATACAGCCTTGAAGAGCCTTCAATTTAGGAGATGGCTGTAGCTTGCTGCATTCATCCTGAGGTCATGCATGTCTTTGCAATGGCATTGGGCTGAAGAGGAAGGCAAGCTCTTCACTCTGATCCTTGATGAGTCCCAATGCTATTTTCCAGGGCTCTTAGGATGCATTATCCTCATGCACCAGGAGGCCTGGTCTCACCTGCAAAGAGGCTCATGGAAGTGGTTTCCCCAACTGATTTTACATCATTCCTATGGCCATTTGTTCTTTCCTAATTTGTAACATGCATGCATAATACTTAAATACCCTTGACATCAGTTGTTTAAATTTCTTACAGATAATGGCTGTGACCCTAGAGATTATGCCACTTGGCTGTTTAGCAGGAGCAAGAAAACTGGGACACTAAACCCACTTCTAACTGTTTGAATATCTATAGACAGGATTTCAACTCTGTTTATCAGGCTATACATGAATAGACTTAGCAGCTTGATAAGGAAAAGGAATTCTAGATACAGGCATCATGCATATATACAAAATTCCTATCCAGCAAAGAATATGCATAGGGATGTTTTCTCTGCAAATATAAACTGGACTGGCCAGTGGGATGAGATGGGTGAATCTCTGTTCTTCTCTCATCTCTGCTAGTATCAAGAAGGAGAGCGGCAAGGCAGCACAGAGCTCAGTGCGATGCGGGTGCAGCAGTGGTGCCTATGTGACACTGTGCCCATACAATGCTAAACTCCTTGCTGCCTTACCTCTCACCTTCACCCTGTTAGTACCAGCAGTGACACAAGTTGTTGAGAAGATGGGAGAGAAACACAGTCCTACTCACCCTCCCAGCTGCTACTGGGTCAGGCATTATTGACAGTAAAGCATGATTAAAATTCCATTGATATCAAGGGGACCAAAGAACCCAGTGTGATCCTATGCATATTTACTCAAATTTAAGCCCTACTGGGACATGGGTGGTATTGTGGGTTAAACCACAGAGCCTAGGACTTGCCAATCAGAAGGTCGGCGGTTCGAATCCCCACGACAGGGTGAGCTCCCGTTGTTCAGTCCCTGCTCCTGCCAACCTAGCAGTTTGAAAGCATGTCAAAGTGCAAGTTGATAAATAGGTACCACTCCAGTGGGAAGGTAAACAGTGTTTCTGTGCGCTGCTCTGGTTCATCAGAAGCGGTTTAGTTATGCTGGCCACATGACCCGGAAGCTGTACGCCAGCTCCCTTGGCCTATAGAGCGAGATGAGCACCGCAACCCCAGAGTCGGCCACGGCTGGACCTAATGGTCAGGGGTCCCTTTACCTTTACCTTTAAGCCCTACTGCGTTCAATTAGACAGAGTTCTTGGTAACTGTACTTAGGACTACAGCCCTGGTTGCAAACATGCAACTATTTGAAAAGTAGCAGATACCACCTGAATGAAAAAGAGCTTTTTTAACAAGTAAAACAGAAGGACAGATTCCCATGAAATATCAAGCAAACCAAGAAAACATATAGAAAACAAACTTTTTAAACCTGAAGACTTAAAATGTAGTAAAATGGCAAACAGTAAACTATTCAGTCATTTCCAACAGTATTGTTATGGTAAATTTTGGCAGCAAGAAGGATAGTATTCCTTGAAACTTATTTCCTGCTGCAGGAAGCCACAGTGTACACCATTGCTTTTGTGCCTGCCAAAGCCAAACAGAAAGCCTTCAGGTTAAATCAGCTAAACATCAATGCACACAATATGCAGGAGACATATGCCAAAGACATTTTTGAATGGTGGTTTTATGCCAGCTACAGTTCTTTGCACTGTCACACTAGTTTCCACTTGTGAGAAAATGTTATTTATATCAAATCAGTTACCATTAAATTAGAGATTTGTTTTTAGGTGTCTGCTAGTGAGTTCCAGGGTTACTTTATATTAATACCAATGTTGGCGCTCCCATCAGTTAATGTATCTGGTAGGGCAGCACACTGGATTCAGTTGAAGCTCCAATCATATTGGGCTGATTTGGGCAGAACCAGGCTAGTCAGATGGAGACAGCCCCAGATTGCACTGGGATGGGCATCCCATGAGATCTGGGGCATGGTGGTAGGGGAAATAGGGTAAAAGAAGTTTTCCTGCACATGCCTGTTTCACAGGGGAGCACACAGTCAAATTGAGCAGGACTGAGCCATTTGCTCCCCAGCTGGAAGCAGACCCCAGCAGGATTGGATCTTCCAGAGGATTCAGTCCTGAAGGCAGCCGGGGTCTGCTCTGCCAGTGTCTTCCACACATGGAACTCACTGGGAAAACAGCACCCAGCTCTAGAACAGGAGGAATTGAAGTGGTGTTCTTCAGATGGTGTTGAGATCTGAACCCTATCATTCTGAACCACTGGCCATGCCAGCTGTGGCTGAGGGAAATTGGGATTCAAAGGACACCATGTTAGCTAATACTAAAAGGATTGTGAAAGGTGGTAACTTATGCTTCTCTATTTGTCGCTGCAGTACAATTCCAATCAGTCCCCACCAAGATAGCCAATGGTCAAGAATAATAGGAGTTGTAGCCTAGAAGGCAACAAGTTCCCCATCCTTAGTGTAAATTTTGCAATAAAAAGTAAACCTGGGATAAGGTATTGGTCCCACAATACTGGTGTAAAATAAACTTACCTAATGAATAAACAGAAGACGTTTCCCCTTAACTCAGTGAAGGGCTACTGATAAATCTATTTCAATAGGTGAACATTCCACATGGTAAAAAAAAAAAAAAAAAGGATGGAATATGTTAAACAGCAACAAAGCTGAAGAGGGAGATTTTTAAAAAATGTGCTAAGATTTTAGAGAATAATTTTAAGAAGAAAGAAACCCACACCCATTCTCACAAAGCACTTCAAGAGCTGTGGTAAAAATTTGTCATAGATAAAACCTTGTGAAGGACATCAGAGAACCCACAAGTATTTATGGAATGAACCACAAGCTGTATACAGAAGTTAACAAATGTCTCATTACAACAAGGATATGGTTACCTTAGTAACAGAAGCATAGCCTTCACATTATATTCAACTTAAAATTCCACCATAATTAAAAGAAAGAAAATAATCTGTTTTAAATATTACTAGAGAATACTTTCCAAACAAACAAAACATTTGTTGAAACCAAATACAATGTAAATTATATTTACTCACAAGCCATTAATAAAGAATGGTAACAGTAAGCTTTCTGAAGCTTTTCTGAATTATTTTACAGTAACACTGTTTACCACAACCAAGGATTTTATATGTCAATGTTAAACATATATGGCAGCAAAGTATCCTTGAAATGACTGTTCAAAAACATATTTTTGAAATCAGCAGGAAGAGCCCAAGGGACAATGAAACGTTTTGTGGAAAGTCAACTATTTGCCCAACTGGAATTTGATTTAAATACAAATACAATAGCATGCTAACGGGCAACATCAGCAAAATGCACACTAGGGCATTTTACTGCTTTGGTCCAAAAAAAGAATGCATGTCAGGCTCTCTAAAGCTTGACATACAGGAAAAAAGACCTGAAATCATATAATTTAATCACGCGTAGAAAACTGCTCTTCCAAATCCTGAAGACTAGTTCTCACATCCAAATCAGAGAGTCTGGAAAATTTGTAGAAAACAGCTCTCCACATTTTCATAGATTTATTAATATCATGAAGCTACTTAGTTATGACAGTGCTCTGGTGTAATAATCTTCCCCAAAGAGGCGGTTTTAGGATAGCACAACTGGTTCAGCTGCACTGGGTGCCGTGCTGCTGGGGGCGGGGGGGGGGCACAACAGTGCTGTAAAACAGAGCGTGAGAGGCAAGGGGCACCAGATTTTAGTGTCGCACAGGCCACTGCTGAAATTTGAGAGCCAAAAGTTCACCACTATTCCCAAATATATTTTTCTGCCCTGATACCTATGGTTATGCACCTAAGAAATAATCTCCCTAGACCAGGCTTCCTCAGCCTCAGCCCTCCAATGTTTTTGGCCTACAACTCCCATGATTCCTAGCTAGCAGGACCAGTGGTCAGGGATGATGGGAATTGTAGTCTCAAAACATCTGGATAGTCGAGGCTGAGGAAGCCTGCCCTAGACCATGATGAACCCTGACTTCATTTTCTAGTGCTCTGTACGAATCTTTTTTCCTGTCAAGCATACAAAAACAGTATGATGTTGTGAATATCAAGGTTCAGCAGCAAAACCATAGAGGCTGCAGAAAACTTGAGTAAATGATCCGACATGTTAAATATGGATTTAATTGTGATTAATACTAACAGTGCTTGTGCACAAGGGAGACTCACATTATCTGCTAAATTGAACCAGGCGCACTACTACCAGGCAAGATTTCCAATCTAAGTGAAGTTAAGGGGAGCCTCATCTTGGAGTACAGATTCATCTACCAGCCATTAAAGATAAAGTAGCCTCCATGAACACCAGTCATGATGTAACAGGAGGTGAAAAGGGCAGCTCAATGTACTTAAATGGTGACATGCCTGCTGCTTTTAGACAAGGTGAAATAAGTGCTTCGAAATTCAAATAAGACAATATAGTGGGATATTCTTCCAACTTCCAACTTCATGTTTTCAGTCCTCTGAGAATTTGGTTCCCTACAAACTGCTTCCACATTCTAACAAACTTCAAGTATTCTCACAAAGGAAACGGCTTATTAATAGTTAAGGATGAGCAGCAGGTCAACACCTCAAAGGTTTCCATCTAGCCTCCAGTATATCCTCTGATCCCAACAATAACACCCCACGTATACCATGTTATACACCCTGACCACATTTTATCATATGGAGACACAGGGAAGGAGCTGTTTTAACCACCATCGTGCATGATACGTACATTGGGCTCTTGTTGAACATTGTTAAGAATGTATTTGGGCCAAAACAGACTAGAATGCCTTCTGGAAATACAAAATGTATCTTTCTAGTCTTAAAACAGCAGTATCAGCTTCTATACTGCTTCTGAGCACAATTCGTTGTTTAATCAATCAATCAATCAATCAATCAACCAACCAACAGTCAAAACCCTGAATGGCTTGCCCCCAAAAGGATCCCTTTATTTCATATGAACTTCACAAAGATCTTCCTGAGAAGGTTTCGCCTGTTTTTTTCTGCCTTTGGAAGTAAGGCAGGTATGAACCAGGAATTGGGTCCTTTCTGTTGTGGCACCCCAGCTCTGGAATGCTCTCTGGACTCTCCTCTGCCTGGTGCAGAGTCTGGCATCTTTTTGACACCTGAGTAAAGTCCTTTTTATTTGCCCAGACCTCTTAGATCTGTGACTTGTTAGCTTTTATTCCCATCTTTATTTGGTAAATACTGCTGTTTTATGTTTACTTGTTTGTTTGTTGTTTTGTTTTTAATTGTGCATTGTGTTTTTGCACCTTGTTGTAAACTATCCTGGGAGAATTTTGGGGCACCAAAGAGTAGCGCAATAAATATTCAAACAAGCAACTAAGAAAAGGTTCATCTGCCTGTTTCAGACGAAAATGCATTTAGTTCTTGTTTCTTGGCTTCTATGGAACAAAGTTCTGTGCAGCCCTTCAGCTTTTCATCTGATAGAAATATGCCCCAGTGAAAAAATGGATGTCAAGTACAGCTGTAAGTGATTGAGGTATCAAAGTGAGAATGATAAACTGTGTTAACTGAGAGACAATACAGCAGAGATGGAAATTTGTAGCCCTGTAGATGTTACTGGACTCCAACTCCTAACTCCCTCAGCCAGCATAGCCAATTGTCAGGGATAATCTATATAGTCCAGCAATGTCTGAGGCGCAGGTTCCCCATCCCCTGCCACAAATACACAAATGCATGAAGCCATCTAGTATTCTTTACCGAAAGGTTATAGAATTTCATACCACAATGCAGCACTATAATCATGTATCGAGGGCTGCTTCACACATTACACACTGAAATTCACATGGAACTAGGTCTTTTAAAAATAAATTAAGATTGAACTGATGAAGGAAGTTAGTCTATAAGGCTTCCATCCCCAAACTGCACAATGTACCTCTGAACAGTACACAGTATAAAATACCCCACATAGTGTTTTGATTACAACAGTTCTATCATAACCTCAGTTTCCAGAGAGGTCTTTTAAGATTTCACAAGATTCTTAGTTGTTTCTACAACCTCACAGCTTTCACAGTACAAAAAGCCATGCATCCCAAACGCTTTTGCCAAATAGGACATTCACAGAATACAACCTCACACAGACGCACATTTTGCCCTACCCTGGCACACCTTTCTCAAGCACATTAAGGTATATTTGGGGGGCCATGCACTTCTGGTACCCTAGGCGTTTATTCTTACTTTCTCATCTGTAAGCTTCCTAGAAAACCATTCAATCCTATCACTCCATCTAATCTTCATTTTCCTAAAGAAGATGACACAATTGCTTTCTTGGTGTGCTTGCATGCTCAAGGAAAACATTCCTGATTTTTATGGGTCTATTTCCAAGTCAAACCCATGACACCACTTCATATATCACATTTTCCTGAATATGTGAAAATGGTATTCAGAGGCAAACCCACCTTTAAGTGCACTATGACAAAGTTTCTCCCCCCACCCCACCCCCTTGGATAGAAACTGGTAAGTTGCAAGGAGCCTGAACCAGTTGAGGAATTTCTATGCTTGACAAAGTAATATCTGTCATTTTTAAAGCCGTAAAACATTTTACTGCTGGGAAAGGATTTTGATGTTTGTAACATACTTCTATTGAAGTACAATTCGAAGTACTTTTTTTTAAAAAAAAAAAATGCCACATCTGAGAAACAGACCAACAGGAAGCATAAGACACTTGTTCATCTGTATTTCTGTGACTTTTCTCACTTGGTATTATTTGCAACTATACTTTCATGTTTCTCAGCAGTGCCAACTCTACTAAGAATCATATATTATTTTTATCATGTTGATTACATATGTTCTCCAGTTTTGCTGCCTACATATGATTAGTGTGGTTTGCAGAAAGTCAGTGACACAATCCAGAGCACGACATTCACACAAAGAATGTGTTTACTGTGAAACATTGCCTTAGAAGTTTGCTTTCTTTCACAGCTTTGATCCACATGACATCAACAGTCCAGCATTTTGAATGTCTGCTAACCATTTAACATTATGAAAATCACTTTCACACTAGGCAGCTACTGAGAGAGAAGGTATTTGCAAAAAAGAGGGATCCCTTTCCTGACCGATTTTTTTTCCTTGCAAGGGTGGGGGAGCCCTTAAGATCATGATAACATAACTGAAAATTAATTTATTGTTCATCAGTGCTTCACAGACTGTTGAAGTGTCTGAAAAAATATGAAAGCATGCATGATAATTCAGTAATCAATGTAAAAAAGGAAAATTCTATACAAAAAGATTTTCATCAGAATACATGTTTTACTGGATAACTTTTATTCCAGTCCTGTGATGATGTTTAAACTGTGTAATTAGCGAGGGGCTCAGGATCATGGAAGTTTACTTAGCCTGCCAGTTCTTTGTGTATTCAACTTTATTTTTGCATGTGAGCTTATATATGTAGAACCCATGCATTGCTCAAACTACATGAACATTATGTCTTGAATACAAAATCAAGAGTACAGATTGTGCTGATAGAACTCAGGTGCACTGGGCTAGGCAAATACTATTCAATGTACAATGTGCAATGTGCAGGCAGGAATAAAACAATGCAATCTCAGTTGTCAACCATGCATGCCAGATCAATGATTTCATATCTTCTCTCTCAAGATAATATCTTGTTTTGATTTTTAAAAACATTTCTGGATTTTTCAAACATTTTCCTCATTCTAATTTGGCAAATAAAAAACACTTACTGGTAAATGTCTTTCCTCAGCACAGCTCTACTAAGAGGATTGTCAGCCTGAGGAGCCATCGACACAGAGCCAATTTTAAGAACCAAAGTATCTTCCTTATTCGTCTTATTATCTGCAATTGAAGTAGGAAACAAACAACATTTGTGTATACATACAGAGCCAGATGTATTTCCAATGCAATGAGTGAGGTGACTTTTCAGTGGAGCAACCATATCATCATCATCATCATCATCATCATCATCATCATCATCATCATCATTATTAACTTCTGCAATGAATAATAACAACAACAACAACAACAACAACAACAACAACAACAATAATAAATTTTTATTTATATCCCGCCCTCCCCAGCCGAAGCCGGACTCAGGGCGGCTAACAACAATAAAACAATACAACATTCTAAAATCATTTCATTATAAAATTAATTCAAATCAAATTACTGGTAAACCAATTAATACCAAACAAAATAGACAGATAGACAGGCAGGCAGGCAGCAGATAGACAGATATAGTTCCCCTGCCCATCCCTAGGCCTGGTAGTCATGCTATTTTGGCTGATGTAGCTTCCCTCATTCCTAACGCCATCAGGATAACATGAGAATATATTTAAATTGACTAGTATTGACTAGTGAAATGCCTGTAATTATTATAAGTGCAGTGTTCCTGGGGATATTACAGGGACAGAGAAATGTGTGTGTTTATATATCTGTTTCTGACAGAGAGAGAGAGAAAAGGGAGAATGAATGAATGCTTCTTTGTGCATCTTTGGTTTTGCGTATACTGTATGTTTAAAGCATATGACTTCCCCAAAAGAATCAAGGGAACTGTAGTGAAGGGTGCTGGAAACTGTAACTCTGTGGGGGGTAAACTACAGTTCTTATGACTGGGAGGGTCGTGTGCTTTAAATATATAGTGTGTATGCAGCCTTTGTGTGGGGCACCCATTTATATGAGAGGAAAGGAAAGGGATGGACTCAGGTACACTATGCTGGGGGGTGGGCAGCTAAAATTGCTCCCTACACCTCTCTCAGTGTCTGGAGTAAGAAACAATATTTTTCTCCAGTGGTGTCCTAATCTACAGTCTATATACTTTCCCCCACAAAGCTGAATGGGAAACAAACAAGTATTTCCCTATTGTATATTTCCCTAAGTATTTCCCTATTTCCCTATTGGCAAAGCTATGCCCTAAGTCCTGATTCTTGGACTGGCTGCTGGAAGAATATTGTGCCTATGCCATCTAAATATTGTGCCTATGCCATCATTGCAATTACTTTTAACACAGCTACTAAAAAAATACAAGGTATACTGTGAATAAATGAAGAAGTGAACATGTATTTCAGTACAGAGACCTGCACTCTGTATCTTGTAACATTTCTTTTTGCCCATGAAGGATTTTATGACATTTTAGAAGCTGACAGTGACATCTGATATATATACATGCAGTTGGGCCTAGTGTTCTCCACCAGCCTATGCTTTGAGGATGTACGTAAGCTTTCAATCCCTTTTCCCCATCTGTGGCCACCCAGTGAGATATCGCAGACAACTTGTTTTGAAAGCTAAGCTTTCAGCTACAAATGCTAAGAGTGTGGTGAGTGCTAAGTACTTTACTAAATAACACGTTGCTTGATGTGGAAAGAACAAGCAAACTTCACATGCAGCTCAGAAGACTCATGTGTATGTGTGTTGTGTATATAAAAGCTGGCTTCTGCAACACCACTGAGATGCGTCCAGGATGAATCAGGCAGTCATACTGAGGCTATGATTAACAATCTGGACACACAGCTAATGAATAAACCATGGCAGGGGTGTGGGTGTGTCAGGCAATGCTATCAAATACTTATGAAATACATAAAAAATCATTAAGGAACTGAAGATAAGGTATAATAAACTATTTGGGGAAATAGGGTTGGGAGGCCATGGTTATGTGGGAAGTTAAGTGGACAAAGCATTTGTATTTTAATCAGGCTAAATAGATACTCATTTTTTTTCCAGTTACAAATACTTTGGTAGATGTCTAAGATAACCTCAAGAACATTTTTCTTTTTAAACTACAGGACATTTATGCTATCAAATTTACACAACTTCTAAATCATCAAACTTAGCTTCTTAGTGGTGCTGATTTGACTCCTGGGGCTCCCTCTAATTCATCTGTAGACTTTTAAAGTAAGTCTGTTAAATAAATGTAGCTCTAAGCATCATATTTCATGCATGCTTTCACTGATGATCAAATAAAGTATCATTCAGCAACACCCAAATGAACTAACATTGCTACAGCTTTTGTGAAGAAGCATGTGCAGAATGATAATCCTATGAACCGCATTTTTTAAAAAAACCTTCCTGTAGTATGTAGTCCAACAATAGGCAAACTGACTAATTTGGGCTTTGAGAGTAGGAACACAAAGCAAATCTATATGAATTTTGAATATCACTGTATATCAATGAAGTGGACATCTGTCTATTTGTCTGCCTCCCACCACAAAATAGGCATTAGCACATTTGTCACATTTAACAAACGAGTCTGACATGATTTCCTTTTTGAAATTTCCATTTAGGATCTTTTGCTCTGTGTGAAGCCACTTTCAAGATCACGGGAAACTACTCTAGATCAAAACGCAATTAATTGATTTGTCCAAAAAGCACCAATTATTAATTACTTAGCAGAAAACAATTTTACCCGCACAGAAGACTAAGCAAATCCTTGGAAGAAGATGGAGAAAACAAGCTAGTCTTCTAGGTCCCTAACAGAAACGGGGTTAGGGAAACAGAAACGGGGTTACCTATAGTCTCTGTAGGTAATAGAGCTGGCAAGGGGGAGACGTCTTTGGACGTCCAGAAGACAAGGGACAACAGATCCTATCTATTACTGACTACTGGCTGTGCTGAAATTGTAGTCTAGCAACTTCTGGAGGGCCACAAGTTTCCTATCAGAATGCTTGTTTGCTGTCTTTCAACGTGTTCCATCAAGACAGGAAGTGAAAAGGCAGGTGGCTGCAAGGTAAAATAATGAGAAGTGGGCAGAACTCAAAATGGTATAAAGTGGGATGGGGTGCCTTCCTGTTACTTTTCAATGGCCATGACTGAGCGAATTTGAAACAAAGCAATCTAACTAGCTTTCTTCTCCCACTTCAATCTCTGACAATAAAAAACTTCCTGGAGCAATCAAGACATATCCCTGGGAAGGGGAGGGATAGTTGAGCACTCTAGAAAGCAATTGTACAGTGGAACCTTGGCTGTCAAACGTAATCTGTTCCGGAAGACCATTCAACTTCCAAAACATTCGACAGCCGAGGCGCAAAGGGCTGCCGGCAATTTCAATGGTGAAAATTGAGAAACGCGCCTCAGAAGCCGTTCAACTTCCAAGGTGTGTTCGAAAATGGAAGCAATTACTTCTGGGTTTTCGGCATTCAGGTTCCGAAACGTTCGGCTTCTGAGAAACTTGAAAACCGAAGTTCCACTATACATTCTTTAACAACTGCTTGTATCTTTATGCATGCCTGAAACTCGTATGTTATGTAGAATACAGAGGGCAAATTGAGGTTTACTGCCCATTATTATGTCAAAACCTTAGATTTAATTAAGCATACTAGATATAGACAGTGTATGAATCCACTTCAACCACTGATTTGACACAGTAGAGCTGAGCACTGAACGAAAGGCCAAAAATATACAGTGGTACCCCGCAAGACGAATGCCTCGCAAGACGGAAAACCCGCTAGACGAAAGGGTTTTCTGTTTTGGAGGTGCTTCGCAAAACGAATTTCCTATGGGCTTGCTTCGCAAGACGAAAATGTCTTGCGAGTTCCTGCGGGGTTTTTTTCCTCCCCCCCTCCTTTTTCTAAGCCGCTAAGCCGCTTATCAGCTGATCCGCTAAGCCGCTTAACAGCTGATCCGCTAAGCCCCTAAGCCGCTAATAGCGCTAATCCGCTAATGGGCTTGCTTCGCAAGACGAAAAAACCGCAAGAGGAAGAGACTCGCAGAACGGATTCTTTTCGTCTTGCAAGGCACCACTGTACACATATAACAAAAGCACAGTAGTCATTTGCCACAAGTGTTTCCCTGGAAAGGTTAATTAGAGGAAACCTGGAGAGGTCACTGCAGAGGTAGCTACCCTGAGCTGATGTGTATTCTATGACCGGAAAGGCAGGCAAGGCTTTTTTTGGACTTCTAAAGGATTTTCTCTAAAATTTGCAAATCAGTAAAACTGGAGAACAAGCCAATGAGGACCCTACATAGATATATAGACAGCATTTTCATGAACAACAGTATCCAAGAAAAATATTTTTATTGTATTAATATAAGGTGGAGAATATAGTACCTTCAATATTGTGCTGCAATTCCTCCATTTTGGGAGAAAAGATTCTGATTACGCCAGTATTGATATAAATAAGCGGCAAGTTCCGAGATGTGAGAATATGAGTCCTCATAGGTTGGCCTGGCGATTTTCTTTTCTCTTTTTGGCTTCTTGGCAGTTTTGCCTGAAATATACTTGCAATTGCATTGAGAAAAGGAAAACAGAGGACAACATCAAATGCCTGAGCCGAGAGAAGAATCTCATGAAGGAAATGAGGAGAACCATCAGTGAAACTTTCAGATAATTTATGCAAAGTTCTTCGCTCATTTCTTGAAATCAATTTGTGACGGACATTTTTTGTAACTGCCTTTGTGTAAGTCAGTGACAGAAATCCATGTTGCTGATGAGAACCATCCAAAAGTTTTGCAGTTGCCTGTATCAGGAAATAGAAATTGTGAGAAATAAGTAATCCATTTGCACTGTGTAAAAATTAGGAGAACTTTTGTCAAACAACCCTTTCATTTTTTATTTCTTTTCAGCTATACACTTCCCTGAACATCAGATGAAAAGGTTTCTGTGAATATGTAGTACATGTTAACTACCATGGCTACTCTTAGAACTGATTCAAATACAAATATACATACAATTGATATTTTAAAATGCATTTGTTTCAGATCAGGGTATGCTGACTTTGACATCTTTCTGTTCAGATGCAATGAACTATAGCAAGCTTCAGGCTCACATGCCTCATTGACCTCATTTGTGTGCAAGAGCAGAATGAAAGTTTCCCCTTTTAGTTTTCAATATACAGCTGTTTTCTATTACATCCAAACTCTGAAAACTATGGTTTAATCTTGATTTGCCAACAAGCCACAGTTAAAATAAACTGGACTTGGAAGTATGGAGGTATTCAAAACCAAGAATGGAAGCTTTGATTTCCCCTTTGCACACAAAGAAGGAGGCAGAGCTCACTACAAGTCATTGTCATAGCATTTTGTCTGAACCAGACCTTCTGAATGAAGATTTGACCTAATATCTATCCATTATGTTCCTACTAGTTTGAAAAGACAAATGTGAAAAATGCATCTATTTTGGTGCAAAACAGAATAGTGCTAATCTTACTGGAAATGGCAATGGTGGGAAATTTGACTTTCCGTGCTTGCCGAGAACCAAAATCCCACCAAAGCCAATAGCAGAATAGTCAACGAATTGACTCTATGAGGTCTAATCCAAATTTCTGCAGGAACCCCATTTATTTCAATAACAGTGGAATTTCCATTCATACAATGGAAATGAGAATGTGCAACCCTTTGTGTGAAATCAATGGGGAAATCCTTGTTTAAACAGGAGCTTTGCAAATAGAATAATATTCCTGTACGTTCAATGAATTTGGACATATTCTTTTTATGTTCTACTAAGACACATGTATCTCGGCCCAATTAGCTAATAGCACAAATGGCTCTTTATACATTTTCAAACAATGTCATTCAGATACACTTGATTATTTAGTTACATTTATGCAATTATTTTTTAAAAAATGGTAAAGAATTAGTAAATTAGCTTCATTTGTGTTAGAATGAACTAACTTGGATAAGTAGCAACAGTAATTTTGCATGTACATGTTCTTGACAGAAAATAATCATGGAGAACAGAACTTCCACTAACTAATAATAATAATAATAATAATAACCTCCCTTGCTGGGTTTCTTAACTGATGCTGGGTCTGTTCATTCATTACTCTCCATGGGGGGGGGGAATCTCAACTTAGTTAAAATCTCAGGCTCTTTCTCACCTCGAGCCCTTGAAAAAGTAACAAGGGGACCAGACTGTACTGTGTTTATCTCCCTGGCTATTTGATCTGTTGAATGATAAGTACATTTTCAGTTAGGTGATCAGGGAGACGCCATAATCAAATAGTCAGATTTTTTTTTCTGCCACGGGAGAGGAAGGTGTGATTACACACCACAGGTTGACACCAAGTTGAAATTTCTCACTGGAAAGTAACCTGTGATTTACTTCCAGTAAATGGAACATCTTAAGATTCACATCTTAAATATACAAATATAAATAATGCATATGTGGATGTCTGAAATCTGAACCCTTTGTAAAAATCTACATGGCGTACGTAGATGCACTGGTCCATTAGGGAAAAAACCGCTAAAGCCATAGTCGGTGCTTTTTTTTGGGGGGGGGACACAGGAATACGCATACCCCTAAACATTTTGAGAATCTTTGTACTTTTGTCCATTTATTGTATTTATTTTTCCAGATTTGAACTATAAAACGGTGATTTTCTTGAGTCAAAATGAGAGTGAGCATTTTTTAATATTTTTTTTTAAGGAAAAAAGTACTGGCCACAGTAGAATAACCCATTTTCCCCAGACCAATTGTTGGTATCCAAAGTCACAAAAATTTGGTAGTCTATGTATCTTTAAAGCTGAGAGTAGTTCTCTCTACCCACGTCACTTTTTTTTGGCTGCTTAATCCACAGTGTCTGAAGAAGAGTTCTGGACAACTTTAAAGCCTCATCACTAGTTTGTGGAATTTTAGCTGGACCTAATAAAACCAATTATCTGCAGCTTTGAATTTTAGTAATATGTTTGCTTAAGCCATGTTCAGAGCAGAGCCACCAAAATCAATGGACTCAAATATTTCAGGAGTTATCCAGAACCTATGCATGGTAGCGTAAAACATCAAAGTGACCTCTCCTTTAGGGTCACATTTGTAACATACAAAGATGCTCAAGTGAATATTCTTCCTTTGCTCTGCAGCCATCCTTTTTCCCAACTGTGTAGACAGACCACACTTGTTGCCAGAACATTACTGGGGGAGAGAGGCTATTTTAGAACAAAATAAAAACACCAGCTTAATAAATAAGCTTTTGCATGAGTAGCTGTTCATCATTCTAAACCACTGTTTGTTAATGGAAGTTCTGTAATATACATATTGCATTGATTTCTTACAGAGGGAAAGAAGCCAGAGAAGTTACTGAAAGGGTCCTGCTTGCTGACGGGTCGAACCAACAATGTACGTCTGTTCAGCTTGTCAGTACAGGAAAGGAAGACACCTCCACATTTCCCCAGAGACCAAGAGTCTTCCCCAAAGCTTGAGGTGATGCAGGCAAAAAAGCAAAAAAGAAATATAAAGCCATAAGGGGGGGAAATCATATATTTTAAAACTAAGCTGAATTCGGCCAATATCCATTGCAGGCTTTGCAAGTCCTTCACCTCAAAAATCACAATTCAATTCAATCAAAAGAAGAAAATCATAAACTTGAAACTTGCCACAGTCTAATTATTTGGCAGGAGAATAAAAAATTATCAGGAATTAAAGTAGAGCAGGACTCTCCCTAGGTAATGACTAAGTGTAATTTGATTTGCAATTAATTATAAAAAGGGAACAGAAGCTTTATTAGAATGGAAAGAGATGGAGTGCAAGAACTAATGGACTTTTAAAAAGTTGGAAATTGTATTTTCTCCTTTTCCACAAGAACAAATTGACTTTTTAAACGCTATTGGTGGTTTATACCATAATTCTTGCAGTCCTTCACCCTTCTGCATGAGAAAAAAAAATGTTTAGATTTTAGGATAGTTATTTGGTTAAATATCTTATTCTGCTACAAAAATCTCACCACAAGTTTCTCTTTGCATTGTCGGAATATGCCTTCAAAAAGTCCAGACTGCCAACCTTCTCCTGGTCTGGAAAACACAACATTCACCTTATCTGTTCTCTGCAGCTGGTCAGAATCTATACATTTAAACTACATGAAACTATATTTTGAATATTTTAAAAAATATATATAGTAGTCATTCTGATTTGCAAACCAAACTGTAGAAACCCACTGTAGAACTGTAGAACTGTACACTGTAGAACTGTAGAAATTGTTAAGCAATTTTACATTGGAAGATTAGCATCAAGAAAAGAATACTACTATTTTTAGTACGGAATTTAGCCAACTGAAACCCCTCAGAATTTGCACTAAATCTGTAGACAGAAAGAGTATTTTAATAATTTGGATAGATATATGAAAAGCATGCTGAATTAATTACTATAATACATGTGGGGTATTTTTTTTAAAAAAAGTTACACTATTGGAAGAATGAGAAGAAAAAACTAAGAAAATTGTTTACTGTCAGATTGCAAGCCTTTTTTCACTAAAGCATGCTAAGGTTTCAGTGCACAGATATTTCCTAATTCCACAGGCTGCTTGTTATTGCTGCAAAATTTCACACAAGTATTGTCATAAACACAATAACTCCAGAAGGTGATAGTTAAAGTATAATTAATGTGAAATACAAAACATCAGCTTCTGGTTTCATAGTTATGAAATCCAGCTTCGTGTCTTAAGCTAACCACCATGATAAAATGATTAGAAAGGTAACCTAAAATAATCTTCAGTTTTTACCATAAGACTACATATTGCTCTCCAGAGACTATGAAGGTAAATATTTGTATCAAATCTACAGATATTAGCAGAGGCATGTTCTTTGTTAAACTGAGTATATTCTTCTTATTACAACTAATGCTGCTTTCTTCCACGTGCAAATTACGGCAAAGCAATATCACTTCAAATCATCACTTTTTTATTTGTATTATTATTACTACCACTAAAGACAGAGGTGACTAATCAGCAGCCCACTGGCCATATTTGAGAATCCAATCTGTTTTTGTGGCCTGCCAAAATGTGTAATTTCAAAAAGCACGTTAAAAATATTAGAGATTTCTATTTACACACACACACACACACAATGCTATGATGCCATGGTGCCAATAGGCTTTTTGTGGGGCACCCCATGCCTCCTCATCTAAAAATTTTCCATTAATTTTTATTTTATTTGCTGGATGAGTAATGGAGTGATAAAAATATTTTATTTAAAATTGTGTAAAATAGCTGATGGGAAAGATCTTTAGAAGCTTTGAGAATGGGAAGATGGAAGCTTACTGCGTCTAAGTGAGTTGTAATTCCTCTTAACTTTTCAGAAGGCAGGAAATCACCATTGCTGACAGCCTCTGCCTCTGCTGAACCTCGGTTGTGTTTCATGCCAATGCTGAGCATAATGTACAATAAAGGGAAGGAGAATGAAAGAAACAAAGAACACCCCAGGACACAGACTCTGTAAGGAAGGGGGAGGGAGTGCAGAGACTCAGTTAAGAGAAGAGTAGCATCTATATGTGATTAGTTGCAACCACCTAGCAGAGTGTGGCCCTGGACACCAGCAAGGGACTCAGCTCAGAATAATGTTCATGGTAAGTTCCCAATACTGTATTCTAAGATGAGCATGGGAAGTGCCTCTGTGATATATACCCCAGCTAACCTCTGATAGGTGGCCGTGTATGGTCTACGACAGCAATCGTCTCCCAGAGATGTATGGTAGAAAAGGCAGATGAGGATGTTGGCTGCTCTAGTGGAATGTGCTGTTGGATAGTGGCACTGAGGTTAAAAAGAGAAGTATGCATTGGAAAGGGGCAAGCAATGCAGGAAATGAAACGGAGGTTCAGCAGAGGGAGGAGCTGCTGGCAAAAAGGAGTTAATCTCATTCTCTGCTTTCTAAGTGGTAGAAGGAACCCCTTGACACCTCTAATGCTCAACCCAGAGCTGTAGTTATCCTCACACCCACTTTCACACTTCAGCCGTGCCCACTTTAAGATGCAGCCCCTGAAATGTTGATCATGAGTCAATGCCTGAAACGGGTTAGCCACCCCAACAAAAAAGAAGAGTAAAATGTTTCTACATGAGCACTAACAAATAATAATAATAATAATAATGCACATAAGGTGTGGTTGCTACCTGTTTCTGTAGTGATCAATATTGAAGCTTTCTATTTTACATTTGACTTTAGTGTAGACATCTTGTACATCTACTGAGGCACTGAGGTCTTCTAATTCACCAACAACACATATTTCTGCAGTATAAATAAATATCCAATGAAAATAAGCCATGAGTTCGAACCCTTAAGAAGTTGTCATTTTATATATGCATCGACCACATTTTATTCGAAGTTCTCTACCCCAAAAATGAAGTCTTCCTATACAGCTATTGCAGGTATTCCATAAAAGGTGGCAAGTTGGATTGCAAAGGAATAGCTCTGCAGCTAATTCTGGCTGCTTGGCACTAATTCCAGCTGCTTGGCACTTGACTGCACACCCTGCATTTAGCAGGGATCAGTTGCATTTGGGGGCTCTCAACTGGGAACTCCAAAGTGCAGCTGATCCATGCAGGGGTTGCAGTCAGTGCTGATAAGCTTTTGCCAGGGAAAGACTGCACTCTGGAGTTCCTGAGTGAGACCGACACAAGGGGAGCTTGCATTTGGTACCTTGTTTGAAGGGCATCAAATACAAGCCCTGCTTGTCAAGGAACAACTGAGACCATACTTGGAGGCCTCCTTCTCTCTGCAGTGCCTTCTGCCCTCTGAAAAAACTACGCCAGGTGGTTATGGAATTCAGTGGAGCATTATGGGAGGTGAGACTGGGGGCTGGGGAGCTGCAATGGAAAAGTGGAATCTTAAAAGTCCTCTCTACAACTTATTCTGATAGGAGTCACTGATTGGTCTCAGATCTTTCTGTGAACACAAGGAGCCCTTCCATTTGTAGGAGGGCAATTCTGGATCCAACCCTGATGGGAAGTTTTGCTTCTACACATGACTCTGGCTAAACCATTTTAAGCTGAGACCAAATATATAAGCAATCTCCAAGCAGCCAAAAAAAAAATAAAAAAAAATGCAGCATTTGCCAAACACTAATCTGTTGCAAGGGATGCGGGTGGCGCTGTGGGTAAAACCTCAGCGCCTAGGACTTGCCGATCGCATGGTCGGCGGTTCGAATCCCCGCGGCGGGGTGAGCTCCCATCATTCGGTCCCAGCTCCTGCCCACCTAGCAGTTTGAAAGCACCCTTAAGTGCAAGTAGATAAATAGGTACCGCTTTATAGCGGGAAGGTAAACGGCGTTTCCGTGTGCTGCTCTGGTGCCGGTTCGCCAGAGCAGCTTCGTCACGCTGGCCACGTGACCCGGAAGTGTCTGCGGACAGCGCTGGCTCCCGGCCTCTAGAGTAAGATGAGCGCCCAACCCTAGAGTCTGTCAAGACTGGCCCGTACGGGCAGGGGTACCTTTACCTTTACCTTTAATCTGTTGCAAAGGTTCGATGTTTTGGCTGGAAATAGAAGTTAGTCACAGATGCACGGGGGATGGAGAGTAGCAAGTTAAGATTTTAATCTTTCTGGGCTTATCTTAATATTTAAATGGATGGGATTCTATATTTGTTTTGTCATTTTAACTGTAACGTACCCTGAGCTTTCACTGTTGAGTTTGACTTAAAATATTCAAATAAATAAGTCTGAGGTCTGTAGATTTAGGACTCCCACATGCCATCTCTGTTAATACTAACAGACTTGTTGGAACAAAACTGCCAGGTAACTTCAAATTGCTAGTTTTGTTTTATAAATTCTGTTGCAATACCTGTTCCTTTACTTTCTGGATCTGGTGCAAATAACTTTACAGTGAGTTTTGGCAACATCCATTGCATCCATAAGCTAACACGTCCACTTGATACGCCAATATTGCTTGTTGTTTGTTCTAAGGTAACAGAATCGGAGAACGGAGAATCATCGCCACCTTGTAGAGATTCACCCTGCCAAAAAAACCCAAACCCCAAAACGTTAGTAGAAACTTAGCATAAATGTATCATATTCAGATCCGATCTATATAAAATACATTTGTAATATGCTTTTCTGTACGATCCTCTTCATTTTTGTTGTGTTTATATCTCTTTCTCCTGCTCCCTAGATATAAAAAAGAGCATGGAAGATTCAACAGAATTACAGTGCAGAGGCAGAAAAGAGTGGGGTTTTGGCTGAGTATGCCTGGTGGTGGTAATGGGCTGGATGAGACACAAGACACTGAAGTTGAATCCCAACAAGGCAAAGGTGTTGTGAGTTGATGGTTCTCAGGTCCAATAATTGAGTAAATGGCCTATTTTGGATGGGGTTGTATTCCTTTTGTGGCAAGAGGTACTTAACTTCAAGGTACTCCCTGATCCAATTTTCTAAAAGGAGTTTGAAATAGTGTCAGTGTCATGGAGTGCCTATTCTGGTTCATCAGCTACTGCCATTCTTAGATGGAGAAACTCTGGCCACAGTAACCCCTGCATTGGTGACCTCCTGGCAAGATTACTATAATGCACTCTAAACTGAGCTGCCCTTGAAGATGCTGTTGGTGCAAAATGCAGCTGCTAGAATATTGTCAGGTTCAGTTGTCCAGAACAATATAATACTACTTCTGAAGAGTTTGTACTGGCTGCCTACATGCTGCTGAGCCCAATTCAAGATATAGTGTAGGGGTGTCCAAATGGTCATTTAGTGAGCAATCCTTTGTTGTCTGCTGTAACGCTGCGTCTGTCTGTTAGCAGCTGTATTGTTGGTGAGTGATTTATTTTAATTCTGCACACTTATTGTTTAAAAAAAGGTACCCAACTTTGGGAATCTCCCCCCTAAAAATAGCTCAACAACTTAGACCTGCTCCTCTAAAAATAGCTCAACAACTCTGAACTCCCTTCCCCTCAAAAATGGGTAGATCACTGCCACTTCCCCCCCCCCCCCGGAGTAGATCGCAGTCTCTTGGGAGTTGGACGTCCCTGATATAGTGCTACTTAACAAGTCCCCCCCCCTCCTTCCCACCACTCTTTTGTAACTAAACAACCTACATCCATCATTATATTTTCACCTTCTTGCATCAAGTTTTCCCTCAAATAATTCATCTAAATTTCCTATAAACTTTTGAAAACCAGTTACAATGCATTTGACTTGGTCAGGCACAAAAGCACGTAACAGACAAATAAGTTGGGGGGAACACTAAAAATTAAAAGCGACGAAGAGTCAGAATCTCCCTTCTGCAAGAGGAATGTATGGATTTACCATAACAGAAGTAAACAAATGTATCTTATTAGGAGTCAAAGTATTACTTGTTTAAAACATGAAAACGTGTTCTCTGTTGGTCCAAAAGTGAAGTTCAAGTCAGTTTTGATGTTCTCTGGATAGGTTTGCTGCTCTCAAGTGGTTTAATTTTAATAAAAGAATAGTTTTCCATGTGCTTGAAAGCAGCAGCATTGCAGAACTTCTTTGTTGATCATTTTCAGAGTTAGATCTGCCAAACTATAGTTTATAGTCTATATATGTATATGGCAGCAGCTGAGGAGGCTCCTACCCTCATCACATATATATGATTTTTTTACTGACCTAATTGCAAAAATAATTCATTTTCATGACAAAAGATCTATCCTAACAATAGTAAACAAAAAGTTATAGAAAGAAGAAAATAACAAGGTCATGGCAAGATTTGATATTTATAAATTGGATTTTAAAAAACCTTTTGCATTCAGCTGTTTCAGACTTTAATCTGAGATGTAGGACTTCCTTCCAGAGAAATCTGTTTTGTGTTTAGCAGTTGGAAGTTACAGATATCTTTGCAATGTTTGAAGAAAAAAAAACCGAGTGTGGGAAAAGGCTTCAAAATATATTCTGAATATATTAGAAATTCAATCACTTTCCACAGTTAATCAACTAGTTAATAATTAGGGCATAACTTCACCTGTGGTAGCATTAATTAAATCCATGGAGCCTAACATAAATTAAGCATTTCAAAAATATTCAATCATTCTCTACAGAAGGAATGAGTATGTAATTATCTACCACATGTTTAACTTTCAAGGACTCAAATCTGTGTTCCAGTGAATACAATAGCAAACCTAGCAAATTCTCAGAAGTATACTACAAATGTTATCTGAGCCGACAACACTTCTTAGGTAATAACTGCATGAAAATATCACATAATATCTCATTGTATGAACCAAACATTACAGAAAATCTATCACAGATGCATGGGTCATCATGCCCTTGCTTCTGAAGTATACAGAAATGTAAATTGTTCAATGTTTTTCTCATTCGTTGTCAAATATAAGAAAAGGAAAAAATGCTCAAAGATGATTGCTCAAAACATCTCCCATTTTATGGCTTAATCCAAGTTGCGGGAAGAAATGAGCAACTGCTGGTGTGGCTTTAGCTGAGAATGTAAACTGCATAGAAAACTAGTTGTGCAATTAAGACAACACAAGAAAAACTGCACAGAGAATGATTTAATGTCCTGATTAGAACTGTCTAAAATCATGTTTCACACAAACAGCTTTGCATGCAGTTTGTGTTTTTGGAGGCCATCATAACAGTGGGTCCCATGATGGGTGCCAAATTAGATCTTCCAACCACGAAATTGAAAGTTGTCTAGACACTTTTGGACAGACTGGGGAATAATTTATTGCTATAAATTCTAATACTATTTTTTAAAATAAATTTCATTTTTTTATTTTTGAAATATTAGGTTCCAATCAAAATGTTAGGAATACTGACAAGAAACATTTTTATTTCTCATTCCACTTTATTTTGAATTCCTAATCCCTCGCATGCATACGTAAGTAAATGTATGCCTTAATTTTCCACTTTGCATCCAAATCCATAAAAATGCCAGAATCTAGAAGGCTGAACTATTTTCCCACCCCTCCTCATGCCAAGCCCTAAAGTACACAGTTTAATTCTTTTGCCGGTTCTTGCAAATTGACCCAAAATAGTGAGTTTATTTTTCTAGGAGAATTTATCTTTATTCATCTGGAGGAAGCAAACATATAGGACCTTCATCCTTGGCCCGCATTAAAGCTCAGGGATGATCAGAGTTTTGGGCAAATTACTGCTCTGCCTTATCAAAATAACTTCTGTGTTTCTGTTCAATCATACAGCTTCCCCAAGGACTAAACACTTCCTCAACTGTTTGTACTTAAGTAAACAGTAACAAGTGGCCTGTTGTACTCTATACTACCTTCGCTCCAATACAGGGGTGGTAAAAATGATTAACTGTTTCTAAGCTCTGGTGCTTAAGCCTCTCACTCATGTTTCCATCTTAGCCACCACCCAGTTTGAAAGTCAGGAATCCTGATAGCTTTGCACACATAAGAGAGCAGCACTACCTATCAACCTGTCAGCATGAAAAGAATGACTCACAGCTTAAATGTATAAATCATCTATGGATAGTATAAATAAATACTTCATATGCTATTTAATACAAACAATTGTTGGAGTGGGTCATACCACCCCAACTCTCCCACCCCCAGTTCATTTATGGAAAGACTTGTATACTTGAAAGAACTTTGAGGGGTGAAACATTTCAAAATAATCATTCTGGTCCAGAAGAGAAGTAGTATGCTTTAACTGTGAAATGTCTGAAGTCAAAAATTCATACAAAGGATGCAAGCGTATTTCTATTTGACAACATTCAAGGCTTTAAACATAAATTGTACTGGATGTATAAACAAAACAGTAACAAATTTCAGAGCAGTCCCCCTTCCAACAATAATCTAAATATATCCAGGAAATGTTACACTGTACCGTGTTCCAGTAATTGAAACATAGCTAAAATATTATAAACACTGATGAAACAAACTCTTTTAAACTTAATGAGTTTACTATACTATTATTGTTCACAATACAGAGTAAAAGAAGTTAACAATATCTGAGAAGCTATATGCAGATCTCAGATGATTCCTGATTCAGAGATTTATGGTCTCTAAATCTAACCTATTTTCTCATGGACTCCTTTTCTTTAATAATTTCGGCAATCAAATTCTGAACATCTGCTGTTGTTGCTCTTGTTGCCTCCCCAGCCTAAGAACGATGCAGGTGCTATAAACAAGGTAGGTGGTACAGTCCAAGTCAAGCACCATCCCAGCCTCTTCAAGGGGGCAGAATCTACTGGTGTCCCTAGCACTATTCTCCACCAAGTGAATCCTTTGAAAGTAAATCCTGGTCCATACCAAAAGATAATCCAAAAGGAACTTTTGGCGGAGTCAAGAAAGACCTTATCCCGTGTTTGGTTTTCCCATCAGCTATCAACTAATATTTGCTCTAATGTAACCAGGAAAATCTCAACATCAAAAAAACGAAGATCATGGCTACTGGTCCCATCACCTCCTGGCAAATAGAAGGGGAAGAAATGGAGGCAGTGAGAGATTTTACTTTCTTGGGCTCCATGATCACTGCAGATGGTGACAGCAGCCACGAAATTAAAAGACGCCTGCTTCTTGGGAGAAGGGCAATGACAGGCCTAGACAGCATCTTGAGAAGTAGAGACATCACCTTGCCAACAAAGGTCCGTATAGTTAAAGCTATGGTTTTCCCAGTAGTGATGTATGGAAGTGAGAGCTGGACCATAAAGAAGGCTGATCGCCGAAGAATTGATGCTTTTGAATTATGGTGCTGGAGGAGACTCTTGAGAGTCCCATGGACTGCAAGAAGATCAAACCTCTCCATTCTGAAGGAAATCAGCCCTGAGTGCTCACTGGAAGGACAGATTGTGAAGCTGAGGCTCCAGTACTTTGGCCACCTCATGAGAAGAGAAGACTCCCTGGAGAAGACCCTGATGTTGGGGAAGATGGAGGGCACAAGGAGAAGGGGGCGACAGAGGACGAGATGGTTGGATAGTGTTTTCGAGGTTACCAGCATGAGTCTGACCAAGCTGCGGGGGGCAGTGGAGGACAGGAGTGCCTGGCGTTCTCTGGTCCATGGGGTCACGAAGAGTCGGACACGACTAAACGACTAAACAACAACAACCAGGAAAATGCTTCTCTAAGGAAGCAGGGGAAAGTTTGTTCCTTGCTCCCTTTTTAAATAAAGCTACCACATGCTGAAGCACCCTGGAATTAGAATGCCACGAGAGAGACTGAAACATAGCTTGCCAGTATGGCCTACTTAAACAACTCATTACAAAACATAGTATATTTTTACTATCAATTTGCAGAGCAATTGGCTAGGTGTTCATGGAAACCTACTGAGTCAGATCTGATGTTAGAAAAAAGCTAGCTGAAGCTAAAATGAGGTAATTTATGAGTAACAAAGTATAATGGATAACTACCAAAATACAATAAAAATCTAGGTTGTTGGGTAGTTGTTGTTTTTTGCTTAAAGTAGAAATTGCCTAAAGCAGTTTTGCTGAACCTATGGCCCTCCAGATGTTGTTGAACTCCAACTCTCATCAATCCTGCGGGTCAGAAATGATGGGAACTGGAGTTCAACAACATCTAGGAGGGCCACAGATCCCCCAACCGGGACCAAAAGTGTTGGAAGGAAGAAGGAAGAAGGAAGAAGGAAGAAGGAAGAAGGAAGAAGGAAGAAGGAGAAGGAGAAGGAGGAGGAGGAGGAGGAGGAGGAGGAGAAGGAGAAGGAGAAGGAGAAGGAGAAGGAGAAGAAGGAAAATCATTATCGGACAGGCATTCCTTTAGAATTTTGCTTTGTTTCCCCCATGGACAAAGCTTACAAATCACATACAGGTTTTGCCATTGGCTTAAGTAGGATAGTTAGACCAGACTTGGTTGAGTTAATATGAAAAAAAGTGAGATGGTTATATATAAAAGGTAAAGGTACCCCTGCCCGTACGGGCCAGTCTTGACAGACTCTGGGGTTGTGCGCCCATCTCACTTAAGAGGCCAGGGGCCAGTGCTGTCCGGAGACACTTCCGGGTCACGTGGCCAGCGTGACATCGCTGCTCTGGCGAGCCAGAGCCGCACACGGAAACGCCGTTTACCTTCCCGCTGGTAAGCGGTCCCTATTTATCTACTTGCACCCGGAGGTGCTTTCGAACTGCTAGGTTGGCAGGCGCTGGGACCGAGCAGCGGGAGCGCACCCCGCCGCAGGGATTCGAACCGCCGACCTTTCGATCGGCAAGCCCTAGGTGCTGAGGCTTTAACCCACAGCGCCACCTGCGTCCCGTATGGTTATATATAGATCTACCTAAAAGAGACAGGGAATGGCATTCTATCTGCAGCAGCACAAGATGGCTCTTCATGTTTCAGGATGATAGTCAAAATAATTTGCAACTCTATCCAGAAAGTGCAAACTAAAAGCATGCCCCACAAGACAGTGGGAGCCAAGAGTGATGTGGCTGCTTCATTCAGGCAGGAGCAAAAAGTTGATTGGGAGCTGCCCACATTCCCAAAGAGCTTCTTCTCTTGCCTCGTGACCAATCCAGTGACCTCATGATACCAAGAGGAGAACTGTGCTTAATCAAAGGCAGAAGCAACAGCTTCCAATCTCCTCCTCACTGCTGCACCTGGATAGTGAGGGGGTGGAGAAGGACAAGCCTAAGGCTCACTGCAGCTCATTTACGTGACAATAAACCATGAACGCATTCATAATGTTCTTATTTGTATCACTTCTTTCTGTCTTGTGAAGGTTTGATGTTGAGCATGATTCATAGAATCATAGAATCATAGAGTTGGAAGAGACCACAAGGGCCATCGAGTCCAACCCCCTGCCAAGCAGGAAACACCATCAGAGCACTCCTGACATATGGTTGTCAAGCCTCTGCTTAAAGACCTCCAAAGAAGGAGACTCCACCTCAATGAATATTTATCCAAGTTCATTTATTTACATCTTTTATCCTATTGATTCCTATTTGGTCACTTGCTCAGACTCTTAGCCAATTACCATAGCATGTCAATATAATTTTTAATTACCTCTGTAGTTGTCCCAATGTCAGCAGATGGGCTACATGTGCTGGTATCTGGTGGAGCTGTCCCAACACTGCTTTTGACAGGGGAGCCTGGAGGTGCAGGTCCTGAAGTGGATTCTGTATAAGCTGGAGAGTGGTGCAAAATACCCTTCTTCTGAATCTTATTCCAGACTTTGTTCATTATATCTGCTAGTTCATACAGCAGCTGCACCTTAAACGGGAAAAAGGTAACAAGGTTCAGCCAATCATTAAAACTTCAAGATTTTATAATGTAAAAATCCCAACCTCAGCATTTTTGCTAGGGTAAAAAGCATGTAACAAATGTAAAAGTACAGTATAAAAATGCAAGCCCTATGCAAGGTAGAGTTTTAATAAATACTTTTTTAAAAAAAATACACTTTTTCACAGGCTCTTACAAATGCTCATCCCATTCAGTGGACTCACAACAATCTCAAATTCTAAAAACAAAGGCAATATAGTTTGCAAAATGTGAAATTATTTGTTCATGGTAGATATGAAGCTGTTCTCAGTATGCAGGGGAAAAAGTCTCTTGGAATGTGTCTTTTCAGTATTCACAAAACACTCTGTATAACTGTGCATTGTCTGACTCAGTTCTAAGGTATTTATACAAGGCTTCACAAATAAGCATTAATCATAGAATCTGTATGACAACAGTTTGCCACATACTGTATTTTAAAAAGAACAGGGAATCTGCAAACACAATACATAAGCAGATGCACAGCTGGACACCATACCCAGCTTGCCATTATTTGAGGGTGAGGGGAATCAAAATGTTCATATATTATAAAGAAGCTTCAGCCTCGGGACATATCCAGAGAATGACGTTGGCTTCTAATGTGGGCAGAACAGATGCAGAAAAACACTGTTGTCAGTTTAAATTTGATAGAAAACAGGACTTAATTTTGTACATCTGAGAATATGATTTATCCTCAGGTTTTGGTTTCACTGTCTTTATATAGCTACAGAGCTGGAGGTATTTGTTTTTTGTAAGAGCCCAAAATTCCCCTCAATTAATATTTTAATGTTTAATATTTAAATCAAACATTGATAGAAAGCAGTCCTCATGCAATTTGTCATACAGCTTTTTGTCAAGAGGGGTACTTTTAAAATTTATACATTTAACACTTTCAGCATTTACATAGGTAACTGTCATAAGTAAATTGATTATGGCACATATGGATGGCAGTACAGCATAAATCTAATATTGTTAACATTGAAAAATATCTGACTTATTTCTAGTATACTTTGATAAGCTGATCAAGTGTCAATGATTCATGCAAGCCCTCTCTCCCAGTCCCCTATGGAGTGAAAATACTTTCTGAAATTTCATTATTAGGCCACAGAAAAGATACAGTGATACCTTGGTTCTTGAATTTAATCTGTTCTGGAAGTCTGTTCAACTCTCAAAACATTAAAAAACCAAGGCATGGCTTCCAATTGGCTTCACTCAAGCGGAAACCGCGTCGGATATTTGGCATCCGATGTTTGGCACACTTACTTCCGGGTTTTCGGCATTCGGGAACCAATTTGTTCATCAATTACCGTAAGCCGTTCGAGAACCAAGGTACCACTGTACTTCTTAAAATCTTCACTGTATTATGGCAATGTGAGTATCACATAATGCAATGACTTCCTGCTGAAAGCTACTAACAAACAGGACCCTAGCCTGAAGAATGAAAGCTCCTTCCTGGTAAAAATCCTCTTTCAGCACCAACGTTACTGCAAGTAATGGTTTCCTAACCTTCACTGACAAAAAATTAGAAACTGACAGAGATGATTTTGTGGAGGATTTTGTTACCTCAAGCCAAATTCCAATGTACCTTGGAGAACAAGACTGTCCCAAACAAAACCATGTGAGTTGCGTCAGGAGAAGACAAAACTATATATAACCTGTTCCCTTGATCAGTTTTTGCATGATAAACCATGTGAGACTCCTAACAGGTTAAAATTGATTGGAACAAGAAAATACAATAATTCCCAAAATCAATAGATTTTGTGGGATCTATCTTGCCCCAGACACTTTTCTTTACAGAAAGAAAATTGTGGCCAAAATTTGGGAACACAGTTTGTAACTATGCAAGTGACACTATCCTAGAAGGGCTATGGCTCACATTTATTTCTGTGCTAAGCTCTTCAATAGAAAGTATACTTGGAGGTTTTCAACCACACTTTTGGTAAGAAAACATTTTAAAGAGTATCTGAAACCATCTGCCAATAAACTGCTTAATTGTGGTTACAGAAGAAGAGAGAAGGAAAGTGAGTGGAGGGACGAGGAGGGAATACAAGTATCCAAAGCAGACTCCAGATTTATGTATATATTTATCAAAATATTTCTATTCTGCCTTTCTGTTTACAAAGGGCATTCAAGCCAGCTTGCAAGACAAATCAATATAATGAAACTCAATACAAATGTTTCAAAAGCACCCTAACCAAGAACAGCATTAAACATCACAATTAATAAATTAGATTGGTTAACAAGGAGCCAGTGTTACACTTGTAGAGGCTGTAGCAGAGTACTCTTTCTAAAACAAAAAAACAATGTAACAGTAAAACCATATACCTAACAATTCTTCTTCAGGGTTTAGCCAAATATTTGCAAGGCAAAGTAAAAGAAGATAAAAACCATCAATTGTCTTTCAGTTGCGGCATCTGTCCATTTCTGTGCCTTGTTATTGTATTATGGCAGCTTTTAATGGTGCTTTTTCATAACACTTTCTTAAGGCACAAGTAAATAAGCAATCAAGAAAATATACACATCACTCTGGCTCCTTTTTATCTTGTTGTGAAGCCTGAAGATGGTGTAGAATTCAAGATCTCACACCCCTGCTGAGAAATGTATTCTGGAACAGAGATGTCACCAACACGTGTTGAGATTCCTGAATTGTAGGGGGTTGGACTAGATGACACTCGGGATCCCTTCCAACTCTACAATTTTATGATTCTGTGATTCAGAATAGTTGTGCCTGAGATGCCTATCTGCAAGCAAGCTTTTGCAAGCTGTATTGAACCTGAATCTATAACGTACACCATGGATGTACGAATGGCCTACTTTCCCATGGGAAGAACACAAAAAACTAAAATACCCTATGTGTTGTTTGCACACAAAATACGGAAAGATACCATTTCTGTAATATGAAAGAAACACTAAACAACCCTGCAGAAGAACTAAGGTTTCACTTGTTGGTTAGAAATGTATCCGATTATATTTTATTAACTGCATTTGATTATAAAGAGGGTGGTGGTTTCTATTTAGCATGTTGGTGGCAACTCTGAAGTGAACTGTTTGATCATTCCCATATATGCAGATAATAATTTAAAGAGAGACGGTACTGGTGTGAGGTCCCTTTCATTCCCAACTCTGGCAATACTACTTAAATGTTGTGGTAGCTTTGGAAACTTATCTTCAAAATTAGAAGTATAGTATAATTAAAAGCAAGACTAACAATCCAGAGATGCACAAATCTCTTTTTAACAATGTACACACCCTATTCAAATCTTATAATAGGGACCTCAGCACAAGAGAGAGAAAGCGCTATTTTGAGAATCATGCTAGACACAGTGCAGATCCTATTAGGTCCAAATCACTAGTTAGTGCATGCTTGCGCTAGCCTGAGCACACAGCTCTCCTGTGGCAATTGAGGCAACCCTACACCAGCTAAACCTAGAACCTGAATGTTCTGAGGTGGGGAACAGGCTTAAGTCCCCTGCTCTATGTGTCACTCTCGCTTTTGAAGACAGAAAGAGACTACTGCCTCTACCCCAGAAAAACAAGGCGTTCTCAAGCTAAGGAGACTAGCAGCTGTTGGGTCTTTCTATGAGCTGTCATTCAGAGTAATCTATTGTGCCTCCCACTACCAACAGGAATTTCCGGGGACCGACCAGGCTTGTGACAGCAACACTAACCCCTGTTAAACCTTTTGTCATCAAAGTGGGTGCTCAAAGGGAACTGATGAAAACACGAAGGAACTGATGAAAATATGCATGGTGGGAGCCCTGCCTTCAACCAAAGAGGTGGAGCCAACAACCCATCCTGCTGACCTGGGAATGGGAAAATTAGGAAGAACAGGCATTTAAGTTATTTAATTTCACCTTGCCAACAAAGGTCCGTATAGTTAAAGCTATGGTTTTCCCAGTAGTGATGTATGGAAGTGAAAGCTGGACCATAAAGAAGGCTGATCGCCGAAGAATACTGTATTTTTTGCTCTATAAGACTCACTTTTTTCCTCCTAAAAAGTAAGGGGAAATGTATGTGCGTCTTATGGAGTGAATGCAGACCGCACAGCTATCACAGAAGCCAGAACAGCAAGAGGGATTGCTGCTTTCACTGCGCAGTGATCCTTCTTGCTGTTCTGGCTTCTGAGATTCAGAATAATTTTTTCTTGTTTTCCTCCTCCAAAAACTACGTGCCTCTTCTGGTCTGGTGCATCTTATAGAGCGAAAAATATGGTAGATGCTTTTGAATTATGGTGCTGGAGGAGACTCTTGAGAGTCCCATGGACTGCAAGAAGATCAAACCTATCCATTCTTAAGGAAATCAGCCCTGAGTGCTCACTGGAAGGACAGATCCTGAAGCTGAGGCTCCAATACTTTGGCCACCTCATGAGAAGAGAAGACTCCCTGGAAAAGACCCTGATGTTGGGAAAGATAGAGGGCACGAGGGGAAGGGGACGACAGAAGACGAGATGGTTGGACAGTGTTCTCAAAGCTACCAGCATGAGTTTGACCAAACTGTGGGAGGCAGTGGAAGACAGGAGTGCCTGGCGTGCTCTGGTCCATGGGGTCACGAAGAGTTGGACACGACTAAACAACAATGGACTGTCCTGCCTTTCCACAGAATGTTCAAGATACAGGTTATCCTGTCCTGGGGGGCATTTTCAGGTGTAGTGGACTGTGCTGTCTATTTTGCTTTAAACTGTGCTCTTTACATATAAAAATACATAGGAAAAATCGCATCAATTTGTATCATTTCTCTGCCTTCCATGCCAGCTACTGCAAAGTATTTCTGAAGTTTAGGTAACCCTCCAGAAGCATGTGATATGGCACAGGTGGTTGCAAATAGGTAACAGAGAAGTGATGTAAATGCAAGAGAGTAATCCTTTAAAGAGCTATTATGCGTATCATAATTTAGCAAATAATTATTCCCAGCAATTTAATTACATGTCTGTCCTCTGTAGACATGCATTAATTGCATAATCACATATTCCTTGAACATTTTCTCCCTCTTTCTTTTTAAAAGGAGCTGGTTTTGCATGAGAAGAACAGTGGCCAGAGCTCTGCTACACTGCGCTGCCCAAGTTGACAGCTTTTATTAGCTAAAAAAGAAAAAAAAGAAGAGGAAGAAGATTGGGGGGGGGGGCAGCATGCTGCTACCATTAGAAACCCTCTTTACCAAAACCATTTTCGGGTTGAACTGCAACCCCTGACATGACTGTCTCCAACTCAGCACCTTGCTAATGAGGTGAAGAACAGGGAGGAGGTGTTGTGCTCCACCCATGCAATCAAATACAATTAATATGCAGGCCTGGATCTGGTCGCTGTTAGACACGCCTTGATTACATCCAGATTAGATTATTGCAATCTGCTCTACAAGAAAGTGTCTTTGAAGAGCACTTGGAATTTGAGTTGGTGCAGAATACAGAATACAACAGTCTGATGGGGGCCTTTTTTTTTTAAGAACATTACACCAATATTATATCAATTTTATTAGTTCCCGAAAAACTTCTAAGCCAAATTAAAAGTGTTGGTTCTGACCTTTAAAAGTACAAAATGATTTTGGCCTGGAATGCTTAAAAGAATGTCCTATGGGCTCACTTGGCAGGCTTATATTGTCGTTTGAAGCCATGCCACTTATCCCACCATTAGTTGTGTTATGCTATGTGGATACATGGGACAGGGGCATCTCAGTGGTGGTACTGATGTGAAATATTTTGCTCTGGATTACCCAGTTGGTTTTCCTCCTTCCATCCCTGCTTCAGACAAAAGATGAAGATGCTGTTATTTCAATATGCTTTTGGCGTGGGCAGTGACTGAAGACTTATTTTCCTGCTTCCCTTTTTGAATTTTACTGGCTTTTTAAAAATGTAATAATTACGTATATTTTAAATCTGTTTTATGCTCCAGTTGTAGTTAGTCACCTTGGGGTTTGCATGGATGGAAAGCCAGAGTAAAAGTATATAAATACATAAAGGAATAAATAGCCTTTCGCCTTAATGGATGGTATGTTATGCTGAACGAGAACAGGTATGTGCTAATTTGCACAAAGACTACATTAGATCATTTCAACAGATGCATCCACAGTGACAGCAAAGCTGGGCCCCAACACTGAACAGTACATCTGCAAGTCATTTCACTCCATCAGCCAAAAGATGCATTTATGTACCGTAGCTATTACACTTTGAGACGAATTTAAATTACGAAAGTTAAAAGAGCTTCAAAGCAAATTGTAATCTAATCTAAGTACAGTGATCTTGATGGCTCCTTTTTTCTGAAGCTGGGGGGAGGGGGGAGAGAGCTTTAAAAAAAGGTATTTCTTTTACAAAACCCAGAATAGTAATTCTTAAATCAACCATTTTTGATTTGCCCCAATAAATCAAATAAATGAACCAACCTGAGGATTTGAGCATTTTACTTCAAGAGATTCAAGGTCAACATGAAGACACACAACGAATGAGTGCCTGGATTCAGATCCTGCAGAAGGTAGAGCTTGTGACGTAACTGCTAGAGTAGAAGTGCAGCCCATTGGTTCTATTATATTTAGGGTCATTTGCTGCCCAAGAAGAGTATATATGCTGAAATGATTCAGATTAATTGTCCAAGGAAAAGCATCACCTAGTGGATCAAGAAAAAAGCAAAATATTCAATACATAAAGAAAATATCAAAGGCTTAATACATTAAATAAATTAACCCACCTCATGACTGGACGATTCCTGTACCAAACTAATAAAAAAAATCGCTCAAATCAAATAATGATCACCAGCAACCACATTGTGTTGTGTGGAACTTAGAATTAACAAAGCCCTTATCATCTCCTGCTACATATAATACACATATCAAGAATATCTGTTATTATATTCCATATTTTGCACCTGTCCACGTAATGAAACCCCATATTCTCATATTGTTTTTATAGCAATCACCCATGACTCTGCCAACATAGGTACTTTTAATTTCTATTGATTTCAGTAGGATAGATTTAAGACTATGCTCTCCCCTTCAATGGGACTTAGAATAATTTGGTTTTAGATGGATTATAGCCTCCAATTTAAAACATCTTCCGCAGTGAAGAATTCTGATTACTGGGGTTCAAAAATAGAAAAAACATCTAAAAATTGCTTAAAATGCCACATCACTGAGAGCAAAGTTTTTAAAGAGAACAAATATGTTTACAGGAATATGAGAAGTGGGCATGGCAGTTCTGGGTAATCATTCAATTTGAGATAATTGAACAGATTTTAGGGCTGTAGCAATTATAATCCTCCTCAGAGTAGACCCATTGGAATTAATGGATATAACTAACCTAGTTCCATTAAGCAGAAGTCGGCATATCACTAAGGAGATGATTCGATCAGCTCAAATGTGTTTGCTATCCACCTACCTCAAGTTTGGGAAATGTATTTCCCTAACATGGAGAGCTACTATGCAACTGGAGAGTCCAAGCATGGCAACCTTCCAGACCAATAACAGTGGTAGCTGTGGGCTAAGAACACTCTCAGTAGTCCCCAAGTAATATTTCACTCCATTTACTTTGTTCGGCTCTTGGCAAAACCTTCTTAACATTTTACAGGCTGTTCTAAAGAGCTGAAATCTTGATCAACACTATCATTTACATTGTTACAAACGTACCATGAATTAAATATTTCCTCCCTACCAACAATGGAAACTGCTGAGAGCAAGAACTCTGTTAAAGGAATGTTTATCCTTCTTCATATGGGTAAGTAAAAAGACAAATATATTTCTAATGCTTTAATGACCTAGAATCTGTTCTAAAAATGCTGATTGCCTCTAGAGGATCCCCTAAGCCTCCAGAGAACATATTTTTGTGGGGGATGCAGGATGCTGAGGGGAGCTGTGTCCACGTGTCTTTATTCCCCAAGCGGGATCGGGTCCTCGAATCACAACACTGAGGTTTTTCAATGGGGAACTGTGCTGAATGAAGATTCCACTCATTACAAACATGTGCACTGTAAGCTTCATCCAAAATGTAACCTATGGGGAGTTACTGTGCTGAAAGTCCACCTAGCCAAATGGTTTTGCTTTCATCCAGACTTACGGGTATTTGTACAAATTCAGCTGAGCGAGTTCCGAGAACATTAGGTAGTAGTGTTTCAAATGATGAGGTGTATGGCCACAGTTGGGTTCAACTTTTGTTTTGATCCATGTACACAGATTACCACTAGCTTTACATAGGTAACATTTACTGTGGTTTGGTGAATAAATACTTCATGATACAAAAGGCAGGGGTAGAGATAGAATTAAATGGACACAGCTAGTTTTACCTGAGAAGTTAGAAAGAACATGTGAAGCATTTTATTTATTTATTTGCAAAAAACACTGGATTTCATGAATATTGAATGTATCTTTTAATATACTGTACCTTCTGATACATCCAAACCATATTTTAAGGAAAGTCATAGAATGGAAACGTTGTATGTGATTTTGTGCACTAAGAAACAGTAAAACAGGCATGGCAGTTCAAGCCCTACCTATGTCCCTACCTAAATCTGAGTAAATCTGAATTTGATAGATCTTACTCCCAGGTAAATGAGATTAGGACTTCAGCCTAAACTATCATTTTAAACAACACTGCACAAATACAGATGAAACTTCCATCTATGGTTAACATAAGCTGGTTTAAGAAATTCATAATAGTGTACGGCCTAAAATATGGAGAGCATGCATTTCCTATTCTAACAAAAATAAATAATCTACACATGTCATTCTTTAAACCTACCACAATTGTCAGGAACGTTCCATTCAGAGCTTAATAGCAAACATAGCTCTTTCCCAAATGTTGCCATGTTATGACATGAAATTGGCAAACTACACATTTGAAAAACAGCAACTATTAATGTTGACTGTTCTCACAACTACTGTCTAGTAGAGAGGCCAAGTGCAAGGCCTGTAAAGGACATGGGGCAAGTCTTACCTCAGTTACAAACTAAACAGATGGCTATTGGGAACCACTAAACCATGAGCTATGTACTGGGAAGTCCTGGCTCAAATCTCAGTTAAAAAACATAACACCCCCCCCCATCACCCTTGCTGTCTCAGACCCACTACTGCAATATGAAAATATTAGCATTGGCCTAACTCTGAGGATTTCTACGATAATGTATATGAAGCATACTTGAATGACAATTATCAGTGGCAATTTTCATAGCAGCTTAAACATGATCACTGTGTTTTATTCCTCTCACAGATGAAGATGAAAATCATGAAGATACCTAACACTGGCTGCCATGAACTCACTCACACCTTCCCCCCTCCCATATATATTCAGCTGAAAGAATCCATAATTGACTGATTGATAAATGATTATTGGATGAACCAATAGATAGAAACAGGCTTACTTAAACACAAGTTTTCATGAATAATTTCATGTGTTAAAGAACAAGTACAGGCAGCCCCACATTTACCTGCATCTAATATGTGTGCGACCGTGTATATATGCATCACACCGAACCCGGAAATGACCTGGAAACATCATGAAGATGTTACTGAACTGTCGCTAAAAGGGCGGGGCAGGGCATGGGTGGAGCGGGGGGGGGGAAGGACGTTTGCAGGCTCAATGGGTTTCAATTATACTTGATTTCACCAGTATGTACAGTTACTCAGAACAAAACCCCTCCATATATTTGGGGGGGGGGACTGCCAGTAGTAGAAAGAGAATAAGGAACAAGCTTTACATTTTCTACAAAGAGATTCAATGCATCTTAGAAGGGCATTTCAAGCCAATGAAAACAGGACAAGCACATGTAATGGAACAGGAGGTCCTCAGGCTACGAAAAGTCAACAAAGAGGAGCTCTCAAGTGCAACCACCTCATTCATGCAGGGTTTCAAGAGAATCATTCAAATTGGATCACTAAAAGGAACATCAAGTTAAGATAACTATAAAGAGGGTACAAAATGATCAAATATTAAACAAATGAGTCTGATGGGAAGAGTTTGCAAGAGGAAGATAATGTATAAAAGAATAGATAGATAGATAGATAGATAGATAGATAGATAGATTGTTGCAATAAACAAGATAAGCCTGGATGTTACAGGCAACTTAACCACAGCAATAGAAAGAATGATGGCCTTCAAAAATATTAAAGATTGAGAAGTGAGAAGAACAAGTAACACAATTTCAGGAGCAAAATCACAAAATAATTTTTTTTTTGTCGTACGTAAGCATTTTGAAGGACATTTTTCAACATAAAGGTTTCAGCACATTGAAAATGTACACAGGAAAAATGATGACCATAGAATGAACTTTTCTCTTTTAGAATATGTTATACTCTACCTTCTTCGAGAATTGGTCTTTGCACAACAAAGGGAATTTCTTGCAAGGGCTCCATGTACTTGTGGCCAGCACTCATAACCTTTATCTGAGGTAAGCAAAGAATAAGAGTCCCCGGCATGCTAGCCTGCCCATGATACCAGCTGCGGACTGTCCCAGGAATATCTCCAGACACAATTGTACTAGGAGATGGCAGGCTGTCATTTGGAATGAACACACAGCAGGACTGAACTTCAAGCTGAAAAACAAAAACAAATCCATAAAGGGTATCTCATAAACAGACCTTAAGATGTGTTTACTGTATCTAAGCATCGCACAACAGCAAGAATCAAAATCGGCTACAAATATTTCTACGACTTATGAACCGAATTTCAAGTGAAGGCCCCCAAGCTGCAGGTGGTTTGTATTTTGGAAATCTCTTAGAAAGAAGTCACACCTAAAGAGGTGTCTTTTTAGCCTATAAACTTGTTCAGAAAACCATTTGTACAAAAAGCTGAATATATATCTACCTTTCCACACCTCTTTCCAAGAGAGGTGATTGATTTGGAAAGTGAACTCACAAAAAAGAGAGGAAGAAAATCCTGCTCCATTTGCCATTTATTACCTTTTTGCTAGCACTAGCTAAGGCTTCAGATTTGACTAGTAGCTCATATATTGCTACTTTTTGTTTTCTTTGTAGTTTGAGACGCTCGTGCTTTGTGAAGCCTGCATCGTTCTCAACAAATGTAATGAAAGTACAACTTTCATTATTTCGCCAAATATTGCTCATTATTGCCAAAACCACATACTACTAGTATGATCTGTCTTCTGCAGTTATGTGTAGATGGAATGTGATAACTGGAACAGAAACTTGGGAAATTTAGCCTTTGTGTTTATGTTGGGGGGGGGGATCAAAAGGTTTCTTGCCTTCATTGCACAAGAAATAGGTCTGAAAATGTGCATGTTGTCCATGTTTAGAAGGGAAAGTGTGCACACAGTGTGCCAAAAAGGATGTAGTATTCATAGGCTTCAATTATGACCAGATGCTCCTTCCTTGTACTATCAGTCATGCAAACCTTACTCATTCGCTGCATCTTACCTTATCTGCCATTACAAATATAGTTCTCCTTTGCCCACCCAAGAAATAAAAACTATCTATTACATAACTGAAATCATCACATTTAGAATAAAATATCACAATTTAAGTAGCTTTGTACACAAAAAAGGCAAACTATTCATGTAACTGATCGTTATAATTTGCATTGGTAAAGGAACTTGAATAATATAGAAACACATGCAGCCCTATAATTAAAAAATGATATATATATATATATATATATATATATATATATATATATATTACACACACATATATACATGTGTGTGTGTGTGTGTCAATACAATAATTTGTGTGTGTGTGTGTATGCGCAGAAAATTACATGACAAAAACCCAGTGGAAATATAAACTTGCAAATCCGTAACATTTTCTAGAAATAATATTAATGTTTGAAATCAATTTTTATATATACTATTTACACAAAAACTAGTAAGATATAGTAAGGCTGCATTCCTTACATGTCTGAGAAGCCCTATTGAATTCAATGGATTTACTCCTAGGTAAGTGGGCACTGGTGGCGCTGTGGGTTAAACCACAGAGCCTAGGACTTGCCGATCAGAAGGTCGGCAGTTCGAATCCCTGCAATCGGGTGAGCAGTTCGAAAGCACGTCCAAGTGCAAGTAGATAAATAGGTACCGCTCCGGCGGGAAGGTAAACGGTGTTTCCGTGCACTGCTCTGGTTTGCCAGAAGCGGCTTAGTCATGCTGGCCACATGACCCGGAAAAACTGTCTGCGGACAGTTTGTCTGCGGACAAACATTGGCTCCCACAGCCAGTAAAGCGAGATGAGTGCCGCAACCCCCAAGTTGTTCGCGACTGGACTTAACTGTCAGGGGTCCTTTACCTTTACCTTTTTAAGTGGGCTAAGAATGCAGCCTAAATGAATCTAGATATTACATAGGTATGTACAGGGAAACGATTGTTGGCATACGTCTGCCTCAAGAAACAATGGAGTGCGCCTCTGGAGATGACGTTAAACCACTGTGTTAGCAGCACCAAAGTTACAGCTTAAGGATGGCTATCGGGTGATGAGAGATCAGAAGGATCTTTACTGGCAATAGAATGGGGAAGACGGAGTGAACTTTGCATGTCCTCTGGTACTGCTGTACTTCACCAAGGGAGGAAAGCACTAGAAAGTCGCAAGCTATAATCTTTGCTTAGCATTCAGCTGCATTTCATTCTACCTAACCATGCTGCACCATATGCTGCTGCCATAAGGATCCAGCACTATGCATTGCTGGAATGTTGTTAGACGGCTGAATCACAGACATCCTCACATTTTTTCTTGTTTGTTGGTTGGTTTTAAGGCTTGATGCTTTTAAGTGCTCAAACCCGTATTAGGGAAGCTACTTTCAGACCCATATTAAGGAAGCTCCCCTCCTTCTGCCAGGCTCTTACTCCAGAACAACTCCATCGTCCCTTATAAGAATATGCAAAAAAACAGCAACAACATTTCTCTGCATTCTTTAAAAGTTGGCCATCTCAACAGAAATTGAAGCTGTGGCGGCTTTTTAACCAGTTCCGTCAAAAAATAAGACTGGGGTATATGCAAATTAGAATCTCACCCCCCAATTAGTGTTCATTTCTTTGTGCATATGTATAAGCCCATGCATTGAAATTACGAAATTGCTGCCCCCACAAAAGAAACAATTTATTCACAATAAATTGGTATTCGTATGAAAAAGTATCAGCCGGCATGTGCACTCCTGCAAAACATATGAATATGTAAGATCTTGATGCACACCTGGACAGCTCACACCTGGACAAATTTCTATGTTGGGGACACCAACTAACTGCACATGCATGTGTATGTAGATACAGGTAGGTAGCTGTGTTGGTCTGCTGTAGTCGAAACAAAATTTTTAAAAAATCCTTCCAGTAGCACCTTAGAGACCAACTAAGTTTGCTATTGGTATGAGCTTTCATGTGTATGCACACTTCTTCAGATACCACAGATGTGTAACTGTGTGTGCTCTGCACATACACAGAGAGAGAGAAAGTAAAAGAAAAGGAAGAGTACTTCTAAAAATTTATTAGTTGTTTGATTAAACAAGAATGTATCACGTATCACTTTATTGATAGAAATAGTGCTTAAAAATATATGTAATCCAAATATCTTAAAATTCCTGTACTCTTAAAGTTACATCAATAGCTTATATTAAAGCTATCAAATAAATCTTTTTACACTTTAAAAGTAACTATTAAACTGTGTGTCTAAAATTGTGAATTTAATGTGAAATGTGACTGATTTATATAACTGAATATAAATCTGCAGCAGTAAATCTTACATTAATGTAAGGATCTGACAATCCAAGGGAAAGAAAATGAAGTAATCTGCCAGTAAGAAGTCCTCAAGCTGGGGGTCAGATCCTATTCATGGAAACCATCTGGTTGGGACCCTCTAAGCCACACCAAACACAAATGATCTTTTAAAAAAATATCCTATTCATTAATGCATCACAGCTGCACTGAGTGTTACTTCATTTTTCCATGGCAACATCCTTTCTGTTTCAAGGATCGTATTTCAGTTTTGGTAGCAACGTGTTCTTTTGCCAATACCGAACATACTTGTGTGTTAAAGACAAGGAATTATTACAAATTCCTGAAACAAAATCACCTCCTTTTTGATTATGTTAAGGATTGTGCTTGCTACGCAACACTCCCTAATAACAGAACAACAAAGGGCAGCTAACATGCATTCAAAATATGCATTTATTTTCTGTTCTTGATAAAATGTCTCAAAATGTGTCAATTTCCACACTAATAAAATCAGTCTATAGTAAGAAACTAAAGTTCTCCTGTTGGATAACTTCAAATTGAACCAAATAAGAATTTTAAGTTACACAACAGGGAAGTTTTAGTTTTCTATTAGAAAAAAGAACAATATGGTATTAAAATGGTAATATCCATATTGATATGGCATATTTTCAAAATATTTCACCTACATTTTCTAAGCAATCTGTACACCAAACCTGTAAAGGAGGCTACCATTACAGGCTCCATAATTCATATACAGTCTGAGAAAAAGTGCCCTCACTGATAATTTTATTATAATAATAGTAATTTTATTATTTGTATGCTGCCCATCTGACTGGATAGCCCCAGCCACTCTGGGCAGCTCCCAACAGAATATTAAAAACACAATAAATATTGAAAACACAGTAATTTTATGAGTCATCTCTCATCTAAGATTTGAACAAGGTCTTTCCAGAAAATTATTGCACCGGTTCATATTTGTAAGAATTGTACTTCATATGTCCACATGATTTAAATGTTAAATTGTGTACTGTAAAATAGGGATGTTCTCAAACACTTTAAATTGTAATGACTGTATATATTAATCTATGACAAATATAATATTTAAAATTCATGAAACACTGGAGTTGAGATTGAGGGAAAGTGGTTACATCTATAACAAGGATGGGAAACTTCACACCTGGGGGCCAAATGCAGTCTTGCAGGGATCCCTGTCTGGCCCTCAGTCCACTTGCCCCAGCCATGCTCCCTTCACCAGGCTCCACCCCCTCTGACTACACCACACTCCTCATCAGCCCGACTACATCTCTTGCTTAAGTGTCTTTGCCTGGATGGGATGTGTCCATCAACAGTGATAATATGTTTTACTTGCCAGGATAGAGAAATGTATGTATAGAAACCTCTGAATGGTGCATGGCTTCAACACATCCTTCACTAAAAAGGTAAGAGACACATCTGTTGCTCCTCCCACTTTTTTGCCTCTGGACACACCCACCCCTGGTATATGGCCCCTGGAAGACTGGCTGTAAAGGAACATGGTCCTTGGACCAATTCCCTCCCCCCCCACTCCAATCTATTATACAACCCCATAATCAGCTCCAACACCTTAACGTCTCAGCTTTCTGGCATCTGCCAGCCTCAAACAAATCTATGCTGGGACTTTTGGGGAGTGGGGGTGAGGGAGGACCCAGAAGTATTATTGGGTAGTTGTGGATTCTCCTTCATTAGTTGTTTTTAAGCAGAGGTTGGATGACCATCTGCTTTGGTTGAGATTCTTGCATTCCAGGGGGTTGAACCAGTTGATCCTTGGGGTCCTCTTCTGACTCTACAACTCTACGACCCTATGATTTTATGACACTGTACAGCCTAGAAATTAGCAACAACCAGTTGTTGGATGGTGTTCACAAGAGATCCTAATATGATCCACACCATCATCTCCAGAAACTCCAACAAGAAGAATTCAGTGCCAGTGATCAAAAGCATAGAGATCAATGAACACAGGTATGGAAGGACCAAGGTAAGCAGCAAGTAATGCAAGGCAGAAGGAAGGAACAAGGCCAAAGGGTGAAGCAAAGAGTTGATTCCAAGGTCACATTTTGTGCATATGCTTTTGCTTTCTGTGCTGATCTTATGAACACACACAGAGGAAATGGGAATGTTTCCTTTGGAAATATTATACTGTACTGCAGCAAAGATCCCTGTCAGGTTGACTTGATGGGTTTAGACATTCTACTAGAAAAACTATGAGTGCAAATGAAGTAGGAATTGTGTCACAATCAGAAAGCAGGTGAGGGAAGCCAAGAGAATAATTTGTCAAAGTGTATAGAATAGCCAGTTAAGATGGAGTCTAACTGCACAAGTGAACTTCTGCTTATGCCAAAGAATTTCACCTTCCTTTCTTCTACCTGCATCCTCCTGTATACTACAAAAATCTGCTCAAGAGGGACTCCCAACCTTTCAGAATTGATTTTAAGGCTGTAGGGGGAGCGCTGCAAGGGATGAGGGGAAGGGGAAGTCCCTTTGCATGAGTAGCAGTCTATTCCACTCACACATGGACAGTTCAGGAAACAGCACTTAAGAGTACAGGACTCTGTGTGCACCAGTTCTGGCTATCTTTTCATTTGATGCTAAGAGCCTTCCATACTGCATTCACCACGCCATCAACATATTTCCAACTCCAATTCATTTTGTTTTCAATATGTCATTTAATACAAATCATGTTGGCTGATTCAAATATTTTCAAGTAACTAAGGATTCATTTTATAAAGTACTTAAGGAACATTTTGATAATAGTGTATTTATGTGAAACTTAGTAAAAATGTGGAGTTATTTGGTCGGTGCTCAGCATACTATTACTCATTATTAACTCATGCCAAAATGTGGAACCCTTGTTATTCTCAATGAAATCAAGCATTAACAACCATGTAAAAATAATTGTGTTTACATTACTTCATAAGTTGAGCAGCTATTAGTACCAGGAAAACATGCAAAGTGAACACTTCCCTCCCTCATGCTATAGTTGCCAAAAGACACTGCAAAGTTTACGCTGAAATTGTTAGCAGCTATAGAAAAAAGCCCTTGCATAACAGCATTTTTAAAATTACATCATAACTTCTTACAACAAGCCTAGTTCACGGAGTTGTCATGCTGGACACTATTGTGAGCAAAACAGCCAAGCAGACACTAGCCTTGGATCTAAACTAAATTTTCCAGGTGTTTCTGTTCTAAGCATTTATGTATTTATTTATAAATAGAAAGATCAACCCTTTCATGCTTTCAAATTATGAAGACAACGGTCTGCTGACAACTCAGGACTCCTTTTCAGTCTATATTTGTCATCCTATAAAATCAATCTCCTGCAAATCGCTATCCCCAAACCATACTGCCAAAATACATCCACATAAGCCCTGGCTGACTACAATGAGAAGGGCAGCTTTCAAGTTTTCTCAGATTGTTGTTCTATATTTAGTGATGGTGGAACTCCAAGAATGCTATACCACTGTTGGAATAGGAAAAATACCTTGGGCATTATAATACGGGCCAGAACAGATGCAACACTGGCTCCACAACCACACTGCAAATGTGATTAGCGAATCAGGAACACTGGGCACCTACACACCTCAACTGCATTCCACTGCCCTCAAGCAAATCCCTCCTCAATTGCAGTTAAGCACTTTGACAGAACTGCTGCTAGCCTGAAACATGGTTAGCAAGGGAGTCCCTTAAATCAGTATTTAAAACAACGAACTGCCGTAGACATCAATGAGAGAGGAGGACTTTATCAAGCCCGCTCTGCTGATGATCCCAACTAGCATCAAGTCAGCAGCTGGAGGAAAGAATTGTGTAGCACGAGCAGCCCTGAACTCCTGGCCTGGGTGCTGTACAGTGGTGCCACGCAAGACGAAATTAATCCGTTCCGCGAGTCTCTTCGTCTAGCGGTTTTTTCGTCTTGCGAAGCAAGCCCATTGACGGTTTAGCAGATTAGCGCTATTAGCGGCTTTTAGCGGCTTTTAGCGGCTTATCGGCTTAGCGGATAAGCAGATAAGCAGTTTAGAAAAAGGGGGGGAAAGGGAAAAAAACCCGCAGGAACTCGCAAGACATTTTCGTCTTGCGAAGCAAGCCCATAGGAAATTCGTTTTGCGAAGCACCTCCAAAACAGAAAACCCTCTCGTCTAGCGGGTTTTCCGTCTTGCAAGGCATTCGTCTTGCGGGGCACCACTGTACATGCTTTGCTCATAGATCTGGTTCTGGGGCAGGGAGTTCTTCTGGGGAAGGGGTTGCTCTCCAAGACAGCCAGAAGTTGCATAGGCAGAACTGTATAGCTGTGCTATAGGAATGTAAAACTTTAATATCTGGTGCCTCAGCTGGCTTTTTCTCTCCTCCCATTCCTTTTTCCTCATGCATCCTGTCTTCTAGATTTTAAGCCTAAGGAGGGATGCATTCATGAGGCTGATTACCAATTTGCTTTACCAGGAGCTAGATTTGTAACTTTATTGCCCCCAGGTACAAATGCACTGTTAGTTTCAAATTGAAATGAATGATAAAAGGCACCCAAGTGCCATGAACTCAAATCTCCCTGACCAACAATCCCAACGGGCGGGGGGGGGGGGGAGAGAGAGGACACCCTGTCATTATTTGACAAGAATTTCTGCTGAGAATAGAGGAATTTATGACTTAAATGTCCAAATCATCCCATTCAAACAGTATATAGATAAGCAAGGCAATCTGTAGTAGTTGGAAATCTATGCTTTTCAAATACAAGTTAACAGGAAATGCAATGGAGAAAAAGTCTGTCGTACACTGGAGTTGGAGCACTGTTTGCTGGGTTCCCACAACAACCTGTAAGTTTAATTTCTTTTTTTAAATCAAAAGATAGTCACAGGTTGCAGTCTGACTGGATATTTGGATGATGGGAGTTCTTAAAAGCAGCACTAATCTGCTGCTTGTAAATGACCATGAGATATTGTGCAAAATATACAAACAAACAAGGCACTGCAGAAAGCTCACAGTCAATGCTACATGTGACCACACACATGACAATGTGCAGAAGACCATACTTAACTCTTCTCTTATTTCAACCAAAGGGGCTTAAAGTGCTTAAGACTGGCTGCATCATTTCTTATATAAACAAACGCTGGGAACTTATCTTACAAGGGTTTCAAAATAAGCTAAAATCCAAGAAAGTATCAAGTATTTCAAATATTCCATCCTCTCTCTCACACCGCCCCCCAATCAGCATCTTACCTGAAGTGTAAGGCGCTTGACTGCATTCCACAATACCCCAATAAATTCTTTCATCTTTTCCTCAGGACTTCTGCTGCAGCTTTCAGATGAGCTCAGCATGGCTTTCACTGGAACTGATAAAGGTCGTGATTCTTAAAAATAAAAGGACAATAGAATACATTTGAGAACTTAAGTTTGTTTTAACATGGTGCATAGTAGCATAATCTAACCAAAGTTAGTCACCACAGGTTCTATTGAAACCTATGTAACTCTAAGTAATCAGAAGTAACAGGGGTACCTTTACCTTTTTAACTTATTCCATTAGTTTCAACAGGCCTTAGTTGAACTGAACTAAATGAGCAATTGTGGAAAAGTCAGATTTTTAAACTATTCCAATAGCATTCCACCATTTCATAAAGCTAGTGGTTACATTCAAATAATTTAGTACAAAAACATTTGGCAAATAAGAGGGAGATTTTAGCTTCGATTGTGCCAAAGAACCTGAAATAGCAATTCAGCAGTTGGTTATCAAATCTAGGAAGTCTCTTCAGTTTATACCACATTCCTTAAAAATTGATGCTATCTGTACATGCATTTTATTCATAATTTTATTATTTGCTTATTTATAAATAGCATCACTCTTTCAAGCACATAACAAGCAGGATATCACATTTATAGATCCTCTACAATTACAACATCATATCTTCCAAGTATCTTTTATCAAAGAATGAGGACAACAAAATTAAAAGACAATAGGAAATTTCAATAAATATCAACATAAATTACAATGACAGAGTAACTGTGCACTATGTTTAAATCAATTGCTTAACTTTCTCAGCGTGGAACAAGCTTGGGGTAGTAAGCAGTTAACATTGATCTCCATGTAACTAAAGGGAACTGTCAGGGACTCAGCGGGAGCGCAGGGAGGAGAGGAGATGGAAAGCGAGGGGGAGCAATCCGAGGGCAGCGTAGGAGAATATGACAGCAGCCCGATAGATTCCATGAGCCTCTCCAGCGAATCGGAAGATTCACAGAAGGGGGCGCCGATGGGCAGGGCAAGGGGCGACACAAGGGAGACACCCCAGAAGCAAGGGGCCAGCGGGGACTCCCAGAGCAGCAGTTGCAAATCAGGACCAGCTTCCCCACCAGAGCGTAGTGGGGGGGAGGAGTCCCAGGTGTCAGAGCCCACACATGCACCACCAGCGAGAGAAGATGAGTCAGGGTGGACCACGCCTCCATCGGAGAGCGAGTTAACGGTTAAGAGGAAAGTTGCAGGCTGGGCGCGCGCGCCAAGTTCAAAGGTACAGGCGAGCGGCACAGAAGGTAGCCCGGATAGGGAACCAGGTCCTAAAGCCCGCCGGAAGGAGGGGCAAGAATCGTCAGGGTCAGCGTCAGAGGAGTCCAGGAAGGATGAGACCCTAGCGGGCAGGAGGGCCCAGAGGAGAAAGGAATTTAGGAAGAGGTGGAGCAAAGCGAGAGTCTTAAACTGGTGTGGAGGGGGAGGAGACTCAGACAGGACTTCGCCGGTCTAAGGTCGGGACGTAGAGCTGCACGCTGCGGCTTTGAAATGGAGACTGAATCTCAATAAAGACTTTTGTACATAACTACAGCCTAGCGTTGGTCCTCTGTGAGCTGGGACCTGGAGGCAGCTCTGACAGTAAGTCCTGTCTCAGATTTCAAAGAACCTCGCAACGTGAGAGGACGCAGCGAGGGGCGAAGATTGGTGCTTCGCGAGCTCACAAAAGCAGCACAAGATGACTACAGAAGAACGACTGGCAGCTTTGCAAGAAGCCGTGGTACAACTTAACGCAGAAATACGAGCGGCAAGGAGGAGAGAAGAGGAATCAGATGCTGTCTGCAAGGATCTGCAAAACAGGTTGGAAATGTTGACTAAACAGGGGCCACCGGCAGCCAAATCAGAAGGGATCGGGCTCGGGAAGAGAGGGGGGAGCCTGGTGTCGCATTTCGATGGGAGTCTGCAGCAATATCCTAACTTCAGAGCAGACGTAGTTTTTGCGCTAAAGTTGCTGGAGAAGGACTTTAGAGATGAGCAGGAGAAAGTAGGCTTCATACTAACGCATCTCCATGGAGAAGCTAAAGCGTGGTTGCGCAATCTGTGGAGAGATAATGATCCAGCCCTCCAAAACGCAAAAGCCTTCATTAAGGCGATGGACGATTGTTTTTTATCGGAAATAGATGTAGATGTCGCTAGAAAAGAGATTCACGGTCTGAAACAAGGCAGAGCCACTGTAAGGCAATATCATTCCCGCTTTTTTGCATTGGTCAACGCGCTGGGATGGGAAAAGGACTCAGCGTCCGTCAGGGACCTGTTCTGGGAGGGGCTCAACGGGGCTGTGAAAGACGAAATCGCAAGGGGGGAGAGGCCACGGAGCACTCAAGAAGTGGTCCAGAAGGCGCTGACGATTGGTGTGCGGCTAGAAGAACGTCCCTGGAGCAAAGATGAAGGGCGTTGGGGACGCACGCCAGCAAGGGCACCTCCTTTCTTCCCCAGAGACTCAGCGCGCGCTCAATCCACGCCTCCACTGGGAGGGGGAGAGGAGCCGATGGAGATAGGTGGTGCCAAGGCTCAGTCAGCGACCAGAGCCCTCACACCAGGAGCAGCCAAGGTGAAGCCTCCTAGAGGGAACAGGAAGTGTTACATCTGCGAAAGTGCTCAGCATATGGCAAAAGAGTGCCCCCAGAGGCTCCACAAGCACAATGCAGCCTCAGCAAAAGTAACAGAAGCAGCTCAGCAGAGGGAGCCGCAGCAGGGAAACGACGAAGTCTGGCTGGAAGCAGAGCCGCTGGGGCCCAGCCAGACGAATCAGTGAAGCAGTCCCCAGGAATCTTACAGCCCACAGACCCCCTCCCGCCCAAACCAGTGGTGCAGCTCACCGCAACACTCCAGCTTCCCAATGGGCTCACCATGGAAGTGCCTATTACCATTGACTCTGGTAGCAATGCAGACTTTATGGGGGTGGATTTCATCAAGCAACATAGCATAGCGCTCCTGCCTGCCACGATGCCTCTGAAAGTAGTGACAGTCGATGGAAGAGAATTGCTGGGGGGACAGGTGGTACAGCAAACGCCGCCAATGGTGATGCGCATTGGAAATCACCGCGAAGTCATCAGCTTCAACATCACCCAACTGTCAGACACGCCCATAGTGTTGGGCATGAGCTGGTTGGACAGGCACAGCCCGGCATTGGCATGGTACCAGCGTAAATTGACCTTCTGCTCCTCCTACTGCACAGAACATTGCATCATGACTAACCAGGAGGACGAGGGGCAAGAGGATGACCCACAGCTGCAACTGGGCATGCTGCAAGCGGTACCCGACAAGTACAAGGCGTTTTTGGAGGTCTTCTGCGAGAAGGAAGCGGACAAGCTGCCTCCCCACAGACCCTACGACTGCAAGATTGACCTCCTGCCGGGGGCAACGCTGCCGACCGGAAAACTGTACTCCATGTCTGAAGACGAACTGCAAGAGCTCAGGGAGTTCATAGATCACAATTTGAAGCGGGGATTCATCCGAGAATCCAAAGCAGTGGGGGGCAGTCCTGTTTTCTTTGTGAAGAAAAAAGACACGCCCCAGAAGAGGCTTGTAGTTGATTTCAGAATTTTAAATTCGAAAACCAAGCCCACGGCTTTCCCGATGCCCAAGATCGACGACTTGCTCGCGACGGTGAGAAAGGGACGCATCTTCACCAAGCTGGATCTACGAGGGGCGTACAATCTTATACGCATGCGGGAGGGCGACGAGTGGAAGACGGCCATGTTCACGCCCTTGGGCACCTATGAGTATAGGGTTATGCCTTTCGGTTTACAAAATGGCTCCCACTGCTTCCAAGCCTTCATGCATCACGTGTTAGCGGGGCTCCTATACAAGAAATGCGTCTGCTTCCTGGACGACATTCTGATCTTCTCGGAATCGCAGGAGGCTCACGAGAGAGATGTCAAGGAAGTCCTGCAAAGACTACGGGAGCACAGGCTTTACGCCAAGCTGGAGAAATGCCAGTTCGACATGACGGAGGTGGATTTCCTGGGCTACAAGCTGTCCGACAAGGGAATCGCCATGGACAGCGCCAAGGTACGATCAGTACTGGACTGGAAGAGCCCGCGCAATCGGAAGGAGGTCCAGAGGTTTGTCGGCTTTGCTAACTTTTATCGCAAGTTCATCAAGGGTTTCGCTATGCAGACGGCGGCCATCACGGACACCCTCAGCTCCAAGAAGAAGAAGTTCATCTGGACGGACCAGGCGGAGCAGTCCTTTCAGAAACTCAAGCGTCTTTTCGCTTCCGAGGAACAACTGCTGCATGTGAACCCCAGCAAGCCCATGAGGGTGGAGACGGATGCCTCCGACAGAGCCGTGGGGGCAGTCCTGTTGCAGAAAGACCCGCAAGGGGATTGGAGGCCGTGTGCTTTCTACTCCAGGAAACTCAGCAAGTCGGAGCAGAACTACACCATCTGGGACAGAGAGTTGCTGGCCATTCATGCAGCATTCAAGGCGTGGCGGCACTTCCTCATCGGAGCCAAACACACGGTGCAAGTTCGCACGGACCATAAGAATCTGGAGTACTGGCGCACGGCGCGGTTCCTGAACCAGAGACACATCCGCTGGGCGGAGTTCTTTGCGGATTTCGACTTCAGGATAGAATATATCCCCGGAGACAACAACGTCATGGCTGATGCGCTATCCAGGAAGCCGCAGTATCTGGAGGAAGCAGCACCGGTAGCGGCCAAACACATTTTCGCACCCAAGGCGTGGGCATGCGCTTCTGCCACAATAGACCTGGAAGCGATACGGCGCGAGCTGCGAACAGATTCCTTCGCGCGCTCCAAGATGGAGGAGGTGCGCAGCGGCACGGCAAAGGACGACGAGTTCCAGATACGCGACGGACTGCTCCTCCGCAAGGGGGCCATCTACGTACCGGGAGATGAACTCCGCGCGACAGTACTGCAACAGCTACACGACGCACCCAGCGCCGGACATTTCGGCAAGGAAAAGACGGTGGAATTAGTAGCCAGAGACTTTTGGTGGCCCAAGATGCGGGGAGAAGTCGCGGAATACGTCACGAGGTGCGACACCTGCCAAAGGGCCAAGCCAGTCCACAGACCGCCGGCGGGACTGTTAGAACCGCTACCGACCCCGTCCGAACCGTGGGAGAGGGTAGCCTTGGACTTTGTCACTGACCTGCCCAGCTCGAGGGGCAAAACAGCAGTACTCGTGGTAGTCGACATGTTCACCAAGATGGCGCACTTCATTCCTTGCGCGAAGGTGGCCACAGCGGAACAGACGGCCAAGCTGTTCATAGACCACGTGTTCAAGGTACACGGCCTGCCACGGTCTATCCTGTCTGACAGGGGGCGCCAGTTCATCTCGAGTTTCTGGCGGAAGCTGATGGGGATCCTGAACGTCAAGGTCAACCTAGCGTCGGCAAGACACCCGCAGACCAACGGACAAGCGGAGAGGGTCAACGCCATCATGCAGCAGTACCTGAGATGTTACGCCAACCAGCAGCCCTCGACCTGGGTGGACTATCTGCCCCTGGCCGAGTTTGCCTACAACAACACACAACACGTGTCCACGGGGGTGACACCGTTTTTTGCCAACCACGGGCGACATCCCAGGACCTTCCCGGGCTTAGAGAAAGAGGGGGAGGGGGAGCCACAGGGAGCAGAGGCATTGGCAGAGGAGTTACAGGAGGTCCATGAACAGCTCCGTAGACAGTTAGATCTAGCAAAACACGTATACAAGATGCAAGCAGACAAACACAGAAGAGTGGGGGAGGACATACGGGTAGGGGACTGGGTCTGGTTAGCGGCCCAGGCAGTGCCGGCCAGATCCTTAGCTAAGAAGAAGCTAGGACACAAGCAGTTGGGCCCTTACCTAGTCGAGGCACAGATCAACCCAGTGGCTTTCCGTTTGACACTACCGGAGGGTTCCAGAATGCACCCGGTCTTTCATAGATCGGTGCTAACGCCCTACAAGGCACCTCACAGGTTTCAGGAGCCAGGGACAGCTCCCAGTCCGCTTAGAGATGCACCCATGACAGGGGGGTCGCCGAGGGCGGGGCCAGTCAACGAGGTGACGGAGATTTTGGACTCGAGATGGGGGGAAGAGGGAGTCGAATATCTCATCGCAAGGGAAGGTGCCCCGGCCAGCGCCAACAGCTGGGTGCCGTACTATGCGGTGGAGGAGCACTACCTCAAAGACGAGTTCCACGCACTCTTCCCACACAGGCCCATGCCGGAGGATTATTTTGATGAATATCTTTTCACCCCCACACTCTCAGCCAGTACGTTTCAGGGGTTCTCCTCGGTTGAGGGGACGGTTCCAGAGACTACCTCGCTGGAGGGGTCGGTCTCAGACTTGGGTGCGGAGCGCTCTTATTGGTGGGACACTCAACCCGAGGAGGAGTGGCGCAGGAGACTGCTCAGAGGGCCCTGGCACGCAGACTACCCAGAGGAAATGGGGGAACAAGGGGGCATGGACGGGTTGGGGGAGGATCCTGGTTTCGAGCACGCCGGCAACGAGATGGAAGCGGAGGAGAGCGACGTCGATGTACCCGTCGCGGACTGGCAGCATGCCAGGGGGGAAGACCGGTATCCGGCATGCACCCCCACAGCATTGGAGCACCCGGAACCCACGCCAGAAGAGGGGGAGGGGGGAAGGGGGGGCTTCGAGGGGGGGATGGATGTCAGGGACTCAGCGGGAGCGCAGGGAGGAGAGGAGATGGAAAGCGAGGGGGAGCAATCCGAGGGCAGCGTAGGAGAATATGACAGCAGCCCGATAGATTCCATGAGCCTCTCCAGCGAATCGGAAGATTCACAGAAGGGGGCGCTGATGGGCAGGGCAAGGGGCGACACAAGGGAGACACCCCAGAAGCAAGGGGCCAGCGGGGACTCCCAGAGCAGCAGTTGCAAATCAGGACCAGCTTCCCCACCAGAGCGTAGTGGGGGGGAGGAGTCCCAGGTGTCAGAGCCCACACATGCACCACCAGCGAGAGAAGATGAGTCAGGGTGGACCACGCCTCCATCGGAGAGCGAGTTAACGGTTAAGAGGAAAGTTGCAGGCTGGGCGCGCGCGCCAAGTTCAAAGGTACAGGCGAGCGGCACAGAAGGTAGCCCGGATAGGGAACCAGGTCCTAAAGCCCGCCGGAAGGAGGGGCAAGAATCGTCAGGGTCAGCGTCAGAGGAGTCCAGGAAGGATGAGACCCTAGCGGGCAGGAGGGCCCAGAGGAGAAAGGAATTTAGGAAGAGGTGGAGCAAAGCGAGAGTCTTAAACTGGTGTGGAGGGGGAGGAGACTCAGACAGGACTTCGCCGGTCTAAGGTCGGGACGTAGAGCTGCACGCTGCGGCTTTGAAATGGAGACTGAATCTCAATAAAGACTTTTGTACATAACTACAGCCTAGCGTTGGTCCTCTGTGAGCTGGGACCTGGAGGCAGCTCTGACAGGAACGATGTAAAAATCTGTGTATCATTGGCATTACACCCCAGTAATTATGTAAGTTATCTTACATAAATAAAAACCTGTTTCCGATTTGCTAGTGTTGCCATATTACTAACTTTGTTGGGATTGGAATACCCTTCTGTGGCAAACTTGTGGGGAAAGAGTTATTGCAAATTAACATGATCACTAAACCAGCTCTTTTTCTATTTCCATGCTGACTTTGCTAAACATCTCAGATGGACAAAACAAAAATCTTAAAAGTAAGGAGCTGATTGGGTTCATGCTGATGGCAGACTAGTAATCATATGGTTCTGGAAAACCTTGGAAGGCGCTCTCTGTCTTCACAATGTATGAAAAGACAGCACGAAAGGTCTGACTGCCTTGGGAGCAAACTAGACCTTTTCTGTGGTGAATGGGTAGATTTTATTATGTATGCAAACTGCTGACAGAACCAACCCCAACAAGATACCTGAATTTCTGGGACACTTCCCCCCTTTTTTTCCTGAACCAAGCATCTTATAGTTTCCATACTTTATTGAGTTGTAAAAGCTGCCTTTGCTAAAAGTTATTTTGCCTAAGTTTTGTATAAGAGAAATACTTCTGCTTTTAATCACTGATGGTGCCTTTCACCAGCTCCCAAGGATGAAGATGTTGATACACAAAAGAGAAAGCAGTACAATGTGCTCTGCATCAATATGAATAAAAACTTGTGGTCACTAGTATGCAGGACAAAAACAGAATCTTTACAAAACAGCATGGTTGGGCTTGTTTTGATGGATTACTGCCAGCATGTGAAAAATACACCGGAAAAAGTTCTTCCCCCACTCCAAATCTTGTGGGAAATATCAGATTTAATATTGCGCTCTTTCATGTCTAGTTAACATTCTTCACCCACCTAAAGCATCCTTGTTCAAGCATCCACTGCACAGCAGGCACACACAAACAATAGCCCTTCAGTTAACTAAACGGAAATGTGTGATCTCCTAATTTAAGTGCTTCCCTTCTGCCAACAGATTTCACAGCCCACCAAAGTCTTAGCATTTAAGTTTAAGAATGAATCCAGTTTTGTATTCAAATCGTGTCTGCTTGCGAGGTTTATACAAAACGAAACCAAGAAAAAATAATTATGAAGGATCAAATGCCCAACACTGAATCCCCGAATTTTCTGGGTATTTTCCAGCTAGTTTTAATGCTCCAGTTGCCCCAACTTATTACTGCTCACTCTATTTACTTCTGCAACACCCTTCCTCCATTCAAAGAGGTGGTGTAGATGTAATGGTTAGGGGTCTTTCAATTGCTAGAGGGTCACAGGATTGCATGTACTGTTCACTTCTGCAATTAAGTATTACATCAACCCCAATGTTAAACAAACCTAACACAAACTAGGCTTTCCTCTTAATTAGGATGTGAAATCCTTTTAAGATTGTGACAAACCCAGCAAGGAAAGAAAGGGGTGGGTGGGATTTAGTCACAGAGGTGAAGTGGAGGTGTGGGAATGTCACTCACAAAAGTGAAACAGGAGAGGGAATATAAATCAATTGTGATTTATAAAAAAAGCTTAAAGGAGGAGCTTAACATAACAGTGCAATTTTATCATGAATAAATTTTATCATACAGAAAAATAACATTAAATATCGCATTACAAAGCATGGATGAAACTTTGAATTATTTCAATATATCACTGCCTCCATCAATCAGGGCTGGACTGAACATGTCACTTTCAGGGCTCAGACTTAACTCATACACTTACACACCATACTCTAAGACACCTCAAACCCCACTAAGTGTTGCAGAAAGACTATAAAAGTCTCACCATCTAATTAGCCTCCTGAAGTGTCCACATTTTATTCCCTCATGACCATGATAGCACATAGTCAATGATACCTAAGATATGGAGGTTAAAATGCCAGCAGCACTTTTTGAATTTCCTCAAATAGCTTCCAGTTAGGATGTCCTCGTGCACACTAAAGGATTCAGGGCAGAGCAGGCAAGGGAAAGAGTTAAAGGTTCCCTCTCCATAGCCAATTTTCTAATCCAAGGAACAGCCATCATGATGCTTGCAGATACTGGATTACAACCCCCATCAGCCCCAGCCAGCATGGCCAGTGGAGAAGGATGGCAGAAGTCCAACAAAATTAAAAAGAAGAAGATAAGAATTCACATATTCTGTTCAGCCACTGACAAATTCTAGCCATGGACTGAAAACTGCATACTGGAGGTGGTGGTCATTTCTAGTATCTCTTTAAATGAAGGGAAGTAGTTTCCCTTTTTCTTATCCCTATACATTTTTCATACCTAAGGAGTATAGTGGGTCATTTTGTTAAAACACCTCTTTGTGAAAATGTTCAACTCTTATTGTATACTGATCAAACAATAAAAATAGTTTACAGGCACAAAAACTTTTGCTGAACTTATAAAAAGCTCCACCATATTTAAAAAGTGATATATGTCTGGATGGAAGGCTCTCTGCTGAATGCTCAGTAACGGAAACACAGAACCAGTGAATATTTTCAAAGTGGCAAGTCTTGACCTCAAGATAACATAACCTTTGTTTGTCTCCAAACAGCAGAGGGACAAGAAAATGTCAGCTGAGAAAATTATTGGGAATTCAGAAGAGACAAGGCCATTTATTTTGTGAGCAAGGGCAAGAGCTGTGTGTCTCTGTTTGTAAAACATTGGGCTTTTTATGATTATTTCCCGAGTAAATCATATTTTCCCACCCTTTATTTCTAACAAGGTTTCAGTTGCCATTACTTCCCAAACTACTAGAATAAAAAAAACAGGAGTTTAAGCTATATACCAGCTGCGACCAAAGTTGCCATCACAGAGCACAAGATACAATATCAGTTTCTAGCAGTTCTCAAGACAGCTCCCTAAGACTCATGTTGTAACTGAAAGTCATAAAGGACTTTTAAGACAGTGCACAGGACATTTTGTTAATCACTCAAAAGTTTTCTAAAATATACAATTTTTGTGAAATTAAGGCTGCAATTTATGCCCACTCACTTGGGAATATTTCCCCATTGAACTCACTGGGGCTTTCAAGTTAGCATGCATAAAAATGGGCTCCAAAAATCTTTGCTATCTTAATTTTAAGGTTTGATAGGTAGCAGCAGACTTTTAAATCAACAAATGAAAACTGTCCAAAAAATTACAATAAAGCCTAACAGCTATCAAACCAAACAATCTCCTAAGAGAATAAAATCTACCATATGCTGTTCATTAATTGCAAGTTTCAGTTCCACAGAATTATTTTACAATAAAACTAAAGATCCAATTAACAGAAAAAGAAACAGATTTAAGTTGAGCTGGTAAAAGAAAGTATGTTATTATAACGGAAACGTTTTAAAAATGTATCAGTCCCACCAAGAAAAGTTTCCTTCTTCATGAGCAAATATTAATTTCATTAAATAATTTGAAACTGATTCCATCCATCTCTAGGGTTGATTTAAGATACAGCTTTTCCTCAAAAGATGAGACAGCAAATTAAAGACACTTGTTGTGGCCTTTTCTCTTCATAGCTGAATTAAAAGAGATGAGTGGCCAAACCCTCAGCTGTGCTAAAGTACAGCAGCAGGGCATAAAACCCAGGGCACTCTCTTCCACTAATGCAGCCATCAACACTTTGGTTCTCTGAGACTGTTCTTGAGAAATAAAGAGAAATTAAGTCACTGACCACGCCTTAAGTAGCATCAAAAGAATCAACTGCCCTACTGAAGTCATTTCTGTGGGAGAGAGCTGCTAGGGAAGGGATGGAACCTGCTGGTGGTGATTGTTTTGATTGACGAAGCAGAGGAGATGGGCAACAGTATATAGGAAGCCTCTAAATCAGTAGAAAATGCATTAATAATGATTGTGGGAGACAGGAGAAAGACTGGACTATGGCTTTGGAATTTGGGGTGGCTCAGAATCTCAGGCAGTCTATGCTACACTTCATCCAACAGAGAAGCCTCCACTGCAAGGGATGTTAATGTGAATGTAAAAGAAATAAAGCAGCCCTGTTGCTTCAGACCAAAGGTTGCATCCCATTTCCCAGAGGAGCCTCCAAGAAGCCCAAAAGCATGGCATGCAATATAATAACCCTCCTGCATTATGTACCAGGTGACCTATTATTTACAATATGTTATCTCCATCTACACTTGCAAAAAAACCCCCCATCTTGCAAGCCTTAGTGAGGCATCTAATCATAGCCTGCATTTTTATTAAGGCTTGATCAGGGCCTGTATTTTAAAATGAGCTTAAAGATTTTCAAATGTTCATGCCAGGCAGAAGACCAGCTGCCTAAGAACCTTGGCAAGATGTTTATTCTCCTGGACAAGGGGGCCCCCTGATTTATAGCAGAAAACAATTCTCAAAGTCAAAGGGAATTACAGGCTGACAGCCAAGGTTACACTGACCCTACATATTACAGAAGATATAAGAAGGCTGAGAAAACATAATTAAGAGTTGATAAATAGTAAAATAAAACCATGTGCCTCCCATTAAACTTGAGCCATATTTTCCTAAGGTTGAAAGGTCAAGAGCAGTGAAAAAGGCAACTGGCTTGGCTGGAGAAGAGAGGTTTTCTTTCTATTTTATTTTGAGGCTGTAAAATGTTCCTTCCTTTTTTACTTTGAAAAGGTTTATTCTTCTAAAAAGCTATCTATGTTATGTATTAAATATATTGGCTTAAATGTAATTATGCAAAGGAATTAGAAGCTAAGAAATGTTAAATCCTTATGCTAGATTCTTATTTCATATAGTTGGAAGAGATCACAGGGGCCATCAGCCACCAGCCCAGCCCCCCTACCAAGCAGGAAACATCATTAGAGCACACATATGGTTGTCAGGCCTTTGTTTAAAAGACCTTCAAGAGAAGGAGATCTTTCAATGATGATGTGAACTCAAGATCCTTGACATCTGTTTAAGATAAAAATTTAAGATTAAACCATCTGTTTTGGAGGGCAATAGGGCGAGGTGAGCTGGTAATTAAGGTTCCTTGTTGAGACACATGTAAGATATATTACTACTTATTTGTCATTTATAGATAGAAGAATATATAGCTTTTTGTTTCCCATAAAAGGACAAGAGGAAATGGGTGTATCTTTTGTGATTGGTTCTAGCAAACAGCCAATAGGAATTTCAACAGGCTGATTGGACAGAGGCAGCCACAGGAGGAGCAAGGGGGCTGGATTAAGGAAATATAAGTGCTGGCCAGAATGGCAGGAGGCCAGGCCAGAGCTTGGTAACCAAATACCACTGTGCCTCATATTTATTTGTCTGACAAATAAATTATTATTTTAATTTCTCTATTGCTGCGTTGAATATTTCATTCCAGCTAAGCGTTAACCACAAGCAGGGTGCTACATTAGTGCAAAGTGTGAATTTCAACTCAAGTTTCCTGCAACCAAACACAGCACTCTTTGCCATTATACCACATTGTGTCATGTTTATACAACAGCATTCAAAAAATTAAGATACACTATGTTCACTAAAGCATTCCCTGAACAGCTATCTTTTTGGAGAGGCCAGCAAACTTGAGCTGACCCAATAATGTATTAAAATGAAGTACTATTAAAAAAGTACTATAAAAAGACCCTGATGTTGGGAAAGATTGAGGGCACAAGGAGAAGGGGACGACAGAGGACAAGATGGTTGGACGGTGTTCTCGAAGCTACAAACATGAGCCTGACCAAACTGCGGGAGGCAGTGGAAGACAGGAGTGCCTGGCGTGCTCTGGTCCATGGGGTCATGAAGAGTCGGACACGACTAAACGACTAAACAACAACACCACTATAAAAATAATTTGGGATTAAAGTTAGAAAATGTGATCTAATATTGTAGAACTGAACTGAAAATATATCCATTAAAACTGAAGAAATTGTATATGAAGCTTCCTACATTAACTGCAGAAATGTGTTCCAATACATACACCTGACCCTGCAGGAATGTACACATGTCAAGGGGGGAATAACTTCCTGGAGAATGGGTTGATTTAACTGAAAACAAAACATACCTGTTACAGTTTTTGTTTTGACAGGGCTGCTGGCATATTCAGAGGCCTGATTTGATTGCTGTTTAGCCAAAGGCGTACTTCCAACTGATACCTCATCCTCCTTTTTCCTAGTCACTGGTGTCCCCAGAGAAACAGATCCAGACTGCTAGAAAAAGAAGAAAAGTACAGTGACTTACTCAGAAACTATGAGCAGTTCATAGGAAAAGATACTTCATATCATAGGAAGGGCACTAAAAGCAGTACTTTTATCACCATAAGTTCCTAGGGAAAAGCTTTGACTTAATAACTAAAGCATATAGAATGCCAAAGCAAATTGTGAAAATGGAATGATGAAAAGCTTTAATAGTCACATTATTGTATACAACTCCACTCTGTTTGTTCTTCCTAACAATTACGGAAAACAAGCTTTAACCAAGTTTCCACTAAAAGAACCCTAACATTACACATCATTGTAATGTTAGTCACTGTCAACAGTTTTGGTGGCCCTGCAGTTGTTTTGGATGCCAGTCTAAGAATTGCCCCAAAGCAATTCCTTCAGGATTATTATCCTCATATTGTAGAGCAGAGTTACAGCTATGGGAGTCAGAAACCTGGTTTGCACATCATGCTAAGACAAACTATGGCTTAGTGCAAATGTGTAAGCCTACAGGCTCCCAGATAAACAGTGTTTATCCATGTGTTTATCTAATGCACTTGTACAGCCATTCAAGATGGCAGCTATCTGAGCAAGTCCCACAGTTTAACTTTCCCATCCTTTCTTTTATCTGTCCTGAATCTTCCAGCATTCATATTCATTGGATGTTCTAACATTATGAGAGAGGAAGAAAAACTTTACTAATAATCCCTAGCACAAAATTTTCCTTTTTCACAGCTGCCAAACACACGATCAACATCTTCCTCAAGATACTTGCTATGATCCCAAGCTCTCATTCACTGCCGCTTCAAACCTCACTAGCATAAATGTGAAATTAAGATTATTATTTTTTGACCCAACACACATCACTTTACATTTGTTTACATTGAACTGCATTTGCCATTTTACCACTCATTCTCTTAGTTTGGAGAAGTCCTTTTAGAGCTTTTCACAATCTCTTTTTGTTTTAATGACCCTGAACAATTTAGTACCATCAGCAAACCTGGCCACCTCATGCTTACCCCTAACTCTAGATCATTTGTGAAGAAGTTAAAAAGCAGAGTTCCCAATACCGATCCATGGCGAACTCAACGCTGTACATCCCTCTGTTTGGAAAGATGTCAGTTTATTCCTACTGTCTGCTTCCCACTGCTTAACCATTTCCTGATCCATAACAGGAGCTCTCCTCTTGGGCAGTTATGTATGCAGCCAGTTCTTCATACTAAGACTAGAGGATTGCAGTGACACCTGAAGTCTAGGTCCTAATTCTATGATTGGATGCCAATATACAGAAGACAGGATTGCTACATGTCATTTTAATTCTGAGTTACAATTCTAAAAAAAAACCCATACAACTGTCCTCTTTAAAAAAAAAGGTACGAAACAAGGCATTTCCCTCCTCTTTTCTCAACTACTGACCATACTGTTGCCAAGATGCTACTATGTCAAATATAAAATAACGGTGAAATCCTGGCAAAACAAAAGCCGGAGACAGTACAACTAGTTTGATGCAAAAATACGACTTGAAAATATAGTCAGTTTGGTATAACAGTAGAGAAGGGTAAATATTGTACACTATGCTATTTGAAATGAGGGAGAAATAAAAATGATCACAGCCAGAGAAAGATGGAAAAAATTATGGCCATGTACTGGGTGCTGATCTGGACAATGAAACAGCTGTTTCATCTTTGCTCACTGCACTCAGGCTTGAAGCTGAAGCTGATGACACCCAATACAATTTTGCCAGCTTTTTGGCACTGCTGGCTGTAACTATAAAGTAAATGAAAGATCAATCTTAAACTGGGTGGAAAATGATCAAGATGTTGGGTTTTAGCCACAAACCAGCAAGGAAATTGCAGTTGGAAAAAATAGCAAATGACAACTGCACCGCAGCTGGAGAACATGAGAAGGATTCTTATGCAAGTGATACAACATTGATTTGTTATCTCTATCACTTCTGCACAGCCACCTTAACGTTAGAAGAAGAAAACACTCACCAGTTAACAGAAAACTAAGCAACTGGAATGTATTTATGAGAATTAAAGATTTCAATTATTCAAATACAACTATGCTAATTATGTCAACTATCTCTAGAAAACTGCTTAATATTGAGAAAATACATTCAGTTAGAATTGTTCCGCATTATGAGGAGGTAATATGGCAATTTGCATGTGGATCTTAAAAAGATCCACACCAAAGTTCCTGCTAATTTTGAAAATGATGTATCTGACAAGAATTGATAAACATATGAAGATACTCAGCTGTATTGATATACATTTAAGTGATACCAGAAATGTCTTACAAAATTAACAACATCTCAATTCACTGATATGATCAATAGGGTTTCATTTTAAATTTTAAGTTACTGTTTAAATCTTGTCACCTCTTTGGTTAGTTGCATCACATAAAAGTGCCAGACAAACACCCAAGGTAGATCCTGATCTACTTCACTGGATCAAGTGAACTACATCAGGATCCATTTTTCACATCAACATGGCAGGCCAATCTGATTTCAAAACTTTTTTTTTTGTTTCTTAGAATCCTCTAGCAGCACCAAGTATGAGGCTGCTAGTGTCCTTTGAACAAAATACACACTATACCAACAGTTGCCTAGCAGTTGCTTCAGCGACAATTCCCTGTTTTTCAAAACTGAGAAATAGATAAGTCTTTTTAGTCTACCTGCTTTTATATGTCTCTTTTCTGTAAAAGAAGAAAATTAGTAATTTTGCCACAATAATGTGAAAAGAGCAAGCGATCAGGTGGAATAAATGACACTTACTTAAGGGCTGGCACATCCCATTTTGCTGCAAAGTACTGTTCCTACAGGGACGCGGGTGACACTGTGGGTTAAACCACAGAGCCTAGGACTTGCCGATCAGAAGATTGGCGGTTCGAAGCCCCGCAACGGGATGAGCTCCCGTTGCCTGGTCCCTGCTCCTGCCAGCCTAGCAGTTTGAAAGCACATCAAGTGCAAGTAGATAAATAGGTACCGCTCCATCGGGAAGGTAAACGGCGTTTCCGTGCGCTGCTCTAGTTCGCCAGAAGCGGCTTAGTCATGCTGGCCACATGACCCGGAAGCTGTATGCCAGCTCCCTCGGCCAATAAAGCGAAATGAGCACCGCAACCCCAGAGTCGGCCACAACTGGACCTAATGGTCAGGGGTCTCTTTACCTTTACCTTACTGTTCCTACTCTGCCGCCTAGCCACCTCTGCCCCCTCCTCTGCCAACAGCACAAACCACAGAGAAGCGCCACCAGTGAGATCTTACATGATCTCTCGCGTTCTGTGAGATCTTGCAATATTTTGGCAAGTTCTCTCCAGAAATCAGTGCTGGTGCCAGTGCCACTTCTCCACCCGTGGTGGAGGCAGCAGGCTAGGGGTGGGATCCATATGGGCATTGCCTGAGGCAGCTGATTCACCCTACTTCATGGGTGGGCTGTCCCTGACTTAGTTCCATGCAGATACTTTAGGATACTTTAGTTCCATGCAAATACTTTAGTTCCATGCAGATACTTTATGTGCAAAGGCACATAAAAACAAAATCTAAATCCACATTAAAACACAAACATATTAGACTGCTATTCTGGGAAACCAATAACACAATGTGAAAAGGAGAGGAAGCATGCAATGGTTTTTGCATGCGTTCGTTTTCTTCAGCAGCTCTCCTCACCACACCACACCACACCACAAACTGTTTTTAAAAGTCTCCCAAGTTTGGAAAGTAGGTTCTGTGAGTTCAACAACAGGAGCTGTGAAGCAAAAGGAAAGGAAAAGCCAGAGGACACAGGAAGATCTGGCATGTGCACTTTGGACTGACTCAGTCACAACATTCTGCTTCAATAAGCCACATGAGCTTTCTGAAAGAATGCATCATTTAAAAGAAGTGCTCAGTTATTTTTAAGGCTCTGAAAACATCTGTGCCATGGCACCGTGTATGAAGTATTAAAAATTTCAAATTCTCATCTCTGGAATGCTAAGGATGTATGACCCACATGAAAAAAAAAACTAATTTCATGGCTCAGAAAGGGTTGTGATGACGGATTTATGCTATTTTGTTCTCCAGAAAGAGAATTGAATTAGGCTCCTGAACAATGCAGTGTGTTTTATTAGTGCGTTATTTCTTTTTTGTATTTTGTATTATTCTTTCATTTTATAATGTATATAAAACAGAGGTAACAATTACAGCAGGCAAAAATTAACAGATGAAAAACAAAGCCATAAAATATGAATGTAGAATGATTAGTCGCAAATGAGTTAAAATAACAAAGACTAGTGCACTATTTCTGAAATCCAAAATGAAGTGAATAAAAACAAAAGCAATGAAAGAAGTGAGATTTCAGCTTACTTATTCAACATCATTATTGAAAACACTTTTCTACTGGAGGCTACTACAACTGAGCAAAATATAATGAATAGCTCCACATTTCAAAAACAGTTCTACTTACATAGAATAATACACTGTTACCTTTATTACATTACCACTTTGGAACTGACATGATGGCAATAAAAGAGAGTCACACAACAATAAAAATAGAACCTTATACTTTTCAATATAAAGTCACAGCCATTTCCTGGTATACAAAGAAATGGATGCGTGCCAACTATCAAGCTGCAGTTACTGATGCTACATTTTCTTCAAAGGCAATTTACGTTTTTTTTTTTTACATTAAAAATCTAGACTCAGCCACCATAATGGACATGATCTGAAGACACATGATACAGCAACTTTGTTAATGCTAAGCAGGACTGGTTTGGTCAATGCCTGAATGGGAGACCAAAAAGAAATCCTATTTATACCACTCTGAGTTCTATAGAAGGAAGATGGAATATAAATGGGAGGGAGAGGGGAGAGAGAGAATATAACTGGGTGACTCACCTAATTAATAGCAAAGTAAACAGCAATAAAGAAGCGGCAAAATATCCAATAGCATATTTATTATAAGAACAGCTTTTCACGTTTTCGGTTTTGATTCTGCACATATCCTTTATACAACATCCAGCGGAGCACAAATTAGCATTTATTTCAGAATGAAATTGCATATTTTTACATATTTATTTGGTGCCTCAAGTTGGAGCCAAGGGGCCAAGTCCACCATTATTACCAATTCCCAGGGTTGGGGGAACAGTTGTGTAGCATTGGAATTGTCTTAAGGGGAAGTAGGTCAAATGTCTGACACATTTTTGGCACAGATCCCTCTTCTATAGAACTCACATCCTGGGTCTCACTCACATGTATGGTTTACAATATGTCTGAACCAATGTAACCATTGTTGGCTCTCAGACAAGAAACTGAAACTATTACCTAGTATGGTTTGTTAAGTGGAGTACCTAACATCTGAAGTGGGCCATAGTCCTTCAACACTGTTGTCCAGATTAAGTACACGCAGAGTGGTTGAGTGTTTGTGTGCCAATTGCACACACAGAAAAGTGGGACCTGAATGACCTTTTTTTGTGACATGAAGCCTCCTCCTCCTCTCTGGATGACCCTAAGACAAAGCTTAATAAAGAACAGCAAGAGTCATCTGTTGTTGAGAACCGCGGAATCACCAATAGTATGGAGATGATTTATAACTGGTCCTCATACAAACAAATAAACAAATAAACCTTCCATGTCTATAAACTATTAACTCTCACTGTTCTCATTTCTTTGTGCAAACAAAAGTGTTATGGTAGTTGGAAGTATCTACAGGACGTTTCACTACACTGTATGCTGCATGAAGAGGAATCACACAAACAAAGGGATGTGAGTGGAGAACTCTGGTCTGCCCCAAGGTAATGAGGTGTGTCTGACTCTGTTTCTAACAGCAATGCATCAGGCACAGACATTTGCAAAGGAAAGCCTTTCTCTAACAGACATTTACACCTAACGCTGCACAGCCCTGCAGCCTCATTCCACTCACAATTCCCCTTCACGCAATGCACACGTGTCTTAATTTTGTGTCTAAATTGATCTCCACTAGAAAACTGTATTTCAAGGAAGGCTGACAAATATAGAACACTACAGTTATTTTTAATGCAGATATTGTCTTGATGTAGACCAGATGGTTAGAGGAGAACACATGTGGACATATGCTTTCCCCCCTCTCTTGAACTGTCGCAAGATTGTATAAAATGCACAATAATTACATGGCTTTTACCTAACCTTTTAATGCATCACTGTGGAAAATATCTAAAGCCACAGAGCAAGCATTACAGGGTATATTTTCAAAGCTGGGGAAGAGGCTTTCTATTTGTTGAAGTCAATGGGATTAATGCGGCCAAACCCACATGTGTTTTTTTTGGAAAACATTAACTAAAATGTAGCAAATAGTAGACTGACCCTCAAAACTGAGCATTATCAAGGGTACTCAATTTGACATTTCCCCTGAGTGAATGCTAACTATTTTAAGTCCTAAATTAAAGTATCCAGCCGTAGATCAATAAACTATTTATTTACGCTAAAAAAGACATATGCTGAGAGAGCTGGTGTGGTGGCTAGAGTGTCACCGCAGGACTAGGAGGACCAAATTTCAAATCTCAACACAGCTGTGAAGGCTATTTGGTGAACTTGGGCCTGCTACCATCTCTGGCCTTATTTGCCTCAAACAGTTGTTTTGTGGGGGGAAATGCATAGGGGAGAGACATGTGCCACCTTGTGCCATGTGTATGTATGTATGTATGTATGTATGTTAGTTGGTTAGTTAGTTAAGTGTCTGGTATACAGATTGTATATTACACATAGCAGATCAGAGACCAGTCTAAGGATGTTTAAAGGGAATTAATGAAGTCTGGGCCTTGCTGGTACTTTGGATAAAAGACAAATTTGCCATTCTGAGCTCCTTGAAGGCTGGCATGAATAAAAATAGTATTTTCCTACCTCATGGTAGGAACATGGTATAAAATTAACGCAATACTATTGATGGTCTCCTTCATTTTTTTTTTAAAAAAAGCTTCTTTATACCTCAGCAATGGCATTTAAAGTGATTATTATTTTTTTTCAACACAAATATCTGTCATGAATTGGCAGGATGATGGGAAGGAGGAAGAGGATCCCACGAGGGGTGCAGCCGGGACTACGACATACTGGAGCAAGCTAGGGATGGGGAAGGAAGTACTCACAGGGTGATGGAAGATGGTGAGGAAATGGAGGTCAATTCACAGAAACCAGAGTAGCAGGGCCCATCACCAGAGGGGCTCCTGTCCCCATGAACACCGCAGACCCTGAGGCATAGGGAACAGCAGGAGGGGTGCTTTAGTTGGCTAAGGCAGGCAAAGGCCCAGGGCCCAGCTCTCTAGCTGGCCAGGTGAGGCTCGCTAGCTGTGGGAGGAGGTGTGTGATTCCTCAACTGGAGGAGGTACAGAACAGGTGAGGGCCACATGCCTCATCAAGCCCAGATGCTGCAATCAGCATGTAAAGGTACAAAAGTAACCAAGTGGATTTATAAAGGAGTATATTAGAAAAATTGATGTTATTAATTATATAACAAAAGCAATATCAAAAACATTCAGTGGAGGCAGGTCCACTAGGGTACAGCCCTCCCAAGGAAAATGTCAAGCAATTAAAAATATATATCCCCCACAAAATGTCAACGTCACACACTCTTTCTTGTCCCAGACACATTTTATACTTCTGTTTGGACGTGGAGAAGCTCTGCAAGCATTTCTGTCAATCTACAGTTCTCTAGCCGATCAGGTCTCTGTAAAAGTACAGAGAGGGCACACAGGTCCCTTCCCTGTGTCTCTAAACATGAAACCATGTGACTGGATGGTCTGAAAGTCAGCCACACTATATTCTATCTGTTGTTATGAGGCTAACTAGCAGTCTCAGTATTAGCCCAGGGCAATGCCCAGACTTCAAAGCACATTCATTTTAGCTAGCATGGCGAAGGGTGTGGTTGCTAGTTTAGAGCAGCTAGCTTTTCGTTAGTATTTGTTAGGAAGAAAACAATGGTGAGGTGTGTGAATATCTTTCAATATTATCAATATTATCAACTTTATACTTTGCAAATATTTTGTGATAGAGGGAGAAGGATATGGAGAAGAAATGGTGGGTGGCTTCTGTGTGTGTTGTAATTTTTAACACGTGTGTAACTGGAACTACAGGTTTTGTTCATGTGTGTTTGGGTTTGAGACAAGTTCTGAGGTTCTGCATTCCTGTGTTTTAGGTTTAAAAATGCTACATGGGAGTTGTTTAGATACTGTGAGAACAGGATGCTGGACTAGATGGGCTTTTTCCCTGATCCTGCAGGATATTAATACTGTGGTGCTTATACGATGTATGCAAAGGATACCTGTTGTGGAATCATCTTATTACATAGCAGCAAAGGTTCCTCACTGGTGATGCTGGTGAATTCTGTGCATGTTCGTGGCATTTATTCCTGAAACTTATACTTACTAATGCTATCTCCTCTGGGAGAGGAAGATTTGGTTTGAGAAGAGGAAGAATCAGTGGTGCTAATTGTTAAACCACTTAGACAGCATGACCTCCTAGCAGCCCCACTAAGTCTAGTGGGCACTGGCCACCCCATTAAATAAGTATATTAGACTTTGAAGGCATATTTCACACTGGGTCATCTCCTGTTTTTGCATCCCACAAGCACAACAACCATTCCGCTACTGGGAAAATTGCTCTCAGCACAGTGCAACAGCCCAATCTATCGAGTGTTTTGTGCTTGTGACAGATGCTGCACAGCCACTAGGGCAGCAGTTATTATTGTTACATTCTGTGACAGTTAAGTTTGTGCAACGACATCAGCTCCTAAACTTTTCCCACTACCTTTATATTCCCCTTGAATCTTCCCCTTTGTTAATGCATATACTGTTTAAAGATCGGGTGCGTCCCCAGGTGTTGTGGCATCAGCAGCACAGCTTAGACTCTGGACAGCCTGGGTGATAATCATAACTGGATGATATACTGGATGATTATGAACTTGGTTTTCCATAAATCAACACTTTTAGCTGAGCTTAAGTTATCTGTTTTTCCTTTTAAAAAAAGAAAGAAATACTGTATTTTACTAGTGATCAGTAAAGAAAGTCAGAAGGTATTATGCAGATTTATGCAGGCATTCATAAACTTTTTCATGGACCTTTACTATTTTTTTTAAAAAGCTGAATGTCCACATTGTTCACTATTCAAAATGGGGAGAAATGTTCAGATACATGCGAAAGCCAAATGCAGATATGGGAAAACATCCTCTTTTGCCCCTAAAGCACTAACCACATAGTTGCAACAGGAACTACATAGATCCTTATTCAAATATGTAACAGCCGTTACGATTTGGCTTGTGTTTTCATTTGCAGTGGGAAAAGCACAAATATGACATATGTTGCTATATTCTGAAAGCATAAGGCTCCTAACTAAAGTTATGTTTAAAGAAGAATGTCCATGAACAATACAATACCAAGTTCAACTTTTAGCTAGCCATTAAAGAAGCAGCTTAACATATTAACATCTTGATTTAAAACTCTTATTAATCCTGTTTGCAAATATATCATTCAGATGTTGCTGAAGTGTAACTCTCATCTTCCCTGGCTATTGGCCATTCTCTCTAGGGCTGATAGGAATTGGGAGTCCAACAACATATGGACAGCCACAGGTTAGCCTCTCCTGCTGCAAAGTATGCTACCTATACAGTATATTATTACACACGGGTCAGAAAACTTAGTGTGAATATCAATGTATCACTAAGCAGGGTAAGGACTTCACCCCCTGCACCCCCTAAACCTGTAATGGGAGTTCCCCCAACTCCCTAGAGAAGATTTAGGAGGCATGAAGGGAAAGTAGGATGGGGAGTCCTATTATGTGTGTGGACCTCATTCCTTACTTCCCAGGGATCAGAAAACATAACTTCACACAGTCAGAAAAATGTTCTTTGTGGCTGCCATTCAATGGTGGCATGCTTACCCCCTAGAAAACAGCCAACAATATATCTGGCTATCTTCTAAAAATAATGTAACCTTTTCTTTTAATCTGGGCATAAATCATTAAAATGAAGTCAGTTTTCACACAAATTACCTGTTTAAAGATACATTTTTTACATTAGAGAGGATAAAATCTGTTGATTTTATTAGTTACATTTTCAATGATGCTGTCCTCAAATAGATAGAAAGATAGATAGATAGATAGATAGATGATAGATAGATAGACAGATGATAGATGGATAGCACACACTTATACAGTGAACATAAAATAAGGCAACAACTAACAAAACAGAAGACTCCTATTTTTAACAATAAGCACAGCTGTGCTTCTACTACTGAAGAACAGCAAGATACTTCTAAGAGATGCAGGATGATGGCATTCGTTTTCTCTCCCACTAATGTAGACAAGACATTCTACTTAAGTACACACAAAGAGAAGGCATTTCAGTATTTCTTACCTGCTGCATCGGTCTGCTGCTTCGCTTCTGAGGCTGGTATGTGAGCCAAGTATATAAAATCGGATCGATATTGACTGTTAATCCCTGCATGCTGGCCAAAAGCACGGCTCCTACATAACAAAAGAAATAACAAAGATGTACAGATTACACACATGGGGGAAAATGTTTTAAAAAATCCCTCTCATCTCGGACACACCGTGGGTAGCAATATCCCAAACACCTATACTCATTTTCTACAGAACCCCATATATAATTCTGGGGCAGTTTCCAATACAAAAAAACAGTATAAAAGTCAACAATAGAAGGAAGGTTGAGGAGTGGCAGCTGCAATGCTGGGTACTCTATCATTACATAGTACATTTTGGAGGGACCCATTCCATGGTTTTAAGTTCAAAAATTGCAATTATTTTCCATTAAGTAGCCACAAGCAGAATACACTTTGAAAACTGAATTATTGAGTTAGAGCATCAGGTGGTTTTACATGCACACCAGTCACAGTATTTTTCCGTCTATAAGACTATGTTTTTTTCTTTAAAAATCATGCTAAAAACTGGAGGTCATCTTATACATGGGTAGTGCATAGGGTAGACATTTGATTGGTTGCTGCCGTGGCTGTCAGTAGCTATTGTGCGTGTGTTTGTTGCTGCGTCAATGGGTGGTGTTGATTGGCTGATGCTCTGGCAGTTGGGTGGGTGATAGGCAGCTTCTGCCAGTGATGGGACGCAGATTTTGTGATGCATGCGGGTGAGCAATTCCCCACGCCCAAGCTCAACAACTCTGTGCCATTACCCCCAATTTTCTTAAATTTATTTTACAACAGCACTGGCTTTCTCTCTCTCTCTCTCTCTCTCTCTCTCTCTCTCTGTGTGTGTGTGTGTGTGTGTTAGTGAGAGCAACACTTAGTGAGAGCCCTTATATATTGCCATGGGAATACTACATCAAAAGATTAAAACATAAAAGACTTCTAGGTCATGGTTACATAGTATCTAATTCAATTAAAATACCAAAAACTGAAGAGTTGATCTTGTTCTCCTAAAAGTTAGTAAAAGAAGAAGAAAAAATTCTATCAGCTCTACTGGTATCAGGGTCTCATCATAAATTTGCAGAAGATTTTTAGAGACAGGTGTTAGACAAATGCCTTTTCTTTTTTAGAAATAATTATAGTAACTCAAATTTATTGAAATGCATTCCAAAATGTCTTAAGCATATTTAATTATTAATAAATCTTACATGGATTTCAATAGGATTTTTTCGCAATAAACCAATGTATGATTGTAGTATGAGTGCAATGGCCCTTAATTTACTGCAGTTTCCAAACAAGTAGCAAGTCAGCCTTTGTTGTCGATTTTTTGGCCACTCTTGTATCTGGCAAATAACAGAATATACAGGGCTAAAACCACTTGCCTCTGTGCAATGTATATTAACATAGAAGTAGCCATACATATGCCAGCTCAGAAACCTTCCACATTTTTTTTATTAAAGAGATATTGGAAACATTATTGCAATCACAAAATCCATAATGTGTTGAATAAGGCAGTATATAAATATACATGTATTTCATGTATACGGAAGTCCTGGGTTTTTTTCATATGAAGTGTCATATTCTTTCATGCTCACATGATCCAGGAGAGGAGGCTTCTAAGTAAAACACTAACCATCATAAAACAATTATCATACCGCTGTCCTTTGCAAGTAGACAGCTATTAAGAGAAATTAATTAGAGTTTAAATGACTCCCAAGCATTTAACCTTCTTAAAGCTAAAATAGTAATTTTTTTCTAATCTAATACTCAGTATAAATATTCAGTATGAAACTACATGGCATTTGTTTTCTACACAGCATAGCAAACTTTGCCATTCTAATAACGTGAAAGTTTTCTGTAGCTAAGAATATGATTCCGGCAAGCATGTATTTTAGTAATGGGAGGTGACAGCAAGAGACTCCAGTAAACTAACAAGAAGCATTCTAAACATTCATAGCCTATTAGTATTACACAAACTGATATGGCCAATTAAACATATTCAGCTTCCCCTGGCACAGGCAAACTCAGCCCTCCAGATGTTTTGGGACTACAACTCCCATCATCCCTTGACCATTGGTCCTGTTAGCTAGGGATGATGGGAGTTGTAGTCCTGAAACATCTGGAGGGTCCTGTTTGCCTGTGCCCGTAATATCCAATGGAAAAACTAAGGTGGCTCTCTATGTAACGCAGAAGGGGTGTGGGTGGGTGCATGTTTGAGTGTGATTTTAATGCGCATGAGCCTAGAAATAGCACAACTTATCCCATATGAATGTGAGCAAACAACTTTCATTTTGTTTACAAGACAATCTGGTACATAACAGATCTATAAATCACTAAAAGGAAATATCCAACTGTCTCTAATTTTAGTGTAGCAGACAACATTTGGTGTTTTGATGCTACTGCATACTGCCAAAACACTGACATTCCAAGCATACTTTTCCAATTGGATACTCCAGAGTACTATGATAATTTTCAGTTATAGCTGAAGCTGAAGCAGAGGCTAAAGAGTCTCTTATACAGCATGAAAATTCAAACACACACACACAAGTTTTATCAGGTAAGAATCAAAATTCCATGAGGTTTTGCCATAGACTTCAATGGAATGTGCCTGCATTTCATTCTGAAACCAGGAAACGCACCCCCAATCCCAGAAATCAACAATTCTCCTATTAAGCATCTATGCATAATATAAGAAGCTAAATTATTTTCTGCAATAATAAAGTTTTCTGTGAAAAAATAATCTGATATCCCTGCTGTTCTCTAAAGACTACTTTCAAGGATGCCCTTGCGCTGTATGTACTGTACTGGCATACCCAGTATGTCAAGTTGGAGCAATAAGGCCTTTTCACTGGTTGTACTCAGGCTTTGGAACTCCCCTACCAAGGCGCTCATCTTGTCCCCTCTTTAATGTCCTTCAGATGGATTGTAGAAACCTTCCTTTTTGGGCTTTGGGCCATGAGCAATAACAGCTTTCTCACTGAACTGCTTTTAACTTACTGTAACAAGTTTGGTTAATTTGCTTTGAATGGCTGCACTTCCTATCTTTTTCGTTAAGTGTGCGGCTTTTTAGTTTTTCGTTATTTTAATTATTGCTAGCTGCCTTGCACTCTATTAAGAAAAGACAAGAGTATAAATGCTTTAAATCAAGGGTGGTTAAAACCTTTTCAGCCCAATGACCACCTTCTCTCATGGGCTGCCTTGCACAAGCTGGCCAGACACAGTGATAGGTGGAACTTTTTTGTATGTAGGTTTTGTAAAGCCATGCTTTCAGTCCTCTGGAAAGAAAAGCAAGAGGCAGAGTAATGTAGATTATGTTTGCTCTAACTTACAGAAAATGTCATGTTCCAGTTACTATGCACCTTGACTGGCTAGGGGACATTGTCTGCTGCTTCACTTCAGACATCAAAATGTCTTTGACAAGTCCAAATGGTTTTAGACATATCACCCATGAAAGTGATCTAGAGAGTGGTGCTAGTTCAGTGAAATTCTCCTGGCTGAAATGGGTTATCTAAACCCATTTCAGCCTGGCTTCAGTCTTGGTTGCAGAGCCGCTACTAGAGAGTAACACTGGGGGACTTCTGCAGGCCCCATGGTGGCTATGCTGTAGGGTCCTCACAAGGTTCTATTTGTCTCCCATGCTTTTAAACATTTACAGTGGTACCTCAGGTTACATACGCTTCAGGTTACAGACTCCACTAACCCAGAAATAGTGCTTCAGGTTAAGAACTTTGCTTCAGGATGAGAACAGAAATCGAGTGGTGCTTCAGGTTAAGAACAGTTTCAGATTAAGAACGGACCTCTGGAACGAATTAAGTACTTAACCTGAGGTACCACTGTATACAAAACTATTGGAAGGTTTGGAGTGCAGTTTCACCAATATATGGATGACACACAACTCACTCCTTACAATCTGCCTGCTCTCAATGGGGTTACACTGAAGGAGAGTTATGCAGCTTGGGGATACTTCTGGATCCTTTGCTGTCACTTGAGCTCAGGTGGCCTCAGTGATGCCAAGTGCTTTCCACCAGCTTCAGCTGGTGACCCAGCTGTGCCCCTATCTGGACAGGGACAGCCTAACTAGTGTTGTCTATGCTCTGGTAACTTCTGTGTTAAATTACTGCAATGTGTTATACGTACGGCTGCCTCTGAAGACGTTTCGGAAACTTCAGCTGGTGCAGAATTCGGCAGCTAGGTTGTTCATTGGGGCAAGAAAGTTTGAGCCTATTACACCAATCATGGCCCAACTGCACTCCCTGCCAATTAGTTGCTGGGTCCAATTCAAGGTGCTAGCTTTGACCTATAAAGCCCTAAATGGCTCAGGGCCACCATACCCTTAAGGACCAACTCTCTCCATATAAACCTACTCACACTTGGACCCTCATAATCTGAGGGCCTTCTTCATGTGCCTCCTCCATGAGAGGTCTGGATGGTGGCAACACAAGTATTTATTTGCTACTTGTTATTTATGTGTTATATTTACATACCGCCACACATCAAAAGATCTCAGGGCAGTTCACAAGATCTCAGTAGCTCCCTGTTTGTGGAATGCTCTCCCCAGGGAGGTTTGACTGGCACCTTCATTGTACACCTTTAGGCACCAGACCTAAAGCTGGCCATGATCAAACAGAGACATCAATGTGATATACACATTAATCTAGATGCATGTATGCACCTATCAATGTGAATACCTCCTATGCTGGATGATTATGGACAAATTTCTAAACAGTGGCACAAACAGAATTCCACTGTCATTAAACATTATAAATGTAGAAGGTGGCACACACATTAAAATTTCCAAGTGGGCTTTAAGAAGATTATAGTTCTGGTGCATTAACAGACACAGCTAGAGATGGAGCAAACTCTTTTCTGTCAAGACTGAACATATAGGCTACTTTAAATTTGTCAATGCCATATTCCTGTAACTATTTGCCGATTCTGAAATGCAGCTGTGCTTTTTGTCTTCGAAAATGCAGCTATGAAGTTGAAAAGAACAGCCAATTCCACAGCACATGAAACAAACTGGAGTTGAGCAGGCAGTGTGTATAACTCTGACTTTGTACTTGTAAACATCCTTTCCACACTGAGCCCTCTGGGACAGTCAAAGAATTCAGTGAATGAACTACTTGAAATAAATAAAGAACAGTTGACTTGGCATGCAGTACTTCTAACTGATTAAAAATAAGTATGACTGTTCTTTAGCTTTCCACTTTAAAAATGCTGTGGTAGTAGCAGTAAATTTTAATGTTATTAAAACCTTATAATCCCTGCACGCACACATAGCTTGTTAAAAATCTTTAAACCCCACCTATTTCAAGCCTGGAAATTTTATAACAATCTAGTGAATCCCAGAAAATAATGGGAGGTGCAAACTGCGTGTGCCTCATTCAGAAATGTCTGGCAATTGTCAGCAATTCTATTCTATGGATGCAGCTACAAAAGTTTTTAAAGATAAGGATGGGTAGACTTTGCAATTTCAGGGGTTTATGAAGCCACCTCTAATTGGGCTTTACAGGTTATGAAAGTAACGCAGTAGTTATTGTGGGTCCAAGTTACCATGAAAAGCATTTACCAAACCTTAAACACCTCAAAACCCATTATAAATTTATCCTCAGAAAGGAAAGATGGTCAGTATACAAAAATGAGAAAGTTTTATGGAAAGTAAACTACACTAAGCAATTGCAGGTGCAATCAGTTGAGGTGAGTACTGAAGTATATTTGGTATGTCAGAAAACAAGTAATTACGGCAAACACAAATACAAAGTCTGGAGCTGTGATCAACTTGATTTAACCATTAATCACCCAAACTTAATTTATATCTGTCTGGATTAAAACTTTAAAGTAGATATTTTAAAGCCATGCAACCTAGGGAGAAGCTTTACCTACATTGCTAGTGTATGTTCATCATTGTGTCCATATGGGGGCAGTAACGTTTAAGAAAAATAATAACTGTACTATAGTTACCTTAATTATTTGTTCAGAAAACTGCCTTGGGTTTTCTCAATGAAAAAAATATATAAAGCTGCTCATCAGAAAGAAGTAAATATAAAACATTAAGGTTATGGCCTACCAAACAGCCCTCTTTTAAAATGCCGCTGAAGAATTATATTTGAGACCACCCAGTGTCCAGCTATGTCTCCAGTGTGTATAGGATTTTCCTCTCAACAAAATATATTGGCAGTTTCACATCTTAATGTCTACCTCAGAGTTTCAGTCATGATGTTATCCTGATGAAGTATGTTCCTGGGATTAGCCACTGCTGTGTGTGTGCAACTGATCTATAAGGCAACATAAAAACATCACAGTAGATGGTTAAGAGATTCTACCATCTTTTTTCCCAGTTCTCTCTACTTTTCCACCATGAAATACTGCCAAGTATATGAACCTGTATCATGGTAAGATATAATGCATGCCTTATCAACAAGACTAAGCAAGTCCCAAATCATCAAAAACCACTGGACTGCATATGGTGTCCCTTGAAAGCGATAGAACCAGTTATCTGAGTGCTGCATCCCAAACTGACAAGATACCATTAACGGACGGCTGGGATAGGGACAGCAATGCAACCTGAGAATAATGCGTACAAATTATTTTTACACAAATCACGTACAGAGCTGTTTTTCATTTTCCATATCTATACATACAATTTAACAGGTAAAATGGCTAGGTATGCACATTTTATTGTAAGATAATAAATTTTCCCTTTCTTAACCACATTAATAATCCTTGCCACCAGGTAAGTTAAGTTCCCATCTGTAATTTGCAAATGGAGGCCTGCTGTTTATGTCATTATATACACTGATGGGTCAGTTAGTAGGATCAGGGGAATTCAAAATCAAGAGACAGTGCTCAAATCTCCCTGTTTGGATTCTCAAGAGTTCAAAGGTCCATTAGCACAGAGATGGTGAGATATTTCCATATTACTTCACAATCTTAACTCAGGACTTATGTCAATTCCACATGCAAAGCCTCTAAGTCATAGAATTTTACTGTTAGAAGGAACCCTGAGGATCATCTAGTCAAACGCCCTGCAATGCAAGAATATGAAGCTGTCCCTTAAGGGGATCAAATCTGCAATCTTTGCATTAAGTCGTGATGATCACTGCACCTAAAATAGAAAGAAAGAAAGAAAGAAAGAAAGAAAGAAAGAAAGAAAGAAAGAAAGTTAGTTTACTCATGGATGTGATGAAAATGTATTATATATTAAAAAGACCCACTAGTCAAATTTATTGGAGTGTAAAAAAAGCCAGGAAGGTTTATAACTAGGAGTCAACCACAGTAATTTTGTTGTGTTTTGTTTTTTTAAAAAGGTATGTCGCAAAAAGTTTGGTTTGCATGCAAGTCAAAGATGGGAAAGATTTGTTTGCTCTAAGTCACAGACGAGTACTATGACTAAATCACAACCTGACTTGGCTAAGACTAAGACTAATGCAGATTTCCGGTGCAGAGAAAGGAAAAGTTTATCTGTGTCAGGTTGTTAGCTCAAAGAACAGACACTGCCCTATCCAGGGCTGAAGAGGGTCAAAGCTATGGAGCATATCTGGTGATTAAGCTGATAGCTATAACTCCAGCTGACTACCAGAAGGAACTGTAGGGTTCATTACAGATGGAAGTTGCTTAAAGACTGAAAAGATATCAGTTTTCTTCATAATTTGGAACTAATAAGGAGTTTCCTCTATGGCAGATGGATTTTCTCTGCCTACTGGAGCAGGACCTTAACAGTTGAAGCTAAGTATAGTCACAGAAACAGAAAGCTGACAATTCTCTCAATTGCAAATCTGATCCAGGAATGATCTAGAATATCAAAATAACCAGTAAGATCAACTCAGACATTCACAACCCTCTGTTCTATGAACCTGTTGTTCCATATTTGCAACCTTTGCAAATTTTTATTATAATCCTGCTCACAGTTACAAATTACATTAAAGCAAGATTAAACATATGTAACTAGGATCAGGTGTTTTTTGTTTTTACAAGAGCCTTTCCTCTGTTTTGTTCCAGGAAAAAATCTGGAAGCATGGTTGCTGTTTTTTTAAATACAAAAGAAATAAAAAAGGGGGCTGGGGAGGGAACTACACCAGCCAGCAAAACAAAGAGAGAAAAGTTATCAGGAATGCCACAAATAATGTATTTCAAAGACTGACACATTTTGGAGACGGTCTTTCATCAGGGCCATCATTAGAAATAAATGTTGTCTAGCCATCCTCTCATATAATTTCTCCAAAATGTTATGGGATTGTACAAAAATTGTTTGTGGCACTCCTAAAATGCAGAAGGACATTTTTTAAAAAAGTATGTCAATTTTTGATGACCAGAGATAATATGGTTGTGAGAGTTACTGTTTTTTGTTTGTTTTGTATTATTATCCTTAAGTTAATTGGGAGTGAGACATAAGATAACATTTCCCTTCTTTTCAGGCCCTCCCTTCCGGACTGTAAATTTCCACTGCCGGCTTTAACTGGTTAAACAGATTTGCAAACATGTCCCATGTGGTTACAATCGTATGGCAAGAAAAGCAGGGCCATGCTTGCTAGCCCTATCCCTGAGATGGAGAGGGGCCTTGGCTCTGTAGCAGAGCATCTGATTTGCATGCAGAAGGTTCCAGGTTCAATCCTTGGATTCTCCAGGAAGGGCTGGGAGAGAACCCTGTCTGAAACCCTGGAGGGCTATGGTCGGTCAGAGTAGACAATACTGAGCTAGATGGATCTGACTCCATAGAAGTCAACTTCCAATATTCCTCTTGCTGCTTTTGCCAGCCAGCCTAGTCCCCATCCCCATCTATGCTTGGGTGGTGGGTGGGTGAAGTCTGAAGCAGGAATAGGCTCCCCTATTCATCCATGGGCTCCATACGCAATCAACATTCAAAATCACATGAGGAGCCTATGCATGTACAGCAAGGTGCCCTCTTTGGACTTTCCCACACAACACCTGGTGGAGGGGGAGCAGAAGGTGCAACTGAAGGTAAGGCTAGCAAGCACAGCCCCACCCTCTAAGACACGCACCTCAGAAACCATCTAGCATCTACTGAAATTTCCTGGCATCAAGAAAAGTAACATATGGCTGAATGCTCCACTCTCACGATTGAGCCTTTTTCAACCCTATTTAGAGAACACTTTCAGATCTTGTCCATCAGTTTCTCATGCAACATTGCTCTGTCCCATGGCAACCACTGCCTTTATTTCCCTCCACTCCCCTCATAGGGGGAACTGGGACAATTTGTTGGCATGCTTCACACCTACAGGGAGACCACTGTGTTACTCCCAGGTCAGTCACATTCTGCTCTACTGAGATGGACATTGAGGAATTAATAAATTCAAGGCCATATGGCTGCCTGGAGAAGTAAAGGCAAATACTTTTTTTAGTACCTTTTGCAAAAAAAAGAAAGAAAAGAAAAGAAAGGGGGGAAAGTACTAAATTCTGGAACCAGGGCTTGAGAAATGACTCCTAGAATTGTCCAGACTCACAGATTTAACCAAAGCTGAAGTGTGTTTCTGTCCCACCTTTCTTCCATCATAGAACCCAAGGCAGCTCACAGGTGTTTCCTATGCAGAGTCACCCATTCAGAGACAGACAGACTCGGATTCAGCAAGCTGATGGCCTTAGGTTCCTTTAGACAACAGGTTATTCCGAGTGAGTGACGCTGCTTCGTATGCCTCACTTGCACAGGTAATGCAGCAAGCAACTAAAAATGAATATTCATTTTACATCTTTCCAACTTTATTTTTACGATTTTTAATCTGCACACACATCACATCATCTTCAGTACAGCTCTGTAAAAACCTTTCGGCATCTCTTGATGTATCATAGCCACACAGAACACCAGACATTTTAGTTTTATATCTTATATAAGGGTATACCTGTATGTGTACTTAGTATTGTTTTTCATTTATATTGTGAACCTCTTCAAATGTTTCTTCAGGCCCAAGAGGTGGGATATCAATATTTTCATCCAGCCAATCCATTAAAAGTGTACATATGTGACTTACGATTCTCTTCTCACTTACGTGTGGCAAAGCTGCTTTCCAAAAGAAAATGAAATTCATTTGGGATGGTTTTTCCTCAGAATAATGCTGATGATTAAAGTATCTTACTACAAGACATCTGTTTCTGAATAAAGTGTCCTAGGCTAGTGTTCTTCAGCCCTGGGTCCCTAGATTTGTTGGACTGCAACTATCGTCTCTAGCCAGCTTATCTCAATGGTCAAGGATAATTCCAACACTACCTAGGAATCCAAATTGAAGAACACAATCCTAGACCATATCATGCTGCTGTGTGTTGAGGGTGTTTTTTATTTCCTTTAATTAAAGTATGGATCGCTGCAGCATTATGATTAGAAAGTTACCAAATATTTTACATCCAGTTGCCTTTTTTTAAAAAAAAAGTAGTAGACAATTCATCATCCACCTTTTCTAATATTAAACTTCATGTTGCAAGTTCGGTGAGAATCTGTGTAAACAGATACTTGACAGGTAATGTATTATGTGTCAGTATTTTATGAGAGAAGTTTGGGAGAGGGTTTTCTTAACCTGACATTTTGTGGTTTTGCCTCATAAAACTAGCAGAGGACTCTGCACGGATTGTTAATGGGGTGAAGTAATGAATCTGGGGTGGGTGCGATAGAATAGACTGTCATAAAGAGGGAGAGGGGCACATAGTACACAGTAGCTTCATTAATAGATAAAAGCAGGGGGAAGTTTTTTGCTGCGACCCAGGCTCTGAAACAAAACAGTGCTGTGAACATCAGAAAATCATTAAGTCAAGCTGTAGGAATTGCTTTTAGCAACTTGTTGTCGAAAGTGGAATTGATAAACAGTTTAAACTGTATCCTACCAACCTTTCTTTAACATAATTACTGAGAAAAGTGTATTTTTTACTTGCTCTGTAACTTCAAAAGAGAACCTTGGTAGTCCATTTAAAAATGGTGGGCTTGTTTCCCCTTTTGATGATTTTTGTTTCTCAAAAGTTCTGTAAGGCAGAAAAATTAGCCACGGTCATATGCTTCTAAGTTTAAGGCATGCTTCGATATCTCTAAAGATTGAAACTGCTTAGGAGTGTGAACATTTTAATATTTGATTCCGAAACCAAACTGGATCTCTGTATCCTATAAAATATCCAATTCCTTGAAATTAAATAGGTAGTAAGTTTATGCTTCTGAATGTTTCCTTTGGTATAAAAGTTGAAAGGATCAAGACCTGTTACCTCAACACAGCTTGAAAGACCAAGGCTGTAATTCTGTGTACACTTTCTTAGGAATAAACTCCATGGGACTTCCTTTTGAATATAATAAACATATATAGAATTGTGCTGTAAGTTGTACATATATACAGTGAAATACAAGGCCAAGAACCAATTAATCCCTTGTTTTGCTTCTCTGGACATTTCTGGGTCTTTCTTCACAGTGCACCATGTGAGTAGGGCATGGGATAATACACTTCCTTTTTTACAGGTTATCTTCTGGAGCAGAAATTCCCACTAAAGGCCTCAACCATGGTTAAACATTATACCAGCAACAATGTTAACCACAGTTCAGGCTAAACGGCGGTCACAGTTGATCAGCACTTACAAGTAGCTTCAAACTTGATTTCAAATGCTAAATATGGGACCAGCAATTATCTTTAATCATTCCTAATATTTCTGACAACATAACATTTCACTCTAGAAGGTAGAGAATGAGAAGAGATAATGAGGATCATTCCCAATTGCTTGGTGATGATTAGAAAACTGGGTGGATAATCTTCTATATCTGTATCTATATCTAGCCATGTAGAAATTTTGGAAAACTATAGATTTTGAAAATATCTTTCAATATCTGTTTTTATTAAAAACTAACCCCACCCTGAATACAACAGTTTATTTATTACAAAACTCAACAAAAGAAGTCCAGTTCTTTCTAAATACATTTAGACTCTGCCAGCTTTCTTTTACTTTTGTCTAGTTAGTGATTTCTTCTATTTTTAGTTTTTATTTATTGCAATATATTGGAAAACTTCTTGATCTCAAAACTCCAAAAGAAAAACCTAACCCACACTATCATAGTTTTCCTAAGTAATGACTGCAATGACCTCTCCAATCATTTCATGCAGTCTGCTGTTATAGAAAGAGGCATATCATTTTAATGCATTTCCCATTAATATGAAATTGCCTAGAACTTGAGGAGATCATCATCAGCCCCAAATGAAATAGAATTGGCCTCCACAGTCACTTATGGACACACTGTTAAGACCATGTTCATGGAAGACAAACTTACTCGGCTACAAGTGACTGCCAAAGGAGGAGTATTAAAAAGAAAGGAAAAACACATAATGATCTGGTGGAGGTGTCACCATATCACTACAATACATTAGAAAGTGATTTTGGTGGAAAGTGGAGATATACCTCTTTGGCCACACTTCTGGAGAGGGGGAGGTGTTTGATGATGATGATGATGATGATGATGACAACAACAACTGTACTGCTGGTTTTATATGTAACTGAAGTATGAATTTTGTGTAAAGCTGTTTTGATCTCATTGTTTAATCTTGGTTTAGACTGCACATATTTCTATCCTGGGACCTTTGAGTGAAGGGAGGATTATAAATACTATTAATAAAATACATAACAGGCCAGTATATGCTGAGACATCCGACCTATACTGTAATAAGGAACTAAGTACTTGAACTATGAAAAGTCGCAAGGAAGATGGAGCAAGCTTGCTTTCTCCTGCTCTGGAAGGTAGGACCTGAACCACTGGCTTCATGTTCCAAGAAAGGAGATTCCAACTAAACAACAGGAAGAACTTTCTGACAGTAAGAGATCTTTGACAGTGGTTATGATGATGATGATAATAATGATGATGATGATGATGATATTTTTATTATTTATATGCTGAAAATCTGACTGGGTTGCCTCAGCCACTCTGGGTGGCTTCCAACAAAATATTAAAACACACATAAAAAACTCAAACATTAAATACCTCCCTGTCTTCAGATATCTTCTAAAAGTCTGGTGTTTGTTTCCTTGACATCTAATGGGAGGGCGTTCCACAGGGTGGGCATGACTATCGAGAAGGCCCTCTGCCAGGTTCCCTGTAACCTCACTTCCTGCAATGAGGGAACCACCAGAAAGCCCTCAGAGCTGGATCTTAGTGTCCGGGCTGAACGATGGGGATGGAGACGCTCCTTCAGGTATGCAGTGGAACCAACTCCCTCAGAAGGTGGTGGACTCTCCTTCCTTTGAGGTTTTTAAGAGAGGTTGGATGACCATCTGTCATGGATAGTTTAGTTGAGATTCCTGCACCACAGGGATCCCTTCCAACTCCAGAATTCTACGCTTCTATGAAAACTGCTACTTGCATCTAATGAACTCATTTTGACATAGGTGAAGTTTTGATGTTTAAAAGGTAACAACAGAATTTTGTGTGGTGGATAAATGGTAATGACAGCCCTCTTCAGCAGGCACCTGACACATATGATGTGCCTACCATGCAGAGGTCTCAAGGTGTTGTTGCCCAATTTGCACAATCCTTCCCCTAGCAAATTAATATGCTGACTAGGTGGCTGCACATATTACCCTCCATATGCAGCATCTGCACAATGTGCTACTTCAGGTGTATGGTAGAGAGGATGTATGGTGTATGGTGGAGATGGTGTAGCTCCTTCACAACCTGAAGCTTATCGTTGCATGGTAACAGTCTTAGCTGGCAGCTTAGTCTTACCGACCAAGTAGACTATTGCCTACCAAAATGTATGCCACAATGAAGTCATACAAGCCTCTGAGCTGGGAAAGCAGATTTTGTATTTTTACTGCTATACATGTTCCAACAATTTGCCAACATAAATTGCAAGCTCAGCAGTTTGAACAAGTTATACATTATTAACCATAAGCAACAAGGGGGCTACGTATCATGCAATTTAAGGCAATTAGTCAAGTGCTGTCAGCAAAAGATTCACTTGAGTGAGTCCCAAGTTTCTCAGAAGATCAAAGATAGCCAGTGTTGCATTCAATCCTAACCAGATCCAGATTCACACTTTCGATTAGGTATTTATGCTGATTTCGTGACTACTGCTTTTCCAGATCTATAAGAATAAGTGTGCTTTTGTTTTTTTACTAATATTTGTTTAATTAAGTTAATTAATTACAGCTTAACTGAAGTATTTTAAACTGAAGACCTCACACAGCCTTCAAAGCAGAGTCTGTAAGCTAATCCTCTTTTTTTTAAAAAAAAAAAACTGGCACTGAGGATGAAGTCAATAAATTGTCAATTAATAACATGCTTACTTTGATGGCTCTTCAGTAATTTACTTTCATACCACTTCATAAATTTCTTAGTACAACTTTTGGAATTTCGAGTACAGTACCTCTGCCATGGGAAAATTTGGTTTAAATCTGCTCTGCTGCCAATAAACCAATAAGACTAACTGGCTGATAATCCTCCCACACTGCACTGTTTAGGTATATGCAGTCAACCAGTGAAAGTTTAATTTGTTCCGCTAATGGCACAGAAAACTACTCAGAATTATTCACTGTAAGTCTAAACTTCAGCTCCCTTCTATCGTACGGACAAAATCCTAAATCATTCTGTGCTTGGTAACTGAAACTGTTTTATCTTTCTTTTGATCCAAAGCATAACAAATATAATGAGCACTACAGATAACTCAGATTGAATTGCACCTACTAGCAAAAACAATTACGATATGCAAAACGCATTGAAAGAAACTAGTATCTCCTTGGACTCATACAGCCTTTTTATATATTTTTTAATTTCTAAAGTGGTAACGTATATTTAAATGTAGATCTTGAGCAAACAAAACATTAGGTATACCATGTGTATCAGATCTAAGTGCATTCAAATGAATGTATATGGCAAACGGAATATAATAGTAAATTAAACTTATAGTAGCAAATGTCCTTTTAAAATGTATCACTCAACACAATTGAGTCTTGAACGCTTATTTTTTTCATGTATCCGATTAAGAGCATATTTTAAGTTGGATTATTTTCTGTTAGTTGCAAAGTTGCGTGTTTGTTTTCTATAATCGCTAGAGTACAGAAATTTGGAAGAGATATAAATGGCACCAGGGCTTTTTTTCTGGAAAAAGAGGTGCCGAAACTTGGGGGAGCACCCAACTGAAGCTGTTGAGCTTTGGAGATCTCCCCTTAAAAAGCTTCTCTGCTTACGCCACCACACCACCTGCCACACTGAACTTATCGCAGTGCCGCCAGCAGCCTCCGTCGTTCAGCACTGAGCGATGTGCCGACATGCCGTAATGCTACAGAGGTGCCAGAACTCAGTTCCAGTGAGTTATGGCTAAAAATAAGCCCTGAATGACGCTCATCAAAAGCATTTCCCCCCAAAACAGAATGCTGCATATGCTAATATTTTTAGCAAAGTTAAAAATCTGCCAAGTGAACTGGGAGCTGTCCCCTTCCCTTGTACCAAGACAGCAGCCATAATTAGTAGTAACATGGAGAGGGGTCCCTGTCAAAACAAGGGTCACACATTGCCCATTGGTTGGTTCCAGAAAGGCCTGGGGATATTTCCGTCCATCTAATGCTGTCATAGTGGTAGCAGAAATAAAAACAATTTGGGGAGTCAAGTGGAACAAAGCTCTGTACAGATGTGCCACTTTCCTTTATATATTTTATGCACATCACTTTAAGCTCTAGATATGATCAGGCTGTTAGTAATTTCCTTGACACTGTGGCAGGCTATTTTATAGGGTCAACTTATATACGTGCTACTTGAACAAACAGCTAGAATAATTCAAGAGGAAAATGGGGTTCAGCTGCTGGCAATAAATTGTTTTCCCCTTCTGCATTCTCTGAAATTTTAGGCAGGAATGCTGATCACTTTCCTACAGTCTTTTCTAAATTCGTAAAGGTCTTAATAATCTTTCTTATGTATAGAAATTCCATGGAGGAGCTTGCTCTACTCAGTGACAGCCAGTAATGAAAAAAGAGCTTAACATCTAGAGAAGATGCATACCTACCATGCCTAGGCAGTGTCTAACTGCCCTTAAAACCCACATATAAAAGACAAGAATAGCAGGACATCCCTGAATTATCCCGCTGTTTGCTGCCACAATCCCTTGTGAGGGGAGAGAAACTACTGGGGAATACAAGGATAAGGCCCTACTCTTATGATGTTTTAGCTAGATTGGTGGCTAAAGAGCTGCTTCAGATACTTGTCTGTTGGTGTGTTTGAGGTTTCCCCACGCCTGCTGAGTCAGAAAAGGAGTTTGGTTTTTGTGGCTAGCTCATTAATTTGGTTTTTGTGCTAGCTCATTCATTTGTGTTGCCAGTTCTGCCACTTTACAGAGGACAGTCCTCTATTTGAAGTGTCATGAAGCAGCACTGAAGAGTTGGAAGGGACCCGAGTATTATCCAGGCCAACTCCTCTGAAATGCAGGAATCTCAACTAAAGTATTCATGACAGATGGCCATCCAACTCCTGCTTATGGTGCACCACCTTCTGAGGTAGCCTATTCCACTTTCAAACAGCTCTTACCATTGGAAAGTTATTCCTAATGTTTTGTAGGAAACTCCTTTCTTGTAATTTCAATCCATTGGTTCAGGTCAGACCCTCGGAAGCAAGCTTGCTCCATTTTCCATGTGACAGCCCTTCAGATATTTAAAGGGGGCTAGCATATCACCTCTCAGGCTTCTTCAAACTAAACACAGCTAATTCCCTCAGCCCACCCCCTTAAGGCTTAGTTTCCAGATTCTATCATCTTGGTAGTCCTCCTTTATACACATTCCAGGTTGTCCATAAGCTTCTTAAACTGTGGTGTCCAGAACTGAAGACAGTACTCCAGGTGGGATCTGACCAAGGCAGAATAGAGTGGTACTATTATTTCCCTTGATCTGGACACCATAGTTCTGTTGCTGCACCCTAGGATTGAATTCAACACTGCTGACTTGTGTTACGCTTGTGGTCTACTAAGACCCTTAGATCCTTTTCACATTATCCTTTCCTTTTCACATTATCCTTTTTACCTGCAAGCCAGGTGTCCCTCATCTTATATTCATCTGCAGATTTGATGAGCACCGCCTCAATTTCTTCATCCAAGTTGTTTATAAAGATGTTGAACAACAATGGGCCTAAGACAGAACCCTGCAGCTCCGCACTTATAGCTTTTTCCAGGATGAGGAACCATTAATGAGTACTTTTTGGGTTCAGCAAGCTACAAATCCACCAAAAAGTTACCTCATCCAGAACACATTTTACCAGCTTCTCCACAAGAGTATCACGGGGGATTTTGTCAAAAGCCTTACTGAAATCAAGATACACTATGTCCACAGAATTACCCTGGTCCATCAAGCTTGCAATTCTAAAAAAAAAAGGAAAGAAATGATATTTGTCTGGCCAGACTTCTTTTTGAGAAACCCATATGGCTCTTAGAAATCACAGCATTCTTTTCTTGAATGGTCACAGACCAACTGTTTTATTAATAGGTTTTAGGACCTTTCCTGATATAGACATCAAGCTGACAAATCAGTAGTTGCCTGGGTCTTCTTTTTTACCCTTTCTGAAGATGGAGACAAAATTTGCCCATCTCCAGTGTGTAGGGACCTTACCTGTTCTTCAAGAATTCTCAGAGATTATAGACAGAAGCTCTGAGATTACAAATTCTTTTAGTACCTTTGGATAACCTCATTTTTATTCCTATAATTGGATACAAGGTGTTCTGTAGCTAATGGGCAGTGAACTGAGGTGATCACAGTGCCCTCACCCTAATGTAAATAAGCCTAAGTGCATTTAATTGAAATAACTATATATTCTTGACCACAGGACCTTCAATGAGCAAAGACTGGAACGGCCATAGCAGATGCTTCAACCACATCTAAGGCTTCAAAATGCACCTTTTTAATCATCACTAAGAGCTTTCATCAATACTTTTAATATTTATATGTAGTATGAAACTTTATGAAGAATTAGCTCCTGAATTTGCTTGTTTTCCTGTTTCCTCACTGTTCCTTTTCCCTTTGGTACCACATCTATTTAACTGTAAGCATGTGAGTAAGGACTGGTGTGTGTTTGTTTTTTAATGTTGGCATCTTGGAAACTTGAGCTGTAGTGGCAACATCTCTTCCCATTTACTCCTTCCTCCATTTTCCTCTTCTTTCTATTTGTCTCCCCTGTACTGAATTGCATATCGTAACTCTCTTGAAGCAGAGACCTAACCGCTCATACTTAATTGTTTGATAATACAGTAACAATCACAGCACCACTTCAAAAAGCTCTAAGTAAATTATTCAGCTAACCAATTCCATCAGTGCAAGGACCTCCTTTTGCACTACTGAACCTCCCCCTCCCCTACATGTGCAGCCCAAATCTTCTCCATATGGTTGGGGAAACCCCTAGAACAGAATTAGGGGGCACACAGGCAAAGAAGAGAGAGAGAACATTATGTTGCACAAGCCTATCCTTGCACAGATGAAATATTCCCACTGTAGATAACCCTTAGTCACAAAAATTCCATTAGTGCTGCCTAGAGAACAGTGAGAAGGATCTTAAGTGTGATAAGCAGATGCTCATTCATTGAGCTTTAGCCCCACTTTGAACAGATGAGAATACAGAATACATATGAACAGCTGAAGTCTAAAAATCCTTATTATCTGTCTAGAAATCCTTGAACGTAACACAGTTGCTTCTGTCTTTCTGTATCCACTATGTGCACTATGATATCCATAAAGTTCTAACTCTAATGCCTTTAAAGGCTGAAATTATTTGGTATGATGTAAAAAAAATAAGCACAGAGAAACTAAACCATCACATTCAGTTTCCTTCAGGGCTCTCCCTCAGGTACAAAACGCCAAAAATAATAGATAATAAATATCAGGAATGGAAATCACTGTGGTATGTCATGGAACCCAACACATTGTTCTACCTCACAAAACACCAAAAATTGTCAAAATTGCTCTACAACTCAAAACAACAAATCAAATATCCTCATTCTGCTTTGCTTGAGGAAATGGACAGACTTGGAACAGCCTGAGTACTTCCAGTCAAATTCCATGACAATGGCTCTCTGGAGATGCAAAAGGAGGAAGAAAATTTGCTTCTGAAGCGAAGACCAAACAGTTGGCCAATCACTATTTGGATAACTTCTTTGAATTGTTTTTCCTTCTTCTGCTTTCCCACTTCAGGGCCAATTTTCTTAAATAAATCCCTTTGAGGAAAAGATTGTATTTTGCACCACACGAAGCACACTGTTGGATATAGAATAGGTACATATTTTCCTCAACTTGTATCATTATTAAAATTATGTGCCACAGTACAATAAAAAACATTGAACAACCTTTTTTTGCTCTTATATTTGGCTTTCTAGCTGCCAAAATATTGGCTCTGGATATTATCCTGGCTGCACATGTCAAAAATGACAACTCACTTGTCAAACTTAACTGTAATTGAGTTCAAGTTACTGAAGGAGTTGCTTATGTTTGTAGACAGTCACAAAGAAGCGACAAAGGAGAAGAATAATTATGTAATACGGCCAATTAAACCTTGAAGTTATATAAACTGACCAAGTTCACAACTCAGAATGTGACTAAGGAATAATGAAGCTAGTCAGTAATTAAACTGATCATGTCTCCCTGAAGACAGAAACAATAGACACCAGCTAGTAGCTGACTACTCACTGGAACATTTTCCAGCTGTTTAAAGCAAAGACTTCAGAATGCATGCATGCATCTTATTTTCCCAGGATTTCAAAGTCCACATGCAGACTGCTGCTCAGCTATTATAAATGAGTAATTCAAGTAGGGCACGACTACATCTTGTATTAACTTAATAAAGATGTTTCACTCCAAATACATTAACATTTGTGTTTAGCCATCCCTGTTGGAGGGTCTGTTTGCCTTATACCATATTTTACTAATAGTGGGAGAAATTAAGATAAATTATTTTTAATTCTTTATTAATTTTAGACCTAAGATTTGAAATTATTTGATAATTTCATATGTTAAAATGCATTAGCAAAAAATCCAAAACATATAACAAGAGTACCATTTTCTTCTGCAAATATTGGCCAATATACAAACCATCAAAAATTAGTATGCAAGTTGCCAAATATGTGCTAAATTACTTGTTGCATACAAACAAATTACCTCGTTTCAGTCAGCAGCGTAAAAAAGGAATGTATTATTGCTGGGCTACATTGACAAAATATTCACCATTTAAGTAAATGAGAAGCATTAATAACTAGCATGGACTTCAGCACTAAATGTGCTTTTTGAGGTCCTCAAAATGAGTGAAAAAGAGGTGGAATGGAGGGCTTCCCTCGTCTGTCCAATGACTAGAAAATGTTTAGGTTTTGTTGTTGTTTAGTCGTTTAGTCGTGTCCGACTCTTCGTGACCCCATGGACCAGAGAACGCCAGGCACTCCTGTCCTCCACTGCCCCCCGCAGCTTGGTCAGAGGGGATGTTTAGGTTAGAGGGATATAAAATTTTCATACTCTCAGCAGTTAGCCTTGAGGACTTCCCTGCTCTCTCAATGGAAATAATCAAGTATCTATTATACAATCACAGCTGGAAGGCAAATTATAACACATACAATTCATATGCAGCTGGATACTAGTTCACATACAAATATGTACTAAAACAATCATTAATACCCAAAATATAGCAGTAATTATTAACAAGCAGAAAGAGGCACGGGAATTTGAAAGCAGCTACATCCTCAGCTCCCTCTCAAATATTTCTGCCTCTCACATATATTTTACTTTGCCTTACTGGAGGTTCAAAGCCAAAAGAACCCAAGGGCTGGAGAGTAACACCAAAAAGTAACTGTGGCAATACCTGCATTTGGACATAAGAATAAATGATAGTTTATCGTTACAGGAATCAGTCTAAGGCTCATATACCCTCAACCCAGGCAGAAGCTTTCACATCTGCTGTTGACTAACCAAGTTTTACGTTTCATGCAAACCTAGACCAACTTTGGTTAGTCTTAACTATAGATTATTAAAACAAGCTATCTTCAACCCTACGTTTAAAAAGCTGGTTTGTTTCAATAAACTATCATTAAGACCATTCAGCGTTAGTGTTTGGAAAGAATGGCAAACACTGATTAATTGGAAAAAGGAAATGAAAGCTTCTGAATTCCTAATCACAGCCATGCTAGTGGGGGGGAGAGTCCACAATACCAAGGCTTGCTAAGGCTGGATCCTGACACTAGGTCATAGCACATTGATATGCCTGAGTGCAGCCACTGTGTTTACATGCAAAAATTAGCCAGACTTTGTGTCTTATTGTAGTTTACTGTGAATGAGCAGTGTGTTAAGTGTTCACTCCTGCTTTGTCACTTCCACAGCCTGAGCTGGATAAACTCTTGCTTCACAAGAGGAGTCCAACCTGGCCATTTTTATTTTAGAGAAAAAGCAGCTGTGCAGTCCCAGTCGGTTTGGCATTAAGGGTGTAAGAACCTTCATTATAACCAAACATGGGTCCAAACATGTTTAGTCGGAAACTCTTTTCTGATAATTTGAATCCATTGATTCGGGTCCGACACTCTGGAGCAGGAGAAAACAAGCTTGCTCCATCTTCCATGTGACAGCCCTTCAGATATTTGAAGATGGCCATCACATCACCTCTCAGTCTACTCCAAGCTAAACATAGCCAACTCTTTCCCTCCCTCCTTGAGCTCATTCTGAGTTTTAGTCCACCTGACCTTCTTCCTGAAAGTAGTAAACATGTGCAATGTTTGGAATGTGAGCTATTTATTTGCCACTCCAATTAATAAGCGTAAGGAATGAATGTGCCTGTTTCTTGTTGCCACCATCTCACTTCTGTAGTAGGAAGTCTATATCAAAAGAGATCTGGTGTAAACTAACCAAAAGATAGGAGCTACCCTTAGTGTAGCATTGACCAAAAAGCAGACAAGGGAATGTATCCAAACAGAACTGAGAATCCAGATGTGGAGGACACAATATATTGAATAGCAGACACAGAACTGGAGACACCACTGCTAACATTTTATCAGGTTCCCCACTCCTGTCCTAAATTTCCCACCAGTCCAAACTACAGTGGTACCTTGGAAGTCAAATGGAATCCGTTCAACTTCCAAAACATTTGGGAACCAAGGCGCAGCTTCTGATTGGCTGCAGGAAGCTCCTGCAGCCAATTGGAAGCCGTGGAAGTCATGGTGGACATTAAAGTTCCAAAAAACATTCGAAAAATGGAACAATCACTTCTGGTTTTCGATTGTTCGGGAGCCAAAATTTTGGACTCCCAATGTGTTTGAAAACCAAGGTATGACTGTAGTTCCCTCCCTGTCACCACTACTAGCTCATGGAGACAAGCTAAAATTGTCCTCTGCAGTTGAATGGCAAAAGGACCTGAAATCCTTCAGGAAGGGACTAACGAGGAAACAGAAAGGCAAGAGAACTTCTAGCTGCCATCATTCTGCAGTTCACAGTGGCTGCATTGGACTTCTCCTTCCCTGCACTTAGATAGCAAAAAGACCAGCAGTCCACAGGGGAAGGCAGTAAGGAACGCACAGGCATTGCCAGCAATTGAGGGAATGAAATAGCAGTAGAAAAAGCCTCAATGACCTAATGAAAGCTGCATGGGGTGGGGTGAGGTGGAGAGGATATGCTACCTCAGAGCTATGCTATTTGTTAGAGATGGTAAAAATTGCCTTAGTGTAATTGCACTGCCCTGTGGGTCCTTATGTATTATGAAGCAGGATAGAAATTTGATAAATAAATCAAATAAATAAAAAGCACAACAAGGGAAGGGTTTGTACATTTCAGTGTACGGGTAGTAGACCTGGTCCTGGCAGATTATTGAGGCTACAGCCACTACATTGAACAGGCACAAAAATACAGGTATATTCCATAAAGCATAGAACTACGTACACAGAACTGTAGTGCATGGAACTAACTTCCTTTATCTATAAAACCACCACTATTCCCTGATTAACCAACAGTTGTGCCTATGCAAAAAGCTTTGGATTTGCACTATAATATGCCCCTAACATAAGGTGCTACACTAATATGCCAGCAAGTTTGGAAAACTCAGCAGTGGCCAGAGGATTGGAGAAGATCAGTCTACATCCCAATTCCAAAGAAGGGCAGTGCCAAAGAATGCTCCAACTACTGCACAATTGCACTCATTTCACACACTAGCATGGTTATGCTTAAAATTCTATAAGGCAGGCTTAAGTAGTATGTGGACCGAGAACTCTCAGAAGTGCAAGCTGGATTTCGAAGGGGCAGAGGAACCAAAGACCAAATTGCAAAAATGTGCTGGATTATGGAGAAAGCTAGAGAGTTCCAGTACTGCTTGATTGACTATGCAAAAGCCTTTGACTGTGTTGACCACAGCAAACTATGGCAAGTTCTTAAAGAAATGGGAGTGCCTGATCACCTCATCTGTCTCCTGAGAAATATCTATGTGGGACAAGAAGCTACAGTTAGAACTGGATACTACAGGAACAACTGATTGGTTCAAAATTGGGAAAGGAGTACGACAATGCTGTATATTGTCTCCCTGTTTATTTAACATATGCAGAATTCATCATGAGAAAGGCTGGGCTGGATGAATCCCAAGCTGGAATTAAGATCGCCGGAAGAAATATCATCAACCTCAGATATGCAGATGACACAACCTTGATGGCAGAAAGTGAGGAGGAATTAAAACAACCTTTTAATGAGGGTGAAAGAGAGCACAAAATATGATCTGAAGCTCAACATCAAAAAAACTAAGATCATCCCATCACCTCCTGGCAAACAGAAGGGGAAGAAATGGAGGCAGTGAGAGATTTTACTTTCTCGGGCTCCATGATCACTGCAGATGGTGACAGCAGTCACGGAATTAAAAGATGCCTGCTTCTTGGAAGAAAAGCAATGACAAACCTAGACAGCATCTTAAAAAGCAGAGACATCACCTTGCCAACAAAGGTCCGTATAGTTAAAGCTATGGTTTTCCCAGTAGTGATGTATGGAAGTGACAGCTGGACCATAAAGAAGGCTGATCGCCGAAGAATTTATGCTTTTGAATTATGGTGCTGGAGGAGACTCTTGAGAGTCCCATGGACTGCAAGAAGATCAAACTTATCCATTCTTAAGGAAATCAGCCCTGAGTGCTCACTGGAAGGACAGATCCTGAAGCTGAGGCTCCAATACTTTGGCCACCTCATGAGAAGAGAAGACTCCCTGGAAAAGACCCTGATGTTGGGAAAGATGGAGGGCACAAGGAGAAGGGGACGACAGAGGACGAGATGGTTGGACAGTGTTCTCGTAGCTACCAGCATGGGTTTGACCAAACTGCGGGAGGCAGTGGAAGACAGAAGTGCCTGGCGTGCTCTGGTCCATGGGGTCACAAAGAGTCGGACACGACTAAAAGACTAAACAACAACAACAACAACATGCCCCTAACATAATCTTCAGGAGCAACACAGGAAATGCATTGTTTCTCACTTGCTATAGGTAGCTAGATCACAACATTTCATAACCCTAAAACTGTCACATATTTTTATAAGCTAGCGGATGCAGAAGTGATTTGGGGCTGAACAAGGTTCTCTGAAGTATCCAAAGCCCCTTTACAGAGTACAAAAGAAATCACTTACACTTGTAGAAACAACTTAAAGGAGATTATAGCTATTTACATTAGCTAAACCTTTTGAATAGCTATAATTTAATTCTTATGGCTGCTATTGTTTCTAAATCAGCAAGATTTCATTTTTAAAGTACTGCATTTGCTCATATCCCTTCTGTTTCTCCTATTTAATCTTTATAAATCTGAAATGCTGAATTTGCTGTATCACAATTTCCATAGGAACAGAACATTACATCATAAATACAGAACTATGACCTCACCACAGGATCTGGCAGGAGGAGAACCTGCATAGCATCAGAAAAAACAATTTCTTCAACCCATAAAAGTATCTAATAGCAACTATGAAACACAGACCCTAATTCAGAAGCATACCACAGCAAAGCATGTACTAATTCAATGACTGCTGTTTGAATGTTGTTGTCCCTTTAAAAAGGTTAAGCATGTGTGTGTATGTATATATTACTATCATCAGGTGCTAGTGATATATAGTGTGAAATGGCCTGGACACCAAGTACCTTAGAGATTACTTCCCCTTGGGCAACTGACATAATCAGATGGGGCTCTTTTCCTAAACTCTGCTCTAGAGTTGGTCTGGAGCTGGGCTGAATGTGTGTGCGTATGCACATTGGTTGACAAAGCTGTGAAATTTCTTTTCCCAAAAAAAAGCCTATCAAGAAACACCATCAATAATAGAGTGCAGGTTAAACTCTATCTGTTCTGCCACACCTCCAAGGAAAGTAAATGGTGCCACAACCATTTTATTTAGCATTTATGTGGTCAACTTTCTGTTACTGCCAGTGTATTCTGTTATATTATGTACATTTTTTTAAATTATTAGTTTCACACAAAATATTATGATATATTTCCACACAGTGCCATCTGGAAATCTCCCTAAGAGAGACAGAAGCAATTTAGAAATTGTAGATGGCCCTCATTCCTCATGGAGATTATGGACAATGAACTATCAAATACTCATCTTGATATTATTTTTACCTAAGAAAACCCTATGTAAGAATTTAAACTATTTTAAATCTGCTCTTCAAAATTACAAAAGGACATTTTTAAGTCCAACTGATTTCAGAGGGACTTAAATTCAATGAGACTTTAAAATAATTTCTGTTGGCTTCCTCAAACTTTACAGGACTCTTACCAAGCATTCAAAGATAAAGTAATGAAAATATATCAAATTCTGTGGGAAAGATTAAATTATTCCGTGCCCCAGTGAAAGTACCTTGACCAAGGAGTACTGGCAGCTATCATAATACTTTTGAAATTATTCATATTAAGATTAAAGACTATTTTGTTCCTCTATTCCCATAACTGACTGGTATGGTAAAGAGATCAATCCCTACTTTCAGATGTAACATCTTTAACATTTGCTCTCTTTCTGTGCCTGTGATTAAATGTAACATTTTGAAATCCCAAAGTTCTGAGAAAAGCATAAATCCTTGTCTCACAGCTGCTGTTTGACTCTGAAAACACATGCATTTTCTTTTCAAGCTTCAGCCATCAAGAAATCCCAACAGACTAGAGCTGGAGAACACCTGTATCTCTTCATTTAGTTCCAATAATGGCATATAAACTTCAAAATTACAAAAATAGATGCTATGTTCAGCTGCAGTTACATTTTGCTCCTAATTCCCGTGAACAAAAATGCTAAGAGCATGAAATCATTCAAGCAAGCTCTGTCAGCAGGAGGATAAGATTTTTTTTGCACCAGAAATCCAGTGGGAACGTGATAGAAAACTGGCAACAATTACAGATAAAGTACATAGTTAAGTCCTCAGGGAGAGAAGAGGAAATGTAACAAGATAGATGGGTATCATTTTTATGCTTTTATGCCCAAATCATAAACGTGAATTGTCTTTAATTACTACAATGTTTTAATGCATTTATTGTACATTTAAAAAGCCCATCAGTTAATGTATTAAATATTTTGATCATGTGTGTTTACCTAATATATATATAATTTTTAAAAGCCACACTGTTTTAAGTCTAGACCCTTTTAGAGTTGATGGCATCTTGGAGCTGAATTACGAATGAGAAATATGGGCAACTTCATTTTGCCCTCTCCTGAATGGGAAAAAAAAGTGAGGCAGCAAACCTGGATTTTATGCCCATCCCTTCCTTTCCAATTAACCCCACTGAACAAAATTAACCTTTACAAAGTATGGAAGTATCAAGTAACATTGTTGTTGCTGCTATAATTTATGTTTCTGCAGATTGCAGTATGGGACTTGTTCCTTATACTTTGGGGGGGAAGTAAAAAAGGTAATATGTGAAATATCCTAACACACCAAACATTATTAGGATGCAGAAAGGCCTAGATTTTCCCATAAAAAATTAAGAAAGAAAAAGAAGTTATCGCTTTGAAAAATATGACCTGTTGCATTGCAAATACTTGAAACAAATTTATAGTGTTGTTTTTTGCATGACTTCTACAGGATTAACAAAACCATAAAATATGGCATATAGTTTAATATTAATGCAAAATCAAGTGCTTTCTTATTACATTATACATGCACAATTGGGAGATTCCCATGCAATGGACTCCAGTAACTAGGAACAATAGCCACCTTGGGGTGGTGAACAAATTTTCCAAACTACGTAAGTAAAAATAAGAAACTTGCGTTTTAGTATCTTATGGTTTGATTTGGTTTATTTCAATCTGCTTTCCCAACTCATTTATTACTTTTACTGTCTCATTCTTTCTGCAAGTAAAACAGTTTCTGAGTCTTCACATTCAAAACTTGTTACAACCAACCTTCCTGATTGCTTTTGCCCTCTGAAAACAGGTGGACAAATCAGGCTAATTTGCAAATATGAAATGCAGCATTATGTCTGAGTATGTATACTGCATATCACTAGCCTGAAACCACTTCAGATGGTTAAATGAAATGACAAGGGAGCACTTCCTCTCATCATGCATCTTGGTCTGATCTAAGGGGGGGGGGGGCTTCTTTCAAAAACTGGAGGCAGCTCTCAATGTTTAAAGAATATATTGAATTACTAACAAAATATGCTGAGCATGAGAGTTAAAACCAAAGCCTGGCTTTTTTCAGCCAATTAAAATTCTTGGATTCCATCCTCATTTTTCATGCTTGCCCAATTAAGGGGTCTCCATGACATCCTGCAAACGGGTATGATTTCTTGTAAACTGCTTAGAGGTTTCATTACAATCAAGTGGTATATAAATTTTGTTAAATAAATAAAGAAAATGACGGAAAGCGGCAAGGAATGGCTCAGAGTTGCCACACAACATTCAAAATATGTACAGCTAAAAGCAAGACTAAAAGCTAAATGCCTAGTTTGCACAGAATTCTAAAGAGCTCCTAATAACATTTCAGTCATTTAATGTAGCAAAACACTTAGACTGTGTTCACATTTTATGCTAAACCATTGTTTAGCGCTGCCTGCTCCCCATTCCTCTTTCACCTCCCCCCCCCCCAGTTGGGAGGAGGACTTATTCTGGTTTATTCTGACTGTTCTGGTTTGTTTATTTATTTATTCTGGTTTATTCTGACTCTTACAGATCACTTTCTTAATGTCATGTCTGAACCAGAAATCCTGGTTCGTTTAACAAGTCATTGTTACGACCTATGGTTTGAAGTTTACTTGCTATGAAATCTATTAGAGAAGAAGGGGCAGCATGAGAGCTCAACATTTGGCTCAGGCTTGTCCACATAGCACTAAAGTAGCTGCCAACCTTTTGGGGCCAGTAGGTCCACCTGGAATTTTGTGAAAGTGTCATAGGCAGCAGACACAAAACAGCTGTTGCAGGAGTTTCTGCCACATTTAAGAGAGCAGAAAAAGAGAGAGAAACACAAAATTGCATGGGAATGGCCACAAAAAGAAAAGGAAAAAAGGCACCTACCTGTAGGTCAGCCACTACTGTGCTCACTGACAGAGAGCAGCTTTTTGCATCCCTACTCAGTTCAGAAAAGAAGAAGAGTTGGTGCCCAATCCTGGCATCCAGTGAAATGTGCACATGTTTAGGGGTTAGCATAGGAGAGGTGAACCAGTACAAACAGAAACTTGTGTGCATTATGGGTTTCAAAGGAGATCTATTCAAACATTTCACAGGCTTCATAAAAGGGACTGGAAGGCACATTGGAACCTGCCAGGCAATGGGCTGGCAACCCCTACAGTAAAGCATGAATCATATGCCTTTAAAAAATAAAAGTAGCACAAGGACAATATATATGCAAAGCAACCCTGGACCGTGTTAAGATACTATACCTTAGCAGAACAAAAGAAGATTCCAATAGCTGGCTTGAATTTCAGCTTTCCAAATGAGATTACAGTGCCTCTCAACGTATTTCACGAACAATGTGAGAATCATATAGTTTCCATTGGCTTCCATGGGTTCCCTTAACACTTTTACCATCCTTCTGAATACTTTATTAGATACAGGAAGATAACATAACAAATATTTCTCATAATTTCTGCACTCACCAGAACTGTAGCTGTAGTCTTTATGTTGAGGGATCTGAATTGTGAAGGCAAATAAATCTGGAGCAAGGATTGACTCTGGCTTTCTGCTTTCATTAAGCCATTTGCTGCTGTATAAATCTCTGGTATCAGACGGGCCTTGAATTAAAGGGATCAGCTTCTCCTTTCCACCATCTCCTAAGTGTATTATAACAACAACATTGTGGTTTAGTGAATAGATGTTCAGTGAACCTCAGAGAACTATATAATCACAATGACATTTATTGTATTGAAGAAGCCAGATAACACTGCCTTTTCTATTACTAAGGACAGAAATAATCTGTAATTAATAATTTCCAAAAAACGGTCAGAATGTATTAAATAATTTGCATAGGTTAAAAGATGATATCAGTAGTTTACCTGCAAACATTTTAAGTATATTCAAAGTATTTCAGGGCTATGTTCTATGTTCTATGGAAGTATTAAATTCATTAGATTTCAGAGCTTCAACATATAAAATAAACATCTTTAAATGTTTACGTCTCGGTGTTACTTGAACATATGAGCTCCAGTCATACATATGCTCACTTATAATAGAAGCCTCCTCAAAATCAGTTTTTGGAAAGAGAGCAAAAGTTCATGAGGAGGTTACTGCCTCCCTATTATGAAGACTAAAGGACAAAGATAAGTGAATCAAGTTTAGGACTAATCTGCCAACCGTCCACTATGCTGTGGTAGATTGGACATACCTCAGCCTTACTGACTTTGTAAGGTGGAAGGCAATTTCTCTTGAAAGATCACAGAGAATATATTCACTTGCTCCAAATAATTATTATGAATGCTTCTTCTGCATATGGGACAAACTGGATAAGACAGCTGCTGGCTGCCGCATCCACTTGTCAAAAACTAGAGAAACTGCCCCAAAGCCAGGAGAAAATTGTTTTGAGAGGACTGAGACTGTCCAATACATTGCTCTCCTGATCAGCTACATACCTGAACAATACGGAAAACAAGAGAAGGGCAAGGCCAATCAGTGCAAAGACTCCAGATTTATTGAAAGATTAGCTTTAAAATGTATCTGAATTCCCAACACATTTGAAATGCCTTCCTCAGAGGACATTGTACTGCTGTTTCACAGTGACAGGTCATAGAAAACACTGTTCTCCCCAACTTAGGCTGATTTTGCAGTTTTGCCATTTCAATATTGTAACTGGGTGGTAAGAGGCAAACCGTGTGGGTTGACATGGTGTGTAACCATGGCAACATAAACTAACTAGAAGAAAACAGCTTTTTCCATGACTAAACTACTCTATATCCAGTGTCCTGAGGAAGAACATAGGAGCGCTGAACATTTTAAAACCAGTTTTTCAATTTCCTGACATAAATCTGATTTATCAATATGGTCAAACTCTGAGGTCAAAGACATAAAATCTGAATACATTGTTCTCTCTTTGGTATATGTTTTCAGTATGAAACAGTGATTATTTGTAGATTTTACCACTCACTTTTTGGGCTGCTAATACAGAATTGTATGTACCTCACTTGTTTAAGAGATGCTGTATATATAATTTAGCATGGATATCCCTAGGGAATAGATGGCCAGACTGGTTGTATCCTCTTTATTAAATATGGAATTACTATGCCCATTGAACAGCCATAGGAAGCTGGCATGTCTAGCCAGCAGGTGAAAATGAGCTGCCAAAATTAGGGCTCCTTATTTAATGTTAAAGGGACACGGGTGGCGCTGTGGGTAAAACCTCAGTGCCTAGGACTTGCCGATCGTATGGTCGGTGGTTCGAATCCCTGCGGCGGGGTGAGCTCCCGTCGTTCGATCCCAGCTCCTGCCCACCTAGCAGTTCGAAAGCACTCTTAAGTGCAAGTAGATAAATAGGTACCGCTTTATAGCGGGAAGGTAAACGGCGTTTCCGTGTGCTGCGCTGGTGCTGGCTCACCAGCTGCAGCTTCGTCACGCTGGCCACGTGACCCGGAAGTGTCTCCGGACAGCGCTGGCCCCCGGCCTCTTAAGTGAGATGAGCACGCAACCCTGGAGTCGGACACAACTGGCCCATACGGGCAGGGGTACCTTTACCTATTTAATGTATATTGAATCAAAATGGTGAGATAAGCAACAAAATTTATACTGCTTTTGTCTGCATGATATTAATAATACAGTGACTTATAAGGTAGTATTATTTGCAGTGGGGGCAACTTAGTTTTGATCACAAATGGTGAATAATAAGTTATTAGTCTGAAGGAATAATTATTTTACTTGATGAATAGTTGAAATATGCTTAAGTCAACTATATTGTTGCAAATTTACAGGAACATTTGTTAATATGCTATAAATCAGTTTTCTTGATTTGCCATAAAAGACTAATACTAATTGAAGCTAATACTTCAATTATCTCCTTTTACACAAATTGGCTTTGGCCTTTTTGTCATCTTTCTGCTGTGTGGTGTTGCACTCCTTCTGGTTGCAATTATAGTACTGGCCTCATTTATAGGAGCCTTAGGGAGAAATCAGAAGCAGGGCTTTTTCTTTCCTTTTTTGTCCAGCAGCAGCAAATCTACCTAAGGAGTAAATTATAGCAGGTGGTACACTTTCAAGTAGCCATGTTGTTTTCTCTTAACTGGATCCAAAATAGGATTTAGCAATTGATTCCCTGTCCTATTTTTTCTATTATTTAACCGAATCTTATTTATGGATCATTAATTCTAAGACTACAATCATATTCTGTTAGGGCACTTATAGTTATCTAGTTGTCATTTTCTCCAGATGCATAAATTGGAAGCTCTTACCTGACATTTTGTGATTCTTAGTCCAAAAAAACCACAGGAAAACCAGTATTCAATATATTTAAGCACAGGTACAGAATCCATCCAATTTTAGATATAGGTAATACTCAGCAAAGATCTTACATTCATATGCAAAAGTTATGTAACATTCGAGGAAACAATGTTTCATTTCTCCCCCAAAAGACTTAATCATTATGGAGATGCAGAATTCAGTTTCTACACTCACATTCAGAGTATTATCAAGCAGACTCTTGATTTTGACCTGTGTTGACTTTGAATGCCTTTAAAATTGTAGTGACCAAAACACCTTAACATAGTTTCTTATTTTTTACCTTTGACGATGCCATGCTACATCATCCTATCCTGTTTCTAAAAACAAAAAAATTAAAAATACATCTGATTCATAGGAACAATGAATAAATTCTTGTTTCAGTAACTCTCCTTGTAAAAAGCAAGGCCAATTCTCCTACACAGGCTATAAACTTTTACATGGTCCAGCTGCACATACCTGGGGCTTTGGCACAAATTTTTATTGATCCCATGGTCCCAGAGGCACATTTGACCAATGATGTGCTGCAGTACTTCAATTCAACATTCTGGATTGAGCCCTCAAGAGTTGGCAGGGGATTCTTAGATTTCACACCTAATAAAAGAAAACTGCAAATGTACTAGCCTGCTGAATTTAAATATTTTTATATTCTTTCACCAAGACATTTAAATTTAATTATACTTTAATTATCTGCTTTATAATATTTTTGTTTGGATTCTAAAGATAATTTATTTATAGTATACAATTATTATATGCTTAGATCTATACAAATATCTCTTCTACATAAGAATACAGATCTTTATTATACATAAAAACACAGAACGTTGCATTAAATTAATTAGCTGGTCATATTCATATATGCATTAAACTTTGCTTTCATTGTCATATATAAAGGCAAGCCAGGCTCCTCTAGCTCCTCTTTTTAATCCTGTAATTTCAAAGTGTTAAAACGAGGTGTTTTTTTAAAAAAAGTCTAAGATTTCACTTAAAACCATTTGGTTCAGTAGCAAAATAAAAATTAAACTTATGCAGCTGAGTTGCACAGCAGGTAACTACACGTGTCGTCTTTTTATGGAAACCAAAGTTCAAACTTTGCTTCAGGTCAGAAGTGGAAATCGGTTTGGTGGTCTCTTCTGTCTCCATTTGTACACTCAAGGAGGCTACCACACAGTTTGGCACAACTCAGCACTTACTGGCAGCTGTTTCTGAAGAGAGACCTAGAACTGCAACAGTGGGGGATGTAACAGGTCACGAGTGCACAACTCTGGCAGTTGCACAGGAAAGCTAACTGAACACCCACCCACATTACATTTGGCTGTATCCATTGCTATTATTTCATAAACTGCAATATTCAGGAAAGCTGCATTAACTCACAGTATCTGGAAAAGTTAGCTTGGGCACCTGTGAGAAAAAGTGAGTTGCAGGGAAGGAGGGGAAATCTCCCTTGTGCAAAAGTTGGAATTCCAAACACAGCAGAGCTCTGCTTGTGTAAGATTCTGCTGCCCAATCTTGAGCAATGCCCCCTTCTTTCTGCAGCCCCTTATGACATGGCACAGGGGGTTCCCAGACCCTCTGGACTCGCTTTTTGGGGGTACAGGAGGTTGCAGTGGTAGGAGAGAGAGACTGATTGCACAGGTAGCCTTCTGCTCATCCACCCACTGAATACAATCCACAAGTTGTGCATTGTCTGAAATAAGGGGTGCAGATCACATTCCATGTTATGTACCAGGAAAACAAAACAAAAGAAGGTTGTTGAATAATGTTCAAAAATCCAAATGAATGAAATCTGCTTGACCCTTTAAGTCTTCATGGATGACATACTCAAATGATGCACCTTATCATCCATTAACCACATAAAATAATTGCTCTTTTAAGCTGCATGCTGGACAGGAACAGTTTCCCTAACCGGAAAGTACGCCTTTTAAAATTTAGATACGAAGTCTCCAGCAGCCCACCTGCAGAGCATAGATGAAACCCGTAAGAGAAGCCTACACCCCCCACATTAGCTAAAGTAGGCTGCAGTATTTGCACAGCGTGCAACACTTTTTGCATTAACACACACCAACTTACTACTTGGTCAACACCACTAATACCAAATGTTGGTTTTCATTTCACATGGTTCTCCAGGCCATATCTTTCCAATTGCTTAATTGGTGTTGTAGCAGATTCATGCACACCAAAGCTGGTGAGTTTGCACCAATTGCTATGTAATAAATGAGTGGGCCTCTTTCCACTATAAACTCTTGTGGCCAGCTGGTATTTAAAAGCTATGGGGCCACATACCGAAAGATGAGAACAGTGCTTTTTCAAGAGAGCCATCCCTGCTGTGGAAAAATAGCATGAGACAATGTAATCAAACACTGTTACAAGGCCCAAGGGGGCAGTTATAAGGCTGCACTACTGTACAGATACCATTTTTATGAATCAAATCCCATTTCAGTAGCAGAGACAAAATAAAATTAGGTGATCAGTTTTTGTTTGCAATTCAATGCTTTTAGAAGGTGGAGGGGACATCATCATGGAAACTAAAACAGTTGTACCTCGAAAGTGGAATGGAATCCGTTCCGGAAGTCCATTTGACTTCCGAAACATTCAGAAACCAAGGTGTGGTTTACAAATGGCTGCAGGAGCTTCCTGCAGTCAAGCGGAAGCCGCGTCGGACGTTCAGCTTCTGAAAAACATTCGAAAACCAGGGTTTCGATGGTTTGGGAGCTGAAAAATATGTGTACCAAGGCGTTCAAGTTCCAAAGTATGACTGTTTTTAGAGCCCATGCAGAGAGACCCAGGTTCAAATTTCCACTTGACCATGAGTGATCTTGGGTCAGTCCCTGTCTCTCAGCCTTGCCTACCTCATAGGGTAGGATAAACTGGGAGAGGTGAGAGAACTATTTGATATTCTTTGAGCTCCTCTGTGGAACAGCAAGATACAAATGCCGTAACCAGAATAAAACTTGATCTCAACACCAAGTAGAAGTAAAATGCCCGTGTGTGTGTGTGTGTGTGTGTAAAGCTCTGCACACAAAAAACATTCGAAAGCCTCTCGAGGATTAGATAAAAAGCACACAGGAAGCTACCTTATACCGAGTGAGACCACTGGTTTATTTCGCTCAGTATTATCTAGACTGACAACAGCTTTCCAGGGTTTCAGACAAGCCATTCTGGAGATGCTGTGGACTTCAGTTGGGAACTTCTGCAAGTTGAACATGTGTGTTCTACCACTGAGTCAAGCCCCTTTTCTCAATGGAGGATGGGCCATCTAATGTCAAGCATGTCCATATGCTGCTTCCACTGCTCCAGAATCCTCAAGCTCAAGGCTTGACTTGGAATGAATAGCAACCATTTATTTGTATGAGAGACATCAAAAGGGTGCGACTCTTCTGGTGTTCTCAAGGATGGAAGAGGAATCTGCCCTTGCCTTTTGTGAATACTCTCCCATGTACATATATGCTTAGTGATTGGAGGTTGCTTACTTGGTCCCATAAGACTTGATATGACACTGAGAACAAAGTGCACCTCATCTCCCTATCTTCAGCTCTGTGCTCCAGATCTTGACCATCCCAGCATTTAGGACAGGCATCCCCAGTGGTCAGGGATGATGGGAATTGTAGTGCCAAAACATCTGGAGGGCTGAGTTCGGGGATGCCTGATCTAGAACCTAAATCAGCCTTTCTCAACCTTAGGTCCCCAGATGTTCTTGAAGTACAACTCACATGATCCCTCACCATCAGCCGTACTTGCTATGAATGATGGAAGTTGTAGTCCAACAACATCTAGGGAGCTAAGATTGAGAAAGGTTGACCTAGATGGGGACAAAATCCCACAACTGGCTTACATGTATGTATAATACAATAGTGCTTTGCTGAATAGAAGTCTGGATTCCCTGAGATGTCTGGGCATGTATTTCAGTCCCTAGTGGAATTAGCATAACAAAACCATAAGATAGTAATAATTATGGGTGGGGTTAATCTAATGAGCCCCATCAATGCAAAAACTTCAGATTGAGCAACACAGCTTTCCCTCTCCTCCTACAACCCCCAAAATTGATTCTGGAGGATGTCAGGAGAGGGAGTGGGTGTCATTCCATCTAACAATCTGAAATGCTTGCACCAACATAACGTCTCTCATAGTTCAGTGCTGAATTCCACCCTATGAATTCAATGAAGAACAAAATGTTGATACTGAAAATATAAGAGAAAATAGATCAAAGAAGGTCTATAAAAATGAATAATTATAGTGGAGAGTGGATTTCTGAATTTGCAATCAAAAATAACAGAAAAAAATACTGATTTGGTAGCAATACCTAACAACACACCACACCCTGTTACAGCAGTTATAATTATTTATGGACTTCTTGGAGAATTGAACACTATCAGGAATTAGAAAGAGTTGGATCAAAGAAAAGAAATACAAACCCAGGGATGAGGGCAAGGACACAAAATTAGCTTTCGGAATCCTATATTAAAATACCCTGCTGGTAGGGTAGGTTTGCTTTGACTCTGTCATCTCTAATACTTTAAAGGATTCTATCATAATAACATTCGGTCAATCAAAAAGTATGACGTAGCATACCATCCTCAACAAATGCATCAAGTAAGCTCAGAAATGAGTCGTGATGGTAACAGCTCATCTCACTTGCCTGTGAGTTTTTGTTTCTACTTATCACAACTAATAGCCACAGGGGTTCTCCTTGAATCTGTCTTATTCCTTTTCAAAGTCACACAATGAGCTGCATGGCTGGGAGGGGATTTGAACCCTTGTCTCTGAGGTCCTAGCACAACACTCTACCCACTACACCACACTGGCTCTAGTAAGATGTTCATCAGGAGTGGTGATGTGTATGTGAACCACACAATAGAAAGGGGGAGTGGAAAAGGTTTGCCCCCACTACAGTGCTATGTCGAGTGCTTTGCTTTCCTCCAATGAGGGCAAATGCCCATCTAATTGCTCATACAGGAGAAAATAAATGGGAAAAATAATGGAACAAAATACGTCCTTGATATCAGAGTATAAGGAAAGGATAGAGTTTTATGCCTCGGCTATGCCTTTGGTTGGAACCTATATAGGTAGTCACACAGAAGCCGAACAGGAGCACTGAGACCCAAAGGAGTCCTTATCTACCTAGTACTGGCCCTTTCATCTGCACAGACCTGTGTTGTATTTCTGTTAATTCAGTTAATAGGAAACAGGAACAAACTCCCTCTAATACTGAATTCAGATTGGCTGTACAATAAACCTCAGGTTAAGTACTTAATTCGTTCCGGAGGTCCGTTCTTAACCTGAAACTGTTCTTAACCTGAAGCACCACTTTAGCTAATGGGGCCTCCTGCTGCTGCCACGCCGCCGGAGCACAATTTCTGTTCTTATCCTGAAGCAAAGTTCTTAACCTGAAGCACTATTTCTGGGTTAGCGGAGTGTGTAACCTGAAGCGTATGTAACCTGAAGCGTATGTAACCCGAGGTACCACTGTACCTACAACACTGCAGCCAAAATTGTTCCACCCATAAAGAAGAGGGAACCCCAAGGTATGCAGACGTAAAGGCATGAAATACATACCCACCCAAAGGGGGAAAGACTCCTCCCCTGCAACCCACACAGAAACACATGATCTTCTGTGGAAGGTAAGGAAAAGAGGAATGACCAAATGGTCCAAGATGCGATTTAACAGGGTCATAGCTGCTCTATTACTTCAGCAGCTCTAATTTGGTTAAGACTTCTTCTCTGCCCTTCACCATAAGATCCCATAGCACAACACAACAATATACCGTATTTTTTGCACCATAACACTCACTTTTTTCCTCCTAGAAAGTAAGGGGAAATGTCTGTGCGTGTTATGGAGGGAATGCCTACGGGTGGCGGGGGGGATCTGCTGCAGTCGTGAGCAGAGGATCCATGGTTCCCCTTCCTTCCCTCCTCCGTGGCTCGCTTTGCAACAGCAAAGCGGGAGAAGAGCCGCTGAGTGGGGAGGAGAGAGGGACAGAGAGCCTGCTTCTTTAAAGGAGCAAAGCGGGAGAGGAGAGGAGCTTTCTCCTCTTATACACCTCTCCTGCATTATTAGCAGCATCCTTCTCCACCTACCCCACGCATGTTCCTTCTCCCCTTAAACCCCTCTTCTGCATTATTAGCAGCATCCTTCTCCACACACCCCACGCGTGCTCCTTGTCCCTTGAGTGCTTTTCCTTCCTTCCCCACTTAAAACGTGGTTACAAAGCACGGATCCACATGGATCCTCAGGATTTTTGCACTGGGTCACCCCAAATTCACCATTAGATCACATAGCATGTCCATGGCTACATCTTGCACCAAAAAAATCACACACCCACTGTTGCCTGGGGCCGCAGTGGTGCAAAAACGTGGTTACAAAGCATGGATCCACATGGATCCTCAGGATTTTTGCATTGGGCTACTCCAAACTCTGTCAGATCACATGTCTGTGGCCACAGCATGAACCACAAAAATCATACATCCACTGTTTCGTTTAGAATATTTTTTTTCTTGTATTCCTCCTCTAAAAACTATGTGCGTGTTATGGTCGGGTGCGTGTTATAGAGCAAAAAATACGGTAATATACACATATGAAAACAAGTAAAACACATACCGATTATCCCTGTTCCTCAGTCATTGGAATGGATGTTAATATAAAGGAGTATCTGAAATCACAACTAGAATTTAATCTAAAAAAAGCTTGAAATGTTTCCGTTTACCCCATCCTATCAGAGATCAATACACCTGCTGAGCTGCACACAACAGGAGTGTTTTTGGATTTTTGACTTTACTGTCCAAAGTGACAGTTCCTTCTATCAAAAGGATATTAACCTTTCATCTCATAAAGCATTAAACAAATGTTTTTGATATTATTTTTAGCCTCTTTATCTGGTCAGACCACTGGAAGTTAAGTGCCTGTAGAAAGCAATAATTTCACCAGAAGGTTTTTTTTTTTTTAAGCCTCATATAAAAAGCACCTGCTTAAAGTGAGTAATGGAGTTTTATATTCATTACACTTAGGAACAGTGTATGTAAACTATTCCGTTTTCCTCCCTTGTGGAATATATTTCAGCTTATGTTGCACAGCACATTACCAATGTGTATAAAGACTCTCTGATCAGCGATTTGGACTGCAGACAGCAACCTGTAGGAGTGCATCCCCCCCCCCTTAAATACGGTATCCATTTGATTCACTAAGACAAATTGAAACCATTCTTTATTAGATGATGATCTCACCTTCTCTGCAAACGTATGCAATGCAAGCCTTTGGGCACAGATCACACAGCACACTGTATCATACCCACGGGTATAAAATGTTCATCTGACACAATTAGCTATCAGAAGAAATAATAGCTAAATAAAGTTCGGAAGTAAATCCCCCCTTTTTTTTCTTTTTTCTTTTTGCAGCTTGGAAAATAGAACAGCTCACTATTTGCCTCACAAAAGCTGTTTAATTTTTTATCACCTGTTATTAGTTGTTGTTTTTTAAACTCATTTACTGTGTAATCCCATATGTGTCTACTTTAAAGTAAGACCTAATGAGTTCAATAGGTTTGCTACAAGGTAAATGGGTATAAGATAACCACCTTTGTTGTAAGGTGTGTGGTTTTTTATTTGTATGATGCCGAGAGAATTTATTTTATGAGGTGTCTCATAAATATAATGCACAAATAATTCTTGTTATTTGATGTTTTGCCTTTGTGTAACATCTGCATGTGCCTATAAGTAGCTCTGTGAGTTACAAAGACTAACTCCGTAACTTGGCAAGAGAATAAGCTATATGAATGTCAGTTGTATCCTTTTCAACAAAGCAATGTAAACTTATTTAGTGATCTCCTTTTTTCTTTCATCTTATCTCCGGTTTCTGTGTAGATTTATTACATTCATTGTTTCCAATTTTAACAAATCACCTAATGGCAGAAAGGAAAATATGTCAACCTTGGAATTATTTGCAGTTGTAGAAATCCCTTTTGTCTGGCTCCTGCAAGGCCTGCAATCTGTTTAAAACACAGATTGTCTGTCTTTTGTCTGACAGCCACCAAGCTGCACAAATTACTTTCTGCCAGTTCACCTGTTTGCAGCTGCATCTGTAAGCTAAGAATTCTGAGGCTTGACTTGAGCAAGCACTCTAGGATTGATGACATGTGCTGCTGATAAACCAAGCAATTTGACGAAATTACAGGCCAGCATTATTGAAAGACATCTGTGCATGAGCCAAGAACTAGGAACTCTCAACTGTATACATGCAACCTGCAGTGGCGGCAAGCTGTTTGAAGTGAAAACCTTCTTAGAAGTGTTGAAGTTGTCACTAAGTAAAATGGCCATCTTTGTAGTATTGCCTCTCACAGGAGGTCCAATATTCTGTTTAAATAACCTATGTTAAACGGATTAATAAAGTATTATCAATAAAGGAAATAATACCTAATTGAGTCCAGCATCACAGTCCAACAGAATTTCATTTCACAATTTTTAAACTCACCATCTACCCTCAGTCTCCTGACTTTAAGTGAACCCCATGCTGTGTATCAAATACAAATATCTATTTTCTAAATCTGCCGATAATGAGAAAACAAAATATGCTAAAAAAACAAAATATGGTAAAAGGTGGCTTTTGTTCAAGTAACTATCAAAATAACTAAGACATTGGTTTTCAAGCAGAGTGCTGTGGCACCTTGGGGTGACTTGATGACCGTTCAGGGGAGCCCCGGGGGAGTGGGGCTGTCCTTTCATTAACTTGCAGACCACATCTTTCTGGATTATCTATCTCTCTTTTCTCTCCGAGGAACATTCAGGGGAGCCAGCAGCTTAAACCTGCAGCCCATCATCTTCCCGAAATAAAACAGTGACAAAAAGGTGGGGCAACACTTTTGCATTTTCTTAAAATCTTCTTCCCCACAAACAAACAAAAATCCTCCCCAGCTTCAGTTAACTAACAGTTTCTTAGTTTTACACAAAGGGCTTGAGAAATGCAAGAAAACAGCAAAGCAGCTTGATGGTGTGTGTACCTGGATGTATGTGGGCGCTATAAGTAGGGATTTAAAAATAACTCTGAAAGTGAGCAGTGTCTTCTGTGTTTTTCTCTCCTTCTAACCCCAGCATCCGTCTACCCTCTTCTTCACTACCTCTCCCCGCAGGCAACCTTCCTCCTCCTTAACAGTCATCCAGCTTTATGGGTGTTGGGATATTTCTGTTCCTCCTTAAAAGGGAACAGGCTTTTCCAAGAAGCTCTGTAAGAAGGTTTGGTAGAAATATTGTTTAAATAATATGGTAAGATAAGATATACATAGTGCAATATAAATGAAGAAATGTGAAGATATGTAATAACTACGGAAAATTATCAGACATGTTGATGGAAGTCTAAAAGAAAAAAGATGTGTGATGAATTCTTAATGTTTAATTGTGTTATAAATTTGTTTTTATTGGAAAATTAATAAAAATTATATACAAAAAAAAGGGAACAGGCTGTTGTGTGTCACATGCCTGTGTACTTCCTGCTCACTGGGAGTTTCTGTTTTGTATATAGCTTTTGTTCTGGCTGTTTTCCTCGACATGGATGCAAGCAGTCATTTTTCCTTTGTTCTGACCAACGTTGAATAAAGCTGTAAATATGCTCTCCTGGGTGAATCTTCCGTTGTGGAAACTCTGCGAAGAGGGCGTGCATGAGTCTTGGAATGCGTCTGAGGCTCGTGTCGCTAATTGACTGATGCTGTTTCCACGGGAGACCGGTGATCGTCCGGAGACAACGTGGAAGTCTGATGCCTCTGTCTCCCTGTCAGTATCCCAACAATGGGGACAGGGAGAACGTTGCAGGAAAGGACCATGTCTGCATGTGTGTCCTGTGCTGTGTGTTTCTAGCTTTCCTTCCCCACAATAATGAAATATTTCTGCTTCTGATCTTGAAATTGTTTTGCCCTCTCCACCCCCGCCCACACACTAATTTCAGGAAAGGCAGGCTGGGGCACCCATGTGGAGTGCCTTAAGTTGGCCCTGCAGAGCAGTGGCATTGCTTGAGTTCCCATTGACACATGCACTCACACACTTGCCCAAACTGGCACTGAAAGGGGGCAGGGCCAAATAGGGAAATCCCCACTTATGCGTGTTCCATAACGGTAGGTGGGGGAAACAGTTGGGGGACAGGTTGTAGATCACAGTAGTGGTTGTAATATGGGGTAAATTCCTATCCAAGCTGCCTTTCTCCCTCTTTGCACACCACCAGCCAACAGGAAATGAGAATCCTGTGTTAGCTGAACACTACCCTATCTATCTGAACAACTCATCAAAGCCACATTAGACTTAATTTTCTTGCTTCCCAGACTTGCTTCCTCTTTTTTCAAACTTTGCTCTGATCCTTACTCCCTAGTTTCTGTTTCTGCATAGAAAAATGGTGCACTCTTCTCCTGTTGCTCAACAGAACCTTTTGGGTTGTATATGTATCTTGCCTTCCACTGGAATTCATATGACCTCAAACTTTTAACTCCTCCACTGAAGTCAGAACCTTAGAGCACATGCTCTCAAGATTCAGCATAGAAGCATTTACAAGATGCAAGCCCCCCCCCGCCCCCATTTAACAAGCCACTTGATATATTTTATCTTCTTTATTGCTATATGCCCTAATCATATATCTAACAAGGATTTGGCTGTTAACATCTACAGAAGCTTGACTAATATTTACTACCTTTACACTTATTTGTTTTAAGCACACATTCAAAAAAAATGTGCCAAGTTCTATTCTGTGAAAAATAAAATATATTTAATAAGTTTGATTTACTAAAATAAATGCTAAACGTGTACACAGTGCCTGGTTTTTATACATTTCAGTCTGTTACAAATTATACTCCTGAAAACAGGAAGGCAAAGCTTTCAAGTTAAGTAGCAATATACATTTGGCTTTCACATTTCAGAGCCCATAAAATGGATTCAACACAGAGATGAAGTGACCTACAGGAAAAAAGGTTCTGTAATATAGTGGATATGCATACAATAAATCAAATCCTTATCATGATTTGCACCTAATAACTATACATCATTGATAATAACCCCTTTAGGGAACTTTAATGTAGCATTTATCTAAACAAATGCAGTCTATTTTTGTTTCTATTTTTCTACTCACATTCTAAGTTAGAGCCTTTTTAAACATCAGCTTTTATTTTAAAAGACGCTTAAGTCGTGAGAACATTCTTACGTACCACTTCATAACTCTGACACCAAGTATGTATAAAAAGATTAGCCTTTATTTGGTATAAAATCAGTTGGCAGTTTTACATCTGTGCAACGCAACAAAAATACCCCAGCTGGCATCTCAAGCTCTCACACATATGGACTTCAAAACAGAAACTTCCTTATTTGCAGCACTGCCAGGGTAATTTTGTATACTGTGCATACTACAGCTATTTGTCAGGCCCCTGCAGGTGTGCACTGCACATAAACACACAGCTGTAGCCTAGCAAGCCAAGTGTTCCATCAAACGCATAAAGGGAGACCTCAGCAGCTGGATTAATCATCTCTGCAACAGGTCCAGAGAGAACAATATGGGTTAGTATTTTTGGAAAAGCATGGATGGCAAATTTATGATTATGCCGGCCTTACGAAATAACTGCTGGATTGTGTCATTTTTATGCAATGTCTACTTATTAAAGGTTTTGTTTGAATGCTGGAAAAAGAGTGGCTATTTTTTAGTTTGCAATATAAACAATAAGGTAGTTTATATATAAAATAGTTTATTATGTGTAAAATGTTAAAAGGGTTTTACGCTAGAGGTGGTTTTTGACAGATGTTACAATTGTTTGCATTGGCTTTAGCAGGATCATTGGAATCAACTCAAATTAGTATATTGTGAAACTTCCTGTTGGTTATATATTTTATTTTGCCATAATTATACGTTTTCTGCTCTATGGATTTTTAAGATCAACCGACTTAAGAGGTTTGTACATATTTTTGGTTAGCACAAATATTTCAGAATTCTGAGCCTGACATAAAATTATGGAGAAAAGATTTCTCTTGTAAAATGTCATATTAGTATCATGTGTTTATGCAAATTTTTGACAGCTTTGAATCTGGCAATTACAAAATCACCCAAAAATTTCCAGCGTCCAAGGCCAAAAATTAAGGATACATTTTAAGGGTAGGCAGCTGAGTCAACAGGTTTCTCCTTAACTGGTGGAATATAGCTTGCTTACCATATGAAGAGAAGGACACTGAAGTCAGAACAGCTTTAGAATCTGATGTTCTTGATCTCTAACAAATTACCCTAATAGGCTATATCATCTCCAGAGAGATGACATAGGGAGACACTGGGTTGCTTCACACATTAAAACTGTCATGAGGCGCCTGTCAAGAAAATATCTGCATGACAATGATGGTTTCATAGGACGCCATAACAAGATGCATAGAGATGAACTCCCAAGACAGCACTGATCATGCCTGGCAATGTGAATCTTTCTGTGTGATGGAGCTCAACTGCAAGCATGTTTTAAATATTGTGATCCTTATGTGGAGACTTAAAGGCTTAGTTAATAATATATTAAGTTGTACTGTGAAAACTCTCCCTGGAGTTAGGCTTTTAACATACTTTACTTTGAAAATATAATCTGATTTTTTTTTAAGGGAAATGATTTTACTTAAATGTTTTCTAAGGAGACAACATAAAAGGATGTTGTTGAGCAAGTTCTCTGAATCTTTGCTTTATTCTATCATATAAATTAAGCTACACAGGGGAGGAGGGAGGGGGTGTTACTTCTTCAAATGTCCTTCTAAAGATGGAACCTGAACCCAGTGTATCCAGAATAGAAGAAATGGAGCAATACAATAATAAAGAGCCAAATTCAGTATTCAGTAATCCTGTAATCTTCCCTGTGCTCAGTAGAACTAACTCCCATTTAGCAGCAATCCAAAACACACTTACCAAGAAGTAAACACCACTATGTATCTATCTGTCTATCCATTTATCATTAGACCACCACATTTCTTTAAAGGGTGAGGTCATCTGGGTGAAAGATGTTTCCTTGCGTCTACATAACCTTGTGTTGTTTTCCACCACTCTGAACAAATCTATTAAGAATATGAAAGCCAACCTTCCCCAATCTAAGTCATAAGATCCTTTAAGGGTGTGATGTGTGAAAATGCAAGACAAATGCCCAGCCAGAATGTGTAAGTAGCAGCTTGTTCAGAGCAGGACTGCCCTACGGAGGGCTAAACAGCTGTGGGGCTCACCTTCCTGCCAGAACATACACAGAGGATTATTGAAGCAATGGGGTTAGTGGCCTTTCTTGGAAATAAAAGTTAGCTAGCAAGTCTGCTAGTGAGTCACTATAGTTGGATCCTGCTTTCTGGTATTTCAATCAAATCATTATTTCTACTGAGTAGGAAACATTTTTAGGAATATGCCCAGCACAAGCGATCCTAGGCTAAGTTAGAGGGGTGTATGGTGATCACAACTACAAATGTTAAGTTATTTACAAGAGCTTTACCTCCCACTTAGTTTTACTGTTCCTCTATAAGACTAAATGCATTACACAATGAAATACTAATTTTATTTGGTGCTGCTATTTGTAACATTTCGGAGCCTATATTTGCTTTCTCTTACATTCAGTCTGCTTAATTATTAATTTTAAAAGATTCAAAACTCAACATTCACAGCTACAATCACTTGAGATGTCTCTCCCAAACTAGACTGCTTTCTTACTATTCGCGTTTTCAGGTTTTTTCCTGTGTGAGTTTTTGAAGCAGTGAACCTTTTTGCTGTGCATTTTCTAACTGCATCAGTGATTTCATCACATACAAATAAATCCTAATTAAAAAGAAGGCCCAATAAAGTCACTTGAGATTCTCCACCCACCCCAGTAATTTAGGATTATGTCTGCATTGGCACTTTTAATACACACTTTAATACAATTGCTCTTCAGAGATCACATTTCATCTGTACAAAATGTGTTCATGAAAATTCAAATTTTGGGAGTTGGGGGAGACATAATAAATATCAAGACCTGATATTATTTAGTAGACAGAAACTAAAAAATTTCAAAAAAATGAATGTGACAATCTAAGAAAGAAAACTGGAAATTACCCCTAAAATTGCAACCTAATAGGCATTCATTACTGTCTGAATAAATTAGAAAGAGGCCATTTAAATTAGTACTGGCATGACAGAAAAGATCCATTTGCCTAAACAGAAATAAGAGTGTCAGATACAAAAGGATATAGCGGAAGCCCCATTGTGCCAGCAGAAAGAAATTATGCCAACACAACTGTTGTGACGTGGGGTTTGTGATTTCAGCTCTCTTGACATAATATGCTGGAGACAGTTCTCTAGTAACACTTCTTTATTAAAGAAACAAGACTGGGGGCCTGAGGAGGGGAGAGCTACATTTATAGGGACAGGGAACTAGCTAGAAAGGATACCGGTACATTTTGGAGGGAACAATATCAGGCAATCACAGTCCTGCCTTTTGGAGGAAACCAATAAGACAGAGGATCCAAATACAGCAGCTTAAATGAACCAATAGTAGCTGTACCCTCTGGAACCAAAAGGCAGTTACTTTACCCTAATGCAAATACAGACAATAATAATAAAGATATAAAATCCTTTGACTCAATACACAACAACAACCACAGCGATACATGGAGTGTTTGCTCCACCTGTCTGAATCCCAAAATGGGGTGCATATATGGATGGAACAGGGAAGAAGCAGACATGTCAAATCCTATGTCCTTTCAGAAGCCAACCACATTCCAAGGACAGCACAATTGCACTGATAATACAGCGGCCTGTGAGACAAAATAGTAGGGAAGGGAATGGTCACATGGCTTGCTAGGTAAGGGGTGAGCCAAAGGGACTAGCTGGATTATGTGGGAGCAACAACCTCTTGGGGACCACAGTTTCCCCATTGGGAAGGACTCTAGGACCCTGTCAGAGCCTTCACACCTCCTTCCTGAAGCAGGCACATACTAGGCTTTGGGAAGAAGGCATGAAGGCACCCCTCTTGGGTCTGAGCCCTGTGCAGGGAAACAGGTTGTGCTGCCCTAAATCCATCTGTCAAAAAGATATTTCTGAGGAGTGTACACGTGTCAAATGCACCTGTGCATTTGAGCCACTGCGTTCAGGGCTTGCCAGGAACTCTGACAGAATGGGTCACTCTTCCTTGTGCCAGAGACCTAGTCATGCAAGCTGGGTTGTGTGTGAGGTGAAATAGAGAGGTGTTGGAGAGTGTGTCTATATCTCTGTGAGTTGACTAGTTCCTTCCTTGATAGAATGACATGGGGTACTGTCACTCATGAACCCCATAACTGGTGTGGGACAGTGGTTTGTGCTAACACCAAGTGTGGATGATAATGTTCCTTAACATAGTTTTCTGCTGTGGCATCTCTCTCTCTCTCTCTCTCTCTCTCTCTCTCTCTAACACACACACACACACACACACACACACACACACACACACACACTGCACTGGAATAGGTGCCCCCACAGCTTAAATAGAGCATAGGATTGCTTGATTATCTTATTAGACACAACAGAAGAAATAATAGAGGAAAGGCAGTATGCAAACTGGAGCTAAACAGACCAGACAACTCAGAAAGGGCCCAGTGATTCTAGAAACTGGCAGTAGCTATAGAGTCAGAAACGGGCAGGCATATTTTACCCTGTCATGACCGTGCAGGCAAAAAAATTAGGAGCATTTTAAAACACAACTTAGCTTTTGCATTTTTTCTTTGAGTACAGGGGTCTGGGAAACATTATAATTAAATATCTCTCTAGTCACCATAACCATAATTACTATAAACAAAGTTAAAATGAAAGCTAAAGTCATAGAAGTTTGCAGACTGAAAACTAATGTTCATCAAGACAGCTGGAGAAACAATCTCAAAATATAAGGAGCTCCAGATCCCTCACAGGCTTCACATATATGGATGTTTCCCCTTCTCCCACAACCTCTCTTTTCCTTTTCCACTTTTTTTTTTTAATACGGGCTATTTTATAGGGTGATTGTAATAGTATACCATGATCATTGCTGATTGCTGTTACAAACAGACCCTTCTAATCCATCTGCTCTCTGCTTTAACAAATGCTTTTTAAAAGCTACTTCATAAAAACATTATTGCTTCATACTCAGAAGACATTAAGTCAAGATTTTGGAAATTCCATTGACTTGATTATATCAGCAAGTGCAGTACATGTTAGATTTTTCATTAAAGCAAAAGCCTTGAGAACTATTTTCCAGACTTTAGTTAATGTTGCTATGACACATTTCGTCAATGAAAATGGATGAAAAACAGTAGTGCTTTGAAGCAATAGCCAGTAAATGCCACTGTGGTTTACCAAGAGTGGGATGCACAACATATTAGACCACAGTTAATGAAATTAAGCCATGTCTTAAGTTAGCAAAATGTGTGCTCTGTTACTTGTTTGGAACCTACACAACTGCCTAATCTTCAAGAACTCCTTCGCCTCCAGTAAATACTATCTCTTGCATCTCTTCATAATTAAATCAGTGGACTACCACTGTTTTGAGTTTGCATTATTTTAATGCGAAAGAACAATACAAATGGGTTGAGGGTTTTTTTGGTTTCTACAGACTTAGTTTATATATTCATGGATCTGTCTTGAATAGATTCATGGATGTGGAGGGAAGATCAATGAGATATAAAATGGTTATCTTTTCTTTTCTTTTTTTGAAAATCTGGATACAGATTCTGCTGGATACAGCAGAAACTGGTATGCAGTCTCACATCCAAGTACAGTATATTCTTTCAGCAGACACTGTGACTCAATTTGCACTTATCACTTTGCTGAAAATCTCCAATTGTCTGTTGTCACTAAAAATATATATGAAATGTCCATGTTAATACATTATCTACCAATACTAGTCAGACAGGATGGAATTCAATGCTATGCTCGTACAACCATCCCATCTGCACAAGCATTTCAGCTTAACAGACAGAACATCCTCCCTCTCCTTCCCTTGCATACAGTACAGAGCCCCAGAGTCAATTTTGGGGTGTGCAGGGGGCTTTGTAGGGGGAGCAGACAGCAGAAAGTCCTGTTACACAGGGAAAAGTTATTGACTAGGCAGGCATAGGCAAACTCAGCCCACCAGATGTTTTGGGACTACAACTCCCATCATCCATGACCACTGGCCCGGTTAGCTAGGGATGATGGGAGTTGGTAGTCCCAAAACAGCTGGAGAGCCGAGTTTGCCTATGCCTGGACTAGGGCTTCCACTAATGGGGCTAGTTAGGGCGCTCTCACCCATAGAATTTCTCATGCATATATTGAAATACTTAAAAACTAAGAGATGAGCTCTTTGAAACACCTTTAGTTCTAAATTTAGGTAGGATTTAAATAATTTTAGTCATAACTATGGTTTTCAAACTTGGTGAAACCTAAAACATGGCTTAAACCTCATTTTCTCTAGCACATATTTATTCATTCATTCATTCATTCATTCATTCATTCATTCATTCCATTTCTGGCTTCCTATAATATATAACAAAGGATCAGATTTCCTCACTGCCCAGATCAGCAAACAACATCACAGAAAATTCTACAGGTGTTCAGGAAATAGTGCTGCTCTTGCCTGTTGGTATGCAAAATTATGTGTTGAGTATTTGTTTCCACTCCAGTATTATATCAGCAGAATTCATCCAAGAGACAAAAGTGAACACAGTGAATTTAATTAAAGTAACTACCTTATTATAGGCCTCATCTCAAGCTCTCAGGTCTGAACTTAATTTAAGGGTAAATCACACACAGAGAACTACAGAGTGAGGTGATGTAATTATATTTCACCTCTGATTACTGTCACCGAAACCCAACCTATTTTCTGGACTCAAGCACGTAGCAGGTCTTGAACTGGTGACATAAATCACTCAGGTGGGAATTTAGCCTGTGTACCACCACCCAATCTCATTTGTGCTGACAAGGACACTTTCACACATCAACAGACAAGAGCAGCTCAGGAAATATTCCCCAACCTCCTGTAAAAATTTCTAGGATGCTTCCTGATCTGGGCAATGAGAAGACCTGGATCATTTAGTGAGTTGAAAAAGAAGTAACAATCTCAATTTTTCTTTCTTTCTTGCATTTATATATCACCTTTTCCTCCAAAGAGCTCAAGGTGGTATACATTTTATCTTCACAAGCACCCTGTGATGTACGTTAGGCTGAGAGACAGTTACTACTGGCTCAAGGTCACCCAGTTAAGCCTTATCACTGTACTTTTTTTGCTCTTCGGTATACTGGGGAAAGTGAAATTCTTATGATATATAATGCTTTTAATACCTTGCTTTGTAGAAAGAGCCACCAGTTCTCCATTCAAAGGAAGGTCTACAAGATACATTTCAAAGGGAAGCAAAATTGAATCCATTTTATCCTAATTACAATAAATGGAGGAAATGTGTCAAAATCAAATTGCAATTTATCTATGACTATGTACGATAATACCTCTCCCAGCAACAACAAGAGAGACATATAAAGATGGAAGAGATCATTACCCTTAACAAGAAACATTAATATTTCTATTAGCAGAGGTGTTGAATTACATGGGTCTTTAACAGAAGCTGTATTACATTCCAACTGAAAATGCAGCTCAGATCTCACACCCTTATTTCCATAATCATTTTCATATGCCAAGCATACATTAATATGGCATTATCTTCAAAATAAGAAGCAGACATTCTTTTAGAAATTAATTCAATATTGAAATGCATCACACTAAGAGTTTTACCCACATTTCTCTCAGGAACACTTGCAATGAGACCACTACATTCAGAACTTGTAGTATCACTTCCAAGGTCTCCATTCTGTCTGGCAAAAAGAGGCCTACAATTCGAGTGATGCACAACCAGTGTATAACTTTACTATCTTAAAGCATGCAACTGTACCACTTCTTAAAACTAGGGCTGTTTGTATGAACCCGTTCACATACGAATTCCTCAAAGCAAAAATACTAAGCAGAATGTTACACATCTAAACTTGCATTTAGAATCTAGTTATCAAGAGCATTTAGTACGGAATGCAGGTTTACTGTAACCCAGGTAGGCAACGACAAAGTTTAAACACAGTATAGAATCACAGAATGGTAGAGTTGGGACTCCAAGGGTCATCTAGTCCAGCCCCCTGCAATGCAGGAATCTCAACTAAAGAATCCATGACAGATGGCCATCTAACCTCTGCTTAAAAACCTCCAATAAAGGAGAGTCCACCACCTCCTGAGGGATTCAGTTCCACTGTCAATCAGCTCTTACTGTCAGAAATTTCTTTCTGATGTTTAGTCAGAATCTCCTTCCTTGTACCTTGAATCCATTGGTTCGGGTCCTACCTTCTGGAGCAGGAGAAAACAAGCTTCCTTCATCTCCCATGTGACAACCCTTTAGATATTAGAAGATGGCTATCTTATTTCCTCTCTGTCTCCTCTTTTCCAGGCTAAACATACCCAGCTTCTTCAAGCGTCCTCATAAGGTAAGGCTTAGTTTCCAGACCCTTGATCATCTTGGTTGCCCTCCTCTGCACATGTTCCAGATTGTCTATATCCTTTGTAAATTGTGGTACCCAGAACGGGACCCAGGAGTTGGTATGACTAAGGCAGAATACAGCAGTACTATGACTTCCCTTGATCTGGAGACTATACTTCGGTTGATGAAACCTTGAATTGCATTAGCTTTTTTTGCTATTGCATCACACTGCTGACTCATGTTAAGATTCTTCTCACATGTACTACTGGCAAGCCAGGTGCCCTTTGTTTTACATTTTTGTAACTGATTATTCCTGTCAAAGTGTAGAACCTTACATTTGTCCCTACTGAAATTCATTTTGTTAGTTTTGGCCTAGTTCTCCAATCTGTTACGGTCATTTGAATCCCCTCAATTCCTTCCTCCAATACATTTATAAAGAAATTAAACAACTATAGGCACAGGACAGAACCCTGAAACACTCCACTTGTTACTTTTTTCCAGGATGATGCAGGATTCAGTCAGTAACATCAACAAGCCCACATTTTACCATATTCTCCACAAGAATATCATGAGGGACTTTGCTTTGTCAAACACCATACTGACATACACTACATCCACAGCACCCCCCTGATCCATCCAGCATATAATTCTATCAAAAATAGAAATATTACCCTAGACATTGTGTTTAGGGGAACAACAGTAAGCCCCCAGTACTAAATTACTACTGAGGTCCGATATTAACACCCACAGTGATTATGTGGAAGAGTCTGCTCTGTTTGAAGATTTTAACTTGTTGGACACTATGTCCTCTTTGATATACTAATTTGAATGAGACTTATTAGCATCTAAGTGTGTACAGGACTGCAACCATGGAGGACTAGATGGAGGCCTAGATATTAACCATGGAGGCCTAGATACTAACACTTATTCCAAATATTTCATCTTTAGGTGACACGTTGATCAATAAGCAACATAAAAATCAAGAGAGTGCAGTTCTGCTAACTTTTCAAAGAAACAGAAAGCAGTTTTGTTAAATAAGACCAGAACATATGACAAAAGAATTTAGAGAAAATGTGCTTAAGATATAACAGGCATTGTGTCCATTTTTACAACCTGAACTATCAGTTTTGTGCCATTATCTTGGTATTTTAAAATGAGCATACCAGGATCTATAAATTAAAAGATATATTATAGACAGCGTTCGAAACTCCCATTGTTCTAGGTGCGTTTTGCGACAGGGAATTTCATTAATGCAAGCAGTTTCTGAGCTCTGGGCGCAGTACTGAGCCTAAGATTTCAAATTAAAACTGCCACTTCTGGAAGAAAATGAGGACCTTTTTCTGCCTCCTCACTGTCCAGCCGCTCTCTGAAGACTGGAAAAGGGACCCTCACGAGAATATTAGGGGAGTGGACCATGTGAAAAATGAACATACATTTTTAGTTGCAGTTCATTCATTTTCAGCTTTGTATTCTTGCTATTAAAAAAGTGTGCCTAGACACTCCATTGTGGTGCCCACACTGACGGTAGAGAGAAAGGGGGGGAGGAGGGGGAGGAGGAGATGGGAACAATAGAAAACAGTTGTTGCTGTTCCACCCCAGTGACTACACAGTATGTGGGAAATCTAAATATGCAAGCATTTGAAATAAAGGTTAACCCTGCCATAGGAAATAAAAAATATCAGGGGAAATTAAAAGTGGAAATCAAACAAAGAGAAAAAATCTGTTTGGCTCAACACCCCCAAAATGACTAAAGTATGCATTACGAAGAAAGCCCCCTGAGCCGCAACAACAGCAGTATGAGATGTTTAAGCACTGGGGGAGTTAGAGCTGATTAAGAGCTGGGGGAATTACCTTTACTTACACAAATAGACTTTATTTACAAATCTATACCACACACCAATTATTACAAAGAGTTCCTATGTTCATTACATGCACAAGGAAATATGATAATAAATTCTTACACTGAAAGAAAAATAGGGGATTAAGAGAATCATAACATCATTCCCAGCTCATTTCAGAACAGATAGAATTCTTTTCTTTTCTTTTTCTTTTTACAAAGAGCAACAAATGCGCTTCCCAGGTGCAAAATGCCAGGCCATCTATGAATGGTCTGGGAGAACTTGAATTTGTATTTAGTTGACATCTGTCTGTCTTGGAAGACAATGGAACAGTGCGCCTTTCAGGGTGAAGTCAAACTGTTGGAAGGTTACAGTACCGACAGGAGAGACATGTTTTGTTGCAGCAGGGGCAGATGAAGGTGTCCGGTTGTGCTGCTGCAGATGCACCATGGTGTTTCTCTGCACTTCTCCCAGCAGTCATTCCTCCTCTGGTCACTGCTATGGATACATGACCAGGCTGCCTGTCTCCAGGCACTGCAGTTGTCTGCAAGGGATTTCTGCACAGCAGGCTTCATGATGCCAGCCCTCGTGTCACATTTGCAGATTATCTTTGTAATGCAGAGTTGGTCTGCCAACTTTCCTCGTTCCTGAAGCCAACTTCCTATAGAGCAAGTCATTGGGGATCATGCCATCTTCCATTCTGTGGACATGAGCAAGCCAGCGTAGACGTCGCTGAGACAGGAGTGCAAACATGCTGGGAATGTGGGCTTGGGTGAGCACTTCTTTGTTTCAGACTCTCCTGCCATATGATGGCCAAAATCCTCCTGACGCAGTGTATTTGGAAGGCATTGAGGTGCTGCTCCCAGCAGTAGTAAGCTGCCCGCAATTCACTTCCATAAAGTAACATGTTTAGCATGCAAGTCTGGTAGATTTCCATCTTGGTATTGGACATTAGCACCACATTTTCCCACTGACTTCAGGTCCAGTGTTGGACCATTTCGATGGGGGTTGGACTCGATGGCCCTTGTGGTCTCTTCCAACTCTATGACTCTATGATCGGATACTCCCTACTGATGTGGATAGATTCCTCCAAGTTGGTAGGCCCACCACCTGCCTCCTTGATCCGTGCCTGTCTTGGCTGATTAGGGAGTGTCCAGATGTTGCGTGGACCCCCCTGGTTGAAATTATCAATTTGTCCCTTCACACGGGGACATTCCCAGGGGAACTGAAGGAAGCAGTGGTGTGTCCACTCTTAAAGAAAACTTCATCAGATCCCTTAGACCTACCCAATTACCGCCCAGTTTCAAATCTTTCATACCTGGGTAAGGTAATTGAGAGAGCGGTTGCTGAACAGCTTGGTAGGTTTCTGGAAGAAACATCGGCATTAGATCCATTTCAGTCCGGTTTCCATCCTGGTTTTGGGACGGAGATGGCTCTGGTTGCCCTAACAAATGATCTCCGTAGACAACTGGATCGAGGCGGGTCAGGACTGCTGATCCTTTTAGATTTGTCTGCAGCCTTTGACATGGTCGATCATGATCTTCTGGACCACCGCCTCGCAGACGTGGGGATACAGGGCATAGCCCGTAACTGGTTGTGCTCTTTTATCTCTGGTCGGGGACAGAGGGTGGCACTAGGGAGGGAAATGTCGTCGCGCCACTCCTTGGTGTGTGGAGTGCCGCAGGGCGCAATTCTCTCCCCGATGCTTTTTAACATCTTTATGCGCCCCCTTGCCCAGATTATCCAGAGCTTTGGGCTGGGCTGTCACCAATATGCTGATGACACTCAGCTCTATCTGCTGATGGATGGCCACACCGACTCGGCCCTGAACACACTGACCAGATGCTTGGAAGCTGTAACTGGATGGTTTCGTGGGAGCCGATTGAAACTAAATCCTTCAAAGACAGAGGTCCTATGGCTAGGTCAGGATGGCATGGGGATAAGGGACCAACTCCCTTCTCTTGCAGGGGCCCAATTAGTGCCATTGCCTTCCGTTAAGAGTTTGGGTGTAATCTTTGATGCCTCCCTTTCCATGGAGGCGCAAGTTACAGCAACAGCCAAGGCGACATTTTTCCACCTTTGCCGCATCAAGCAGTTGGTCCCTTACCTTTCCCGCCCCGACCTGGCCACAGTGATCCATGCGACGGTCATCTCCAGGCTTGACTACTGTAATTTGCTCTATGCGGGGCTGCCCTTGAAGCTGTCCCAGAAACTCCAGCGGGTACAGAATGCTGCAGCGAGGCTCCTCACGGGGTCTCTGCCATGGGAGCCTATTCACCCAGTGCTTTTCAAGCTACACTGGCTCCCGGTGGAGTACAGGGTCAGATTTAAGGTGCTGCTTTTGACCTTTAAAGCCCTTCACGGCCTAGGACCCTCGTACCTACGGGACCGCCTCTCCTGGTATGCCCCACGGAGAGCCTCAAGGTCCATGAATAACAACACCCTAGTGGTCCCAGACCCTAAGGAAGTTAGATTGGCTTCAACCAGAGCCAGGGCCTTTTCAACTCTGGCTCCGGCCTGGTGGAACACTCTGCCTCATGAGACCAGGGCCCTACAGGATCTGATTTCTTTCCGCAGGGCCTGTAAGACAGAGTTGTTCCGCCTGGCCTTTGGCTTGGAGCCAATTTGATTCCCTCCCTCCCTCCCTCTCTTTTTTCTTTTCCTTCTTCTCCTGCGATGAGGCTACATTTTAATATTTTAATGTTCCATTATTTTAATGTTGTATTTTATTTTTGTTTTTAAGTTGTAATCATTCATCTTGTTTTTATTATTGCTTGTAAGCCGCTCTGAGCCCGGCCTTGGCTGGGGAGGGCGGGGTATAAATAAAATATTATTATTATTATACCATTTTGGAGAGGTGAGTCATTGCCATAGCTGCCTTGCCAATATGCTTATCCAGCTCAGCGTCGATGGAGAGGTTGTTGGTTATGGAGGAACCCAGGCAGACAAAATTGTCTACCATCTCAAGCGTGGTGACCAGCCTGAAGAGGAAGTAACTTTCCACCAGTCTCCAGATTAAGCCTCAACAAAGAACATAGTTGCAATTCAAAGAACCTTGTAACTCAGACCAATTTAAATTACAAAACAAGGAACCAAACAGGTAGACAGAACTAAACAGGAGGGTTGCTGTTGCTGCTCCTAACCATCCGCTCTTCACTGACAGGAAAAACACTTCATAGTAAATCCAAGTTGCCATTCTTGGTCAGTGGAACAGGAAGGTGATAAAAGAAAGGGATGCCCAGAAGAAAGGGAGAACTTTCTGTTACCTGTTGAAGGACCCTTCTGCCAAAAGCAGAGGAATACAGTGTTTGACAAACATTAACTGGTGGACTGGTGAGTCAAAATAGGTGCCATACAGTGCTTTATAGAAGCACCAGTGTGTGGGTTGACTGTGGCAGCTGCCCCATGGATGGAGCTAGTTGAGGTGTTGCAGACACGAGTTTGAGAGATGCTTCAGCTGGCACTTGTAGAACAGCAATTCACAGAGGAAAGAAGTCCTTGTCATGATGAAATTGGCCTAATGGCCAGTCATGAAGATATCTATAAACAGCATTGTTCATTCTATGGCCTAGCAAATAAAAAGTCGACACCATTTTGTGAAATCACAGATTTAGGAGTTGAAACAGGAAACGCATTCAGAATGCCCATAACTGCTTTCAGTAAGATACACAAAGTTTCTGTGAAAGTGGCAGGCATATTGGGTTTGTCTGGTTCTCCCCATTCCTGAGACAAAGTGCTATGAATGAGTTGAGGACATTAATAAACTACTGGGTCTAAAAGACTTGTTCCAAGAAAAACCTTGAGTGATTCCCCAAGCCTTATCTCCTCCGCCTTCAGGAATACTGGTAGCCTACTTATATGGCTCTATCAGCAAGGCCTTTATAGCTTTACTGAGTAGAAATAGATAAAATTCAGTGTGGAAAAGATGCTTTTGTAATGGCAGGGGGAGATAATGGTTCACTTGACAGTTTGCACTCTTCTCTCCCTGAAGCAAACTTTTATGGAGAAGTCTCTTCCTCACCCCCTCCTGAGATAGAGGGTGGAACTGAAGCTGATAGTGGCTTCTTCAGGGAATGAAAAAAATCCTCTTCTCGTGAATTAGGGTTTAAGTCCTTGGCATGAAGACAACATCTGGACTTGGAAGGAGAAGAACTCCTATTCCCAGTCCCCATGGAACAGCTGTTTCTATGACTTCTGTGCCACCTACCTTTACCCCTTCCCATTACTGCAACACTTCTAGATGAGAAACTGGAAGAGTACGAAGGATGAAATGGAGCCATGACCTCTACACCTTTTATTTCTACATCACTTACTGGGGCCTGAGGTATTACATGAAAACTACCTCTCTATTAATCCAGCCTAACGTATCTGAAGAGAATTTTGTTTCTCCCCCCCCCCCCCCAAAGCTCTGCCTCAAGCTGGAGATTACCTTTTTGAGGACTCTCAGGCTTTGTCCATGCCTCCTTCATTCCCTGAAGTGGGAAGCAAAATGGTGCCCATGACAAAAGCCAGAGTTTGACACATGCCTCCCACACATAGCCTACTCTCTCCCTCATGGACATGACTTGGCAAGAAGTTGTAGCAACCCAACGTTTTAGTCAAAGCAGGGGTGTGCAGGTAATAAAGGTAAAGGTAAAGGTACCCCTGCCCGTGCGGGCCAGTCTTGACAGACTCTGGGGTTGTGCGCCCATCTCACTTAAGAGGCCAGGGGCCAGCGCTGTCCGGAGACACTTCCGGGTCACGTGGCCAGCGTGACATCGCTGCTCTGGCGAGCCAGAGCCGCACACGGAAACGCCGTTTACCTTCCCGCTGGTAAGCGGTCCCTATTTATCTACTTGCACCCGGAGGTGCTTTCGAACTGCTAGGTTGGCAGGCGCTGGGACCGAGCAGCGGGAGCGCACCCCGCCGCAGGGATTCGAACCGCCGACCTTTCGATCGGCCAGCCCTAGGCGCTGAGGCTTTAACCCACAGCGCCACCTGCGTCCCGTGCAGGTAATAGAAGCCTTTAAAGTGGAGGAAGAGATGAGAGAGACTGTCCTCCTGCCTGATTCTCCTCAGAAACCCCTACATGAATCCCAGTGAGCATGAGGGTGGGCTACAGAAGCAGGAGGAGATCAACCCCCTCCAAGGAGTGATAGGGAAACAAGCATTGGCAGGGTAGCAAGAAGTGTGTTAAGCTGTTTTCCTGCTACCTTGCTTGCTTTGGGAAAATAATTGCTGCCATGTGAGCAGTAAGGGTGCCAAGCCGCTCTACTGTTCTCCTCCTTGGACCGGCTTTGTGGTGCTGGTTTGCAGCATGCCACTCTTTAGACACATACTGCTGTCTACCTCTGTGACTTTGTGGGCCCCATTTTCCACGCATAAATACCTGCTATTCCCACTCAAACACCCTTCTTTGCCTTTCCTAACAACATCAGTAACTGGAATACCAGAAGTGAAGGAGGCAACAGGACAAACCACAAACAAAAGCAACCCCTTTCCCTACATCTTTCAAGAAAAAGCAGCTGCCCTGCACCCTCAGAAATGGCATGTAGAAGCCACGAATTAACTCTGTTCTTCCAACAAAGGCAGAGTCCAGGCTGGTTCACTCCTCTTCAGACTGGCCAGTTTTGACCCTGCCTTCCAGAAGAGGTGTTAACCCTTTCCTGCATGCTCCACACCTTCACTGACATCCATAAGATGTTAGGTGAGTAGCCCTAGAGAACTCTCTTCAGTGAAAAGCACTGCTATAAAAATGGGAGCCACAACTAATCAAGATCTCATAATGTTTTTACATTCAAACAATAGGTAATGGTAGACACAGAAGAAAAGCTGCATGATCTAGTAAACAGAAATAAACGGGAAATAAAAGATAAGAAATTGCATGCTGCAATGGATATACCTGGGGCTCACTTTAACAGAGGTTGGAAGATATAGAGCAGAAATCAAAAACAGAGTATGTATGGTAAAAGACATTAAAAATCAATCTATGTTGAAAAGAGAAATAACTTAAGCTTTAGGGGAAAACCCAAAAAGGGAAGAAGGATGGAGGTGCTAGAGAAAAATGTGTAAAGTGAGTTGAGAAAGGAAAACTAACCAATAAATATTGGATGAAGCAGGAAAGGGATGAGGACTGGTGCCAAGTGTAAAGAAGAGGCCATCATGTATGATAGAGCACATTCTAGGAAACTGAGGACTAGCCCAATATAACAGTGAGGGGAAATTGAAAGTATAAAGAACATGAGCAAGCCACAGATACAATTAAAAAATAGAGGAAAAGGGGTGAGGACATGTGGAAGCTTGAAGGGCTTATGCAAGTCAGAGTGGAAATTTATCAGAGATCAGATTACAGATTAAAACAGTTGAGAAACATGAAAGGAAGCCTTGTCCAGTCAGTCTTGGGAACCACAGTGAAACACAATGCATGGACGGAATTTGGTCCATAAATTACATAGGACCCCAAAGGATTACATCCAAAGCAAAAATATATTATTATTTAATGAGTAGGAAGAAATTTACCTAGGAAGTCCTTGGATAAATATGCTTAGTGAAGACAAAAAATAACTCGTTTGAGGCATTTACTAACTGCAATAGTTAATACTTAATAACTAACCATACTTTTAAAAAACTGTTAACTTACAAAGAAATTAATTCCTCACCATATTATTCTAACTATATCTCCCACATCTAGATTCAGACATTGAAATTTCAGGTAACTGGCATCAACCTTATTATCAAAACCACTTAAATACTAAAAGGCCTATTTAATAAAAACATAGAAATGCTTCCATATGTTTTATGAAGTCTTCTCTACCCTCCAAATGAACACATTCAGATTTAGTCTCTGGCTTTGTTTCAGAGAAAACCCATCTGCATAGTACATTGCTTACAGGCACATCTCAGTCATGCAACAGCTATGTGACAGCTCATATATCAAATATAAACTGTACTCAAGGCCACACAACCTTACATACTCAAAGTCTTCCATTCTGTTTAATGTAATCCTAAGAGAGCTCTTATTGCACCTCAGTGCTGATGTCACATGACTTTTGTTGGGAAACAGTTGTGCAACTTAAATATCAAACAGTTCCTAACACAGATGAAAACAATCTAGAAGACAACTCTATTGTGCACATAAATCCTAGAAAGAAGACTCTTTTCTGTGAAACAGGTGCCGAAATGTACAAAGTAACAGCATTAAACAGCCCTTAGCAATACTGATGAAACTCGGGTTCAAGAATAAACTTAAAGTGTTTTGGTAGTAAGAGCCTGGAAATTCTGATGAGCAACAGATCCTGCATTTTGATTCCTACGCTCTTGCTGTAAAAACCAACCTATCTCAAGTTTTAGTCATCCATTCCTTTATAGAGAGTATTGTTAGCAAGTTTCGAAGGCCTGGCCAAAATTATCTTCGTTGAAGTCAGAAAATTCAATATAAACTATCTATCAGAAAGCTGGGGTTCTTTATGTTTACGACTCAACAAGAAAATACACAGATCCAGACTGACATTAACCCAAGTATTTGGAGGTACAAACTTTTTGAGGTTTGGATATTTGGAGTTACACACAAAAGAAATCAATCATTTTATTTGTATGCCACCTTGCCAAAGTTAAAACCATCTTCAAGGCAGCTTCTAGCATTAAAAAATTACATAGCTATAAGCAGTGCTTTTTTTCTGGGGGGACACAGGGGTACGCATATGCCTAAACATTTTGTGAATCTTTGTACTTTTATCCATTTACTGTATTTATTTTTCCCAATTTGAACTATAAAGTGGTGATTTTCTTGAGTCAAAAAGAGAGTATCTCTAAACATTATTTTTAATAAAAAAAGCACTGGCTACAAGCATAAAAATGTAGTCATAAACAATAAACAAAACATAAAATGTACACAGCCACACTGAACAATTTACACATAAATCTTAAGATCCAAAGTAAAGCTACAAAACATTGACATAGGCGACAACTCCTCACCTCCAACAAAAACTGAACAATACCCCAGCCCAAGATTCTGTTCAGCAGCTTCTGCTTTTGTAGCTAGAGTCAGCCAGAACCCCACCCTCCCAGGCCAGGTGGAAAAAGGCCTGCAAGGCAGGGAGCAGGTATTCCAGGACTCATAATCAACAATAATAATCAATAATCAATAAAAACAATACTGTTAACTGTGAAATCATGCACTGCTGAAATTCAGGCAAGATTACTTGTATTTATTGATGATTGTGATTTGATCACTGATGCTTTGAATATTGCATCATCATCATCATCATCATCAACAACAGTATTCCTGCCTACAGGCATGAAGCTAATGAATTTAAATTAGGAGCTTGTTGTTGTTTAGTCGATTAGTCGTGTCTGACTCTTCGTGACCCCATGGACCAGAGCACGCCAGACACTCCTGTCTTCCATTGCTTCCTGGAGTTTTGTCAAATTCATGCTGGTCGCTTCTATAACACTGTCCAACCATCTCTCCCTCTGTCGTCCCCTTCTCTTTGTGCCCTGAATCTTACCCAACACCAGAGTTTTTTCCACAGAGTCTTCTCTTTTCATGAGGTGGCCAAAAATTAGGAGCTACACATACATAATTAAATTTAGGATTATAACTTTGAGAGAGAATCCTGCCCACTGCCCATGAAAAGCACCAAGTAGAGCAGTTTCAATGAAGTCTAGGATGGCCTCTCTCTATTGCCTTCTATGCCTCCTGTGCACGAGACCCACTGCTGCTCTCATCCAGTTCTTAACACTGAGGCAATCAGGGATAGGGGATGCTGGGAAACAGCAAAATGAATTGAAATGAAAATGAAAAATCCACTGGGGTAGGGGATGCTGGGAAACAGCAAAATCAATTAATTGTTCAAGGAGCACAGGAAAACACACAGTGCTACATAACCAGTGGGGTACCTAGTAGAATGAGCAGAACTGCAGAACTATTTGTTTAACAAAGCACCCTGTTTCTCTCTTTCACCACAATGTACCACACAATTCAACAATCTCAGAGCTTACTTCTACCAATTTAAGTGATAGCACACACTAACTACTCAACTTTGCATGGGAAAAGGTGACAGGTAATGAAAGCACAGGATTAAGAGTGTGAGAATACTTTTTTTGGGGGGGGGGGAAACAGCTGAGTCAGTTTGCCTTTGAAGCTCTTTCTACTGCAAGCATTTGGAACAGCAACTCTTTGAAGCTATCTCAGCTGTCAGCATCTATCTTGGCTCAAGACTACGCAGTGTGTATTTCTTGCACAGATTTGCAAGGAAGTTGTGCTTGACTGTCATTTTCTTGTTGCAGTCATCTTAAATCAGCTGTGCTATCTTCAGATTGCTAATTACAATATTTACACTTCACTTTTCTGGGGCATTAATATTCTGGATAGCTAACAAAACACCTAGACTTCTAAGAACTAAATGAAATAAACATTTACAATGGCTTTACAGTAGACAAAAAGGCAGGCAGCTTGCGTTCAAAGTGGGCAGCTACCAAAGTGATCAGTGACAAAGCTGGGTTCTCAATAATGAAATTTAATTTAATTTTTTAAATTTATATCCTGCCTTTCTTCTACAGAAACTGAAGAAAACTTTTTAAGCATAAGCCCTTTAAATGCTTAAGAACTAGGATACATGAGACATGATCTCATCCAATAGCAAAACTGAGCAGGCTTTACCACACATATTCTATGTACAGTGGTACCTCGGGTTAAGTACTTAATTTGTTCCGGAGGTCCGTTCTTAACCTGAAACTGTTCTTAACCTGAAGCACCACTTTAGCTAATGGGGCCTCCCACTGCTGCCACGCCGCCGGAGCACAATTTCTGTTCTCATCCTGAAGCAAAGTTCATAACCCAAGGTACTATTTTTGGGTTAGCGGAGTCTGTAACCTGAAGCATATGTAACCTGAAGCGTATGTAACCCGAGGTACCATTCCCTATATTTCTTTCTGAATCTTGCTTGTGCAGTGTTGCCTACCTCTCCCACTTCCTCCTCTACCTGCAACCCAATTCTGAAAAATACCTGAAGTGTTCATCCAAGTTCATGACAATCTGAGTAGGAGATCCATTTAAATCACTCTGAAGTATCCCTACAAAACATAGCAGCCAACTCCTAGGGGCCGTGAGGGCTTCGGCCCCCACAATAAAATATTTGAGGGGCTGGGCCCCCGCAAAGTTGATGGGCATTCCCATTCAAATGGAGCGTGTGCACTGCATCATGTGATCAGTTATGTGGGGCACGGCTTACCTGGGACCCCACAATATTTTATTCTGTTTGGCACCCATGCTACAAACTATTCTGATCACCTCTTTGCTGCTCAGCCAGCAGCAAAAAATCTGCTTCTAAGAGGCTAGGAAATGCCAAGAGTCCTTATGGTGACAGATATCAACCCATACCAACTTCTAGCAAGCCACAGGCAAAACATGAGTTTCTCTGGAATGGCATGCTAAACCCATCAGTGAAATACAGATTTAAGACAGCACAATAGCTCTGAGCACAGGAGCCTATTCAGGGATCAAAACTCTTGGAAGTACAATGATCTACAGGAGACAACGAAACATTTACACATTGCAAGGCTCTTCCATATGTGCTCTGAACACAACCAAGCAATTACTCATGAAAACACAACCCTGAACACAGATTGCACACTGCTTAAAATCAAAACTTGCAGCGCCCAAAATAAGCACCAGTCTTGGCTGTATTATGTGGAACACACATTCCAACCAGTACATTGGAAGGAAATGATTAAAGCTCAACAACCTGCATTACAACTGAACTCAGAAATGTTTTTTAAAAAGAGGAGAAAGAGGGGGAAAGCAGATTTCAAACAGGGGCATTAGAACAGCAAATCACTATATTTCAATCTTTTTCCTAAGTGGTTAAAGAACTATGCAGCAACTCCAAAACCCTTTTTATATGCACACCTGGGAAGAATTCTGAATCCTGTTACTTTCCTCAGCATTACCCTGATGTGGTTTCAACCAGATGTTTAAATGTTACAACATGTACATTTTCTTCTCTTCTTCTAAGGCAAAAGGAAAATAAGAGGAATATTTGACTTCACTCCACAAGAGACCTATTTAATAGTTTGGTGGTTATGTAAGTAAAGGTAGCTTGGCTAAGTCAATGTTGACGACATACAGAATGACATGATCCTAATGAGTTGGAAAATATTGGCTCTCCTGAGATTTAACCAGATGCTACTGCGCTGAGAAAGCTACTGTATTATTGAATTTCATTTTTATGAGGTAAAATTTATTATTCAACCATTAAGGTATCCCACATGAAGTCTTGCATAAAATAGTTTTGCAGTTACTTTCTGGAAAGTAGATTTTATTTTAACTTTAATACATCATTTACATGAAGGATGCAAATGCCTATTTGATCACCTTAAGCAGAGAAATTTAAGGTCTGCAAGCAATTTTCCTAAAAATACTAGATTAATGGAACTGGACTGTCAACAAAATTATGAACTACCTGAACAGTACAAGGAGAGTGCAGCAGCAATTCCAGTTTCTTGAGAAAACCAAAGCATGTGCAACTGCATCTATGCTTTCCTAGCATTCTAGCAGGCCTATTGCCAGACATTTTAGGTGCACTAAATATAACCATTTAATGAGAACTCTAAAACAGATGATAGCTTTTATTAATGTAGTTATTCAGTTTAAAACAAATAATATTAAACCTAGATCTTCACTTCGGACATCTTCATCTAGTACCGTTCTAGTTGTACAGGTTATTCTAGGAAACACATAAAAAGTAAAGTAGGTTTATGATAAACAGAAATTTGAAAACATAATGCATAATGCATACTGAAAGGCCTAGAATTGCCAGTGGCAATCTTTCGCTGGTAAACTTATTATGTTGTGCAATGTATGCAGCAAGTATTTTTTTGCTAAGCTTTCTTCCCAGTTATACAAATAAAATTATGCTACTAATATAATTATTACAGGCAAACCAAAATATAGTGTCTTGCCTAAAATCACCTAAGAAGTTCAGGGCTGAAACAAAAACTTGACCACTTCACACTCTACTAATTCAATATACTTTAACTTTCCCGAGATAAATTCATTTTTACTTAGGCAAAAAAATAAATTTCCATTTTCTACCCAAACGTATTTTAACAATAACAGTTGATTATAAAACATAAATGTTCTTGAGTCGTTCTTGTAACTCTGGTAACATATTTATATCCCATTGTATTTATTTATTTCTGAAACGTATGTCCTTCAACAGCCAATCAGCATTCCCTGGGCAGAAATCTTTCATTGCTTTTGAATGGTCCTTAAAAAGAGTATTAAAGAGAATTCAACTACTTTTAATTTTTCTTTAGAATAAATTGGTTGGGGGAAAACTGAATGAAAGCCGATAAACGGAAACTTAATCCAGACAAGACTGAGGCACTGTTCATGGTGGTTCCCTAGACCAGTGTTTCCCAACCTTTTTTGGGCAAAGGCACACTTGTTTCATGAAAAAAATCTCGAGGCACACCACCATTAGAAAATGTTTAAAAAATTAACCCTGTGCCTATATTGACTATATATAAAGTAACTCTCTTTAATAGGAATCAAATAAACACAAAGAAAGTATTTTATAATTACTTTATTATGAAATAGTAAGTAAACAGAAATATGAAAAATTATAAAATACTTTATTCAGTGCGCCTTTTGTCCCTCTCCTCGAAATGCTCCAACTCAATGTTCCTCCGCGGGCTGGCCATTGGAGAGCCATGTCGCCCACACCGCAGCCCAATATAATATGAACCCTCCCCTCGCAAGCGGCAACCCCTCCACACTCCCCACCTTAAGCCTCCACAGGCGCCCTGCCCAAAGAGATGCCCGCCCGCGCGCGAGGGGATCCTTTACCTCAGCATTCCGCCAAAAAAAAAAAAAAAAAAAGAGGGCGGGAGACTGCGGTCCCTCAGAGGCTGGGCGTTAGGAAGAAGCAGCCGCCTTCATCCAAGCAGGAGCAGCAGCAGCTGTAGCTGTAGTAGCGCCAAGCTGTGCCGGGGACTCCGTGCCCATGAGGGGAGGGAGGGGAGAGAGAGGAGAGGCAGCAGGTCGCCCTCTTAAGTCACGCACGCGCAGGCACCACCACGCATCCCTCGCGCCCTCTCGCAGAGCCCCTGCTCAGCACCTCCCGCCTCGGGGACGCCCGTCATGAGCCGCTGAGAGGCCGCCAAGCCTCCAGGCTGCTCCCATTCAGCCTTAGGCGCGCGCCCGCCTCGGGGAAAGCGGTTCTGGGAGGCGGAGAGAGAGAGAGAGAGGACGCCGCTGGCCGCGTCCCACCCTCAGTCAGTCGGCTCGGAGCTACTGAGGAGAGGGAGGTGGGGACGACGGCGCGTCTGTTCCGCTCGGGGCCAGCGCGCCCCCGCCCCCCTCTCCAGAATCCCCAACTAAATACGATGCGCTAAGCGAGGGGGGAGAACCCACCCACAAAGAGGACGCCTTTCTGCAGGGCGCCTAAGGCCTCTCGCCGCCTGACTCGCCCGCCTCCCTCCCACGGCACACCAGGCAACACCGGTTGGGAAACACTGCCCTAGACCAGATGGGTGGGAAGTAGCCTGTTCTTGATGGAGTTACACTCCCTCTGAAGGAGGAGGTAACTAGGTTGGGAATACTTACGGCTCCACCAGCGTCACTTGAGGCTCAAGTGGCCTCTCGGGCACACTAGCCTCGGCTGGTGGCCCAGTTACGCTCCTCCTATCTGGAGAGGGCTAGCCTAACTTTAAACAAATAAGACCACCCCCACGAGCATCCCACCATTCTGAAGGAACATTCTTTTTAGCATCCTATTGCATTCACAACACAACAATCGCCCTATCAAATTAAGCCTGAACACGGAAAAGCAACACAAATAGGGGACATGGGAGTCTGCAGGGGGAGTAGTTTACCCTGCGCGCGCGCACACACACACACACACAGAGAGGGGGGGGAGAGAGAGAGAGAGAGAGTGCAGCATGGTCCTTGGATTTACACACACACACGGGGGGGGGGGAGGAGGGAGAGAATGAGAGAGGTCCCTTTGTGTGCCTGTTTCCAGTGTGTGCCTCAGCTCCTTGACAACATTGTGCTAATTTTTCAGAGGGAGGTGGTCAGCTTTGCTGAGGGAAGGAGGAGGTCTAGGTCTAGGAGCCACCATTCTTTCCCTCAAAGGCTATACCCTCAGAGTTGCCATTTCCCCCTTTTCATACTACACCCTGCACCACATTAAGGACAAAAAGACGGGGGGGGGGTAATCTGCTCATGAGAGGAGTAACAAAGAGCTGCCTTCTTTTACATGCTGTTCTTACCTCTGTGTCTCAAGATTGAAAGGAAAAATGTACAGTGGTACCTCGGGTTACATACGCTTCAGGTTACAGAATTCACTAACCCAGAAATAGCACCTCGGGTTAAGAACTTTGCTTCAGGATGAGAACAGAAATCGACGGCAGCATGCAGTGGCAGCAGAAGACCCATTAGCTAAAGTGGTACCTCAGGTTAAGAACAGTTTCAGGTTAAGAACAGACCTCTGGAACGAATTAAGTACTTAACCCGAAGTACCACTGCAGTGTATTCTGGAGCGAATAAGGAGCGAGATGACCCATTCGTTTCCACACAAAGCTGCAATGGAGTTTAAGAGGGTTGCCAAGCTTCCACCAAAGGAGAGAAACCAGCTTTCTGGCAACAACCGGCCTGTCCTGGATGGGAAACTATCCTGAGCTTCTCATGACGCTTATATCCAGCAGCCATTTTAAGCACCCACCACAAGGTGCTGCAGCCTACAATCCACTAAGAAACATACTAACCCTCAATTCACTAACAGTACAGTACTGCTTACACATTTCCCATCAAATTTACTAGGCCTCAGTATTGCAGTTAGGCACTTTCACCCACAGATGAGGGGAAGGGGGAGCAACTGCTTCAAAAGAGAAAATGCTAATAGGAGCAATGCTTCTCCCATATGCCTGCTCTGAGACACTGAGAGGGAAAAAAACAGACTGGAGCAACTACAATGCTGTTGGTAAAATTCTTGAGGTTAAAAAGGGTGAGAAAATAGGAGAGATTCCCGGGAGTATTATTTTGGGGGTATGAATTGCAGCACCTTTACTGCTTCTCTTGGCATCTGTGAGCTCTAGTTGCTGCTGCTGGGTGCCACTTTAAGGTTTCTGGAAGCCGCTGGACCAGAACTGGCATGCCAACTCTCCTTCCTCAACCACGCGCATGCTTGAGGGAGTGTGGCAGCTGGGTGGGTCACACCACAGCCATGGATCTTGGGTGGTCCCTTCATCTCCCTCCCCCAAAGGAGGAGAGGAAAGGGCTCACTCTGTGAGGGAACAACTGCAGGGGGTGCCATGATGCTGCTCTATTGCTCAGCCCTGACTCCCAGACAGGTGGAAAGCAGAGAGGAAAAAATAAACCTCTGAAGTAAACTGCTTTGAAACCCATTTTGGCATTAAACAGTATATAAATAAATAAAGAACAGTAATTATGCACAGCCCCCCCCCCAATGGTTCTAACTAGCCTCTTTGATTCAGCACAATGGGTGTATTCCTGCTCTGCACCCAAGTGCGCAAAACCAAGCCAGGTAAGCCACGGGGCAGAGGGTAATCTCTCCCGATGAATGCTGTTTTCTTCTCAGGCTTTTAAAATGTACAGTGGTGCCCCGCAAGACGAAAAACTCGCAAGACGAAAAACTCGCTAGACGAAAGGGTTTTCCGTTTTTCGAGGTGCTTCGCAAGACGAATTTCCCTATGGGCTTGCTTTGCAAGACGAAAACGTCTTGCGGGTTTGCTTCCTTTTTCGTAAAACCGTTAATACCCGGGGAATCCGCGCTCTGCAAGATGAAAAAATCGCAAGACGAAGCAACTCGCGGAACGAATTAATTTCGTCTTGCGAGGCACCACTGTAAGGGCGTAGCCCCACTTTTGCGGAGGTTACATTCTGCACCCCCATGTGCATAAGTGAAATCACATAAAGTGGGGAGCACCCTCTAAAAAGCCTGTAAATGCCTATTTTTCCCTGCTCTCCAGCTCTCTCTCCAATCCAGACCAAAATATCTAGAGTTGAAGCTCTGGAATCAGCTGGAGGATGTGCAGGAACGCTGCTGCTGCTGCTGCTGTGCTAACCTGCGTGTCAGCTGTTAGGCAGGGAGGCTGAGCAGCCTAAATAAAGTTCTATTGCTCCTGAGGTCTATTTGGGGCTTCCTATGCCCTCACTAGGGTCCTCTTTGGGCTCTGCGGAGGTTCTCCTCGTAAGCCACAAGGGCTCTCCAGCTCCCGCCATTTCGTGATATGATTCTATTCCTGGTGCCATGCGTATACACAGTCACACGTAAGTGGGGGAGGGTGCCTGTATTTATTTACTCATTCATTCAATTTAATACCTGCCCCAACCACCATTCACAACACAGAAAAGTCCAAGGTAGAGTGGGTGCAATGGTGCATGTAGTGAAAGAAACAGAGTATCTTCCATATTTTTCTTTACACTAAAAGTTGTTTTGCATTTTTCCAAGGCATAACAACAGAACAAGATAGAAATACATTTATCAGACAGACATAAACATTCACTACAGCATATAAAGCTGTTACAGAAGCCTGTCTTCATACTTTAAAGACAAAACATCCTACCCTCCCTCCAAACATTGCAACCTCTAAACATTTACAATTCTGCAACCAATATAATACAGTAAAATATATACTCTGTGTCCTGGTTCAAGTCACTCCTGGTTGAAACACAGAACCAAGATCTATACGTTTTATTCCAAAGGTTTACATGTAAATTTCCTTAGGTTACTATATTATGACACATCCAAAATGAAGAAAAGCAATTTTAAAAGCATGTAGAAGCTTTTGCAAAGAGTGAAGCCTGGTGACTTCTTAATGTATAAGCAGAAAAGTTTCATTGATACTACATTCAAACTGATTTTCCAAGTAAAATGTATATAAATGCTAGATTCTAAAGATAAAGTTCAATATATGAAAACTAAAAGCAATACTGTACTGGGGCATAGATATCAGTTAAGTATACTGGTAAGAAAAAAAGTAGTATTTACCTGATGGTTGAAAGACTTCATTCACTAAAGCTTCATTCACAACTGGTGAACTAACATTTCCAGTATAAGCCCAACTCTGCCAAATAGCTTGCATTAGGAAGGTCTGGGCTCTTGTTGCTTGAATTGTCAGACTTGGAAGCTCAAATATACATTCTTTAACTGCAACATGAGAACGCTTGGACCTAGAAAATACAACAGAAACAAAAATATGATTAAATCTGTATACAGGCTTATTGGCAGAAATGCCAAATGGCAAATCCCTAGGAGAGGCAACACTGGAAAAGCTCACTGAAAACGTGGCTAGTTCATGTTCATTTTATGTGAACTTTAAAAATTAGTGATTTACAACAAACAGAAAGCAATAGTACAATTATTTTGCTAAAGAGTATACATTGAATGTTCCAAAAATGAATCTCAGAACTTCACATTCTCACAAAACCTAATTCCACATAACTTCCATGTTTAGTTATAACCACAATATTCACCTCTTCCCCTGATGTAGACAAGGGGAACAGCATATAACAATTTAGACACTTCTTCAACAATTCAAAAGTTCTACACATACTAAGACAATAACACATACTAAGGCAGAAGGACGTCAACTTGTATAAGGATTCACACTACAAGCAACATGGAGCTGTTGCCAAAAAGCCTATGTCAAGTTCTCCCTCTCTAACACATATTAAACTTACTGTGTTCTCATATTGTGCATTCTCTGGACCCAACAGCCACTGATATAGATTGTTCATTGAGAGAGACAGGAATAAATTCTGGTTGAGATCTCTGTAAAGTGATGTTAAACCCAGTATCCCCACTGGGATCTAACAGGGAACTCTGTTCTAAACAAACTAAGATCATGGAGCTGAAGCTAGCTTGCAATGGGAGGATGAGAGAACTGAGACAAGAGCATGTGGGTCCAACTTGGTGTTTATTCCTGGTTTGCTAAACCATGGGGTTGTTACATCCGAACTGGCCCAATGAGAAGTATTAAGTGTTATGATACATTATGGAGAGAGAAGGGAAAGGTACAACTCAACACAGGGCTGCCCTCTCCTCCAGCATGTTTGTATTTATCAAAATGAGTACTTCTACCTCTAGTTCATCAGAAGTTCTCAGAAAATTGGCCCCAAGATGCCAATTTGCATGGACTAAAACTTAGCCACCATGTTGTTTGTTGCTTCGGGGCCTGTCTGCCAAAAGCTTGTTTTAAGATAAGTTAGTGAGGATTTTAGAAGGCCCATGCCAAAGTCATGAAACAGAGAGCTGATTGCTAAGAGGCTGAACTCCAAATCAGGAAGTCCTAGAATGAATCTTGCATCTGCCATGGTGGCCAGACTGCCCTAGGTGGCCAGTCTCTCTTAACTTGTCAATAATAATACTGACCCTCCTTACGTTTTGCAAGGATTCCTATACAAAGAGATAAAGTATGTGAAGTGCTTTGAACACTTGAAAGTCATACAAATGCTATTTATTTATAATTAATTATTACTTCTGGAACAAGCAGATCTTGGTATAAACTGATTGCAGAAATGTCTGTGGCTTCATTGCTATAGAGCTTTCGGCAAATGTTAAAGACACAGCCCTTACCGTGCACTTTGACACCTGACAAGTGTTTTCAGGTTCCACCTTATTCCTGTGGTTCTGTTCTATTTGGACTGTTTAAATTTTTATACTGTTTTAACTTGCCCTGGCAGATGCTGATGAAGGGCAGATTTTTGTTGTTGTCATTAAGAATCTATACCATATCTGAAGTGTAACAACTTGAGATTCCTAATCTCAGGGTTGTTGGTTTGAGCTCCACGTTGGGCAAAAGATTTCTGCAAGGCAGGGGGTTGGACTAGATGACCCTCATGGTCCCTTCCAGCTCTACAATTATTTGATTCTAATCTATTATTCTAATTCAAATATTTTACGTAGTTGTGTTTTATTGGACCAATTGCTCTTCTGAATATTGAACACTACATGTAATTTGTGAGCAGACCACATAGTGGGAATGTAAAGTGTCATGAACTAAGCATGGACGTAAGCATTGACAGAGAATCTCCAAATTCTAAGGAAGCATTTTCATGAAAATAAACGCACGTGGGTTTTAACATCAGTAGCAATAACAACTATTCATAATGCAGAATCTTTGAATAACTTTGTTTTAAAACAAGCCTCTGGTTTGATGTGAAATACAGCTACTGTACTGAACTACAGTGACGTTTAAACTTACAGCTTTCACATAAAAAGTTCCCTGATGGCTAGTAACACTGTATTAAATAAAAAAAATTAACAATATGCAAATTTTAAAACTTACTGTATTTTTAATACTTCCTTTGGGAGAAAGATACTGGTTTTCAGTGAATGGGGAGAACTTAAAGAAAATATTACACACTCAAAAGCAGGACACATACAAAAAATCAGTACATTCTACTGTACCATATGTGCAGCAAATGTTTCTGAAAGGATTTTTTTTTAGCTTCAACTGCCTTTAGATGAAAAGCTATTTTATAATTTTATTATAACTGTTTTGAAATATAAAGTTTTGAAAACATTTTCCTGTAGTCAGAGTAAAATGCAAATGAATGTAAGAATGATCATCATCATGTCAAACAGATCTCTCATCTTTTTATCTTTAGTTTTGGTAATGTTTTGCTATGAATTTGTTGTAACACCAAATTGTTTTAAAAGGTATTTCCATTTATTGTCTATAAAGCATCTGTTTCACAACTTCTGTCCTTAAAAATGGACCTTCAACATATGGCTATTTAGCAGAACAGATTAAAAAACTATCAATCCAATTATTATTCTTTAGGGTGAAATAAACCTTAGTAGAGCTAAGGGAATCTGCCACTCATTAAAGCTGAAGTTGGAACATTTCCAGTATAAATTTAAGGAAAGAAGAACACGCAATGTTTGCCATGCTTTGGCATGGAATTTCTTTTAAAAAAAAGATTCTGTCCTAAGTGAATTACTTTAAAATTCATTTGTTTTTCTCTCTAACTTGCTTACCCTGATGCAAGTTGCCTTAAAGAGTTTAGATAAATCTGACATACTGCTAAAGCAATTCTAATCCCTGTTCTTGAATGTGAAAATGAATTGACCCTCTATGTGAAGGGACTAATGTAACCAATCCATGCAAGTCCACAGGCTCGCTGTGAAATATTAGCAATGTGTACCTTTAGAAACAGCAACCCATTCCTTTAAAATCAACACCTCATAGTGATTGAATGAACATAGCAGCGAACAGCTGGCTCCAAAAGTTTATACAGAGTCCCCAAATGTAAGACTGGAACCTGCCAAGTATTTCCAAAAATTAATTTTTTTTATTACTCATATCCTGTTCAGTAAAATAAGATTAGTTCATTTTTTCCAACACAAGACCAGTAACCTGCTACCAGAACCTAGTGATGACTTGGGGCCAGGGTGTGTGTGTGTGTGTGTGTGTGTGTGTGTGTTGCTTTTTTAAAAAAATGGATGCATTTCAGTTGGCACTTACACAATTGATTAAAAAAATTTTTTAACATGCTTAGCTCTTTGGAAAAAGAAATATTTGCAAGTATACTGATAGTGGTATTGATCATTTAGTTAAAACACCAACTTCATTTTACCAATCAGTTACACATGTCAGCAGCCAAATAATGTGCATCACTTCCGTACAGTCACAAGGCTGTTTGTTTTTCCTTGCCATCTTTGAAGTAATATTAATTTAAATTTAATAACGGTAGTGGTGGTGATGATAAAGAGAGATATGCAAGTCTGCCATTTTTTACTTATACCCAAGCACATATGGATAGACCAACACTTTGGAATACGAATGTCACACTTAACTTTGTAAATCCAACCACAATTTCCCTTACCACTCTCAAACATCATGTACCTTACAGTTTTCAAGGATCACTAGTGAACAGGTTCTTTTGCTACAAGAAGAAACATGCTCATGATTTTGTAACATAGAAATTATGGACAGAACACCATGTCTTTAAATTAAATATACATGCACATATGCACTTTTTATCTACTTTCCATATAAATCTGTTCATTCAGGGTAACAAATTGGTATTAAAGGCTGATCCATATATACGATGCACTTTTTCTATGCCAATAAAGGAGACTGATTGATTGATTATTGACTGATGTAGGATCCAACTATTAAATACCAATGCCAATTAATAAAATTATAACATTGTATCGTTATTAGTAGTACTGCAGTGTTATAAGAGAGAGGGTGCAGTGCTCCCTATTTGTTCGCAAGAATACGTACTGAATGGTATCAACTAGGTGTGGTGGGATCAGTTCAATTCATTTAAACAAAGAACTTCCCCAACCATATGGAACAGCCTCCACCAGCTGGTGCCCTCTGGATGTTTTGGATTACAACTTGCATTAGTCCCAGACTGTGCTGGCTAGGGCTGATGGGAACTGTAGTCCAAAATATGTGGAGGCCATCAGTTTAAGGCAAAGGGACCCCTAACCATTAGGTCCAGTCGTGACCGACTCTGGGGTTGTGGCGCTCATCTCGCTTTATTGGCCGAGGGAGCCGGCATACAGCTTCTGGGTCATGTGGCCAGCATGACTAAGCCGCTTCTGGCGAACCACAGCAGTGCATGGAAACGCCATTTACCTTCCCACCGGAGTGGTACCTATTTATCTACTTGCACTTCAATGTGCTTTTGAACTGCTAGGTTGGCAGGAACAGGGACTGAGCAATGGGAGCTCAACCCATCACGGGGATTCGAACCGCCGACCTTCTGATCGGCAAGTCCTAGGCTCTGTGGTTTAACCCACAGCGCCACCCACGTCCCTTGGCCATCAGTTTAGCAAAGGCTAATATAGAAAGAGCAGGAAGAGATCAAATTTTAACAGTGGAAGGCATGTGTAAAAGAAGAGTGGGGAACCCTCCCATGCATAATGCTGATTTTACTCCACAGCAAATATCCCAAATGGTTTAGGCCCAGTCTTTTAGTAGCTCAGCCTGGCTAAGGAGAAAAGCATTCAGGCAGAGATGCTGTAGGGAGGCAAACACTTAAGGTGGGGAAAAGATTCTGAACACTTCTCAACATATTTCTCTTGTTGTTAAAGGCAGGCACAACACCATTTCTAATACTGTTTCATAAGTAACTAATATGGTTTGGCTCTTAGAGGAGCTTGATGGGTAAGTTGCCGTATTTTTCCTTCTATAACACGCAGATTTTTTCTCCTAAAAAGGAAGGGGAAATGTCTGTGCGTGTTATTGAGCGAATGTGTGGTCCCTGGAGCCAAATGGTGCGAGGGGAGGCAAAAAAAAGCAGGCAAAAATCAAATCGCGCGTCTCCTAGAAGGGAAACCTGAAAAGAGGAAGCGGCTGCTTTCCGGCATTCTGCCTCAGGGTCTTACTGCCCACCCACCTCTGTTTCCTTGCTGTGTTTGCTCAAACGGAACAAAGAGCAGGGAAAGCCCCTCCCCTCCAGGCAAGCAGAGGGGAAAGCAGAGTGAAAACATGCAGGAGGGAGAGAGAGAGAGAGAGAGCGGGAGCTGGCTGGCTTGGGTGGGTAGGTGAGGGAAAACTTTTGCCTTCTTTTCCTCCCTCTGCACACCCCTCTCCTGCTCCTTGTCCCTTCTGTGTTTTTCCTTCCCTCCCCACTTAAAATGTGGTTAAAAAGCATGGATCCACATGGATCCTCAGGATCTTTGCATTGGGTCAGCCCAAATTACCATCAGATCACATAGCATGTCCATGACTACAGCCTGCCCCCCCAAAATCACGCACCCACTGTTGCCTGGGGCTGCAATGGTGCAAAAATGTGGTTAAAAAGCATGGATCCACATGGATCCTCAGGATCTTTGCATTGGGTCAGCCCAAATTCACCATCAGATCACATAGCATGTCCATGGCTACAGCCTGCCCCCCAAAAATCACGCACCCACTGTTGCCTGGGGCTGCAATGGTGCAAAAACGTGGTTAAAAAGCATGGATCTACATGGATCCTCAGAATCTTTGCATTGGGTCAGCCCAAATTCACCATCAGATCACATAGCATGTCCATGGCTACAGCCTGCCCCCCAAAAATCACGCACCCACTGTTGCCTGGGGCTGCAATGGTGCAAAAACGTGGTTAAAAAGCATGGATCTACATGGATCCTCAGAATCTTTGCATTGGGTCAGCCCAAATTCACCATCAGATCACATAGCATGTCCATGGCTACAGCCTGCCCCCCCCAAAATCACGCACCCACTGTTGCCTGGGGCTGCAATGGTGCAAAAACGTGGTTACAAAGCATGGATCCACAGGGTTTCTCAGGATTTTTGCATTGGGTCACCCCAAATTCACCATCAGATCACATGTCTGTGGCCACAGCATGAAGCACAAAAATGATACATCCACTGTTTCATTCAGAATGTTTTTTCCCTTGTTTTCCTCCTCTAAAAACGATGTGTGTGTTATGGTCAGGTGCGTGTTATAGAGCGAAAAATACGGTAACTAAAATACATGTCCACAATTGAAAATCCACATGGATATTTCATGAAAGGAGCTATTGCTTCTTGCTCACAAATCTATTCTATATTACAGTTCTTCCAATACAATGGTGTAGAAAGTGGAGTCCCTCAAAGATCAGTATTGCAACCTGTGCTTTTTAACTTGTTTATTAATGATCTAGAGTTAGGGCTGAGAAGTCAGAAGTTTGCCTATGATACCAAATTGTTTGGCATAGTTAAAACAAAAATAGATTGTGAAGAGCTCTGAAAGGATCTCTCAAAATTGAGTAAATGGACAGCATTTTGAGTGAAATAAGAAAATGGCAAAAGCAGTTCAAAGAAAGGAAATGTAATATGATACACACTGGGGCAAAACTATATAAATTTCACATATACCCCCATGGGGTCTGAAGCTAATGGTATCTGACCTGGAACAAGACCTTGGGATTGTAATGTACAGCTTGATTAAGATGTCTACCCAGTATGTGGCAGCTGTGAAAAAGGTAAATTCAATGCTAGGGATCATTCAGAAAAGGACTGAAAACACTATGATAATGCTGCTATAGAAATCTATGGTGCAACTGTACATGAAATATTGTGCACGGTTCTGGTCGCCTCACTTGAAAATGAGATATTGTAAAGCTGGAAAAGGTTCAGAAAAGGGCAACCCAAATAATAAAGGGGATGTAGCAACTCCCCTATTAGGAAAGGCTACGAAGTTTGGTTGCTTTTTGGTTTAGAGGCAGAAAATACATGATGAAGGTGTAAAATTATACATGGAGCAGAGAAGGTAAATACAGAATTTTTATCCCTCTCTCACAGTAGTAAAGCTCGGGGGCGTTCAGTGAAGGTGCATGTTGGAAGATTCAGAACAGACAATAGAAAATACTTCTTCACACAGCATAAAATTAAGCTATGAAATTCAAGAGGCAGTGATGGCCACCAACTTGAATGGCTTTAAAAGAGGATTAGACAAGATCAGTGGGACACATTTCTAACTAAATAGATTTAGGATAAGGAAGCAACTCAAACTAAAAAAGGGAATGCAGTAGAATATGCTATCATTCAGCCAACTAGTTTTATGAAAAACTGTGTGCCACTATGAATATACTGATTTATATTATACTACCACTATGAAATAAAAATGGTTTTAGGAATCTGGTGTGAGAGCAGCTTCACATTTAACATGGGGAGACATCTCAGGGAGACCAAAAAACATTTTTCCAACTGTGTAAACATAAAAGGTTAAAAGGTAAATGACTCCTGGATGGATAAGTCTAGTCAATGGCGCTTCAGGCCAAGGGAGCTGGTGTTTGTCCACATATAGCTTTCCGGGTCATGTGGTCAACATGACTAAACCACTTCTGGTGCAACGGAACACCATGATAGAAACCAGAGCACACATGGAAACACCATTTACCTTTCCGCCGCAGTGGTACCTATTTATCTACTCGCACTGGTATGCTTTCAAACAGGTAGGTTGGCAGGAGCTGGGACAGATCAACGGGAGCTCAACCCGTCACATGGATTCGAACTGCTGACCTTCCAACTGTGTACACCAGTACCAAAAACATATTTTGCAACACCAAGCATGTTTTAACTTACAAACTAAACATTAAAAACCTAACATACGGCATAATCCTAAGAGAATAATATGATCATTTGGCTATAACAACTGGAATATTTGGTTTTGTCAAAAATATTCAAATTATCAGACCTGGATATTCAGATTCCTTATTTCAAAGAATAATACTACACAATAACAATGCACAGTAAAGCTAGAAGCTGTAGTCTCAGAGGAAAAATTACTGTAACTCTATCTGCTATGTGAGACCAGGAGAAAATGTTCAAGGCTGCACAGAAAAACAAAAACCTGGAATCTGAGGATGAGGAAGTAGTCTCTCTTTTCTGGGCTTCAGTCCAGCAACAGCAAGCAGAAGATGACTACTCACTGAGCTAAAATTTGTGAATGAACCTAAGAAACATGCACTCTTAGCTTTCCAAACGTTAAGAAAAATAACATAAGACCAACTAATTTTTAACTGATGGTCCTTACCGATTTTGGAAGATTCCATAATTACTTTAAGTGTGTTGATATATTGTTTATCAATATTGAATTTGCAGTAGAAAATGGTGTAGAAGTATTTATAAGTGTTATAAATGAATAAAATAATAATTATAAACTTATGGTAATTTCTTTATGTAAGGTATACTACCAAACAATTCCTCAGATCAGTGAGAGAGCCTGGAATGGAATGAAAAAATGTATTTGATTAATTATATGATATTGAATAGTAATGGAGTCTTTAATGTGAGCATCTTGAAAGACCAAATGCTTCTGCCCAGCATTCCTCAGCACGGGGAACTAAAGCTGAATAAGACTGATACGTAACAAGGTGTGGGGATCACTTCTTAACCGCAGTTGGCATCATTGTGATGAACCTAGGCTGCATCTTTTAAAAGTTTAGTCAAAAGATGTTTTGTTTTGGAAGGACCCAAGCTTCATTTCAAGAGAGCCAAAAGCTTATTAAACATCCTGGACATGTCTCTTCCCTGAGATTGTTTCCTTGGAGAAACAAAAAATAATCCAATTTTTTACTCAGATGTTCCCTTGTCATTATGTATTGGTAGGTGTAATGTACCGTATTTTTCCGTGTATAAGACCCCCCCAAGTATAAGACGACTCCTATTTTTTGAGCCCAAAATTAAGAAAAAAATATTTTAAACATTCCATGTATAAGACAGCCGCCAATTTTAACCTTAAAAAATTTGGTGGGAAATATAGTCTTATACATGGAAAAATACAGTATCTTGAAAAATTTTCCTCTCTGGGAAAACAATTCTCATGGTGGTACTTTACTTCTGTTAAGCAGCAGCACTCAAATAGCTGATGGGGGAGCAACTCTCTTGCCTGCAAAATACGAACTTAGTATTTGAAAATTCAAATATATAAAATGTGGAATTAGTACGGCAAGTGTTATCATTCTGAGAATGAAGTCATATCTGTAAACATTATTTATTGTTCTGAGATATTCAGTATATCTTAGCACTGAAAGCTATAGTAGCAAGTAGTACACTTTACAGAACTATTTTTTTCTATGCTAATTTTAAAAACAAGTTAATATTGCTCCTTTCTAATGACGCTATTTCATCTAGGCAATGAAGTATGTTATCCAAGTTTTTCAAATACAGTTTGAAAAGCGCAAATATTACAGTAATACCATATATTGGATGTATATCGCTTGGAATTATTTTTAAACAAGAAAAATGAAAGCTATTTTGCAGATTTATGTCAGAAATAAAGTTGAGATTTTCACTGCTAATTCAAAACATACTACCTAGGGGATTCCATAACAGTTCATAAAGTGTCTTTGTTTTTAAAAACTATGACCTGTTGTGTATATAGAACATATGTATCATCAGATGTGTGCACTTTAGGCAACTCTGGAATGTGAAATCTCAAAATCCAAATAAAGCAGGTGCTATAATTTTTTGGGAGGAAAAAAAGAGTGGAAGTTTAATGATATTACCAGGTTATTCTACCAGACTAGTTCCCACTCATTTCATGACTTCAATGAAGCTCTCAGTCCGCATGCTGATTTCGATTTAGTTCAAGTGCTATTTGATGTATTTCATCTGGTGTTTTATTCACTTCATACTGCACTTCATTTAACAATGTGGCTGCAGTATTCATTTGTTTCTACTTCATTATCCTCAAATTATTATATTTTGGTCTTAGTTTACATTCATAGTACAATTTAATGTTTGTATGTGTGTTTGTGTGCATGCACACACACATTTGTACATGCATATATTAAAAGGCAATGATTTAATCCAGTTTAATCACTGCACTAGCTACAAGCGTCAGGTTAAACCTTTTTTATATTAATTTCTCCCTCTGCTTAACTAATGCATCTGTTACAGCTTGGGAATGTTTTTCTCCATTGCACTATTCTTACTAACTTTAAGATACCAGTAACCAATATGAATTAATCATTCATATACATATATTATTGATTTATAAAAACAGATTTCTATGTGACTTTTCATGTGCATACCAAAGCAGTATACAACATGACTTATATTAAAACAATCAAAATAGAAGTAAGAAATTACTTAGCACAGTAAAGATTGGCAAAACAAGCCAGCAATCTATAAACACCTGGGCAAAAAAAGATGTTACATGCACACACAGATCCATGTATGTGCAGTGATCTGAAATCCACTGGAATATAGTTTTTGTATTCATACACATCACAAGAAAGATAAATACTATTTTCAGCTTTGACATAATTTCAAAAACTTGAATGCCTGAAGCATTTCCTTTACTAAGAAAAGAAAAGTAGCTGAATAGAAAGCAATCACTTTGAATTAATTAATTGTTTCCAATGAAACAGATGAGCAAGAAAATTAAATAGGCAGCATTTGTTCAAGTGTAAACTGCTACTATTTGTTCAAGTTCAAATGTGGTTATTGGTCATTATACAGAAATAGCCCATTGAATATCTAATATTGTAACAAAACTTACAGCAGAATTTGTCTACAGACCTGAATGGACAAAGGTTTTACTCAATAAAACAAGAACTATCCAATGAAGCAAAATATGACAAGACTCATACAAAATATGAAGAAAATGAGGTTGTGGTCAATGAGTACATTGCAAGATTTTTGTGACAGTTATGAAAATATGGCAAAGTACTACTAATATCTGGATTAAAATATCATTCACAGATGCTATGAGTAAGGAACACACACATCTCTCTAGATTACTTAAGATATTGCTGCAGCTGGCATCAGCCCTCAGGGCTAAGGGATACTCTGTTGAATGAGAAGAGACATCTTCAACACATTTTTCTTGGTGTCAACCTATAAGTTATGGTATTCATTTCAGAACAAATGAAAACAAATCTATAGCAATATCCATGCATTAGTAGCAAACGTTTTGGTCTAAAATTCTAACAAGAAAAAGAACACTTTCGGTAATGGCAGTCTAAGCAATGTGGTCAGAGACAGCAATATTTAAAACATATTAATGCAGAAAATTAATAAACAGATATTGTATATATTTGTATGAGTGCATGTATCTAGAGAAAGGGAGAGGTGTATAATGCAATGTAGTACAGAACAGTAAAAATAAAAATGTACCCATGATGCACCCAGACATAGAGTACTTGTGAATATGAAGCATTTAATACTCACCAGTAGTTAGGAAGCTTAAGCATTTTGCCATAAACAGCAGTACTGAATGGAGAAACAACTGAAACTGGTGAGTTGTAAGACCCATTAATATCCAGTGATGACAGCCCTGCCTGAAAACCAAATATCTGAAACAAACCAAAACATCAAGCTGTACAGTAACAAAAAATATCAGTACAAATTATTTTACTTTAATATAAACCAATGTCAATTTTAAGCCAATTTTTTTTATCCCCAAGAAAAATGTAAGATAGAAAATCATGTTTCTATGAAAATGCACACAATTTATATCACAGGAACAGTATGTCCTACTGACTTAAAACAACTGACTAAACATTAACAAATCTAAACCACAATGAGTATTACAATTACATGATATTATCATGATGTCAGTATAACAGTGCAATCCTAACAACCCACACTGATGGCTTATGGGGGGCAGCAGTATAAGCCTCTGCTGGTAGAAAGGAGTGCCATGGCAGTTTTCCACCATGGTGGAGGCACCAGGTTTGTCCTAGCAGATAGAGGGCTACTGCCAAAACAGTGGTAGCTTGGGTTACAAACACCTCGGCTTACAAACACTTCGGGTTACAGACTCCGCCAACCGAGAAGTAGTACCTTGGATTAAGAACGGTTTCCTGTTAAGAACGGACCTCTGGAATGAATTGAGTTCAGAAGCAGAGGTACCACTGTAGTAGCTGCAAAACAGAGGGCTTCTGTCTGGGATGATTATGATCATCATCATCATAATCATCATTAAAAATTTCTACACCACCCTTCATCAGAAGATCACAGGGCAGTTTGCAATATAAAAACACAAAAGTACATACCATAGTAACAAAACAAAAATAACCCCCTCCCCCACATAGATTGCTTAATTAGCCAAAGGCCTGGGAGGAGAGGAAAGTTTTTGCATGGTGCCTAAAGTTATGTAATGAAGGCACCAGGTAAGTCTCCCTGGGGAGAGCATTCCACAAACGCAGCCACTGCGGAAAAGGCTTTTTAGTGTGGCTTCCCTCCAGACCTCTCATGGAGGGGGGAACATAAAGAAGGGCCTCCCAAGGTCAGGTCTCGGACGCCAGAGCCTTTGAATTTACTGTATCCAAAGCCCTGCTGTTAACCCAAGAGACCTGATCCTTGAGTCCTCAGTTGCACAAGCTTGGAAATGGTACAGTGAACAGTGAACAGAAAACCAGAACCACATCAGGACTCGGAATGTGGTGGATGATCTGCCACTCCTTTCCACTCTGCTGCTTCCCTGCCAGAATTAGAATCGCTCTGTAATAACGTTTCTAAGAAGTCTTAGCAATTTTCAATGAACTAAAAAAAGTATTGAAAATGTTTTACCTTAAGATAGCAGTGTGAGTAACAATAGTGAAGTAAGTTATCAGATGGCTGGCTAAGGCTGCTGACGGTCTGCACAAGCTGTTCAGCATACATTGGCATGGAGTGTTCCAGGGCCATTTTGTCCACCAGTATTTGGATACAAGGCAGAGGACGCAAAGGCTGAAGATTTGTAGTATTTAAGGGGCTGCTTGAACTCTTCGGGGAATATAGTAGGGGGGGAATACAAGCCAAATTAATGTAACACCCCATACATTTAAAAATATAGCCCAACATTTCCAAATCTAACTTTTAAAAGTTTTTCATTCTAGATGTTTGCACAGTCTGTTTTTTTTAAAATCAGTCTATCATGTATGCAAATATATACACACTAAAATAACGTATATGAAATAAGCATATGTAACTGACTGGGTGCATACGTTTTAATTCCAAATATAGTTCATGACAGACTACATTATAGTACCTTTTGACCCATGATAACAGGCAACAAGTGGCCCAGCAAGTTGAATTCAGCCATAGGGATTGTCACAGTGCATTTCAGAATTGTGAAGTTTGTGATCCGAGTTGGAATATATTCTTCCAAAGCTGCTACTTCTTCTGGGCTTGGCATAGCTTTAGTTCCATCTACAGAATCTGTAATAAGTTATAATTACTCAAATTTAACATAATTATCAATGGGAATGTACATAGTCTTCCATAATTACTACTATAACTATTATTATTTTTTTGATCACTCTGTGCTCCTCTAAATGTCAAAAGGGCAAAGAGATTTCCATTGTTGCATTTCCCACAAGGAATATCAAACTGGCTCTCTTTATATAAAGGTAAAGGGACCCCTGACCATTAGGTCCAGTCGCAAATGACTACGGGGTTGCGTGCTCATCTTGCTCTTTAGGCCGAGGGAGCCGGTGTTTGTCCGCAGAAAGCTTCTGGGTCATGTGGCCAGCATGACTAAGCTGCTTCTGGCGAACCAGAGCAGCGCACGGAAACACCGTTTACCTTCCCACCGGAGCGGTACCTATTTATCTACTTGCACTTTGACGTGCTTTCGAACTGCTAGGTTGGCAGGAGCAGGGACCGAACAACGGGAGCTCACCCCATCGCAGGGATTCGAACCACCAACCTTCTGATCAGCAAGTCCTAGGCTCTGTGGTTAACCCACAGCGCCACCCGCGTCCCTTTCTCTTTATATATTTGCCTTTAAATTGTCACCACAGTTCATTTTAACTACCATCAAGTCAGCTGTATAAGGGAAGAACTGTGCGGCAGGAGCTCTCCTGTCCTTCTGGCCTGGACATTGTCACCTGCTCTGTTCCTAAATCTGATCTGGAAGAAGAATGGGCAGGACAGACAGAATTGCCACGGACATTGGTGAGGTATTGCTGCTCTTCTAGAAAGCCAGATTCCACATAGACAGAACGCCATAACTGTGTTATAAGAACTATAACTTGAAGAACTTCTGCCTGAGCTTGCTTTTCCCTTCCACCACCATTTTTCCTCATGTGCCACATCCTTTTAGACTGTGAGCCTGAGGGTGGGGACTGTCTTAGTTCTGGGTTAGATACAGGTATGTAGCTGTGTTGGTCTGCGGTAGTCGAAACAAAATTCCTTCCAGTAGCACCTTAGAGATCAACTAAGTTTGTTACTGGTATGAGCTTTAGTGTGCATGAACACTTCTTCAGATGTTCTGAGTTGTTGTTTGCTTTTTGGTTATGCCCTGTGTGACAGTTCTTAAATTGACTGAAAGCTCTTGGGGAAGGGACCTCTTATTCGTTGTAAAGTGTGATAGCACTAGCTAAATAAGTAAATAAGATATTCCTATGTTAGAGATTGCTTGTTCTCCAGTTTCCTAAAAAAGTACAATTGGTACTCATCTGAAGTGTGGATCTCAAATGGCATCATGGGGGTCACCCGATTGGGCTCTGACTCTACCGTGATCATGAGACAAGAACAGAGATTCTTTGAGAAAGTTTTGCAGACCTGCCAAGCTCAAACAGCCCATGGAGACAGCATAATTAAGGAAATAACAGGAATCCACTTTCCCCAAATATAGTAACAACCAATGGAACTAGGAGAACTAACAGAACTAACAGAGGGGTGGGGTGGGTTGAAAAGGAAAACTTTTTATGTAAAGTATTTTTCAGCAGGGATAGCAAACGAGGGAGGGAGGGAAGGCAAACAGGAAACAGATAAAGAAAAGATTCAAGAAACTAGCCTGAGTAGGAGTGGGGGAAATGGGAGCTAAAGGTGACATGACTGCTTCAATCAGGCAGGAGTAAAAATCTGATTGGGAGCCACCCACTTTACCAAGAAGTCTTTGATCTTCATCAGAGTGGAGTCAGAGCCCAATCCGCTGACCCCATGCCAAGTTTCCCTCTCAAAAAGTGCTGTAAATGGCTACTATAATCGAACACCACACTGGTCAGATCAGCAGTGCCACAAACGGATTCTGTTTGGGCTCTTACACAGACAACAATGAAAAGATTCAAATAAACCACTACCAATCTTTCCTTTTTTTCGCACACACATGATTTGCAGTTAACATTTTTCCACTGAAGCTCTCCTACTTTATTTGTAAAAAAAAAGAAGAAAGAAGAAAGAATTAAATCACGACATACCTTGCTTAGACTTGCTGTATGGTTCATATTCATGTTCCAGAGCACAAACAATCATTTTCATAATCCTGTGCACTGCACTGCTATCAAGCCGAAGACTGAGAGGGCCCACAATAAGGGTTTTTGTAGACATCTCCTGAACATGGCCAAAGTCTTCACTCTTTACTGAAGTCACATCTGGCTGGTTTCCAGACACTAAAACTACAATATATATACATTTACAGATAGTTAATATGTGCATTAGGACCAGCGTTTGAAACTCCCAATGTTCTAGGTGTGTTTTGCTACATGGAATTTCATTAACGCAAGCAGTTTCTGAGGTCTGGCCTCAGTACTGCGCCTAAGATTTCAGATAAAAACTGCAGAGTGGAAGGAAAGGAGGACCTTCTGCCTCCCCACTCTCTTAAGAATATTAGGGGGTGGGCAGGGGAAGCATGGCTTTGCTTTTTGCAGACTTCAGATGAGAACTAGACCACGTGAAAAATGAATATAAGATTTTAGCAGCAGTTCATTCATTTTCAGCTTTGTATTATTGTTATTTTAAAAAAGGGTGCCTAGACATTCCGTTGTTGCACCCATGATATAGGTTTAAGGTGCCATTTAACTCCTAGCTTTCATATCTCAGTTTCTAACACAAATTGGGACAATGGTAGAGACAGAAAAAACCACCTATGAAAAAACAATTTCTTGCAATTATCAGTGGTTAGCTATAAACACTCACACAATAGCATTAACTGCACTTTGTTTCTTCAGGATAAACTAATACAAGCAAGATCACCTATGCATTTTCACAGGGAGGCCCACTTTTCCTTCTTCATGTCCATTACAGAAGGAAAGATGAAGTAGGCGGTGAATAGCAATATTGAATTGAAAACTAAACTGAAGGCTCAAAATTGGAGACAGGGTTTTAAACCACCCATATCCATAGTGCACATGCTTTTTTGCCAACCCCAACTCAGCTGTGTTTTTAAATAACCACTTAATGGGATGAGAAAGCTGCTTTGATTTCAAGTTCATTAGAACTTTGGTCACAGTCAAGATTAACCACAATTTACAACATGTTTAAGTCAGGGTTGGGAAAGCTCAGGCTTGGGAGTCAAATGTGGATCCTCCAGGCCTCTCCCTCTAACTCTTGAGGCTGTCTCCAGGCTCTGCTCAGTACCCTCCTTAGTGCTTCTGCCTGGCCAGAATGTGCTCTCAAGCTGTGAAAATGCCTCTTGTTTGCTTTGTTGGAAGACAAAGAAATGGGGGGGGGGGTGCAGAAATCTCTAACTTCTGCATGGATGGAATGTATCCATCTGTTGCTCTGCCCCTGGAAGGACTTTCTCTGCACACCAGTGGCATGCAACCCCTGGAAGAAATGCAGCCCTTGGGCTAGGAAAAGTTTCCCACCACTGTATGCTCCCACCCTATTTATGTTACTCAGATATGGGGAATGCTGTACTTAATTGAAAGCAGGGCCATGCCTTTAGTACTGCCCCAAACATATCAAGTCTCCTCCTTCAGCTTCACGTTGAACACAGTTGTCTACAAAGAAGACCCAACATGCAAACCCCTGTTCATGTGCAGGGACTCCACAGAATTAGAACACCCATAAGCATGAGTGCTCTGATCACGCAGAGCCTTGCACACTGAGGTGGACTAAGAGCATAGTTCAGATAGGGCTCTAAATTCTGGTTAACCTAAAACAGAAATGGGAGCTTTCCAGTCTCCTCCTCATAGAGGGAAGCGGAAAGCAAGCAAGGAAGCCCAAGACTTCTTCATGTCCTTCACTTTGAAGGACCTTGACTTTGGAGAGATTATTAGACTCCTGCCCTTTATATAAAGCAGATCATATTCATCTGCCCTAATACTGTGAAGGCATCTATTATTTACTGCTGCTTACACATGCATAGGATGCCACTGTAAGTAATATTGCAACCCATGCTTTTTTTCAGGGGGTACTCAAGGGTACACAGTACTCACACCTCTTTTTTGTTGTTAAAAAGTGTGGCACTCACTGTAACAACTTCACGGTGAGTACCGACACCTATTTTTCTAGAAAAAAAAGCACTGGTTGTAACTATAATATAAACACACAGAAGAGAAGCTTTTGTCTTTCTCTAATGTAATTTTAGTACCGTATTTTTTGCTCTATAAGACTCACTTTTTCCCTCCTAAAATTTAAGGGGAAATGTGTGTGCGTCTTATGGAGCGAATGCAGGCTGCGCAGCTATCCCAGAAGCCAGAACAGCAAGAGGGATTGCTGCTTTCACTGCGCAGCGATCCCTCTTGCTGTTCTGGCTTCTGATATTCAGAATATTTTTTTTCTTGTTTTCCTCCTCCAAAAACTAGGTGCGTCTTGTGGTCTGGTGCGTCTTATAGAGCAAAAAATACGGTATATGTGCTGCCGAAGCGAGCACAGTCTTTCTCTAATGTAATCTCCCCATATGAACCAACCCAAACTCTCTGATCATCACCTGAGGCCTTTCTTCGTGTTCCTCCTCCACAAAAGGTCTGAAGGGTGACAACACAAGAACGGGTCTTCTCTGTGGTGGCTCCCCATTTATGGAATGCTCTCCCAGAGAGTTACTGCTTTGCTTTTATTTGTTTTTGTTAGGTATTTTGTGTTCTCATTCTGCATTTTAATGTTGTAAACTGCCCTATCATCTTAAATGGACAGTATACAAATTTAATTAATCATCACCACCATCATCACAGTTTATTCCTTTGCAGACTAGATTATTTCCTTTAAGCCAGCATAAAGCTTGCAAAGCTGCTTTAAAATATGTTTGCTGAACAGCAAGGTATAGCACAGGGGTTAAGAGAATCAGCAAGGGTCCTCTTCTGCCCACCTCCAGATTTGCCTTCACAACAACCCTGCTGAACAGCAATTTGAACCCAGATTTTCTCAAGCTAAATCGTTGTACAATAACAAAGCACACGGGCAAAGCAGTCATATCAAATCACACATTGCTGTATTTCTTAGGGCAAAGTCAGAAAAAGGGTATATAAGCAAACAAGCACGCTAGAATTCAAAATTTTCAGCAAGTCTATCCAGATTTTAAATTAGGTCAAAAAGGTAAATCTGAGGACAGTCGGTCAAGGACTGTCAGGTGCCTCTGAAGAAGCCTTTGTTTCTGTTATTCAAAAAGTAAGCAAACAAAGCAATGAAGTACCTTTGCCACTGGTGCTTTCCATTGTGTACAGATAATCCATGTAGAAAGCCCCAAACCTCTGCATTCCAGCTATCTCTGTGTACATCTCCTACCAACAAAGCAAAGTACATACAACTAATGTTCTCTTAAGAAAGAATCTTGAGATTACAACCCAATGGTATCAGGGCTATAGTCAAGTACTAGAGATATATACTTGTTTGGGTTTGTGCATGAATACATGGTAAACCTTATCAAAACAAAGGACAGAGGTTAGCCAAAGAATTCATCCTTCAGATAGCTAATGCAACATCTAGACTAGACCACACAAAAGGACATCTATAACTCTTCTGGATGTTTTGTCCACTTTTCCAAAGCAGCTAGTTAATTAGTATCTTTAGCAGAGTCAATTATTTCAGCTTGACCTCTCACTCACTAGTAAACCAGCTGACTAGGGCAAACTTCATATCTAACATTTGCAACTTCCGAAACATTTTAGGACATCTAGCTAGAAAACAATCAGATTTATTTGGACTCAGTGGGTATTTGTTTGTTCTTGTCTTCCTAGGAAGCAGTGAGTCGTAAGTAACATTCTAATCACGTCATTAGACATGAAGGTTGACATTTAAATAAATGGAATCTATTATTACTACCAATAAAAGGAGAATTGGCAGCTTTAACAAAATGAGTTTATTGGGCAGTAATGAGATACATGGAATTCTCAGTGTTTCTCTGTTCTCCTGCTCTGTGAAGGATGAGGAAACTAAAAAAAAGTATATAATATAAACACACAGTTATAAAAAAAAAAGAGTGATGCCCCACAAGGTTGTGTATTGGGACCAGTGCTTTTTAACTTGCTCAGAAATGATTTGGATTTAAGAATGAGCAGTGAGTTGAGGCCAGATTAATGAATAATACCAATTTATCCCAACCAGACTATAAAGAGCTCTGAAAGAATCTATGTGAACTAGGTGAATGGGCAGCAAAATGGGAACTGCAGCTCAATATGAAAAAGTGTAAAACAAGGCAGCAAAAAAATCCTAACTTTGCAAAAAGGTGATGACTAACCAGCAAACAATTTGAGCTGTGTGGCAGGCAGCTCAGTCAAAACATCAACCACTACACCTGTGAAAAGGGTACATTTTGTGTTAGATGTCATTAAGAAGGGGTTAAAAATAAAAGTGCCCATATCATAATGCCCTTGTAGAAATCTATGGTGCAGCCACATTTGGAAAATTGTGTGTGGTTTTGACTGCCCCAACTCAAAGAAGGTATCATAGAGCTATAAAAGGCACAGAAAAGGCAACCAGAATACCGTATTTTTTGCTACATAAGACGCACTTTTTTCCTCCTATAAAGTAAGGGAGGTAGAACAGAGCCCCTTCTGTTCCTCCTCCTGCTTCGCTGAAGGGGCGCTGCGCAGCTCTCCCTATCTGCGCAGCACCCCTTCAGCAACGTGCCTATCCTGGTTTCTGCATTAGCCACACGCAGCCTCTTCAGGCAGGGGGAGCCTTCATCCTGCTGCCCTGAAGTGGCTTGGCGCGGTCATCCCAGAAGCCAGAACAGCCACACGGTATCCCAGAAGCCAGATCCCTCTTGCTGTTCTGGCTTCTGGGATTCAAAATATTTTTTTCCTTGTCTTCCTCCCCCCAAAACTAGGTGCATCTTATCGTCTGGTGCATCCTATAGAGCGAAAAATACGGTACTCTGGAGCTGAACACTTTTATTACAAGAAAAGGCTAAACCAGATTGAGCTTTTTTGTTTCAGGAGAAAGCAATTAAAGGGACAGCATAATGTTGTGATGTATGGTGTGGGAAAAGTTTAGTCTTTCTCCCTTTCATAGTACTATAACTCAGGATCATCCAATGAAATTGATAGATTCAAGTCAGACAAAATAATGTATTTATTCACATCATTCATTTATGGAATTCACTTCCATTAGATGTGGTAATGGTCACAAGCTTAGAGGGCTTGAAAAAGGGATTAGACAAATTCACAGAGGATAAATCTATCAGTGGCTATATATAAGTTTCATGTTCAAAGGAAGTATGCTACTGAATTCTAGTTGCTAGGGATCCACAGCAAAAGAAGGCTGCAGTTTACAAGCTTTTGCCCTGCTTGTGCTGTTGTGGTTTACCACTGCATGAAGCTAGACTAAATGGACCTTTAGTCCAATTCACAAGGGCACATCTCATTAAAAAACAAAAACAGAGAAACCAAATAATCCAGTTCAATGTGCAGACACACTAAGGATTAAAGAATTGATCTCTTTTTAATGTATTAATTTCAGCATTTTAGACTTGAGTATAGATTCACAGTTTCCTATCAACTGCAGCTCTCTAAAGTACTTGCAAGCGGCAACTAGGAATGGATCTGAGCCATACTACTGAATATTTTAAAAGAAGTATCTAATTTTACCTCTGCTACCTCTTTATATTTGAGTGAAAACTTGGAGGCTGTTTTACTCAGAGTCCATTGAAATTTATGGACCTTAGTCAATATTAATACATTTCAATGGGTTTACTCTGAGTAAAACATAGCTGAATACGACCCTGAGCAATTTGTACTCTGATACACATACCCGAGTACAAAAATTTATAGCAGGAATAAGCCTTAAGGCTATGTTCATTTTTATCAGGTGCCTGCCCTGCTTACAAGAAGCTCAAGGCAGCTTTCTCAGGTCTCTCATTTTTACTCACAACAACTTTTTAAAGGTAGCTTATGCTGAAAGAGATAAACTCTTCAATAATTAGCCAGTGAGCTTCATAGCTGAAGGAGATTTGAACCATGGTCTCTCTTCTCCAGACTGAACACTCTGTGCCTTTGCCCACTACTAAAGACTGACTCTTATCTATTTACCGTATTTTTTGCACCATAACACTCACTTTTTTCCTCCTAGAAAGTAAGGGGAAATGTCTGTGCGTGTTATGGAGGGAATGCCTACGGGTGGCAGGGGGGATCTGCTGCAGTCGTGAGCAGAGGATCCATGGTTCCCCTTCCTTCCTCCTCCGTGGCTCGCTTTGAAACAGCAAAGCGGGAGAAGAGCCGCTGAGTGGGGAGGAGAGAGGGACAGAGGACCTGCTTCTTTAAAGGAGCAAAGCGGGAGAGGAGAGGAGCCGCTTACACTCGTGTAAGCGTCTCCTGTCTGGTTGGTTCCTTTAAAGCAAGCAGGCTCTCTGTCCCTCTCTGCTCCCTACTCAGCTCGCTAAATAGCAGCAAAGTTTTTCAGCTCGCTAAGCCGGGGATGAGCGGGGAGGAGGGAGAAAAGCAGAGCCTGCTTGCTTTAAAGGAGCAAAGTGGGAGAGGAGATGAGCCTTCTCCCCTTAAACCCCTCTTCTGCATTATTAGCAGCATCCTTCTCCACCCACCCCAGGCGTGTTCCTTCTCCCCTTAAACCCCTCTTCTGCATTATTAGCAGCATCCTTCTCCACACACCCCACGCGTGCTCCTTGTCCCTTGAGTGCTTTTCCTTCCCTCCCCACTTAAAACGTGGTTACAAAGCACGGATCCACATGGATCCTCAGGATTTTTGCACTGGGTCACCCCAAATTCACCATCAGATCACATAGCATGTCCATGGCTACATCTTGCACCAAAAAAATCACGCACCCACTGTTGCCTGGGGCCGCAGTGGTGCAAAAACGTGGTTACAAAGCATGGATCCACATGGATCCTCAGGATTTTTGCATTGGGCTACTCCAAACTTCCTGTCAGATCACATGTCTGTGGCCACAGCATGAACCACAAAAATCATACATCCACTGTTTCGTTTAGAATATTTTTTTTCTTGTTTTCCTCCTCTAAAAGCTATGTGCGTGTTATGGTCGGGTGCGTGTTATAGAGCAAAAAATACGGGTACTCTTCAAATTTCTATCCCAGCGGAAGCCCTAAAAGTGGTTCAGTCATAGAATCATAGAATTTTAGAGTTGGAAGGGACCACGAGGGTCATCTAGTCCAACCCCCTGCAATGCCGGAATCTTCTGCCCAACGTGGGGCTCAAAACCCATGACTCTAAGATTAAGAGTCTGAGCTATCCCAGCTATCGAATAATCATTTTCCAACTTAGCTCAATAAGGCTTAATTTAAGAAGACTAAGGTCTAAATTAGTTATGGCCTCTGGGCATTCAAGTAAAATGTGGAATAAAAGTAAATTCAAGCAGCTCATTGTGACATAACTCATCTACTCATTAAGTGACAAAATACTTTAGTAGAAATAAGGTGTTAACACTGACTCCATAATCAGAGCTGCTGAACATAGATGTGAACAAAATAAGCGACAGGATATGAACACTGAGCATAAATCCAAAATTTTAAAAGAAAACTTATTTAAGACCTTATGAGCGGCTGCATCCAAAATGAATTCTGCACGGACACCATTGTTCTCAGGGCTTCTGTAATCAAATAGTGAATTGGTGAGGTATGTCATCCCTTTTGTGCTCAGATTTTCACCACAGTTGAAAAAGTAGGCCTCCTTTTACAAAAGGGGGAAAAATATATCAGTAGGAATAGAAAGATAGTAACAAAACATAACAAATAAAAGAACATGTTATTTGATTTCTTCTTTATAAACATGGTATTTGAAGAAACCGTTCCCCCCTCCCCACCATGGTCTTGTTTGCACAATGATAAGCCAAACCGCAGCTAAGCATGAACAAGCAAGTTTGCTGGTATACAGCTGGAAATTGCAGCTTCTTCACTCCCTACCACACCGCCCCGGATCTGCTGTTGCCACACTATCAAGAGCTAAGCCATGATTTGGCTTAGTATTACATGTGAGCCGAGGCTCGTGGTTTGTCTAATTCGGCTAACACAACTACCTGTCCTTTTTGTGTGAGCCAGTCATGCGGCTTTTGGGGTTCTTCTGAAAAATTCTAAAAATATTTTATGCCCTCTTTTAACAAAGCACGCCTGCAAGCTAGCAAAGCGTAACTTGTACTTACCGCATCACTTCTATTCATGTTCTCCTCAAAATCTTTAATTCCCATAATTCCTTTGAGACAAAGAGCTTGGCAACCAACAAAGCCTATTTGGCAATCGAAGAAAGGTTCTCCACTCATGAGGACCTGGGGGGGGGGGGGGGGGAGAAATGTTAACATGCTGAGTGTGTATAAAGAAACCGGAAGAGAGTTAAGCTTCTAGTCAAGAACCAACACACTGTTGGGCTCACCTATCTAACTTGCATGTTGTTGCCTTTATTTTTATTTTTTTTATTTTTTTATAGCATTTGCACTCCACTCCAAGAGAGGCTTACATAAAATCAAAACGAGACATTTCCTACCCACAGGCTTACAATCTAAACGAAAAGAAAACAAACGGGACAAGGGACAAGGACAGAAGAGAAAAATGAGAATCAAGGCTATTCCAAGCCTATGCTTTGGAATTCTCTCCCCTTGAATATTAGACAGGCACTGTCTAAGTTGTCTTTCCGGCCCCTACTGAAGACTCTCATCTATCTGTTATTCTAAAGCAGCAATGCTGCAGCAAGCAAAGGCACCAGCAGCCAAGTCAGCTGCTTGTGGCTGGAAAGCCAAACAGGATGTGTGTGACTGTTGCCATGGAAACAAAGGGGCAGTCCATTCTGTACTGAGCACCGGATGTTAGCTCAGTGTGTGTCATATGACCTGTACAGGATGTACATGGGTGGAGTTTGGAGTTTCTCTCTGTTTGTTGGTGAGAGCAGACATGTTTTCTCTGTACTGAAGTGAAAGACAGGAATAAAAGCAATGTAGTTACATTTCTGTCTGAGTCTGATTCCCCTCCCTGGGGATATGCTGGAGAGCAGGGAGGAGGAGAGCAGTTGGTGTGTTTTTCTCACAGCCTGAGGAAAATCGCCGGAACGGACCTCGTGTGTTTTTACTGCCGGGAGTCGCCGGAGGGAGGTCAAAGGAATTCAGCCGGTGCCTGGAGAGATAGGCACATACCTCTGACCGAGCCTGAATTCTGACATTGGTAGCAGTTGACGGTTGCTACGATCCATGGGAGTCTGCATCAAGGAGACTGTATTCATCCCTCTCCATAGGAGCCTGAGATGGAGGCTGCTTCTCTGCAGCTAGAAGCTGACCAGAAGAAGCTGAAAGCCAAGCTACGGAGCCCAGGTATGAGATTTTCGGGCTTAAGAGTGTGAATGCAGATGGATTAATTCTCTGCTTCATGGGAGCAACGTTTGGGAAAAACAGCTCCGAGAGAGAAGAGTCTGCATTCCAAACATTCCTGTGGTTTTTCCTGTCCAAGGAAAGGAATGTGGTTGCTTAGCAACGCAGGCCAGTTTCAAGATAAGGGCTGGAAGTCAGGCTATGCCCAAAGAGGCACAAACAGCTCGTGTTTTGTCTAGGCCTTTACAAAGGAACTGTGAAAGGGGACTTTCCAAGCGGCCAGTGTTATTGCTGCCAGGTGCACAGAGTGTAAACAAGCCAGCTATTGGATTTTAGAGGCTTGTGTTTGAGAGTCAATGCAAGGACTCAAAATGGATGTCAAGAAGGAAAGCCTGCCTTCTCCACCCCTCTTGACCAGTGACAATTATGCATCTTGGTCTATTAAGATGAAGGCCCTGCTGCAGAATCAGAGACTGTTTGGGGTGATTGAGAACCCCATCCCTGCAGCACCAACGCGTCCTTGGGAGTCACAGGATGTGAAGGCCAGAACCGCTATAATTCTGTGCGTGTCAGATTCTCAGCTTGTTCATATACAAGATTTACAGCACGCGAAAGATGTTTGGGAAATCTTCTAAGTTGAGATTTTCCCAGTCTGGAATTGTTTTTTAAGATTTTTAAAGTATGTTTTTATCGTCTTATGCCTTGTTTGCCACCCTAGGCACCTTTGGAACGAAAGGCAGGGTCTGAATCTAATACATACATAAATAAATGCACACCTATCTATCCAAAATTAATATTTATGTGGATGAATGTATAAGCAGGAATATTGTGGTCAGTTTTTGCACTTAATTAAGAAACAGATGAAGTAAAAGAACAATAATAATGTACACTAGATTTGAGAGCTTATTATTTACTGCCTAGAGTACTACAGCTAAAGTCCAAGAATGGCTCTATTTCAGTTATATTTTTATTATAGCCATCCAATAATGAGTGAATATAAAATCAATACTGTAACTGCCAGTACAAAGTAATGATTCTGATGAAATAAATACTGATGCCAAGAAATCTAGTATAAATATACAGAAGTAATGGAAAATTACCTCTACCGTAGTTCCTTCTTGCTCCCAGCATATTACTTCTTTGGATTTTACTTTCTGTGGGCTGTAATAGCTACTTTCGGCTTGCATTTCTGTGAGCTGTGTAACAATATGCCAAACACTTACCATTAGTCAACATTAGTATTAGCTACATATAAGTTATTATTACTGTGTAGAAAAGATGACGACAAATTAAATTTTACTATTGGTGATTATGATTGGGCAGGAAACAGGTGCACTAAAACAGCTGCAATATATTATCCACACTAGAAAATAACAACTTTAATCTATGTACTGGCACAATTTTAAAAAAACAACAACACTGAAACATTTTTAGTTTCTCGGTTACATAAACAATGAATAAAAAGGTAATCTAACAGATACGCAGGTGCAACTCAGTTTATGAACTTGAGAGAATAAACTTGACAGTTTATTATAATAGCATAGGAAGTAATTCACAAGATGGATGTACTTAAGCAACCCTTGCAAACCTCAATCATAAGTAAATATACTACCTTTTTGTCTATGCTCTGATCACCATGAATAAAGCAGCAAAAAGAGATCAATAGTGCACTTTTGACTATTCAACATCATTCATTAAACAAGGGCAAAATAATGAAACATTTAAATGTTTAGCCCTAAGAGCTCCTAACTCTGGCATCTTTAACTGCTGAAGTAATTCCTTCTAATTTTCTTATAACATAAAATTCCTAGAAGCTCTCATTACTTAGCTATTTCCAACTGTGTGTACACATGGTTGCTGTTTTGAAGCTAAGTTCTATAAAGCAAATGCTCAAGTAAAACAGGATTAAAAAACCCACCCTTCAGCTGTCTGCAATCATTGTAGAGGAAAAGCAATTAATTGATTAAAAGAACTCAAACATTGCAAGAACAATTTTCGACATTATTAGGAAAATGCAACATTTAATTTGGCATGGGTTTTTTTTTTAAGCTGGAGTGGTATCAGCTATTCAGAATGCTAATGCAGAAACCTGAGCTTGTTTTTGACCAAAATATGAACCACAAATTAATTCCATACATTCTTAGCATTCAAGCAGAACAATGAATTCTAATGTTTTCCTTCTAAGTGCCAGCATAATTCTCTTATGCATACCATTTTATAGTGTAAAAAATATAACATTCAAGATGTTAGGATGTGGTAAAATTATTGTAATGTATAATGCTAAATGCACAAGAATAAAAACAAAGTCTCCTTTAATGGGTTTTACCTACTTCAGCAAAGGACGCTATATACACTAGCAGTTTATTATGAGATTTAGTGGGAATAATATCCGAACTAGAGTTGAGGCCACTGGGTTCCATGTTAGATTATAAATAAAACATCTTTTTAAAGTGCTGCAGTGCCATTTTCCTCTTGAACTGGGCAGGCTCATCCTACTAGTCTGCTGTAAGAAGTGACTGACAGGATCAGGCAACTACTGTACAAAATAACAAAGGTATGAACAAATCCATGGATAGTGAAGAATGTGAGTGCTCTGGGAGAAAATATACTCGCTCCTTTCTTCATAGCCCCAGAGTAGAACATTCTTCTTTTTTCTTTGGCGATCATTTGCAGTCGAGTAAGATTGTCTTCCATAAACACAGTTTTAACAATGAGTCTGTAAGTGACCGTGGAGGCCAATTCTGGATCCACACATTCCTCCACAGTGGGGACATAGGTTTCTGGGCGGGAGTTGATCACAGTGTGGATTTGCCAAGCGTGCCTTCCTCTTCGCACATTTCTCCCTTGTGTCCTGAGTTCAAGTGTCTTCAAAGCACATGACACCTTTGGTAAAGGCTGTTCTCCAATTGGAGCGCTCATAGGCAAGTGTTTCCCAATTGTTGGTGTTCATACTACATTTTTTAATATTTGCCTTGAGAGAGTCTTTAAACCTCTTTTGCTGACCACCAGCATTATGCTTTCCATTTTTAAGTTTGGAATAGAGTAGTTGCTTTGGAAGACGATCATCAGGTATCTTCACAACATGAACAGTCCAACGAAGTTGATGTTGAAGAATCATTGCTTTGAGACTGGTGCTCTGGGAGAAAATATACTTGCTTCCTTCTTCATATCCCCAGAGTAGAACATAGATCTACTGTGAACACCCAATGATCAATCAGCTTCCTTGACTGGAAGCATTAAAGTTGATTACTACACGTTTGGATCATCTGAAAACTAACAAAGTTAGCTTTCAGATGATCTACACATGTGTAGGAATCATGGGGAACAGGGGGATAGACATATGTAGGATTGCACTGTTAAAGGTATTCAACTATATGTGAACCAGCATACATTGTTTTCCGCAATGAGAACTAATGACCATATACTGCCATCTATTTTTGTTGTCCGAGCACTTAGCAAAAATGACTAGAAATATACTTATGGTTTTCGTTTTTTTAAATGTTACCTTGAAGGTAATAGTAGCCTTTGTACAATAAAATCCTATAGAAACAATGGGATCTTTAACTGCTGGCGATTTATGCTGATTCATTGTTGTTCCATCATCTGTTCCAAGAAAGTCTCCCTCTTCATCATCATTACCCACAATAGCTGGTACAAACGACCAGGCCCATGACACCCATCCCTGCTGTTGATCATCATCTTGTTGAACGTAAGATTCTGGAGAAATATATTGCATATCATGGCCTATTTCATCTTCTGCACCTTTAAAAAAAGCAAAGCAGGGATTATTCAGCTTGAAATACAGTATTAGCCACAAACTAGAAACAAGAGGCATTTTATTTTATACTTACATACAACATGTATTTTAAACAATATATACTATACCTTGCGGTATGAACAGGTATGCCAACAAGATTTCCTGGGCCCAGTACACTGTGTGTGGATTGGGCGCCCTGCATTTATATTTTTTATATTACATTCCTGGTATCATTTCAAATAAGTCACATTTGATGAACACTAAATAATTTACATTTAAAACTCTAATTAAAATTATGAAATCTGGCTTTAATTTTGTCCTAAATCATACGTTTTGATCCAAACTATAAAGGTACACCTGATTTAGGGAAGCTGCCCCGGTTTCTGATTTGATCCCAGAATGTCCCACTTTTCCTTAGGGTGTCCCTGTTTTCATTGGAGAAATATTGGAGGGTATGGAGTTATCCGACCCCCCCGAGCTGTCTGAAGGCAATCCTGTATAGGGAAGTTTTTTTAATGTTTAATGTTTTATATTTTTAGCTGCCCAGAGTGGCTGGGGCAACCCAGTAATGTATACAGGGTATAAACAGTAAAATTATCATTATGGAATGGAATGTCCCTATTTTCATCGGAGAAACGTTGGAGGGTATGGACTACGAAAAAGAAATGTACTACTGAACACAATAACCAGCATAATGAAAAACTGAAGAATTAAATTAGCAGCAAATTACAAGATACCCTATACACTCTTCCGTAAGTTATGAAATACATTCCTTGTCAGAATTCTCATAGTGAACTTGAGCGATTCACACTAAACTCTCTTCAGAGGAAACACGGCAAAAAATACTATGTTTTATACCAATTAGAAATACTTTTAAAAATCCCTGCCTAATTTAGCTGATAACATTTACTCAGTTTCCAGAGCTGATGAATAGGAAAAGTAAACGAATGAAGTACAAATGCTTAAAAGGTTCTTTGATATCAAACATCAGGCAAAATCCCTAAACTTATGCAATCAGTGCTTACATGGCTGTTAACACAAGCTGGACCCCGGCCTTGGCAGCATCACCAGCACAGTCTTAACGCAAGGATTAACTGTTCTTGAACAATTTCAAGTATATTATGTCCAAACAGGCCTCCTTCAACAGCAGAAATGGTCCCATTTTATCCCTTTAAAGGTAGTGACAACTGTGACTGGCAGAAAAATGCTAGGTTTCATTTATGTCACCTTTTGCTGATGGATAAAGTCATCAAATCCATACCTTCAGAAACCTGTGTGAACTTTTAATCAACTATGGTTTGTTGCAGAGATGTTGCAGAAGAGCCTGGAAAACTGTGGATAGTGTGTACTATTTTCCCAAATTCACCACAGTTGGGGTATCTTTTTCATCTGGAAGTAGGTTGGGAAGGGGATGGTGGGAATTTAATGCAGACACTTTGGGACTGCGCTTTTTGAGATGGGACAGTCAGCAGTACCATCTGAATGTTGTAATATCTTCCCCATCATTTAGATAAAAGGCAGAACATTTTAGAACAGGAGATGGCTTGGGTAGGGGGTCCTGTTTGCATTTGAGCCTGAACCAGCATACAGTATACCCAAACCACAAATACCAGTAGTTCCACTTGAGTGGGAGTGAAGTAGAGTTGGCTTCTTCCCCCTAACATTAACCAATACAAACTAGACACCACAAAGCTTATTAAACTAGGCAATTATAATTAATATGAAAATGAAATACTTGAGTAAACACAGAATATGTGGCACAACAAGAAAATATCTACTAACCACCACCATACTGATACTGGCAGCAACTTTTTTGCACACTTTATTAATTTGGGAGAAATGGCACAATCAGTTATGCATCTTAATATCTCCTTTGTTATCATTTTTGTTCTACTCATTATTCTATTTCATGAGAAAGGCAGTACAAACAATGCGAAAAGTAAGAGACTGTACAGACTGAATGGTATGTGATATGTTGCCTAGGCACAGGTCCTGTCTATACATATTTATATTGGATTTAATATTATAATGTAGGTCATAATAAAAGCAGACAAAGTCTTCAACAACACATTCCTACATGAGTAGCAACCAAAGTAGATGCTTTTGGCTTTTCTACCACTGCGGTGAAAGCATTGCTCAGATCTATGGTCCAGATGCATATTTTTAAAAGGAAAAAGCTCACATTGTTATAAATGGCCTTTCCCCGCAAATAAAGCATCACTATATTAGTCTGAATTAGCTGGTGGTCTCATAGCCGAACATGATAGGAACTGTAGGGATTATTTTTGATTCCTATGTCAAGAGTGACATGGCATATTAATCGGACAAACTGATGCCTCAGGCCATAATTTTTCTGCAAGATGTGTAAACCCTTTAAAAGTACTATGCTTCCAGAATCTTGTGCTTTTTAAAGAGCCTATAAGAAAGACAAATGAAAATAAAGGCAATGTAAACTGTGAAAGCAGCCAGCCTACCCTAGTTACCAGGACAATGAAATCAAACATATAAGGGCTCCTTACAGCGAGTCAGACTATCTAGGCCAGGGTTGTGTTCTCTGGCTGGTAGTGCCTCAAGAATCTGTCCCAAGGGATTTCCTCAACCCTCTTCAGTAAGCCCTGAATAGCTTGGGACCAGTTTACTTACAGGATAACTTTACCCCATTATGTGCTCTCTCAACTGCTTCGATCTGCAGAACTGATACAGGTGCCACTCATTCCTCATTCCACTGTTGTATAAAATCAATCTTTTAGTGTGACGACGCCTACACTTTAGAACTCACAGCTTCTTGACATCAGACAGGCATCTTCTTTGTACAGTTGTACCTTGGTTCTCAAACGGAATATGTTCCGGAAGTCTGTTCGACTTCCAAAAACGTTTGAAAACCAAGATGCGGCTTCCGATTGACTGCAGGAGCTTCCTTCACTCAATCAGAAGCCACGGAGGCAACATCAGACGTTCGGGTTCCAAAGAACGTTCGCAAACCGGAACACTCACTTGCAGAGTTCAGGAGCCAAAACGTTTGAGTCGCAGGCGTTCGACAACCAAGGTACAACTGAACTCTTTTTGGCACCTGCTTAAAACATTTTTGTTTAGGCAAACCTATCCAGGCATGTAGCTGCTGAGGTGTTTAAATCTCTCTTACGGTTAATTTTAATTATTCAAAATGTTTTGAACTGTTTTTTATTACCGTATTTTTCCCTCTATAACACGCAGGTTTTTTCTCCTGAAAAGTAAGGGGAACTTTTGCCTTCCTTCCCTCCCTCCGGTAAAACCCCTCTCCTGCATTCTTTGCCAGCTGCTTCTCCGCACACCCCTCTCGCTGCTCCTTGTCCCTTCTATGTTTTTCCTTCCCTCCCCGTGGTTACAAAGCACGGATCCACATGGATCCTCAGGATCTTTGCATTGGGTCACCCCAAATTCACCATCAGATCACATAGCAATGATCTGATGCAAAAACAGGGCTGCAATGGTGCAAAAACATGGTTACAAAGCATGGATCCACATGGATCCTCAGGATCTTTGCATTGGGTCACCCCAAATTCACCCTCAGATCACATAGCATGTCCATGGCTACAGCCTGCACCATAAAAATCACGCACCCACTGTTGCCTGGGGCTGCTATGGTACAAAAACGTGGTTACAAAGCATGGATCCACATGGATTCTCACGATTTTTGCATTGGGCTACCCCAAACTCACTATCAGATCACATAGCATATCCATGGCTACAGCCTGCACCAAAAAAATCACGCACCCACTGTTGCCTGGGGCTGCAATGTTGCAAAAACGTGGTTACAAAGCACAGATCCACATGGATTCTCAGGATTTTTGCATTGGGCTACCCCAAATTCACCATCAGATCACATATCTGTGGCCACAGCATGAAGCACAAAAATGATACATCCACTGTTTCATTCAGAATTTTTTTTCTTGTTTTCCTCCTCTAAAAACTATGTGCGTGTTATCGAGCGAAAAATACGGTAATAATCTTAACATTTTGTGTAAACTACTTAAGAGGTTTTACTACAATCAAAAGGTATATAAATTTTGTTAAATAAATTTGGGCTTCTGTATGGGGCTGCAGTTTAACCTTGGAAAAATTGTTCCATAAAAGACCAAAATGAAATGGTTTATATGGACATTTATTCTGCCTTCACAATCTTACATATAGCTTCTCTAGGAAGCTAACACATTAATTACTTGATATTCAGTTACTCGTTTTGCATTATCTGCACTTGAACTGTAATTTCTCTGATGGTTTTGGAGGATTGTGAACGAATTCAATCTGTCTTACCTGAGATGTTCCCTAAAACATCCTTAGTGTGACAAACCAAGTCTTCATTTTCTCCATCTTTAAAGTTGCCTATTTCTCCATAGTAGAGTGAAATTCCAAGTTGCATTATTCGAATAAACATAGGAAGTTGTTGATCAGTAATGGAGAGCTTCAGGGTTTCTACTAAAGTGTGGATCTGCAAGTACAGAGAAAAGCATTGAGTTGGATCTGAAGAAATGTAGAGCTGAGAAGGGCTCCCTAGGGTAATCTGATCCAATTCCCTACAATACATGAAAGGAAGAATGAATGGAACTCCAATTGTGCAACAATGGATCCTCTGGAACAGCATAAGTGGGCTACTGGAGTTGCAGTAGGACAGGGAAATTAGAAGAATTCAGCTGAACTGCCTTGCACAAGCAGTAGTGCCTTTCTCCTTCAGTCTTAGATGGTGACCTGTGCATAAAGGTAAAGATAAAGGGACCCCTGATGATTAGGTCCAGTTGTGACCAACTCTGGGGTTGCGGCGCTCATCTCACTTTTTTGGCCGAGGGAGCCGGCGTACAGCTTCCAGGTCATGTGGCCAGCATGACTAAGCCGCTTCTGGCGAACCAGAGCAGCGCACGGAAACACTGTTTACCTTCCCGCTGGAGCGGTATCTATTTATCTACTTGCACTTTGAGGTGCTTTCAAACTGCTAGGTTGGCAGGAGCAGGGACTGAACAACGGGAGCTCACCCAGTTGCGGGGATTTGAACCACTGACCTTCTGATCGGCAAGTCCTAGGCTCTGTGGTTTAACCCACAGCGCCACCCGCGTCCCTGTGCATAATAAGGGATAAATTCTGTTGAGCACAGTCAGACTTAAATATGCATATAGGACCAGGCTCCACATAAGTGACAAGAGACAAAATTCAGATTTTAAAAGTAAATGTTAATATACATCTAAGGCAAATGAAGATTGTAATTATGAAGTATGTTAAACATTGTGTTAATTTCATTTTTAATGACAGATTTTCCAGGGTACCCTGATGAGGAACTGTGGCCACCAACAGAGATAACCAGGCAAGTTATTTATAAATGTAATTATAATTATGCTCACACTAATCTATGTTCCCTGGCATGCTTTTTATGGTAACTCAGAATTCATTAAAACCATCTATATACGTAATGAAGGAATAGAAAACACAGAAATCCTTATTAGAACCACAGCACCAATTGACATTAGTGAAGACTGTGTCAAAATTTCCATTATATGCTGTCAGAGGTTTGTGATTCTGCCATTAAAATATCCCCTCTGCTAAAACCTGGCATGAAAGTTAATGATCAAGCCCACAACTGAACTTCATTCCTCGATCAAAAACAAAAATTTGGCAAACTTTAAGATTCAGAGAGAGAGAAGGCCAAGATTTAATATTCTGCTTACCTACAATAGCCACATAGTACCGCAGTGAAGTGCATTTAGCATGTCAGAGTTTATTATGATTAATAGAAGACAAGAACCTGTTTATGTTTCAGAAGCTGCTGAGCACAAATATCTCAAAATGACTTTAGCTGTCATCTCTTTCCATCTAGTGTTACAGTATGCATAGCAAAGTTGTAGACAAGTTGAGAAAATATCAATTCCAGAATCTGACAAGTAATTTTGTCTACGGTGCTTGTCATAGACTTTAGGACAGGTGTGGGGAACTCAGGCTGGAGGCTGAGTGCCTGGTCCTTGATACTCTCACCAGTCAACACTGCTCCCTAGGCCAGCTTCATTCCCTTCTTGAGTGTTTTTGCCAGGCTGGAATGTGTCATTGAGCTGTGATAATGGTTCTTGCCTGCCAAGATGAAGCCCCGGAAAGTTGCTCGTGAGGCAATGCAGCCCTTGGACTGCACAAGGTTCTCTATCGCCATTTTAGTACAGTGGTACCTCGGGTTACAGACGCTTCAGGTTACAGACTCCGCTAACCCAGAAATAGTACCTCGGGTTAAGAACTTTGCTTCAGGATGAGAACAGAAATTGTGCAGCAGCGGCGCGGCGGCAGCAGGAGGCCCCATTAGCCAAAGTGGTGCTTCAGGTTAAGAACAGTTTCAGGTTAAGAACAGACCTCCAGAACGAATTAAGTTCTTAACCCGAGGTACCATTGTATTTAGAAACTAAAGCATGCAGTGCAAACTGTGAAGATCTAAAACAGGCATAGGCAAATTCCGGTCCTCCAGATATTTGGGACTGCAATTCCCATCATCCCTGACCACTGGTCCTATTAGCTAGGGGATGGTGGGAATTGCAGTCCCAAATATCTGGTGGGCCAGAGTTTGCCTATGCTTGATCTGAGAGAACATTAAGCTCGGATAAATGCTACAGAGAATGCCAGATTGATAGATGTATTGATTAGAAAGAGCCATATAGATCCTGAACCGCTCTGGATATCTGCTTCCAATCCTTGGCTTAGAAATAGGAGAAAGTTTGTTACAGTTAAACAAACTGAAACTAAACTGAATAGCTTTAAGTACCTAATAATGAATTGTTAGTCTGAATTAAGACCCTACAGCCACATGCTACTGGATAAATGTATGTGCAAAACAACTCCTATGCAGCATCTGGCATCAATAGTATCAGGATAATTAGCTGCACACAGGGACAGATAAACTACAGTACTCATGGACACATCTGGAAACATGTTCAGAACAGACAATACTTCGCTTTCTCAATCTAATTTCAAAAATTCACAAAACATCCCCAGTACATGGTGTTATGTCCTTTCAGATTGCTCTGGCACCACTGTTCTCACATACAGCATGTGCATCCTCTCTTGAAGTAGATTAGAATGCACAAACTCATTAAAGACTATTAAGTACCTTGAATTACATCATAATATTTTTGAATTCTCACTTATCTATTACCCCAGTCAGCCTTTTTATTATCCATACAAGTACCAGAATTAAGTATCCTTAAGCTCACACTATGAAGAAGTAGCTAAATTAAGTAAGATGAATTAGCCATACTGAGGCTAGAAGCTGTATCTCAAAAAATGTATAGAATGGTTGAAGTAACCCGTTAACAGCCAAACTATTCTTCCTGGGACACAAAGTCCTGGTATGGCTATAGCCACCCAATATTCACATCTGGAGGCTCAGAGATGAGTGGTCCCCAAAGGCAGAGCAGAAATTAATCTGTTTTAGGTGGTCAATTTTCATTTTTCTTAGGAGTACATGGTGAAAAACAATTCATACATCAAATTTAAAAGATCTAGAAAAGTACTTACTTTAATAGTGGATGGCATCTTAGAATTAAGATTATCGTAAGTGAAATGTAGACGAGTTCTGAATGAACATTTGTAAAGCAGGGGATCTTGATAAAATTCAATCTTGCCGCTAGCGTTCCTTTTGTCTAAGCAAACCGTGCAGTCAGAAAAATTTATCACCTTCCTTAGGACCAAATCAGTTGCTTTCAAAAGAAATAAAAATGTTGCTCAGTTCTTAGCAGATAAAGCAAAGTAAATACTATACAAACGCTCATATTTATTTCACACTACTTAATACATAGAAACATTTTTAAAGGACCCTTCACAATTTTAACATATCCAAAGTTTTATTCGAAACACTGGAGAGACTGCAGGAGTGAGGAAGTTACAAATGCTTCCTACTTGGTATCTGCTTCAAGTCTGTGCAGAATCTGTAAAATCTTGAAGCTGTACAATGCATCATGTTGTAAGAACTCAATGGGGAAACTCAGAGAATAAAGCTCACCTCTAAAATAGATCAATATTTGTCTCTCTGGTCACTTTTACTGCAAAATTATTTTAGAACGTTACCTTAAAAAAATGTACAATGTCATTTAAAAATTCAATAGTCTGCTTACCAGATATGTCCATGAATGCTCGATCCCAAAATTCATCCACGGTGTAACATTCTGCTGAAGTGATATTGACTGACAGAACAATGTCATCCTCCACGTATTTGAGTATGAGATTATTGATGACAATGTTGACATTGTTTATAACCCGCCAGATCAAACTCTGTACATAGCCTAAAAAGAAATCATGGTTTTATTAAACCCTTTGCTTGGGAACCTTACCAACAAGTTACCAAATACAGAAAAAAATAAAATTGCCAGTTGAAGAGATATCAAGTATTTAAATAAAACAAAACATCAGGCTTCCTGAGCTTCAAACAAAATAACAACCGCCAAAAGAACAGAGTCCTAAAAATAACTATATTAATTTTTATCACAAAGTACCTGGTGGTAAATCTGGGTCAGGAGTAGTCTGTTGAATTCTTCTTGGTTTCACTGCTGCTTTTGCACTTTCTGTGGTACTACGATTTGTTGAACTTGAACCACAGCTTTCATGATCATCCTATAAAAGTTAACAAATGTTCATACCGAATCCACAATGGCCAAAAAAAATAGTGGGGGGGGGAGAATTATTTTTTTTAAAAGAAAATAAAGAATAAAAAACAGATTGCTAGTGAAAAGTAACAAAGGTAAGAAAGATACAAACTAATTAAATATGTAATAGGGGAAGGAATGAACAGCAGAATGGATAAGTTGAGGTCTAATACCTTAGAAACAAAAGCTGTTGACCACAAGATAATGAAAACAAACAAAAGTGCTAACAATTTGACAACTGTGCTCTATAATTGCTTATCCCATTTTAAACATTCTATAATGGTTGGATTGGTGGACAGAACAGTTTCAAAGAACCATATATGCATGCTCAGAGGGGGTTATGGCTTAAATTTCTCAGTCTACAATTATACGACCGCCACAATGGCCGTTTGTACTTGTTCACAACAATACGAAAGGATACTACATCTGTACAGTGTAAGATGCCTAGAATTCTCCCTTTCAACGGAAATATCTCTTTTTAATATAAAATTATTTAATGTAATAAACAAAGAACCTTGGTATTTTGACACCTCTTTCAATTCTTTGTATTTGTTGATGCAAAAAAGTCATTTATGCAGTGCTATTTTTCTCCCGCTGCTCGGTCCCAGCGCCTGCCAACCTAGCAGTTCGAAAGCACCTCCGGGTGCAAGTAGATAAATAGGGACCGCTTACCAGCGGGAAGGTAAACGGCGTTTCCGTGTGCGGCTCTGGCTCGCCAGAGCAGCGATGTCACGCTGGCCACGTGACCCGGAAGTGTCTCCGGACAGCGCTGGCCCCTGGCCTCTTGAGTGAGATGGGCGCACAACCCCAGAGTCTGTCAAGACTGGCCCGTACGGGCAGGGGTACCTTTACCTTTACCTTTTATTTTTGGGGACGCAGGTGGCGCTGTGGGTTAAAGCCTCAGCGCCTAGGGCTTGCCGATTGAAAGGTCGGCGGTTCGAATCCCTGCGGCGGGGTGCGCTCCCGCTGCTCGGTCCCAGCGCCTGCCAACCTAGCAGTTCGAAAGCACCTCCGGGTGCAAGTAGATAAATAGGGACCGCTTACCAGCGGGAAGGTAAACGGCGTTTCCGTGTGCGGCTCTGGCTCGACAGAGCAGCGATGTCACGCTGGCCACGTGACCCGGAAGTGTCTCCGGACAGCGCTGGCCCCTGGCCTCTTGAGTGAGATGGGCGCACAACCCCAGAGTCTGTCAAGACTGGCCCGTACGGGCAGGGGTACCTTTACCTTTACCTTTTATTTTTCTAGAAAAAGAGGAGCTCAGAACTCACCATGAATGACTCCCTCGTTCTCTTAGAATGTCAATGGCGCCCACCTGAGTGGTGCCAGAACTGAGTTCCTGTGAGTTCCAGCTGAAAAAAGCCCTGCATTTATGTTTATCTCTATTTTATTAATATTTGAATAATGTGGGATTCAAAAGGAGTATCTTAAGGTTATCAAATTCTGGCCCTGTTTGCACATCATAGGAAGTCATAGCCTAAAATACATTATAGTTTACCATGCAAAAACAGCATACAAGTGCATGCTGCTCGAAGTGTAGCCATGCAACACCTACTTTTGCCAAACCAGGAGAAAACTAACCGCAGCACTAGCTTAGCATTCTGTGCAAAAAAGCATTTGCGCTTTGTTTCTCTCAAAGCAATCCATGAGAGGCAGCTAAGGTTTGTCCTTGACCTCCTTTTGTGGTTTGTTTGGGAGAGAAAGAAATCAAAAGTGCTGGCTTCTACGGAATGCTGTAGTAGCACTCTGACCCACAGCCCTAATAAGGCGCAGCACAGATCCCAATTTAATATGTGAGACTGTCTTCCCACAAACCATGCACATCTGCCCCAAACTGGATGTCATATGTGGGGCAAGCACAGATGTGGCTGTCAACAGAAAATCAAAAGCCTCAAGCCATACTCCTGATGGTTCACTGGCAAAGAAGACTTGCTGTCACGGCTGATCGGCTGACTGGCAATGAGAACAAGACTGCTGGGTAGCACAGCTGACCTCTGCCCAAAGAGGGCTTGAAGTCACCAACTATCAGCTAAGAGGCAGCGATTCCAAGCCCACTGGGTCAGCCGTGCAACCAAGATTCCCATGAAGAACTCAGTCGCACAGCTGATCCCTGCAGAAAGCAGGCTTGGATCACCCCCACAGGCAGTAACTTCAAGCCTTGCTTGGCTTGGATTTTCTTCTATAGCACAGCTTGCCACCTGGCAAAATGAGACCCACTAGCCAGATCTACTTTTCCACCTGTTTTAAATGTTGGCTCATGTGACATGCAAACCAAGTTATGCTTGTTCTTATCAACATGGAGGGGGGAGGAATCGCCCCAAAGCGAAGCTCTCAAAATATTATTTTTTAAGTGAACAACAGCTAATGATATCTTTAACACAATATGTAAACCCTAATTATTACATGTGGCCATGACCTTACAAGAACTATTTTGCTATTTAGACCTTTTATGTCAAAGCAATCTGCAGTCATACATATTTCTGCTCAATGTTAACTCTGAAAACACACAATTAATTTTTGAAACATATGTGGCTGCTCACAAGCCCAGAAATAAAACATGTTCATTAAAAGTTCCAAGTTAACTGCCAAAACCAGCATAATTATGAAAATATTTAACACTGGGACCAACTGAAATCACATACTGCATAGATTACACTGATGTCATGACACACTTCCCAGCCAAAATGCACTAAAACTACTACAGTCTAATAAATCTAGGTCACAGCATATGACAAACATTTTAAACTTTAAGAAATGTAAATGATATTTTCCCATTTTATTAGCTTGAATTCAAATAGAGGATTTCATAAAAGAAAAGGTTTCAATAACTGTAGGAATTATTCCAAAAAAACTTTAGTTGTGATTGTAGGTGCCTAAATCTGAAAGAACTCTAAATACTTTTCCCTATAATCGTTTCACAATCCACCTCTCTCATATTTACTTTTGCCGAGATTCCCCCTGTAACTATGGCATTCATGATGAAGCAGGTTTTATTTTTAAAAAAAAAACAGACAAACTTTAATTTTATAAATATTTAAGAGTCTTTTTGCATTGACACTTCTGGGACTGCCACCTGATGAAAGGTGGCTAGTAAGTAAAATGGAAGGTTTCTCTGTCTGCATGACTATTATTGGAAATATAGAGAAGATAAAGGGGATGTCAGTGCTTCCAGTATTTGAGGGACAGCTCACAAAGGAGAAAAGAAAAGCTGGTTTCTGAGGTGAATAATGCTACTTTGCCCACTATTTATTTACATATATTACGCTTGTTTATATTTACATATATATTATAAACACACAATATACCGTATTTTTCCGTGTATAAGTAGATGCTTTTTGCTAAAAAAAATAGGCAAAAATTGGGTGTCAACTTATACACAGATAATGAATGCAGAGGGGGGGTGGAACGTGTGATTAACGGCAGCAGCAAGCAGGAGATTGGCAGCGGCGATTGGGCGGGTGATTGGTGGCTGCAGCAAGGCCTGCTGGTGACTGGCTGCAGCTGCGGCAATTGGGCAGGCGATTGGCAGTTGTGGGAAGTGAGCAGGGGGCTGTTGGTGGCAGTGAGCAAGCAGACATTTGGCAGCTGTGGCGAGGTGTGCGACTGGCAGTGGCAGGCAGGCAGGCAGGTGAGCAATTGGTAGAAGTGACCTCCCCCACCGCCCCCCAAAAGCTAAACAACTTAATTTCTTAATTTTGGGTTTAAAAAAGGGGGTTGTCTTATACATAGGGGCATCTTATACACATTAAAATATGGTAACACTGTATATTTTTATATATTTGTTTCTGCAACTCCAAAGTGCTCTCCTGAGACAGATGTCAGTGAATAAGGGTCAGGGGCTGCAAGTTGATCTGATGACAATATGCCAGCTAACTTAGTGTTATGTCCACACATGCATCTTATCCTGCATTTGTTAGCACAGGTCCCAATAAGTTTCTGCAATCATTCTGTAGATTCGAGGCAGGAGAAGGAAAAACAGCAATATATATGCATTAAAGAACCAACCCCTCTTCATACACCCTTTCTCTTTCCTATTGCATCCTCTATGATTATTCCCCTCCTCCATGTTTCCTGAGACAGAAAGTGGTTTCAATAAGGGAAGGGCAACCAATGGGCTGTATCCTCACTGGATCAATTTGGCCTAAGATCCAAAGGGCCTCAATCCCAAGTTGATAGACCAGGCCTTGGTACTTCCTTCATAAGTCGTATGCAGAGACAAGTAGCATTTTTAAGTGGCTTAACATTAAATAAAATGTCCTGGATTACATACAAATCAAATAACTGAAAACAAGATTATTTCTGCTCAGTTGCTGCCAAAAATAACACCAAAAGCTAAGGCACACTAATGAAAACATAGACATTTGGGAAAATAATCATCAGTACTTTAAAAGGCTTAAACATTTTGATGCTATGCTAAAAAATATAAATCACAAGAAAGCACATTAAACACACCAATTTCAAATAGCACTGTCCTATGAATACAGATCAGCATAGAGTGAAATAAAGATGTAATGCCATTAAAGTTTAGAAGCTGGTCCTAGGATCATGAATTCACTTCTGCAACTCCTATCCACCCCCACAGGAATTTCCTCCCACTGTCCTTAGCCATGGTTCATCATGGTTTGCACCAGCATGAACCATGTTTAATACAAACCCAGAGGATGCACACCCCATTTAATATCTGAAACTCTGGTTTCAAACTGGTTACAAGCAGTTTTTACTAGAGCAATAAGTGCTCCTAGGTTTTGTTTATTAAAAAAGTAAAGGGGGGCAAGTCCAATCCTGCAATCCTGGCAATATTTCACCATTAGAATGAGCTGCATTTGAAAAAGGAGTCCTGTGCATGTTTATTTGGAAGTAAGTTCTAATTTCTCCAGTGTAGCTTACTTCTTAGGAGATGTGTTTAGAATTGCCAAGCAAACACTTTTATAGCATGAATTTTCACAGGCTGAGGCTAGAGTTTACTCCTAAGATGCAGTTTTCCCCTGATTGTATCACTGAAACTCTCTGTCCATGCAGCTTAGAAAAGCTATATTGCATTGTAGCTTGAATCAACTATATTTCCATTTATTAACATTCATAACAGCAAACATTTTTATTTTAAACAAATCAATGTACATCTCAGTTCAAAAAGGGGTGAATGGGAGAAATCCTCTGTATTCTACCTTAATTCAAGCCACACTTTCCCCACGTTACTTGTGACTGTATCAAAAAAAGGAACAAAAATGTTGTTCAGTATTTTAACTTGTGTAAAACATGTGGAGGGCTTATTTAGGGGTGGGGGGCAGAAGGAAAAATAGTTGTACAATCGGAAAGGGGAAAACCATGTCAAAAGCGGTGGAAATAATCTTAGAGAAAAAGTTTTGTTTAAAAATATCAACAGTTACATCACTTCATTCAATGAATATCTGTGTTAATAAATTCATGTAATGTTGTGCTATTATGGTGGGACTGGACGTTACAAGCTGACCTGCAGAAACCAACACTTGCTTACCAAGCCTAGCCAACATTTATAGCCACCTGCTGAAAGCTTAGAATAATAGAATCATAGAATCATAGAGTTGGAAGAGACCACAAGGGCCATCGAGTCCAACCCCCTACCAAGCAGGAAATACCATCAGAGCACTCCTGACATATGGTTGTCAAGCCTCTGCTTAAAGACCTCCAAAGAAGGAGACTCCACCACACTCCTTGGCAGCAAATTCCGCTGTCGAACAGCTCTTACTGTCAGGAAGTTCTTCCTAATGTTTAGGTGGAATCTTCTTTCTTGTAGTTTGGAACCATTGCTCCGTGTCCACTTCTCTGGAGCAGCAGAAAACAACCTTTCTCCCTCCTCTATGTGACATCCTTTTATATATTTGAACATGGCTATCATATCACCCCTTAACCTCCTCTTCTCCAGGCTAAACATGCCCAGCTCCCTTAGCCGTTCCTCATAAGGCATCGTTTCCAGGCCTTTGACCATTTTGGTTGCCCTCCTCTGGACACGTTCCAGTTTGTCAGTGTCCTTCTTGAACTGTGGTGCCCAGAACTGGACAGAGTACTCCAGGTGAGGTCTGACCAGAGCAGAATACAGTGGCACTATTAATTCCCTTGATCTAGATGCTATACTCCTATTGATGCAGCCCAGAATTGCATTGGCTTTTTTAGCTGCCGCGTCACACTGTTGGCTCATGTCAAGTTTGTGGTCAACCAAGACTCCTAGATCCTTTTCACATGTACTGCTCTCAAGCCAGGTGTCCCCCATCTTGTATTTGTGCCTCTCATTTTTTTTGCCCAAGTGCAATACTTTACATTTCTCCCTGTTAAAATTCATCTTGTTTTGGCCCAGTTCTCTAATCTGTCAAGGTCGTTTTGAAGTGTGATCCTGTCCTTACTGTGCTTACTTACAGCACAGCTTACTGTGCTGTGCTTGTTCAGTTTTTTGAGGTGTGGCAAAGCACTGGGATAAGAACCTGAGCCAATTCCCTCAGACTTTTCTGATATAAGTAGATGGTCAGATATTTAGCCATCCTTATAACCGTTCTCTGAATATGTTTCACTTCGCCAATATACTTCTGGAATTGTGTCAGTCTAGCAAAATAGGAGTTTGGGGAGGGTTCAAGTGGGGTTCACTGGGGAGGAGGAGCCAGGGAAACGCAGTTGCATTAGATAAGTTTGCTTGTTCTTCTCTGGATCCAATCCAGTCTTGATTACTGCACTCTAAATTGTTAAAAGTTACAATATTTATTTTTGGATGCTACATAATTTGAATAGATACATAATCATCCATTGTGTAAATAATTTCATTTGAAAAGTTATGCACAAGGTTGCAATATTTTACAGCCTACATGAAAAGCAATATTCACATGTCTCTCTCTCTCTCTCTGCTACTGAATTATCTGGATTATTTTGCCATAATTACAGCAAATAACTAAATTTCTTTTACTAAGTACTTATTTCAGATGAACCAAGAAGAAGAATGGGTGTGGGGGATCTTCAAACTTTAGGAAAAGGAAAAAACAAAGAGATGCTTTCCAGTATTCAACTAGGTTTACTAAAAATATGGAAAGCAGGCTGAACAGAATGGAGTAAGAAAGATTTACAAGTAACATAGGGGAAAAGGGAAGTGTGGGAAAGTTAAATTTTGGATGCATCTTCCAATTTTCGTACATAATGCCAGAAAGAAGCAGCTTGGGGAGTATTGAGTGTTTACAGAGAAAATAATGTAAAGTTTCAAATTAAAGCAAACCATGGTAATAGTCTGTAGCAAAGGTAGAGTCAAATTTTACTATTACAGTATAGTATTATTCTGTCATTATATATGTTAAAATTGCTTTAATTCATGTTATATACTGACATTCTGCCACATGACTGACTCCTCCCACATACATCTTTTTTGGGGTACCACAAAGTTCTCTATGGTCCAGATTAAGAATCTAGTTTAGATTTCCCATTGTATGTAAATCAAGGGTAGGAATAGCTTCCTGCTTTCTAGGTTCTACAAGGCAACAACAGAGCCATATGTTTAAAGGAACAAACAAAAGAAAAGCAAACATTCTGCTGAGCGTGCATATGCATGGCTCATATCCTTTGGTGTCGCTTAATTCCTCAGACAAATACAGTTGATGTAGAAATGCAAGGATAAGACCACAAACTCAATGGCATGACCTTAGAAGTAATATTCTCACAAGTCGGAAGGAGATAATGATGTATGAAAACCAGGTGCAATTTGATAGGCATGTAGTTTTGCTGGAAAGGAATACAGCACACCTAATTAAAAGCAAGGTGAAATGTCTATGGAAGTCTTCATAATGTACCCCAGGAGAGCTTTCAAATAATTTGGAGTGGAAACAAACACACTGAATAATAATAATAAAATATTTTGGGTCTTAACAGGTAAGTCATAGCTCATTGAGTTTAAAATAATATGTACCGGTATGGTTAAAGGGGGACCAATCAGAGTATTGATACTGGAGCAACAAAATGGAGAAATTAGGATCATGGGCTTTGGAATTAGGATGGCTATAACAGCTACTAAAGACATAACAGAAACCTAGAACTTTTACCAGGATATTTTCAATGAGAATATGCAGTATCAAAAGATGACAAAAGCCCAAACAAAGGGTGGTATGTCATGATGATTTTAAGTCCATTTTCTTCAATGGGTCTACTCCTGACTTAATTGGATACCAAAATAATTTAAAATCTGTATCACTTTACACCATTATGAGTTATTGAACCTCAGCTTTGGGCTTTCTATATTTCTAGGTTGTCATAGTCAGGAATATCTTTAATGCCATGGAAAATTAATCAGTAGTGTATAGGTATGGAGAACTTTCCCCTAAAAAGACCGAAAAGCAAATCCTGCGAATCTTGATAAACCCAAAATATTCCTGGAGATGCTGGATCATGTTTCTCTACCCAAAAATAAATATTTTGCTAGATTTTGCAACAGCGAGTAGTAAAAATGTGCTTTAAAAATGACTCTGGAGGATGATTTGGATCAAAAGCATTTTAAGTTAATAGTGCTTACATTTGCAGGGAGACTACGTGAAGATACTGCAGGATATAACAGCACATTAAATGTGGAGTAAAGGTTTAGGAGCCGGTTTCTTCTAGTTTATAAAAATATAATTTGAGAGGGAAAAGCCTTAAATGATCGAACACAGTGAGCTGATTTGCACAGAATGCTAAGTCAACCTATGTCTTGGTGTGAACATGCAAACATACAGTCAGACTCCCTGATGGGAGACTGCAGCGGTTTTGCTCTTCCTCCTGTCCTGTTGCTGCTTCGCTGCCATGAGCAAAGTAATGACTTGTCTTAACAAACTATCCAAACCAGGCTCGTGGTTTGTCTCACTCCAAACAATCCATGAGTTGTAACCAAGGTTTGCACACAGTGTGTGTGTTTGTGTTTTATTATATTGTAAATTGCTTCAGAATACTTCATAGGAAGCAATTTATAAAGGAATTAACAATAATAGTAGCATTAAGTATGGTGCAAAATAATTTTGCTTGATAGTTTTCTGTGATCTACTGTAACAGCAACGTGTAGCAAACAGACATGCTACATGTTATAAAATTAACTGATGATCTAAAATGTGTACAGTACCAAACATGTAAGAATTTCAATATCTGGGAATGTTTGTAGCTATTAGTGCTAGCCTACATATCTATGGAAGCGAGAGCTGGACCATAAAGAAGGCAGATCGCCGAAGAATTGATTCCTTTGAATTATGGTGCTGGAGGAGACTCTTGAGAGTCCCATGGACTGCAAGAAGAACAAACCGATCCATTCTTAAGGAAATCAGCCCTGAGTGCTCACTGGAAGGACAGATCGTGAAGCTGAGGCTCCAATACTTTGGCCACCTCATGAGAAGAGAAGACTCCCTGGAAAAGACCCCGATGTTGGGAAAGATGGAGGGCACAAGGAGAAGGGGACGACAGAGGACGAGATGGTTGGATAGTGTCTTCGAAGCTACAAACATGAGTCTGACCAAACTGCGGGAGGCAGTGGAAGACAGGAGGGCCTGGCGTGCTCTGGTCCATGGGGTCACGAAGAGTCGGACACGACTAAACGACTAAACAACAACAAAAACATATCTATTCAGAAGTAAGTCATATTGAATTCAATGTGTGAGAAGGACTGCAACCCTACGTTTTAATACACAGTCACCAAACTCCTAAAAAAATATAAATGATAACCTTTCGCAACTACTTTGTGAGAGGGACTGTGGCATTCAGTGTTTCACAAAAAACTAGAGTTTACAATTAGAAGGCCAAGCCAGTGCTCACCACTTAAAGCAGAAGCTTTTGTTCAGTTAAGAAAATGAGTTTTATGAAGGTAATCAAAACACTGGATTCAAGAATACAAGTGATCTCGAATCCTTTAATGCGCGCCTGTCCACTTTTGAAGTGATCCCCTGACTGCAAGAGCTCAGGGTTCTCGGTTTTACAATGTGACTCATTACTCATATGATCCTTAAGTTTACCAAAATAGTTTTGAAACAGTTTTGAAAGCAACTCCCTGAGCGACAGCCAAACCAACTAGTATGAAAAGAACTCCCACAGGCATCCCATGGCAGCGTTTCAGTTAATTATATATGCAGCGCTGTAAAGCTCAACTCTATTGCCGAGTTGCCAGAAATCAAATAGTTCCATTGGCAGATCTCTAAATCAAAGGCAGCAACAAACATTAATGAATTATTCTCCTACACATCAAATAATTGCCGAAATATTGAAAGTCTCAACTTTAAAGCTAAAGGATGTAATATACCTTGCTTATTTCAGTTAGCATTGACTGGAGGGCAAGTTATTTCATGCGCTATTCTTATTTCATGTGCAATTCCCATATATTTGCAAAGATCCCTTTGGAATATGCTATCTGCTTCTGAGTCCACATCTCAGTGAGATATGATCAGCCAGCAGGAAGCCAGCTGAAGTGAGCAGAGAGCATAAGGAAGGTCTAGACTGCAGCCTTAAGCCCTTTTATCACCAAGCAGGTCCTAATGATTCCCACATGGATTTACAGGGACTATATAAGGACACTGCTTTGGCCTGAAGATCTGTACTACCATGAAAATGAATGGCTTCAAATTATGGGTAGTGTGTAGGTGGGTTCAGACTCCTTGCCGGAAAAGTGTAAAATTTCTACAAAATTTGGATTCTGGTAACTGTTCTTTTTCCATATATTTTCTCTCTCTTGAAATTCCTCTTAGACTTTAGGCCAGAGGTAGGCAACCTAAGGCCCATGAGCCGGATGTGGCCCAATCGCCTTCTCAATCCGGCCCACGGACGGTCCAGGAATCAGCGTGTTTTTACATGAGTAGAATGTGTCCTTTTTAAAAAAAACACATCTCTGGGTTATTTCTGGGGCATAGGAATTCCTTCATTCCCCCCCCCCCAAAAAAAAAATATAATCCAGCCCACCACATGGTCTGAGGGACAGTGGACCAACCCACAGTTGAAAAAGGTTGCTGACCCCTGCTCTAGGCCTTGTGAACTCCAGAGCTGCAAGATCTCCTAGGCCCCCAGAGCAGAGCGCAGAGCAGATTTAGCCTCTCATTCTTCTCTGTAAAAAGGTTAAGTTTTGTACAATGCTTACTGATCACTATTGGCAGCAAAGATTGTTACCAGTAAAGGCAGAAAAATAATCTGAGAACGCGTAAGGCCAACACTGCTAGAAAGTTAAGATGTAGAACCACCAATAGCCACAGAAAGAGTAATTACATTAGCTCTTTAAACATGGCATTGCTTCAATTTTATTTTAATTTTATCATATCTATCCTGCTTTTCAGCTCATTATCAGCCCTCAGCGCAATAGAGACAGGAGATCCCATTGCAGATCTCCAGTGAGTCATCCAGTTTGGGCTGGAATTCTTCATTTCGAAAATCTTTGATGAGCTGCACTCCACCTGCCAAAACGCCATGGGATTCAAGGGTTTCTCCTTGCCCATAGAATTAATCTTCTGTATTTATCAGGAATGGAACCCACGCGTCGAAACTAGAAATGTTAAAGTAACATATCTGAGTCTGAATAAATCACATGCTTCTATGAACACCACAGGCCCACTTTAGCAATACATTAATTGAATCCTGACACTACTGGTGGGAAAGGATTCATTTTCTAAGGCAGTGAATCATTAATTCACTTCATTTACTGTCTCCAAATACCTCACTTAGCACACTCTGGCTTCTTTCTCAAAAGTTGGTTTGAATTAGGCCATTACCATCTTATTCACAATGATGTGGGTCTCTGTTAGTTACCGCAGCCTCAAAAAGAATGCAGAGTTTTTGGTTTTTGATTTATTGAGGACAAAGCAGTGGTTACAATAATTTCTGTGTGGCAAATAAAACTAAAGTTTATTAGGCTCATGAAAAATAGATTCCACAATGTTTAAACAGCATAGAAAACACTATTACGTTTGCTGGAACATTTTCCAAAGCCGTATACACTTAATCTCAAGGAAAATCACTGTTCCCTAACATTTTTTTGCATCTATCTACATTGATTCTTAAATTTCTTAGACAATTCAGTTGCAAAGAGAAAATTCCCTTAGTATGTTACACCTCTGTTGTTTTACATCTTTCGCTAGCACTGAAGTGCTACTTAAATAGCTCTTAAATTTCACCACGGAATACAGAACAAGCCTTGTTCTCATGTGCTGTCTTTCACACCTAGCTTTTGCCCACATATGGTGGTTTGTTAAACCACAGTTTTCTAAGCAAGCAGAACATATTAAGAAACGTAAATTGTTCACTCTCAAAGGAACCAGTAATTTAAAATGTCTTACGTGAATAGTTACTTTTATTCAGTAATAAAATTAGAATATTCTGCACACAACCAGCTACAAACTTATTTTTTTTTCTTTTCTACAGTGTTCTAAAATCAATTTCCAGCAATGGAAACAGGTTCCTGAATTAAGTCCTGATATAAAGTTCCTGCACTAAGGTGTAGTCCAGAATAGAAGACTGTGTATGCATGCGTATGTGCAACATTCATGAAGCAGCTAGACTATGATAGAAGTAAAAGTTATTATTATTACAATATTATCTGGCAGACATCTTGCTCTGTGAGGAGTGGTTAAAACAAAGTTTCCTGGTTTGGGTATCATGGAGAACTATGGTTAATAAATCACTATCAGGGGCGGCCAACTCCCAAAAGACTGCAATCTACTCACAGAGTTAAAAACTAGCAGTGATCTACCCCTTTTGGGGGGTTCAGGTCAAAAACAGAGTTAAAAACTGGCGGTGATCTACCAGTGATCTACCACAGACATCCAGTGATCTACCAGTAGATCACGATCTACCTGCAGGACGTGCCTGCCTATATCAATGCTGAATTTAGGCATGCCAAAAAGGAAGAATACAGGAACAAGGCTTGTTTCCCTTCCAATAAACCAGAGGTGAGGGGCGCTCTGGTCCACAGACTAAACCAGGTCTGCCAGGGATTCAAATTCCAGTCACCTAACCGGCATTACTTACTTACTTACTTACTTACTTACTTACTTACTTATTACCAGACATAAGGTTCCAGAGCAGGTCACAACAATTTAAAATTCAAGATTAAAAGCAATTAAAAACAAATTGCAATCACAATAACTGGGTGGGTCATTAAAAAAACATACATTTCAAGTGTCATGGGCCAGGGTAAAGAGGTGCATCTTCAGCATACAGTGAAAAATGTATAGTGGATATATATGTGATGTCAGTATGGGGCGGGGAGATACATGGTTGTCATTAAAAATTGGGAGCCTTTAAGTGCTCTCCTGGTTGTGTATTTGCAGGGGAAAGCACCCACTGGCTTCCCAAAGGAAATTCCTTGGATACATAATGTCTGCACAAAGCGCCCTGCATGAGGGAGTTCTGCACAAGGAACCCCCTTCTGCATCTAATCACTTAACTGCAAATAGTGGGGACTTCAAAGCAACCAATCACCTGACATCATTGTGATAGCAGATGATTAATGGGCATTTGGCAGACAAGGATAATGAATTAGCCATACCATTCTAAGACTAGGAAATAAAACTTTCCTGTTGTTTTACTGTTTTTTCAACTTTCCCCTCACCTTTTCAATGCATGCCTATGGAGAGAGTGGGATTCATTTTTGTGTTTATTCCACATTCCATGACCTTTCTACTTTAAATGTTATGACTGACTGGGACAGACTGGAGCTGGAATAACTCAGTCAGTAGAGCATGGGACTCTTAATCTCAGGCTTGTGGGTTCGAGCCCTGCGTTGAGCAAAAGATTCCTACATTGCAGGGGATAACACTAGATCAGTGTTCCCCAACCTTTGGTCTCAGGCAGCTTTTGGACCACAATTCCCATCATCCCTGACCACTGGTCTTCCTAGCTAGAGGTGATGGGAATTGTAGTCCAAAAACAGCTGTAAACCCAAGGTTGGGAAACACTGCACTAGATGACCCTCATGGTCCCTTCTAACTCTACAATTCTATGATGTACTGTGCTCCATCAAGTACCTACCAAAGTGTTGCCAGTAAACAAATTACCGTATTGGCCTGAATATAAGCCTCACTCCCCCCCCCCAAATTCTGACCGTGAAGAGTTAACGTGCGGCTTAAATTCGCGACCTTACAAAAATTGGCTTTTACATTATCACTGCTGAAACAGACATATGGTAAAACGTAACGGGTATGAGTGCCTGCAGAATTTTAAGGGAGCAGCTTATATTCGGGTATTGTCTCTCCCCCCCCCCTTGAATTTTAAAGGTGTGGCTTATATTCAGGCCAATACGGTATTAATTATTAGCCAGGCTACCATCTCCTAACAAGAAAAAATACAATGACAGTGGACTACAACTGATGCCCTTCTATTCACTGAAAGGCTCTGATCCATGAACAGAAGATGGGTGCCAATTTTTGATTGTTTCCCTTGGTTCTGAAGCCCCACACCCACTGTTCTATCCAGAGCTGATTTTCAAGGGGCACTTGGGGGGAGGGTGCATCAGCAAAAATGACCTGCACTCCACTTCTGTTAGCGAAAGCATCCACTGAATCAATAGCTCTTCCATGAGTTAAAGAGCACCAGTTGCATGCCCTGAAATAGGTCTAATAGGAAATGAAACCAAATACAATATAAGCACTTCCTTCCACCCAATCACTTAACAATGGTTAAGAGAACACCACCCTACTGTCTTAAGAGACTATAATTGAAAGAGGGAATTATATTGGCCTGGTATAGAAATGAGTCATTACCCACTTTATTCTCAAGTATAAGGAAATTATATTTAGACCTGTAACAAGACCTGTAGAAGGCACTTAAAGAATTAAACTAAGGCACATTACACTTTTTCCCCACTACAAAATCTGTGGTTATACCTAATGCACAACTACCACTTCTGCTATAGAAACATGTTAAAAACACACTCCCAGAAATTTAACTCTTCTTTAATCTATCATCAAATAAGGAAAACCCACTTCCTCTCAGAGGTAAAATTTTAAATGCATTACCTCACCTTTTCAATGTTAAACTGCACCAATCTAAGGCCTTTGCAAAATATAATGGGACACTAAGGGCCAGAATTTGATCTGTTCTGAACTAATGTAAATCTGGAATAATTCCAGTATAAATCACTGAAGATATACACAAGAATAATAGGCATTAATCTTGGAATGAAATTCTTGTAAGCATGCCAAGAGAGTAAATTAGCCCCTTCAAAATCTGCCAGTAAATAGACACTCACTTCTTTCCTTGGAGTGATCTTAAGATATACTATCATTCAAAAACACATACAACTAAAGCAATTTCCAAAGTTACATGATTAATGGGGTCCTCAAAATCACGCATGAAACTAGGATTCAGTCAAGAAGGGTGCCTAGTTCTACCATCCTCTGCAAATTTCACCTCTGCATACCCAGCCCAAAAAAAAGGGGAAGAAAATCAGTGTGGACAAATGGCAATGTCTCTAAAGAGACTGCAAGGCTGAAGGGGAAGCAATGTGTACTTTACTGGCTCTTCAAAGTAGAAAACAGATGAAAAATGTGGCTCCTGCTGTTGCCAACCTACTTTATGAAGGACTAAAGCGCTGTTATTTTGCCTTTTCCAATTCTTATTTTATCCCACCTACTTCTTGATGATTGGCATGCCAAAAAAAAGTTCAGCCTGGAAATATATTATGTAGATTACATTCAGTCAAAGCAGAATTTCAGCTCTCCTTTTCAGAACATTTTACAATTTGCCAATAAGCACTTGTTTTTACCGAAACACTTAAATTTTTGGTTAAGATGCAAATGTTTAGTTGCAGCTTTTGTTCCAACTACCAATATGAAACCTCTGGCATAGTTCTCCTTTCTCCTTCCTGTAAGTCAGGGACCCCCAAACTTGGCCCTCCAACTGTTTTGGGACTACAATTCCCATCACTGGTCCTGTTAGCTAGGGGATGATGGGAGTTGTAGTCCAAAAACAGATGGAGGGCCAAGTTTGGGGATGCCTGATGTAAGTTAAGCAAGCACAAGGATTTAGTAGCACAGGAAGCTGCTTTATACCAAGTCAGAGCAAAGAGTGGCAGTGGCTCTCCCGGGTTTCAAGCAGGGAGGTCTCCTAGCCCTACGTGGAGATACCAGGAATTGAACCACAGACCTTCGGCATGCAAAGCAGATGCACAAACTCTTTTGACTGCTATCAATTGATATGTTTGCTTTAAAGACAATCTATTATAATGTAACACATAGGGAGAAATACATTGATACCAACTTTCAGCATCTGGTGTCATATATTTTTCCAGCACAATGTATTAGTAGTTAGGCCACATAACTTAGCATACGAGGGCAACAAAAGTGGGTAGATCTGGCCCTCCGCTTCCAACTATCCACCCAAAGTGGTTCAAAGTTAAAAGCTGGATAGCACACAATGCCCTCGGCTTTCCTTCACTGCTGTCTCCACGCTCCCTGCATCTGGCACTAATTAAACTTGGAAGAAACAGGCTCTAGAGCACCATGAACATTAACCGGCTAAAGCATAGCTGTCAACTTTCCCCTTTTCTTGCAAAGAATCCTGTTTGGAATAAGGGAATTTTCCTTTAAAAAAGGGGAAAGTTGACAGCTATGGGCTAAAGTAATATGTGGCAAACACAGAACTGTGTCATAGGCAAGCCCAGCCCTGCCTCCTTGCTGCTGCCCTTCCTACTTGAAGATGCCACCACTTGTTTCCAATTCCTCTTGTCCACAGTGATAACATATCCGACTCCCTCTCCCTCCTATTTGTGAGTAGGTCCCACTAGCTCATTTGTGGATAGTGGACTTTGATAAGGTGGAAGGGCAGGAAAATGGCAAAAAGGATCTAGGAACATGGATAAATTTCCGGAACGACAACAGGATATCAGCTCTGCCCAAGGCATGACAGATAACAGCAACAATCAGGGGAAAGAAAGACATAACATCTTACAAGGACAGGAAGAAACACCACGGACAGAATAATTGCCACACATAGGATGAACAAGGATATAGTTTGAGTTATTCACTTGCAGTTTTATAAACCATTTAATGTGTCAATACAAATAGAAGCTATTAGTATTGCAGTTGCTGTATAAGGGATTATTATTATGACCGGAATGTAATTGAAACTAGTAAGATTTTGGAACGCAGAAATAAAGAAAGCCATCAAACCATCAAATCTAGCAGGCACTTTAACTAAATTATGTAATTCAATATTTGAATGTTTGGTATTAATAATTGTATTATAAATTGGTATTGTTATAATGAGGCTATTATTGGACTGTAATTGAAAACTAATAAAATTTATTACAAGAGAAAGGATCTGGGAACACCTGTCTCCCATAGCAAGGGCATAAAAACCTGCAACTGGTCGGATCAGACACAAAGCTGAAAGGACTGTGCAGACTCAGTTCAGCGCAGAAGTTGGAATGCTTACAGTGCAAGTCCATATTTCTGAGTAAACATTTAAGTTCTACTTTGTTCATTGGGAACTATTCATTAACAATTATGTTTAGGGCTGCAGCCTTAAGTCCTACTGAAAATCAATGGGACTGCAAATAAGGTTATTTTAACAATCAACAAAATTGTTAAGAACCTGATCCATATAAGGAGGTTGTCATGCTCCTTTTTTTTTAAAAAAAGGTCATTATGCTATTAATCACCAATCAGTTACTTAAATAAGATGCATTACGTTGCTTTCCACTGAACTGCTAAAACTAATGCCAACATTAAATACATTCCCTTTAGTGCAATCATTATTTCATGAACAAATCAACTCAGCATAAACAGTTTGCAATGTATTCCATTTAAGATTTAAAATTGCTACATAAAATAACACACACTAATTAGGGCTCCACTACATCTGCAAATACATCCCCATGACCCATCAAGACAGCTGCACTCTTGTGGGACAATGACATTTATGAATTCCTGACAAATGCATGCGATCCGGAGCTAAAGCATTATCGGTTGAGAGGATCTAGCTACAGAATGCTCTCCCCTAGGAACTCAAACACTTGGAATTTAAGCAACTTTAGGGCATATGGCAAAACCTTCCTCTTTGATAAAACGTTCTCCAGCAAGAGAAATAAATTTAAATTTTAAGAAGATTCTATACATTCTTTCCCAAGGGCGGCTTCCTAAAACCAATAAAAGGAAATACACCCAAGATTTAGTAGAGCCTACAAAGCAAGTAAATACGTGGAAATTGAACTATGTAAGCACTGCAGGAAATAACAGATTGACATGATTCAGCTTTTAATGTATGGAACAACTGCACAAAGTTATAGCTAGGCAAGTGACAAGAAAATGAAGCTATCAAGTCAAGGAAACTTTATTTAGAATTTATTTTTTTCTTTTAATAGTCTTCCTTCTCAAATGCATATTGGGCAAAAAAAATTATTCTTCTTTAGAAGAACATTTTTTAAAAAAAATAAAGCAATGCAGTATATATATTTTTGGCTGAACTGCTATAAAATACCACAGGTTTATTGGTAAGTTCATCGTTTTAGAATGCTATGGATTTTTGGACAGCAGAGTCTATGGCACAGGAAAGAAGTAAAATGATAGATTGCTGGTATGTGATTAAGAAGAGCCAAATGGGAATCCTTGATGCAGAGAACTACTGAAGCTAAGAAGGGGTGGACCACATCAGTCCCTTTAATGGGAACTTATTGAACCAGCAAAATGGAAAGGGCCAACTCATGTTTAAGGAATGGGAAGCAAGCTACAAAAACATATGCCCTTCTTTCTCCCATTCTCTCCCCTTTGGATGTGAATGCCCTCCTACCAGACCTAACTTGGGTTAACCACCACATTGGTAGTAACACTGTCCTCAGTGAAACTGAAATCCCACCTAGCTCTAACCCAGATTTCCACTGAACAGTGGGTTTTTTAAAAGCAGCTTTAACCTGGGTTTTTGAATTCATTGTAAGAGGAAATCCTAGCCGATTCAAGCGTTGACTGCACTTGCATGTGAGCAATAACACAAGGGGGTGCACTGCCAACCCCCTACTCTGTCACATTATTTTGGTTCCATGTTTGCAGATGAAGACCTACATCAGACTCCACACAATTTAAAACCCTGATCTAAATCACACATGGAATGTTCCTGCACAGAGGCAGCTCACCACTGCAGACATTCACCCTAAGGCTTGTAGGCAGCTGTACACAGAATGGGGACAATATGCCAGAGGAGCGAGACTTGATAATATACTCCCCATCCCAGATCTGCTTAGGTGCAATTGTAGTTAACACCTGAATAGTGCTCCTGATTGCCCTTACTGTGATTAACACTGCTGCCAAAGTAATGGGAATTCACTATTAGGATCAAAAGCAAACAAGGAGAGAGAGTTTGAACCATTCCCATACATTCAATCCATGTATTTAGTGTTTAGCCATGACCAAAAGCAATCAGCAGCATTCTGTCTGCACAGACCCAAAGAGAAAGAAATAGTACATAATCCTTCTTAAGTGAACATGATTACAAAATACAATAGTACCTCAAAAATAAAGAAATATATATGTATGTATTATTAAAATGCTATCAATCTTAGCACTACAGTCATACTAACTTTGCTTAACTTTTACATGCAAATGAAGGCTAAATGTGTAGTTTAAATTGGTGCATCCCTTACTGGTTGACGTTTAAGATTTCTTGGAAAAATTACATAACCAAAGTGTGTTAATGTTTTAAGGGTCCTTGGGACTTTTTTCTTTCACATTGCTTTTATGATACACAATTCCCTCACTTCTTCAAGCCAAGTTATATTCTTGCAAAATTCATTTTTTACATGTGTTTCAGATTTTGTTTGTTTGTAAAGACTTAAGCATGTAATTATACTCTGAATTGTTCCCTCCTCCTTCCTTAATTTTGTTCACTTTCTGTTGCTGATTTTGTTTGTTTTTCTTTTCTTGGACCATATTTTGTTCCCCTCTGAGTTACCCATTGCAAATTTACAATAATTATTTGAGGCAATCTTTTTTCTTTTATTACTGTAGCGAATTAATTCTTTTCCTTTATAGTTGAACTCCTGATGAAGTTCTCTTTTTTCCTCTGGAAGCATCTTCCTACTTTCATGCCTCGTAGCATGCTAAAAAAAGGAGAGTCATCTTAGAAGTTTAAGCTTGAAAAGGATCAGGTCTAATTCTGAACAGTCCTCCCATTACTTCTAGTAACCTGACTATATTGATAAGAAAAGGAAATCTTTAAATACAGACATAATAGGCTTGCTTCTAATGTCACTTTGTGCACTGGCTTAAATAAAGCCTTAAATCATTGATAACATATGTTCATGTATGAGTTTTCTCACAACAAAAAGGATGGGCAAGACTCAGTCCTAGTATTATACATTGTAACATGCCAAGGTATTGGGGGCATTACATTTCTTCCTCTTATTAGCTATGTAGATATGACAACTTAGATGTACTTATTTACAGTGGTGCCCCGCAAGACGAATGTCTTGCAAGACGAAAAACTCGCTAGATGAAAGAGTTTTCCGTCTTTTGAGGTGCTTCGCAAGACGAATTTCCCTATGGGCTTGCTTCGCAAGACGAAACGTCGAGCGAGTTCTTGTGAGTTTTTTTTCTTTTCCCCCCCTTTTTCTAAGCCGCTAAGCTGCTAATAGCCGCTAAGCCGCTAATAGCGCTAATCCGCTAAGCCGCTAACAGCCGTGTTTCGCAAGACGAAAAAACCGCAAGACAAAGAGACTCGCGGAACGGATTAATTTCGTCTTGCGAGGCACCACTGTACTTATTTACATTCATGTTCCCTTCCTTTCTTCACTCATGAAGCTCAAAACAGCATACAAGGGGTTCCCAAACCATCTCCCAACTTGGTACTGACAGTGCCCAGTCCTGTTTCACTTCAGCAAGTAACTTTCTTTGCCCCTAAGCAACACAACCAGAATAAAATTCTATAAAGCATTGATTTGGATTATATCCAACTGAGTCATACTCAAGAGTACACTCAATGAAATTCAAAGACAAATCCACTGATTTCAAGGAGTCTACCTGGAGTATGACATCACTGGGTATTACCCTTTATCTTAGCAACTAAAATATTGCCCTTCTTACATTCTTATAATAATAATTTTAATAATTTTATCATTTGTACCCCACCTATCTAACTTGGTTGCTCCTGCCACTCTGAAACTACACAGGAAAAAAATAGCATTTTAAAAGCTGGCTGGGGCAGAGGAGAAAAGAAACAGGGATGAAGGAATTCAGCTGCCTGGTGTAATGGCTTGAGGCAGACTGGTTCCAGAGCTGTAGGCAGAGATAGCATTCCCCTCCCCATAAATGGGAACCACACACCCTTCATGTGTTAGGAACTGATAAATGTGTTTTGCAACATGCAGGTTACTTTCTCTTCCAAAACATCTACGTTGCTGCAAATGGACATACTAGTTTAGCTGATTGCTTTTTAAATGGTTGCTCCTCTTGTCCTCTCCTGACAGCACTGCTTACTCTGAAAGCTTTTACCAAAGAACTTGGGAGAAGGAGTCAGTGTTTTGCCATAAAGTATGCATTTTGATTATTATTACAATGTCTACAACAACTTTCATCACTGTTTACTAGGTCAACATATTAAAACAATTTCAAAGCAAATTGAACAACTGCAGATGGATGTTACAGAAGTACTCATTTCATTTGGAACTTGAACCAAGTCTGTGCTCCAACATCATAACTGCACGCAATTTAGTAAGTTTAGTAACAGAACAGAGAAATGAGGACTTGAGAAATGTCACATTTATTACTCACAACACATATACAATCAAGGAGTCTTATGGCACTAATATGGCATAAGTTCTTCTGGACATGCCCACTTCTTCAGATGCAGGAAGTATAATCATAGTAGGTATACTGTATACAGGAGAAGGTTTTAAGGTTGGATTGCAATGATTGGCATGCTAGTTAGCTGAAATCTGTAAGGTTTCTGCAGGTCCACCTCGCTTGGGAACACTCCTTCACTCTCTTTCCATATTCTACTTCCCAACAAAAAGGTCATCAATAAAACTGGTGAAAGTACACACATGACCCCACTCAAACCCTGGGGAAATGGTCTGAAGTAAGGGTGTGTGTACACATTAATAAATGACACTATGAAGATTTCAGCTCTCTTCCATTTGTTCCCAAGATACCCACCCTAAACTTTGTGGTTGAGGAACTGTCACTAACAATAATGGGAAAACCTGCAGGCAACTGAAGACCAAAGCAAACCACTGTCATATCTACAGGTCACAGAGCATGTGTGATCTCAACCCATTTTTAAATATTATTTCCCCCAACCCTTGAGTATTTTCCTGCAAAACATTAGGCTTGAAAAATAAAGAGACAAGAAGCTATCTATTTAGAAAACAAGTACACACTCTCACTGCTTGTCCATATGGTCCTGATCTATATTGATATATAGATCACAAGAACCTTCAGTCCACATGCGTAGTTAGTCCCTCCACACCTCCCAATTTGGCCAGGGGTGCCATTTTGGCCAAACCACACCTACCTGCCCTGCAAGTGTGAAGCAGGTAAAGACATGGCAGTGTCAAATGGGGTTTGAAGGTGATCAATGACACCTGAAAAACTCTGTGCACAGCACTTTGCCAACAATCAATCAGGATCTGCAGTACTTTACAATCAGATAACTGATTGGTCAAAACCAAGTCATCTGATGACATTGTGACATCATGTGATTAACAAGTGGATGGCACTTTCCATCTGTCAACCATGGCCTGTGAGTGCTGGGGAAAATAAAACTCTGACACAGACCAGACCCAGTTCTCCACCTCTGATCTAGTTATACTCTTATCTTCTTTCTTCTTCTTCTATACTGCATACTATGACTTTACTATGACAACAACATGCTTCATGAACAACTAGAAAAATGCAGAATAAAGTATTATGATATGATAGCCTTATTCAAAATTAGCCAAATTTGAACTAAGTTCATGCCAATTAACTACTTAACTGTAATTTTCCACAAGGTTCTTGACACAATGCTATTTGCTATATTATATACTCAAAAGTTGATTTATAGTCAAAAGGTGACTTAAAGTCAAATGTCGATTAACTATAAAACAGAAGTGCAGGTTTTAAAAAATCTGTTGGTGCAGATGTTTAAACCTATGAACTAATCAGATTTATTCTCCAACAGGGAAATACAATAAATAAATAATATGGAAGTGGATTTGGAGATATTACATCTCTTATCAGGGTAAAGGGCTACATGGAAGCCATATGCATAAATAAACTTTTACAAAACCTTTACAAATTTAAGATATATTATATTGTAAAATACAAAGAAGGGGCTTAAGCAGGTACCTGAAGTTCTTAAAGGCAGCTTGGAGCGGGGGGGGGGGGAGCTTGGGAACCAGAAATCCAAAAGGAGTTATTTGTCATGAAATGAAGTGAATTTATAACTTCCTAAATACATGTTCAAAAAAGAGGAGAGATTGCTTTCATTTACATTCTTATTATTACAAAGATAAATCCTATCATTGGCATAAATCCAAATGTTATTCTCTAAGGTTGTACATACCATGGAATAATTTGTCCAAATGTCAGTTGTAATTTTCAAAATCCCCCTCTTACTATAGATTCTTAAACATCTGTAACAAATACTTGTTTTGAGAGTGCTTTACATTTGTGACATTTGACCTTTTGCCGTATGCACCACAAAATTCAAGTTTCAAATACCATGCAAGCAGGAAATATGATCATTCCAGCAGTAGCCATCTGCATGGTCCAATATCAAATATTAGTTCTGGGTTGCACAAAGTCATGTGTTACAAATCTGTTTCTGCAGCTTCTATAATTAGTTGTAATTTGCTGCTTCTAAAATGTGTTTCTTATGGGACATCTGGCCTTGAAACGTCTACCTTTTGCATTGAAAAAAATACTTAGTGTTCTGAATATTTTAAATACATACATATACGTGTGTTTGTGTCACTGCATGGGTGGCATAACTAGGACCAGACTTCTTAAACAGAGATTTATATCATTATGCAGAAAAATTAAATAATCTAAATGTATGCAAATAATGTTTCAGAGGTAGTCAGATTTTTCCAAGCTAATTATTAAACAGGAGCCTGTTAAGGAGATTGGAGCATTGTATGCAGCAGCACTGGTACTTTGTAGATAATACAAAATGAATAAAATGTACACATATATAGTACGTATAGCTGTATTTATTTAGTAGTGCTCCTAATTTTTAAAACAGAGAGCAAAATGCTGTTGTGCCTAGTAGCACAACACATTTTTCACTGTAAGAAAATGAAGGCACTGTGCTATGTGCTCCAAATATACTAGTGCATAAGCACTTAGATGAAGTGCTTTCCTATATCTCAGCACAAATCATAAGCATATCAAAGCATTTAAGAGCCACCACAAGCACATCAGGTATCATCAGCCCATTTGTATTAGAGTTTTATGGTGATACATCTTCATACCTTTCATATAATCTACCTACATAAATTATTCTGCAGAAGGTGAGAAGAACCTATTTGCTACAACAGCAAATAACTTATTTGCTAAAAGATGGGCACACAATAGATATTTTTGTCCAAGTATGAATATCATTTCTGAAATCAATTCATCTCTAGGAAAAATAATAGCAACTCTATGCTGAACCTTCTGCACTTTTACCGTTCTCCAGTATGAAGGACAGAACATAGCAATTTTATACACTAAACTCATGCAATGGAGGAGAACTCTAACTGGAGATATTCCCTTCCTAGTCATGTGATCATTTTGGTTTTACAGTTCAAGAGGGAACGCGGTGGCAATTTCTTAATCAATGTACACAATGTGCCAACCCAACCAAAAGAAGTACCAGTTCTCACATAGCATACAAATGTGGGCAATTTCCAGCCTCAGGTTACAGACGCTTTAGGTTGCGCGTTTTCGGGTTACGAACACGCCGAAACCCGGAAGTACCGGAACGGGTTACTTCCAGGTTTCGGCACTTGAACATGCGCAGGAGCAGCAAAGCACACTTTGCACATGCACAGAAATGCCGAATCGCAACCCATATGTGCACAGACGCGGTGCTGCGGGTTGTGGATGCTGCGGGTTGCGAACATGCCTCCCACAAGGATCACATTCGCAACCCGAGCATCCACTGTACAAACCAGAAACTGAAGAATAGAGAATATAATGGAGTAAAGAGATTTAATAAACCAATTATTTAAGTACACAATCAACTAGATGCCAGGTTGATTCTAGATGCTGAGAGCTAGTTTTAAAGCCTAGGTGTAGAATATTTGAAGAATAGTATTTCAACTGCCTTCTAAAAATTAGTGGCAACAGCTGAGAATGTTGCCCTGAGATTATAGAACCATCTCCCACAAGAAATTGCCAAATCTAGCAGCACAGTCCATTTCAGGGACATAAAATACTTTCATTCAGATTAACTTTTGACCACTAAATATACCAGTTATAGCTGCAATCACTGCTTGTAATTGCTGCTTCAAATGGTTACTTTTTATTTCACTGCGGTTTGTTTTGTTTTTTTGCAATATATATGTATCTAACACAGAAACAGGTATAAAACAAACTTGGACACAATTATATCAATCCAGTAAGAAATTCATATGTCCTTGAAGATACTGCAACAACCTAACAGTGTTTTTCTATGTGCCACAATGTATAAGTGAATAACATAATTTAGAAAAAGGATTCAAACTGTTTCTGGCTTAACCCATCCCTTTGCTTTCTTTGTTTGATTAGCCAGATTTCCACATTAAGTGGCTCCAGAGGTGTTTAAACTTCCCGGAAATACTGGAATTTTGTAAGCCTTTCCAGTTGGTTGCTATTGTAGAGCTTGCTGCATGGAAGGAATGCAAGTCTTTGTGCAAGACTTTAAGCACCTGAACGCTTGCACTTTTTGCCTTATCACTGCATCCATTTCAGAATATACTCAAAACTCCCTTGGGGTGGAGAACCACCACTATGAGTAAATGAACATTTATTTTTGTTTTTATTATCTGTCTTGAGACTATTGCATTGAAAGGCAAAGTAAAAATGTTCTAAGTAAATCTGTGTGGAAAGCTAATCTTCAAAGACAAAAGTATTTTTCAGCGCATATGAGGCATAAGAGTGATTTGGGGTTCTGCTCCCAACAGTGTCTGGCTGGTCAAAGCTCAAAGGCAGAGCATGAAAGCAATGGCCTTTCTCCATTAGTTCCTAGCATCTGTTTTTTAGCGGTGTACCCCCTTGAAACTCCTTGTTAGCAGTTTCTTATCTTCCATAAATCAGGGGGTGGGGAGATAATTAATGTAATCAAAGCTAGTGGCCATTGTTACACCTTATGATGGTGAATTCCAGAGATTAATGGCAAGTCTGCGCAGGGGGGAAATGAGAGGTGCGGGGAGGAGAGGGTAGACGTTCCATCGCACGAGCGTAATTCCTTCTGCTGATGGGACAAGTTAGTTGGATACCACCCAGCATCTCTGGGATGCTTACAATCAGGGAATGAAGCCAAGAGTCTTCCCTCCACAGCCCCACTCCATGTCTTACCTTCAGAGATGTACTGTGTCTCAACACTAAGTTTCCCTTTACTATTGTGGGTTATAAAAATGGATTGTGTGGGCAGAACAGGTAGAAAAAGGAGCTTTGCATAGTAGAACTGAAGAAATATATAAGGGGAAAGGTACTTTCCCACTTTTGGCATGTACCAGAGACCTCTGATCTTAAACTTCATTAAATAAACACAATTTTGTGCATTACTGGTTTAAACCAAGCTCACATATTGCTCCACTCCTTGGCCACCTTCTTTCATAATCAGTATTATTATTATTATTATTAAACGCTTTAATAATTGTTTACCATTGTGAAAAAGCACATATTCATAAGTTTAGCATCTAGAGAAAGTAAAACTTGGGCTACTACACAACACCAGAATCTATTTCACTATACCGTACTGGAAGCCACCCGGAGTGGCTGGGGCAACCCAGACAGATGGGCAGGGTACAAATAATAAAGTAGTTGTAGTTGTTGTTGTTGTTGTTGTTCCATCTCAACACCCCTCCCATCCCTTCTGCACATTCAACATCTTATTGATGGGAAAGTTTTTTTTTTAAAAAAGGAAAAAACTCAACTACAAAGATCAATTCCAGGATGACAAAGAAGAAAATTGAAATAAAAATTAAAAGCAAAATTTAAATGTGGTAAGTGCACTGTATGAAAATATTGAAGCATGATAATAAAAAACTACTAGTTTCCCTACATCACTTCCTCATTTTGGAAGGATGCCAGTACTCAACTCCAGCAATGAGATCCAGATTTTTAGTTAGTAGAAAACTGGAACAATTTTAGCTAGTCTAAAAGATTGCTACAGCAAGAAACACATTTCACCTTCTTCAAAGATTCAGTGGAATCAAGAAGAAACTGAGCTTCCAATCACAATTTGACAGCAATAGAAAGTGACTTTCAGGAGGAAACCCCATAAGGATAAGGTGAACATCATGGTAGCCTTTTGCTAGGGAAACTAACCATGTATCCAAGTTCCTGTAAAATCCAATAAGTTCATATATATTGCGTGTTGTTTTCTTACCTGGACTCCATCCTTCAGCTTCAAAATGCACTCCATTGTATTTATTGTAATCACAACTGGCTCGGAACCAAGCTTTGTCCATGGTACGTGGATGCGCAGTTCATGAATGTGTCCGCTTAAAAATGTAAATGGTAGTTTCAGCTCCTGGAAAACAAAAGTCATATCCAATTACCAAGCTAGCTATTAAAAACAAAATGAAACAAAATGAGCGGCTTGAGCATGTAGTTACAGTTATCCAAATACAATTTAGCAAGTTTTTCGGCTGCAAGCTGTCTGACATAAATTTTGGTGCATTTCAAAATAGTTTCCCAGATAATGGGGAACTACCTCATTCATATAAATAAACCAAGAACATAACCAATGTGTGTCAAGTTGTATCTATTCTGACACATCACACACACACACACACACACACACACACCGCATTCATTCATTTGGCTTTTATTCAGTTCTAAGCTTGAAGACTCATTGAAAAAACAAGCACAACTTATAAAACATAAAATCCACAAACTATATACAGTTAATCCAAACTTGTAATAATAAAAATAATAATTTATTATTTATACCCCGCCCATCCGGCTGAGTTCCCCCAACCACTCTGGGCAGCTCCCAACAGATTAAAAACAGAATAAAACATCAAACATTAAAAACCTCCCTAAGCAGGGCTGCCTTCAGATGTCTTCTAAAAGTCAGATACTTATTTATTTCCTTGACATCTGATCGGAGGGCGTACCACAGGGTGGGCGCCATCACTGAGAAGGCCCTCTGCCTAATTATCAATGGCCACTAAAATCCAACGAAAATAAATGAGTGAATGAAATAGTCTTACACTGCTAATCCACCACCCCTCCACCACCCCACAAACACATGAGACCCAAAGGCTTAATGTAAACTTGAGTAGGAATTCTCAAGCTAGGAAGTGGCTCCTGAGGTTGCCTTCAAATAAACACTTATTATTAAATATCTATGCCACCCTTCCTCCCCAAGGAGCTCAGAATGCTTAACAGAATTCAAATTATACTCAAAACCATAATTAGAAGATCAATTAAAATTTTGTATCAAAGTACAAATATAAAAACATAACACCACTTCCTCAACCATGTGCTAAAGATGAGGTGAACATCTTTCATTGGCATTTGAAAGCCATCAAGGGAAGGAAACAATGGAACATCCCCTAGAAAGGAGTTCCACATACAGGGCATTTGCCACAGAGTAGTCCTTGCCCCGTATAATCAGCACATGGTTCATCCCCTTCAACGGGAAAAGCAGGGCCTTCCTTTTTAAAAACATGGGCTTGCTACAATTATGACACCAAGTTTGAAGCAAATATGAGCAATTTTGCCTTCAAAGTGCTACATAAAGCACAATGAGCTTCTGAGTGACTTACTTTTTATTAGAAATATTTATAACCTGCTATTCATTGAATATTTTCAATCCAAGAGTGCAGAAATAAAAGAACAAAGTAGAAAGGACACACAGGAAAATATAACCATGTACAGCAGTTACAAAATCATATCAACACGCCCAGTAAACAACAAACAGTTCCATGATAATGCAAACAAAGCAACTGCAATAAGGGCAGCAATTACAAATGTCAATTTAATAAAATAACTTGGGTAAACCCAGCAAGAAGTCCCCACTCTACTTTGTGACCTTTGCGCAACTTAACAACTTTCACCCCTCTCTCCAACTCATCCAGGACCTTATCCTGAGTGGTATGAATCATCGCCCACAAGTATAAACAGCAAAGATCTCCCACTCCTTTTCCATAGTAGAAACAGAACACACACAAAAGAGAAAGGTGGCAATATGCCACAGCTGGTTTTCTCTCCTCTTTCCGAGGTCCTGACAAAACTCACAGGCCTTGAGGCCTTTAAGGCTGCTAAGAAGATTCCCTCTTTGTCAGTCTTGTCACCTTTAACAGTTTGTTCCAGTTTTAACCCTGCCTTCCAGAAGAGGAGGCAACCTTTTCCTGTATGCCCTACTCTCCAGTGACTAAAATAAAACTTCAGAGGTAATTAAATTCAACTTTCCATCATGTTCCTCCTTGGGAAGCGTCATACAATATACTGATGGCTTCGGCAGTAGTCTGTCTCCTCCTTACTAGTCAGCACAAACAGCATTCAGCATCTTCCACAATTATCTGTCTTTATTACCAAACATGATTTAACCAGACCATTTGCCACTAAAAAAAGTTCACAGAGGAGGCAACAGTTGTGGAATAGGTGTTTCCAATGTTGCCACATGGTAGGCATGATTATACACCTTCACCTCTGCCTGGCTGTAGCTGCTCTGAGATGTGTACCACCTGAGACCTAGCCATGAACTGGGCTGATTTATTGCTCAAAGATCCATCTTAATGGGTCATGCACCTCCATAGGGGGAGGCAGCCACAGCCAATCCAAACCTCACCAGTGAGTGATTCCACCCACAATAGAGTCAAACTCCGCACAGCCACTGGATCATTCCAAATTCACTCTGTAGCAAATCCAGATCAGTTGTCAGACATGCAATATGTGCTGGATCAATGGTATACGGAGACAGCCCCACAATAGTTAAGGTGGCCATAAAGTTCTGAGGTGGTCCTAACAAAATGGACTCAGTTTGAATATTAAAGACCACCCCCCAGGAGCAACCGCCCTCCACGCTCTGGATTGGTGCCACACCAAATACTCAGGCAGGCCAATCTGAGTCAGGTGAAGCCCAGATAGCTCACCCAATAGGTTTCAATAATGTATAACAAGTCAGCCCCTTATTTCACAACTGTGTCATGAATAAGGGATGTTGCACTGTGAATTTCATGGCACATTTGCAGTTCAATTTTGACATATAAAAGGAACTCCAGACAAGTCACTAACAACAGACATTAGAAGCTACTGTATAGCCAAGCCTAGGGGAAACATTATATTCTGATCCTACATAAAATTGCCTTGATCCATAAGCACTCTGGCATATACATGAACTGCTGTTTGTTGAATTGAGTAACAAGAGGCTGAATGAACAAGGAACCATCATGCATGTACTCAAGATGTAATGCCAATGAGAAATGGGATCTACTTCTACATAAAACCAGTTAAAATAATTAAAAACATGTTAACATCTATATGTCAGGGACTAGGCAGGCTTGCCTAAACAAAAATGATTTAAGAAGGCACCATAAACAGTACATCGAAGGGGGACTTCCGGGTTGGCGCCATCGCCGAATGGCGGACTCCCTCCGAGCTCCGGAGGGAGCCTGCTCGGCAGGGGCTGGGTTCTACCGCGCCGGCGACACGGGGACCCTCAAAAACCATGGGCGCTGAAACCCATGGGCATGGTGACTCGGGCACCGTTTGCGTCCCCCCCGACCCGCGAAGGAGCCTTTTTAAAGGCTGCGGAGCGGGTGACGGGGGGGTGGTGCTGTGAGTCCTCCGCTTCCCCTGCCGAGCGAAGCCGCATGCCATTCGACGGAGAGCGCTGACTTCTTCCACTGAAAATTTGGACTTTAAAAGAATAACCCGTGAGTAATTGGAACATGGATTAAAAGAGGGGGAAAATTCTTTTTAAATTCGGAGCGAGCGGGGGAGGTGCAAAAAGGAAGTCAGCCTCCCCCCTGTTGTAGAGGAGCTAAAGCAAAGGATTTGACAACGAAGATCGAGTTCAACCTTTTTTTGATAAAATTATTAACTTCGCGATGCAAAATTGTAAGACTGGGCTGGAGGAGAAAAGTGGAATGTGAATTAAAAGGCAACCCCCCCCCCCCCGGAAACCCTGGGAGCGATCCGTAAGAGCGCCGGGAGAGGAGAAATAGAGGTTTTGACAGCTGTCAAAGGAGCTGTCAAAGTGGAAGAACAAAAAGAGAACTTTGTTACGAGGACTTTGCTGGTCACATTTGTTACAAATTGGATATAAATTGTTTAAAACAAGGAATAATAAGTTACTTTGACTGTTGGGTGTGATCGGGAAGGAAACTGAGTTACTATAATCCCTCTAGAGGAGCTGTGGGACACTACAAGTATTGTTGGCATCGAATTTGAATAGGACTTTTTATCTCCTGGGAAACTGCAGAAATGGAACACTATTTTGTCTACAGAGGTTTACACACTAAAGGAGACAATAGATTTATCTATTGAAGAATGGAAGGGACTTGACGTAATGTTTTGTTCCTGAATAACAAAGCCTCTACAGAGGAATTAGAAGCTTTTTGGAATTAGAACATTTGTGCAGGAGAGCGGGGAAAAAAAAAAAGAGGAGAGAGAACAACAAGAACAACAAGAATAACAAGAACTGGACAAAGTCGGAAGATAGACTCCTTCCAAGATTGGACATGTGAAATCAAAGATGACCAAAAGACGGCAAAGACTAATAAAAAGACGGCAAAGCGGACTGGTGAAGGACTGTGGTTTAGATGTGGGAGCTCCAGGATGACAGTAGATATTGACGGACATTGGGAACGCAACCGGGAAAGGGGGGAGGGAAATTTGGAATCCAAAGGGTGTTAAATTACATTTTATTCCTTTTTCTATTTTTCTGTTTATTTTAATCTGTATTGCATATTAAAGAGGGGAACTCGTGGAAGGGAACAGGTCGATTTTAGGGGATGGGAAAATATTTTTTAAATTGGGCCAATGATAATAATTTTAAAATTTGGGGTAAGAATTTGTTGAATCTATTTGAAAGAATTGGAATACAAGAGGGGGAGGGGAGGGGAAGTCCTGGAAGGATGCCAATGAAAATAAGGTTTTAAATTTGGATGTTTTTCTTTTTCTGTTATATTTGAAAATCTTTAATAAATATTATTTAAAAAAAAAAATAAACAGTACATCGAAGGAACCTGCCTGAAGGTCATGTGTTCTTACACATAGACTTGCAATCATTCAGGCAAGGGTGTGAGTGTACACATGAACATGCACAGGCCAGTGTGTGTGTGTGTGTGTACACACACACACATACACAAACACACACCAACTCCCTTGCACAGTATTATGGCAGCAGTTTGTGAGATAGCACCGTGGTGCGGGGGACAGAAGTTACTTTAGGGGCTACTGTTCAATTCTGTTTTTATGGAAAGATGTGCAACTGTTTCTCGAGATCAGGTTCAGGTCCGCTGTGTTTATAAGCTAGGTTTTAAGGTATATAGGTTCCCATGAACTACTACTATTGCGTACAGCAATTTCACAACTTTTGAAAAGATAGAAGATTCAATGTCACTGTCCTAATGCTTCAAGAGGAAACACAGGAGCTCAGCCTTCATCAGGGTAGAGAATAGAAGTGAAGAAAACATAAAAGTGGATAATAGAAAGCTGCTGAAAGTTTGAAAACAACTTTTTGCCTTTTATGACAGCTGCCTGACTCACTCTTTGTTGTATAAATACAGGTCGGTGTTTTTTCCAACAAACGCTTTCAACTTAACAAAGTGAAGTTGTCACAATGTAGAATCATGTCAGATGTCAAAAGCTAACAACCCAGGAGACACCACTTAAAGCTGCAATCCAATGCAACTTTTTGAGAGCAAGTCCACTGAACAACAACTTACTCCTGAGTAAATGAAACATCTGTTTCATATGCTCTGTTTTGTTTAGATGAAGAGAGCTTCTTTAATATGCTGACCAAAAGTGCAAAATTGCCAAGAATACATATGTCAAAAAAGAATATAGTCCAACATCTTACATTAGAATTTATCTTTATTAAGTATGTTGATTGATGCTACATAGAACAAATGTGTACATCTATTTTAATGACAAGCAAGTTTAAACAGATACATCATACCCACATTCTTTCTAAAACTCATTTCTAGGTCTAGAAATATGTTCAATTTAGCCAAGCAATTTGAGAATCCTTCAGAAGTTATTATTTTAATGTTTATGCTAGAACACAGAACATATTCCTCAAAAAGGAGCCTCCTCCTTAGCCTCCTCCACACCATGTGTGACACTTGATCTTGAATCTTTTCTCAATTTCAAAAGCCTTTCTATAATGTAGCTCTACTGTAGCTCTTTATATTATGTTTCAGATACACCAATGTGTGGCAATTTTAAACTTCATAAACATTGCTCAATAAAGCTCATTTTCATCTATTAATCTTTTTTACTTCCATATGAGATAAAAAACATTCCTCATTTTAATCACATGAATATGATGTAGACATATATATATTATTTATAAGTCCATTTATAAACTTCTAGCTCATAAAAATATATCATGGTTTTGTTAGAGCTCTCCTACAAGTCCCCAGATGCATTTCAAACGCATGGGTCAGACTAGAAATGGGGATGATGAGAGTGGAGGCTAACATTAATCTACAAATGGCTGTCATTGAATGTGCTCCCCTGAGGAATAGCCCCACTGATCCTCTGCAACCAGTTCCAGTCAGGCTGGCAGACAGCAGTCCTGAACACCCTTCAGAAACTGGGTTTTGCCCCTCAAGCCTTTCTAAGACTGGCGGTTAGGCAAAGAATCATAGGCACCGAGAGACAACAGGACTGCTCAAGGTGCCCAGACTATAAATTTGGAGAAATCGAGAGAGAGATAGCCACACCGGCAGCAAATCTCTTCTTTCTCATATCCAGAAATGCAAGAAGGGCTTTTACATTCGCCAGAAGCTCGGCTCTGCCCTCGCTGGTCCTGGAAGGATCCTTTTAAAAAGTCCCATATGCTCAGAGACTTTGCACCTGTTCATTGGGGGATATAGGAAGTCCAGAGCACTTATTTTTTAGATGTCCCTTTTACGAAGAGGCACGTAGTGAGACCATTGATCCCCTGCTGGTGAGGCTCACTGACCTCCTGGAAAAGCAAAAATTTGACCTTTTCCTGTTAGGCAAAGATCATAAGACGACCCGGATGGCCACCAGATTCTGTATACAGATCTGTAGGTGCAGACCATCCCCCCAGTTCAAACTAGTTCATTACGAAAATCCCCAAACTCGGTTCCATGGGTGATTCTGGGTCATTTCTCTGCGGTAGCTTATCTTATAGCTTATAAGTATCTATACGCTTATCACATTTATAAATTTAAAATTTACTGTTGTATATTGTTTTAAATGTTTGTTTTCCTTCTGGGATTGTACCCCCAAGTGTGTTTTATAAGCTGGTCTCCAACCATAATAAATTATCTATCTATCTATCTATCTATCTATCTATCTATCTATCTATCATGGTTCTGTATAAAAAATAAAAAATAAAATTCTAAAAATCATAGAACACAGAACACATGACCAACAACACTGAATCAAATTAATTCTCGGGAAAAAACACTTGGCAAAAGAGGGGGGGAAACTAACAGTAAGTAGATAAATGTACAGTAAGTAGATAAACTTGCCAAAGCAAGTTTTTTTATATCATAAAGGACAATGATAAAATTGCACAGTGAGTTAGAAGTAATATCAACTGACGAACAGAGTTTATTCTCCAGAGCAGTGTTCGACACTCCCATTGTTCTAGGCACGTTTTGCGACAGGGAATTTCTGAGCTCTGGGTGCAGTACTGCGCCTAAGATTTCCGATTAAAACTGCCACTGTTGGCGCTAAGGGTGTGGGAGGAGAAATTGTTCCTCGCTAGGCTTCCAATAGATCTATTGGTCATCTTCTACACGGAAAAATATTATAGGTCTTAGGTTTGCGAACTAGACACTCAAGGTAGGTGTCTCTGCCATCAGTTTTATAGGCTTTTAATATGTGTGGCGCCAAAAATATATATATTTATATGAAGGAAAGGGGGTATAGGGAGAATCCAGGGCTTGTCTGCAGAGTAGAAGAAAAGGAGGACTGTTTTTTCCCTCCCCACTTCCAGCCACTCTCTGAATACTGGAGCAGAGACCCTATTAGGGAGACGGGCAGGGGAAGCATGGCTTTGTTTTTTGCAGGCTCCAGATAAGGACTAGACCATATGAAAAATGAACATACGTTTTAGCTGCAGCTCATTCATTGTCAGCTTTGTATTCTTGTTATAAAAGTGTGTCTAGACAATCCATTGTTGCGCCCATAACCTAGGTTTAAGATGCCATTTAGCTCCTAGCTTTCATATATCAGTTTCTAACACTGCTCCAGAGGAAAGACATAATGTTCAAGATTTGCACACATAGCAGGAGAACCATGCACAGTCATCCCTACATTTCTGTGTTATGATGCAACAATTCCCACATCTGAGGATTTGCAACTTGTCTCTTCAGCAATAGAACTGCTGTTCCAAAGCAAACAACAGGTGCACATATGGTTCTCCCCTGTATACATCATAGCTGTCAACTTTTCCCTTTTCTTGCGAGGAATCCTATTTCGAATAAGGGAATTTCCCTTTAAAAAAGGGAAAAGTTGACAGCTATGGTATACATACATTGCATCACTGGATCCCAACCAAAGTTATTTTCCCCAAGTCAACAAGATGCAACATCAGTTACAGAAACAAGATGTTACAGACATTCAACACAAGACTGTTGTTATATTGTGCAAGTCTTTTCTGTAGAAAGTCCATTTTATCTTTTCAACACAATATTCAGAAGAGAAACAACTTCAATTAGCAAGTTTCAGCTGAAAATATGTAGGGGAATATAAAGTGTGTCTTTTCAAACAACTCACTGCAAGGAAGACAACTTCAATTGGCCTATAGTGCTGTGCCACAAGGCTTCTTGTGTACTGAGCGACAGAAGATGTAAGTACAAAGGTACTTGATGTTTGTGGGAAAGAAATATCGTCAATATAGAATTAGGCAGCCTGATCTGAGCAACGGAGGGCCTTGAGAGAGGAATGGAGGCCAGGCTTCACAAACATGGAAGAAAAATATTTATAAAATACCTTCATGCATTAACATAGAAAAGTATGCCAGAGTAGTAAGGCACCGTTTGCACCCTAAATTCACATGATTTTACTCCTGAGAAACATGGAATATACACGTCTCAATAATGCTAAAAAAGGGTATCATTCACCCAAAGTAAATTCAGGACAGCTTATTTAATGTTACATTAATTTATTTGAGTTAAGCACAACGAACAACATACCTGTTCAAGTACATCAAGTTTTAACTCAAGCTTGCTAAGAACAACATCTCCTCCCCAGAGTGATAGCTGTAGATCAGAAGGCTTCAAGTTCTTAATGTAGCGATTCACATAGCTCATTAGAATAGGAGTCACATACGACTCAAGCATTGTGTCTTTGTTGATGGAACCTTTAAAAAAGAAAAGAAACTGATGTTATATCTTCCTAGTATGCATAAAAATACTGTACAAAGCAAACTTACTGCCACTGCCAGAAACTTTCAAATCAGAGTACTGTACTTGGATTTAAACTGATGCAGTTTAACAGCCATGCATCATTCAAATCATATGCATTTCAACTGAGAAGACCCACTGAATTCAGTGAGGTTTATACTAAGAACAGCAAATACAGGAGACTTCCAGTAAGCATTCACAGGCTTAGGCTATCGTAGCAGGCCCCTTTAAACTTTGTATCTTAGCACTAAAGTATACCTACAGATGACTGAACACAATATTCACTTAAATAATGTTATTCTCTCTCTTAACTAGTTTGCAGCACAGGCTGTTAAGCAGCAATTCCAAAGCTGTAAGTTTTGTAGCTCATGTAATCTCACCACCAGTTTGTGTATCACTTCCAATGACAATTTGCAGCCAAAATATAGTAAGTTTTATATGCGGCCCATAGTAATAAAACAATGCATCTATTGTATCAGTTTAAAACAACTCCTTTTAAAGTGCCTAGTAGGAGGGAACAAATCTGAAGCAACACATGCAAACATAATAATAATAATAATAATAATAATAATAATTTATTTATACCCCAACCATCTGGCTGGGCTTCCCCAGCCACTCATTGGGTTTTTGCTATGAGGGGTGGCATTTCTGTCCCAAATGTTCTTTTCCTTTTTAAAAAAACATTATTTATGCTTTTCAGGTTTATATATTTCAACAATTTTACAATCATTTTAACGTTTTGAAACTTGACCTCCTTCCCCCTCTTTCTGTGGTTCCTTAAACTTATTTTTAATATCTTCTGCATATCCAAAATAACTTAATTTCCTCATTTATTCACCTACTTTAAATATATACCGTACTCTTATCAAACTGCAGGTTACTACAATAACAATGCGTTGGTTCTGTTTAGGATGAAGAACAAATGGGATTATTGTAATGTCCCAAACGTTCTTCATCCTAAACACAACCAAATGCATTCGGCACACAGCGTCACAGGTGACAGCTGTAAGCTATTTTGCTATTCTCTCTTAATGCCAACACCACCATACAAACTTCGTCCTTGCTGGCACGCGACCCAAAACGGGAAGCGGCCAACCAACCAGGTGTAAACTTTTAGCAGTTTCTTGCACGTGGGTTCCGGGAGGGCAAGTCGCCCTGCGCGTATTCTGCCACGGGGAACCCAACCCTTGAATCTCAGGCTCAGGACCCTTGTCTCTCTCCAACACGCCTCTTCAACAACTTCTCCCCGCCGCCTTCCTCCTGCTTCAACGCCCTCCGCCAGGCACCCCGAGACCCCCCTCAAGCTGAGCGCGCGCGCCGCCCTTCGCCGCCCCCCACCGAGACGCCCCTCACCCTACCGCGGCCTCGGCTTCCTCATGGGGCTTCTTCCCCTGCTAGCGGCTCGCCGGCGGTGCTTCACTCCCCGCGAGGCGCCCCGTCGTCCGCAGCCCGGCCCTTCATGCTCAGCAGCCCAGAAGGCGTCGCCAAGGGCCAAGTCCGCCGAGGCAGTTCCGGGGTCCAGCCTCACAACAACCGCCGACGCCGCCTCCGTTTCGCCGGACGCGTTTGGCGGTGACACCATCCGGCGGGAAGCTTCCGAGAGAGGGCTGAGGGAGAGAGGGAGGAAGAGAGAGGAGGCGCGCGGAGCTCCCGGCGACGGCTTCCTGCCCGGACCTGGGGCTGTGCAAGGCGGGAGGGAGGGAGAGAGGGGAAAGTGCTGTATTCGTTGGCCACATCTCTTAACTTTTGTTGTTGTTTAGTCGTTTAGTCGTGTCCGACTCTTCGTGACCCCATGGACCAGAGAACGCCAGGCACTCCTGTCCTCCACTGCCCCCCGCAGCTTGGTCAGACTCATGCTGGTAACCTCGAAAACCCTATCCAACCATCTCGTCCTCTGTCGCCCCCTTCTCCTTGTGCCCTCCATCTTTCCCAACATCAGGGTCTTCTCCAGGGAGTCTTCTCTTCTCATGAGGTGGCCAAAGTACTGGAGCCTCAGCTTCACAATCTGTCCTTCCAGTGAGCACTCAGGGCTGATTTCCTTCAGAATGGATACATTTGATCTTCTTGCAGTCCATGGGACTCTCAAGAGTCTCCTCCAGCACCATAATTCAAAAGCATCAATTCTTCGGCGATCAGCCTTCTTTATGGTCCAGCTCTCACTTCCATACATCACTACTGGGAAAACCATAGCTTTAACTATACGGACCTTTGTTGGCAAGGTGATGTCTCTACTTCTCAAGATGCTGTCTAGGCCTGTCATTGCCCTTCTCCCAAGAAGCAGGCGTCTTTTAATTTCGTGGCTGCTGTCACCATCTGCAGTGATCATGAAGCCCAAGAAAGTAAAATCTCTCACTGCCTCCATTTCTTCCCCTTCTATTTGCCAGGAGGTGATGGGACCAGTAGCCATGATCTTCGTTTTTTTGATGTTGAGCTTCAGACCATATTTTGCACTCTCCTCTTTCACCCTCAATAAAAGGTTCTTTAATTCCTCCTCACTTTCTGCCATCAAGGTTGTGTCATCTGCATATCTGAGGTTGTTGATATTTCTTCCGGCAATCTTAATTCCGGCTAGGGATTCATCCAGCCCAGCCTTTCGCATGATGAATTCTGCATATAAGTTAAATAAGCAGGGAGACAAAATGCAGCCTTGTCGTACTCCTTTCCCAATTTTGAACCAGTCAGTTGTTCCATATCCAGTTCTAACTGTAGCTACTTCTTCCTATCTCTTGGAGATGCCCTGGGCTCCCTCGCTGGCGCCTTTTGTCGACTTTTCCCACGCGCTGCCCGCACAGCCTCGGGGAACATAAAAGGCTCCGGTGGTGGAAGGACCTTCCTGAAGAGGCTCTCCTGGCCCCTGCACTGTGGTCTGCCTAGAGCCGCGGAAAGACTTTTGAAATGCAGTGGTACCTCGGGTTACATACGCTTCAGGTTACATACGCTTCAGGTTACAGACTCCGCTAACCCACAAATAGTGCTTCAGGTTAATAACTTTGCTTCAGGACATAGCTGTCAAGTGTCCCTTATTTGAAGGGACAGTACCTTATTCCAGTGCCATGTCCCGCTGCTGTCCCTTATTGATTGATGTCCCTTAAATGTCCCTTAAATGATGTCCCTTCAATTTCAAAGGAAGCAGCTCCTCTCCCTCCCTCCCTGCCGGCCAGGGAGGAGGGAGGCTCCAACTGTGTTGCTTGGCTGTGTTGCTCACCCAATAAGAAGTCTAAGAACGACTGGGGGGTGGAGCTTGCATGCCTTGTGTGTGGCTAGTTAATGCAAGCTGAGGGGTTTTTTGAATGCTGGACGCCACTTTGTTGCACGTGCTGTTGCAAACTTTGCAGTGCAAAGCCAGGCCGGGGAGCCATCTTAAGTTGAGGCTGCGTAGGCCTTGTGGTGCATGTGATTCAGATTCTATTCAGTTGAACCTCTGGTTACAAAGTTGGTTGGACAGTGTTCTCAAAGCTACCAGCATGAGTTTGACCAGATTGCAGGAGGACAGGAAGACTGGAGTGCCTGGAACAGGTGAGGCTGCAGGTCGCTTATTTTGGCTGCAGGTCCCTTATTTTGGCTGCTGGTCCCTTATTTTCAAGGCTGCTGGTCCCTTATTTTCAAATCTGTAAGTTGACAGCTATGCTTCAGGATGAGAACAGAAATTGTGCTCCGGCGGCACGGCAGCAGCAGGAGGCCCCATTAGCTAAAGTGGTGCTTCAGGTTAAGAACTGTTTCAGGTTAAGTACGGACCTCTGGAACGAATTAAGTACTTAACCCGAGGTACCACTGTAGTTTAAACAAAATGGGATTTTCCCCAAGATAGATATTAAGCGAATTGGTCTCACTTTCATGAACCCCAGTAAATCTGCCTTTTATCATTGGGGTTATGTTGGCCACTTTCCAGTTCTATGGTATGGAGCCTGGTCTTAGAAGCAAGCTGCATATTTTTGAATATTCTCACATTCACATTCTTTTAATTTTATTACTATTATTAATTAAATTTGTATCCTGCCCTTCATCTGAAGATCACAGGCCAATTCACAAGATAAAAATACAAAGTGAGAACACAAAATACATAACAAAAACAAACCAATAACCTCCCTGGCACAAACACATTTAGAAGGACATAGCCAAAGGCCTGGTTAAAGAGAAACATTTTCACCTGACGCCTAAAGATATGTAATTAAGGCACTCTGGGGGGAGAGCATTCCACAAATGGAGCCACCACAGAAAAGGCCTGTTCTTACGTTGCCAACCTCTGGACCTCTCATGGAGAAGGCACACAAAGAAAGGCCTCAGATGACGATCGCAGAGTCCAGGTCGGTTCATTTTAAGAATTTTCAACTGGATGCCATCCAGACCTGGTGATTTGTCAGTTTTTATTTTGTCATTAACTACAACTGTGTTTCAGTATTCATGTAATCTACAGTTACGTAAGATTCTAAGGTGTGGCAGGTAGCTTCAGTGGAATGGCATTCTGGCTGTCGAAGGCTTTTCCCAGGGTGGCTCACCTGGCAAATACCTTGATGTAAATTTGGCACCATGCAGAAACCTTTTTATTTTCCCAGGGTTTATATTTTGTACACTGCTTTTATGCTGGTATGTGGGTATATTTTCATTTATACTGCTATGTTTTGTTTTGATTTAATCTTATTGTAATTTAAACTTTTTTTTGTAAGCTGCCCTAGGAAACTCTTGGAAAGGGTTAAAATCTCTCTGGGGGGAATAGAAATCCTGGGCTGAAGTATAGATGTGCAGATGCAACAATGTTCAGGGCCAAATGAAAGGATTACAAGAAACTCTGTATAGCATACATTTAATTTTAATGTAACAAAAAATTCTGATGAAAATCCTTTTCTGGGTTCTGAGACAAAGGAATTTGGAATATTATTCACGTTATAGTTTTAAACCAATCCATGTACTTGTCCTCGTGGAAAATACCTCACTCATTTATTATTGAGGGGGTTATTTCACACTTTTAGTTTTCCCTGCTATGACCCATCAATTTTTTTCTTCACCCTTTGTTATTGCTACCCACCATGTTATCTCACTACCATTTAACACTTTCATATGTTTATCCATCAGTAGCTATGGTTAAGCATAGGGCAAAAAGGCACAGCTATCCAAATATAAATACAGAGTATACTACATTTTATTTAAAATTTTTAACATAAACAGATTGTGATGTATGTATTTTTGGTTACTTAATAAGCTAGTAATAAACTTTACTTTGCTACAATTACTTTAAATAAGTATGTATACACTACAGTAATATGTTACTATAACTTTAAGCAGTATAACCAACACAATACAGGGTTCCTGCCACTTGCACTTCAGTTCCTCCCGCTATCCAAACATAAGCCAGGTTCCCTATAACAGTCCTGAACTCAGGACTATGAAGTCTTCAATCTGATTAATGCCCTATTCCTTCCAGAGTCTCTCATACTTCTCATAGGACTTCTGCTTCAGTCTCTACCCTGGTCCAGCCAACACTTCTGTCTCAATATTTCAGCAATCTTGCTGACAATTGGCTACAGAATTCTTCTGAGGTTTGTTTCTACAGGCATAAACTCTTCCCTATGAACATTCTCAGTCCTTGTCTAGTGATGATAGCTCTTGGTTCCCAAGCCTGTCCAAGTCACGTCTGAAGTTCCTCAATACCCACTACCTGACTTCCAACTCTTCCTTCAGCTACCCAACAGCTGCACACCAGTAGCACTTTTTCCTTGCCCAAGGCTTGCTCTTTTATTGTCTCCAGCCAATCATTTCAATTTCAATTTTGGTTGGATTCTGTCACGTCATTGGCCTAGAACTATGATCCAATAGGATGTATACCAACTGGCCAACTAGAATTTACCAGCTTCTGATGTCTTGGTGCCTTTATATAACCTCATATAGCTATCTCACTGTTGAATAGGTTGGCACTTTGCGAAGTTTTCAGGGTAGAAGAAAGAGTTGATAATTAAGTACAGTATAGGGTTATTTGAGAGGGAGCTTCTTTTCCGCAAGATGAATAACCTCAGCATTTAAATTTAGCTTTGGGTCATATCTTTCAGGACAAAAATCTTTAGGGTCAAGTGCCTGCAATTTTGTGGAAGTTCTTAGAAGATAATAGTTTATGGGCAATTATAATTGAGAAGTATTATGTTATAGCCAGTAGGTGGCAATAATAGGGTATCTTCTTTTGGCCTTGAAACACCATTGTGCGGTAACTTGAGCAAAAGGAATAAGGAGATATAAAAATGTAAGCAATGACAAGTTAAGTGTCACTGAGGCAACTTGCTAGCCTCCTGCTGACATAATGTACTCCACATTTCCTAACAGGAATACAAGACATCTTACAGAACTGTTAATCCTTACATTCTACGCAGAATAAAAAAACATTATTAATGTGGAGGAAATAATATGATTCCCCTACACTCCAAAAAAGTAGTACATAACATAATTTAGGCTGTGTATCTTGAACTTCAATCTCTTAAATTTTGCTGTGTCTTGTCAGCAATAAAGTCGTTTCTTATATTGCACCTTTGATTAGAAATGCAGTAAAGTATTCCAAATTACCCATAATATTAAGGTTTCCCATGGAAAAGAAAAACCAGAGACATTTCACACAAGATGGTGGTCCTTTATTTTCTGCACCTAATATCATGGACAGGGAGATTATCTTCAAACTACATTGGACATTTGGACATCATAACAGACTATTAAAACATGTATGAGACTAAAGTTATTATCAGATATGACTCCCTTTGACAGACATTTGAAGCATTAAACTTTGGAAACTTATTGATAATGTCTTTACAACCTTCAGTCTTCTATCCATTAATGTAGTGGAAAGAGAAGGGGAAATCACAATTCTGCTGGGGTGTTTTATGATGTTATAACAAACATCATAAACATCTTTATCCTTAATCAAACATTTTTTTTAAAAAATAAAGTATTCCAGGAGCTATGCTTCAATGTGTTGCTGGCAAAATAATCCTGAACATAAAACTGATTGTGAGGATTAAGGATATGCACAGTAATTCTCAACCTTCTTATCAGATTTGAGACCAAAATGTTTGAAGTCATTTTGCAATTTTGCAATTTTCCATTTTGTGTTTTATTGTTCCATTGCACAAAACATCTTTCACTTGAACATCTCATGAGTGAATACTTCTGAAACCAAGAAGCATCCACCCAAAAGTGTTTCTGGTTGCAGTATATTATGTACAAATATGATAAATAGCCTTAAAATTTTTTTTTTAAAGAAACGGTCCATGATTTATTGTAACCTCCAGATGTCCTCAGATTTATGCCCTTGGTCTTACAAGAAATAAAATCTGTGAACTTGCAAAAGCAGCTTCACCCTGTTTTTAATAAAATACATACTCATGTAGATATTCTGGGAAGATTTGAGCTACAACAAATGAATATTATTCCCAAATGGAAATTGGCATTTTGAATGAAACATTTCTACCAGTATTAAATATTCATTGTTTTTCAAAGTTGGACAATGTTATGCAGAGTGAAACATGAATGACAACTTCTTTCTGAGAAACCATTTGTTTTCAAAGAGTATCACATAGATGTTAGAAATAGTAGATTTCTTATTGAAATACTACATATGCAGCGATCTCACATTTTTATTTGTGTTTATTCAAAAATGCTGCTTTTGCATGACCATTTCCTCCTACAATGCTGTGTAAATCCTGCTCATATGTAAGTGTATGTCTCAAGAGGAGATGAAGGAAAATGCTTCCAATGCATAGGGTCAACATCCCCATTTCCTTCTTCCAGAAACAAAACACTTTCTGCCATTTTTAGAGAAGGAGATGGAAAGGTTGCTTCACTAATTTGGCAAACAGTTAAAACTCCCGTGTGAGCAGCAAACATTAAGGAACTGCTGACTTTTCCAAATCTCAAGTCTTTAAGGTTAGACTAAAGTCCATTTCCTCTCCTGAGCCAAAAGTGCTAAGAACAGCCTGACAGTATCATAAATTGATACCCAAAAAGAATTAAAACCTTTATTCCCACCATACATCTACCGGCTCTTATTCTTTCACCCTAATGCCGAACAATTCAAAAATATTGTTTAAACTAGACAAATCCATCCATTAACACATTTTTGTCTCCCCACCACCCAGCCACCCATACATTCTTTATCCAGCTGAATCAATTTATAGGTTATATTGTTTTTAAATGGATTAAAGTAGAGCCAAGAGGCTCTGGCTACATATGATTGATCAAACTAGAATCTCAAAAAAAGAAGAATTTCCACTTTGGTGTTCCAGAATTTATTTATTTTTTAATGATTTTTCAGCATGCATTTCTACTACTTAGAGCCCACGGGTAGGGAACAGGGCTAAGCCAATATGATGCCCTCCAGATGTTGCTGCACTACAACTGACATCATCCCTGATCATTGGCCATACTGGCTGGGGCAGCAAAGTATTTGGTTGTGCTGGTGAGTCTATCCTTTAAACCAGGAAATGTCTATTCAACTACTTTTGGAATATAAGCAGCCGAATATATAGAAATCACTCTGGAAAGAACTACTGAGGCCACATAATTCCAACAAGTATTCAGGAGCAAATCATCTTCTGCAGCATCCTTCCAAAGTTCCATTAATCTTCCAGTATGCCTAATCTGAACCTAAAAGTCTAAAAATAATCAGAACCCCAAAGGAGCAATACATGCACGCTAAAGTCATTTGGTCCGTTGCTGAACCTTCTCCCCCTCAACAAGGGGAGCTTTGGGACGTTACCCTATCAGCTCAGAGCATGTGCTATTTGGACAAAAGTTCTTTCTGCCTGTTTCTGAAATGCAACCTATTGACCAAATACCAAAACATCCTGTCAATAGCCTTGGAGAGTTCCTTTTCAGGAGCACAGATGAACCCCTTGTAGCATTCTAAGGAAAATGATTAAAATCTAAACATAAAGCAGAGGAAGTTGGGAGCAACTAAGTGGGCAGTGATTCATGGAGAATCGCATGAGATGAGAGCTTAAAGGCAATCATACGAAACAACAGCCACATGTGAACCAACAAGGGGGAACTAGATTCCTCTCTGCGGAACTCAGGAGTCAACTTTGTAGTGGATTCAAGAATCACATACAAATTTCAACAAAGTGCATTTGAGCAAAATGCACACTGCAAACCGGGCTGAAAGCAGAAGACAGCTAGAAATTGGGACTGGAACCAAAGAATTCTAGAGATAATCTTCAGAGAATAGGAATACACTCAAACTGACCTCCCTGTGGCCAGCTGCAATGAGAAATTAGATCTGTGTGTTTCCAGACACTGGGAGAAGGAGAATAGAGAACAGATGTGTTCTTTTTTCCCTTTTCTTCTTCAATGGACTTGACATCCTGATGGTTTGCTCTCCTCCTACTCCTTTCTAATCAGAGCAGCACCTCCTCCTCCTATCCTACTGCAATATAAATATCTGAAAAGAGTTTTTTACTCCATGATGTGCATGATTCTGTTGCTTTCCAGGAGATACTTAATGTCTTTTTGTAGTATGACTGATGCCACCCAAGTTTATCCAAAAACAATGTAATGAGCTTTGTGGAGAAACATCAGGCTTCTTTGAAAAAGGCAGTAAGTGCATTTGACACCTTGGAAAACAGAAGTAAAGGGCAACTTGTATCTCACAAGATTGGTGAAGCAGTTAAGCAGATTTATTTCACGCTGACACAACAGCAATATCTTTGTTTTCCATCTGCTTAATTGTGCACTTTGGAATCCCATTGGATCCCATTGGAACATGGACAGTTTCAATAAATGTTATTTCACTAAAAACATAAAATATGGAGGCTACAGTCAAATACATGGGAAGAGTTTTTATTTTTACAAAAGCATGGGTTGGGAATGATCCTAGTAATCTGCAAACTTAGCACGCTGTTAGAAATACAATAATTATGGAAAACAACAGTGACTAGCAGTAAGTATTTTCCTGTTGCCTTAATATGCTTAATATGAACAGGGATCCTAATTTGGCCCATATATACACAGAGTACACTTCTGTCTGAGTGCAATTGTATTAATTTGTTCTTTGAGTTATGCAGATTCAGTACATTGGTTTGCATGTATTGTTCAACTTCTGGTGTGTGTTTTTTTAACTTACTGTTATGCTGACTTCCAAGAATTTCTTTACTGTTTAGCTCCCAAGTATAACTGAGGATGAAGGGATGGGAAGAAATCCTAAGTATTCAGTCACTGCATAATTAAACAAAATAAATTGTATGAAAAGCGTTCAATATATTCAAATAGCTGGGCATTGAGTATATTGAGTCTTCCCAACGGTAGAGAATAATTATATATATAAAAACCAGGGAAACTACAGAGAAGCACAAGAGTGCTCATTCTCTCTTACTTCCAGCAGAGCACTGGAAGAGGCAAGACAGTCTTTTCCTTCTCATCTTCTGCCTAAGGATTGCAGGCTTGGTGGTTCACCACCCTGGGCACAGGTAATTACTCTCTATTAGAGTAGAGAGCCACTGTGGTGTAGTGGTTAAGAGCGGTAGACTCGTAATCTGGTGAACAGGGTTCGCGTCTCCGCTCCTCCACATGCAGCTGCTGGGTGTCCTTGGGCTAGTCACACTTCTCTGAAGTCTCTCAGCCCCACTTACCTCACAGAGTGTTTGTTGTGGGGGAGGAAGGGAAAGGAGAATGTTAGCTGCTTTGAGACTCCTTCGGGTATTGATAAAGCGGGATATCAAATCCAAACTCCTATTAGCTCTATTGACAGAATTGAATCAGCTGTGAAATATTGATCATTTAATCTCAAGCTGAGCAAAAAGCGTACATGGTCTGATGTGTTTCTGGCCTCAGTTGGATCTGGCCCATCAGGTTTCAGGAGTTGACTATCCACCCAAATGGACCAGAAGCAGGAGTGGGCTCAGGCAAAGCAGCAACCTGGAATACGGAGCAGGGGCTAGGCAAAAATCCAATTCCAGAGCTTACCGGTAGTTCCTTGGACTAAGGAGCTAGCTTTGAAGCAGGGGGTATATAGGGCCTGGTGTACTGAGAATGGTCCTTGGGGGCCAGCTGACTGGATGTCCAGGAAGCCTGACACTGCGGTGTCTACTGTGTCCTTAAAACACAGTGGGACTGAAATCTGCCATTTTTGAAAGGGAGTTTTTGGGGTTTTTTTATAATAATATTTATTAAATTTTTGTATAACCAATAAAAAACATACATAATAACATAATATTTTCCATTATCCACATTTCATTCTCAACTTTGGACTTCCTCACATCTCTTGTTCCTGCTTTCTAAACATAAATTTTACCAGCAAATTATTAACTTAATTTAATTCATATAATATAATTTTCCAATATTTAATGTCTAAAATTTTGGGATTTAACATACTCTTATTGAAGCTTAATCATAAAATATTACTTATCCAAAATTTATCTTTTCATCTTCCAATTAAATTTAAATTTATATTCTTTATAACTAGTTTGTTGGAGCCGTGTTTTTGCTAATCTTACATCTTTCTTAACATTCATGCAATTTACAATATTTTTGTAGATAGTCCTTAAATTTCTTCCAGTCCTCCTCCACCAGTTCTTCTCCCAGGTCTCGGATTCTGCCAGTCATCTCCGCCAATTCCATATAGTCTATCAGTTGCATCGCTTCTCGGCCTTTTGGCTAAGATCAAGTGTAGTATCTGTTGAAAGGGAGTTTTTGATGAGGGAACCCAAACAGAGACCCGCAAAGAACAAGGATTAATTGGCCACTACTGGTCACAGGTCCTCAGTAGTTGTGACTTCTCATCTTGCACTCCTGTGGTGCTATCACACTACACCTCAACTTATTCACTGTTTCAAAAAATGAAACTAAAGATCATATACCCAATGGTACATTGAGCTACTCCAACCTATACACCAGTGTCCTCTCTTGTCACACTCAAGATTAATATCTCTCATTAAAAAAAAAAAACACCACTAAACCTGCGGATAATTAGAAGAAATAAACACGAAACATTATTTTAAATAAACCTATGCACGTGTAGTCTGTTTATTTTTCCTTCTGGTGCTGCAAAGCTAGATGCCAGCCAGAAGAGGGAGCAGGTCAGCTAAAAATTCTGTTCAGGTTTTGCTGCTGACAAATGCAGCCATTTTGGCAAAAACAAGGAAGTAGTCAAGGAGAGGTGGATCGGTCTAAGTTTAAATTTAAAGAAAGGATATGTAGGAGGAGTTCCCATGTTCATGAAACACACTATAATCGCAATGTTCTTGAACTTACAAGGGTAAAAGTGAAAGGGGGGAAATGGAATCCACAGTGTTAGCATTTTGAGAGTTACCTATCAAATCTCAATACCAGTTCCATATACCATGAATTTTTGGAAACATTGCATTCTGATTTCGAACCTCAGTTCCAAGTACCTGGGACTTGGATCGAGCTCATTGTGGAAAGAGGAATCTATTATCATATGATCCTACAGTCCTTAAATTGTGTTTTCACAAGCCTGTGAATTAACAGGATCTGCATATATACCTCTTGGCTATCACTCAATCACATACTCTCCAACACTGCATGGAAATGAAGACATTCTGTTCCAAATCAATCAAATGTCCCTATCTTCATATTAAAGCAACTTTAACTTTCTTTCATAGGTCAACAGTCCACATTTGGTCCAAAATGGATTGGGGCTGGGGGGGGGGGGAGAGAGATGGTCAAAGACAAATATCTGGAGATATTTTTTCCCCTGACTTATTCTGTGTATGAAAACAGAATGATGGGTAAAGTGCCAAAAATTCCAGAACTATAGTTACATCAGAGAAGCAATGAACTTTGTACATATTTTATAGAACATGTTTGTCAAAATTGCCTCTGTTTATATCTGTTGTGATTGATTTACCCATTCTTCTAGTAGGTACTGAACACATTTTGTTTTAAACTGAATGCAGTATATTTTACCATTGCAAACCCTCTTTTCATCTTGGAAAGCATTCATACTGCAACAGTCTGAACGGGACTTTCTACATTTTATAGTCTTGTACCACAAGTCTGAGTACCAAAACACATGTGCCCAACATAATATCTGAAGATTTGTACATTCTCTAAAATCAAAATGTATGAAGGCCAGGGCATGATCCTCTCCTGCTGATTTACGCATTAATGTGTCCTTCACAACTGATTAGATTACAAGTACTTGACACTCTGTACACAGGAAATATCCTGATTAAAAACAAATAAAGAAAACACTGCATATAATTGCTCAGCGTAAAGAACTGCAAGCAAAGAGAGTTTATTTCCAATTGTAATTGTTATTACACAATTTGGCGTGTCAGCTGTTGTGAAAGTAAGTTACATATTCATGTCCTGAAGTAATTTAGACAGGGCCAGGCAGACACATCTACATTATAGTAGAAAAATCATGTCAACAAAACAAATAAAAAGAGGGGATTTTGCATGCATTAATTAGAAGGTGATAAAAATGGGTTATACCGTATATAAATGTAACCTCTCCTACTGAACCTCCAATCTGTTTAAAGAAAGAAAGAAAATAGTTTATCTAGGATAAAGAACGAAGCCAATGGTGTCTGACACTATTGCAGTGTACTTTGTAACTTATTGGTTTAGTGTCAGTTATTGACAGCTTTGGTTGGGGGGAAAATTCTGGCCATATCAGCAGTAACAGCAATTTAATTTTATATAGTACCTTCCACATGAAAAACACATTGTAAATTGCATTACCATCAGCTTGTTGATAAAAGAGGTTGTGCATGAGGATGAGACATAGGGTGTGCATGTGAAACTGGTGATTTTTTTTTTTTAATCCCTCTAAAGAAAATACATTTTTTGCGCTAAATAAATAAATAAATCTTTCAATAACCTTGTCTCTAAAGATTTGTTATTCTTATAACACTGCCTTTCAGCCATCCAAAATTTGCCCTAAATCTTATGGCCTCGTTTATGTTTTTAATTGCAGACATAATTAAGTTCGTTCATCTATCTAGTGCTGTATTTGCCGCATTAAATCTGAGGTCAAAGTCCCCCCAACCCCGTACCACACAAGTGGTAAACAACAGCCACAAATGCATTCTCCCAAGTGAGAAGGATACAAAAAAATGTATTCATTAGTGTGAGATGTAAAAATGTACGCTCACACTTCTGAAATGTATGGCTGCTCCGTTCACACTTATGCCAAAGGCAAACAAACATAATTCTAACTGGCAGCTGGACGACATTCCAAACCGCCACCACATTAATTCACTCACCTCAATCAGATTTCACATGCAACCTGCACAGCGTGCTGCCAGGAAATCTGGCTATAAAACCTGGGTTCCCATACAAAACAAACTCCAAAAATATCCCCATACAATGCAATGTGGCAGCTGGGGACTTGCTCTTGTTTAACACTAGTAGCAAGTAAGATGTCTGCTTGTTTTCATTGCTTCTGTCCTGGATGGAAAGTTAAGTTTCTGGTTTATATATAAATAATATTACAACTGTGCTTCGAGTTAGTTTTTATTTGTTGTGTGTAGAGGTAAGGAAATCCTGTGAAAGGGACACAGGTCTCTTGTGTGTTACAAAGCTGGGAATATTTATGCTAATTATTTGCTGATTTCTGCTTACCTGAAGATAGGATTACGTAAGGTCTGTGGTAGACTGGGAAGAGAGTGCTGTGTACTGGATACCAGTATCAGCAGATTTTAATCTTAAACCAAACATGAACCTTAATATGTCTTCCTGTCAAGTGGCATTGGATGATACAGCATGAGACTAACTGCAGCAGAAACTCCAGTGTCTTGTGACATTTTTTATATTTATGAGCAAATTATCACTAAAAACAACACATCACTACCACCAGTGTACTGTATACTACTTTTCCAGGGTAAAACATGCTCAAAGCAGTTTAAGGTAAAGGTAAAGGTACCCCTGCCCGTAGGGGCCAGTCTTGACAGACTCTGGGGTTGTGCGCCCATCTCACTTAAGAGGCCAAGGGCCAGCGCTGTCCGGAGACACTTCCGGGTCACGTGGCCAGCGTGACATCGCTGCTCTGGCGAGCCAGAGCTGCACACGGAAACGCCGTTTACCTTCCCGCTGGTAAGCGGTCCCTATTTATCTACTTGCACCCGGAGGTGCTTTCGAACTGCTAGGTTGGCAGGCGCTGGGACCGAGCAGCGGGAGCGCACCCCGCCGCAGGGATTCGAACCGCCGACCTTTCGATCGGCAAGTCCTAGGCGCTGAGGCTTTAACCCATAGCGCCACCTGCGTCCCTATCAAAGCAGTTTACAGCATTAGAAAAGCTCACATAATAAAACCTAGCAATATTTCAAGATAATTCACTAACCGTTACAAAAACAGTCTCATGTTAACAAATGTGCACTAAGATCATAAAATCATATAATTGTAGAGTTGGAAGGGACGGTGAGGATCATCTAGTCCAATCCCCTGCAATGCAGGAATCTTTTGACCGGTGTGGGGCTCAAACCCACAACCTTGAGATTAAGAGTCTCATGTTCTATTGACAGAGCTGTTACACAATGAAGCAACCCACTGATCATTCATACTAAGACTCAATAACAGAAATACAAAAATGAAATCTAAATAGCAACAAAAACCATAAACCTTAAAACAAAAGTAAACACCTCCATCAAATTGGGGCCCCACCTGGCTAGGTTGGAAGGAAATGAGCCAGAGAGCAGGGACCAGATCTTGAAGGGTTGACGGCTAGATGGTCCTTAAGGACCTTCAGCAGCAGGAGGAGACTTCGTAGCTGGAGTCAGTGAGGGCCCTTCCAGGCCAGGTGGAAGATGAGTCGGACTGAAAACAGGGAGCAGGTCTCACAGCTAGATGGTCTTTGATCTGCATGAACACAGCCAGTAGCATTTCCTGTGATCAATGCAGCTCGATAAAAGTCTTGACTGCATCCACGTTCTCCCTGTATCACACTTAACATTTCTCCCTGTGACCACATGGACACAGCCAATGACTTCTTACATTAGGAAAAACAGTAGAATGTGAACTGTCTCTAAGTCAGTTCAGAACATAGGAGGCTGCCTTATACTGAGTCAGAACATGGTTCATCAGCTGTTGTGCTGCCCACACTGACTGGCAACAGCTCTCCCAGGGTCTCAGAGAGTCTTTCGTAGGCTCAGCCTTACTTGGAGTTGCTGGGACTTTTTGCATGTAAGGTACAGTATATGTTTGGTGGCAAGGCCCCTCAAGTTGTAGAGACTTCTTTGTGGAATTCCATGCCAAGGGAGACCCGCTTGGTCAATTCTTGGGCAAAGATAGTTCTGTTTAGTAGAGCTTTTCCCCCCTCTTCTCTCTCCCCACTTTTTTCTTTTTGTTTTCTTTCTTTTCTTTTCTTTTCTTTTCTTTTTTTTTCTTTTTTTTTCTTTTTTGCTGGTCTGATGTGTTAAAGCTTCAAAAATAACCAAATATAAAAAGGATATTAATAGCTGCAGTTGCATTAATGTAAGCGTCATGAGGACCAATATATAGGTTAATGTGGAGGAATACACGGCTGTATCTAGTGTTAGTCCTACTCAAAGCGGGCCCCTTGAAATTACTGGACATGACTTACTTGTTGTTATTGACATTCGTCCACCTCAGGAGATAATGAAGGAGTACATTAGGTTAATTGATTTCAATAAGTGTACTCTGAGTCAAATTTACTTGGCTACAATCTGTAATTTTTATTTAAACCATTTTAAAGTCAGCGGCATTGAACAGGAAATCTAGATTTTCTTCAGTCCAGGTTTATTCTTCATTATTTAAACAGACAATATCCTGTTAAAAGAGAAGAACACAATTGTACACCACCAGACACCACAGACTCATTTTTCTGCTAGTTTGGATATGCATTTGTTTAATGGTCTTCAGTTTTAAATTTACGCAGAAAAGTCTGGTTTACCACATCCCCCAGGTTATTTTCTTAGTAACATTTAGCTCTTGTGAAAAGGCAGGTGACTTCTGCCACCATCCAAATGACAAGCGGCTGTCATTGTCACCACTGCTCTTGGCAGCAGAACCCCCACCCCGCTGCCCCAATCCTCACCTTAAGAGTATGAAGAATTCAGTGTATGTTTTATGTCTGGTTTACAGTGTATTGTTTAACTGAAGTGAATTACTTCTGCTTACTTTTTGAGAAAACATTCATAGAATTGCTCTACAGGTTTGTGAATATAATCTAACTTTGGGGGGATTATTATTAATTGCTTCTATAATCCTTTTAAAGCACTTTGTCATATTTATCTCATTTTCTCATCGCAAAAGCAACCGTTCGAGGCAGGTTGGGCTGAAATCCAATTGCAAGGCAGTGAGCTGCACGGCAGGCAGAGGCTTGAACGCGAAGGCCAGAACTTCCCATATTTTTACTTGTTTTGCTTTAATTTAATTTATATACCACTTAATTCTGTAACTTCATGCCCAGTACCCTTTTTCTAGTTCTTGTCAGCATTCAAAATAAAGATTCCACAACAATTAAACTAAAGTTGCAATTCTGTACATCCTATTATTTCTCAGATATATTGTTTTGATTTTTTTTTTTTAAAAAATGTATTGCTACATTTGCTACTGTATCGGAATCCATGTTTTGGATGAAGGTGCAGTTTAGAAATGTGTTTTTTTAATTAAAAAAATTAAATAAATAAATACACACCTAGAAGTTTACTTCTGCATAGGCACACACTGGATTGCATTGTAATACATTTTTGCTTCATGATGCAAAGCAGTAAAATAGTTTCCTCAAATTCCCTAAGCGCTATCGGTTTGGATATATTAAGAACAGTAAGAACAATTTTGAAAGGAGGTCACAGAAGAAGGCATAATGTGTCTTTTAACACTCAAAAAGTCAACACTCCTAAACAGCTGGCTCTGCCTGTTCTGAATCCGAAATACCAATAAGGATGGGATCATTCGTTGCACACTCCAGCTTAGCATGACAGTAACACAGATTTTCCTTCCATTCCACTCCCAGCATCTTTTGAAACATTTCTGTGTTAAGAGATGTGTCTTCAGCTGCTTTTGCTGCATGTGCAAATGGAGACACAATGATATGTTTCAAAGGGAATCAGCAGCTCAGAATAGATTCTGATGTAATGTTTTCCCTCAGTATAAGTCATATTCATTGAAAGATCATTGCAAGTTAAAAACAACATCAACAACACTGCACTGGGAGGGGGATGTTTCCGTGTCTACAATAATACCTCGGGTTACAGACACTTCAGGTTACAGACGCTACAGATTACAGACTCCGCTAACCCAGAAATAGTACCTCAGGTTAAGAACTTTGCTTCAGGATGAGAACAGAAATCGTGTGGCGGCAGCGGGAGGCCCCATTAGCTAAAATGGTACCTCAGGTTAAGAACAGTTTCAGGTTAAGAACGGACCTCCAGAACTAATTAAGTTCTTAACCCGAGGAACCACTGTAGTTGGATTTTACAAGGAAAATCCATGGACTAGGATAATGTGAGAAAGCAAATCTCCTGCAGTAGTTTTAAGACCCACTGCAAGAGACCCATGGCTCAGCACCCCCCACCCTAGCTATCCCCTTACAGCGCCACTGTAAATAATGCTTCTATTATTATTACTATTATTATCACCATCCAAAAATCTCAGGGCAGTTCACAGCATAAAAATGCAAGATAAAAATACATAATGCATAATACATAATAAACGAACGAACAAAACCAATAACCCCCCTCCCCCCCACACTTCCTACAAGGCAGATATGCCAGAGCATGTTGGTTTAACCAGGGTGGTGGCCCTGTTGTCTTCCAATGGAGTAAGCTGGTGCTTCTCAAATAACCTAGAACATATGCCTTCCAAATGCCAAATCAGACTGCGTTCTTATGTAGAGCAGAAACTGCACAGGAATTCAGAACAAGGTGGATAAATATTCTGAAGACATCTATGTTATAGCGGTGCTGTATCTCTACCAAAAAAAATGGTGGGTAAGAAATAAAAATCCCAGAAGCCTTCATACCCAGGAAAACCTGTGCCTTAACTCAGATGTAACATAGCTAACTGAAACAATGAGTTACTTCTGTTTCTCCAGCTTTGAGAGTGATCTGGGCATGCAAATTGGATGTGCTGCATTCTCCAGATCTGACCTGTTTGACAGGTAATATCTTTATTTTCTTGGGTTTTCAACAGGTTTACAAGAACACCTACATCAAACATACATATAATCCACCATGCAGGGTTTTATATTAGTATATTAAGACTGCATTATGACTCATGCGCTGGATTACTAAGCATCAATCTTATGAGAGTTATAGCCCAATCTTGTTAATGTCTACTCAAAAGTCCAAATTGAGTTCAGTGGTGCTTTCTTCAATGTAAGTGGGTACAGGATTGCTGCCTTAGGCACACTTAATGTACCTGGGCAAAAGTCTTGTTGAACTTAATGGAATATACTTCTGTTTAGGTATGCATAGGATTGCATTCATAGTCTCACTGGGAAAGAATTAGAGGACACTTAATGGGTTTGTAGGGCATGCATTGTGATGAAGTACCATTTCTGAACTTGTTTGGAAGTGTAATCTGTACCCTTGGTCATACGACTCTGATTACATCCCTGGACTTCTCAGGAATAAAGAATGGAAGTTCAGGCTTTTAGAAAAACCATAGCTTTGCCACATGTAGCTGTAACCTGCCATTTGTTTAAAAATATCTCATCAGCAAAGTGGAAACAGATTTTTCTTAACTAAGTGCTTTCAGTTAAATCTAAAAATGCTCCCTTTGTCAAAGGTTAAACTGTTGCCTGACTTGCTCTTGTAAGCGTTTTAAGCAATCCACTTTATGTGCCATAAATATGAACTACAGGGGTGGGGGAGAAAAAGAGAGTACCAACCAAGCAAAAGAGAACGAAACAAACAAAAAGGAGAAGACAAATTGCTGCCCATGCTAGAATGGAGGTAAAGTTCCATACAGCTGTTTCTATTGCATTAAACCCCATTAATATAGTTTTGCACATGCAAGATGCCACTTAATGCATAGGCTGTATTGTGCTTAAAGCAGAAATAGGGAACGTGGCCCTTCAAATATTGTTGATCTACAAACCCATTCTCCCTGGCCATTGGAATTGCTGTCTGAAGCTGATGGGAGTTTGAGTCCAACAACATCCACAGTGACACCATTCCCCATTTCCAGGACTCGCTCAAATGTTATGCCAGCAAACATTGGTCCACACCAAGGAAGACTGTGCAGTAGCTAAAATATATACTGATAACCGGATGTTATAGACTGTCTTATACTGAAAAAATCAGTGTTTCATCTGGCCCAGTACTATCAACCTTGGCAGCTTATCCAGATGATAACTTGAAAGTATGGCTTTACCACATTTTGGTCTTTGCAGAATCACTCTGCGATTCTGCATACCGGCAACTCTTAGTGTATGCAGGGGATTATGTTCTGGAGATAGCACATAAACCCAAAATTGCATATAGTCAAAACACATTGGGTGCAATGGTGGGTGGGGTTGCCAAAGTCACCCCCCAGGGGTATGCCCCTCCCTTTCCACCCTCTTTTTAATAGTTTTAAAAAATCTTGTCATGCATGTAAAGCTGAATACACACAAGTTTAATGTGTTTAAGTTGAAGTTGCAAGTTGCCTGCATAACATTTTCCCTTTTGTACAGTTCTCCTGCAAGTCCCTCATTTGAATATATTCTAATGATGGAAAACAGATTGAGGAAGTAACTTGAAGCAGGTTGTCAATTTCACTAAGAGGAAAGGTAAAAGTGGCCAGTGCCAGGAAGGAAGGAAGGAAGGAAGGAAGGAAGGAAGGAAGGAAGGAAGGACTGCCGTATGAAAAGGGGAAGTACTTATGCTGATGATTTCCTTTACTTCCTGTTTGCACAAGATCATATATTCCTGTAACTCAGATGAAGTCACTAATGAACACAGAATCCAGTGGTGCGTTGACATAAGAGTGTTGTTGGTAAAAAAAGTTTAGTTGGAACCCTGTTGTTCTATGATTGACGGATGGCTTACTAAAGAAGATCTAAGTGAAGATAGCATTTTACAAAGGCATGAGATTACTCAACTTTGACTAGTAAGAAATGTAACAACACACACACACACACACACACACACACACAAAGTATTTGCTTAATCTATCAGTCCTTGTCCATAGGCTGAGTTTATCTTGAATCAATTTATAATATATATCCTAAAAGCCATGTATTATCTATGCCAGGAATGCAATAATATTGTGCAAAGATCAAGGTGTTAATACCGTCATGAAATTATCACACAGGTGACAGCGGTATACAGTTCAACTTGGGAGTTCCCAGTTATTTCATATTTTCTTCCTGATAGCAAGCTTAACTATCTCTGAGCTATGCTTAATTAAGATGACTTTTTAAAAAGCTAAAACAAAATACTGTTTTTTAAGTAAAGTGCATTTGTCCAGTATGCTTTTTCCTTCATCAGGTTCAGTCCTCCAAAGACATACCTGCATTGTGAATTGTCCAGGTAAAGCATTCTACCTTCGTAAGGTTGCACATTTTATAGTTCTGCTTCTATTTTGAGGAATGTTAAAAGCTAATTGCCTTGAATAAAATCATTATGCAATCTAACAGTTATGCAGGCACTAAAAAATCCACAGTTCCAAAAGTTGGATATGCATCTCCCTAGCTGTGTTAGGGAAATATGCCAGCTTCTTCTGAAACCTCTTTATCTCAAACTCATGATGCATACATATCCACACTGGGCGAGGAGACAAATTATAGATCTGTTTCTTCTTCATCCCAATCAATTGCTGTACATTTCCATGCCTGTATTTGTGAGAGATACTTAAAACCAAAGAAGTGAAGCTTAAAACCAAGCTTATTTAAAACTTCAGCTGCTCCTTTACTGCATGATGGAGGGCTGTGCCAAGTCCCCAGTTCTGCAGAAATGTAAACACTGGTAGCAAATGACCAGGCATAGCCTGGCATGGCACTGGAATGTTCAACAGCAAAAGGGAAAGATGTCTAGATGTCTGCTATGGGTCATATTGTGTAAAAAGGCAAAGGAAGAGGATGATGGGTGTGAAATGACAGCTTAGAGCAGATGTCATGGGCTCCAATTCTTCCCTGTTTGTTGGCCATGCTGGCTGGACCTAATGAGAGATGATGTCCAAAACATCTGGAGGGCACCAAGATGTTTACCTCTGGCTTAGAGAACCAGAAGGTATCTCAAAACTATGCCCCTCAATAACACTTACCGTGAATCACATGTGGGGAAAGTGCCTTTGTACACAAGTTCTGTTTTTGGTCTTCCCATAGGCATCTGATTGGCCACTGGGAGAAAAGGATGCTGGACTAGATGGGCCACTGGCCTGATCCGGCACACTCTTCAAGATAGGTCATATTCGAAGCCCCGTTTCTACAGCATATCTAACAGGAGTGGCAACATACTTTGTGTTCAGCTTGTAGCTGCTGCTTAATCAAAGCAAATTCAAAGTAAATATATTATAACAGTAACGTCATACCATGACTGCATTAGCCATTGATTAATGTTGATTAATGTTGCAACACAAACTTTTTTCCTTTTTTGCAATATTACGCCTGATTGACAAGTGTGTGGGTGTGGATCAGGGCGGGTTCACAGCTGTCAGCAATGCCGTTGTGTTGTACAAATGGGAGAAATGCATTTTGTTAACGTGGAAAAGAAGAGCAAAGAGAGCTTTTTAGTTTTCAAACACAGAAGAAGGCACTAAAGTAACAAGCACACAAAAGGGATATGGCACCATGGGAGGCTAAGATTCAGTGACAGCCCATGATTTATAACAGCTTTGCAATTATGCCTGTAACATTTGAGTATGATGTCCTTCCCTAATAAGAGAAATGAGTACTCCCTGTTCCATCTTACATAATGTTGTAAAGTGATGAAAAGCTGAGGGTAAAGGATACTTGAGAAGTGTAAATACAGGTATGGAATGGTGGCGCTTGACTTTAAGAGGCAGGCTGAATGAATGAATGATGAGAGAGAAAAATCACAAGGGCTTCTCAAGAGCTTCTCTGGTTTGTGAAAAGCAAATCGCTGCACTGTCTTCACCCCGCCCGATCTGTTTCTTTGTTTCCTTGCCAATATGATTTGATTCCAGGCAAATAATGATGAGGTAAAAAGACCTAAATGCCACTCTGCGCCATGCTTGACAATGCATTCCCAGGAGAGCCACACAAACATAAAAAAACCATCACAAGAGCATTCCATTGTTCCCACTGAACAGGTCAGAAAACAGAACCACAAGACTGATGAAAGAGCTTGTCAAAGGCAGCACAAGTAAACCCCAAGGCTGGGAAATGCACAGTTTCCCCAGATGAACAGGAAGCGCATGCAGACACACAGGGGGGCAGGTTGATTTATGCAGAACCAAAACTCCCCTCACCCCCCAAGGAACTGGAGAGTTAACTTTGTCATCTTGACATTAGGCACAGAACACGCACCTTTCAGAGCCCAGAGCTGTAAAACTGCAGTGGTGGCATGGAAGGAGGGAAACTCACCCAAACAGTTATAATAAAGGTGCTAGAATGGGATGGTGTTGAAGCTGGATTTGTGGGACAAACCCTTCAGTGGCTTGGACATATTAAAGCAAAAAAATAATGCTGGGAATTCTTTAAGGGGACTGTCTCCAGAAATAGGGATATATAATTTGGTATGTCCCCAAGGATTTTGAGATGCAAAGTTGTGGAACCTTGAGTTTCCTATTCAGGCAGTTTGTGCAGATCGTGTTGAATAAGGAACTGAGAACTAGGAACCAGCATCAGTCTCATTAGGCAGCAGGACACAAGGAATGAGAGCAGTCACTGCCCTCTGTGCAAACTCTGGCGGGTGTAGAGCCATGTGTCTCAAATTGGGTCTGGATTTTACTTCCATACTTAGTGCAAGTTTTGATAAGGAACAATTGCAAGTTGTACTGTATTTTAATTGTCTTGTAACTCACTTTGAGATGTTTCATAAATAGTGATGAACAAATATAATACAAAATTATTATTCTTTCTTCTGCTTAAGCTGACTGAATACACTGCCAAGCATATATATTTTTATAGATATAGGTACGCTAGATTTTGTAAATGAGACATCTTTGAATCATTTATGCTGCAATCTTATATGAATTTACCTTGGAGTAAGCCCATTCAACCCAATGGGACTTCATTGGATGATTCAGGACAGACAATAAGAGGTACTAACAGCCCAAGTGCATGTATATCTTCTCAGAAGTGCTAAAGATTAGGGGTGAAGAAGACTAGTGAATCATTCAATGAAGCTGAATGTTGGAAGACCCCAAATTCCAGTGTTATAAGAGAGGAAGAAAAACTTTTAAACCACTTTCTCCATACCATGTGTAATTTTGTATACCTCTATCATGTCCTCCCAAAACTCACCTTTTTTCTAAACTAAAAAGTCTCAAGTGTTGCAGCCTTTCCTCACAGGGGAGTTGCTCCAGCTCCCAAGTAATTTTGGTATCCCCTGAAGCTCAAGATTTTCTCCTACACTTCTGAACATTTTGATTGAATGAAGGCCTAAGAGCATCAGCAGAGAATGTAACTCCAGGACTGCTGAGTTTATTCAATAGCCTACCAGGGAACAGATACCACTAGAAGTTCATAGAATCATAGAACTGGAAGGCACCCTGAGAATCATCTAGTCCAACCCCCTGAAATGCAGGAATATGCAGCTGTCCTATACAGGGATCAAACCTGCAACCTTGCCATTATCAGCACCATGCTCTAACCAACTCAGCTATCGAGTCTCTCTCTTTGCAAATACGTGTGGCTTCGGCCTATACTGCACTTTTATCATTTTAGCTGTCAGTCCCTTTTTTGCTTCCTACAAAGTCCAATTGTACAGAAACTGCAACATTATATTATAATTTTGTGTGTGTGTAGGTAGGTAGGTATATAATCAGTTCCCACCCATTCTTTGGCTGTTAACATTTTACTGTACTTTCAGCTTCAATGCTATTCAATACGTGATCTCATTGGCAAAACCTGAAACTCAAGGTTGAAACCTAGGTTCCTAGCATCTTTAAATATTGCAAAGCTCCTTAGTTTCACTTCACTTTTAAATAAAAATATGTCTTGGGCATTGGGGCTGTTATTCAAGCTCATCTGTTTGTCCTCAATAATAAGGTAAACAGATCCACCCATCATGTTTGTGTGTTGGTAGTATGTATTCATGCTATCTGCCAAGGACACTCCCTTGGAAGGGACAAAAATGACTAAGAAGACTGGCAACCTATGATCTGCAGATGTGGTTAATGGGAATTGCAGGGGTGCAGTGAGCAAATTAGCATCATGGTGAAGCTTCTATCTTTATCTATTCCAGTATACATTGTAGATATCTTGTACATGTGACATATAATTTCAATGCCAATTTACACAAACTTCTAGGCTTATGGCACAGAATTGTGTGGGTTGTTTTTTTATTCAAACCCACATGAACTTGTGGCTAAAAGCTGCTGTGATTGTATGTGTGCTGCTGTTGCTCAGTCCAAATTGTTTGTTTTTATTAGTTGCATTTTTGCACTCAAGTGCCTCAAAATGACTTACGCATAGTAAAAATAAAATAACGACGGCATTAAAATCAGACAAAAACAACAATAAACGAAAACTACAGTACTCTTCCAACAACATATTTTAAAGGAACAATTCTTACCCACCCCACTTAAAGGACGGTCATAACAAAATCCACTGACATTATGCAACCACCTTCTCAATTAAAAAACATAAGCCTGAGTAAATACTGATGTTTTTGCCTGTTGCCTAAAAGCAGGCAGTGATTGTGCCAGGTGTTATTTCCTGGGGAATTCATTCCACAAGCGGGAAGCCATCCTAAAAAGGTCTGTTCTTGTGTTACCTCCCTCCGCATCTCCCTCAGATGATGAATTCAGTGTCTGGGTTGGTTTACGTAGGGAATGGTGGCCCTTGAGGTATTAAGGTCCTGGGCCACATATCTGTAATCTTATTTTATTTTTCAGCAATATCATACAAAATAAGGCTTACTGCCAACAAGGAATGAATTACAGTGGTACCTCGGGTTACACATGCTTCAGGTTACATATGCTTCAAGTTACATACTCCGCTAACCCAGAAATAGTGCTTCAGGTTAAGAACTTTGTTTCAGGATAAGAACAGAAATCGTGCTCCGGTGGTGTGGCAGCAGCAGGAGGCCCCATTAGCTAAAGTAGTGCTTCAGGTTAAGAACAGTTTCAGGTTAAGAACGGACCTCCAGAACGAATTAAGTACTTAACCTGAGGTACCACTGTACTCAACTCTTCCCACTGGCCCAGGCACGAGAACGACAAAAAAACAGAAGTAACGAGAGAGCTGAGAAAGAAAAGTAAGTAGATAATCCTTATGCCCTAAAAACTGAATAGTTGTGAGATAAGAAGGAAAATAGAAGGGGCAGTATTCCTGCATTGTATGGCCAAAGATCTGTTTTGGATTTTGGGTGCGCCCATGGTTTTCGGCATCCCCTGTGGGACTTTTGACTCCCCTGCTCTTTAAATGACAGACTTTCATGCCCTATCACAAGCTGCTTTTGAGAAACTTCTCTCAGTAGTTTAAAAAAAAGCTTTGGCATGCAGCCAGACCTAAGCTCAGGGGCCCCTTGGGCATGTGGAACTGCTGTGCAGTTGTTTGGATCCAGGATGATGCTTGCGCTGAGACAATTCCAGTCTTTCTAGTCATATAATTCAAAAATCCTTTCTAGACCAAAGCATGTGTGTCCAGAGTCTGAAAAGCCGCTGGAAATGCAGGTAGGGGCTCCACATTGTGCAACATACCCAGGTACACACCAGGACCCACCATTTGGGAAACACTGTTCTAAAGTCAGCTGGGGGCTGCTTGCTACGTGAGCTATACACGTGAAGTCTCACACATGTGAGTAAAAAATAAATTGGGAGGAAACACTCAGTGCTTACCTGTGTACTTTTCAAACTCCTGGTATGTATCTGAAGTGATATACTATATCCTGTTAATCTTCCATAAGTACAGTCCTGCCCAGTTACACCAAAAGTCCACCCAAGTCCAGGAAGTTCATACCTATGCCTATGGGGAAACCCAGAAACAGGACACAGGTGCTGTTATTCCCCTGCAACTCGTATTCGGAAACATGCTACCTCTAACCCTGCAGATGGCATATATCTTTGTCTTCTATGAACGTATCTAATCCTCTTTTAAAGCCACCCATCTTGACAGCCATTACTACACCTTGTGGTACTAGAGAATTCTGTAGTTTAACTGAATGCAAACAGCAAAGTAGCTTGCACATTTTGGATGCCTTATTCCCTCTACTCCCTAGGAAAATAATAATAATGTCAGCAGCAGCCCCCGGCCATCAGTTTTCCTGTGGCCACTTTCCTAACAATTTATTGGCTGCCAGGGAGCTTTCAATTGTTGAGCGTGTTGACAAGCAGACACTAATGCCTGCTCCTGTAACCCAGTCTTTAAATGTCTCTGTTTACCTGCAGCCTGCTGCAACTAACTGGCCTGTGCGTCATAATAAATTGCTAAATCAGCACATTAATGGTGAAAAGCTACTTTCTGTGACATTGAATGGGAAATCTCCCATTGACTTCAGCAACACTAGGAAATATCCAAATATAAAATTGACTATAAGCCTAGTGGTGATCAGCTTTGTGCCTCACTGCTTCTCAAGAGGAGGAAATTTTGTAAACACTTAAAAAAAAAAAAGAAGATGTTGAGAAGTAGTGCTGCAAGCAGTCATTTTTCATTTATGAGAGTTTATTTTGGAATGTAGTTGATGGGTTTTTTTGCTTCTTTAGACCCTGAAGGAGACAACCATGATTATTCAAAATAAAGTATCCAAATTCTGGAGTACACAGAGAAGTATATGTCAGAAGACAATGTGAAACTGCAATTATGATGATTGAATTGCCTGAGGACAATCCCTGCATGAACTAGAAACATTCCATGATTACTAAACACCGTAGTCTGTTCATGTTTTAAATTGTTTATTTTGCCCTGGGTATTGACAGCTTCCAATGTTAGGGACAAACATCTCCAAGATACAGCCTTATCAGATGCACATATTGTAACTTGGAATACAGAAAACCATCTATGAATCAGGACTGATGAGCCTCAGGGTATCTTCACATCAAAGTGTCTAGTGACATGTCCCCACATGGGGGTGGGTTGTTCCGTTTCAGTAACATTAATCATAATTCACAAATAGGAAGGAGCAGTGTTGGCATATTAATGCCCACGCCACAGCCTACCCTACTTTTCTCAGGGATTCATTCCCATGCTTCAAGCACTGTGGTAAATTACCAAACTTCTAGTGAGGGACACTCCCAGACAAACATGCCCCTAAAAGTGGCATATCACAAAACAGTTCCTGAAGAATTCGGGGAACATCAGGTTTTTAAAAAGCAAGTTTCTAGTCCTGATTATTAACACTAAAAATGTACGTGGTGTTTTTCTTAAAAGTTTAGAAGCACTGAGGGATTGAGCTTCTGCATGCAACAGATCTTTAAGCCTTTCTCCCCACACAAGTTTCTCACAACTAACATGAATAAGGCACAGATTGGTGTTTTCTCTTCTATTGATGAATCTGAATAACTTGCAATGTTTTGTTGAGGCTCTCCACTTAAGTCTCTATGTTCCTGAAACCACTTTTTTTTAAAAAAAAAGTTTTCAATGAGTTTGAAAATACAACATTATTCTTTGGTGCTATAGTGGACTCTAATTTCAGTCTGCAGATATTGGAAGCTACTTCTGAATAATTTTCTCTTTATTTTTATTTTTAAACTCCCTAAAAACACTAGCCCATCTAAAAGCAAGATTCTTACTGTACCAACTCCCTGTTCTGCTAGTTTTCTACTTGCAGGATCCCCCCCCATAGAATATTAAAAATGCAATTACCTATCTGAAGAATGCTGCCTTAGGACTTGGGGGCTGACTTTCAATACATCACAACTGTGGAAATTGCTCTTCTACATACAAAGCCTCATTTCCACCATATTCTAAAACTTTCACGTAAATAAACTCCAAATTTTGAAAGCAAATGGAAGTTTGATTAATTGACAAAATGTATTTTAGTTATTTCAGCATTCTGGTTCTGGGATTTGTGACATTTTAAAGGACTGGGTTCCAGACACATTGACTAATTTTAAAAAAAACCTAGATAAATGTGAGAGCTTGCAACACAGTTATGTAGATGAGATGATGATGGTAGCAGCTATTTTCAGAGTGTTCCACATAAGTTTTCTCAATAACCCTTACACCACACCTACAGGTAGACAGGTAGGTTATTACTATTGCCATATTGCTGATGGAAAGTGTGACAGAGATAGTGGCTTGCCTAAGACTTCCACTTAATCCCTGATACAGATGAGGTCTGAAGCATGGTCTTTCTGGTTCACGGCTCAATCTCTTAGAAAATGTAGAAGGCACAGAACCTGTACTGTGAAGAAGTCAGGGACTCTTGTGGACTCAGTGCCATTGACTCAGCAAGGCAAGGACAGATAGTGCAATGATGAACAGAAACCAACAGCAGAATAAAAAAGTAGGCAGAATACTGTCTGGATCCAGTCCAGACACCATAGAACAACCTAGTGGCTGTTTTTCAGACTGCGGAACAACAGAAGGCCCTGGGAAAGTGAAGTGGGAAGCGTTTCCCCCCTACTGATCTCCTGTCTCTGCTCCTTCAGGCTGCTGCTCTGCAGGTGAAGCCAACTCCTGGCCCATAACATCCTCCAGGACACTCAGAAAGAGAGCAGGGCTTTAAGCGGGAATAATCAGATAGTAGGGAGTGGTTTCCATGTAGAAGGTCATGGTCAGGATTTTCAGGACCAAGGAGAGCTCCCAATGAAGGCAGATGTTTCTTCAGCCAAATGGTCAGACACAAGGGAAATCTTAAATTGTATTGCTAGTCTGCTGAGTGTTTACCAGGACTCAGTCATGGACAGAGGTCTGGAGTGAGCCAGGGGGAATCCAAGGCAAACCCAAAGGAAGGACCAGAGAATAAGTAACCAGTACCCTGTTCTGCCATGAAGAGAAGCCCACAAGGCATGGTAGCACCATGGAGTGAGCAACTTGTTCCAATGAAGTCTAGAGGCCTTTTGAGCCTCTGCCTCCAGACCAGCACTCCTGGGTTCCACCTCCTTGAGAACTACAGCCTCTTAAAAGGCCGACTTTCTGGTCTGCAGACGGAATTCCTCACCTAAGAAATCTAAGCCTACAGTATTGGATAGAAACAGGAAACAGCACCTTTTACCCAGAGTGACTTGTTGAGTGTTTTTGTTTATTTTTTTTATTTGCATACCTTTGTGTACTGGTTTTCAAGACAAGTCGCTTAGACTGGAGACTGAGTAGACACTGAGAATGCAGACACACTTCTGCTGATTATATGGCTTTACAGGGAGATCAAACAACCCCATAAAGGATAAGGCCGTCAACGTCTACTAGTCATGATGTTTATATCCTGCCTCCAGGATCAGAGGCAGCCTGCCTCCAAATACAAGTTGCTGGGATCTCTTTTGTTTTTAATTAGTTTTTATTAAATATTTGCTTTGCTTTGGGTTTCCCATACACATCTGACTGGCCACTGTGGGAAATAGGAGCTGGACTAGGTAAGTCCTTGAGCCTGATGCTGCACGGCTCTTCTGTTATTACGAACCAAATTAGGCCTCTTCTGGTCTTGACAGAGGAGTAAAACCGGCTCCAGCCCTTCCCTTGCACCTCAGTAATGTAAACAAATGCTGCTCAACTGAGCTTATAGTTTCTACACTTGAATGAGTGGAGTGGCTGACATCACACAAGCATCGGTGCAGTTACAGATACTTTGCATGTACATGCCTGCTTCTTAGATTTATGGGCTTCTTCCTTTCCCTTCATAATGGGAGAAAAGGCCTTTGAATTATTATCTCTCTTATGACATTACACCCTGTAGCTTCCTATCAGAATGTGATAGTGGTTCTAAAGAGATGGCTTGTCAAGAACCATGAAAATTAGCGCTTCTTTGAAACATGAGAATGCCAGTATTATGAGGGCATTCATAGAAGATACTTAACTGTCAGGGATCAGCCCCCACCCCGCCCCCCGCTATACTCTATATATATCTTATTGTGACTTAAGAGTGTCTGCCAAAGATCTGTGGTAAGATCTAATGAACACACAGTGAAAATCTTGCTCAAAATAAAGGCAAGAAATGCATTTTCTGATAACCACAAGACATAAACAAAAGATTTGGCTGCATGACAGAGTACCTGAATACTGAGAGGCTGTGTGTATCTGCAAAGGGCAATATATCCAGCTTGCTACTGTGTTCAGACTGGGGCACTAACAAACACTGGCATAAGAAAAGGAATACGACAGGTTCTGTCTCTCTGACACACCCCTTAAAATTATGCCCAGGAATACATTGCAAGTTTCTCTTCTTCCCGTGGCATGACGGGGCTACACAGGTGTAGTCATCCCTTGAAGTCCAACATTGATTAGTGTAGGTTCTCTGCCAAGGGCATTTAACCACCCAGCTCTAGGCATTGGGGCAAACAAAGGCTCAATCTACCTCATTTGTATCTATTCCTAGAAGTTCATTCCCCATCCAAGTGTCCTACACTCCCAAGAGGCCCAGACCGAGGGCCACTGTTGTAATGTGTGGAATAGCTTTACCCAAGAGTAATTCACTATAGGGATGCATTCCTGAAATTTCCTTTCCTCTAACTGCCATCCCTGAGATCATGAGGAAATATCTGCCCAAACAAGATCAACTTGTGACTGTTAGGGCAATTGTTGTCCTCTTTTGCCATCCAGCAGTAGGAGATGTGGATTTCATTATGTTGTGAGTGAGATAGAAACTTAATAATCTGTGGTATTCAGGAGCATTGTGGTTGTTTCCTTTTCTGGAACAATATAAGGTTGTATCTTAAACATAAGACTCTCCAGTACCTGCTAAGTATTCCTCACAGGTTCCTACTTACCCTATTTAAACCTCAAGAGACAAACCTCAGGGTAGAAGACTTTGATGCCACTTTTATTTTGTGGAGGGAATCTTTTTTTTTTCTAAAAAGGGGGAAATAATTTGGATTTTTCTATGCTTTGCTTCTTCCTAAAGGGAGCAGAAAGAGTACAAATGCAAATTGCTCAAAGCAAAAACGGTGAAACTGGAAATTTCACTATTGTTAAAATCAATTTAAATAATGAATTAGATCACCATCATAAATCAAGGGTGATGGGAGAACAGTCTACTGTCTTGATTGGAGAACTGAGCCAAAACTAAGAAAATGAATTTCGGCAGGGACAAATATAAGCTTCTATCCTTAGGCAAGAATAATCAGATGCACAAATATAAGATGGGGAACACTTGGCTTAACAACATTACGTGTGAAAAGGATCCTAAAAAGACCACAAACTGAATGTGAGTCAGCAGTGTGATGCAGCTGCAAAAAAAAAAAACAACTAATGCAATTCTAGGCTGCATCAACAGAAAGATGGTGTCCAGATCAGAAGAAATAATAGTATCATTCTATTCTCCTTTGGTCAGACCCCAAGTGGAGTACTATTTCTAGTTCTGGGTTCCACAGTTTTGTTTTGAACTTCTATTAAATTTTTCAGCAGCAACACCATAAACGTAACGCACATATTATTTGATTGTCAGTTACAAAAAGTAACAGTAAGGTACATACATAGTAGGATCACTGATTAATTGTCCTGAGGCCACCCAGCCCAGGGAGGACAAACAGCTTGTAGTTTGCTTCTTCATTGGCAAAGCACGCATTTACAATAGCTCCAAAGGTGCACAGAACATGCACACACATTCCGGGTGACAAAGTATCTGGCATTCCGTCCCCAGGTTTGCACTCCAAGCTGGACTGTTGGAGCAACAGCATCACTACGTCTCCCCACCCCCAAGCTTAAGTAACCTCATCTGATGGGGCGCATGCAAACAACCTGTGACTTCTCTTAAATGGAAGTGGTCGCAGTGCCTGCCTCGTCAGGCCCTTCCTTGGAGCCCTGCCAGTCCCTGACATTAATTAGTGCTCTCCATAAAGATACGGGGTACGTATGTTATAGGAGTTTGCAATAACTGTGCTGACTTATTGATGTGGTCAATAAACTAAGACAACGTGGTTAAACATTTGTCTCTCTTTGCCTGTCCATTAATGGCACCGCAGTTTAAGATGTGCATTGAGACGCTGGAAGGTGTGCAGAGGAAGGCAACCAAAATGATCAAGGGTCTGGAAACCAAGCCTTATGAGGAATGGTTGAGGGAGCTGGGTGTGTTTAGCCTGGATAAGAGGAGACACTAAGAGGAGATATGATAGCCATGTTCAAATCTCTAAAGGGCTGTCACATGGAGGTTGGAGCAAGTTTGCTTTCTCCCGCTCTGGAGGGTAGGACCCAAGCCAATGGATTCAAGTTACAAGAAGGGAGATTCCAACTAAACATCAGGAAGAACTTTCTGATGGTAAGAGCTGCTTGACAGTGGAACAAACTCCCTCGGGATTTTTGAGCTGTGATTGCTTCATTGCATTGGACTAGATGATCCTTAGCTCTCTTTCCAACTCTACAATTCTAAGTTAAATGGAACCAACTGAGTCACTGCTACCCTAATCATCCCTATTTGCCAAAGAGAACTGTAAGCATGAGCAACTTGTCTCCCATCCTGCTCTGTCTTGAGGCAAGCATTCAGTCGTCTCCTCTGCAGGAAAAGGGTGGAGATTAGGTACAAAGAGCTAAGTTTCCTCTCCAGTCTGTCCCAGGCCCCATCTTCATCATTTTTTAAAGCAGTATCATAGCACTCTAAACAGCCTCCAGAGAATCATGGGAGTTGTGGTTTGTGGAGACCCCATGCCCTGCCCTACACTTTCCAGTGGTTTAACAGTCAATCGCTCTTTCCAGAGAACTCTGAACTTTGTAGCTCTATGCGGGGGAATAGGGTCTCCAACAACTCCCAGTATGCTTAACAAACAACACTTCCCAGGATTCCTTGGGGGAAACCATGACCGTTTGTTGGTTGGGTGGAAGCAAGTTTTGCCCTTTTGTAAAAATGTATTTTTAAAAAATATATAATGCAAAAAAGCCTGCTTTTCAGCATATCTGTATTCTGTGCTTTAATTCCGCCTTATTTGTTTTTGCAAGTGCATTAATAATCTGCTATTTTTTTCAGAATTGGTTGCTTCCAAGGGAAGGCAACAAGATTCCAAATTCAGTAGTGAAGGAAGGACAGAGACAAAACAATCTGAGACACATTCTTAGAAAGTTACGGCATGGCAAAGCCAGGTCCCTTACAAAGACTAAAAGTCATGACAAGCCCTGGCATATTATGATTGTGAATCCGTTTGTGTGCACACATTCCCAAGGTAATCTAAGCTTTTAAGATAATAAAACAACTAATACAATTAAAAATGTTAAAGATTCACAGAAACACAGTAGATCACTAATATGCAGAAGAACAAAACGCGATTAAAACCATTATATGTTTGCATGTGTGTACACAGACAGACAAAGACAATATAATAAATTAGGATAAACAAAATCAATATCTCAGATAAATTTTAAATCAATGTCTAATATAAATCTAACTCCACTGCTATCAATTTTTGTCTAAAAAGAAACATAAAGATTGTTTAAAATGAAAGTGCACCACGAAGAATGGAAGAAATTTAATGATTATTTAGCTAAATTTGTTAAGCTAAACTAACTGGAAATAGCTTCCAGATACTTACTGGGCTTAGGATTGTATTTATGTTAACTGATAAAATATGTTTAATACAAGAAGGAGAAGAATTAAAGATGTTAATGTTTAATTTAAAGGGAATCAAAATTGGGATTTGGAAAACCGTTATAAGGATATACAATGAAATTCAACTAAGGGGAAACGAGGAAGTCGTTTTACAAAGTCAATAACTGCTATTTTCAATAAGGGTATGATTTATGTTTGTTATGTTTTGTTTGTTCTGTGTTTTTGTTTGTCGTTAATATTGTAAAAACCAATACTTTTTTTTGGAAAATAAAATAAAATGAAAGTGCTGAATGGTGTCCTCATCTGGGTGTTAACGCAAAGTACATTTCATAATTTATATTCATGAGTTCTAAAACTCCTGGGAAACATCCATAAAGTGTTGCAGTACATAAGCTGATTTAGGGTCCATTCTGTAGGGGGTGGGGAATATTACCTTTGAAAGACCTTTGAATCAGTGCTGTATGTCTGTCATACGTCAAACAAAGCAAAAGAAACCACTCATATTATTCCTGACATTGCACCACACAAAGCAGAATATGTATGTGTAATGAAACATCTCATCTCTTCTTTTAAAAGGCTGTCATTAAATATAATCCACAAGTACCTGTGTGGAAGTGTATGCATGTGTGAGTATGTGTGACAGTGAGACGGAGAATTCAAAAGGCAAATTAGTTTTCACCTCCCGGTCCAATCATTTCTGGGAATTGTGCTTGAAATCTAGTGTTATTATTAGGTCAAATTCAAAGGAAGCTGAATATTCTATGGGGGGGGGGGAGAGAGAGAATGGAAAAACGTGAGGTCCTGTAGAAATAACTTCTGCATGTTGAAACACATGCATGTCACACCCCATTTGTCTTTCATATTTAAGAATAAAGCCCTCTGTCCTGCAGCAATTATTACACAGCATACCCTTTATTTTTAAAAATGCAAGACTTTGGCACAAAGAAGCAAAAGGGGGGGGGAGGGGAAGGAAGAAAGAATTAAACTGATGAAAAGCATTTATGTCATGGTTTAAATTAAGACCTTTGTAATGTAAGAATGACATCAGCAGGAAGCTTAGCTTAATGAAAGTAAGATACTGTCCTGTTGTTGTTATTTTAAAACATGGGTAGGCAAACTAAGGCTCGGGGGCCGGATCCGGCCCAATCGGCTTCTAAATCCGGCCCTTGGATGGTGTGGGAATCAGTGTGCTTTTACATGAGTAGAATGTGTTCTTTTATTTAAAATTCATCTCTGAGTTATTTGTGGGGCATAGGAATTTGTTCTTTCCCACCCCCCAAAATACAGAACGGCCCCCAAGAAGGTCTGAAGGACCCCTGCTGAAAAAGTTTGCTGACCCCTGTTTTAAAATATACATACATTGACAAATCCTCTCTGTACACCAAACTGGAAAGGGTGGGAAAGTGGCCCCAACAGACACATTATGATAAAAAAGAACTGACCTAGGATCCTATCTGATACTAACAGAGGTGTGTAAAAGTGTGTATGTGCTTGTGTAGCAGGGGAGAGTTTGGAGTCAACAAAGTAAAGGATAACATTATTTATAATGCCAATGCAAATTTACAGTTACTGTTGCCTGTGACGATAGACATCCAGCACATGGCAAATGGTGCATTTTCTTCTCCCAGATATATAGGCAGGAAGTTCGAGAACATAATCCAGAGGGAAATTCCTAAGATATGCTCCATTGATAGGAACAGGAGAAGCCACCCTGAAACATTTCGCCCTGTAATTCTATGGAAGCATCACAGCAGGATCCATGCAGTGTTATTTATCCACGCTTATCAATTTTCTGTTGGATTCAGATAACTGTGGGGTTTATAATGCTGTTACAGTGGTACCTCGGATTAAGTACTTAATACGTTCCAGAGGTCCGTTCTTAACCTGAAACAGTTCTTAACCTGAAGCACCACTTTAGCTAATGGGGCCTCCCGCTGCCGCCACACCGCCACCATGCAATTTCTGTTCTCATCCTGAAGCAAAGTTCTTAACCGGAGCTACTATTTCTGGGTTAGTGGAGTCTGTAACCTGAAGCGTATGTAACCTGAAACGTATGTAACCTGAGGTACCACTGTATTTTAGTAAGGTGTTGAGCAGCTTACAGTAGTGAAAGAGGCGACGTATAAATTGAATCAAATGACAGCAATAAAATGATAGCAATTCAGTTTTCTCTTTTTGACGCAGGATCCCTGTTTCTTGTTTGTAAAACTTTCCCTGAGTAGTACTGTACTGCCTATGGTTGGAGCTAAGTGCTACTCAGAGCAGACTCATTGAAATTAATGGAACGGAGTTAGCCATGGTCATGAATTTCAGTGGGTCTATGCTGGGTAGTACTAGCATTGAATTCAACCCCCCAACAGCCATGTATCCACTATGGACATCTGCCCCCACCTTGCCCATGGCATACTCAAATTCTGAGCCCTGTATATCCACTGGTTAGAACAGCAAGGCATTTCCTGCCCCACAGCTGCCCCACAGGCAGACTAAGTGGTTTCAAAACCTGGGCATCTCGAGGCCTTCCCAAGCGTCCTTCTGCTGCTCAGCAAACTAATCCATCCCACAGGATCACACCCTCACAGTAGTTTCCATTTTCACTGACAGGCTTTTAGGTCAGAGCCAATAAAAAGAGGTAGACTGTTAGGAAAAAAAATGTGTATTCTCAGTAGATAAAAACAAAATAACTCTGTGGTTGGAATAATTCTGCAATTAAAATGCTAAAAAAGTGATAGGTTTGATTGGGCATGATTAATGAAACCATGCATTCCTCACATTCCTGTTATGTTCATGTGGAAGTATAAACAACAGCATTCCAATCATGTGTAATCCCTGCCTTCCTGAGACCGTAGGCAAAGTTGTTCATAGTTCTATGAGCAAAACACTGAAAATGTATGTGAGCTTTGCCTTTCTTTCCAATGGGAGCCAGATCAAGCCCTGATAATTTAACCCACAGGAGACATCAGAGTTAAAAAATACAAATATAAATCCATTTATTTGCTTTTACTCCGTTTTGTGAAAATGTGTCATATTCTCAGGATTAATTTTCTGGTGTCATGAGTAGCTATAGTTGTGGAAAAATTATACTGTTTTTTGATGAGCAATCAGTGATAAGGCATATTCAGAATCCACATAAATGAATTAGTTTACGGTCCTATGCTCAAATTCTGCTGGTTAAAGGGCTCTACGATTTGGCAGAACGTCCGCTATGCCGACAGAACACAAATATGCCAAGGCAGTGTGGAGGCATCATGTCTGCTCATTAGCAGTGTTGGTTGGGACTGATGGGAGTTGTAGTCCAACAAAATCTGGTGGCCATGACATTTATCCCTGGACACCATGACAGATGCATTGGTGGAACGCTCTAAAAACATAGTGATTCTACTGGCAAAGATGTGCTGGTGACACAGCTAAAATAGGGTGGAGCTGTGGGTGAGATGGGTGTGGCCCAGGGAAGAAGCACACCTGCCACTCCCCAGCCACTCTGGGCGGCTTACAGCACATAAAAAATGGTAAAACATTAGACATTAAAAATTTCCAGATACAGTGGTACCTCAGGTTACATACGCTTCAGGTTACAGACTCCGCTAACCCAGAAATAGTGCTTCAGGTTAAGAACTTTGCTTCAGGATGAGAACAGAAATCAGGCTCCGGCGGCATGGCAGCAGCAGGAGGCCCCATTAGCTAAAGTGGTGCTTCAGGTTAAGAACAGTTTCAGGTTAAGTACGGACCTCCGGAACAAATTACGGTAAGTACTTAACCTGAGGTACCACTGTACAGGGTTGCCTTCAGATGTAGCTAGCTTGTGGCAGGTAGCAGCAGCAGCAGCAGAAGAAGAAGAAGAAGAAGAAGAAGAAGAGGAGTTTGGATTTGATATCCCACTTTATCACTACCCTAAGGAGTCTCAAAGTGGCCAACAATCTTCTTTCCCTTCCTCCCCCACAACAAACACTCTGTGAGGTGAGTGGGGCTGAGAGACTTCAGAGAAGTGTGACTGGCCCAAGGTGACCCAGCAGCTGCATGTGGAGGAGCAGGGAAGTGAACCCGGTTCACCAGATTACAAGTCCACCACTCTTAACCACTACACCACACTGGCTAGCTCGCTCTCGTACTATTAGGGTTGATGGATTTGTGGTGCTGTGGTGTCATTTTGCAGTTTGGGCTAGGGGGCATGTCCCTTGCTCTTGTGGGTTCATTGGCTCTCACTATGTGTGGGTGTTGTCACCAACACAGTCCCTGACTGGTGGGCTTTGGCTGTGTTCCCATGGATTCTGTGAGCATATCTGCCATTTCCCTGCCTTTTTAGGTGCAGTGGTTTAAGATATAGCGGCTGTTCTGCTGCCAAAATGGCAGTGTCTCTCACATTCTATTTAATTCACCAGCACTGCTTGAAAAAGTAAAATAAAACACATATAGGTCCCACTGAAGAAGAAGAAAAAAGGTTCTTTACTTACTGTTTCTTCATATTTACAAGGATGAGTTCATATTCTTACCCTACAAGTGGGAGTGAGTTTCTTGGCTGTTTCTTCAAGGAGAGAGATGGGAGGTAGGGGCGGAGTTAGTGGGAAACCACAAAGTGTATTTTCCCCTGACTGTCTGTTAGTCTCAAGCCTGCCCTCTACTGGCCGGGGGTATGCAAGGTTCCTTATACCCAACAATAACACTGTGCTGCCTTATTATCTAATTATTTTATTATCTAATTGGTTTTTAAAACACACAAATTGGCTGCACAGGATGCCTTATCTGGATGTGGGTAGTGGGATTTTAATCCTTTGCCCCCCCCCTTAATATCAGTTCAGAATACAGTGGTACCTCAGTTTTCAAACATATCGGAAGCTGAACGTTTCGGTTTTCGAATACAGAAAACACAGAAGGAAATGCTTCTGTTTTCGAATGCACCTGTTATTTTTTTCAGTTTTCTGCAGACCACCCTTTGCACCTCGGTTTTCAAATGTTTCGGAAGTCAAACAGTCTTCCAGAACGGATTATGTTCAAAAACCAAGGTACCACTGTTCCTCAAATACCGGCAAGCACGGAGGAGGGGAAGCCCCATTCTCTTTAACAGGAGGTAATTCTTCTGTGCAAGGGACGCAGGAGGCGCTGTGGTCTAAACCACTGAGCCTAGGACTTGCTGATCGGAAGTTTGGTAGTTTGAATCCCCACAACGGCGTGAGCTCCTGTTGCTCAGTCCCAGCTTGCCAACCTAGCAGTTCGAAAGCACGTCAAAGTGCAAGTAGATAAATAGGTACTGCTCTGGCAGGAAGGTAAACAGCGTTTCCGTGCGCTGCTCTGGTTTCACCAGAAGCGGCTTAGTCATGCTGCCCACATGACCCGGAAAAACTGTCTGCGGACAAACGTCAGCTCCCTCGGCCAGTAAAGCAAGATGAGCGCCGCAACCCCATAGTCATTTGCGACTGGACTTAACTGTCAGGGGTCCTTTACCTTTATTCTTCTGTGCAAGAGGTGTGATCTAGATTGGACTACATAGCCATACACTAGAGCCATACACTAGAGTCCCCCCTAATCCAGATCTCTCTCTCTCTCTCTCTCTCTCTCTCTCTCTCATACACACACACACACACACACAGAGAGAGAGAGAGAGAGAGATGGAATCTATGTTTTTTAAAATCCTGCTCTTTAGGGCTTTTTCCTGGGGGGACACAGGGGTATTCATACCCCTAAACATTTTGTGAATCTAAGCTTGGCCTCATTGAGGGGCAGTATTTCAATATGAGTAGGAAAATGAGAGAGCACCTAAACATTTTTTTAGAAAATAAAAAAAATCACTGACTTTAGGGCACAAATATGGAGCTAAAGTTCTGCCTAGTTTGGTCTTGTGATGATTTAGGTAGGAGCCCAACCACCTGTTCTTAAAAATGCATTAGAATTTTGACATGATCTTATCCTGGTCCCATGTATGCCTGTCTAGCTACTGTTCGTCATGCAAATTGTTCCTTTGTATTTCCTTGGTCTCATCAGCAAAGTGTGTGTAGATGTTTCCAAGATGGAGCCCATACGAAACTGCACAGTCCTCTGAAGCAGCATCTTGTGAAGGTAGTGATTGAGAAATTGCAATCTAACTGCTTTTTCTGGAATAGCAAATGAACGGGCCAAACCTCAGAAGTGTAAGAATAGCTGATGCTTTCTCTGATAGTTTTTTGCAGGTAATAAAAACAGGGACTCTGGGCCTGTTGCATATCAAAATAACGTTAGACAGGCTGCCTCAAATCTCAGTTGACTCATTTTCCTCACTCCAGTGAGGAAATGTTTTATTTGTATCATGATTATCTGGAATTGAAGTTCCACACAAACGCACATGGAACAAGCCAATAAAAACTAAAAATGTAGGGCTGAACTTCATGTGATGGACAGTTCAGTGGTTTTTCCTCCCGTCAAGATTTGTTTTTTAAATAAAAATAAAAATTGAAATCACTTGTGGGATGCTGAATTCATAATGGTAGAGGTAAGCATCTGTTTAACCATTTCCTTGCTCATTCAAAATGTACCCTTCTCCGCCCCCTCCCCCCTTTATAACTTCCCACTTACCTGACTGAAATCTCGTAATTTCTTCTCCTGTGGGGACAATACAGCTCGGGAGGGGTTATTTTGTGAGAGCAAATGGCAGGAAGGCAAAGGTAAAAGTTGTTTAGTAAAGGTGCCAGATGTACATCCATACAGAGGGAGTCTCACATTTAGGGGCTCCCACAGGGAATACCCTCAGAAGTGGTTTTAGGGTAGTGTGACTAGTGTGGGTCACCTCCAGGCTTGACTACTGTAATTCACTCTATGAGGGGCTGCCCTTGAAGCTGTCCCAGAAACTCCAGTGGGTGCAGAATCCTGCAGCGAGGCTCCTACGGGGACCCTGCCATGGGAGCATATTCATCCAGCGCTTTTCCAGCTGCACTGGCTCCCGGTGGAGTACAGGGTCAGATTTAAGGTGCTGGTTTTGACCTTTAAAGCCCTTCACAGCCTAGGACCCTCGTACCTACGGGACCACCTCTCCCGGTATGCCCTGTGGAGGACCTTAAGGTCCATAAATAGTAACACCCTAGAGGTCCCAGGACCTAAGGAATTAGATTAGCCTCAACCAGAGCCAGGGCCTTTTCAACACTGGCTCCGGCCTAGTAGAACGCTCCGTCTCATGAGACCAGGGCCCTGCAGGATCTGATTTCTTTCTGCAGAGCCTGTAAGACAGAGTTGTTCTGCCTAGCCTTTGGCTTGGATCAACTTGATCCCCTCCCCCTTTCCTTTCTCCTTCTGTGATGGAACTCCTAATTGGGGACTTCCCTGGCTTTTTTCTGGCCTACTTAGCACCAGTCTGTTGGCCTTGGTGAAGATTTGACGTTTTCATCCCCAAAAAATTTGCTTTGAGTTTCTACTGAAATGAGGCTGCATTTTAATGTTGTATTTTAACCTTGTTTTTAAGTTGTTTTGTTTTTATACCTGGTATTAGCTGCCCTGTCTTGGCTGGGGAGGGCGGGGTATAAATAAAATGTATTATTATTATTATTATTATTATTATTATTATTACTAGGCAATGCTGAAATTTGAGAGCCCAATGTCCGCCACTGATGTCCTCTCCTAGGCCACACACACCTACACACCTTGAGCTTCTGAGCGTGGTGGAACTACTAAGAGGGCCCACCTCTGTCTATCTTAACATCTGAGAGGTTCTGTAGGGAAATAAGTGGTTTTTCAGATGCTTAGGGCTTTAAACACTAATTTGGGCTCCAGAAACTAATTGGCAAAAAATGGAGCCAGAGGTTATGCTAGTACTGTACTAAACAGAACCCCCAGCCAGTAACCTAGCTGCTGCATTTTGGATCACTTGAAGTCATTTTTGTCCAAAAGGGACTGTAACTGGCAAACTGGACACAGCTGAAAAAGGCACTCTTAGCCACCAAGGACACCAGAGACTCCAGTGAATCCAGAACCTCTCTCAGTCTGCAGACCTAATTCTTCCAGGACAGGCCATCTCCCCACCTCCCTGACTTGAGAATTCAGGAAATATAACACCTCTGTCATTTCAGGATTCAGCTTCAATTTATTGTCCCACATGCAGCCCATCACCATCTCCAAGGACTGCCTCCAAGAACCTCAGCCATGTCTCTCCCAGCTCCGATAGAACAAAGAGATAGAATTGGGTGTGGTCTACATGTTGACTCCAAATTCCTGGATGTCCCTGCTGACCTGCTCATTACCTCACTTCACCTCAAAACTTGCCTGGTCGGTCTCCCTAGTCTCTCTTTCCCCTCCTGTTTATCAGGCGATGGCAATGGTGGTGAAGGGGGGACCGCACAACTCATTTTCCTTTTTAAAAAGTCCTTTAGAGAGTAGATTTGCTGTATCAAGTGGAGCAAAGCTCTAGATTCTTTGCCCCCTATATGTTCCTTTCTCAGAGTGCCAGGGGATCCAAATGGGACCCAGGATGACTGCCAGAAGCTTTTCTCTGATTGAAGCAGCATAGCCAACCCCAAAAGTTGCTGGTTATTATGATGTCATTGATTCTCAGGGTTTGCGGGGGGGGGGGGGGCTAGACCTGTTCCTGGTGGTCCAGCACTAGTGCTGCCACTCTTCAATCCATCTCAAGGGGAAATTCCCTTATTCCGAATAGGATTCCTCGCAAGAAAAGGGAAAAGTTGACAGCTATGCTTACTTCTCTTTCATATAGTTATTAGTCACATATTTTCAAAGAGTAAACTCAAAGCGAGTTATAATATAAAACATAAAAATGAAATGAAATAAAAACTACAGCAATGCATAAACGGCTGTCTAACACATCCTACATATTAAAGGGACCATAATATCTAAAACCCTCTATGTTAAAGGCCAAAAGCCTGGCTGAAGAGAATGCTTTTGCCTGGATAAATGTTTTTGCCTCAAAATACACCTGAAGAGAAGCTTTTCATGTTTGATGTTTTACTGTGTTTTTATATTCTGTTGGAAGCCGCCCAGAGTGGCTAGGGAAACCCAGATGGGCAGGGTACAAATAATAAAGTTGTTGTTGTTGTGTATAAAAGTAGCCAGTGATGGCACCAAGCATGCCTCCCTGGGGAGAACATCTCTTAAGCAGGGAGTCACCACTGAAAAGGCCCATTCTCTTGTTGCCACCCTCCACATTTCCCTTGGTGAGGGCACATAGTGGTGGACCTCAGATGATAAAAAGTGCTTTAAGAGAAAAGAAAATCCTTGCTGGAGAAAGCCTCCGCACAGTATGACTGATGCTTGGAAGTAATTTCTGCTATTTTCACTGAGGTTTATTCCCTGATAAACATCTGCAGGATTGCAAGTTGACCTCCTGTAAACTGAACACTTAACCGGGAAGCAAGCTGTACTGAAAACAATGGAACTTACTTCTGAGTATACACACATAGGATTGCACTGTTAATCACACTGTGCATTCATTAGTATCTGCTAAAAATTAAATACTTTCATTCTAGTGAGCAAATCACAGCGAAATATGTAAAAAGAGATGAGGAAGAGGCAGGTGTTATAGTAATATGTTAGGACATCTGATCAAAGCTGATCTGCAGAGGTGGGATGAAAAACAATAGGTAAAAAGGTGAGAATGGAAGCATGGGGCCGTGTTTCATCCACCTGCAGCAAGGGCTTGACAGAAGAGGCCCACCAGGTTTGCTGTCTAGCCCTCAGCTACTTCACCTTTGATACAAGACACATTGCTTTGAAAGCACAGGTCTCAACATATCTGTGAGTGTTCCACCTCCATTCACCCACCATGAGGAATCGTACTGGATCAGAGCAAGGATCGCCATGCGGGGTGGGTAGAACAAATACAATGAGGATTCTAACCCCTATGTTAAGCTGAGGAGAGACCATTGCTTTGTGGTGGAGCACACCCTTTCATGTGTCTCCAGTTAAAAGGATACGGTTGCAGGTGTTGCCTAAGACAACAGAGACATGCTGGCTATCAGAGTAAGCATCATCATTGTTGCTGTTTAAATTTCTATACCACCCTTATTCCGAGGATCACAGGACAATTTACAATATAAAAATGCAAAAATACATACCATAGTAACAAACAAAAACAATACCCCTCACACACACACTTTAAAAAGCCATTGATTGTTTAAATAACCAAAGATCTGGAAGAAGAGGAATGTTTTCACCTGGCACCAAGATATGGAACAAAGGCACCAGGCAAGCCTCCCTGATATGTAACAAAGGCACCAGGCAAGCCTCCATTCCACAAGCAGGGTGCCACTGCAGAAAAGGCCTGTTCTCATGCTGCCATCTTCCTGACCTCTCGCAGAGGAGGCACACAAAGAAAGCACACAATATGGGGAAATTGACAAGGAGTCTGACTTTTAAAAGGCAGCTGCTCACATAGATCTGTACACTGACAGAATGGCTCTTTAATGCTACCAGCAATCAAGTTGTACAGTCCAATATTCTGAATGCTTACTTGAAAGTAAGTCCCACTGGGTGTTCAGTGGTGCTTACTCCCAGGTAAGTGTGCACAGGATTGCAGCCAGAGTGGGGCAACTTGGCACCTTGTAGAGAGACCAAAGAAGCTGAGTGATTCAATGGACCTTGCTTAGATGTGGCCAGAGTTTCTATATGCACTGTCAGAAGAGCAAGGTATTCAGTGATAAGACTTTTTATCCACAGAATAGAAGCGTTCCGGTTATGAAGCTTGAAGGCAATTACCTGCTGTTGCTGCCGTTTCATCCTTATACAACTTTTTATTTTTTATTTTTCTTACATGTCTAGAGGCTGTTATTCCAATCAGAGGTGCACAAGGTGTCTGACGACAATCAAGAGCAATAAATCAAGATGTGTCACTTTAAGGCAAAATGCAAAATAGCAGTGTGCAGCAAAAGGAGTAGCAACAAATAAAACAAGACCTTTCAGAGTCATGGAAAGTGTGGAAAAAAAGCCGGGTAAAAGAAAAATGCTCATCTCAGGAGTCTTGAAGAGGTGGAGCCACCAAACAAGTTGGTCAAAAGTGGGCTTGAATTTTGTTCACTACTAGCATGGAGCTGAAGGAAGAGGCTTGTCAACACTATTGTAACAAGTGCAGCTTATCAGTGGTTCAATCTCTCAAAGGAAGCAGTGAAGCATGATCATAGATGGTTGGCACACTGGAACAATAGCTAGATCCTAACTAACTGCATGGGAAGAAGAGATGGGTCACACAAACATCATTGGCATGGTAAGCACTGAATATATTTCCTGGTACTACGCAGGGAGGTGGCCCAGGAATTCCCACGGAAAAGCCTTCTTAATGCTATTGAGCAGGGCTCCTGAAAGGCAGGTATAATGTAGATACTATTCTAAGTGATTACTGCGAGATGAGCCAGCCTGACTGCTGTCACCTGTCTGTGTTTTTAGCCTATGAGTGAAGGCAGAGCTGTCAATGATAAGTGAGTTGTTTGGACACCAGTTGTTGCTGGCGTCCATCTTTCTCTAGAGAAAATGGAGTGGGCCTTTGGGAGTGAAGTCAAACCACTGCATTCGCAGCACCAAAGTGACCTCCCCAGAGCACAAACCCAGGCAGTGTGTGTGGAGGTCCTGGGCTTTGTGGTCCAAAGGAAAGCAGAGCAAGACGTTTGGCACCAGCTTGGCTGCAGGAATTGCTGGAAGGACACTGTACAAAGCGCCATCCAAACCTCATAGGAATTCTGCTCCAGATTTCTGCAGGGTTTATTCCTTAGCCTTTTCTTTTCCCAAATATGTCCTGCAAGGCAATGGAGGCTTAGGATCAGTTTTCCTTTTCCTAGATGGGCTATCTTCCCAGGTTGATGAGTCCCATCTGCCCCTCACTTCCCTCTATAGCATGTGCAGACCATTGGAGCCTTCTTGACCATTGGATCCACTATTGGTCTCATCATCTCAATCTGCCAGAGGGTTTGAAAACCATCAGCTACCCAGCAGGAATCCCTGGGATCCAAAGAGATGTCTTTTCCCACCTTTCCTTTAGTGAATGTTTCCTGCTTCCATCTTATTTTCTAGCCATTGGAAGCTGCATAGTTTGCAGTTCCTTTTTTATAGCAACCAATATACCTCTTTCCCGTGGTGAGTTCATCTGAGATCTCCATAAAAGTTATTTTCTTCAAATACTGCTATACAGCAACTGTGGAGGGATGTTAAAGAATCCTTCCCTCCAATAGTAAGTACAAAATATGAAAATTTTGCAATAAGGCTCAGGCATATTTCCTGCTGTAGTAGTTCCTGTTAAGTTGTGGGTGAACATATCAGACGACACAGCGATTCTTCAAACAGCTCTTGTTTATTCACAGGCCAGGACAGAACTGAACTGAAGGGTTCAGTCAGCCTGCTTATATAGCGCTCCAGTACAATGTAACTGTAACAATTTTCTAAAACTATCCAATCACTGAACATCACTTTTGATCCCTTATTTGCATAACTATCTACAGTATCCCCCTGCTGGTCCAGGGTGAGAACTTCAGTACATAACAGTTCCCACGTAGGAGCTAAAGGTCAAACACTCATTAAGAATTCACTGCATAGTTAATACAGTACACTGTTGAACATGTTTACGCAGAAGTAAGTTTCTTTGTTTTAATGAGGATTAGTCCCAGGTAAGTAGCCACAAGATTGCAACCTAAACTTTAGTTTAGGGTTGGCATTGGGGGAAAGCAGGGTTCTTATGCCTCTAACACCTACAGTACGTATGTGGCAGGCAGAAGTTTAACATGTTATAGGAAAAGCTTCACATTCTGTCTGTCAGACAATATACTGTATTACATGTGTTGCCACTGATTTATCTTTTGCTCCTCCAATCCACCTGCAGAAGAGGACATAAATTTGAATACTGCACAAAACAAATTTGTGTCCTTGTTTGCAAGTGGGTTTCAGGGCCTAATCCGTATAATAGAGTGCGCTGGGTCCAGAAAATCCTGTTGACACCTGTGCTGTTGAACAAGACTTTAAAAGCTCTTGTAAGCATGTGCAAAAATCCAATTTGCACAGAATTCTGTGTGCATGGAGTTACATGACCATCTTAGCACATGGTACCCGTGAGCATACACAGGTAGTAACCATGCCAGAGGTGGTCATGTGGTTCAGCCCCAATTCCATTGAATAAGATTTTCAAGTAAGTGAGTATTTAATGCTGATGTGGTGTACAGTACTGGTGACAGCAGGGATACCCAACATGGCACCCTCCAGATTCATCGGGCTCCAGTTCCCATTAGCCCAAGACAGCATGGCCAATGGTGGGGGATGATGGGAGTTGTAGTTCTGCAGCATCTGGAACCAACAACATATGGCCAACCTTAGGTTAAAGCATTAGACCAGGAAGGGGTAAACCTGGAAACCAGGAAGCTGAGAAATCCCTACTACACTTTGAGCAATCTAGATTGCCTTGGACACGTGACTATTACTTTTTCTCGTTAACCTACTTCCCTGAGGTGTTGAGAGTATAAGACACATTAACGAAGTGTGCAGCACCCAGAGTTCACTGGAAAAGGGGCAGAGGCACATGTGAGAAATAAATTATATGTTTAGGATTAGAGCTGGAGTCTGTTTTACTTACTTATGCAACAGCTAGTCTAAACATTGCATAATGTAAGTGAAACTGCTTAATGCACAGTCTGTAAATAAATTCACACGTTTCTGCCCTAGCTTTGAAGCTCCAGATACAAGGTTGAAATGCAGCTACATTGCTTTGCACAGAGGCAAACTTGTATGAATATGACAGACAAGAGCAATTGCATTCTCTCTTATCAGTGATCCATAGATAATGGGTCACGGGGAGATTTCGAAACTGTACTTTTCAATCCATGCCAGAGAGGTGCAGAATTGACATGAATATGCTGACACACCTTGAAGCACCTTCCAAACACCTCGGGCAATGATCCTGACCCTTTCACCAAGCGAGTAATGCTCCAAAGGATGTCGGTTGACAAGTCAAGTGATTGCACCTTGTAAACCACCGCAGATTATTTTTTTCTTAAGAAAAATGCTACCTTTCCTCTCTTTTTTTAATAAAATCACTCAGCCCCATTCACTTATGTGTACATACAAAACATTAAAGGTTTCCCACTACTGGAAAATGACGAGACCTTTTAACCTCATAATTAAGAGCTACTGAAGCTTGAGAAAGAAGCCATTTTCTTTAAATGAGAAACAAGGATATTACCATATTTTTGCAACCCAGTGCATTCAATGTCAAAAAAGCATCGCTCTAAATGGTGGTGCTTAAGCAGTGGAGTTTTATGGATGTCTCAGTGTAAAATGACAGTAGGCAAAAGGTGTTAGTATCCTATTCCAGTATTCTATTGATTTTTAATTAAAATATTTCCCTTTGTTTTGTGTTTGTGGTTGGGGAAATTTAAGGAGGGGGTGGAACAGCCAAGTTCCATCGTTTATCTCTGTAAGCCTTAAACAGTCCAGTCCTATAATGGCTACTTGGAAGCAATCGCCATTGAGTTCATTGGGACTTTCTCCCAGGTAAAGGAGGATAGGGTTGCAGCCATAATGCCTTTGGATTGTATCCAACTAAGTTTCACTTAGCGTAGACTTACTAAGATTAATTGAGCTAAGGTAGTCATGTTCATTCATTTCAATGGGTCTAATCTGAGTAGGACGAGGACTGGATATGATTCTTCATTGGCATTGAAATATGACTGTCTTTTTCAGACTTCCTGGCCTCAGTGAATCCTTCCCTCACTTATTGGTCTGCTGAGAAATGCACAGGAAAATGTGTATGCACTTTTGTGCCAGTTCTCTTTTTTTGGTATAAAAATCACAAACTGATGCAAAAATTATTCTGAACTTAAGTGTAGAATAACGAGAAACCGAAATTGACATAGTCAACCATCCCTGTCTTAGACACTCTCCCCATACAGCAGTGGTCCTCTTTAATGAGAGAAAACGTGTTGCTGCAGTCCAGCCAATCAATAGAGGCTGGTTCAGATTCCCAGTGCTAGGATATTGAGTGCTTGATCTCTGGTTCTAGAATACAGAAATGAGAGAGAAGTGAAGTTTCCATCTGGCAGCAAAAAAATGTGAGTCCTCTACTGCCAGCAACAAGCAGTCTGTGGGCTGGCCCTGATCCATTGACCAGAGACTGAAAACCACTATCCTAACAAATTCATGTCATTTATATTGCCCACAGTGTGAGAAGCGATCTAAAATGACACAGGCATCATGCTGAGTAAGCTATCAAACTCATGTTTTGATCCACTGAATTGTAAGAGAGTTTGGTCCAAAGAGATGTGAAGAGTTTGGCGGAAAAAATATAACTTCACTTGGCCTGCTGGTTCAGAATGCCTGCTGTTAAATGTGTGTTTCAGTGGAGCAGGGAAGAGGAGAAACTTTTAGGCTGAAAACTAGATACCAGACTACACAGCGGTAGTTCAGAAAAGTGTGTTTCTAAACATGGGCAGAATGCATTTCCTGCCATCACTGAGCAACCACAGCTTGCAGCACGCTTCAGATTACAGAGGAAGGCTTCCAGCTCAAAGACTGTGACATTCCAAAAGGGCCAAGTAGGAGGTGCTTCAACTCCAGGGACAGAAAATCTAACCAACTCCACACAGAACCAACAACTTTTATCTCCTTTAATTGTGCCCCAGATCTGCTGCAAGAAATCTTGACTTGCCTGATAGCAGATTTGAGGCCAACTAAATCCCTTTTGAAAATTGTCTAGTAGGGCTGTAATTGTAGCAGCCGGAGGCTTTAAAGGTCCTTGATACTCATACCTTTGATTCTTTTATAATTTGGCAGAAGTGTGATTCTGCTACAGCTGCTAATCTTTCTCACTTTAGAATTCATAGTATTGAATTCACATTTAAAGTGGATATGCTGCTTCTCTGTTTGGATAATTCATTCAACAGCCCACCGGTTCAATATATTCTTGAGACTGATTTGGTTCCTTGTCATGTATAGTTGCACTGTTTGGGTACTCTATATCCAGCTATGAGATAGCCTGTGTCACTGCTATTCTTTTTCACTTCAGTGTGATAAAGCTGCAGGCCTGCTGTTCTGGTTCTTAATTTTTAACCTCTCTCTTTCAGGACACAGAAAATTAGCTTCATTCACTTGTTAAGGCGGGTTGCACCATTCATCCTGGATGACTGCTCTCCATGGTTATGGAGTGATTGTCAAGGACAAATTGCTCTGCATTTTTCAAACAGCATGACTTAGTGCAGTCCTATCCTTGAGCCCATTGAAATGGCAAGCGTAGGTCTAGGCTGTACTATTTCAGATTGCAGGTGGTGGCTCCCTGGTGGAATACTGTTTCCTATAATATAACTAACTCCTCAGAACACAAAACATCAACTAGAGAGGTTTGAGTCACTCTCCCCCTCCAGCCCTCTCTGTGACACATTAGTTTTCTATGTGCAAGGATGTATTCTTTCATGGAAAACAGCCATCCTACCTACATTCTAAAGTGGTTTAGACTGAAACCTGAGTGAATATATGAGCATTCCATTATCATATGTGCTGTGCAATATCTGCTCTTCCTTGCCTGTTGAAGACAATGCAACATTCAGTAAGATCAATGAAGTTTGCAGGCCTGAGAGACAGGAGCTTCCCTGTGGTGGCCCCATAGCTATGGAATCCCCTCTCCACTTAATTGTGCCTAGCCTCCTATTTATAAGCATTTAAGGATGCCTTTAAAACTTGTCAGTTTCAGATTGCTTTTTCTTAAAGAGTTTTAGCTGCTCCCCTATGTGTTACTTTCATGGAACATTAGAATAGAAAGGGGGAGCACCTTGAAATGTTTCATAATCTGTACCAATACTCCTCTGGAATCCCCCTGACTGCACTGGGGCTGAAATGAATTACTCCATCACACCACTATATTAAAAAGTGGCAGACTTGAGGGGTGGGATTTGTAGATTGTCAAGGAGTGGGACTACCGCCTCTGGTTTTGTGGGAAATTTTAGCAGCAGGGGACAGTGCTTTCCTTTCTTGAAAAAAATGTTAAAATGCATTTTTTGCATAGCTTTTCTTGGTGACTGCTGAGAAGAACTCTTCAGCTGCCACTATCACAGGGAGCAACAAATATATATTTTATACATTTTTTTAGGTGGGGAGACGAAACCACTGCTGTTCGTTCCCATATTAAGACTCTCCTTCCCTCTTCCAAATTCAAAACATTCCAGGTCGTCCCAACATTTCTCACCCATTTCTGGGGCCCGAAAATATCCCCCCCCCAGATGCTGTAACCCAATATGCTGTAATCATCAGATTTGGGTCCTGCCCTCCATTTTTACCAGGGATGCTGAAGGAAATGCTCTGCTACCTGTCTCCCCATATAGCATACAATTGTGATTAAAATTGGTAACGTGTATTCTAAAGGTCCATATTTTAGGATTATGCAAAATTTTTATTTTACAGGGGATGAGTGGCCCATTCTTCACACTTCATAGAACTGCTGCTCCCAGCTGTGTGAATATTTTTAGCAAAGGGCACTTGAATGGTCTTGTGTGAGTTTTAAATGTTTAGGTCAGCATTACAAACATAAGCCTTGTAAACCTAGTGTTGTAAACGAAACAGCAAACTGCACAGAGAAGACAGCTCCATTCCGCTCGTGTCAAGGTGCTGTGCCAAGTATACAAGTCTGTCCTCAAGGCTATTACATAATACCCACGCTAAAGAAGATATTGAGCACAAATGTTCCTTCTCTTTTATACCATTATATTTATTAACTCCTCAAATGCAAGCTGAACACAGGAATCAGTATCTACAGAGAGGGAGAAAACTAGATTAGTGAAGGAGGAGAAATCTGTTGGATCCAGATTGTTCATCACGCTTTCTGACAATTTAGCCATCACAGAGTCTTTATTCCTGTTGATTTCAGTGGAACTTCAGAGCAGCTTAGTTTGGATGCAACGATATTCTCTGATGTTTTGATGGGCAAAGAAGAGATTTCAATGGCCAACGTTCAAAGGCTGACTATATCCAGGATTAAACAGTCCCAACACATTGCATTTTAAGTGATATTGTTGTGCTTACCTTTAATGTCTTATATATAGCACCTAAGAAATAAGTAAGTATGGTTTGAAATGTTGGGTGTGGATGGAAAGAGTTGCCTTGGGGGTTCCTGCTTAAGTTTTTAAAGTGTAAATGTAAAATGCTTCACACATTTGGGTTAAAACTATAATATGGAGATATGGCAAACATCTTCACTGGCAACAGTTGTAGTGTTTGCAGGGTCACTCTGTAAAATAATGCACTTGCAGGGAGAAAGCAGTGTCAGTTATGTAGCTAGTATATGAGCTTCTGAGTTTGTCACGCCAAAGCTGAAATCCCACGTTGGGAACATTGGCTTGTAACATTTTACTGACACTGTGACTATTATACTTAATCTGAGACAGGGCTCCAAGCCAGCATTTCTCTTTCCACACTATGGCTCAGCTTTGGAGCACGTGAAGTCATAATACAGTATTCTGAGCACGTGAATAGCCTCCCCCCTCATTACTGAGTAACCACATCTTGTCCTCGCCGATTTGCAGCAATGTCACATACAGGTGTCTTTCAGATCTCATGGCATCGTTTCACAGAAGCTCCTAGATTTTGGGACAACTCAATGGTTCTTCACACTGGGCCCTGGTCTACACCTGCAGCAGAATGAGGTGGCATAACACTGTTACCACTTTTTGAGACTGCAGTTGTGTGTGTGTGTGTGTGCCATTTTATATGCTCCCATACTTTACATGACCACCACCACACACTAAAAGTCTGAAAGAGAAAAAAAATTTAAAGGAAAAAAAACAGATAAGCATTAGCTCAGTGGGAGAATGCATAATTTGTGTGCAGAAGTTCTCTGGTTTTTTAGCCAGCATGTTCAGGTGGAATTGAAAAAAACTCCAGTTTCAATTTTCAGTGTAGACAATCCACTTGATAGATCAATGGTCTGACTCAGTATGAGGCAGCTTCATATATATAGGTAGCAATCCTTTCTTGCTACCACTTCAGAATGTGTAAAGTAGACCTATATGGTTATACATATGTCAGATGAGTTTACATATGCATGTCAATGGCCCAAATCCCCTTGGCCTTCCCCCACCCTCCCATACAGCTCAGAAATTTTAGTCCCCAGACTCAGTGGTCTTACAACCTTTCCCTCCTTTACGTGTATTATTTTGGTTGTGAAGCACAAAATTAACATTACTTCCTCCATCACTTCATGTTTTACAGCTGCTTCTGCATTCCTGATACATTAGAGCAAATAAAAAAGTTTGCCAACCGTAATGGGGGGGATACTCTGAACACATGGAGTTTCTCATTTTAAACTCGCTTAAATCATAGCACCATCCTGAACAAAATGGGGTTTGCTTCTGCATCTGGTAAAAAGCACATTCACTTGGGAGTAATAACCACCTTGTAGAAAAAGATAGTGCGCATTTAAAATAAAAAGTATAAAATAGGCATCTGTTAGCATGTATGTGCCTGGTCAAAGTGAGAAATGGCCATCAAACCCACCCTCCGCCCAACTATAAAATGTGAGATTTATTTTTTAGAAAAAAAATGCTGCAGCAATCAGCGTATGCCCTGCTGGATCCCACGTGCCCAGATGCCAGTCCAGGTACTTGTGTGGGGCCTGGATGCCCCCAACATTGGTCACTCTCTGGGCAGTCATTTGGGGACATCCAGGCTGTGAGGCCATTAAATTTGGCACCCAGATAAAACACAGCTGCTTTGGTTACCCCTTCCTTCCACAGGGGGCTTCTAGGCCCATAAGTGTAACCAAAGGGGGGGGAGGCAGGGAGGAGCAGCTGCCCCCCCAATTAAAAAATAAATAGCTAACTGAGGCTCTCCCCTTCTAACAAAAGGACTGCTCCCCCTTACAAAAATCCTGGCTGCGCCCATGTCTAGGCCTGTATTGATAACTTTGCTATACTATAGTTGCTGAAACAAGTAACCGCAGCACATGTTTTAGGAAAAAATGCTATGCAGTGCAACCGAATCTATTCTTAGAAATATAGAAGGGCCCACCTCAGAAAACTCACCTTCGATAACAACCCAGATCTACCCAATAGCAACCAGACCCTCCACCTCTCCCGGGCAGAGCCGAGGCTCCCTCGAGCTCCCTCTCCACCCGCGCCGCGTGTTTCCCAGCGCGGGAAGCCGGCCAGAGCGCGTCTTGGCAGCCTTCCGCCTAGAGGCGTTTGCCCGGAGCTGTCAGCTTGGCTTCCCTCGGCAGCTGCCGTTGTGCTCGCTTTGCATCCCTTCCTCCGCTTCATGATCGCCGATTCCCTCCGCCCCGATCCTCGTTTTTGGAAACGGGCTCCTTTTCCCCACGGCAGCCCCGTGCGCTCTGCGTGAGCACCGCTGCTGCGCCTTGGTGATCGTGTGGCTCCCGCGCGCTCGGCGGCTCCCCCTGGGCAGCCTCGTCGGACGCGGCCCCGCGGAGCCCCGCTCGGCTGCCGGGAGGGTAGGAGGGGGCAGGGTCCTTCCTCCCCACCCCACCGCGCTGTATTTGTTTTCGAGGGAGCTGCCAGGCCCGCAGCCTTGTCTTGGGCGGTGTAAAGTCCCTGTCTCAAACCGGGCAAATCGCCGCCCGCGTTCAAAGTCTAAGCAAGGGCGCTATCTCAGGCAATCTGTAGAGAAGAGCTGATTATTGCTTCTGAGGCTCGATTGCCAATAAGTTACTAATAAAGAACTTCAGGGTTTAGGATTCTGAAGCCTTTCCCAGCCAGCCCACCACCCGTCCTGCCGTTTCTCTTTCAAAGCTTTGCATGGGGAATCGTAGGAAAGGAAATATATAGGTAAACGTGCTAACGTTTTAAGGAAAGATACCCGGGCTTGCTTGCTTTTTGCATTACAGATTTAATGCAGCCTGGCCCTATGCGTGCCATTCATTCATACCATACATTTAACGCCCCCTCCCAAAAAAATAAGACTCATGGGAACTGTAGTTTAGCCCTTCACAGGGCTACAAAGTCCAGCACCCTTAAAAACTACAGTCCCCAGAATTCTTTGGGGTGTACTTTAAATGTTCTGTGTGTATGCATGCTTGTAAAATGTCTTCTCAAGATACGACAGTTCTGCAGCATTTCCCCCTGTATATTTGCTCAATGAGGCTTAGTGCCCAATATGCACCTTTAAATTCATTACCTACAAGTAAATCCTATATAACACAAGTGAGCTTACTCAAGAGGAGTCATGTCTTGAGGTGTACTATTAAACTGATCTTGAGGTCCAACTGTTCTTAACAATAGTTCACTTCTGAATAAACATGCAAAGGATTGCACCATTAAAACACTTGAAAATGTAAATCTCTTTTACAAACGTACAGACGATATTTAGAAATCAAAACCGTTCTTACAAAAAAAAAAAAAAAGAAACCAAACAACCCAGCTTAAGTAGAAACGCCATTTACCTTTCAGTTACCGTACTCTCCTGCTTTTTAACTGACACGGAAAGGAGGACTGAATAACCACACTGTCCGTGGAATCATTAATTATCAAACATGAGAGAGTTGGGGGGAAAACTGGTTTACTTTGCAATACACTTTGCAATATTTAAAAATATTTTTTCATTCTCGTTGTCCTTGTTACCAATGTGCATTTGGTAAGACAAAAAAAAAAAGGAAGTACACAAACACATATGACGCCACAGTTTCTGTACAGAGCTCTAAAATGAGCTGCGATGTTATTATCTACAAGAGGTGCTCTTGGGCAGAGGAGAGCAGCTTGGGGCTGCTGTCACTTCCCCTGTGCTGCCCACCCCAGCTGCTTTTGGGCTTTTGGCAGGAGCCAAGGGAGAGAGGATGGGGCCCTGCATACATCTGTCCACATGTGCATGGGCTTAAAGATTTCTCTACAGTTCAAGTCCTTTGAGCCAGAGTTAGCTCCCTGTGGAGGGTTCTAGAAGTCCTGCCGCGGGGTGTGAGTTAGACTGTGCCTCCGCAGATCACAGTTTCGCCTGAACACTTTGCCGCACTGCTCACAGTTGTAGGGCTTGATGTCTGTATGGGTGAGAAGGTGAGTTTTCAGGTTACTTCTTTGATTAAAGGTTCTTCCACATGTGGGGCATTTGTGTGGAGATTCCTGTTCAGATTTGAAGCAAGCAAAGGATTAAACCCTTTACAAACTACCTGGTTTACTGAGTTTCTCAAAACTTCTCTCGTTATATGCACACACCCTCCCCAGTTTCGTTACCCTTCAAAACACCAGTGCCATAGCGGGAAATAAATCTTCACAAATTTTAAGTGCCCCTTCTCAGGCCTAAATGCCATGGAAGCAGTTTCCACATAAGGCTGCAATTCTAGGCACATTTAAATGGGCAGTAAACACCACGGAAAACAATGTTTACTTCTTAGTTTTATTTAAAAAACAACAAATAAACCCCAAACAGGATTAGGCATTATGTGCATTTGTAGCCTGATCCTATGTGTGTTTACTTAGAGGTAAATCCTATGGCATTCAGTGGAATTTACTCCAAAGTAAATATCCATAAGTTTGAAGATGATTAGAGTCCTGAAAGTAAGGGGAGGATCCTAGCATGCTTGCTGCCCAGTCATAAGCACATTTAGCTGGAAGTAAGTCACTAAAAATAAAATAGAGAGCTTGTCAGGGATAGTACATATAAGCTTGGATTGGACCAGGGAGATGTGGATTCATATTCTTCTTCGGCCAGAAAGCTCACCAGGTGAACTTCTGCCAATCCACTATATCTCTAGCTAACCTACTGCACAAGGTTGTTATGAAGATAAAAATAAACAAAGAGGGAGGAAACAAGTATGCTTAGTTCAGCCCTACTTGAAGACAAGTTCTACTGAACTTATTAACAGTTTACTTCCCAGTGAATGCATTTGGGGGGTGGGGGTGGCAGGGGTAGCTCATGTATCTGCTGTAGGTACAAGATCACAATTCTTTGCAGCCTGATCCTTATAGACATTTAGTCGGAAGTCAGTCCAGCTGAGCTCACTGGAACTAACTCCCCGTAAGTGTGCTTAAGATTACAGCCTTAACAGCACAGATATATCTTCTTGCCTGTCAAGGACAATCCTCACTTCATCACATTTCCCCATCTCTAGGATCTACTGAAAAATGCTTCTTGCTAATCCACCCAGTTTCCCAGGGATACTTGCATCATTTCTATCAGTGAAAAGCTTTCCACAAAGCAAGTCTTTTTTAATCTGAGCTGTTAAAAACAGAGCATACATTTCATCTGCTTCAGAAGTGTCAGACTTCCCAAAGAATCTTTTCCAGCTATGGAATATGCAAGTCTTAAATGAACTGATGTTCAAGCCAACACACGTTTACTCAGAATAAAATCCTGTTAAATTCAATGTGACTTACTCTCAAGTAATTGTGCGTTGGAACACAACCATAAACAACTTCTGCAGGCTTCTTTAATCCTTCTAAGATCCCAGTGTGCTTATTTTCTTTACCATAAAGAATGAGTCAAGACAATTTACACCCCCAAAAAATGAATTAAATGACTCTGAACAACTGAAATAAAAGTTCAGACTGTGTCATATTTTTTGCACAATGAAGCGAAGTGGAGGTCAGTAGTGGATAAATTATCTAATTTAAATAACCCTCAACACCACTCCTCTGGTACAGTTACATGTCTTTACTTATTCATAATGAATATTGCTATGTATAAAGAGTTGAAACAGAATTAAGATAAAAATAAACTGTCTAAAGCAATATGGATCTAACCTTACCTGCATGTGTAAAGTTTTATGAACTGCTAGAGTCCTGGACTGGCAAAATCCTTTCCCACATTCCTGACATTTGAACGGTTTTTCTTTGGAATGGATATACCTAAAAGCCAATACAGGCATTTGGAATCAGTATGTGTAGACACAGAAAGAGCCATAACAGTTAACAGTAGTCTCTATGTAGCTCAAGTATCTGGGGGGAAATTATACTAATGGGACAATGCTATAAATGTTGACTCAGAAGTAAGTCTCACTGAGGTCAATGAAGCTTGCTTCCAGGTTGCAGCCTAAGCCTAACTCAACACTGAAATCTACTTTTCCAAATTTATTTTCATATGTTTTTTTCCACAGCCACTTGACAGTAGTTTATCTAAAGGGCTTCATTGCCCTTTTCTGCTAACAAATTAAGGAGACAATCCTAAACACTCCTACTACAGTGTATGTTCTACTGAGAACAGTGGAACTTACTTCTGAGTAGCAATGCACAAAAGTCCTATGTAAGTATGCAATCTTTCACATGTGTGCACTGGGACTTGCTTTCATGTGAACATGTAAAGGCTGTGGTCCCACTTGTTCCAGCTGAGGTCAGCTGGAATTTTGCCTTACTAAGTTTATAGAGCCCCACAGGATCTGGCCCACAGTTCATTATTGTTTGATGGGATGAGAAAAGGCAGAAAGCCCTTGAGCTTCTCAGAGCAAGCAACAGAGGAAAAGGGCCATTTGTACATTGCTACAAACACATTGTAAATGTTGTTTCTCTGGCATGTATGGGACAGAAAAGAACAAACATCCCATTAGGGTTAGGAAATATTCATTTCAAGGAACATACTGCCTTCTCTCTGCCCCTCCCCTTCCAGTTTTCATCCACATTTGCTAGGCTATAAATCTACTGTATTTTTTCTGCAGCTTCCTTACTGGACTTCTATCAAATGCTATTCCTACAGAGGTAAAATGGTTTGTTGTTGCCTATTTGCTGAGATCACCAAGCCTTTATCAAATCCTACAGACTAGAAAAGGGAAAAGATTGGAAAGCCCATCGGGAGGTACGGATCAGATGCAGAGCCCTGGAAAGAAGTGTCATGAAAGCCAACCACCTTGAAGGCACCCCTCACCCTCAGTTGGGCCCACTGAAGTGGAAGAAAATTGCTTCTGATCAACATCACTTGCTTCTATGCAAATCAACCCAACACTCCCAGTCCCAACCTTGTTCCCTAGGAAATAAATCCTACTGGCGCCCCTCCTACATACTGAGAACTGCCCTGTTAGTTAGGGCAGCATACTAATAACACCAACCACCTCCCTACTGCAGACAAGAGGCTGAGAAACACAGTCCTTTCTCCTCTAGGCCTCTCTAAGTGGGTTTAGGGGGAAACTGGAGCCCAGGACTTGCTGGTTGGCATCTCAACCCATAGCTGTCAACGTTTCCCTTTTTTAAAGGGAAATTCCCTTATAGGATTCCTCGCAAGGAAAGGGAAAAGTTGACAGCTATGCAGCTCAACCTCAGAACCACCACTAGGCCATCCATCATAAGGCTTAATTTCCAAGGGAAATGGAGGGTCGGGCAGTGGCTGGATCCTGCATGGCATAACCCCATGGGCACCCTTTTTTCCAAAGATGCTGGAGGAGGGCAGTAGCCCAACAGTCCCCCTTTTGCATCTCCAGCGGAGCTGACCTGTGGTCGCGGAGGTGGTCCTGCCTCCGGAAGGCCTTGTGGCAGATGTCGCACGTGTAGGGCCGCTCGTCCGTGTGGGTCCTCTCGTGGATGAGCAGGTTGTAGGACTTGGTGAAGTGGCGGCCGCAGAACTTGCAGATGAACTCCTTCTTGGTCTTGGAAGGCAGCCTGCCGCGCGCCGGCTTCCGGTCCGGGGAGAGCTTGCCCAGCGCCGCCGACAGGGGGCCGCTCAGCTTGGCCAGCTCGCCGTGCGCCGCCGCCGCCGCCGCGGCCTGGTGCGCCTTGGGCGGGTCCTCCTGCGTGGCCGCCGCCGCCAGGTTGGCGAAGTCAAAGCGCGGGCGCTCCTTGCGCAGCGCCGGCAGGACGTGCGCGATGGCGGCCGCCTGCTTGGGGTGGAAGAGGTGCGTGGCGAAGGGCAGCGCTGGGAAGGGGAAGCGCTCCACCAGGCCCTGCGCCGCCGCCATCTCGCTCAGCGCCGAGCAGCGGCTGATCTCGGCCGGGCCGCCGCCTCCGGCCGTGGCGGCGGCCGCGGCGTAGCAGCCCAGCGTCCAGTGGTTCATGTGCATGGTGTGCACGGCGCTCAGGCCGTACAGGCCTTGCAGGTGGTCCACGGCGGCCGGGAAGGTGTTGACGGCCTGGAGGAAGGAGTAGTTGGTCAGCTGCAGAGACGGGTGCAGCGGGATCGGCGCCGGCAGCGCTTTGCTCCCCATCGTCCCAGCGGCCGGGCCTGGCCGCGGAGAGCCGGAGGCGACCCGCGGCTCCTCGGGGCGCACGCACGGGCGCAGGTCCTGAGCAGGGACAGAGGGAGGGAGGGAGGGGAACAGAAACAAAACAAGAAGCAGGTTATTGCAAGGGCAGCGTCTACACGTGGATTTGACAAGAGGGGCCTGGTTTTAGTACAGTTGCAGGCCCCTTAAGACGAAGTACAGTAGAATTAAACAACATTCACAACAATAATGCGCAACCAGGATAAATAATTAGGGGGCCCGAATGAGAGGGCTGTCGTTAGAGCGGCGAATAATTCAGACTCCGAATTGATCTCGCTGGTGAAGCGGGCCCCAAACCGGCGGAATCGTATATAATGTTCAGAAATGCAAGCAACTTTGGGAGGGAACGGCATTACCTGGAAGAGGCCAACGCAAATAAAATATCACCTGAAAATATCAAATATCAATTAAGTCGGCCAAGCGCACGGACCCCTGTAACACACACACTCCGCAATTGGTTTAGGCAGAGTGACTCTTTCTTTCCAGTATCGTAGATGGATCAAGAAATCAAAGCCGAGTTTCCTGGCAAGGGCTGCGTCTGCGTGCAAGGTCCCGAGGACTAGAATCTTTGAAAGCGGCGGCGGCGGGGGGATCCCAGGTCCATCATTTCTCTGAATGCGAGTTGTACTGATGGCAGAACTGACTACAAAGTCCATATTTTTGAAACGACTCAGGAGGAGCGCGATGTGCCGGCCACTTAACCCTCGAAGCGGGTGTCCTGCCAGGCTGGAGGCTCAGGACAGGAGCCGTTTGGAAGCGGGGGCTGCTTTGGTGTGCGGTTTCTGCGTCCTTGCCATAGCGCACACCGTGGTGGTGTAAGCAGGGAAGTTCGCGCGCCCTTACAAGCGAGCTACTGACTCCCGTCCAACATGAGCGAGCTTCACAAATAGATTTTTTTTAAGGCGTTTGGCTGCGATCCTGCTTGTTCGAATGGACTTTTTATGCGCCTAGGTGGGGAGCAGGAGGCTCTTTAAGAGCTCATGATGTCTGAAGAAGCGATAAGTCATGTCAGGGGCTTGCGGGGGAGGGGGCGGAGAGGGGAAAGTGATAAATACTCGCTGATTCCCCCTCTGCACAGGGAAATAACTGCGAGCACAGTGCATCTAACATGGCTCCCAACTCATTTAACCAGTGAAAACGGAGGGGGCCCCGATCCCAAACACATTACACGAGAGTTAGGCTCAGTTGGGTCGATTTAACTTCCTCCCATCATGCAAAGGGCACAGGAGGTCCAACCGGTACGACGGCAGCTGCTTTGAATTTGGCTGTATTATGGATCACAGCTACCTACTACCAGCAATCCTTTGGGAAGCTGGCCTGGCGTGTAAGACTGAATGAAGACGCCGATGCCCCATCTTGAAACACTTCCAAACGAGCGCAGGCCGATCCAGTGCATTTCCCACCTAAGGATCCTATTATGTAATAAATAGGGGTCTCACTGACTACAAGGGGGCTTGCTCCCAAGTAAGCAACTCCACCTACGGGTAAGGCCGATGACCTGGCCCATGCTTTCATGGAAGAGAAATCCGGTTCAAATTAATGGACGTGACTTCCGAGGAAACATAGGTGGAGGGCTCGTTCGCCTTGGCGGAGCTTGCTTTTAAGCAGGTGGACCTAGGATCGCAGCCTGGGCCTCGAATGGGCGCGCTTGCCCGAGACACCCATCATCTCAGGAGGGCAAAGGGGATAGAAAACGCCAAGCGATCAGGGCCGGCCGGTGCTGAACAATTACAACGCGCTTCTCACGTTGGGGGCTGTTTCTTTCGTCGCATCTACAGATTATATAGGAGGGGGGGGGTCAGCGCCTGGGATCCTCCTCGCCATTGGAAGTCAGTTCCACCGGCTCCGTCGGAAGTGTCCAGGAGGTTTCAATGGCGAGGCCCTGAACTGATATAGCGCCTTTTCCCGGGCCTTGGAAGTCGTCGGCTGAGGTTGACCTGGCGGGGTTAAGTCAGGGGGAGGGGAGCAGAGGGGTCTCCATGGGCGGGGAAGCAAAGGTCCGACGCGGGAGGCGAGGAAAGGCGGGGGCGTTTGGAGAGGAGGGGCTGGTGGCTCTCCGCAGTGGGGCTGCCCCCCGGTGCTGCTGCGCTTATTTTTCTTCCCTCAGCGACAACTCATTAATCAAGATAATTGAAAGAGAGAAAAGCAACACTTCCCCCGTCGCCCCTCGACGCCAAGCGCTCCAGGCTCGGAATACCCCCCCCTCCCTCCTCCTCTCTCGCAGATCCCTTTCAGCTGGCCAAGGCGCCACCCAAGAGGGACACCCCCGGGGTCTCTCCCAGACAGCCTTCGGGGAAAGGCGAGTAGTAGCTGGGCGCTTTTCTGCAAGGGGAAACACCCGCCCCCTCCATTGGGAGTCCTTAGGAAGAGCCACCTCGCTCGGGGATGGTTTTCTGCGACAGGCAAGCGCCACAGGGCGCTGCCCCGAGGATCTCCCACATGGGATTCAGCTCCCAGGCTTCCAGCAGGCAGCCGGACCTTAATCTGGGGTCGAGGTTATTTTTGGGGGGTGCTTTAGCTCCGCAGAAGTAGCATTGGCAAGCACTGCCCTGCTCGCTCGAGGAGGCGGGCGAGGCTGACTCTTTCGCCCCCCGCCCTTCTCTCCCTGAGCACTGCAGTTTCGCGGCCATTCCTGCCCCAGGATCTTGGCGGCTCTTCCTTGCTCCGCTTTCTTATTGCATTTGGAACGTCCCTGCAGCCTCCCGAAAGGAGTGTGGGAAATGTGATACTTCGAGAAAAATAAAAGCGGCCCTAAAATCCAATTGGGAGTTAAGCATTCAAACGGGCTTCTGGGACGGGCTGGGCTCGGCCACATCTGTTAGCCCCGCTCGCTCTCACAAGGCAATTTTCGAAAGAAAAGAAATAAAGCCTTCAGATGCTCCTTTCTAGGCATCCCCAGATACTTTCCTCTAAAAAAAAAAATAATAATAATCCGGTTGGAAGATGCTCATAAGAGCTTAACCGAGCTTTATTTCAAATGCCTGGGCGGAAAAAAGCTACCGGTTCTCTATCCCCCGAATTGCGCCTTGCGACCCATTAACAAGCCCGGGGCGGGAAGTGGAAATAATCTGATTTCTCTCCCCCCCCCCCCCGTTCTTTAAAGGCATCATCTTTTGTTGTTGTATTTCAAAAAATAGAGGATCGTGAGGCTGGGTTATGAGTCTGCAGGGGGAACCAGTTTGGATAGAAGCGCTCCTGGGCGCAAAAGGCTTCACTGATTTCTCCAGTGGCAGCTGTAGGCCTCTGTACCGCCAGTTTGCAAACAGGGGAGAAGGAGGAGAGACCATCAGGGTCTTATACGTGTGGCAACGTAAAGCGCACTTGATCGTGCATTATTTTCCTCTTTTGCATCAATATCTGATGGGCAAAGAGGCCGAAATGCCCTGGTTGCCTTCGGCCCGGTTTCCCACTCGCGCCCGGGCCGAGCAGAGCTTTGCTTCTTGGGGTTGGTTGGGGGGGGGGGGAAGAGGACCATTTCTAAATTAATGCAGCGCTAAAAAGGGGTAGCAAAAAAACCAAAACGAAACACGCAGCCTCTTCCTTGCCTCTGGTATGCGAACCGAGTGCGCAGGGAAGGGAGTTAATGAGAGGTGTGTGACAGTCAGAGGGTTTCACTCAGCCCGTTCAACCGAAACTATTAACTCCAGTTCCCCCCCGACGACTTTCCCACCACTCATCACTTTCCCTTTTGCAAATAAATAAATAAATGCACAAATCATGGCGCCCACCCCACCCCCACCCCTCGACACTGCAACGCGACCGCACAAGGGCTGGCTATCCTGATAAGAGACATCGCCACGCAGAGATGGGAAGCAAAAAGGAAAGAGGTTCGTTTACTTTTTCCTGCTGGAGTTCCCATCGTGCCAGGGTCAAGGGGCTTCCAGACTTACTCAAGGGGGTCCTTTCCTAACGAGGGGGGAGGGGATCGCCTCTCCATCTGGGCTGGACTGCTTGATTTAGATAAAATATCATGCAGCAGGACCTTTACACAAAAAATTGAAATGTACGCTCGACAAAAAAAAGATGTTTTCTCGGAGATTAAAAGGGGGGGGCACCCAGAAAGCACGTGATTTTTTAATTTTAAAAAACTCTTTCTGTTCTGTATTAAAATAGCTGTAATGCATAGCACCAGAGAACTAGTGTTCTGCCTAGGTATTTATATTTCAGATGTGCAGCTTTTACACGCCCACGATGCAATTTGCCCCCAAACACTTTCACCGCACACATTTTCTAGCAGTCCTGCGGATTTCGATGGTCCTTGTTTCCAAGCATATGTGCTAAGGATAGAGACTCCAATTTCGTTTTGACATTTTCCTTCCAAGCGGCTTGAAAATGTGAGTCGGTTTAAATGATTCCCTCACATATCCTAAAAACACATCCATCAGAAACAAGTGCTACTGATCTAATTAGAGTTTACTTCCTGCTGCTGTGCTGCTTAATACACATTAAGTGAAACAATCCCAATGAATCAAGCGAGAGTTACTTTTAATGTTAACCTGTTTTAAGACCGAGGGCCAGGATTCGGGGATTAGGCCGCTCACATAAAAATCCAGTTATGGTTTATTTTATATTAATTGTTCTCAACAAAGTTGAGGGTTTTTTGTTTAACACCGACATTTTCGTTTCTGATTAAAGGCATATGATGAAAAAATACGTCACTTTTCGAATATAATTTTAGTTTTTTATTTTAAAAAAGCAAATATATTCAGAGCCTCCCATTGCAAGAAAAAAAAGGCAATTCGATTAATGTTTATTTGGAAGTAGGTTCCATTTATTTCTGCACAATCCTAACCGTTGCTACTCAGAAATGAGTTCTGTTGAATTCAATGGGGCTTGATCCTAGTTAAACCACTGCAACTTCATTCCCTAGTAAGTGTTCATACAAGTATGATCTTTAGGCGTACATTTTATAAATTTACGTGGAAAATAGTGGCGCAGGTTTTAGGGCAACCTGCTCATTTACATGGGATCGCCTCTCTACAGCAATATTTTGCCCACGCTTGCTCTTTGATTCAATGGGATATCCATTACAGCCTATAATTTTTTTTAAAAAATCTAAAGTTTACTTTCAAAACCACGTGTTTAAGTTGTGTAATATTCACACCGATCTTGTTTTTGCTTCAGCACAACCCAAAGGTGGTATCTTTTTAAAATAAGACATAGCAGAATTTCTCTACCTGCTGTATCCATACTGATGTAATTATTTGACCCTGCATACGGCAGTATTTCACGGAATCGAATAAAAACAAGGCGCAGGACTGCACCCCGAACAGCGTTAGATATAGACTTTACTGCCCTCTGAGCCATCTTGCAGGCTGTAGTCCTATATTCACAACTTTCCTTCCACGGAAAGCAAGCAGCGCAGTGCAAAGTAAATACGTTTAGGTGCCAAACTTGACAATGAGAAAGTGTGGGGGTGGGATGGGGGGAGAAATTAGGCAAGAAAGTGCAGTGTTTTCCTTTGAGAGCCCACTGGTAGTCAGGGTGCGAATCAAACACGGATGTTATTTAGACACACTGTCACTTCCCTTTCCACTCCGAATCCTTAATTTAATTAAGGCCAGTGTCTGCAGAAACAAGAGTCTTCCCGGGGTGATCTTTGGCTGGCTCTGCCTTGCTTTTTCAAGGGCTTCCGACCGCTAAGGACTTGAAAGGAGTTTTTGCTTGGATGTCAGAGGGAAATAAATAACCGCTCTTGGTGGGAGAAGGCTAAGAGCCCGCCGAGGGTCTCAGCTATCAGGTAGGCAAACGCCGGCTGAAGTTGGGGGAAACTATCTCTGCCAGATCCCACGGATTTGTATTTGTTTATCCTCGCCAATACCAAGACCTCCGTCCCGCTCCGACGTTCCCAAAGGCTATCTCGAACAAATCAAGAGGAGGAAAGGAAATCTTTCGCCCAAGATTTGTTGAACGAGCAATGCGACTTCACCTGGCTTTCCTGGAAGCCTTTGGAGTGCGAACTTTCTAAGGGGGGTCTGGAGGCCCTTCCACTTGCCCGGAGCGTTAAGGAGCGCGCAGAACACAGCCGGCTCTGTGCACCGAAAGACAGGTCTGCCCCTGTTCTGGTGTGAGCCGCCGGGATTCAAACCGAAAGTAAAGGCGAGGAGTTGCTCGCTCCTCCTCGGCGAGAGACCGAGCCGGCTGACAAAGCCCTCTGCGGCCAGCCCGAGCTCTACACGCGCGCTTACTCGGAAGGAAGTCTCCCTGCGCTCAGCGAGCCTTACTCCCAGGTAAAACGCACAAAGGATCCTAACAGTCCCAGTACTAAGGGCAAGAAGGTTCTGGATGTTGGAGAAGCCCTTCCTGGACGGTTCCGAGGGCAATTCTCCGGGTTGGGGTTCCCTGCGGAGATTAGAATCGGGTCCTTCCCCTGTTCTGCCCCGCTAAAGCCCCTTCCTGCCCAGATCCCTCACTCCCCACCCGCAGGTGCCCCGTTCCCAAGCAGGGCGACCATTCCGGAGCTGTCACTCTACTACCTACCTCCCCCTTGCCAATTTCTTCCGACGGGGCCTCCGCCTCGTCCCCGGACCCACGTCCTCCCGGCGCTCCTCAGGCCAGCAAGTGCCTTGGCGGCGTCATTAGATCCACTCGGGAGAGGAGCTCGCTCAGTGGAGCCGTCGAGTCCCGGGGGCTCCGGGCATGTTCCGAGAGGCGGCTTCCGCGGAGTCAGAGGGGCGGCTCCAGGAGGCCTCCGGCCCGGGCTTTCAGGCTCCTCCGGCGGCTGGGAGGCGGCGAGTCAAGTGCCGGCATAGAGCTTCCCCGGGAGCCCCGTCCTGCCTTCGGCTCTGGCGGAGCTCGGCGCGAGTCTGGACCTCCCCCTCGCGGGTCCATCGCATTTCAGCGCTCGCCGCGGCGCGGGCTCTGTCCCCGCCCGCAGTCCCTCCCCGAGCCCCAGCAATTCGAACGTTCGCCGCCCCAGCGTTCGAAGCCACGCCCCCCTCCGAACGCTCGAGAGGTTGCGAACGTTCCGAGGGCCGCCCCTCGAAGCCCCGCCTCCCTGTTCCACCACCACTGTTTACTTCTGTTTGGATAGCAACTTGGCTTTAAAGGGGCAGAGCTCCTTTCTCTCCCCCTACACCTCCCCGCCCCACACTTTCCCTCCCCACCCCCAACGTTACCTAAGGTGACTTTTTCCCCTTTGAGAAAACACGATCAGTGCATAAATCAAGATCTTCCTTCCTTAATGCTTCTGGCTACTCCAACTGCAGAAACTTCGGTAGCTGTCTCTCAGGCTAAGCCCTAGAAGTTGAACGTGTCCAAGACACCGTTTTCATGGACTAAATATGCTGGCTATATGTTCTCTATACACTCCGAGTAATACCTTCAGACCATTAACGATTTTTTCCTGCTTCATGTGAAGCAGATCAATGAGAACGCGATAGTTTAGAAGGCTTCTTTGAATTATCTAATCCTATATTTTCCCTCCCCTCTTTTCTCTCCCACCCCTTCCTTTGCCTCTTCTTTATTTAATTTGTTAGAATGTAAGGTTCCCGAGAGAATTGTGTTTTTAAAACAAAATTATAGGGCGCCACTTTGTCATAGCCATTTCAAAGTATTAGTGTCATCATCATCATCATCTCCCAGCTGAAGAAATCCTCTCTCAAAACGTGGCTTTCGTGAGCAAACGATTTTCTTCTACCCGAAACAGGTGAATCCCAAGGAACCGCCAACATTACCTGGGCGAAATACTGTAAATAAAAATATATCGCATCTAGGAAAATATTGAAAAGTAGTTTTTAAACTTCCCGAGTGACTATAATTCGGAAATGCTTTTGCTCTGTTAGATGAGAAAGTTCCCCCAAATATATATACATAAAAATATATTTTATATACATTTAATTGTTGGAAGCATATGCATTCAGATTATAGGGACCTCGGGGGCTTTTGCTACCACTTTTCCTCCTTTTCAGTTTAAGAGGGATTTTTTATGTTGTTGTTGTTTTTACTTATCCCAAGTGACCAATCACAGGTTGTTTAACTTGAGCCCCTGGATAAATAGAAACACATTACTGTTCGTGGTTAAGTTGCGGTCGGGCTCCTTTTTCCCTGCATGCAAGCGGCATTTTAGACGAATATTTGTTAACTACTCATTAATGACACGGAGCGCAGCGCGGAGGGCTGATTATACCCCCCAGACGGAACCGTGCAGGACCGGCTCCCTGAAACCTAAAACAATCCACATGGCGAAATGACGTTAAAAGGCGCGCGCGCGCGCGCACACACACACACACACACACACAGCCCGCATCACCCTCCACCTCTCGGGACTTGGAGCAAGATCGTGCTGCTTAAGAGCTAGGGGAGAGAGAGAAAGGGAGATCTCGGGCAAATGGGCCAGATGCGAAAGCGCGTTTGGTTCAAACGGTGAGCGCGAAACAAATACTCTCCATAAACACGCCAGTGATGGAAACTTTGGAAAATGTGAGATGCTGAGTGAGGCAACGAAAAAAAAAAACCCCAGATCTCCCTGTTTCCAGTCTCCTATTGATAAGGAACTGAGTGGGCATTGAAGGATCCGTTCGTGTCCTAAAGCAATTAGGATTCCTGAATTTCCCTGCACAGAAAAGAAAACAGGAGATGATTAGAAACTGAGAAGGAAGATGCAGAGGGCGGAGGGAGCAGTGGCGGCGGGGGGAGAATGGCAATGAGCAGGAAAATAAGGGGTGGGAAGGAAAATAATAATGGATGTGAATGCACGATCAGGGCAGACAGCGAGACAATTTTATCGTCCCCAACTTCGGGGTTAAAGGGACTGCCTGGCCATCATCTTGGCCCCTTGACCCCAATGGCTGCAGTCCTAAGGAACCTTCTCATTCAGTTCCATGGAGAGTGGCTCTGCTCCTGCGCGCCAGCGGCCTTTGGCAACAGCACCATGGGCGCAGAGTGAGACTTCTTCCCTCGACAGCTGACTCCAAACGGGAACGGAGGACGGCGCGGAGAAACAGGAGCGAGCCACCGGGCGAGGCTACGCTATATTTATTCGATAAATGCATGCGTGGCCATAGCTGCGATGTGTTGGCATGGCTACGTAAGTTAGGAAGAACAATCCCAACCTTTTATCATTTTAAAAATATAACCCATGTCCGGAGAGCAGCAGGATCTGAGCGAAATTCTCGTCGCCGGCAAAGGTCTCTGCCCCGCACCCCGCGCAATATTGACTCCCTTTAGCCATAATAAATTAAATTCCCATCGGCGCTCCATGGTGGTTGGGTCCCCCCCCCCCCAAAAAAAAAAAATGAAAAGAGAGAGGAAATATATTGACCATCTTTCCCCGCTGTTATTTCTAGATTCCATATTATGTAGGTTCAGCAATAATAGAAAACAAAATCACCCACGGATTACAGTGGCTGGGTAAGGTATTGGCACTGGAGTGAAAGAAGGAATCAGCAAAACAATTCACGAGGTTGCTCCTGCTGCTGAGGCTAATAATAATAATAATAATAATAATCTGCCGTTGCCTCTATGCCACTATCAAAGTCGCAAGTAGTAGAGAGCAACGGCGACGATGAGAGCACAATGTTTTGGGCCCCAATCCTTGGGCTTAGACTGTTTTAATTTACAAGGCACAACAGGTGCCTCAGCGGGGCAGAAGCTGGGTGAGAGCTAGCAAATTTTGCTTTTCCTTCGCTCTGGTTTCCCAAACAGAGACTTTCCGCTCACTCTTTCAGACGCTAAAAGCGAATCCCAGCATCTGGTGCAAAGTCGGGTCGAATCCATTGGACGTTTGAAATGGTGTTGATGTTTGTTTCCTACGGTCTGCCGCTAAACAGCAACGACAACAAACACACGCAAACAAATGCACGACTGCTTCGGCCTCCCAGTCCCTAAATACTGTAGAGTTGATTTGGGACCTGTCCTGTTGGTTCTGAATGGACGAAGTTGAGCCCGCACACTTACTTGCGAGGAAGCCCCATTGGGCGCAGTCGAGACCGGCGGCATCCTACACCTTGGGAGGAAGACTCCGCACTCTCTCGGTGCGCAATCTCTGCGGGGCATTTGAGTGCGCAAGGGAGCTGCGGATGATGGTAGAGGGAGAGGTGTGTGTCTCCGTGTTATCTTCACAACAAGTTTGTGAGATAGGTTAGGTCGAGGGGATTAGGGCGGGGGTGAGAGAGAGAGAGAGAGAGAGAGAGAGAGGCAGGCCCCGGGCCACCCGAGGAACTTCTTGTGCCCAGGATTGGAACCCAGGACCAGGAAGCAACTGCTCGCTTTGGCTGCAGCAGAACTTTCTACTTCCAAGCAAGAAGGCGCTCCCGAAGCCAGTCCGCGCGCTGGGGAAGCGGCTGCAAGTCCTCACCGGTGGCCGCTGTCAGGGAATCAGGAGCCGGAGGAGACCCGCCGGGAGCGGATCCGGCCTTGGCTGCGTTCCTTTCCAAGGGCAATGAGGTGGGAAGGGCATCCCACTCTAAACCCGCCGCTTTCGCTCGCTGGGGCTGACTTTTCCCATCCAAGCAGCGCGCACACCCCTTGCTCGCCCCCAGCCCGCTTCTCCCTCCCCCCCCCCCGCGAGCCTGGGGGCAGCAATGCAAACGCAGCGGGACCCCCTTCTCGCAGAGCTGGTGTTTCCCCCTTTGGCGATGCCACCCAGGAAGCCCGATCCGGAGTCCTGCAGGGAAGAGGGGAGGCAGGGAGGTTTCAAACCGAAAAGCGCACCGCTTCCTTTTGCAAGATCAAGAAGGCGCGCGCCGGGCCCTTTTCCTCGCTCCACTTTCTGCCCTGATCTCCTAGGTGGCGAGGGCGGTGTGGGATTCGCACCCCGACGAGCGGAAGGCGCTCTGCCCATGCTCGGAAGCTCTCTCGCCGCTACGCTTTTCTTAAAAGCTAGGAGACACTGGGTCGGAGCGACGCGCTCTAGGCCTTGGAAGGCGCACCGTTCGCAAGACCAGCCCTGGGGAAACCTGCGTGACCTTCCGAGACCTTTTCTGCTGGGCTCCACCGACGACGATTATCCCTGACCACTAGGCAGGCTGGCTGAGCCGGGTGGGTGGGTGGGACACCAGGTAGTGAGAAGAGGACGGATGTAGAGGCAGGCAGCTAGTAGTCAGCTGCCCAAGGCGGTTAGGCCCAAATAGATAAAATAAAATGAATAAATAAATAGGTTTAAATAGACATCAGCCTCCGACTCAATAAAATAAAATAAAATAAAATAAAATAAAATAAAATAAAATAAAATAAAATAAAATATCAGGCGGAATCACCCGGCGCCTGGGCAGTTTCCCGGCGCGTCGTTTCCCCGGCTTGTCAAGCTGCCTGGTGCGGCGGGCGCGCGCAACGCGGCCACTTACTTGCCTGCTTTGCGCAGCGCCGGCGCGCGCGCCCCCCCTTCCTCTCGCCCCTGCCCTCCTCTGCAGGGGTCCAGGCAGGACCAGAGGAAGCCGGCGAGGGGAGCAGGACAACTCCTGAGCACCGGGGACGGAGCCCGCAGGGTGGGCAGGGGGACACGAAAGGCCTGCGGGGCGCTCGGCTGGGGGGCCAAGGCAGGGAAGCGGGGAGGTTAGCGGCTGTCCAGGTCCGCTTAGGAAGCAGCAGCAGCAGCAGCAGCAGCAGCAGGGAAACGAAGAGCTCCAGCGCCCCCTGGAGGCATCTGTTTGCTTTGCGGCTCGCGGAAGGGGCAGAAAAGGCTCAGGATGCTTCCCTAACACGCGAGAAAGAAGCGGCTGGGCGGAGCTCCGGCTCACTCTTGCACTTCCTCGCTAGCTGATACTAAGGCTGAGGATCCCCGGTCACTGTATTTAGGTTATTTTGTGCCCCTTGCGGCGCGGGGAGTTGTGTGTATTTAAAACCACAGCACGAAAGACTAAGGATCCAGACCAGAGAGAATCGAGCCACTCTATAGAGACTTTTATCTACATAGATATTGATAAAGAAGGGCTCGGGACCAGCATTTCGCAGGACTAAGGGACAGCGCGATCCCCTCCGAAATAAATCCTGTGGAATTCAAAAGGGCTGAGTCGGACAGCGCGCTCCAATAAATGCCTACTCGGAAGTAAGCCCCACAGAGCTCGCTGGATCTTACTCCCAATAAAGTGCATTTGGGGTTGCAGACTGAGCTGAGTGCGCCTTGCTTTCCTGTGCTTGCTTCTCCGGGAGCAAGAAGGCCCATTGATTTCAGTGCCACTTAATTACTTCTTGAGTAAACATGTCTTCGTTTGGACGCTGGCAGGGCATAGAGTTGATGTCCCAAGCGCAAAATGTCTACTCAGAAGTTAGTCCTATCGAATTCAATGGTGCTTACTCTCTGGTAAAGTGGGGTTAGGATTGCAGCCATTGAGTTCGGAGCGACTTATTTCTGAATACACAATAGGATGGCATACCTGAGACAAGACAAAAACGCTGTTCTGAAGCAGCCCCGAAAGGATGCTCGGCAAGGATCGGCGCCTATTGTGAAATAGGTGAAGGGAGAGAAGTTTGCAGAAGTATGCATTGCATGGAGAAAGCGCTTAGAGAAAAGCTTTATTCCCTCTCTCATAACTCTAGAACTCGCAAAAGGTGGTACAGTATATTTCTTCAGGGCAGCTCATAGTTAAACTGTATAGGAGGTAGTGATGGTCCCCAACCTAAATGACTTTACAAGGGGATTAGGTAGGAGGGCTAAGGAAAAGGGGGGCTATCGATTACTATTAGCTGGGAGGCAACAATGCCCTGAGATCTTATGATGAACAGCGGTATATAAATCTAATAAATAAAATGGAAACCACAGGAGGAGAAGGGCTCCTGTCCTCGAAGTCTGCTTGCGGGTTCCCCCCCCCCCGCATCTGGTTGGCCACTGCGCTACCACGACGCTGGAGGAGAAGGGCCATTGGCCCGATCCAGCGGGTTTTTCTTCTGTTCTACGTTCTTAAGGTACCGCAAGACTTTCCATGGGGACTGATGAGCGGATTGAAGGACAGACGGGGGGGGGGGAGAAACAAGCCCTAAGGACAGAGCGAGGGCACCAACTGGGTGTGCCCGGTTATATACAGTACTGTAGTAGCTCCTTACCCTGCAGCCAATGACGCAAATGCTATTTCCCGCTAGCCAACCCGGGACAAAGGTGTAGCAATTCCTACAGCAGGTGAACTCGTCTCCAGGTAAGGAGCCAGAGCACAGCCCTCGGATTAGAACGCCTTTTGAGTTGGAGGGAGACGTGAGGGCCTAAGAAAGATGGGCGTGCATCCAGGCATGTGCAGAGTGCTTCTCTCTTTCTACAAATCCGGCCCTGCTGCTCAGACACCTGGAATCAAGAGCAAGGTCGCCCCTCTGGCTGAACTCCAGCCCCCTTCAGTTTTAAAACCAAGCTCTGATTACCTGAGCTTCCCTTTCCGAGTTGGGTCTTATTAACCCCCTTGAATTCCTTTCTAAAAGGGGTGTCGTGACAGCTCTTTTACTCTCTTTATAATACAAATAAAAATGTATTTTTAAAATATTTGGAAACGGTTAAATATGATAAACACACGTGGCTGTTTTTTAGTACAACAGGAGCAGGACCGTGGTCTCCGACTAAGCCATACTCAGACCCACTGAAATCAAGTTAGCCACGACTAAATTAAGGCAATTGGTTTCAATGGGCCTACTCTGAAAATGACTTACGCTAAGCGTGCCTACTCAGAAGCAGGCCCTACTGAGCTCGAGAGGACTTACTCCCAAGTAAACACCCGTAGAAATAAAAGTCGCAACACAAGGCTTACTCCCTTAGGAATTAAGCCCATTATACACAGCGACCTGAATTCGAAATAAACACGCATAGAAAAGAACTGTGAAGAAATAACCATTACATATACACGTGTGAAAGCAAACAAATTAATCTGACTGTCCTGTCCTACTTTGATGGCGCTGTAGCAACAATCCAATACAGTATAGATGCTCTGGCGTCTGTTATCCCGTTTTTTGCTAGCAATTTTTCCCTATAGCAACATGATTCAGGGCTGGTTTATGCGTGGGTTTGAATAAGTGTCAAAATGTATAAAGCTGTAAAGACTGAAGGCAAAATGGCCTCGGCTCATTTGCCCAGAGGGACACCCGTGGACTGCAGCTCAGTTCATCCCACGTTGTCTTTTGAATGGACCTGTTGTCTCCGCTGAAGCTTTGCGCGTTTCCCAGATGCGTTTCTGCTTGGGAGGTTGGATCTAGGTCTCAGCGCGTGGAGCTCGGCTGAAGCCTCTCCTGCGCAGACCTCAAAAGTTCGCGCTTCCTGCAAAAACTCCCAGCGCGACAGCCTGGGAACCAACAAGCTGCAGAGGTCCCATCTGCTCCCTAACCTGCTTCTGGTCCATTTAATCCAGATTCCCGGCTTCTGCTGCAACTCAAACAGAGATTCTTAGAAGAATCTCCACGCTTTCGATTTCATAGCGCTGCCAAGCTGCGTTTGAATAAAAACTCTCAAACTACTTGCCCAAGGAAAAACAACATTAAACCACATTTGCTCGTGGCTTAAACACCCGTGTTAGGTCACTAAATAGGGTTTATATTTTCCCATCAGGACTCGCGTAGAGTTAGATGATTTTAAGCCAGTATGGTGGGCACAAGTGCTCTCTGCCCATGCTCAGATACACTCTTCATATATCCCAGAACTGGGCTCTCATGCGGAAAACAGACTATGTGGTTGGGCGCTGGTACAAATCAAGCCCTTTGAAGAGAAGAGTTTGGATTTGATATCCCGCCTTTCACTCCCTTTAAGGAGTCTCAAAGCGGCTAACATTCTCCTTTCCCTTCCTCCCCCACAACAAACACTCTGTGAGGTGAGTGGGGCTGAGAGACTTCAGAGAAGTGTGACTGGCCCAAGGTCACCCAGCAGCTGCATGTGGGGGAGCAGAGACACGAACCCGGATCCCCAGATTACGAGACTACCGCTCTTAACCAGTACACCACACTGGCTCTCAATAATTTTGACACCTAATAATTTTTGAGGCAGCTTCATTTACCCAGCTGAGACTTTTCTGAAGCAACTCGATTTGCGTCTCAGGTCTCTGCCCCGCAGCAGGTCTGTCTGGTTACGTTTTGAAGCAAGAGAAACAATATCCGTTGCCATATTAAGATGGGAGGGGGCTTTTAGACCTTTAAGTCCCCAGTCTAAAATTACTTAAGTGCATTACTGTTCTCATAGACCTGTGTGTGTCCTGAAATCAAAAGGAAACGAGGGATTCAGAGCTTGGAAGAAGCGGTGCCCTTCTTTCAATTTACACGAGGGCGACAGCTGATTATTCACACATGCCCAGACGGCTTGCCAAGTCGCCCGGTGATACAGGGCGAAATACCTCTTAAGGGTCAAACACCACGTGTAGCCTCTTTTCATTAAATCATTGCTGTGCTTTTCAGGGGGAAGGTTCACACATTTAGCTTGCAGAAGTGTTGGCGATTCAGAGATGAGAGAGCAAAAAACCGAGAGGCGTGTCTGATGCAAGCTGCGGTCCTCAGCACAACGAGACCCAATCCCATCCGTGTCGCATATAGGTAATTCTGGGTTTAGTGGTTTGACGGCTCCTCCCTTTAAGGTGACCCATGTCAATTGCGAAGCACACCGTTAAAAGCACATCTTTTCCCCAGCCGTTCCACTGCTTCTTCGTTCCCGAAATTGCCAACCCCGAATTAAAAAAAAAGAAGCACTCTGAGCACACAGCTTCTCCTTTTGCTCTCGCATAAATCATCGCACTCTGTAGACTAGAGGAATACAACTGAGTTGCTTCTGCTGCCCCGAGGCTAAGCACATTTATGATTTCCCTTAATACTCCCGTCTTTCCTCCCAGGAGCTCAAAGGTGGCCGACACGCGGAATGCCCGCTCTTCAGTTTTATCCTCACCACAACAGCCCAGCGAGGAAGGCTAAGCGGAGAGAGACTGTGTCTGGCCCAAGGCCGCCTAGAGAGCTTTGTGGCTGAGTGGGGGATTTGAACCTGGGTCTCTTAGGTGGCAGCACTAAATCTGTTGTAGAAATAATAAAACGTTTTTAAAGTAAAAAATAACACAAGGAGCGTCTCCATCCCTGACGATGAAGAAATAAAAGATGGGGTGGACCAGTGGATCAGATGTTGAGGGCGGGCCTGTTTGCCTGCTCCCCATCACCTGGCATTGTTGGTCCCGAGGTGCAGCAGCGGACCTTCCACGGTCTGTAGGGTTCTTCTTCTTCTTCTTCTTCTTCTTCTTCTTCTTCTTCTTCTTCTTCTTCTTCTTCTTCTTCTTCTTCTTCTTTATTTATCTGGCTTCCCCAGCCACTCTGGGTGGCTTCCAACAAAATATTAAAATACAGTAATGCATCAAACATTAAAAGCTTCCCTAAACAGGGCTGCCTTCAGATGTCTTCTGAAAGTCAGGTATTTGTTGTTCTCTTTGACGTCTGGTGGGAGGGCGTTCCACAGGGCGGGCGCCACTACCGAGAAGGCCCTCTGTCTGGTGCCCTGTAACTTCACTTCTCGCAGTGAGGGAACCGTCAGAAGGCGCTCAGCGCTGGACCTCAGTGTCCGGGTAGAACGATGGGCGTGGAGACGCTCCTTCAGGTATACTGAATCGAGGCCTTTTAGGGCTTTAAAGGTCAGCACCAACATTTGGAATTGTGCTAGGAAAGGTACTGGGAGCCAATGTAGGTCTTTCAAGACCGGTGTTATATGGTCTCGGGATGGGATTGAGTTAGGAACAAACAGGACTAACACCTTCTTCACCCAGAAAGTAGACCACAATTTCCCCCGGGATATTCAGATTCTCGACTTCAGACGAGACACCCCCACGGGAAGAAGAGGAGCGACTGCAGATTGCTCTTGGTCCCCAGCTAAACTGCTACTTTTACTTTGGGAAATCCCCAGCGCCTTTATTACCACCAATGAAAATGTAACAAACCAGGGAGCAAGCTTCTGAGACTATCAGAACTCTTCGCTAGGCGGGGTGATGCTCAGTAAAGTTGGAGGAGGGATGGCGATGAGAAAAAGTTTGGCTTGATCTTGAAGCCTTCATGTCTACATGACTGGAGATCAACTTTTGCTCTATACAGTCTTAGAAGGGGCGTGGTTATGGCGAATGTAAATAAGCTCCTGCGCCGCAGAATCTGTCACTACAGCTAAAATCCTCGCCCACCTGGCCGCCTCTTTCCCGAGAGGAAAAAGGCTCCCGGAACAGCCCGCAGCTTCTCTATATAACTCATCCTTTGATCCCCAAATGAGTCCAGGCGGAGTATCTGGATTTACACGTATTTCCTGCGTTCGAGTTTCTGGTGAAGTCAAATCCCGGGAACTTTGTAGTTACTTGCCTTTCCGCGCTTGCTGTTCCTAACGTACTACTCTACTGAACAATCCAGATCGACGTCAGACCCCCGTTAAATCGAATCGCTTGCCTTTAAGTTGCTTCCCACGTCCTTCGAGAGCAAAACCTAAGAATGCAGGCTTTACATTGCGAAACGTGCATTACAGGCTGCAAGAGAGCTTTGCTACTTTAATTCAATTTATTGAGTTTTCTAAACAACAACATTTGTATAATCTCTGGACCTCGTCCCAGAAGCATGAAAATATTTTAGGCTTATTTATTCCTATTGGGAAAGGAAGACGTGGTAAGGGCTGCTTTCTTTTACCGTGAACCATGAATTGGAAGCAAGTCTCTTCTAACTCCTCCGCCAGCCCCCCGCCCCCCATACTCGCAAAAGGCATGGATTTGATTAGCACCCCCTCCGCGCCCCTAATTCTACACTAACCATTTGGATAGCTGTGCGCTGTTAATCCTTCTGAATGTACCATTCGGACCAAGATCACCCACAGACCATTCCTAAATAGATTTTTACCGAGTTCAGTGGGATTTGTTTCCTAAATATACTGCAAACCTAAGCAAGTCCTATGGAAATCCTGAGTAAACTTAGCAGGGAGCGACCTGCAAGTAGATTTCGGGCAGAGTTCCAGGAGCGCAGCCCTCCCGAACCTGCAGCTGCGTCTTGGCTCAGGGGGAAAACACAGCCGAGGGCGAATGTGAGATCCGTTTACGAATGATAATCCATACATTGCTTTACGAGAATTGGGCTCCAGGAGTCTTGCGCTTTTCGCTCTCAGGTAGGAATTTGCCTGGGTCTGGACTTCAGAGAGGCCCAGCCTGGAAACAAGTCGATGTGGGAAATGGGAAAAGCGAACCGAGGCTCCGCAGTTTTATCCCCTCCGCAGTTAGATCCCACTTTCTATTTTCTCTCCTTTAAGAGTCGAGGAAAAGAGAATCTGCAAAGCAGGTTGAATACGGAGAGCACTAGGAATTTAATCTTTGAACACCCTTGCAGACAGAGAGCCACAAGGTAGTTAAACGGGACGGCTGGGATTTGAGAGAGCTGAAACCCAAACTGTAGTTGCCCTAAAGTGGTCTGTGCGCAGAACTAAGAAAAGAAGAAGATAAAAAAAAAATTGATGGACAAATACTTGTTTTATGCAAAAACAAGGCGATGCAACTATTTAACTTTGTTAGGCTGCTGACTTGCTGCTGCTGTTGTTGCTATTATTATTACTACTACTACTACAGTTCTACCTATCCCTTAAATGTTCGGAGATTAAGAATCTAGTTTTTGCCTGGTGGATTAGCCAATTAAAATGGCCACAGGACGCCAAGCACCTGACTATTTAAAGATTTTTATTACGGAGTCCACAACCACAGCAGTGGAAAGAGGAATCCGATCTAAAGAGAAGAAAAAGAGAGCGAACGTAACAAAACTTTCTAAATGGGGTGAAACAGTTCAGATCAAAATGTTAATTTAGGCGTTAAGGAATCGATGCTTCCAGTCACTGAACTGATGCTCTCCTCCCCAGCGTTTATGAATTATGGAGACAATAAAAACGATCGGCATTTGGTAGCCACGACCTTCCTTTGCTCCACACGATGCTAAATCACTTCAGATATGCTATATGAATCTTAACCGATCAGCTGATTAATGCCATCTTAATCTCGGCCCATAATCAGCTGGGCGGCTACGGATCCATCCTAGGACAAAGGAGCCGAGATGAACGTTATGCGTGTATGGGATGATGAGGAGCGAAGTATTTGGGCACCTTATCTGATGGAAGCCCTGCGAGTCTCTGCACGCCTCCTGTTATTCGCTTAAGCGACTTTCACCGAGAGAAACAAGTTGAAGACGTAGCATTGGACGTATAGAAAGGGGGCGCGCAGCCAATCGCGTGAGACGTCTCAAGTTCTCCAGGCTTCCCGGCTTCTGCTCTTGGGGTTGCAGAGATGTTGCAGGAGGCAACTCTGATCAGTGTACACCTTATGCACCCGTGCTTTGGTTATTATATTCGGATGTGCAGAGCCCACAACTCCAGCTGGGAGTTGCATTGCCATGCAAAAAGTCCACATTCCCTGGTCCTCCTGAATCCAGCTCTTATACACGGCGAGGAGATCCGGTAGAATTTTGTCCGTGTTGCGCACAAATATTGTTTTGAACAGTATATCAGCGTAGGGGATACCGCTTGTTCCACGTTCCACAGCACATGGCTGGGGCAAAGCGAGTCTCTCCACTGTTGCCATTTGGGTTAAAGTTTTTCATTCTACAGCGGGAAGTAACTCTGGGAAGTGGAATCGCTCAGCAAAAACAATGTTGCTAAGGAAATCGTTGCAAGTTTCAGCGCGCGCCCTGTCTGAATTTATGCCACCCCCACCCCCCACAATTCAACATACTGTACTAGAATTAAACAAGAAGAAAAGTTGGGTAACCTCATGCAACGTGGAAGGCTCTGATTATTTGTTTGCTTAGGCACTTGATTTGTTAGGTTTACGGTTTGATTGGGTATATGGTGGAATAGTTTTTATGCCACTTTTATCAGGTCCTCCTGGAAGTAACTTCAATGGGAATCAATGCCAATTTCAAGCAACGTCAAGTAAAGATGTAAAAAGCATGAGGTGCGGGAGACATGTCACAGCTACATTTCCTAAATTATTTGTAAAAATCCTCAGAAGTCGGATAGCTGGTGCATAGGATGTGGCTTAATTATTATTTTTTAAGCATCATTCCCCCCAGAACAACTGCATCCAAGGGCCACTCATATGTTACAAGTTTTCTGCTCCCTGCGTACAATCACCTCCACTCACATCTATTTTTTCTGAATATGCACATACCAGAAACCACCTTTGGTCTCAGCTTTGCAGCATGTGTGCCCTCCATGTGCATCTTGCAAACTCTGTGCTTGTGTGATAATCATACATGGCAACCTACATATGTTTTGCATGTTTCTCTTCTAGAGGGTAGTGATTCCAGTGTAGGAAATTTATAAGTGCTGTGCAAATGTAACTATGGTATTTTAAGTGACTTTAAATGTTATGGGGGAAAGCAAAAGTATGAGTGGCTAACATATGAAATTGCTTTTTTGTGTGTGCATATAATAACATCTGAAGAGGGAACTCAGTACTTCTCTCCCACTGTGATGGACTAATAATTGCTTTTTCTTCCAGAATGAAGCTTTAGAAAGGGGAATTGAAGTAGATAGGGTTGCTTTCTTCACCCAGTGGTGCAATTAGACTACTGTGGACTACTTTTAGACCTAATGCATTTACGGGAGGGGCCTCTTTTAATGATAATGTCTATTATTCCACTTCAGAAATTACTCTGAAAGCAGCTGTTCATTTTCTGCATGCATTGGCTTTAAATTTTTGTAATTTTTAATTGATAATTTCATCTTCTTTGTAAACCTCTTTGAGGCTTTTGTACAATCAAACAGTGTATAAAATTTAAAAAAAATAATAATAAAATAAAATAATAAAATAATCCAGTACTCAATTTGATGGCCTTCCTCTTTTTTTTTTTTTTTTTTTTTTGAGAGAGGTTCTCAACATCTGCCTCAAAGTCCTGCCTTGGTGACACTACTGTCTCCACCTACTGTTTTTTCTTATATGATCACCTAGAGCAGCTTCCTACATATTCCCAAGTTTTCCTAGTTCTTATTTCCTAGTTCCCAGACTCTGATTCTGCTGCGCTATGTACCTCCTGAGCAGCCATGGTCATACTGTGAGTTTGCATTCCAGGAGAGGAAGGTTTGAAATCTCCTCAGCTGAAGAGAAACAGGATTATCATGAATAGTAGGTATGGTCAACAAAAGTAGTCATGTTGGTCCATTATTAAGTAATTAGAGCCGATCCAAATGTCATGGAATGGTGAACAAACTTTTATTTATATCTTTATTTATTAGATTTCTTACCTGCCCTCTGCCATAAGGTTCCTGGGCAGGTTAAAACAATAAACAGAATACACAGATATATCATAAGATGAAATGAAAACATATACAACCATAAAACCAAGTGTTAAAATAATTTAAAATCCATATATAAAACAATTAAGAACAATCCATATATATAAAAAAATCCTTAAAACCACTTCCACATTAAAAAAAGTTAAAAATAGTTCCAATATGAATAAGGTATGGGATAAAGATCTCCACTTGAAAGGCTTGTTGAAAGAGAAAGGTTTTCACTAGACACTGAAAATACCACAGAGACGGCACCTGTCTAATATATAACAGGAGGGAATTCCAATGTGTAAAGTGTAGGTGTCTCCACACTCAATTCCCAATCCCTGTATCATCAGAATGGACCTCCTAATAAGGTGATATCTGCAAGAGGCCCTCACCCACAGAGTGACTGTGATTGACTGGGTATATAAGGGCTGAAACTTTCAAGTTCTCCTGAACATTTATTAAGAATAGATGCCGTTTTGCTTAACATCCAAGGCTGAAGTAAAGTTATGGAAAAGGTGAAACCTTGCTCTGACATTTTGGTTGGTCCTAATGTGGCTGATGAGTGAGCATTTTTAATAGCTCTAACAGCACAGTTATTCCTTCTAAGCTTTCAGTCTAAAAACAATATTAGCAGGACTAAGCCTTAGTTGGTCATGAATACTTATTGATTTGTCTGTGGAGGCTAAGTATGCCTTTCAATCTTATTTTCCAGAGGGGTAGCCCTGTTAGGCTGCAATCCTAGCCTCACTTACATGGGAGCAAGCCTCACTGAAGTCGAAAGGACTTACTTCTGAGTAGATGGGATTAGGACTGCACCAGGGGTGTCAACTTGAATAATATATTTTAGGAGGAGGCAGGTAACCAGTCACAAGATTCGGCACACAAACACCATTTGAATGGCAATGCCCAACAACTTTGGGGCCCCCAAGCCCCCTCAAATATTTTATGGGGGGGGGCAAAGGGACCTTGGCCCCTAGGAGTTGGCTCCTGTGGACTGCACGGTTAGCTGGTTTCAGCAAAACCAACAGTATCTTGGGACACTAGTTTAAAGACTAGTAAATTTACCATGGCATAAGCTTTCATGGGCTCGAATCCACTTTATCATATGTTCCAGTCTTTTTTCTTCTGGATACAGGGATATATTTATAAATGTATAAACAGCAGAGTCTTTTGGCTCTTCAAAGAGCAACAAACACATTACGGCATAAACTTTTGTGGAACAGATTTCATCAGATGCACAAGGCGTTATCCCGAGTAACACATGGTGGTGGTGGTGAAGATTATAATTTCCCCTCTGGTCTACCTGGCTCTTTCATTCAGTATGCAGAAGCAGGAAATGAAACCTCTCACAACAACCTGAACTGGCTTAACACTGAAATGTAAGAAAACCCCCATCCTTTTCATTCATTAAAAAGCCATCCACTATGCAGTGACAGAAAACCACATCTAGGAAGTGAATAGGGATGATATCTATTGCTAACTCTCTCCCCCCCCCCCCCCGTTAGATGTACAAGGACTTCTGAAGTGTAGATCAAAGCGGCTGCAAAAAAAGAAAAAGTGATCTAGGAATGAACGAGCAGAAGAAAACATAAATCCAGTCAAAGTTTCATCTGCTCTCTTGTTATCAGCAGTGTTTGAAAGTGGGGTTGTTTTGTAGTCGGCAGCAGGTTTTCTGCACTATCGGAGCTTTTAATGTGCCCCCAAATATCACAGAGGTTTCCGTTTCATATCAGAATAGCACATGTTTGTTGCCACTGCAATTATTAATTTTAACTCATCTCCTACTTTCCCTCTGGGCCCCTTAGTTACATCTGGTGTCTCTTTATGAGTGAACAAGATGACCAGTACTGATAGTAGCAGGGAGACTGCAGATCTTCATGTTATTTGTGGAAAAGCTAGCCAAGGCTATTGGCTGATTTATGCGGTGGCTACAATTTCACAGGGCAAGGTTCTCTAACACTATTTTTCTAATCCACATCACCTTCAACCTGGAGGGGGTCAAATTTCTACCTCTTATTGTTGCAACTGCAGGTTTCTGACACTGAAGTCAAACTCCAGTTCTCAGATAAAGTAACTCCATCTCCTTAAAGAAGAAGTTTAAATATTTTGTATGAAAGGAGAGCGGACCAATCATTACAGAAGTGTCTTGATTTAAACTGAAAAGAACTGTGGCTAGTTATTTCAGACTGCTGGTATAAAGAAATACAAAGAAGAATAAAACCGGAAGAAACACAGAACTGAGATGAAAGGAAGATGGACAATCAGCAACATATTGATCAGGAATTACTTAAAGACATGTAACCAGCACCCCCACTTCCTGAATACATAGATTGCACACAAATATAAATTTTTTGGACACCATTTCCCACCTGCTGCTTCTTCCTGAATTCCTTGTATGGATGATCCACAGGCTTAAGAGTGTAAGGGAGCCCTGCAACACCATCAGACCCAAGGTCTATCTAGTCCAGCATCCTCTTTTCTGCAGTGACCAACCAAACAAGACAATGCCTCTGAACAAGGAGGTACTCTACAGCTATCATGACCAATCGTTACTGATGGCCTGATTCTCCATTAATTTGTCTACTCCCCTTTTAAGATGTAGTGATGTACATCTTGGATGTGACATCTTGTGGCATAGCATTCCATAAACAAATTACGTGCCATGTCATGAAACACGGTCAGATGAACTGGATGATCTCAGTGATGGCATTTTGAGTTTACATTAGCAGCAGACATAAACTTGCTACGAAATCCCTGCAGGAGGAGCACACCGTACACTACATACAATCACACTGGAACTCTGAGTTTGTTAAGTAAGAAAGCAATGTTTATTACCGGAAATACAGTGGTACCTCAGGTTACATACGCTTCAGGTTACATACGCTTCAGGTTACAGACTCTGCTAACCCATAAATATTACCTCAGGTTAAGAACTTTCAGGATGAGAACAGAAATCGTGCTCTGGTGGCGCAGCGGCAGCAGGAGGCCCCATTAGCTAAAGTGGTGCATCAGGTTAAGAACAGTTTCAGGTTAAGAACGAACCTCCGGAATGAATTAAGTACTTAACCTGAGGTACCAGTTCTTGGAGATGCCTAAAGCCATGCTTGCTCTTGCGCATTAGGCTGGAGAGATTCAAGTATGTCTCTTCTCATGAGGAAGACATGATGGAGAAGAAAGAGGAAGTGAAGGAGGGAGGTCAGATCAGCAACCCTAAGAGTGTCAGTTTAACACTGAAGGAAGATCAAGAGGTCAGCATGGGAAGGACAGTCTAAGAAGCGAGAAGGTTTCTCTCTTCTACCCTCCCCAAGCACGTATATCACCCAACAGTGCAAGCAGAGTTGCACACCTGACACTCCCAACACCCAGGTTCTATTATAATGAAAAGGTCTGAAAGACCTCTCTCTTTCTCCACTTTCACTATGCATAAATTTATAATGTCTCTACTTTGTTGCATTTTCTTAAATAAACTAAAAAGCCTCCCACGATTTAGCTCTTCCTCTTGTGGAAGATGCTCTGGTCCCTAATAACATTGGCTGACTTTTTATGCACTTTTCCTAGCTCTACAATAGCCTTTTTGAGAAGAGGCATCTAACTGGACATAGCATTTGTTAAGTGTGGCCACACCACAGATTTGTATGAAAATATTATATCAGCAGTTACATATTTGTTCCCTTTCCTAAAGACTCCTAGGATGGAATTAATCTTTTCCACATGTATTGCATTCTGGACAGCATTTTAGCTGAGCTTTCCACCATAGCTCTTAATTTATTTCAAACATTTTAACTCTGGTCTTTAGCCAAGCAAGGCTGCCAGAGCACCTTACGAATGTCAGTGGTGAGACAATCCCTTCTCATAGGCTTACAATATAAAAGACACAACTCAGAAGGAAAGGGAATTGTGAGGGAGAAGGAGTAAAACAGCAAGCTCAGACACTAGCTCTTAGTTACAGAGTTCTTATAACAACAAGTTGGAATAGAATGGCTAGTCATAGTTCAGACTCTGTCTTCTCTTCTCTGCTCTCAGCTAACTGGGGTTAGGTCTGCATTCTAAATTAGGATTCCCTCTCCCCCAAATTTTACACCTACCTTAATAGTCCAACCACCATTAATGTGTGATAATTAAGAACAAAAATCTGCACAAAATATCCATGATGGGACTAAAAAAAGTGTGTAATTTTAAAAATATTTTAAAAGAAAACTTGTTTTCCCCCCATGGATTGCAGGCTGCTTGTACATTGCAAATCAGTGTGTGTTATGGGCAACCTGTCGCTGTTATTGCTTTAGAGCTGGATTAATTATGAATCAGCAGCCATTTTATCAGTCATAATGGCCAATGTGAAAGTAAGGGACAGCCAAGTACAAATGATATGGATCAGTTTCAATATAATCCTAAGGTTCTTCAACAGTTTGTTTCAATCAAACCTAATTTTTGTGTTTTGTATTGAAGGGCAATCTCTTCCCTGAAGAGCCTTCAGATTCTGATTGCAACAGTATTATTTATAACCAGGGTTAAGGATGTACATGTTAAGATAAGAATGCAAGGTTATTTTGTGTTTGACAGGGTGGTTGGAATTTACCCCCTCTGAGGAGAAATACAAAAGAAAGGAAGAAATATGCTTCTCTTATCTCCAAGATAAAACCTTGAATAAAATGCCAACAGCTTATCTTCAGCTCTACTGACTATTTCGAAATACAAGAACCTGAAATATGAACTTGACATCAAACCATGTATAATTCACAATCTATATACATTAAATATAATTTAAAGGCAGTTAAGAACATAAGAAGAGCCTGATGAATCAGGCAGGCAGCCCGTCTATTCCACCATCATGTTCTCACTGGGGCCAACCATAGGTCTATGGGAAAAGTGTAAGCAAGACCCGAGTGCAATATTACTCTTCCCTCCTGTGGTTACCTATCTCATATTATAACTGCTAATTTTCTTCTTGGCAGTATTTCTTGTAGGGGTGGAGTAATCTTTTCAAACCGAGGGCTGCATGTTGAGGGAATTGGACATGGAAGAAGGGGTTAATTTGCTTAATGAGCATAAATCACCCCATGGTCTGAGATAAGTCAACAGGTACAAGGTCAGCCAAGTCAGTTGCTATACAGTGGTACCTTGAGTTACAAACGCTTCAGGTTACAAACCCTGCTAACCTGGAAGAGTTACCTCGAGTTGAGAACTTTGCCCCAGGATGAGAACGGAAATCGTTTGCTGGCGGCGCAGCGGCAGCAGGAGGCCCCATTAGCGAAAGCATGCCTCTAGTTAAGAACAGTTTCAGGTTAAGAATGGACCTCCAGAACGAATTAAGATCATAACTAGAGGTACCACTGTAGTAACAACCTAGTGTTGTCTATATAAGTGATTAAGGTGTGTCATTTCACTAGCGTCTGTGGTCTTGCGCTGTGTGTTGGGGTCAGCCAGTGAGCCCCCTCCTCCTGGGAGTCTGTGAGTTGGAGTCTGTGTTACGTCTTGAAGCTGGAGCAACAGAAATACTTTCTGCTTGCATCTGCCAAAGTCAAAAGCCGACAATCTCTCTCTCTCTCTCTCTCTCTCTCTGTGTGTGTGTGTGTGTCTGGAACTGTATCTTCTAAAGCAGTAAACTATTTTGGACCTTAAGATGCCTTTGTGTGGTGATTGGAACTTGGGGCAACTTTTGCTACATGGGTATCTCACCTCAGATTCCCAACACTGCATTCCCTTCTGAGGGCTATGTGTCAGTAGCACATGATGCCAGAGGCAAAAGTGGGCAAAACAATGAATGTAAAATTTATCCTTCAGGCTCAGTAGGCTAGTTTTGACAACCCTCTCTAGCCCATCCATACATGTCAAGTGTTCAGGATCACAGCTTTTCACATGAGATTTAAAATTGACGTCAGCACTTGTATTTTCTCAAAGTTTTGCTTTGGAGTATTTCAGATGACTCCTGTAACAGAGGTTTCCATACACACTCCAATCCCCTGGAGAGATTAACTCCTCCCCAAATAATTAAGTTTTCTAGTGTGATACTTGGAGTCACTGCAATATCCGTGAAGATAGGAAGAATGCCTTTGTCAAATAGCCCTGCAACCCTGCAAGAGGATGTGGCAGTAACTTCTTGACCAGTTTTCTTTGCTCATCCTCCCATCTCATCTCCTGAAAATCAAGCTGAATATAATTTTGCTATATGGGTGCAGTGGGGTGAGGAATGAGGTGGGGAGGAAGCCACACTTGCTTCCGTTATTCCTCTTGGAAAAGCAAAGTTTTCCAGATTGCAACCATGGAGCCCTAAAACAGGATTAAATTGGCACAGGCATTAAAAAATGAAGAAAAAACGCAAAAAACTGATCATATGTTGTACTGTACAAATTGTTAAGATGCTTAGAGATTCTTTTGTTTAAAGGTAGGACACAACTTCAGAGTAAGTTCCCTGTCAGCAAGCAGAAGCTCATTTCATCACTTAGGCAGCAGCTATACATGCACTGAACTCAGTGGGGCTTACATTGGAGTAGAAGTGTAGCATTGCACTGTTTACACAAGATGCCAGGAAAAGTTCTGTGCCAAATTCCCCCCGGAGAAAAAGTGGACGATCCCTTTGCTCTTACAGGCATGGCCAAACTTGGCCTGCCAGATGTTTTGGGACTAGAATTCCCATAATCCCTGACCACTGGTTCTGTTAGCTAGGGATGATGGGAGTTGTATTCCCAAAACTTCTGGAGGGCGAAGTTTGGCCATGCCTGCTGGTCGAGCACCTTTATGAAACAGAATCTTTCTAGCACTATCCTAAGTCTTATTTACTCGCAGAAGGGCCACTACATTCAATGAAGCTTAACTTTCCAGCAAGTGTCTGATGGTAGCCATAACTAAGGATTAACCCACCAATATATCACCATAAGATCATGGCCACTGGTCCCATCACCTCCTGGCAAATAGAAGGGGAAGAAATGGAGGCAGTGAGAGGTTTTACTTTCTTGGGCTCCATGATCACTGCAGATGGTGACAGCAGTCATGAAATTAAAAGACGCCTGCTTCTTGGGAGAAAAGCAATGACAAACCCAGACAGCATCTTAAAAAGCAGAGACATCACCTTGCCGACAAAGGTCCATATAGTTAAATCCATGGTTTTCCCAGTAGTGATGTATGGAAGTGAGAGCTGGACTATAAAGAAGGCTGATTGCTGAAGAATTGATGCTTTTGAATTCTGGTGCTGGAGGAGACTCTTGAGAGTCCCATGGACTGCAAGAAGAACAAACCTATAAATTCTGAAGGAAATCAGCCCTGAGTGCTCACTGGAAGGACAGATCCTGAAGCTGAGGCTCCAATACTTTGGTCACCTCATGAGAAGATAAGACTCCCTGGAAAAGACCCTGATGTTGGGAAAGATGGAGGGCACAAGGAGAAGGGGACGACAGAGGACGAGATGGTTGGACAGTGTTCTCGAAGCTACAAACATAAGTTTGACCAAACTGCGGGAGGAAGTGGAACACATGTGTCCCAGAATACTACATATTCCAACATGCACCGGTTCACGCAGGGACCCTATCGACGCAAAGGGGACCTTCCCCTCTTGCGTGCCTCCGTCATGACGCACTCTGCTCCCGACCCCCCCCTCCCCTTGCGTGCCACTATAGCAAACGCTCCCGCTTCGCTTCCAGCCGACGTAAAGTGTAACTTTCTCTTCCGTCTTCTGGGTTTCCCGATTGATTTTCGGGGAGGCCAATGGCCGCTTCGCATCTCCTATGCCTCAGCCAATAGAGAGGCTGGGTGGGCGGCGCGTTCCGTCCCAAGCAGCAAAGGCCCCGTCCTGTGCGTAGCGCTGAAGTCAGGCAGCGGACGCGGCGCGAGGGGAGGGTCGCTTTTAAAGGGCCAGCTGCGGAAGGAAAGTTGTGCGGAGAGTTTCTGTTAGGTCCTGTCAGAGGGGTATAGAAACGGCGCCTCGCCTTTGGTGGGCTGTGGGGAAGGGGGGCGGGAATAATCCCAGGAGCCGCCGGCCGCAGCCATGGAGCAGGCAGCGCCCAAAAGGTAACGGCCGAGGGCCTCCCCGGTTCCCGAGAGGCCGCGGGAGCGGGCGGGGGCGAGGTTTATTTTGGGCGCAAGGGAGGAGGAGGAGGAGGAGGAGGAGGCCAGGCTAGGCCGCACCGCGCAGCTCCCGGGCGCCTCCCTTGAGCGCTCCGGCTCCTGGATCCCGGGGAGGCTTCCCGGTGGATTCGTCCCCTCTGGCCACCATTTCCTCCCCGCATTCCCCTGCTGCCAGGCCTCCCTCTGAGGAGGGATCCTGAGTGTGTGTGTTTCAAATGTACACTTCCCACCTCTTAAAGACATCTATTATAGCATTAGCTAAGCGTCGATGGACGCCCCATCATTGCCACAGTTTTGCTGTGTGAATGCGTGTAAATACACGTGTACATTTTCCCCTCCCCCAAGCCGCTGCCCCATGTGGGAAAGCAGTGGATGCCCCATCATGTCTGTTAAACACACACAGACACACAGACACAGACACACATGCACACTTGCCCACTAAGAGGCATGATGGCCTGGCTCATGCCTTCCCCAGATCTCTGTGCCTTAGAGTGGCACAGGTTTGGGTTAATGTTTCCAGGTAGGCACTAGTAACGTGGGATGTGTACTGCTTGCCTTCATAGCAGGAATTGTGGCATCTCCCCCCTTTGCCATTCTTTTACTATGCCGCTTGTGGGTTTGACAGTTTGGTTAGAGGACATTAAGACATGACTGGTTTGCACTGGGCCAGTCTGATGACATGCCCCCTCGGTGTATATAGTCTTCATAGTCCCAACAGAGGGATAAAGACCCCACACGTGGTCCCATCTGTAGTTTGTGTAGGAGTGGGGCAGAAATTAATTTCTCTCTCATACTTGCATGTACGCCACCCACTTTAGACCTCCCTGCCGGTTCTTCCCATGGGGCAGAGAGAATGTTGCATTTTTCTGAATGTCCTTCCTTTGGTCCCCTTGGAAGAGGCTTGCTGAAACCTGTGACCTGTATCTTAGTGAAGGGGTGTGGGAATAGAAGTTTGGGGAATTGCGGCTTGTCTGCATTATTACAAATCTTTCTGGAAGTGTGTGTATGAAACAGACAATGGCAGTAGGTTCTGGCTCATTGTCAAGAACATGCTTCAATTTAGGCTATTGGATTTCGTTTACTCAAGTTATGGATTTAGGACAGAGTGCTAAATTGTGAGAAATGAAATCCCTGAAGGGACGGCATCTATTAAAAAAAAACGGTTTTGGGAATCTTGTAATACACACAACTTATTTTATATTTGAAAGATTATAGGAGGTAAAAACATACATACCCTAAAAACTATGTTTATTGGTATATTACTGTATATATTACCTCATTGTATCTGTGCTAATCTGTTGGGTTGGGTAGATAATGATCTCAAGCTTCCCTTTCCAGCATCTACATAGGAAGCAGACTGTAGGTGTTCTGAATGCCCTGTTATGTGCACTTTCTGAGGATGTATTGAATTTTCAAGTTGACCAGGACTAAAAACAGATTATATATTTTTTCCTGTAATTGATAGATAATAAACGTCTGTCATATTTTTGGGCTAGGGAGATGCTGATTTTAAACTGTATTCAGACAATTTCCTAGCTGTTTTTTTAGTCCAATATTGGCTACTTGGATGGCTAGTTGCTGTCCACAGATAGTATTTCCCATCACCTGCTTCCTGATCTCTTTAATGCTAGGGATTGGCGCTAGAACCTTCTGCATGCAAAGTATGTGCTCTACTATTGAGCTATGTTCTTTCCCCAACATTAAATTAACAGCTGCAAGCTTAAAGTAACTTGCAGCGGAAAGAGGTTCAGTGATGGCTGGTGCTGTGATCCACACATGGCTAGCAAACCCACTTTGCAATCATAGTAAGGTATGTTAGGGCTGCCAGCATTGATGCTGTTATTGTGAGAAGGCAGCCTTTTATTTAGCAACAACTTGCTTGGTAGCCATTGGTGACTAGAAGTTTTATGCAGGCGAGGAGCAGACTGACAGAGGAGAGATGGAACATTTTGTTTCCCCTTCCCTTTTCATACAGTGCTACCTTGGGTTACAGACGCTTCAGGTTACAGACTCCGCTAACCCAGAAATAGTAGAGCAGCTTCAGGATGAGAACAGAAATCACGCGGCCGTGGCGTGGCTGCAGTGGGAGGCCCCATCAGCTAAAGTGGTACCTCAGGTTAAGAACAGTTTCAGGTTAAGAACAGACCTCCGGAATGAATTAAGTTCTTAACCTGAGGTACCACTGTACTTGGTTTCTGTGCTAGCCATGGAAGAAGAAAAGCCCTTTCCTGGAATATTACTAGCCTCTTGGCAGTTAAGCTTGCTATGGTTTAAAAGTAAATGAGCAGCATGCTGGTGCATGGGGAGAAATCACAGCTGCTTCTCTTCCACTCCTGTGCTAAGCCATGGCTAGGCTTAGCATTATGTCTGAACCTGGGCTTGTGGTTTGTCTCTCTGTAAAGAAACCATGCACTGTAAGCAAGATTTGTTACTGGCTTACATAGGAATGGTAGATGTGGTTAGAATTATATGCAGTATAAAGTATTTTCATTTTATTTGGGGTAGAATTTGAGATTGCACCTCTTTATATTATCTTTACTTTTCAATGTGTTGTGTTATTTTACAATTGCAATGCTTAAATTATTAATCTTCAAGAAGTTTTTTTGTAGTTCATGCCTTTTTTCATCCATAAGCTTATATAAACTTCGATTCAAGGATTTTTTTTTACATTTAGGAAGAAAATATTCATTCCTGGCTTTTGTAAACATGAGAACTGCCTATGATTTCCATATATATTCTCTTCTCTTCCTATGTTTTTAAATTAAGGAAGCTGTTTGTTTTTACATGTGGTTATAAATATTCAAGTATTCGTAAGCAATTTGTTCTGCTGTAGACTAGTTTTCTTAACTCCATTTCTTGGGTCAGATGCCACTTTTAATTTAAAATGAACATGGGCCAGCAAATGTCTGCAACAGATCCTTGTAGTGAGCATAGAGACAGCACAGCAATTAATGGAAATTCCCCAGCTTCATTTAGAAACTAAATACAGTTTATTTTAGACTAACTTTGGCATGTAGGCTATGTTAAAAACTTCTCCCGGTTTGCATACTTTCATGTGCTGTATAAAACACAGTTTGGCCAAAGCAGATTCAAAGGATCAAATATACAAAATGATTCCCCCAAGCAAGTAAGAAGAATGAAGTTGGGTTGTAAGAAGAGGTCCAGAATGATTCCTTGGGCTCTAGTCATCTGGCAAGTCATTCCGTAAGCCTGACAGAAAAATGGGGAAATCAATGCTACATTGGACCCAGTTCTGTATGAACTGCATCAAATATATTGCAACTTCATAGAATAGATGCGGGTGGCGCTGTGGTCTAAACCACTAAGCCTAGGGCTTGCCGATCGGAAGGTTGACGGTTTGAATCCCCGCAACGGGGTGAACTCCTGTTGCTCGGTCCCTGCTCCTGCCAACCTAGCAGTTTGAAAGCACGTCAGAGTGCAAGTAGATAAATAACTACTGCTCCGGGGAGAAGGTAAACGGCGTTTCACCAGAAGCAGCTTAGTCATGCTGGCCACATGACCCAGAAAAACTGTCTGCAGACAAACGTTGGCTCCCTTGGCCAGTAAAGCGAGATGAGCGCCGCAACCCCAGAGTTGTTCGCGACTGGACTTAACTGTCAGGGGTCCTTTACCTTTACTTTTTTACCTTGGTTCTCGAACTGAATTCGTTCTGGAAGTATGTTCGACTTCCAAAACATTAAAAAACCAAGGCACGGCTTCTCATTGGCTGATTGGCCCCGGAAACAATGCTAACAGCCAAAACGGATGTTCGGCTTCTGAAAAACATTTGTAAACACTTACTTACTTCCGGGTTTGCGGCATTTGGGAGTCAATTTGTTCGTCAACTAAGCCATTTGGGAACCAAGGTACCACTGTAACTCAGCTGGAATTTTTTGTTGTGTGAATTTGAATCTGCTGCTTCCCAAGAGGTGCAAGGTTTCAGAACCACCCCTTCCACTGGTAAAATAATGTAGGTTGTTAAAATAGGCACAGTGCCGTATAGTCCTTATGTGTGGTGCTTTTGTAGTAAGAGATAAGGATATTTTCTTCTTTTTGAAGAGATGAGGTATTGAATCTGTGACAAATGAATTTCTTCAAGTCAATATAGTGAGTGTTAGGTTGATTTTCCAGACCTGTATATAATTTTATATATTAAAAGTCCCAAAGCTATTTACGATATATATAATACAACAAAACACAATAAAATTTATTAAAGAATGCAGAAATTCAGTTCAGTAACAATTATAAAAGCACCCAGATGTGGGATTTGGGCCCTGATCATGTTACTTTTTTACATGTAAAATCCTCTGCATACGCTTATAGAATATTAATATGTGAATACAGCAAAGATTTGTTTGTGAAGTGTGTTATATGGCATACTGATTAAAGAGCTGTGATTGGTTTTTGCAGCCCCCAAATAGTATAAAACTGAGGACAACCATGGTTTTTAGGAAGCTGCCTTATATGAGGTTATATATATGAGGTCCACATAGCCCTTGTACAGTGGTACCTCTGGTTACGTACTTAATTTGTTCCGGAGGTCCATTCTTAACCTGAAACTGTTCTTAACCTGAAGCACCACTTTAGCTAATGGGGCCTCCTGCTGCTGTCGTGCCGCTGCCGGACAATTTCTGTTCTCATCCTGAAGCAAAGTTCTTAACCCGAGGTACTATTTCTGGGTTAGCGGAGTCTGTAACCTGAAGCATATGTAACCTGAAGCATATGTAAACCGAGGTACCACTGTACTATGCATGGTAGTGACTCTTCCATCACCACCTGGAAATGGCAGGGATTGACTTGATGCATGCAAAGCATGTGCTTTGGTAAAGAGCTCCATTTATCACCAACTTAATCGTGAAGTGGCCCTGATCTGCTGTCCACTAGACCACACAGGCTCTCATGAATTATTTTAAATTTTTTGTCCATTACTGCATATCACACATGTGAATGAACGGAAATAGTGTTCCTTAAATAAAACGGCAAAGTAAATGTTAAATTTAAAGGTTTGGATGCAAAAACTGTGAGTAGTTGGATAAAATGTTCTGTTGCTGTTCCATGGACTTTTGTATTAGTAGAGCATACACTATTGCAGCCTGGGAAAACAAACATTGCTATATATTAGGGTAGAAATCCTTGAGCATCAAGAGACAATTGCAGCTTGGTTGGCTGGTAGCCAGCTTGGAATGGTAACACACTGGCAATAATCGGCAATCCTTTTCCTTTTTTAAAATCAAAGCACCATGTTGTGATAAGATTGCATTGTTATGTGGGCAGGACTGGCTAGTATTATAGAAGAAGCATCTCAGCTCTTTGTACTTTTTCTGAATGTTCATACATCTTATACAACTTGCAAGGGGATTTCAGGCAAAATTTTCATTGGTTGATTTCTTCAATTAGCTTCGTTTTTGATCAACTTAGCTTCCTGATTTCATGAGGGAACTTGCAATACAGAAGGCAAATATCTGCGTTGGTGACTTAGTGATGCATGTACATGAAAGGGAAATGATACCAATGGGATGACTGTTCTTCTGTCTTTGCTTTTTCCTTGAACAGATGTTTCTTCCTCCACTGCTGCCTCCTCAAACCAAGACCCCTACTGTACAGTTCCTTTCCATGTTTAGCCCTCATTCAACTCCTTAACACATGAAAACCCTAGTTCTCATTTTAAAACCAACATAAAAGATTAACTGGATGTACACGTTTAGAGCTAGCTAGTTTCTGGTCATCAGTAAACAAAGTTGTGGTGCAACTCTGTAGCTCTGTACTATTATTGTACTAGTTTTTTAGTTGTCATCTTTCTCACCCCCACCCCCGCTCTTATGAAGCATGAAAGCAGACTACAATTTCCTCATCTTAGATTGGGAGGGTCTCCCCACTCCGAACATTTGAATTTGAATTTCTGGTGGTAACTAAGACTCATCTGGCAGCTGCTTCAAGTGTTCAGTTTAATCAGTTTACAAAATAGGCTCTCACCTTTTCTGGGACTGGAAGTATAACATTAAGATACTCACAGAACAGGGCTGGAGAAAATATTGAGATTGAACTGTTCTGTCCTGCGTGTCCAGAACATGAATCTTTTGTAAGAATTGAAGAGCAGAGGAGGTTCTAGAACTTCTGGGTATGAGGTTAGACAGACTCAGTATAATGCCTTTCTGTAGAGCATACAGTGGTACCTCTGTTTGCGAACGGGATCCATTCTGGAGGCCCGTTCGCAACATGAGCAGAACGCAACCCGGAGCGGCGTGTCTGTGCATGTGCGGGTCATGATTCACCACTTCTGCGCATGCGCGTGACATCATTTTGCACATCTGCGCATGCGCGAGCAGCGAAACCTGGAAGTAACCCTTTCTGGTACTTCCGGGTCACCGCAGGACGTATCCTGAAAGAACATAACAGGAAGCGGACGTAACATGAGGTGTGACAGTATTGTGGTTCTTAACTGTTGTCTAGTCATCAGCAGGAGCACATGTCATGCATGAAAGTCTCATGAGGCTGGCATGCACTGGTGTGCTGATAAGAACTTAGAATTAAACAGTAGGAATCTAATCATTAAACAGCATTGCAAGCAAGTTCCAACATCTCATTAGCCTATACACTCTCCCAACCCACCCACACATTCCTGTGTGCCCCACGTTGGGAACCATGGATCTAGGGGGTGTGCAGGGGAAGAGAAGGAGAAAATGTTCTGTTGCACAAGGAAAAATCCTTGCATATTTGCACAGTGCTTTGTTGAATACGACCCAATGAATCTACAATAAGAAATAGCAAATCACTAATTTTTGTTTATTTAAAATATTTCTTATAGCAAACTGAAAAAGCTAAGCGAAGACAGCTTGACTAAACAGCCTGAAGAAGTATTTGATGTATTGGAGAAGCTCGGTGAAGGGTATGTATTACTTTATGTGCTGCAGAGAGGTGGGATGGTTGGGAAGACTCTAAACAAAACATCGCACAAACACAGACAAGAATAGTACAACTGACTTAGAGCTGGAAAAGCTTCTTTATTTGGACTAGTGCCCACAGCCAAGAAATATTTTGGAGCTGTGGGAAAGCTCCATATTACCCATGTGAGTGGAACAATGCTCTGATACGGATTTAAAAATAAAAAATAAAATGAAAACACGATTTGGTGATTTTGAGTGGAGAAGGGGCTAGTTATCTTTTCTCCTGTTAGCCATGCTTATGTTCCAGATTGCATTTCTTCTTCCTCCATCCCCACAACTCTTTTCCTTCTAAACAGGTGTTTTGCCCCTTAAGTCAACTTCTGTTTGCTGTCATAGCTGAAGCTGCCACTATGTGACCTCCCTATCCTCCTTTCTCTTTCAAACATCAACAAGACCTATTGCAGGTTAACTAGCATTTCTCACAGAGCAAGGGAATATGTTAATGCTCACACTCTACTGCAGGCATAGGCAAGCTCTGCCCTCCAGATGTTTTGGCACTACAATTCCCATCATCCCTGACCACTGGTTTTGTTAGGTAGGGATGATGGGAGTTGTAGTCCCAAAACATCTGGAGGGCCGAGTTTGAGGAAGCCTGCTGTACTGAAAAAGCATTGACTGAGGCCTGTTTCACTGGCAGCAATTTGCTATGTGGGTGTCGGTTCCATTTAAGAAAATGACGTACTTCCTAAAATCAGGGAATACTATTGAGATCTTTATATTCATTACTTCTATTGCACAATTCTGTGGTTGCTCCCCATTTGTGGAATCCTCTCCCTAGGAAGGCTCTCCTGGCACTTAAGGCACCAGGCGGAAACATGCCTCTTCTCCCAGGCCTTTGGCTAATTAAACAATCTATGGCTTCTTAAACTGTGTGTGTGTGTGTGTGTGTGTGGGAGGGCTTATTGCTTTTGTTTGTTACTATGCTGTGCATTTTTATGTTTTTGTATTGTAAGCCACCCTGTGATCCTCAGATAAAAGGCAGTAAAGAAAACAAACAAACAAACAAACAAACAAACAAACAAACAAACATTTAAAGCCAGGGCATCCTGTTTTAGAGGCGTGTGAAAATGAAGCCTCTACAATGAACAAATGTGGCTTTTGCATTAACTATTTATAGGTTGGTTTGAATGAACTGCAATTTTGTTATTCAGAGCTTAAATTAGTTGGAATCTGTTTTCTTTTCTAGGTCTTATGGGAGTGTATTTAAAGCCATTCATAAAGAATCTGGGCAAGTGGTGGCAATTAAGCAAGTCCCTGTTGAATCAGATCTGCAGGAAATTATTAAGGAAATTTCTATAATGCAACAATGTGACAGGTATGTAGTACATACTTATTGTGAGAGCTCTTCTGTCTTTTTTTTTTTTTAATGCCTACAATATTTGATAGTGTAAGTTTGAATCTGCTGAGAATTTCAAGCTGAAGTTCAAAGTCTACTTTAAAGTCTTCACAGTTCAGTTATGAGAAATGTGGATGTTTTATTGGGTTTTTAATCTTGCTACACGCCTTTCCTACCTACTGGCTAATGCAGCTGGGCGAGTGGAAGAGGACTGATGCATCCTTTCTTCTTTCTTTGAAGTATTTTTATGCCTTGGTACTGACTCTGGTGCCCTGACAAAGCTTGATCATGTTTCATGTTCGTTATTTATTTATGCATAAATTACTGTATTGCTGAATGAAGGAAAAATATTCTCAAAGGCTATATGCACAAAAGTGCAAAGATCAAAAGAACATAGAACAAAGTTGCATGGTAGGGTAGAAATGTGTAAACAAAATTGTTTTAAGCTGACTTCTAAGGCTGAACACAGAGGACCCCTGTCTAATATACAAAAGCAATGAATTCCACAGTTCATCTCAGAATTGACACCAGGTAGTTACATTTCAGGTTAGATGCAATGTAAATATTGGAAAGAAACGAATAGTGGACCAATTTGTTTATATTTAAAGAAAGGTTTCCTTGAAGAATGCTGTTTAGCACAGCAAGTATGGTGATGTATGAATACATAAATACTGTCTAGGAAACTTGCTTGTAGGGTGGTCAACAAAAAATCCCAATCTCCCTTTCCATTCATCAGTGATATAGTGGGGTCCACTACGCCTCATTTGTGGTCTTCCTTGGTAGTGGGTGTCTCTGTTTTTGAGAGGGCATTGAATAGATTTCCTTGGACTAAGAAGCTGGAAATATGTCTGGAGTAGTTTGAGCAAAGAGGATATCCTCCTTCAAATAAATGTTTACAGTCTGCCCTATCTCATGGATTGAGAGCAGCTCGTATCTTGGTGTAGGCTCCTGTGTTTGAATTTTTCTTCAGCTGCTTTGAGGATTCTATTTAGCTAGCAAGGGCAAGGCAGACGAGCCAAGCATCAAGATGCTGGAACTCCTTTAAACTATACTGCAGTTATTCACTGGTGATGAGAGCCTTGGTTTTTCAGATGAGGCAGTAAGAGGGATTAAGTGGGGTTTCCATCCATGCAGAAGGTTGGCAGTGATAGGTAGATAAGGGTGTGCCCTTAGTAAAATATTTGTAAATCACTCCCTTGTAAAATATTTGTGTGGAGAATACCTCCCTTTCTTTAGAGGCTTGCTTTTTTATCAGCGAAGATCTTTATGGACAAATGCAAATGCCCCAAAACACACAGTAGTTAAAGTAAGACTAACTGACCTGAATTAGAAGATTGCAAGAATGTTGCTCAGCTCTAAATATTTAAATATCATATATACTTCGGCAGGCTTTTATCATTTGTTTTTATTGCAGTTTGTTAATCTTTAGTGTAAGGTCTTCAGAATTTGTTATGGAGATTGTCCCAAAATATTGTATCCTAGGAATAGCACAATTGTAAGGGGCAAGGTTTAAAGTCTGTCATATATCGCTGATAAGGATGAAATGGGATTTTATGATGTATTTATTCAGAGTTTGGTAGATCTCCGGGTTGGATTTGGATGGAGATGTCCTGTTGACACTGATATGTCAGTAGTAGTTGTTGTGCTTAACTCAGTAGTGGTGAGAGATAAAAGTTAAGCACTAAAATCTAGAGGCAACGAGAGCTCCTTGACCTAGGGAGAAAAGGAAGTCTTAAACTCTTTTAAGCAAAGTCTTAAACTCTCTTAAGCAAAGAGACTAATGCAGCGTGGTGGCACTATGTATTTAAAATTCCTAATTAATGGAGATAATTTCCGTATGAATAGATTGTAATATTGTCTTGTATGTTCAAATACATATTTAATGGGGCTTTTTAGATACAGTTACCTTAATCAGGTGACATTTAATATAGTGCAGAAGCAGGTGTCTGTAAGTGGATCGCTTGCTGCTTGGGAGTATGAATAAAAAAGAGGGGTTACATATGAAGTTCCCCTGGGAATGAATATGTAGCGCCAAGCAAATGGTTGCCATTATCCATGCTCATGCTTTTAACCAACAATTTGGCTGGCAAGCATGAGCAGTAAGATGTAGATTGGGGGCAGGAACATATTGGCTTGTATCTAACCGTTGGTGTTTTGTGAGCTCAAGGGCTTTTGATCCAGTGAAGGTGTCCATTGATGGAAGAGGCTTGGGAGGTGATTTTTGCTAATTTTCCCCTCCCCTTGTAGCCTCCATTGTCCCTGAAAATTTGTTATGAAGGGTTGGGGGACCAACCAGAACAGATTTTTCTGGGATCTGCTGGGGAAACCAGAATTAGGATTATTTTTCTTCTCTTCTAGTTTGGTATGTGACATGGGTGGGGAACATTTTTCAGCTTGAGGGCCACATTCCCTTCTGGGGGCCTTGGAGAATGGAGCTGGGAGAAAAAGTGGGTAGAGCAATGACTATGATTTGTACCTTCTACCCAGTGCTTTTTTCTGGGGGGTAAGCAGGTGTACGCATACCCCTAAACATTTATTGAATCTTTGTCCTTTGTCCAGTATTTATTTTTCCTGATTTGAACTATAAAATGGTGATTTTCTTGAGTCAAAATGAGAGTACCCCTAAACATTTTTAAAGAAAAAAAGCACTGCTTCTACCATAGGCTAGTTTCTGCAGTCACATGACCCTCTCTGTTCGTCATCTAGGCAGGCAGGCAGGCAAGTAGGCAACTTTATCAGAATTCAAGGATTCATTCTGGCCAGGCAGAAACACTGAAGGAGGCTTGTGAGGTGTGTGGCCTCTGGAGAAAATCCTGAGGGCTCGAGAAATGCTTATAGAGAGGCCTAGGAGGCCTGAGTGTGTGACTTTTTTATTCATATACAAAAATGGCGAGCGGTTATCTATTTTGCAAAGGACGCAGGTGGCGCTGTGGTCTAAACCACAGAGCCTAGGACTTGCTGATCAGAAGGTCGGCGGTTCGAATCCCCGCGATGGTCCCAGCTCCTGCCAACCTAGCAGTTCGAAAGCATGTCAGAGTGCAAGTAGATAAATAGGTACTGCTCCGATGGGAAGGTAAACGGCGTTTCCGTGCGCTGCTCTGGTTCGCCAGAAGCCGCTTAGTCATGCTGGCCACATGCTGTACACTGGCTCCCTCGGCCAATAAAGCGAGATGAGCACCGCAACCCCAGAGTCGGCCACGACTGGACCTAATGGTCAGGGGTCCCTTTACCTATACCTATCTATTTTGCACTCTTAATTATTAGCACGTGCACTAACATCTTTAGTTCTGTTTTCTAAATCCTATCATAAAACTCAGGCAGCTGCTTGGAAAAATGATACCAAGCTCTGATTCTAGCAAAATTTATCCTGGACACTACTGCTTCTTAATATTCTTGACGGTTCACATCTGTATGTTGATAACCCATGTTTTTGTGTTCAGCCCTTATGTTGTCAAGTACTATGGCAGCTATTTTAAGAACACAGACCTGTGGATTGTTATGGAGTACTGTGGAGCTGGTTCCGTCTCGGACATAATTAGATTACGTAATAAAACGGTAAGTGTTTAATTATTTTTTATAAAATATTGTTACTTTTGCAGTTGTTTGCATGCCTAAAAAAAGTGTTCCCAACAAAGATTTATTTACTTGAGGAGGATGTTCATAAGGGCCCCATGCTTTCCCTGTTTACTTTAATATTAGTTGTTAGTGATAGTGATTCTCCTGCTGCTGTTTAAAGTACAATAACATGCCATGACAGAGTCTAATAATCTTTTCAGACCATGTCTAATAAAAATGTAAGAATTTTATGAAAGGGAAATATGATTTGTCCACTGTTTTTTTCAGAGAACCACAGACTTAACCTTGGTAAATCATATTACTAGTATATACCAACATGTCAGAGGAGTAAGGCTGAGTCTCTTGGGTTGCTGGAATATGAAGCAGCCCTGCATCAACCAATCTTCATGGCTGTTTATAAGGAAGAAGATATTCTTTCTCTTTTATGTGGTGTTCAAGCTGTAGAGGACATTAAAGTAAAAAACCGTATTTGTGGGCTGGTAGGAACATGAACTGGGATGCATAAAGTAGGAATTTGAGTCTGAGAAGCTGATGCTCAGTCAGTGGTTGTGATCCTGACTCAGGAGGGTCATGGAAGGGGCAGACTGGCAAGAGAGGAAACCCTTTGCTGGCAAGGAGCTGCAAGAATTGGCTGCTAGGATGAGGGTGCAAATTCAGTTGTATTTATAAGCTGATGTTCATTATTAACATTAACATTTATATTTATTGCCAGGCTGATAGTTTAAAAGTTTAAAGATCATAAACTTTCAATGAACAGATTCTGACTGTAGTTCATAAGCTATTTGGCTCTTAGACCTTTGCTTTTAAATGTGAACTTCACTGGAAAAAAACACACGCATTACATTTGGATGTCAGTGCTTGTTCTTGAGTTCCAGTCATAGTTAGGAGAAAAACAAACCACGGACCTGAGTTCCTCTGTCAGGACCTGCTATCTACCATTAAACCATGGTTTATTTAAAACAATGGCTTATTGTTACACATAAACCAGACCTGTATCTGGTTCAGAATGATAGTTTTGACTTTTCTCCTCTCTTTATTCTCTTTAAAATTATTTGATATGGTAAAATACAAAATCAGTTTGTCCTTTCTTTCCTATTGCTAATTATCCATGAAGGAAATAATGAAACCATTAGAAAATACCTAGTAGAAGTAAACTCAGTGCCAACAACTTTAGTTTAGTCAAGAATTTCATAGAATCATAGAGTTGGAAGGGACCCTGAGGGTCATCTAGTCCAACCCCGGGCAATGCAGGAATCTCAACTAAAGCATCCATGATAGATACCCCCCCCACCTCTGTTTAAAAACCTATAAGGATGGAGAGTCCGCTTGAGACATGCTTGAGTGTTGTGGGAAGAAAGAGAGAAAACGATGGACTGGCTGGTTTATGTTTTCGTATTTAGAAGCACATATATTATATCCAAGGACGCAGGTGGCGCTGTGGGTTAAAGCCTCAGCGCCTAGGGCTTGCTGATCGAAAGGTCGGCGGTTCAAATCCCTGTGGCGGGGTGCGCTCCCGCTGCTCGGTCCCAGCGCCTGCCAACCTAGCAGTTTGAAAGCACCTCCGGGTGCAAGTAGATAAATAGGGACCACTTACCAGCGGGAAGGTAAACGGCGTTTCCGTGTGCGGCTCTGGCTCGCCAGAGCAGCGATGTCACGCTGGCCACGTGACCCGGATGTGTCTCCGGACAGCGCTGGCCCCTGGCCTCTTAAGTGAGATGGGCGCACAACCCCAGAGTCTGTCAAGACTGGCCCGTACGGGCAGGGGTACCTTTACCTTTTACCTTTATATTATATCCATCACAAGGAATTGGAGCTTAGAAGTCAGACTGGCTTTGCAGCATACATATGACTAGGAATGACTGAGCCTCTTCTCACATTTCCAGTGATATTTCTTCTATATAGCTGTCCATGGATATGTCCTCACAGACTAGTGTTTCCTAAGTGCAGCCACCAGAATCAGTGTGATTGTGAGCTCAATCCTGTGCTCCTGTGTCTTGGAGGCCGTGTGCTAGTCAGAATCCTAGCAACATAGCATTTACTTAGATTTTCACAGTCTGACTTCTGGTGGAAACATCCTAAGGCTGAAGGAAGATGTCCTGAAAATGTGGGCCGCCATAGTTAGACCATGAATTCTGTAATCACAGATGGAGCAGTTCAACAATCTAGACGGATGAAAATGGCATTACTTGTATTTTAATGACGCACATGGATTTGGGGTAGTATTTGGGCACTGTTTTATCTATTCGTTTTCTGCCCTATAATCTTCTCAGGGCAGTTTACAACAGAGATAAAACTATTAAAGCTATGTACAATAAATCAACAAAACACATTAAAAAAGACGGGCCATATAAAACTTATTTTAAAGCAGCAATATATTAAAATTTTTGGGGTGGGTGGGAATAAAAAATTACTTGCTTAGTGCTGAATGTGTTCAAGGTTCTTAGTAGATCCTAAAGTTTAGGCAGGTGTATAGAGAAAGCTGATCCTTCAGCTACCCCAGCCCTAAGCAATAAAGGACCTTCAAGATCAAAACCAGCAATTCAAATTCTACTGCAGTCAGTAAATACACAACCCAAAGGGCATATTGTCAGAAAAGTTTGTAATACAATCCTGTTTTGATAAATTGGGGAGACAGGGAGAATTGAACCTATAACAAAATAAAACACAAGCCAGGCTTTGAGTACATTGCAAACTCTTACACTCACTTTTCATGTCCTGTTTGTTTAGGTCCTCTGTCCACAGTCTTTTTTTGTGGGACCTCTGCTCCTGTTTGATGCTTGTTGATTTTTGTGGGATCTAATTCATGTTTGAGGAGGTCAAGCCATGTGGATTGGATTGCAGGAGTGGGACCTTGATTGGGGGTCTTGCTTTCTGTATTTGTAAAACATTTTGCATAACCTTATGCGTGCCATATAAATAATAATTATAAGGCAGTTTGCATAATTTTGTGTTACAGTTTCTCAGTCTTTCAAATTGTTTACGTAAGTGTGTAATCAGTGTGTGTACACACAGAAGAAGAAAATGTTATTTATGTTTCTCCATAGCTTACAGAAGATGAAATTGCAACCATTCTTAAATCTACGCTTAAAGGACTTGAATATTTGCATTTCATGAGAAAAATACATAGAGATATAAAGGCTGGAAACATTCTCTTAAACACCGAAGGGCATGCTAAATTAGCTGACTTTGGAGTGGCTGGACAGTTAACTGTAAGTATAAAGTGTATGGGTAGAGTCATATTTTATAAATATGCACTGCGCTTCCTACAGTCTCTTGTAGGGAGGGATGGACCTTTTTCCCATTTGAAAGGTGCAGCTAATTTGGCAGTCTTTGCTTACTGAAGTCAGCTTTTCTTGTGTGTACCTTTTGAATCTTGTCTAAACTGTGTCCTGCAGAGCTTTTGAACAGTGGGTTGAGCCCAGACTTTTTGTTATGCTCAGAGCATGTGTTGAACCATTCACAGAACCAGTTCCGCATGTGTCACATGGTTGAGAAAGTAATGTGAACAATGGTTTGCCTTTAGAGATGGAGGCCTAACTTCTGACAATACTTTCTCTATCCAGGTTGCAAATAGACCATGTACTGAAAAATACACTGGATTATGCACTGTTGAAGTTGAATGTGGGATCAGATATTTAGGGTGCTTCATACATTATATGGTGGCAGATTATTTGCGTAGAGAGCTGTGGCCGGTCCCAATGCCCTGGTTCATATGACTGTAATTTTTTTGTGCTTAGATGCACATTTTCTGTAAGCACATATTGCAATTACACACAGAGGGTGTGTGTGTGTGTGTGCGCACACACACACATATGTATGTATATGTATGTGTGTGTATATGTATATAAATACACACACACACATAAACATGTGTAATGTGTGAAAAAACTCCATGCATGTGTTTGCGGCTTCAAATATTGTTTAATTACTTAAGGCACAAACATGGCCTCCAGAACATTGTATTAGACTCTTTTGTACCTATCTAAAATAAGGCTGTTTTCCTTGGAAATGTGCCTTTTAGGAGAAAGCGCATTGCTGAGCTTTTTTGAGGTACTGGTGTTAAGTTCAGTTGCACAGATTCCATGTGATATTATAATGGGAGAGAGAGATGAAAATACATTGAGAGATGTTAAGCTTCTTAATAATGTCATTACAGGATACAATGGCAAAACGCAACACTGTCATAGGTACTCCATTTTGGATGGCTCCAGAGGTAATACAAGAGATTGGTTATAATTGTGTGGCAGACATCTGGTCCCTTGGCATTACCTCAATAGAAATGGCAGAAGGAAAGCCTCCGTATGCTGATATACACCCAATGCGGGTAAGAATCATACACAGTGACTTTGTTATTAATTGCACGCTGTATAATGTTGCTCATTGGAAAAGTGGAACAAGTGGTTACATTGGTCATCTTGAGGTGATTGGAACTACAGCTGAATGTCCAGTTGCTACTTCGATCGGAGATTTAAAACTAAACTGCTGCGAGTAAAGTGTAAATCTTATAGTGGTAGAAGGCACTAAAATAAGTTATGCTACACAACATTTAATATAGTCCAAAAGTGATCATTTACTTCATGTCGTTTAATAGGCAACTGTTGCTGTTAATGACATGGTTTTAAATCTTAAGTTTAATTACACCTACTGCTTTGATTTCCCCCCAAAAGACAGCTATTGTCACCAAGGATATTTTGATGTTTGCTTATCTAATGATTCTGCTGTTTTTGGCATTTTAGGAGTTAATCACTTTTGCACAGGGGTGGAGAACCTGTTTCTCTCCAGATGTTGTTGGATTAGAACTCCCATTATTCCTGGCCATTGACCATGCTGGATGGTGCTATAAGGGGAGTTAGAGTCCAAAAACATACTGGGTTTAGAACAAGAATTAAATAGAGAGTAGTTTAATGTTTTCATATTTCATATTTTAGTGGCTACATCCTTTGCTTTTTTTTTTAAAAAAGTGATGGGTCTTATATCTATGCGATGTCACCTCTTTTGTTCCAATAGGAAACAAACAAAGCTGTAACTATGGACATACTATGCATGATATAATTAATTGTAAACCTTTATTTATTGTCTGTTATTATTATTTATGTGTGCATGGAATGTGAAAAAGGCAGTGCAGCTGCTACTTTTGATGGCACTGAAAATGCATAGGCAATCTGTATTTCTGGCTTTTTGGTGATATCCTTGATCATACCAGCTTGTCAAGGGATCAACTGTGAAAAAGGATATTCCATCACTCATGCGTCTTGTTAAAGGGTAATGGTGTGTATTTTGTAGTGGGTGAACTGAGTTTGGAACTTGAACTATTAATTATCTTACAGAAGCAGCTGATTTTTCTTATATAATGAAGCTATTTTGGTCTTATGTTTAGGGTGAAAAGGAAACATTTTTTTAAATGATTTTTTGAATCTTAAAGAAATACGTATGTGCGCTTATTCTTGGAGATAATGATTAGTGATGACTACAATGGCTTCTTAAAATTTAATGATATCATCCTCATTACATCTGGGATAACTTTGACATAATTGCTTGTAGTTGCACTTGGTAATGAAAGGTAAGAGCTTAAATTATCGGAGAATATTTTCTAAGCATAATAGCTGCTTTTAAACTAAGGCTTAGTGTTTTAACTTGACAGAATGTGAATATTTGTAATGCTTGTAATCAGTCGTATTAAATCAAAAGGGCAAATTCATTTTAAAAATAACAATTCTGGCTTACATGGTGCACATGTTCTTGTTAATAATTTGTGTTCTGGTTTTAAGGGCTTGTAAGCAGTTAATACTCTTTTGTATATTTGATACCCTACAGTTCTTCTTAATTTTTATTAGAGAGTTGTTACAGTGGTTGAGAAGAAATACACAGATTTCAGTTGTGATAGTTTTCCCAGTGTTATATGATCCAACTTCACAAGATTCCTGGACATATGTAGATGCTTTTCTATTTTGTTTTCGTTAAGACATTCAATTGATATAGGCAAGCATGAAAGCTCGGGCAAATTTTCATTGCTTTTTCTGGATCTTGCTTAGATTCTGTGGTATTTATGTAAAACACTGTTTTGTTACTTGGGAATGCATGCTGAAGTTATTCCTTATGCTATTTTGCTGTAGGCTGGTTGGCACTGCCACAAAGGTAATGCATTGCCAGTAGGCCATTTCCTTGTCAATTGCATTTACAATCTAATAGAGATATTACATGACTTTTTAAACAAGTGTTTTGGCAGGGGCGGAAATGGCAGATTCCAAGCAAACAAGCATAGCTTCCTCCCTAACCACACACTAGCTACTCAAGGAGTTGTACTAAATCTTGTGAGAGTGCAAAGGTAAGGAAAGGATTTCAGGTTGAAAGATGGCAATAAAAGTACTTTAGGGCTCAGTATTTGGGAATATATATCAGATCTTTGTCAAAAACCAACCCATTCTTGCTGCGGTTGGAAAGGTGTTGACAATCAGCCAATGCAGTAGGCTATTTACTATATTTTGAAATCTGTGCAGTATGCCTGGGGCTACTTTCCACACTTGATCTAATGTTACTAGTAGTTTTAGGAATGTCAGATGTAAGGGCCACCTGCTTCGTTGGCATCAGTGAATGTTCTTTTTAGATGCTTAAAACCTTTAAAGTATCGACTTTTGTGGCAGGAAGTCTCAAAGGGGAAAAGATTTACTTGGTGTAAGTAGTAGATTGCAATCTCTAGTGGAAGTGCTTCAGAGTTCCTGTTCATATATCAGAGTTGAAGTAGTGGTGAAGCAGATTGAAATATGAAAGATGGCTATAATGGGGACATTGTATAAATGTTTCTGTTCCAGTATTGTGGCAACTCTATGTGTTGGCCTGCCACCAAAAACCAGCATCTCTTGTACAGGTGTAGGGAACTTGCGGCCTTCCAGATATGGTTGGACTATGGTTTACATCGTTCTTGTCCATTGGCCATGCTGTTTGGGAGTTCAACAGCATCTGAAGAGCCTCACAGGTTCATCACCATGGTTTAGTATGACCAAACATACAGCTTGACATCACCAGACTGCAATTTCCCCTGTTCCCACAAATGATAGCCAATGAAATAGGGCAGGGTAAATTTGTGCTATTAAATTCTCTGCTGCCTTATAGGGCAAAACTAGATCTATCAAGACTTCAGTTACAAGACGGTCTGTTTCATAAGAAGAGCCTGTTGGATCAGGTCAAAGGGCCATTTAGTTCAGCATCCTGCTCTCACATTGGCCAGCCACATGCTTATGAGAAGCCCACAAGCAGGACCTGAGTGCCACAGCACCCCCTTTTTGTTATTCTGAAAAACTGGTATTCAGACATATACAGTTCCTTCTGACAGTGGTGGGGAGAACATAACCATTGTAGCTAGTAGCTGTTGACAGCTTTATAGTCTATGAATTTGTCTTGATAGCCGCCAACTTGGATGGCTTTAATTACATTGGTTGAATATTGTTGGTGCTGCCACCAATGGGGGCTGCCTGGTTGGAATTGACCCGTGACAGGGCCTTTTCAGTGGCAGTTCCCCATTCACAGAATGCCATCCTTGGTGAGGTGTTTCTGTCTCCCACTTCATTAACTTTCAAGAGGAATTAAAAAACATTCCTGTTTACCCTAGGCACTTGATGTCTGAAATACACTGTTCCTGGCAAACCTGAGATCACTGATTGAGATAATGTTTTTAACTCTTTTTAGAATACCTAAATATATATTGATGTGTTTGCCACACTGGGCTCCTTTGAGAGGAAGGGTAGGATGAATGAATGAATGAATATTGGGAGAACTTCTTTGTAGTTATATCAGCTCAACAGTGTAACCAGTTACCTAAAGGACTGTTGGGCTATCCTTCACTAGAGGTCTTCAGGCTGAAGTTAGACAGCCTTCTGTTGGGGATGCTCTCTAGCTCTGAATTTCTAGTATCAAGCAGGCTGTTGGATGGCCTCCAATGCCTCCCTCCAATTGTATGGTTCTGTGACTTGTAGTATGTGGACATGTCCAGTGTGTCAAAACTTGTGATGGAGCAAAAAAACTTTCAACATTTCCACAGTCAGTTTACTCTTTCTGCAGTACCCACATTTTGCTTTTAAAATTGAACCCCCTTCCTACACTTCTGTGCTTTGGCCGGTTCTATGTTTCTACACCCAGAACTGCTTCCTTAGTATTTTACTTAGCTCTCACTTTTCTTACAATATAGTTTATGCCTTTTCATGATGAGTACTTGCTTTTCATGGTTTGGGGGATTACATCTGATAGACAAATGTGCAATAAAAATATAAAACATGATCTCCAAATCCTCTTTTGAAGCCTTGGTGATTCTATGTATATAGTCCCAAGATAATTATTTCTGTATATCTTATACTCTGAAGTAGGTACTTCACATATATTGTCTAGAGAATAGCATTTGTGCTTTTCCTAGTGTCACCCAGCAAATCTCTTGGAAAGTGAGGAACACCGTGGAGGCCTCTGAAGCCCAGCTGGAACCTAACCCTGGGCTTACTTTCCTTTTCCTTCCTTTATCCTTTAGAATACACCCACATAAGCTTTCCAAGAAGGCTTCAGCCCTGGTGGCACTCCAAGAAAACATTGCCAACCTTTTGTATAAGCAATCTAGCATTGCAAATTTGCCCCCCCCCTCTAATTTATGCTGTTTTGTCTTGGGAGAGGCTAGTAATGTAAGCTCTTGAAAATATATCCAGCGTTTGCCTTTATTGTTTTCTATGCTGAAGTTGTTGGTAATGGACATGTGGACATCATATGTTCCACAAAATACCGTAGGAAGCCAATTTGAAATGTTTCCATTTGCCTTAAGTCCAATCATGATATTTATTTTTCCATGGCACTTACCCAGATTATCCATACCTCCTGCTTAGCTTGTGTCACTGCCACCATGGACTAATCTGCTTGTGATCAGTTTCTTTCCAATGTATCTTACAAGCAGCTGCCTTTTGCCACAGAACTCTTGATGCTGTTTATATTGCCATATAGCCTTAGTCTAGATTTGGGCATTCTGCTGGGGATCAGTGTCTGTATAAACTGAAAAGTTAACTTTTTATTTTTTTTATTTTACTTTGAACATTATTAGCTATTGAATGTTACCCTTTCCTTTTTTCAACAAGCAAGACAGCACCTGGCAACTAAATACACTTCAACATCCCCAAGGTGGTTTTGGATCATGTCTGTGACATGATTGCCTAAAACAAGGGTGGACAAATGTTCTTCTCTCATGGCCACATTCCCTTGATTAGAGGCTGTTGATATACTAACACTAGAAGCTTTCATACCAAGATGGGTAAGCTGGAGTGCGGATATATAGTGAGCATAATGGAAACCTGGTGGAATGGAGAAATTAAGTTGGACACAGTTATCTCTGGATGCAAACTCTATAGGAAATATAGAGTAGAATGTACTCTGGAGGTGGTGTGCAACTCTACATTATAGAGTGCACAGCCGAAGTAGCTAGAAATCCCAAACAGGGCATACTCCTCCATGGAAACACTGTTAGTGGCAATACCAGGTCCCCAAAGTAATTTTGTATTGGTGATACACTATTGCCCCTCTGGCCAAAACATCCAGGGTGTTCTTGAGATGAAGAACAAAATAAAGCAGGCATCCAAAGGAGAAAGTTTCTTAGTTATGAGTGCCTTCAGTTACCCTCACATAGGCTAGTTGGGTATATCTTCCAATTGTGACAAAGAGGTAACATGTCTGGAAACCCTAAATGACTGTGCCCACGAAAAGCTGGGCATGGAACCGACCAAAGGCAGCAACCCTGGACTTAATGTTAAGTGGTGCCCATGAGCTGGTGTGAGATGTAAGTGTTCCTGAATTGATTAGGAACAGTTACTACCATGTTACAAAATTCAACATTCTATTCTATTCTATTCTATTCTATTCTATTCTATTCTATTCTATTCTAATTAAATAAATGTCTCACTTCTGACTGGGAAAGATCCCCTGAAGCTTGATGGAAGATAAAGGCCTTCAGTAGGTGACAAAAAGAACAGAAAAAGCACCTGTTTGATTTTTAAAGGAAAATAATTCCAAAGAGTAGGTGCCTGATATATTTAAGTAGACAGCTTACAAGAAGGTGCAACACAGGCAATTGCCATGGCACTGGAAAACAAACCCCAACAAATTATGAGCAGAAACCAAGGTTTGCTCTTGCTTGCTGTTCATGGTTTGTTTGGAGAGAAACAAATCACAAGCCTGGGTTTGAACATCACAGCAAGCCAGATGCTGGCTTGTTTCCTGGCAGTGCAGCAGCAGCAGAAGTGGGAGAATACCAGCGCAAGAACTTTTCATTCACATTAAATCACTGTTTTTATCTATGGCTTAATACAGGGGTCAGCAACCTTTTCCAGCCGTGGGCTGGTCCACCACCCCTCAGACCATGGGGTGGGCTGGACTATATTTTGGGGGGAAAATATGAACGAATTCCTATGCCCCACAAATAACCCAGAGATGCATAAATAAAAGCTTTTAAATAAAAGCACACATTCTACTCATGTAAAAACACGCTGATTCCCGGACCGTCCGTGGGCCGGATTGAGAAGGCGATTGGGCCACATCTGCCCCCCTGGCCTTAGGTTGCCTACCCCTGGCTTAATACAACCAGCCAAGTGGGCCAATACAGACATACAGTTTGTGCTTGTAGTCTAGTAAGTATAGTGAACATTTCCATATTAATGTTCCAACATTTCTTTTTCTACAGTTTTGCAGAAATTGTTTAACATGAGATTATGTTTTTTTCACCCATGGTCTTTCCCCCAGATTCCATGCAGAGTGTTTTTTTTCTTTTAACAAATGACACTGGAAAAAGGATGAAAGAATCCCATTCTCTAAAGTGCAGTCTTTCTCTAGTGTATTATACTATGTATAAACTGTAACACCTTCAAGGAAGATTGTTCTGAGCAAATCAGACTTACCAACAAGTGACCATTTTCTCTCCTGAATCTGTAACTCTTGATTTGTTTGGGGTTCCATTCACTACTATGCTCCCCTCCCCATTTCCTGTCCATAGTGGGGAAGTGCATGCTAGGCTGAACTAGGGTATGACAAACTATGGGCAGGAATTTCCCACTGAATTCCCTTTAGAGGAGACTTCATGCAACCATCCACAGGTAGTGAGTAGAATAGAAAAAAAGACCTTATTGCAGGATTTCAAAATGTGTTTCTGTATTGTTACAAAGTCAAGGAAAAATATTTTAAACCTTTTATGTCGTTGAGTGCATAAGTAGGAAAACTTAATTGGGAATGTGTAATAAAGTAGCAGAAGGAAAGAATATATGAAATTTGGACTACAGCTTGAGTCTAATTGAAACTTAAATAGAAAACATTTATTTCAGACATCTAAATGAGGATTTAATTAAAGTAAAATTAGCTCATCTTTTTAGTTTTATCCTTGAATAGGAAATTTGAAACATACTTGACTTGATGGTTGGCTTTCTCTGACTTTGATTAATCACTTTCAAAGTAAGCAGAGGATCAGAACAATAATTTCATAATTACACGCCAGTGAGTTAACTTGAAACCTTAACTAAAATAACTGTAAAGGAAGTATGATGTTGGTTAGTTTCATGTGATGCTGTATATTTTTGTTACATAATTCAAATACTTACAAGTGCTAATCTGAAAAAAGAGCAGTTCCATGGTTCTATTCATTTATTTTCAGGATGTTTTAATAGGAAATTGTTTGAGATGGGAATATTAATTTCAAAGGCACTGTAGCAATAGTTAAGAGCTTATTCAACCTCCATTGATGTCGATAGATGTCTGCTTTGGTCTTCTATACACATTGGATCAGGACCTACAACTTTTAAGCTTTGTTGAAGATATATTTGATGGAACAGTCATTGTGGTTAAAGTATTCAACAAATCTTGCTCATTGTGAATTATTATTGTATGGTAATGCACTAGTTTCCTTTTCCCAAGAGAAAAGTTATAAATATAACTCTGAACAAGCTGAAAGAATTTAAAACTGCTACAGAGCATGATTGCTTGTAATGAGAAAGAGTTACGTCTCCCTTTGGATCAAAGTGCAAGACAAAACTGTTCTGCAACATGAAGGTCAAAATGGGCCACAGGTGCTTGTGACCAGGATCTTCTGCCACATTGTGCTCTTCAGCTTGGCCATTTCCAAGGTGCAACTTTTTGATCTCATGGATTGGTAAGGCTATAGCAGATGTCCTTGCCTGCTTGCTTACACCTTCAAGGTAATCTGTAATCTTGGGAACTCCTGATGGTGCAGAAAATCTGACTGGGCTGGGGGTTGGAGGCCAACTGGAAAATCAAGAAAGCAAACAGTCCATTGCTCACCCTGCAGTACTGATAGGGAGTCCCATTAACTTGCATTTCAATTTCTTCATCTTCTGGTGTGATTGGCATGCCTTTAAGATGATTGAAAGGTGGGTTGCTTTCCTTGATTTCTGGAGCAAAGATGCAGTTCATTCTGCTTCCGTCAGTAGTCAGTAGAGAACTCTCCCTATCATGCCTCCCTATCCTATTATTATTTGCACTTGTAAAATAGTCATTGCAAACAAAACACTACAGATAAAGATTCTACATCACCCCTGTTGGCTGAAACATTTAGCCATTGTGGCACCTTAAAGGCTAAAATATTTATAATATAAGCATTTGTGGACTCAAGCACACTTCGCTCATTGCAACATGGCAGTTTACTCAGCTGAATAAATTATTGCTAATCTGAGACCATAAAAGATGTGATATTTAACATAGGTTTCAGCTGTAATAATCACTGACTTCAGTTTTTGCATCTCATTGCCAGTATACTTGCACCTTTACAAGTTTCTCCTTTACGTACATGCCAGCTAAGGTTCCACTTCATTCATCTGACAAAGTGGGCTTGAGTCCACAAAACAGTTATGCTGTAATAAATGTGTTGGTCTTTAAGATGGCACAAGATCTTTTATTATTTTCATGGAAAGGGACCAACATGGAACACGGAATTCTCTGAAGATCATTAAGAAACAGCAGGTGTGCATGCACATATATACATGTGTGAATCAGCTGTTTGCCCCTCTTTCAACTCACAGTTGAGGACTCTGCTGCCTATTGTTCTGGAGTAGACTGTTCTGTGATAGACTGTGAAATCCTTTTTTTTTTTTACTTTTTTTATCTTTTGTGCATGAAAGTATTTCCTTTTTTCACATATAAATTTTTATTAATTAACATAAAACAAAACAAAATACATTAGTTTCACATCGTTTTTCACAACTTATTTCTCTTTTGGACTTCCCTCAGCTGTTCCGTAAATCATCCATAGTTATAATTTTAATTACACATTTCTCAAATTTATATTGACATTGTTTATCTCTTTTTTCCTATTCCCTTTAGACAATACTTCTTACTTTTTCACAGTGCTTCTTTAAATCCCTTAAGCGTCATCTGTCCCTCACTTAAGTATTCCAGATATTCCACAAATTTCCCCCAGTCCTCGATGTACTTTTGGTCTCTTAAGTATCTAATCTTCCCTGTCAATTTATCTAGCTCTGCGTAGTCTAACAGTTTCATTCTCCACTCTTCCACAGTCGGTATTTCTTGTTGTTTCCATTTCTGGGCCAGTAACACTCTTGCAGCTATAATTGCATATTGAAAAAATTTACAGTCTTTCCTTTTTATCTCATTTCCTACTATTCCTAACAGAAAGACTTCTGGTTTCTTTGTGAATGTATATTTTAGAATCTTCTTCAGTTCATTGTATATCTTTTCCCAGAAGTCTTTCACTTTCTTACATTCCCACCACATGTGATAAAAAGTGCCTTCTTTATCTTTACATTTCCAACACTTATTGCATGTCTTATACATTTTTGCTAATTTTGCCGGTGTCATATACCATCTATAGAACATTTTCATCACATTCTCTTTTAACGTCATGCAAGCAGTAAATTTTAAACCCTCCTTCCATAATTTTTCCCAGTCCTCAAATTGTATATTATGACCCACATCTCTGGCCCAACGAATCATTACCGATTTAACTTCTTCATCTTTCAAATTCCATTCTAACAACAGTTTATACATTTTGGATAGATTTTTACCATCATTATCTATAATCTCGCTTTGAAATTTGGAATCCTTGTCCGCAAAACCTCGTTCTTTACCATCTTTCTTAAACATCTCATTTGTTTGGAAGTAGTGCAACCAGTCATATACATGTTCTTTAACCTGCTCATACGGTTTTATTTTCCATTTTTCTCCTCCTTTAAATAGCAGTTGACCATATGTTATCCACTTACTTCTCATATTAGTTTTCTTTACACTCATAACTTCTAGAGGTGATAGCCAACGTGGTGTTCTAGGTTCTAATAGGTTTTTATACCTATCCCATACCTCAGTTAAAGGACCTCGGAAGATGTGGTTCTCAAAACCTTTATGGACTCTCTTTTTCTTGTGTCATAGATACGCATGCTGTGAAATCCTATGGCAAGATTCACCAGGATGAGCAGCTTAGAATGCAGCTGATCTCCAGCTTAGCCAGATGATTCCTGACTCAGCTGGTGTTAAGGCTCTTAACTGTGGCTCAGCCAATGATATGCTGGCACAACTTGCCCAGCCAGCAAAAGGGGCATTCCAGGGGTGTGGCATGGGGGACCAGAGTGGTTGGATGCTAAGCTTGATTATGTCACCTGACAATCCAGCGCAGAACATTATTTTTAAAGGCTTGATTTCCCTCTATCCTGCTGAATTTGGTTTGGATCCACTGTAAATTTATGCCAGCTTACCTTGGCTTGCTTTATGCCATCTTCTTGTTTATAGGATTGCTCTCCCAGCTAGTGTTTATGTGTATTTACACTCTGTAACCTTTTATATATGTGTTTTGTTAATAACCTTTCATTGATTCACAATTGCCCAGGTGCTCTTGTTATATGAACTCTGTTGAACAATATGGCATTTCATTGTTAGGAGATAGAGTGCCGAGATTTCTGTGGTCAATATCATAGAAAACGTAGATCAAAAGTGAGATTCTTCAGTGTTTTCATTATGCATTTTAAGTATTTCTGTCAGAATAACTGATTATTTGGGAAAGCAAAGTACAGAGACTTGACTAGCAAACATCCACATTCAAAACACTATGCTTTTAAAATGTAGCAGTACTTATTTACCCCCTAAGATTGTAAAATTTCAAAGGAGAAAAAACTATAGTCAAAAGAATATCTAAAGCTTCCATCCCACATTTTCTTTACAAAACTTAATATAATGATTGACTTTGCTGAAATGTTAAGGTTATTTGGACTGCAAGTTGGTTAAAATATAAGACTGGGATAAAGTCTATTTAAAATTTGTACACATGTAATGTCTGTGCTTATTCAAAGACAACATAATTCCAAGTTATGTTTTGTTGGATATGATGCATATTAAATGTAAGAGTCTTATTTAAAAAGAGGTGCCAATCAATCTAAATTTGTTGTAGCTAGAATTTGATGGTCTAAGGATAACTTATCATTCCTTTCTTGTTATAAAATAGTCAAATTTTGTAGTAGTATCAGTTAAGGAGTTTATGGAAACTTGGTTTAGGATTGTTTAAAAGAACACAAAATCTTTAATTTGAATTTGATGGCACCTGGTTTCATTTTTGTTCCCCCAGCAACACCACTGGTACCAAAAGTTACCAGCAGACCACCCTGGTTTAAGCAAAGGATGAAATCACTCTGGCCTTTTCTTTTTATTCCTTTAGTTTGCTGACTAAATATTTAAACAGAGGTATAACACATCTGTTATAGTTTGTGACATAGCTGTAGAGCAAGACTTTGTGGTGCATAATTTGCAATTTTTTTAAAACACAGATTAATCTTAAAATTGTCTTCATGTTTAGCACTCTAAATGAAAAGAGAATTAAACTATGATTTACATTTTACAAGGCAAGAAGTAAGAATGTGTGTTTTAAAGCAATAAGCAGCTCTTGTCCTGAGAAATAGACCTAAAAGTTCATATTTTTAGCTTGCATGGTCTATTTTTAACATTGTATGAATCCAAGGTTGCTTCCAGATGTGAGTTAGTTTTCATTATTGAGGTTCCCATGGGAAAGAGAGAGAGCCAACACAAATGTTACCTCCAGAGTTTTGCTCTTGTGCCTTTTTGACAGTGTCAGTAAGTTTACATTGACTATGAGCATGGGTTAAAATGTTTAAAGATGTGTATGGAATTTTAAGCATTATGAGTCCCTAGCTTTGTTTTTTGGGTGGTATGTTAGAAAAGGCAGGGGCAGGGAAGGACAGTAAAACCTGGAAAACCTTGGCTGCCATTCCAGGTACCATTTTTGTTGTTGTTGTTGAAGAATTCTCTTTGCAATGATGGTGATAAACTAGTAAAACGGAAAATGCCACGCTGTCTTAAAGGCCACACGGATTTTGTATAGCATATGCTTCCCCTCCTTAAAAATGGTATCTAAGTGTATGCTGGTGGCCAAAGGGAAATTGGACAGGGGATTATTCCTTTTTAAAATAATAATTACTCTTCTGCAGTATTAAATAACACCAGAATTGTCCCTTAAAAAATAGCAGTCATGGGTGAACTGATCTCTTGTATAGTATGTGTTGGGTTTTTCCCTTCCCTTTGGGAAGAATAGTTCTCTGCTAATGTAATTTGCTCTTGCTACTTTCCCAAATCAGCCAAGTTAGCTGCTCCCTTGCTTGGTCTGGAGCAGATCTGCTCTGATTCCATCATGTGTAAAACACTTGCTGCACCTGGCTCAGGACCATTTTGGCTCTCCAGTTTTGTTCCAGGCTACCCAGTTATATTAAGGAGCAAGCATTTTCAGGCATTACTTGGCCCAGAACAGCCTTCCCTATCCTGGTGCACTCCAGATGTTACCTATTACAATTCCTGACCCTTGGTCATGCCAGATGGGGCTGGTGAGAGTTACAGTCTAAAACAACTGGAAGGCACCATGTTGGGGAAGCCTGGCCCAGTGGAATTTTGGGCACGATCCAGCCCCTACAATCTGCATATTGAAGGCAGAGGGCATATGGTCTTGCTTGGCTACATAATTTATTTATTTAATTCATATCCTGCCCTCTGTCCTAAGGGAGCCCAGGGCAGGAAGTACTTTGGTGATAAAAATACAATTAAGAATAAAACCCCCCCACATACTTAGAACATTTAAAAACTGATAAAAACAATAAAACACCTGAAGCGAATTTAAAGACTGATGCAACCAAATAGTCTGGATACTTGCAGCAAAACAGTAAAAGTTTTCAGCAGGCATCTATTTTGTTTATTTGCATATTTATAATCCACAGTTTCATAAAAGAACATATCAAGGAAGTATATGACACAGAAGAATAAAATCAGCAAAGAGTATCCATAGAAACATCAATAGAGGACGACAAAGGAATACAGTTGTGGTGCCTGCCGAATGTAAATAGGTAGAGAGTTCCAAATTGCGGGATGGACAGTGTGTGGCCCTTATAGAAGTGCCAGTTCTGCAGATTTAAGTGATCGAGTCAGCATGTTGGCTTAAGGTGATCCCTTAAGTAAACTGGTCCTAATTCAATAATACCACATGGAACTCAGCACGGTAGTAAACTAGCAGCCAGTGTTTTCCAATTTTTTTCTACCCATTTTCTAATTTCGAGACAAAGGAAGATACTGCCACAGAGTTGTTTTTCCAGTTGCTAGCCCTAACTCTGAATAAAAGGTTCCTATGTCACGTGGTTTGACCACCTTTCTGAATTCTGCTGATATCCTAATGGTCTATTTCTGACGTGTAGTACTTGGGGCAGAGTTTGTGCTGCATCAGTGTCTAAAATTTTTTTAGCAGTTTATTTTGCATTAAATAAAATATTGGTATAGTATGTCACATTGTATCTGCTGCTGTTACATTTTTGTAGCATTTGTTTTCCTTTGCAACGGGGAAAGTTTAGAAATATTAAATGGTAAACAAATGCATTGATAGCCAGGCCCACCTAATTATATTATATATCTAATTTTATCTGTTGGAAACAAGCAAAACAATTCAAAGTTTCTCCAACTAGATCTCATATTGTGTGTCATCCAGCTAACATTTGGCTGGGTTATTCTCTTAGTTTGTAGTAGTCTGCATTTATTTTATTTATATTGTAATCTAGGCTGTAAGGCTTCTGCTTTGAAAAGCAGGGCTTTAGCAGTAGCAATACTAATTGCCCATAATTTTTGCACTGGACACACATAAAAAGGTTTTCTATGGGCAATGTTGCACCTACCTTCAAGCATAATCACATTCTCAAAACATAAATTTGATACTAGTTTTAAAACCACATTTGTATGAGAGAATGCTCTTGTATTTTGATAGGAAGTTATGTTTTCTATAGGATGCCTTAACTTGAAAAGTATACCCATTTGTTTCAAACTGATCAGCATCTCATTGCAACATACGTATAGTATCTGCTTCTAATTTGGGTTAATTATGAGAGTTGTTAAGAGTGCTGCAAGCCTCTTCAAAGCTTAGCGTCAGTTACAAAATTCCCTTGCTGAGGTGGTAAAGTGGTGTTCAGGCATCTAAATCAAAACTTGTATTCGTTTTGTCCCTGGTCTGGTCAGGCAATGCATTTATTTGTGTGTATACAAGGTGTCATATGATGGGTGTTGGAATTTCTTGGTTGACCCATAAGCTTTGCTTTGAAATTGAATGGAATAGCAACATACTCAGTATTCTTGCGGCACTAGGCCAAGCCATGGCTTAATTCTGAGTGGTACAACAGCAGCAGAGAAGAGTGAAGTGGCTGTGATTTTTTCCCCTGGGAGTACCTGTACATTGATGCATTCACATTTACCCGGTTTGGGTTAACATTGTAAACTGAGCTGCTATGTAGATTCTGGTTTTCCCTTTGCTTACGAATCTTACTGAGTCTTGCATTAGATTTTCAGAATTCCTTTAAGCTTTTAATGCTTCAATGGCAGCTGGTTTCCCATTGGGGATTAGCAAATAAAGAAGATAATCAATAAAAGTAATTTAGTGTACGAAGTAATATGTTGATTTTCTTTCCCTTTGAATTTTAGCCAGAGATGGTTTAGATTATGACACCCAGTGCTTTGCCTTACGGCTGTGATTCTGTAACTTTTTTCAGATGCATCAACTATGCATTGCCTAATTTGTTATGAAAGTGAAAGAAAAGTTGTTCAATAATTCTAGCTAAATTGTTCTGCTAACATATGCTTCTGATGAAATTTTGGTAATATGATAAGAATTTGAAAGAACTGTGTGATTGCTTAGGTTTAAATAACCATTTCAATGACAGTCAACTAAAGATGTCTTTTCCTTCCTTTTTTGAGGATAATTTATGAGATGTTATTAAGTCCAAATGGCAGAGATCTGCCAGTAAGACATACTGAAATATAACCAGCAGAATTGTAAAATGAGTGCTCCTTGAATTTAGCATTAAGGTTAAATATAATTTTATTCAATTGATAATTTAATGCAACTTTGCTGAGGTAGTTCAGTTAAACACATTTTGAAATCTTCTTTCCATGATATAGATTTGTATTTAACACCTTTTTAGGGGACTTCCGGGTTAGCGCCTCCAGTAATGGCGGAATTCCTCTGATCGGGAGGAATTTGCTTCGTAGGAATCCGGGTCTGGCCGCCACGGTGAAAGTGGAGACCCATTAGAAATCACAGGCAGGTGAAGCCTGTGAACGTGGGATTCGGCTGGCACCTTTTGCGCCTCCCCTACTCACGGGGAAACCCGGTTTTGGATACGGAGCGACGTGGGGTGAGCGGCGCGGTGCTTCGAATTGACTGCTTCTTCCACGGAGCGAAGCTGCATAGCTGTTGCCGGAGAGCGCTGACTTTTTCCTGTGGACAATTTGATCTTAAAGCAACTACCCGTGAGTAGAGCGGAGAATTGGATTTTTAAACGTCTTAATTTGGTGCCGAAATGGGGAGGTCTAAAACAGGAAGTCCACCTTCCCCTTTTGTAAATAGATTGAAACAATAAGGATGCAAGCTGAAGTCTCGGAAAGCCTATTGTAAAGGACTAAATTTCCATCAGTAAAAAATACTAAACCCCCCTTGGTGGCAGGAGAAGAGGGGGGAAAGTCTTGGACTGAGTATACCTGTAGGAGAGAGCAAACAGAGTTAATATACCACCGCTCCGATCCTGGAAATGGGCTGCCAACAGGACTGACCGTGATTAGAACGTTCACTGACAGTTAGTTAAATAAGAGGAATACATTGTTTCCATGGTCTCCGTCTGCGTTTAAAAAGGAGTAAAAGTAACAGAAAATTGAAACTAACTTTATTCTTTGAATTGAGCTTAAAAGGACTAATACAAATAGAAACTGTTTCCCTCTAGAGGAACTGTTTCCCTCTAGAGGAAGCTTTTGAAACTGTCACAAGAGTTGAGCTGGGTGAATTCCAGCTGCAAGATAAAAACCTGTGAGATTCTGGGGACCTTGAATCGGTTAAGAATGTTGACAGAAGAGGCCTTAGTGGTTGTATTATGTAAGATAAGTGACTCACTGGAACAGCTTCTCAAAAAGGTGGATGTGGTAACTACCAAAATTGACAATTTGGGACAAAAAGTGAACACCAATATAGAAACTATTCAGAAACTGACACAGGAATCTACTTTGACATGGCAAACTGCGGAGAAGGCTAGGGAGAAAGTTATTGCCGTTGAACCTAAAGTAACACAATTGGAGAGAGAGAGAGTCCCAGCCTTACAGATGCAATTTGATGACCATAAGTTGATGCCTGCTATGATTGAATTTAAAGAAAATAAGATTTCGAGGATCAGAGCCCTACCTGAACTGGAGAAGGAAAGTTTGATAGATTTCCTTACACAGGAATTTGTTGACTTTTGGAACCGGGACTTGGGTCAAGAAGAGATTAAAACTGTGAGGGCTCTCGGACTTGCAAGAGGAGGGAAAAAAGAGAAGAACAAAATAAGAGACTGTTGGAACTACCAGAGGAACTTAGAAGAACAACAGTCAAGAGTGGAAATTTTGAAAGACGTCCTGAAATACCTTTCAGATCTTAGATTTAACTACGGAGATTTGGTTGCCCTGTCGAGAAGGAATAAAATCATCTTTAGGTGGGAGTTTCCCCGAGATCTACTCTTTAGTCTCAAAGGAAGGAAAATGAAAATAAGATCAGTGGAAGACAAAGTAAAGTTCATGTATAAATATGAAGAAGACTCACAGAAGGGACTTGGAAAGAGTTAAGAGCATCGGACAGAAGATCACCAGGTTGATGGACTATAGGGAATTGGCGGATATGACTGGCAGAATCCGGGACCAGGGAGAAGAGTCGGTGGAAGAAGATTGAAAAAAGTTTAAAGACTGTTTATAAAAATATTGTAAAATTAATGAGTGTTAGAAAAATGTTGGAAAGGAGCTATATGGCTTTAGTAGAAATGTTACAAGGAATTAAGTACAAATAGATTATTAGAGTATTAAAGGGAATATAAAGTTAAAATATGTTAAGACAATTATATATTAAAGGGAAAAATAAGGTTAGAATATGTTAAGATAAATTACAGGACAGAAAACAGAGGAAGATGGAAAGGAATTGCTGAAACAGTTAATTAAAGTGGAATACAAAAAGGGAGGTGTGAGGAGGTCGTTGAAACAAGTAAATGAAAGTTAAGATACTGAACTTATTAGATGTGTTTTAAATTGTGTTTGTTTGGTTTTATTAATTTAATGTTTGGGGGTTGGTGCTGTGTGGTATTTTTGTTTTTGTTTTTGTATTGTATTGTTTTGTTTAATTCTTTGTCTTTCTTTTGCAGTCTTTAAAATGTTAATAAATATTATTTAAAAAACAAACACATTTTTAAAAATTGCATATGATGGGTGGCTCTAGATTTCTAATTCTTTGCTATACTGCATATATTGTTTGATAGTGAAAGTCTTTTTTCTGAACTTGGATGTCTTCAACCTTATTCAAAAGCTGGCACAAGACTTGCAGGATGCTGAAACAGTTGTTCTTAAGAAATTGGTGTTTATATAAAACACACTCTTTCCTATTGTGTTTGATTATAAAGATAAGAGTGGTTTTTCTAACTTTTTTTCAGAAGTGAAGAGACTTTGTACTGGTTGAAGATATTTTTGGAAAGTAATGGAAACTGGATGATTTTTGCTAATCTTATTTAGAGTAGATAGCTCTTTACCTGGATCTTAAGTTGGTATGTAAGGTGTTGGTCAGCAGGAAGGCTTCTTGGTCAAGAACATGCTTCTTAATTGTTTCCAAATAGTTGCTCTCTGTGTTGATGTTTTCCTGCAATATTATATATGTAATTGTAATTGTAATTGTAATTGTAGCACAACCTGAAAGTTGATTTGTGTATTCAAATCAAAATACGCTGTGACTTTCTTCCTTCACAGCTGACCAATTTTTATTTGAATGACCAAGAGTTACTTCAGATTATATATAAAATTATGATTACTGCTGCTGCCCCAAAGAGCCTTACTTTACAATCTCATTTGTTTTTGCATTCTGTTAAGGCTCCCCTTACTGTTAGGTAAAGTGAGGCAGCTGCCTCAGACAGCAGATGTGGGAAGAATGGCAGCAGACAGAACTGTGTGTACCACCCAACCTTCTCTGTGCCTCCTAAGCTAGCGTGCTATCCTTTGCTAGTGTTATTTCAAGTTTCAACTTCCAGGCTACTTACATCATTTCATTCAAAGCTTATAAGCTTGAATATCACCCTCCCACGTTGATAGCCAGTGATGTCAGTAAAACTGACTAGGTTCCTAATTATTTAATACAGTTGTTTAGGTTGACTTAAAAGTACAAATGTTATTGGAAAAGCAGGGCGCAAGCTTTAGACTATTGCTGTTCTTAATGGTCACTAAATCTGCACCCCCCCTTTATTAGAGTAGCTTGAAAATTAGGTAGTCGCCTGACATTTAAACAGAAGTGCAAATTACATTATTCGTGTCCTAGAGGTACCAACAATCCATGTTTAAGCCAAGATATAAAAAAGAAAATATTGTATAAAGCTACTGTTCTTGCCTGTCAAGTGATTAAGCAATTTCAGTTTAAATGTCAGTTTGAAGATGAGAAACAGGAAAACAATGCAGAAATATTAGTTGCTCTTAATTCTTCTGTTTTGGTGTTATCCAAGGCAATAGTGTTCTGTAGCCACTGTATGACCTACCCAACGGCAATTGCAATCCTTACTTTTTCAAAGCTAATTGTTCCATGTTTAGTTTACTAAATGTCATCTGGACTCAGTAAAAAGCAAATGACCTGCATTGAATTAGTATAATTGTAACACAAACAAAATATCACATAGTTTGGGTCTCATACAGGAAAGGAGAAGTTGGAAAAAATTCCCTGTTTGATAAATAAAATCTGAGATATGAAACAGGTTTAGACATCTGTTTTACCTGTTTTGGACTCTTTAATAAAATACTAAATTTTTACTTTTTATTCTTTACTATTGGAAAATAACATTTCCTCCCTCAAACATATTTGACTGTCACACATCAGTATAGGGTTATTTTAGCCAATTTAATCCTTTTTAAAATGGACTTGTAGGTTGGAGAGTGGCAAACACCTGCAAGAAGGGTCTGTTACCTATGCAAGAGGCTCCGTCCTAGGCAGTGCCCCCCTAGGAGCGATAGGCAGGTGATCAAGAAATGATCAATTTGAGAGATAAATTAGACCAGAGCCAGGTGAATACTGTTGGTAGTTTTAAGAAGACTAGTACAAATACAAGTGGCATGTTTTATCTTCATGTGCAGTTTATATTGACTTTGCCAGAAGAAGGTAGGGGCAGAAGAGAGAGAGAAACAGTGTCTTTTTCTGGCTTTTTGGTTCTATAGTTCTGGTTATATGAAGCCTGAACAGTCACTGGTGCAGGGAATCTCTGCAATGATCCGGGATAGAATGTTGTAATTCTGTAATTATTTGAAACCCACTAATAGCAATTGATCCATGTACAATCCTCAAAAAGTTAAGTACACTGATCCCTAGGGAGATCAGTGAGATTTCTTTTGTGTGTTGTAGCCAACATGCGACAGGCTTGTTTAGGCGTTATTAAAGATCACATGGGGAATATTTACACACAGGTGCTTAGGTTTCTATCTGCAGTTATTATGGAAGCTAGATCATTCAGTTAAGAATAAAAGAGAGAGAAAAGAAAACTGTTGTTCTTGATATGCAAGAAATAACGTAGAAACTGTGGGCCAGACAATGTGTGATTGTAACAGACCCCACCCACTGTTCTTCCCCATAGCACTCCCTTTATTGCAGGCTCATTTCTGATATTGGAGTCTAGTTGCAGAATAGATGTCCCAGTGGTTGGGCAGGTGAGTGAGCCAGATAAGAAAAAGTGGCAAAAATTCAACACCCTCAAACTGTGGGCCCTTTCTGTACTCTTACCCTCTGCTTTACATATAACCAGGGCAAATCCATTTTCAAAGAATGGCTCTTTTGCCTTCACATATAGTTTGATTCAAACCTGTCTCTAGACAGCTTCATTAGTGTAAACTTTAAAAAGTCTTTCTGGCTCACACCAGAGGCCCATCCCGTTCTCATAGTGGCCAACCAGCTATCTATAGGACATCTGCAATATGTACCTGAGTGCATCTTACACTCTCTCCTCCTCTTCTTCTTCTTCTTCTTCTTCTTCTTCTTCTTCTTCTTCTTCTTTATATACTGCCCTATATCTGGAGGTCTCAGGCAATTACCAACAATTGCCACACAGAGGTAGAACATATCCATTGTGGCTAGCATGTATAACTCAAGTTAATCAAATTGAGCTTCTTTGAAAGTGTCGTGCTTGAAAAGTGCTAGAAAGCTACTTTTACACATTTGACCTCTTGAATTGTTATCATAGCATGTGCAAAACTGCAGAATAATCTTGTAGTTGAAGATAAAATGCCTATCCTTTGGTAATCTTTGCTCTTAATCATGTGACAATTGTTCCCTTATCTTTTCCTCCTCCTGTGACATTTTCTGCTGTACCATCCTATCATAGTTTGCATTAAACAGTATCCAAAGGTCATAATTTTAAGAGTATTTGCAGTTTATGGGTGCAAATTATGGACAGCTAAACTACTGGTGCAATGATAGGAGTGAGGCCTTGTCAGCATATAACACCTGTTCTCAGAGATCTGCAGTGGTTGCCGATTTGCTACCGGGCCAAGTTCAAGGTGTTACTATTAGTATATAAAGCCCATAAGAACTTGGGACCAGTATACCTATGAGATCGCCTTACTTACCCTATATAAGCCCTTTCAGCCACTTTGATTGGCAGAACTCTCGCTGTTACAGGTGCCACATAATACCTGTTCCACACTTGTTGGGATGGCCAGGTTGCTAAGGGTCAAAAGAGATGTACAAGGAAGCTGCCTTGTTGTGAGCCACACTGAGAGACAATGCCTCTTGCCTCAGTACCTTCTGCAGCATAGATAGCCAATAAGTTATCCACCTTGATGTTGGTAGATTACAACTCCCATCATCCCCGATAATTGGGTATGCTGATGAGGCGGGGGGGGGGTGTTAAGCAACATTTGGAGGCACAATGTTAGCTTTCTCTGGTGTACATTAACTGGCAGCAGCTCTCCCATGTTTTCATACAAGGATCCCCCCCCAACCTATCTGGAATTGCTAGGAATTTATTTTGGGACATTTTGCATGCAGAGCTACAGCCCCTCGTCTTATAGCGTGTGTATATACAGTGGTACCTCGGGTTACATACGCTTCAGGTTACACACCCCGCTAACCCAGAAATAGTGCTTCAGGTTAAGAACGTTGCGTCAGGATAAGAACAGAAATCGGGCGGCAGCAGGAGGCCCCATTAGCTAAAGTGGTGCTTCAGGTTAAGAACCGTTTCAGGTTAAGAACGGACCTCCAGAACGAATTAAGTACTTAACCTGCGGTACCTCCCTCCCTCCCTCCCTCCCTCCCTCCCTCTCTCTCTCTCTCTCTCTCTCTCTCTCTCTCTCACACACACACACACTCTTTATGTGGGCTGGGGGATAAGTGGGATCATTACTGGTGTGGAGAGAGGTGGGCTTTTTAATCCCTTGAGCTTGCTGCATTCCTGTTCAGAATCTTCCTTCTTACCCCACACTGGTTATTTACGGTGAGAGGAAAGCTTTGGCCCCAACTCCGCTCCCAGTCTAGCAACGGGATTTGTTTTTATCAACTTTTATGTGCAAGCTTAGTAACTCAGCTATCTTCTGTAGTAAACTGAGCAATGTATATTGAGCATTTAACTGTAATGAATGTTTGTTTCCTTCACATGGCCAAAGCAATTTTGTAGTGTGGTTCTGAGCTGCTTTGGAGCTGATTCTCAAACAACCTTGTAAAGTGAAATAAACTCTGAAGGGTTGGAATATACTCTAATTATCCTGTATATAGTGGTTTATATAATAAGTTTTATAGTGAGTCCTTGTGTCATAGGTCACTGTTAATTACTATATGGAACTTCAGCTGACTCTGTGATGATGATGATACTAAAGAAAACAGTAGTTAGACCATTTCCCCCCTTTAGTTTTTTTTTTTTTTAAGCTACTGCAAAACTGCCATTCTAACTTGAACATTATGTGACAACTTTCCAACTTTCCAGGTTCAACCTGGTTATTGTCAAGGTCACAAGCAAATACTTTATCTTGGCATGTCCTTAATTTTAAATTCAAGTATGCTGCTAAACAATTAGTTTGGATTTACAGACTTTCTAAGATGAATCTGTTGATCATTGCTAAGCCTGTTCTGAAATACTAACTGGGAGATGCTATGCCTTAAATTAGAGTATTTTTATTAAACCTGATAAAGAAAATCATTGTAGAAAGGATTATTATGTTACACCAGATGGACAGCTTGGCTTGTTGCCAGACTTTTCTCAAGTTAATAGTTTATCTGAATTATTCATGAAAAATAAATACTTGAATAGAGTTTGGGAAAGAATATTACATTTTATGTTGATGGCAGCTTTTCCCATTTGTGAAAATGTTGTGACTGTAATAATAGTCACAATTTTTCTGAGACCTTTTCACAGTTGTTATGCTTAAGGCTCAGGGTTGCACTACATACTGTGTACAATGTATGTACAGAACACAAGAAGAACCTGCCAGATCTAGGCCAGCATCCTGTTCTCACAGTGTCCCACCAGATGATGACGATGACTATATTAATTAAATTTGTATACAGCCCTTCCTCCAAAGATTACAAGGTGGTTCACAAGATAAAAATACAAAATGAGAACACAAAATACATAATAGAAACAAGAACAATCCAATAATCCCCCTCCCACAAACACATTTGTCAGGGGTTCAGGAGCAGAGGCACAGGGAAAAGAGGAGATGGAGAGCGAAGGGGAAGAATCCGAGGGGAGCGTAGGAGAAGAGGACAGTGGAACGAGGGATTCCATGAGCCTCTCCAGCGAATTGGAAGATTCACAGAAGGGGGCGCCAGTGGCCAGGGGTAGGGGGTTCCCAAGGGGAACGTCCCAGGAGCAAGGGGGCAGCAGGGACTCCCAGAGCAGTAGCTGGAAATCAGGACCAGCTTCCCCACCAGAGCAGAGTGGGGGGGAAGAGTCCCAAGGATCAGGGCCAGTGCATTCCCCACCAGGGAGAGAAGATAAGGCAGGGCTGACCACACCTCCATCGGAGAGTCAGACAACGGAGGGGAGGTCAGATCCGGCCAGTATCCCGGAAGAGGGAAGCAGTGACAGAAGTAGTATAACGGTCAGGAGGAAGGTCACTGGGTTGGCGCGAGAGGCAAGTTCAAATGTACAGGAGCGCGGGACAGCAGAGAGTGAGGATTGGGAACCGGGTCCTAAAGCCCGCTGGAGGGAGGGGGAGGAGCTAAGCGACTCAGCGTCGGAAGAGTCCAGAAAGGGCAATGCCCCAGCGGGCAGGAGGACCCAGAGGAGGAGAGAGCAGCGTAAAAGGTGGAGCCGGGCTAGGATCTTAAACTGGTGTCATAGGGGAGGAGACTCAGACGGTACTTCGCCGGTCTAGGCTTTAAGACGTAGAGCTGCGCGCTACGGCTTGGAAATGGAAACTAATCTTCAGTAAAGACTTTTGTACATAACGACAGCCTAGCGTTGGTCCTCTGTGAGCTGGGACCTAGAGGCAGCTTTGACAACATTTAAAAGGCCATGGAATGTTAATGAGCCTAAAGCCTGGCTTAAAGAGAAATGTTTTCACCTGGCACCTAAAGATATGTAATGAAGGTGCCAGGCAAGTCTTCCTGGGGAGAGCATTCCACAAATGGGGATCCACTGCAGAAAAGTCCTGTTCTCATGTTGCCACCTTCTGGACCTCTTGTGGTGGTGGCACATGAAGAAGGGCCTCAGATGATGATTGCAGAGTGCGTGTCAGTTCATATGGGGAGAGGCAGCCCTTATGCCTGTGGGAAACCTGCAAGCGGAATCCAAGCGCAAGAGCCCTCTCCTTTCCTGTGGTTTCCAGCAGCTGGTATTGAGAACCATTACTGCCTCCAGCTGTGGGGTCAGAGCAATAGCCACAATGACCAGTAGCTTTCAGTACTGTTCTCCACCATGAATTTATCCAATCCTCTTTTAAAGTCACCTGAGTTGTTGACCGTCACTGCCTACTATGGGAGAAAGTCCCATAACTGTGCACTACACAAATAAGTACTTCCTTTTTTGCAGTGCATGTGTGTTTTCTATGCATGCCCACATAGAAGTTCAATAAACTAGCACTTTAGGGAGAGTGTTTTGCTAAATCTTTATCTCTAGGAAAGTTTGGCAGCTTCTGGGAGATTCTTACATTGGGAAGTAGTAAAAGCACACACCCTGCAATTTTGCATATTACAGTCATTTTATTATTGCATCATTCCCTCATTCCCCCACACCCATTATGGTGGTGATGTGGAAGCTGCAGTATTAGCACGATTCCTTCCTCTGCCTTTGGAATAAACTGAGGAGCCCTAGACGTATTGGAGGAATCCAGGTTGTGGCTTCTCCCCTCCCATTGTTATTTCCGTTTCCAGGAAAGACAAAACTTGCGGGGGAAATGGCCCTGTGCTACCTTCTTTTTTAGCCTCTGAAGGAGTCATGCAAAAGGAGCTCCCACAATATAATATAAGACAGAGGGACTTGGCATACCACTTCATTCTGATAAATATGTCGTTTGGTTCCAAGCTTACCTGCTTTAACAATTAACCTCTCATTCTTTATCTATTTTTATGTATCAAAGTTTTTATTGCATTGGCAGATTAACAGAAACCTAATCAGTTTGTTATGTGCTCTAAAATATTACCCATTTGATTTACCCAGTTTACTGTTTTGTATGTATGAAAGTGGCATATAATAGCTGCAAGATCACATTTTATGTGCTTAACCAGGAAGTGCTTTTGCTTCTCAGCCAAAAGACTGTGAAATACAAAATCTTCTCTTGAGACTGATTAGCAATAATAGATAAAATAAAGAATGATGTGCACAATGAGGTACGGTTTAAATAGAGGAAATTGTAATGGGAAGTAGCTACATTGGTAGCAGATGGATTTGGTTCCTTTATCTTGGTGATATTGGAAATTCAAGACTAGCTAAACTCCCCTCACCCCCTTCCAGTTTCAGCTTGAAAAATAAGGATAAAAGGAACAAAGTTGTTTTAATTTGCTGAAATACTGATATCCTTACCTTTTCTTTCACCCTTAAAAAAACAGGCAATTTTTATGATTCCTACGAACCCCCCTCCAACATTCCGGAAGCCAGAGCTTTGGTCTGATGAATTCACTGATTTTGTGAAAAAATGTTTGGTGAAGAATCCTGAGCAGAGAGCAACTGCAACCCAACTTTTGCAGGTCAGTATTCAGCTGTGTTCCCTAGGGAAGCTTGGATTTATGCCCCCAGCAGATGTAATCCAACATAGTCTGGATGGCACCATATTGGCTATTCCCTGATCCAGAGAGACAGTTCTGGGAAACCTTTTCCACTTACCCAGCTTTCTTAAAAACTTAAAATATTTGGTATTGGTTTTAGTCACTGTTGAATTTTGCATGTTGCTCCCTCCTTCATTCTTCCTGCCCTCATTCTGGAACTCCCCAAACCATTTCTATCAGCTAGCAAATCTGAGTCTGCTTTATTTGAACTGTTTCTCCCGCCTTGTCCTCTCCAACCCTCTGCTTTCCATCTGTCCTTATTTTCCTACTTACCTTTGTCATTCTTGAATACTTTTGTTGCAGTATAATTTTGGGTTTTAGTTCTTTTCTTTCGTGACAGTGGGCGAAAAATGCAAATCCAAGTGTGGCCCAACTTCATTTTAGTACTGTGTTTCTACACAGGTAGCAAGCACACTGTCCTGTCCCCATGCAGCTTTGTAGATGGATATTAAGACTCTAATTGTAACCATGCTTACCTGGTTTAAAGATTAAAAACACAATTACAACAATCCGCTAGAAACTTATTTATTTCATAAAAATTATGCACTGCTTGATTGTAAAAAAAAAGCCTTAAAGTGGTTTACAAAAAGATAAAACAAGATAATCAAGAAAAATTACAACAGTATTTTAAAACATAGGTAAAGGTAAAAGTACCCCTGACCGTTAGGTCCAGTCGCGGACGACTCTGGGGTTGCGCGCTCATCTCGCTCTATAGGCCAAGGGAGCCGGCATACAGCTTCTGGGTCATGTGGTCAGCATGACTAAGCCGCTTCTGGCGAACCAGAGCAGCGCATGGAAACGCTGTTTACCTTCCTGCCGGAGCGGTACCTGTTTATCTACTTGCACTTGATGTGCTTTTGAACTGCTAGGTGGGCAAGAGCTGGGACCGAACAACAGGATCTCACCCCATCACAGGGATTCGAACTGCTGACCTTCCAATCTGCAAGCCCATGCCCAAGAGGCTCTGTAGTTTAGACCACAGCACCACCCGTGTCCCACACTTTAAAACATATAAAGGTTAAAATACTAAAACAGATTAAAATAACCTCAGTGATCATATGTATAAATAAGGCAGAATTCATTGATCAAAATCCTCCTCCCAACGACACAGACATGCTTGCTATAAATTATTCAGCTAAAATTCACCCCCCACTTTCAACCACAGCAATAAAAACCAGCAGTTAAAGAGGAGAGATGCCGCCACTGAAAAAGGTCATCTCTCTTATTACCACCTTGTGACCACAATAGTCCTGCAACCATGTTCCATGTGGCATGGGATATGGGGGAGGAACTTCATACAAATCTGATGCTGGGAATAAGGTGATATCTGTGCAATAAAAACACATCCTTGAGGAGAGACATCCAGGCTTTGTGCAGAAAATGGATAATGGTGCATTACTTGCACTAAAATGTGATTGTGTGGGAAGTTCCTGTGCTGAAGTTACAAAAAGAGTTTGCTCTGACTTTTGTAAGAAAAAAAATCAAAAATATTTTTAGCAACTTTTAATAGCGAAGCAAAATATATTTTTGAGAGCATAGCCTATTAGGACATATCAAGGACCATTAGCACATATCAAGAGTCAAGAGCACAATTTATGAGCTTTCTCCTTTAAAAAAAACACACCGGAAAACAAACAAGCACCAAACCCTACGGGGCAGGAGTCCACTAATAAAGTCCCATCAGTGGAAACTAGCACAAGGGGACTTCCTCCATCTTCTCTCTGCATGCTCCTGAAATTGGCTGTTGGGGGTTGGGAAAAACCCCGGAACAGTGTGCAGGGGTAGGAGAGGGGGACCATTCAATCTGGCAAGGTGACATGCTTGCCCTGATGGGTGGTATAATTGACATAATGCAACACTGAATTTCTCTCTTGGGTTTTTATTAGATAAATTGGTTTAAAATTCCAGTTGGAATTTTAATGTACAAATGTTAATAGAAAGAATAGGAAAGCAGGTGATCTATAATGAATGTCTTGAATGTCTTCTGTAGATTTTTCAGTTTCATTGTTCTGTATGGGACAATGACAATAAAGATATCATATCATATCGTATCGTATCGTATCGTATCTGTCAGGGCTGCCTCCAGGTCCCAGCTCACAGAGGACCAACGCTAGGCTGTAGTTATGTACAAAAGTCTTTATTGAGGTTCAGTTTCCATTTTAAAGCCGCAGCGTGCAGCTCTACGTCTCGACCTTAGACCGGTGAAGTCCCGTCTGAGTCTCCTCCCCTTCCACACCAGTTTAAGACTCTCGCCTTGCTCCACCTCTTCCTAAATTCCTTTCTCCTCTGGGCCCTCCTGCCCGCTAGGGTTTCATCCTTCCTGGACTCCTCTGACGCTGACCCTGATGATTCTTGCCCCTCCTTCCGGCGGGCTTTAGGACCTGGTTCCCTATCCGGGCTACCTTCTGTGCCGCTCGCCTGTACATTTGAACTTGGCGCGCGCGCCCAGCCTGCAACTTTCCTCTTGACCGTTAACTCGCTCTCCGACGGAGTCGTGGTCAACCCTGACTCATCTTCTCTCGCTGGTGGTGCATATGTGGGCTCTGACACCTGGGACTCCTCCCCCCCACTACGCTCTGGTGGGGAAGCTGGTCCTGATTTCCAACTGCTGCTCTGGGAGTCCCCGCTGGCCCCTTGCTTCTGGGGTGTCCCCCTTGGGTCGCCCCTTGCCCTGCCCATCGGCGCCCCCTTCTGTGAATCTTCCGATTCGCTGGAGAGGCTCGTGGAATCTATCGGGCTGCTGTCATCTTCTCCTACGCTGCCCTCGGATTGTTCCCCCTCGCTCTCCATCTCCTCTCCTCCCTGCGCTCCCGCTGAGTCCCTGACAGTATCGTAAACAGCCATATTCACAATAGTGACAGAATACATGCCAGTTCTCAAACAGGCGTGTAAATTATATCAAAATAGGTGGGTTTTCTTGATTTCTTCAATATCCTTTTATATATATATATATAATATTTATTGGTGTTTCAAAAAGTTGCAAGAATAAAAAAGAAAGAAAAAGAAAAACAGAAAATACAAGATACAAAAAAATAAAAATAAATAAAAGCAATTAAAAACAAATCCATCTTTCCATATCTTATCTATCATTTGCTTGTTTCCGTGACCTCCTTGCACCTCCCTTTTTTGAATTCTAGTTCATTAGTTGTTTCAGCAAATCCTTTCCTTCTGTTTTTATCTTACTAATTTATCTTAATATATTGTAACTTTACATTCTGACCTGTTAACAATCCATTTTTACTTAATCCTTTATAACATTACTGCTAAAACCACATAGCTTCATTCCAACATCCTTCTAACATTCCTTAATTTTACAATGTTTCTGTAGATAGACTTTAAATTTCTTCCCGTCTTCTTCTACCGACTCTTCTCCCTGGTCTCGGATTCTGCCAGATTTCTTCAATATCATTTGGACAGCCTGAGGGTTTTAATTTTACTTCATTTTTATTTCATCATTGTAGGTGGCTCAGGGCTCATGTAACTGTGGCTTAGCAAGAATGATAAAACATGGAGGTTCCCAGATTACACATTGTGGCTGTAGCACTTTCACTCCAGTTCTGCTACCCATGGCTAACCATGGTTTGGCGTAATGTCACAATTTAACCTTGACTTGTAGTTTGTTTTCCCCAGACAAATCACAGGTGGTAAACCAGGAACAAACTTTGGTTACAGCTTATGGTTTGCCTGGAGCAAAACAAGCCACTAGCCTGGGTTTTGATGGAATGCTAAGCCAAACCATGGCTGGTGTGAACCAGTTCAGTGGCTCAGTGATTCAGTTTATGTGGATCATTATATTGCCTGCTCTGCTTATGGCCACTAACTTGCATTGTCAGCTTGTTAAGATGAATTAAATACTGTAACTGAATGCATTAAAAAGTTTATTTTTCTATGTCAGGCTATCTTCTCTTTGTTTATTTACCACCTAATTCACATTTCCTTTGGACAATTATATCCTTAACTGTAAAGCAGTTGTGATTTGTAGCAACATTCTTCTCATGGTTGCTGTTTACCTAAACAAACAAAATGGAAAATCCTATTTAGCTGCAAAGCGGTTAAACAGATCATATGTTCTTTTATTCCAAATTTTAATTGCTGTCCAAAGGGAAATGTTCTTTCATGCATTGGTCTGTGAAGTTGATTGACATGTTGTTTTAACATGTTACACCATATTTATACTATATGTACAGTGTCTGTGGGCTCCGTTTTGTATAACTATATAGTTTTATTTTCTAGCATCCTTTTATTAAGAATGCAAAACCAGTTTCAATCCTGAGAGACTTGATTACTGAAGCTATGGAAATTAAGGTGAAAAGACATGAAGAACAGCAGAGGGAACTTGAAGAAGAAGACGAAAACTCGGTGTGTGAGAATTTAATTATGTATTTTGTAGCCAGTTCCATGGAGCTGGTTTCACGTGGTACTAAACCATGGTTTAATGCTATACAGATTAGCCTGAGCGAAGCATTGTGCTCCGCCCTCTTGCTTTCCCCCCTTGTGGCTTAGCATTGGAAATCCTGCTTTAAAACAAGCCAGTGGTTGCTAAATGAGCCATCTTCAAGCCATGGTTTATGAAGCTAGCTTGTTTAAAAAACCATTTCAGTTTTTTCTTCCAAAATGAAAATAATCTCACCAGCACTCCTCCCAGGTGTTCAGGAGGAGGAATACACAAGCTGATGCTTGCTCAGGCTTGCTGAGGTTGGTCATGCCATGCTAAGTCATGGTTTAGTGTTGCATATGAACCAGCCAGTATCAACATATTTAAATGATCAGTTGTGATCAAGAGAGTTGCCCCTGGGCTTTTCTGAGTTTTATTCCTGGCAAGTGCCACGTAAAACCCAAGATTGCAAAAGCAGTTTGTAGGTTTGTTGTAAGTTTTTAATTATTAGAAAGGGGTGGGCAGTTGGCTCAAAAGCAGTCTGGCTCCCTCCATTTTAGTGGGAATGCAGTCTTGATATTTTACCTGCATTCGGGAGCAGATAGAATCAAGACTATGGGGAAAAAGTGATTGCTCAGTTTCTCATGGCCAAAACATAAACGTGCTTGAGATTGTAAATATATTCTTTCTCATAGAAAAACTACAGTAAACAAAGACATGGTGTGTGTGGACATGTAGTAACTCTGGTATGACCATCTTACCTGTTCTGGCCCTTGTTTTAATAATACCGTATTTTTCACCCTATAGGACGCACTTTTCCCCCTCCAAAAATGAAGGGGAAATGTGTGTGCGTCCTATGGAGCGAATGCAGGCTTCAGGAGAGCCGCAGCGCCAGCCCCACAAGGTCGGGGGACAGCGGGGAGGCGGAACGCCGCCATCCCGCTGTCTCCCGATGTGGTTTGGAGGCTGATGGCGGGGAGACGCATGCTTCTCCCCACCGCCAGCCCCGCAAGCTCCGGGGACAGCGGGGAGGCGCAGCGCGTCTTCCCGTTGTCCCCGGACCTGGTCTGCAGGCGGGCGGCGACGAGAAGAGCGCTTCTCCCCGCTGCCGGCCCCACAAGCGCCTGGGGGGGGGAAATAATTTTTTTTTCTTTATTTCCCCCCAAAAAAACTTGGTGCGTCCTATGGGCCGGTGCGTCCTATGGGGCGAAAAATACGGTAATTGGCCATACAACCTTTAAAGAACATGTTAGAGAATTAAATTTATAACCTTGCCAAATACAAGCAATAATTTGAGTAGATATCTAATGGGAGTATAGCAGCAGTTTGTGAATGTCTGTCTATCAGTGTTTCGTGCTGTGTCTTTTGTGACAAGGTGACTAATCTTACCGAGGTGACTCAAAGCATTTACATTAGTAAATAGATTTCTCCTGGTATCTGCATTCCCTTTTGGCTTGACAGAGACTTCTGCAAAAAATTGAAAATGTGTGCATTCTTCAATTTGTCAAGTAAAAGGGATTTGCTTCCCTGCTCCTATATCCCAGGCATGTCCAAAGTCTGTTTCGGGGGCCTAATCCGGCCCGCCGATTGGTTTAATCCAGCCCCTGTGGCAGTTTATTTCCTAGGGTAAAATCCTAAAAAAACCTCATCAACTTCAAACCTAAAAAAAGTTTAACAACTTTAGTTGGCCCTTTGGTCAGCCCTCACAGTCCTTCATTTCACCAAATCTGGCCCTCATTGAAAAAAGTTTGGACACCACTGTATCCTATATTATTGGACTCCTTATATAGACAAGAATATTTATTGTGACACACAGCATTCTCACCAGTTGTCGTTCTATCTAGAGAGAGAAATTCAAGTAGCATGATCAGTGGTCATTTTTTCCTTCACTGGACATCTTTTCCTTGAGGGCAGAATTTAGAACCGTTTCTTCATCTATCAGACACGCTAAACCTTTCTTAGCACTTCCGTCCATGTAATACTGAGAGATAATCGCTATTGAGATACCGGATTTTATGAAAAGTTAGCTTGTGGTGCCTCTCTTATTAGATACTTTAAAGAAACAGTTATGACAAACCAGCTGCAAAGTTACTTAAAACTAGTACCTTGATTGAAGAAAAGGCTGCCAAATTTTGAGCTGCTTGATGTCAGGTTTCATAAATAAAATGAAATGATCTATTGCCCTTTAGAATTTTATTAGAGAAAAATAACCCGTGGTAATTATTTACCCAGAGGTGTAGCTGCATTAGTTTCTTGCAGCAAAAACAACAGTCTTGCAGACCTTACAGAGTAACACATTCATTATGGCATATTATTTCAGGGACTGCAATCCACTTCATCAGATAACACTTCATTTGTTAGTGCCACAAGCCTGTTGTTTTCAGCATATCGTATATCCTCAAAAGTTCAACTGGCACACCTGTAGTCTGGGCAACTTTTATAAACAAGTAGCAGTGTCTACTTTCTTTGAAAGCTATGTGGAATATGGTCAATAATAGAGCTCATGAAGTTGAGTTTAGGCATGTTACAAGAATAGCTTGTCTGATGAGAATGTATTCTGACAAACTGACATGTTTTGATAGGTGTTGAGGTAACTTTACAGATTTTTTTAATTAAGTAAAAAGTCCAAGCTGAGTACTCTACAGAAGGTTAATCCCAATATCAAAGTTTAAATGTTGGTTTAAGCATTACTAAACATGATCTATCTCTTCTTTTATGCATTTTTGAAGTGTGATGCAAATTTGATTCTGATGTCAGGCAGCTGTATTATGGAAACGTAAAGCAACTCGTTGCCTGGCAGCGCCCAAGAAACATGTCCAAATATTTATTTCAAAGGATCTTTAAAGAAATGAACTAATAGTCAACTCTTAGTGTATCTTTTTGCTTCACATTTCAATATCTACATTACCACAAGATTGTTTGAAAACACTTCCTAATGACAAAAATAAAATGCTGTGCTTTTTATGGTAATAACTAAGAACAAAAAAGCAGTTAGATTTATTGGTGTAGTATGCTTGCTTCTATGTTACTAATTCCTACAGTTCAACTTCCTTATATATCTAATTACTTGATATTAACTCTTGAGAGAGATAGAAATCCGGGTAGTTTAAAAAGAGCTGAATCACCTTCCTGTTTCTAGCCTTCTTGTTTTGCCATCATGTTTTTCAAAAGTGTTTCTGAAACTATTATAGCTGGAAACCTACTTATTTTTAAGTCAGGCCAGGATTCTTTGAATTTTGTGTGCCTTTCAAAAATGTGGGTAAATATGCTGTCCAGTTGTTGTTTAAGGCAGCCTTTTCTTATGAAATATTTTCTTAGGGCCAGGAATTAATTTTTATTTTTAATAAAGAGCAGTAGTCCCCCTCCTCCACACCTTTGCTGTAATGCCATATACATTTTATGGCTCTATTCATTTAAGTTTTTCTAAATGTTAATCAAATAATTGGATCCCTGTGACTTCTTGAAGAAGAGAGAGAAATCAATACGATTTTAGCTAGCACTGGAAGTGTGCCCATTATTACGATAGCTTGTAAAATAGCACAATAACTTTTTATGTGCTAATTGACAATAATGATTAACCCGCGGAAGTAGTGAATCTGATATATAGTTCTATTTCACTTTACAGTATTTGTACAGGTTGTCTTATTTGTTGAAAAACTTGCTCAAATGCTCAGTTTTTAGAGCTCCTGAATTTCCTCATCTTTTATGTGATCATAGGCTACTCTAGTAATATTTTAAAAAAGCAAACTGTAATTATATTCACATTTTCCCCACCCCAAAGCAGTGATGAGGTGTTTATTGTATAGAGTATTAAATTTAGTTCATTTAAGTCCGCAAAGTTGTGCATTACACTCTACTTGTCTTTGCTGCCCTCTAGTGATCTTGCGTATATAAGACAGATGTCAGGGGCTCAGGAGCAGAGGCACAGGGAAGAGAGGAGATGGAGAGCGAAGGGGAAGAATCCGAGGGGAGCGTAGGAGAAGAGGACAGTGGACCGAGGGATTCCATGAGCCTCTCCAGCGAATCGGAAGATTCACAGAAGGGGGCGCCAGTGGCCAGGGGTAGGGGGTTCCCAAGGGGAACGCCCCAGGAGCAAGGGGGCAGCAGGGACTCCCAGAGCAGTAGCTGGAAATCAGGACCAGCTTCCCCACCAGAGCAGAGTGGGGGGGAAGAGTCCCAAGGATCGGGGCCAGTGCATTCCCCACCAGGGAGAGAAGATAAGGCAGGGCTGACCACGCCTCCATCAGAAAGTCGGACAACGGAGGAGAGGTCAGATCCGGCCAGTGTCCCGGAAGAGGGAAGCAGTGACCGAAGTAGTGTAACGGTTAGGAGAAAGGTCACTGGGCTGGCGCGAGAGGCAAGTTCAAATGTACAGGAGCGCGGGACAGCAGAGAATGAGGATTGGGAACCGGGTCCTAAAGCCCGCCGGAGGGAGGGGGAGGAGCTAAGTGACTCAGCGTCGGAAGAGTCCAGAAAGGGCAATGCCCCAGCGGGCAGGAGGACCCAGAGGAGGAGAGAGCAGCGTAAAAGGTGGAGCAGGGCTAGGATCTTAAACTGGTGTCATAGGGGAGGAGACTCAGACAGGACTTCGCCGATCTAGGGTTTAAGACGTAGGGCTGCACGCTGTGGCTTTGAAATGGAAACTGAACTTCAATAAAGACTTTTGTACATTATTACAGCCTAGCGTTGGTCCTCTGTGAGCTGGGACCTAGAGGCAGCGCTGATTAGTTAAAATTGATACTGAGATCCAAGATGGATCACAAATTCTCTTCTCTTTACTAGCGATAAGAGGTGGGTGGGGAGAGATACATTTTGTTAAATTGTGCTCTGCATTACATCTTCCGAGAATCTTCAGATATTTACAAAGCAAGGTTCTGCCTGTTGAACTAATAGAATGAACATACTGTAGGGGAAGATAAAGGCTATCGGTAGCCAAGCTAACCTATTCAAACATTTTCCTGACTGGAAAATATGCCAGACCCTAATAATGAACACAACACAAATTTATTGAAATCTCTCCTAGAATACATGTCTGTGTATGTGTGTGTTTTTAAAAAGCACAAGTTCATCCAATCCGTTAACTGTTAATTACTTTAAGTTACAGAACACAATTGTTTTTAAAGAATGTGCAGGAAGAACATAGGAAGCTGCCTTATACAGTGGTACCTTGGGTTAAGTACAGTGTTACCTCGGGTTACATACGCTTCAGGTTACATACGCTTTAGGTTACAGACTCCGCTAACCCAGAAATATTACCTTGGATTAAGAACTTTGCTTCAGGATGAGAACAGAAATCATGCTCTGGCGGTGCGGTGGCAGCAGGAGGCCCCATTAGCTAAAGTGGTGCTTCAGGTTAAGAACGGACCTCCGGAACGAATTAAGTACTTAACCTGAGGTACCACTGTACTTAATTCGTTCCAGAGGTCTGTTCTTAACCTGAAACTGTTCTTTACCTGAAGCACCACTTTAGCTAATGGGGCCTCCCACTGCCGCCGTGCCACCGGAGCACGATTTCTGTTCTCATCCTGAAGCAAAGTTCTTAACCCGAGGTACTATTTCTGCGTTAGCGGAGTCTGTAACCTGAAGTGTATGTAACCCAAGGTACCACTGTACAGAGTTTCACCACTGGCCAATCTAGTTCAGTATTGTCTACTTTGACTGGCAGCAACTATCCAGTGAGACTCTTAATCTCAGGGTCATGAGCCCCACGTTGGGCAAAAGTTTCCGGCCTTGGAGGGGGTTGGACTAGATGACCCTTGGGGTCCCTTCCAGCTCTACAGTTCTGTGAGTTGCACTGCATATATCAGCCGTCTTGACTGCTTACAGCTGTATGGGGTAGAGTAATTAATTCTAGTATCTGTTTTCACTTTTTTCTCTGCTGTTTATTTAACAAGGTTCCAGCTTTACATCAAGACACTCAAATTATGTTGCCCTTTTGGCCCAGTGATCTAGAAAAGCATTTCCAAATTCCTTGGCAGATGCTGTCATTGCTTTTATAGAAAATTTTGAATACTTCAGATCAGAAATAAAGAGTAGAGAGACGAATTGCAGAAAACTTAAAAATCAGCAAACTTTCTCCCAGCTGTACAACACAAAAGACATGGCATCTGAATGGAAAAAGATTTTATATATATAATTAATATGAAAATTAATTGGCAAAGATTGTCACATATAATTAATATTAAAATTAATGTGACTGCTGTAGATGTGGTAGACCTACTGCTTTAAAAAAATCCCAACCAAAAAATTGTCTCTAACATGCTAGAACAGAAATAATTTTAGAAATACTGCAATTTATAAATAAGGGAACTTACAATTATATTTTTAATTTTTCTCCCATCAGGAGGAGTGCATATACATTCCTTGTATAAGGAATATAGTGGCCCTATCCGGTGGTGTACTGAGGCATTAAACATGTCTTGAGGGAATGTCCAAACTTGTTTTTTTATGACATGATATTCTGTTTATTAGTATGTAAAGAGTTCCATATTGATTCATTAATTCATTTGAAAGCATTTATAGGCTGCTACATATTTCAAAAATCTGTAAGCTGTGTACAGTCTAAAAAACAAATACTGTATTATTAAAACGAAAACACAACCTAAAACCAATAAAGCAGGAGTATAAAAACACATAAAAGTAGATGAAAGCAAATAAAACAGAAATTCAGAGGACTCAAACATGTACCAACCTTATGGGTCAGGGAAAGCCTGGACAAAAAGACAAGGCTTCTCCAAAACATCTGAAGCAACTGAATTTTCTTTTAGAAATGCTATCCGTGTCCTGCTTAAAATGAAAGGAACTCGAATACAAAGGGGTGCAGCATGTTGATCCTGTAATGAGGAGCTATGTTAGGATAAATGGGAGACTTAAATAATTTCTGTAGGTGGTATTGTTGTCCTCCTTACCTTCTTCACTTCCTCTGAAATGTAGGTATTCTGGTTGACAAGGCGTGGATTTCACCGTGCGATTAACAGTGCATTATGGAGTGTGCATGGTTCCATGTAATTTTCTGGCTTGCCAATCTTGCAGACTTGCCCTTGGGAAGAACACAAACACATAGGCTTGTGAACATATTTATTTTGAGTAGAAACAAATTGGAAACAAAAAGTTTTGTTTTTGGAGCACTCAACAGAAATCATCCATCAGCAAGGAGGCCCATAAAACCCATTGCTTTCTTGCTCACTCAACCAATATTTCTTGTTGATTCCATGTTTCTTTTGGAGAGTATAGGCCAGATTAATATAATTTAGCATAGTTCAGCAATTCAGCTTTCACTCATTGAGCTGAAGGAGAGTTGCATTCATGGAAGGCCCCCTTTGTGAGTGATACTGCACTGAACAGAAGCCCCTTCCATTCATGATGGAGCGAAAACCTAGAGCAGGGGTAGGCAACCTAAGGCCCGTGGGCCGGATGTCGCCCAATCGCCTTCTCAATCTGGTCTGCAGATAGTCCGGGAATTGGCATGTTTTTACATGAGTAGAATGTGTGCTTTTATTTAAAATGCATCTCTGGGTTATTTGTGGGGCATAGGAATTCGTTCATTCCGCCCCCCCCCCCCAAATATAGTCTGGCCCACCACATGGTCTGAGGGACGGTGGACCGGCCCACAGCTGAAAAAGGTTGCTGACCCCTGACCTAGAGGGTCCTGCCAATCTTTCTTTAGTGAAACATGAAATGAGAGAAATTTAGGGATTACCATTGGTTACAATAGTCCTGAATTGTTCTTTTTAATTACCTGTAAATAAATTTGCTTGAATTTATGGATTTAGATCCAAATTTGAACTGCAAATTGTATTAGTGCTATTCCATGGACGTGAAATAGAAAACTCTGATTATTGTTTATATAAAGGAGCGTATACAACTCCTGAAGTATTTGAATCTGAAGAAATGGAGGTAGAGATATTAAAAAGTGTGGAAGGAGACATTTGAAAGAGATCTTATGTTAGAGGACTGACATGTACAGCAAGGGGGAAAAGGAAATGGTAGAAATTTGATTTGTAAGACAAACTCAGCAAGGAATTGTGAATAGTAGCAAATTGTTACCGTGAATTTCTTCTTGTGCTGCTGTTGTTAATTGCTGATTTTCATTATGGCCAATAAACTGAGACTTATCTCTGAAGCTGTGGCTCACTTAATCACTTATTTCAAAAGAAACTTTGTTAACAATGTGGTATTTAGGGTCGTAGTCCCCCGTCCCCCCCGGAAACAAGGTCGTGATTTTACTGATTTATAAATCAGTAGAACACACATTTAGGCATTTGAATTACATTCCACATATATTTTTTGCATATGAAAATATTAGTCTATCTTTCTGTAAATAGGCTAGAGAAAAATAACTATTCCTGAAAGACAGCCAGTGCACTTTCAGCTGAGTTTATCTTACTAACTTGCAACTTAAAAAAAATAAATACAATAATGCCAGCAACCCTGATTTTTATAGTTTTAGTCTGTGTCATGGGTATCATCAGACACAGTCAGTGCTTCATAAGTTTACTCCCCCCAGGACAGCAGGATCGTTTTCTTCACGATGGCACTGATTAGTGGTACGTGGCTTTTTCATTAGCCATTGAAATCCGTAGGGCTATTTTGTAAACTTGATGTTAGGATAGACTTTCGAAGCGTATTTGGCTGGTTTTATTTGGCCCTCAAAGAGGGCTACAAATCAAAGAATTTGCTTTTTATTGAGTCACCTAAAATTAAACACTTAATTGGAAGCTTTTATACAATCAACAAGCAGCTCTTTTGCATTCTGATGTTTTTCTGTGGGTTGTAGAATGTGCCCTTGTAACAGGACTTGAGGCATAGAACAGCATGTTAGTCCTTAAATAGCTGGGATATTGTGCACATCCTCTAAATCTAACTTCAGAAAGAGAGTAGGATTTCCTAATAATGTTTTCAAATACTTCTATTCCATATGGGTTTTATGATTCATGAACTGGATTATCATCAGTTCTCTGTTTTACATTCCTGGCACATTACTGCCACTGATTGGAAATGTTTTTGTATCCTTTGCTGGAATTAACTCTGTTCCACGGTCCCGAAGCATCTGCTCAGCAGATACTTCTCTACAAAGTATCAACGGGTTTTCTTCTTCCCCCTTTTATCATAGCTTAACAAACCCTTTAAGTACATACAAATGAAAGGAATTGCCTTTGCCCATTGAGATTTTATTTTTTAAACCCCCCCCCCATGATATGCAATGCCCTTTTGATCTCCTGGACTCATTTCTATTGAGGTTTTTATACATGTCCCTAGGGGTGGAGCCTTAGGTCACTTGTAGAGCATCTGCTTATCATGGAGAAGGCTGCAGTTCAGTCCCTGGCATCTTCAGGTAGGAGTGGGGCAGACCCCTGTCTGAAATCCTGCAGAGTTGCTACCACTCAGTGAAGGCAGTGCTGAGCTAGATGGAGCAACATCCTGACTCTATAAAGCAGCTTTCTAAGTTCTTGTTAAATTTCTGTTAAAACTACATTGGGTAACAGGATTGGGAAAGGGCTGCTGCCTGAGGCATTGAAGAGCTAGTATTAGTGACAGTAAACAACAGGCAAGGTGGGCAAGTCATGTGAATTAACAGTAAGGGGGATGCATATATCCTCTTTCTGTTTTTGAGATTCTTCTTTCACAGAATGCTTTCCAGTTGTTTTTGTCTTGCTGCTGCTGTTGTTTAGTCGTGTCCGACTCTTCGTGACCCCATGGACCAGAGCACGCCAGGCACTCCTGTCTTCCACTGCCTCCCGCAGTTTGGTCAAACTTATGCTGGTAGCTACGAGAACACTGTCCAACCATCTCGTCCTCTGTCATCCCCTTCTCCTTGTGCCCTCCATCTTTTCCAACATCAGGGTCTTTTCCAGGGAGTCTTCTCTTCTCATGAGGTGGCCAAAGTATTGGAGCCTCAGCTTCATGATCTGTCCTTCCAGTGAGCACTCAGGGCTAATTTCCTTAAGAATGGATAGGTTTGATCTTCTTGCAGTCCATGGGACTCGTCAAGAGTCTCCTCCAGCACCATAATTCAAAAGCATCAATTCTTCGGTGATCAGCCTTCTTTATGGTCCAGCTCTCACTTCCATACATCACTACTGGGAAAACCATAGCTTTTACTTGTTGCTAGTGCTGTGTAAAAACTGTGGGTTGTATCAAGTACTCCCCCCGATCTGCACCTGGGGCTTCCCCCTTTTGAGGATGCACTGGGGGCTGCAGGGCAGTGTGGGGCATAACCAAGTGTGCTTTGGTGCTTACTAGGGAAAGTTGTGAAGAATTATCTAGGTAGATAGGACAATAAAATACAGTGGAAAACATGACATATTTTTTTAAAATCCTTGTAGGATATATTTCAGGTAGCTATTACAAAATTTGGGAAAGCGCTAAACTTTTCCTTAACGTTGCTCATTGTCCCCAACTACCATGTTAGTTCTCTCTGTGTAACATTTAAAGTAAAGGTAAAGGGACCCCTGACCATTAGGTCCATTCGTGGCCGACTCTGGGGTTGCGGCGCTCATCTCGCTTTATTGGCCGAGGGAGCCGGCGTACAGCTTCCGGGTCATGTGACCAGCATGACTAAGCTGCTTCTGGCGAACCAGAGCAGCGCACGGAAATGCCGTTTACCTAACTTTGACGTGCTTTCGAACTGCTAGGTTGGCAGGAGCTGGGACTGAGCAACGGGAGCTCACCCCGTTGCATGGATTCAAACCGTCGACCTTCTGATCGGCAAGTCCTAGGCTCTGTGGTTTAAGCCACATCGCCACCCATGTCCCGTGTAACATTTAACCAAACCTAATTTATTGAGGAGCAGTGAGGAAGGAGCAACTGTGTTGGAGAAGCGACAAGCCTTTTAAGTAGAGATCTTTCCCTACTGCATCTATACTGGAATGGTTTTTAGGTTTTTTACTGCTTGTGTGTTTGCTGCTCTGAGCTCCTTTAATAGTTGAGGGAGAGAAAGAGAGAATTAAACAGTGTACCAAGCAAAACAACTAAACATTTATTTGGCTTCAAGTTGTGGAGTGGGGATGGGGAAGGAGAAGATTGGAAATGATGAACATTGGAATCTGCCACATACCATGTCAAAGCATTGGTCCATCTAGCTCAGCACTGTCTGCAATTATAGGCAATATCTCTCTAGGATTCTAGACGGCATTCTCTCCTTGTCTTTCTTGGAGATCCTGGGGAGTGAACCTGGGACCGTCTGCATGCAAAGCAGATTCTCTACCACTGAGCTACAACCCTTCTCCTAACCATGAAAATAACCGTAAATCTTAAATCTGACATGCCCCAAAATTCAATATGAGAAACAAGAAATGCTACAGTGTTTCACAGTGTTATAGAGCACAATTCCATTGATTTCCGTGAGTCTATTCTAAGCAGGACTTAGTTGGATATCACCCAGAATTTAAATGTGACAAGCCATGATGTGAAGAAAGAACTAAGGCATTCAGAGTGTGTGATTGGAAGTTCTTTTGCCCTCAAGATCACTATGTGTTTGGAAGTAATTTCTATTTAAACATTTTTACAGGATGAGGATGAGCTGGACTCCCATACCATGGTGAAGACAAATTCAGAAAGTGCCTGTACAATGAGAGCCACAAGTACTATGAGTGACAGTGCTCAGACAATGATTGAACATAATAGCACCATGCTTGAATCTGATTTGGGGACCATGGTGATAAACAGTGATGATGACGATGATGAAGATGAAGATGGAACTATGAAAAGTATGTTTAATTTTCCTTTCTGTTTAAAGCATGTTCTGTTTTCCCTCTAGATATATAAATTGTTATCAATAAATATGCACTTAAAATCAATTATCTTATGGATTCTACAAAAGAATGTTGGAGTTAAAACTTTGGGAAAGGAAGTTGTCCATGTAGATATTGGCTACATTCTTGTGGTTTGTGCAGATGAGATTCACATGTGTACTTGACCTAGTTTTCCCTGACAATATGTCTGCCCTTTGGCAGAAAATTTCATGAACACACAGATCTCTTCTGCAAGACGGCTCACGGCCTCTGGATTGCCTTTATTAGTAATATTACTTATAAATACTTTGCTTACTTCATCCTATATTATGGAACTAAATATAAGTTTTAAATGTGATTTCATTTTTATTTAAGTCCTTCACATAACATTTCACGTAGGATAACTGGAAAAATTAAAATATATTTTAGAACTATAGAACACTTTTCATTAAGGGCACACCAGTCAAACCCAGAGCCATTTGGAGCCAGTTCTATGATAGTCATATAGATTTATAGCCAGGAGTTAATGGTTGAACAATGTAAAGGGCATATTTTTAAAAATGATGTCATAAAGCATTGGCCTGGTTTGCACATCTTGTTATGCCATGGTTAAAAATAAACTATGGTTTACCGCAAGCAAAAAAGTGTGCTGGTGCACACTGATCAATCATGCTTGCTTCAGTCCTCCCCTTTCCCTCCTTTTCTGCAGTTGGGAGGAAACAAACCAGGATGTTGGCTTGGCTACTTTGGTTTCCACTTGGGATTTGTTTGAAGAGAAACAAACCACAAGTGCTGGTTGTCTTGTAATGCTGAGAAGAAATAAGGGAAAGGAGTCTGGCTGAGGAAAAGGAGGTGCAAAAGAGGCACAATGGAGCAGTATGAATTTTATTTCAGTAACAGACCAGTTCCACATACAATATCAATACAATACAATACCAATATCAATACAATACAATATTTATTTCGGTAACATCTATTTCGGTAACAGACATCTATTTCGGTAACAGAGCATCTATTTCGGTATCAGACAGCCCACATACAATATCAAGGAAGTCATAAAACACGATAGGGATACATTTGAATTTGCAATTAGGTATAACAGGGACAATACAGATATTGCAACAGTTTAAAAATATATAAATTAAAACTTAGAATGGAGCAGTATGCATTAGCATGCTGCCAGTTGGTGAAAAAATACATTTTATTATAGCTTATGGCTTAATGTGTCGTGAGATGTGTAATGTGTTCACTATCTGTTCAAAAGGTAAATGTACAATATTGGCACTCCTTGTCACAAACTTTCTGTCTTTTGCTATTATGACTGCTTGCCTTTTGCCCAGTGCCTTCAAATATTAACTGAGGTTTCCAAAAGCATTTCGTCTCTCCCAACACATTCAGCTGAATGAATTAAGTTTTGCAAAAGCACTGCTGGAAGTTAGTTAAAACATTGGTGGTATGACTGTTCAGTCATAACTTCTGGCAATGTAAAGTGTCTAATATTTTCTCTCCTGAAATGCAGAAGAAACATCAGTTGCCCATCTGATGGCTATCCTGCCATATGTCTGGCAAATACACATATGACAAAATTAGCCTAATATAATCTATTGCTAGGGGACGCAGGTGGCGCTGTGGGTTAAAGCCTCAGCGCCTAGGACTTGCCGATCGAAAGGTCGGCGGTTCGAATCCCTGCGGCGGGGTGCGCTCCCGCTGCTCGGTCCCAGCGCCTGCCAACCTAGCAGTTCGAAAGCACCTCCGGGTGCAAGTAGATAAATAGGGACCGCTTACCAGCGGGAAGGTAAACGGCGTTTCCGTGTGCGGCTCTGGCTCGCCAGAGCAGCGATGTCACGCTGGCCACGTGACCCGGAAGTGTCTCCGGACAGCGCTGGCCCCTGGCCTCTTAAGTGAGATGGGCGCACAACCCCAGAGTCTGTCAAGACTGGCCCGTACGGGCAGGGGTACCTTTACCTTTTAATCTATTGCTAGGATGAACTGAAGCAGCTTTATGTGCCATATTAAAGTCTGAAAAGATTTAACTTCTTTGAATGTTAGAAACATGCTTGTTGTGACTTGTAGAAGTGGAGCTGGCAATTTAAGACAGGATTTTGTTTATTTTGCAGTGCTTATGTACAGTAGACCAGGGATTTTTATCTCCAGCTAAAAGATAATAAACAGTTCTGTTGATGAGTGATGACTCTTGAGTAGAATGATTCAATCCATAAAACACTTAATACATGTTTTAATTTGTGTACGATGCCGAAATAGGTATTTGCTTTATAAACTTCTATGGATAATGGAGAGATTTATTATCAAGATCTTGAACTAATATTTAACATATGGTAGAAGGGTATTATAAAACATCATGAAGATAATGTTATGTAAAGCAAATGTAAGAGTTCCAAGAAGAATAATGGATGAATTACTCTGGATGGAAATATATTCACAAAGAGATAGGCACAACTTTCCAGTCCATGGTATATGTGAAAGAGAAGGGATGCGGGTGGCGCTGTGGTCTAAGCCACTGAGCCTCTTGAGCTTGCCAGTCGGAAGGTTGGCAGTTTGAATCCGTATGACAGGGTGAGCTCCTGTTGCTGTGTTCCAACTTCTGCCAACCTAGCAGTTTGAAAGCATTCCAGTTCAAGTAGATAAATAGTTCCTGCTGCAACGGGAAGGTAAACACTGTTTCTGTGCGCTTTGGCACTTGTCATGGTCTTCCGTGTGCCAGTAGCGGTTTAGTCATGTTGGCCACATGACTCGCAAATGCTGTCTGCAGACGAACGCCAGCTCCCTTGGCCTGAAATGAGATGAGCGCCGCACTCCATAGTCACCGTTGACTGGACTTAACAGTCCAGGGGTTCTTTACCTTTTACCTTTATCTTTTATGTGCAAAATGCGCTGTGCAACTCTTAAAAAAACATTTCTTTTAATTGCAGAATGAGTACCCTCTGTTAATGTTAAGTTTCCCATACATACTCTAGCTTCTCTCATTTTTTGGAAATACACAACTCCATGGGTTTGTGGTCCATTATAACCTTATACAGACTTTTAAATTCTGTAAAGTCTGGTATTGTGGTGGCAGGTTCTACCTCTGAACTTCATACACACACACACACACACACACACACACACACACACTATACATATAAATTATAAAATGTACCACAAAACCTATCACTTATACAATCTTTTTAGACTTCCATCAGCACCTCTCATGATCCACCGTTTTAACCACTTCTTATGCATTTCTTAACTTTATATTGCTTTTACATCTCTTAACAAATCATCCTTCCCCTTCTCCATTTTTGCAATACTTCCAATAATACTCCTCACAAAACTTCTTGCAAACCTACAAATGTTGTCTGATCTTCACAAATACTTTTCAAGTAGTCCGTCTACCTCTGAACTTCTGCACTTTCATGAGATATCTGTAGAATGCTGCCCTGCATTGTAGCTGTACATCTTAGGAAGTCTTAGGATTCTCTCTGGGCATTTGGGCATAACTGAAAAGCAGTGTTCCTGATAGCATAGACCAGGGTTCCGCAGTCCTTTGGACCCATGTGCATATTTGCACACTACAACCTATTTTATTTGCTACAATAGAAAGCTTATTTCATGCTGAATTTCATTGGGGGAGAGGATCCTGTGGGCACCAGGGAAGGTCTCTATGGGTGCAGGTGCCCCTATGGGTGCCGTATTACTGACCTCTGGCCTAGATAGAAGACTCTGCACATATAACAGTGTAAGCGGATGCTCTCTGTAAGTGTTTTAATGAAGTCAGGAACAGAGCCTGCCACTTGGATGCCTCAAACCTGCCCACACTTACGTTTTGTTGAAACAGGCTTAAAAACAGTCCCCCTTTTGCACTGAGTGTCACTTACTAGTTATCCTGTAGATCATCACTACATTTCACTGAACACAGAGCCCTTCTTTAATTGGTACTCTGTTTATATTATTTAGGCTGGAAAAGTTCCCTCCAAATAGCACGGGTTGTGTGTTGGATTATGTCTCAGGGCAGGAAAGAAGGTTTTGGAAGCAGACTGAGGCTCCTATGATGCTTTAGTTCATTTCCTGGCTTTGCTATGATGAATTCAGTTATGATCGCTCTTGGCACCTGTGTATTCTTCTATTGATCTTTCTATTGATTCTATTGATCTTTCTTCTGTCTTGTTTTCAGACTTTCATCTTGAGTGTTTTTCCTCTCTCCCCTCAGCTTCATCTTAATGGATCTAATGGATCATGGTACATCTCATGGATGTATGGAGAGCCATTAAAATGTACATAGCCAGAACCAATTGCTCATACAAGCAGATTCTCTTTTTGTGTCTTTCCATCCAGCGCCTCTGGGTAGAAAGGTTTGTGTGCCCACTCTGTCTAAATGGATGGCATATGAGGTGTTAAAGATACCAGCTCCTTTGAGACTGACTACTCATTCCATGATGGCTTCTTCTTCTTCTTCTTCAGCTTTCGCTACTAATAGGCCTCTTCCTGATGTTTGTGAAGTGGCTGCATGGGCTTCTCCAAATAATTTCATATGCCATTCAGCAGGTCCTTCCATAGAACATTGCACAGTTGGATGCAGTCCAGGGACCTGCCCTATTTTTCATGGAAGACAATTTTACTCGACTACGATTGATCTCCAAAGAAGATTAGCTTTGGTGTATCCCAACGTACCATCCCTGATAGCTGAAGATAAATAGTTTGATTGGTACCTACCTGAACAGTAGATTTCCTTCGCTTTAGCACGGATGATACGACTGCATATATTTTTATAGGGACCATACATCCACTGATCTGTTAAGCTATTTTGCTGATAGTATTGGAAGCAGGCTTTCCACTACTGTTTATTTTCTGGTGCTTGTTTTTCTAAGTTTCTCTTTAAGTTCATGGGCTCATGATTCTTGGCAAGTCTGCAAACTAGAGCATCATGGGAGCATCCTCCTACTTCCTGCCTTGACCAGAATGTGGAGCCATAACCCAACATACCATCCCTGCCTAAGCCAAAGGAAATCTACCCTTCAGATAGCTACCAACCATACTTTATGGAGGACTGTTGCCTCCTCAGTTAAGAGGTGACACCAGATTCTGTTGAAAGTATAAAAAGTAGTGAACTGGACTGATCATTCACCTTTGTCATAAAATGCTTAATTTCACTATTATATAGTATAAGGAATTATTTAATTTTCCTATTATTTACATATGCATCTTTCACTTCCTACACTGAACTTAAAGCTACCTACATCTTGTTGCTAGACATTCTCCCAGTCAGGTATTGACCAGGCTCAAAACTGCTTAGCTTCAATAATGAAACTTGATGAGGTGGTTCTCCAGCTTTTGGAAATATGATTTTGTTCTGCCTATTTGAAGAGAGGACTCTGTTCTGTGTAGAAAAACTGGAATGAGTCATCGTTGTGATTTTGGTGTGTCCTCAATTAGTGTTTCCCTTTTATCTCCTCCCAGTATGTGATAAATTTCTTCCACATAATGCAGTGTGGTCATATGTGAAATTCTTTAATAGTTTTGTGCTGTTTCAGCAGTATACTTGGTTTCTGTGTTAATCATTAAACTATGTTATTGCTCTGGAAAGAAATGATCTGCCCCAATAACAAATTGTGTCCAAGGAATGTGGATGTTACTTCAACTTCACAAATTATTGATGCATCTTTTGACATGTGTTCTGTTTTGAAGCCCTATAGCCACCCCTTTTTTAGTTGTGTTATATTGGAACTTATTTATTTATGTAACGTATTTATCAGTCACTCCAAAACCCAAGTTCTCTGGATGACAATCATTAAAAAAAAAATTAAAATCATAAAATCCACATAAAACAATCAAAGTTCAACACTCAAGTCCATTAAGACAAAGGCTAGTACCAAAATAGAAAATAAACACAATACGAGCCACAAACATGTCTTAATCAAGAGAGAACAAAAACAACCCCATAAGGGCTAAAGTTTATCCAGCTGCCATAAAAATAGAGGCTAAAATATTAATAATGGTGCTGAAATATGATTTAGATGCTGAAAGGCCTGGGAAGCAGTTCAATAAAGCAGCTCTTAGGATTGGTTTGGTGCACTTGATTTTTTTAAAACGACTGTGAAATCACTTATTTTCAGATGGTTCTCTTAAATATATTAAAAATTATACCAGCACATGTGGGCATTCTTCCTGTATTCATGCAGTTTGGGTCTTGGTGGTAAGCATGGCTCATGGGTTATGTGTGAATTGAGCTTGAGAGAGGAATTCGTACAGTCTCTTAACATATGATCTGTTTGGTCTTGTGCATGTTACGAGGAAGGAACTTTCCTGTCTCTTCCCACAGTGTGTCTGCCCACCGTAAGCTGAAAGACTATTCCCTTTCTGGAAATCAGAGCATGAGATGAGAACCCCAGGATCTTTTTAGATGATTTCATTGGCCTGTTTCATGCAACCTCTTCATTTCTCCCTCATAGTTTGCTTGTCCTCTGAACCAGGCTCATGGTTTAGCTCTCTCCAGACTAATCGTGTTGTAACCAAGGTTTGTTCTTGGCTATGGCTCATAGTTAGTTTGGACAGAACAAAGCCATGAGGTCTGGCTTGAGGTGAAAAATGACTGGGTAGAAGCAAAGTTGCTGTGATCCCTTCACTGGCATCCCTCTGTATCTGTTTGTTCACTGTCTCTTAATGTAGCTCTTTTAGGATGCAGTGAAGATATGAAACGCTGTGACTGATAAATCTGCAGAGTTGCTAACCCTAAAGATTCCTAAAAATCATTCATTCTACTCCACCAGTGATGCAGGATTGCTTTTTCTCAGCCCAGTACTGTGTGTTGTTGTTGTTAAACCTATTTTCCACCCTTCACCAGCAGGTCCCTGGGCGTGTTGAAATAATAAAAAATGCAACATTAAAAACAGTTAAAACAAACTACGGTCACAGGAATAGGGTGGGTTCAGAAATGAGTGGGGGAAAGCATTTTTATTCCTCATGTTGGAATTAATTGTATTCTGGGAGAAGCAAAAGGCGACTTATAGATGATGCATTTGGAGGAACCTATGATCTGGTGGTCTTTGTATACTGCTCTATCATAAAAATTATCAGAGAGCTTTACAACAATGGTTTCCAATGTTACTAAGGGAGGAGTTGTTGTTGTTGTTTAGTTGTTTAGTTGTGTCCGACTCTTTGTGACCCCATGGACCAGAGCACGCCAGGCACTCCTGTCTTCCACTGCCTCCCGCAGTTTGGTCAGACTCATGTTTGTAGCTTCGAGAACACTGTCCCACCATCTCGTCCTCTGTCGCCCCCTTCTCCTTGTGCCCTCCACCTTTCCCAACATCAGGGTCTTTCCCAGGGAGTCTTCTCTTCTCATGAGGTGGCCAAAGTATTGGAGCCTCAGCTTCAGGATCTGTCCTTCCAGTGAGCACTCAGGGCTAATTTCCTTAAGAATGGATGCATTTAATCTTCTTGCAGTCCACTCTCAAGAGTCTCCTCCAGCACCATAATTCAAAAGCATCAATTCTTCGGTGATCAGCCTTCTTTATGGTCCAGCTCTCACTTCCATACATCACTACCGGGAAAACCATGGCTTTAACTATACAGACCTTTGTTGGCAAGGTGATGCCTCTGCTTTTTAATATGTTGTCTAGGTTTGCCATCGCCTTTCTCCTAAGGAGCAGGCGTCTTTTAAAGGGAGGAGTAGCCCCAGACATACTGGGATCTCCCTTTCAGATTGCTTAAAATATGTAGATGTTTGGGTGACACATTCTCAGATGGTTTTTTTGCAGCAAGCCACACAACTGCAGAAATAAATGTGTTTAGACAGAGGGGGGATTTTCTTCCTCTCCTAGCAATGCAAAACTATTGGACATCTTTTAAAACTTTGCTAACATTAGATTTTGTGTATATATTTCCCTCAACTTTCTATTTTCCTGCTCAAGGACAAAATAAGTAACAATAATAAGTTTTTTATTTATAGGCGCCCACGCTTGGAGGCCCCTGGGCGCTATGACAAAAAATAAGTAAAAACATATTTCCCCCCAACAAATAGGGACTTGTGCCCAAATAAAGCTGAGATCTGGAACAAAACAAAGCTTGACATTCTAACCTAACATTTTAATACACAGCCTAGCAATAAATAGCATTGTGTTTTCTGGCCTTATATTTTTTCAGGAGTAGGGGCTTGTGTGGGTAAACTGTTGGTGAGAAAGGGATGCACTATATCAATACAAGAAAACAGAACCTGGAAGACTGGAAAATCAAGTGGGCACTAGAGTCCTTCTATGGTGGTACAGTTTGACTGATCTACTCTTGCTTTTCTACAGTTTCATCTGGCTTTAATTTGGAAAGCCCACATCCTTACTAAATACGCTTGCTAGTTCGCTTATACAAGTTTATGTTTTCATAGGGCATTTTTCCACAATGATTTTCATTTTTTTTTTTAATGATATTTATTAAGATTTTCCAATTACAACAAAATAAAAAAACAAAAAAAAACAAAACATCCAATTTTAAAATCTTTTTCCAAATAACATCTTTTCGGGACTTCCCCTCCCCTCCCCCTCCTGTATTCCAATTCTTACAAATAAACAAAAAAAATTCAACAAGTTCTTATCCCAAATTTAAACTTATTATCATTGACTCAATTTTAAAAATATTTTCCCATCCCCTAAAATCGACCTGTTCCCTTCTGCGAGTTCCCCCCTTTAATATGCAATACAGATTAAAATAGAAGAAAAATAAAAAAAATAATTTTACACCCTTTGGATTCCAAATTCCCCTCCCCCCTTTCCCGGTTGCGTTCCCAATGTTCCTCGACGTCTGATGTCTTCCTGGAGTTCCCACATCTCTCTAAACCATAGTCCTTTCCCAGTCCTCTTTAATTTCGAATGTCCAATCTTGGAAGGAGTCTGTCTCAAAAAAGGCCCATTTCTTCCATCCAGATTTTTATATCTAGGAGTAAAAGCTCCAATTTTATTTCTTTAAACCTGTCAAATCTGGATGTCCCAAATGTTCCCACTTCCAGCTTTGTCCAGTTCTTATTATTTTTGTTGTTCTTGTTGATCTCACTCCTCCTTTTTTTTTCCCCCCTGCTCTCCTGCACAAATGTTCCAATTCCAAAAGCTTCTAATTCCTCTGCAGAGGCTTGTTATTCAAGAACAAAACATTACGTCAAGTCCCTTTCATTCTTCAATAGATAAATCTATTGTCTCCTTTAGTGCGTAGACCTCTGTAGACAAAATAGTATTCCATTTCTGCAGTTTCCCAGGAGATAGAAAGTTCTGGTCAGATTCCACGCCAACAATACTTGTAATGTCCCTCGGCTCCTCTAGGTGGTTTGCAATAACTAAATTCCCTTCCAGATCACGTCCACCAATCAAAATAACTTGTTATTCCTTGTTTGTAACAATTTGTATCCAATTTGTAACAAATGTAACCGGCAAAGTCCTCGTAACAAAGTTCTCTATTTTATTCTTCCGCTTTGACAGCTCCTTGACAGCTGTCAAAACCTCTATTTCTCTTCTCCCGGCGATCTCACAAATCGCTCCCAGGGTTCCGGGGGGGGGGGTTGCTTTTTAATCAATTCAATTCCACCTTTCTCCTCCAGCTCAGTCTTATGATTTTCCCTCGCGAAGTTAATAACTTTGTCAAAGTAGGGTTGCACTCGATCTTAGTTGTCAAATCCTTTGCTTTAACTCTTCTACAACAGGGGGGGGGGGCTGACTTCCTTTTTGCGCCTCCCCCGCTCGCTCCGAATTTTTTTTTAAAAAAAATTATCCCCCTTTTTAGTCCAGGTTCCGATTACTCACGGGTTATTCTTTTAAGTCCAGATTTTCAATAGAAGAAGTCAGCGCTCTCCGTCGAATGGCATGCGGCTTCGCTCGGCAGGGGAAGCGAAGGACTCAAAGCACCACCCCCCCGTCACCCGCTCCGCAGCCTTTAAAAAGGCTCCTTCGCGGGTCGGGGGGGGCGCAAAAGGTGCCAGCCGAGTCACCATGTCCATGGGTTTCAGCGCCCATGGTTTTTGAGGGTCCTCGCGTCGCCGGCGCGGTAGGACCCAGCCCCTGCCGAGCAGGCTCCCTCCGGAGCTCGGAGGGAGTCCGCCATTCGGCGATGGCGCCAACCCGGAAGTCTCCACAATGATTTTCATTCTCCCACCTTTTAGGGTTAGGGTCTTTTTGTGTCGTGTCCCCCCCCCCCCAGTTTCCTTCAAAGTGGCTGCTTTTGTGTGCCAGACAAAAATGAAGGGAAATCTCACAACAGCACTAAAAGGCAAACCTTTATAAAATTAATATAGTCTTGATAAAATATCTAGTGTGTTCTCAGTTGATGATGGCCTTCTTCAAGGGCATAGGATTAAGGTCATGTCAAGGTGACATCTCTGGCAACAAGAATTGTGTTAGTTGATTTTGCATTTTTATTTTGAATCCATCCATTGGCCCATCTAGCACAGTACAGACTATTCTGACCTTGAGTGGCTCTGTAAGGTCTCTAGTGGTGATCTTTCCCATCCCTGCAGTCCTTTTAAATGGAAATGCTAGAGCATGGGTAGTCAACCTTTTTATATCTACCGCCCACTAATGCATCTTTCTTGATGGTAAAATTTCCTTACTGCCCACCAGTTCTCGATGGAAGGAGGATTCAGCTTGTGCCGTAGAACCCTCTACCCCCTACCTAGAATCCTGAAACACCCACTAGTGGGCGGTAGGGACCAGGTTGAACCTAAACTATAACCCCTCTCCATTGTATCTAGCAAAGTGTAGTAACAATTTAACACATTTTGGGGAAATTAGCAATATAGTTTCAGGGTGCAGGTAGGGACTCTCTGTAAATGTTGGTTTTCTTTCTTTCTTTCTTTCTCTTTCTTTCTTTCTTTCTTTCTTTCTTTCTTTCAAACTTTGTATCTGGAAGCTTCTTTGGAGCTGAAAATGCTTAATCTTTCTCCCAAGCTATGCTTAAGATAGTAATCAGCCAATTCTGCAAATGATTGTGAAACTCTGCAAGTTAGAGATTATCCTTTAATGTGGAACTTCTGCATTTTCTGAGCATCTAATCAAGTGATGTCAGTGCAATTCTCTTGTGGATTATTGTAGTAATAGGAATGAATATCAAGAAGTTAGTGAGGCATGACTTTCCTTTCCTGCAGCAATGTTTAGCTGTTCCTACCAAAGCTGTATTCCAAACGATCGCTTAAATAGTTTGTAAGATTACCTTATAACATGTGTCAGACCAATTTATTACAGTTTCCTCATGAGCCTAGGATTCCCTTTCCTTAAGAGATAATTGCCCTTACTCTATGGAAGGGTAGCCAATGTGGTGTCCTACAGCTGTTGTGGGCTATCAACTCCCATCAGGCTCTGGCAACACAGACAAAGATCAGGAATTATGGAAGTTGTAGTTCACAACAAATGGAGGAAGCTGCTATTGGCTCCTGCTTTCTATGGTCTTCTTGACTTTGCTATACAGTTTGATACACAAATTAGAGATTGGTTCTTTTTCTTTAGGTAAAGTAGACATTTTTTTTGTCCCGTTAATAGTTTCTTAAAGACCAGCTTGTAAAGCCATAAACTTAACTATAAGAAGCAAAAATCCTGGCAATGCAGTTATTTACAAAGACTGAATTGTAAATTTTCAGCATAAATGGAATGTGATTGATCGGCACCTCTGCATTTCTTAGAATGTTCTCATTGAGTTGTCCCACTTGTAAGAGGGGATATTTGGGGTGTATCCAATGCTGCAGCTCTGCTAATACAACATACTTCTGGGAATGACGTGAAAGCCACCTCCACTCTCCCTGCTCCGGGCATGCCCTCAAAATCTGCTCTGGGGGATTGGGAGCCCCTCTAGAGCAGATGGGGGGCATATGGAGTAGAGTAGAGGAAATAGAAGACCCATTGCATGAATGGAACTTCCCTCACACGCTGTTGGATACAACCTTAGTCCGGTGTTAATGGATACTTTTCAATTTGTACAGCCTGAGGATGTGGACAGGAACCTTGGAAATGTGAGAGCTACCACATGTGTGCTTGATCCTTGCCCTTTCTGTCTCATCAAAAGAGTCAGCAGCGGACTGGCTGAGTGGGTGAAGGGAGAGATCAATGCCTCTCCTTACAACAAGGCAGGGTGCCAGCATGCCTAAAGGAGGCAGTTATAAGACCACCATGGAAAAATCCATCCCTGAATCCCACCGTATTGAATGATTATCAGCCAGTCTTCAATGTCCCATTTTTGGGCACGATACTGGAGCATGTTGGTGGTATTTCAGCTCCAAGGGTTTCTAGAGGAGACTGATTATCTAGATCCATTTCAATCTTGTTTCAGGCCTGATTATGGGACAGAGATGGATTTGGTCACCTTGGTGGGTGACTTGTGCCAGGAACTGGGCTAGGGGAGTATGTCCCTGTTGGTTCTCCTGGACCTCTCTGCAATTTTTGATACCATCAACCATGGTATCCTTCTGTACTAACCTTGCTGGAATGGGAGTTGGAGGCACTGTTTTGCCAGAATCTTTATATGCTATGGGTGAAGCTGGAGTGTTTCTGTTCATGTGAGGAACATTTATATCAGTGTCAATGTGAAAAACTAAAAAGAAATACTGAGAAGAAATATTCGACTCCAATTTCAGGATTTGCAAAAGTTCAACTATGTTTAATTCTGTAGATGTATCCTGAGTTACTTGAGCCGTAAGCCACTTTTTGCACTCACTTGCATCACAGTGGTATTTCATTAGGTTTCTGTCGCTCTGATTATATGCCTCTTTCTTGTTTGCCCTGTCATCCTATCCTGGGAACCCAATTGCTAGGAAACAAACATTAATTCTGCCTATTGGTATCTTTTGAGCAGCTCCGTTAGAAACACAATTTACTTGGAACTTACTGCTTTTCTCTTTTAAATTTTAACCACAGCCTTCTAATTTTCATACTAGGAAATGCAACATCACCACAGGCTCAGCGACCTTCTTTTATGGACTACTTTGATAAACAGGACTCCAAGAATAAAAGCCATGAAAACTGCAACCAGAATATGCATGAATCTTACCATATATCAAAGAATGTCTTTCCCGATAACTGGAAGGTTCCTCAAGATGGCGATTTTGATTTTGTGAGTACCGTTGCTTTCCTGGTATCTTTGCATGGTGTAGTATTTCTAACCGAGGTCAGCAAACATGAACACTATACAGAATTCTTAGCAGTGTAGCAATCGCTTAGGAATATGGCCACCTACGTAGCATAATCCAGGACAGTGTTAGAGGGTCTCTTCTCCAGTCTTCAGAGAGTAGCTGGAAGTGGGGAGGCAGAAAAAAGTCCACCTTTCCTTCCACTCTGCTGTTTTAATCTGAAATCTTAGGTGCAGTACTGTGCCCAGAGCTCAGAAACTGGTTGCCCTAATGAAATTCCCTGTTGCAAAATGTGCTTAGAACAATGGGAGTTTCAAACACAGATACAGGATGCATCGTAGGGTTTTTCAGACTGTGAATTCCATGTTCTGCAGTTTAGTAGTCCCTTCTCTTCATCGTTTTCTGTACTATTAGAGACTTGTCTCAGCCACTGTGTGCATTCTCCCAATGTGCATTCAAAATTACATATTGTCAAATGAACTTGAACCTAGCAATGTAGAAGTGGCCTAGTTTATCTTTTTGGTTTCTTGTCTCTGACAGCATCTCCCATCTTTTCTGAATAGCAAACTGCAGTTTTTTGATAAAATTCTTTATTTGGCATGTGAAACCTTTGTGATCCATCAGTTTTCTCTCTCTCTGTCACCACTGAAATAACTAATGAATCTGATTCTACATTCTCAGCCATTTAGGATGTTTGTGAACATCCTATGACTAGCTGCTTATTAGACCCTGTTTCAGTTTCACTTGTACTCAATCATAGGTCTGTTCCTTATATCCTGCTGATGTTTTCTGTACACACTTTGTAGTGTAAAAACAAACGCCCACTTTTCAGTGTGTTAACCAGGCAAATGTTTGTTGTATATACATCTTTAAGCTAACTTAATTGATCAATATTTTACTGGTATTGTCCACCTTACCTGTATGGGAGTATACATTAAGGCCACCCATTAGAAAATTGAGTTAAACTTGTGTAAGAAGTATTATCTATTTTTTTGTGATAGCAGTAGTTATGCATTAAGTATATAGATTTTGTTATCAGTTATTTTAACCATCACACTTTGTAGCTCTTCCTATGAGCTGACAGATTGTAATAATCGTTGTAGGTGTTCTGAGTAGTACAGTATGTGGAAAATTCAATTATTTTCTCTAGTTGTTTGCTTTGGGAAATGTTACTCATATTATTGGCTATAGGTACTGACACTTGTTAAAGGATAACTCATTGTGGAGCATGCATTTCATGCTTTTCTAAAATTGACATCAATTTTTTAGATTGCTGACATACAGTCTTTAAGTAATTCATGAAAATTGTAAATAATGGATAACTCTCAGTTCTAAGGAACTCTGTTCTGTCTCTGTTGGATTTTGCCTTAATGGGATCTAGTTAAGGATTTTATCAGTGAATGCAATCAGGAATGACTAATTTTGTGTGTTCTAAAAGTATAGGGTAGCATTTTAAATTCCAAAATGTAAAAAATGAATCAGCATCCAGTGTTATTTTAGCACAACGTAGCTGCTCTTAGAAAGATACAAGTTTAATTCTTGTCAGACCATTACAGGGGTCAACATTCTCATTCTTTCTAAAAATGAAGGATTGCGTTTCACCCAGGATCACCTAAGTGAAAGAATAGGCACCAGCTCCTGATGGTCGAGACACTTGGGAACGCCATTATTATCATATTTTTAGGGTGCTGGGCCCCCTCAGTGTTCAGAGGGTGTTGGGCTCTGCCCCCTGGCTCCTTGCAATGTCACACGATGTTGTGCATGTGACGTCAGGACATTGCATTGGGCCCCCTCAATCATCCAGAGAAGCTGGCACCTCTGAGTGCAAGCATAAGAGTCAGTTCAGAGGATTGTACATCAGTGAGAGCAGTACAGAGGTTGAAAGAAAACTTAATTGCAAGTATCTTGGGGTTCTTTTGCCTGCCTTTTAGGACTGTAGTTGGCTAGCAGAGATTGTCTCCCCATCTGCTTACTGCTTTTAAAATGATAAAGGAATACCACCTAATCTATACCCTAAAAGCTGCTGAAAAATAAAACAATCAACATGCTAGCTAGATCATGAATTAGTATAGTATTATTTTAAAAGCACATTCTTTAATAAAAATTACTAAATTTTGCATTATTTTTCTAACAGATGAATGAGAGTCTACATTCCCCAAAAGAGTTAAGTTTTCCTAATGGCTCAAAATGCAGGCATTAGTATTAGGAATTGATTTAATTTAGAAAGATAACTGTTAAAAGTCTCATCAGTGCTGATTGAATCAATTATCTTAACTGCATCTACATGTTAAGTGAAGTGCCTCTTTTTCTCCCTGGGTAGAATAATTCAAATAGAGAAGGCAAATGCATTTTACATCAGTGCCAAAGGAAAGATTCCTGCCTTTGCTAAACTTACTACAAAACAGGTCTGGTATCCAGATTGTTTAACATTAAACACAGAACGTGCATATCATGTGTCGGCATTACACTGTTGTTTAAGTACACTTTTGATGCCTTGAGCATTTTTTTTTTAAAAAGCCATCTGTTACTAAAAGGCATGATTCTTTAATGTATTCTTAGAACAACAAATACATTAAAACATAACAATCACTGCAAAACGATGACATTGCAAATAGCAAGTATTTAATTGGCGCTACAAACGTTAAATGTGACAGCTGATTAGGTAATAGAATAACATGATTTAATCATTAAAATGATTAAGGATAATATACAGCATTTAGATAGAAATCTCAGAAACAATGTAAATTGGTATTTTATTAGAGTCTTACTATATTATATCTTAGCTGCCGTTACCCTAATGAATTTAAAAATGCAATGATTTCTGTTAACACGTTTCTGTACAACTTAAAAAAACCCCTGTGGTAGTTTAAAAGCAGAAGCAAAAGCTTCTGATCTTATAGCCATGTTGCACTGTGTGTGTGTGTGTGTATGTGTACGAGTGCGTGTGCAGATCCAGGGCATATATAGGCTTACACACCTAACACTATACAAGAGGTGGGCAACTTTTTTCTGTTGATAGTAGCCTTCCCTTGTGGGGACATATTCCCAGTCCTATGCAGATATATTCAGAGGTAAGCTGCACATTTAGCAGCTAAGGTAAGCTATTTAGCAACACACATTTCTGAAGTTACCTGCTATGTGCTTAATCCTTAATCCTTTTTACAGCCTACAGCCCCTGCTATCCCTATGCCCTCATTTATCCAAAACTATTTAAAGGAAAGGAAGGATTGGGTGATAACGAACAAAAAGAGGCTGGGACTACAGGGGCGGCAGAGCAAACTGATAAGGAAGGGCAATGAGAAAATTCAGAATATGGTCTCTGCCCGGATCCCAAACCAAGTGCGGCGGCACTGGAATCCTTGGGCAGTCCATGCAACAAGATCCCAGGGGCAAGAATCTTCCCCTTAAAGGAGGTGCCTAATCCAACAACCTCTCTAGATGATAAGGAAAAATACACCACCAGGCCATAATAGAAGGCTTGAAAGCTGGAGCACTGAATATTAGCAAGGTGAAGGAAATCATACAGAGAACAGATGAGTCTCCGGGCACCTTCCTGGAGAGACTACATGAAGCCTATAGGAACTATACGCCATTAGACCCAGAGGCTCCTGAGAATCGCGGAATGGTGAATATGAGTTTTGTGGAGCAAAGTGCACCAGACATTAGAAGGAAGCTTCAGAAGCTGGAAGGATTCGCTGGAATGAATCCAGAACAGTTGGTGGCAGTAGCTAGGAAAGTATATATGAATAGAGATTTGGAAGAGAAAAGGGAAGCAAAAAGGAAGTTTAAAAGGGAAGTGGATTTATTTACAGTGGCCACAGCAGCCAGACTTCCCACATACCAAGGAGGCTGGGGAGCAAAAGGAGGTTGGCGAAGTGGGGGCTTAGGCCCAAAACAATACGTTATATGCCGAGAAGAAGGGCACTGAAAGAATGAATGCCCGAGAGTGGAATGTGGAGGAAGAGGAGGACGCGGCTCAATGAGAGGTAGAGGAATTATACTGAGAGGAAGAGGAAGAGGACAAGGCCAGTGGCGTGGAGGTTGATACTAACCAACTAGAGAGAAGGTGGATGGGGACCTCACTGGGAGATGTGATTGGCCTGGAGGTCCCAGAGTTTGAGAAAAAACGAACGTATGACTCAGACTATAAAGACTCAACTAGCCTAACTGTGTGAGGAAACTCATTTAAAATGGACTGAAGTGTTGCCCTTTGCCCTATTCCATATTAGGTGTCCCCCTAAGGGAAAATTAAAAGTCTCACCACTTGAATTGATGTATGGCGGACCGCCATCTGTTATTCAGCCCTTATACCATGGATTAATGGAATGGAGTGACCATGTGGTAAAGAAGCAAGTGTAGTCTCTCTCCCGTGTCATGTATTCTCTCCACAGGTGGACCATTGAGCACACCCCCATTAACCTAATGGAGGCTGTGCACCCATTCCAACCCGGTGACGAAGTGTGGGTCAAAGAGTGGAGAGAAAATCCACTTGAACCATGCTGGTGTGGCCCATGCGTTGTCTTATTGACCTCACCAACAGCAGTAAGGCTAGAGGGGATTGCGTCCTTGATCCACCACACATGTTTCAAGAGAGCTGAAGGCATGTGGTCATGTGTCCAACATCCAGAAACTGATTTAAAAGTAATCTTGACTAGGAAACCCCTTGTACCCAGTCACACAGGGAGCTGACTGGGTCACGGGCATCATGAGAGCGACGACCCTCTGCAGTAGCCACTCCGGACGCTGGCTATCAACGCACAGGGGAAGATTGGGAGCAAGATGCTTGTCTCCTCATTTTCATTTCACTATTGTAGTTTTATTCTTCTCTATAAGGTGGAAGGAAGGAGGTGGAGAAGATGAGCAGTTGGCAAAAGATAATAAATGGGCAGCAATGGCAGAAGAGGTAGCAACGAATGGGGGAAAGTGTCTAGTTTGCTCCCTAGGACTCTATGATTTGTTGGGAGGTGTGCCTCTCCTACTATATCCTTTAAACGCCACTGGATTAGTATTGGATGTGGGATTCACCAAAGGGAACCTCAAAGAATGGCCCCCAATGTATAACAAGGCAAAGAATTAAAGTAGCGCCTTTAAAAGGTGGGCTGTGTGTGCGCCAGAAGAAGACTCAAAACAGCAACTGGGGTGGGAGTTTTGTCATGCACCCACAATTGGTGGCACCATGATGTTAACAACTGGACATGTGGACAGACCCAAAAGACATTTGATTATTGTAGATGTTCAAAATGATTGAGCCACGTTTGGAAAATCTGTTGGAATCCTAGTGGAGATATCAATAGCACTACCAGGACTTGCCCAAGAGGCAGCGTCACCCACAAGGTCATATTTGGAGCCAGAGTTACCTTCCAAGGGAATGCTACTGTGCTGGTCCCGGGGGAAAGGTACCATGATCGTAGTCAGAGTTCACGAGATGAGAGGCGAGGTCCGAAACAGGGAGCCGGGCGGGGAACAGGAACGCTGGGAGGTCAGAAGCAGAAGGCTGGGCAGGGAACAGGAACGCTGGAAGGTCAGAAGCTGGGAGCCGGGCGGGAACAGGAGCGCTGGAAGATCAGAAGCAGGAGGCCAGGCAGGGAACAGGAACGCTGGAAGGTCAGGAACAGGAGGCCGAGCAGGGAACAGGAACACTGGAAGGTCTGAAGCCAACAACGACGTTGCTCCCGCAACCTGGGACCGGGCTGACTGACCTTTATCTTCTTCTAAGGCCAGGGGCGGTCCCGGCCCCCAGGAGCCCCGCCTCCTCTGGCCTTAAGGCGAGCACTCCTCCTGGGAGCAACCAGTTCCCTTCGCCTCTCTGCCCTAAGCCTCTGTAGTTCAGGAGAGGCCGAAGGGTTACTGGGCCCCGGAGGAGGCTCACCTGTAGCCACTGAGTCCTCAAGCACCTCTGGGGCCAGAAGGGTTTCACCTGGTGCCTGCTCTTGAGGATCTGACACAGGTGCAGGCTCCTCAGAATCTAGGCCTTGCCCCAGTTCAGCCGGCCCTGGAGGCGGGGACTCCTGTGCAGGCTGGGATTCCTCTGGTTCAGCCTCTGAATCGGAATCCCAGGCCATCACAGCTTCCTTTCTGTGGTAGGTGTGCAGACAGTGAACATATAAGGAAGTTCCTCCCAGTTGGCACGGGGCTTGTTATCTAGCCATCCTTCTCCCCCCCCCATGTGGGTTCTCCCTTATCTGACCCACCGAAGGAGAACTATCCAGAATGCGGCAGGGGCCATAGAGACGGTAGCTGGAGGCTCGGCTCAAAGTTGGTATGGGACTAATGGTTGGCTTCCAGAAAGGATAATACAACATTATGGCCCGGCTACATGGAACCCTCATGAATTGGTAGCGGGGCTCCAGGAGCCTATTTATAATCTGAACTGCATCATTAGACTGCAGGCTGTAGTGGAAATAGTCACCAGCACAACCGCTCTGGCTCTGCGGGTGGTGGCTCCACAATTAGATGAAAGTAGAAGTGCCATTCTGCAACTCAAAATGGGCCTGGATTATGTCCTGGTCAAACAGGGCAGGATGTGTAACGCACTGAATTTAACAAAAGATGTTTGTTGTTTCAACATACCTGATAATGGTGAGGCTATTCGTTCTCTAGCTGATCATATGGAAGCAGTAGCCCATGTTCCAGTACAGTCTTGGGAGGGTTGGAATCTGGATTGGTTGTCTTCATGGCTTCCCCAGATGGGAGGCCTTAAACCTTGATAGGAGGATTATTGGTTATGTTTTTGTTGTTGTTGATTCTGCCATGTATTATACCTTTGTTTCTGCAGGCCCTTAGGCTCATGATAGAATCTACCGTAGAAGCTACAATGTCTAGAAAATTGCTTTTTATGTATAAATGCTTGTCTACTGAGGATCAAAGCTATAGGTGATGATTTGTTTGCACCATAGCTTGAAAGGATAGGAAAGCTAGGCATTTGATATGTAGACATAGAGGCCACGACTCAGTGCGCACACTCTGCTATGCGGCAAAAGGGAACCAATCACAGGCCGACAGCATAGCCTAAGCTTGCTTACCATATAAGGGAAAGACAGGACTCACGGGTTCTGACTGGGATGTTTATAAAAGATGGCTTGTAGGTGTGTTCGGGGTCCAGTCTTTGAGGAGTTATCCCACTGGACCAAACTTCTGTGCAGAAATAAACTTTGGATTCCTTTTTCACTCCATCTCATGTGTTTCCTTCCTCACTTATGAGATAAGGCAGGTTTTCCTTCAACAAATTTCACAGTCCTTTCCTGCTTCTTTTAAGATTCAACACAAAGTTCAGAAATGCTATCTTTCCTAGAACATCAAGATTAAATGAAAACAAGGCCTTGGGCGCATAAGACAAGCTAGAACGTTTTTTGTAGTGAATTGACTCTTAGGAGAATCAGTAGGTTGTGAAGGTTGCTGGCCAGCTCTGTTAACATCTGTTTAGTTGCATAACAGGTTCATAATTCATGAATAGTTTGAGGACTCTAATGAATAAAATAAAATGGTGAGAATAGTGTGATGAAGCAGCAGTTATATTTGTCTTCGTTGCCTTGGTAACTAATTGTTCATATTAATACATCTCATGCACATAGCTCAGTAGCCTTCTGAGTTTAGGGACAGCTTTGAAATGTTTGTAACTAGACCAGACCAGATATTTCATAGCCGCCCCCGCCCCCTACACATCAGTGTGATTTGGGTTTTGGACTTCAGGCAATTGGACTATCATGAGCCTAGTTCTGAGATAATTTACATCTTAAATGAACTTGTGCTTTTTAAGTTTAATTATGTACATCATTGGGTGTGTTCTAGCTGAATTAGTTTTGCTTTTTTTAATTGTTGCTGTGCGTGTGTTACTTTGTTGTCTTCAAGTTTATATATATATATTTTCACATTTAAAAACATATTATGAATCCACATAGCATAGAATCTGTAGCCCAACCTTTCATTCATTCATTCATTCATTCATTCATTCATTCATTCATTTACCACCCTTCATCCGAGGATCACAGGGTGGTTTACAATATAAAAACACGAAAATATTAATACATAGTAACAAACAAAAACAATACCACCCCAGTTTAAAAGGTTTATAATAATATGAATTACTATACCAGGATAGTACCAGTTTAGTGGTTGCTAATACATAGTGCTTACACCGTTAAAGGCTTGGATCAGAATCACTACGTCTCCCATAAGAATGCATTGGGAGCTTGGAAGCAACATTATTCTCTAACTATTTTTTTAATGTAGCTTCGCAAACAACAACAACAACAGCAACAACAACTTATTATTATTTATACCCCACCCATCTGGCTGGGTTTCCCCAACAGAATATTAAAAACACAATAAAACATCAAACATTAAAAGCTTCCCTAAACAGGGCTGTCTTCAGATGTTTTCTAAAAGTCAGGTATTGTTTATTTCCTTGACATCTGATGGGAGGCCGCTCCACAGGGCAGGCGCCACTACCCAGAAGGCCCTCTGTATTTGCCTGAATTTGCTTCCCTCCTCTTGGCTCCCAGAAGCTAGTTGTCCCCACTTGATGTATTTATTTGTATTGTATTAAATTAATATCTCGCCTTTCTTCTGTCATGGAACCCAAAGTAGAACTACCTAGACCCTGGCCTGCTTAGCTTCATCAAGGTGGTATCCTCATGTACCTTCAGACCATACTCTGGCACCAAATGTAAAAGATTACAGTATGGCTCTAGATCTTTTTTACGTTATGCAGGTGAGAGGCAAATCCCATTCTCTTGTGTTGAAATATTTTGGATGGATCAGAATGGTTGCCCCCCTTTGCCACTCTTACTTACAGGTAGTTAACTGGTGGTGGGCATTTTGGAGACCATAAATTGAGCTTAAAATAGTTTCAAGGTGTGGGGAGGATGCTATATTTCTCTCTGTCTTTAAATAAAAGGTCTCACTACACTGGCAACTTTGGTACTATGGCAGTAGCAGTTAGAACTGCTTGCCGTCTTGTCTTCTTCGGGTGCCTCTGGGAAAGATGCTAAAGGAATAACACTTTATCTATTTCATCTTTAAAATAATTTATATATCATTAAGTGACACTCTGAGAAGGAAAGACTGTGACTGTGGTGGACCAGAGCTTATCTGCTGCTGTGCTGCACAATCTGCAGATTTTAAGTGAAGTAAATTAAGAAGCTTCCCTTCCCACCCCTCTGCTCCCAAAATGAAATGGAAGAATTCATTTTGCTGACACCCTTCTCCCATTTTAGGGTTCCAAAACCAACTGACAATGAGAAAGTAGACCAGCTCTAGTGCAAATAGTATGGAAAGTAACTTATATTTAGCATTCTTCAGTATATATACACAAAAATGATTCGTGAGGGACCATGGCTTGTAAATTCGTTTTAATAGCACTGGGATTCTCATCTCCAGGCTAAATTTAGGGCCGGGAGTCTACACCTTTCCTTGGAGTGCTTTGGATACTGGATTTAAAATTGAAAAGTAATGAAGAGCCTAGAGAGGTTTACAGATGAGGGCGAGGGAAAAGATGATGCGGGAGGAAGTGGCAAATATATAGGCAGCTGCCTCTCTCTGTTGTCCCTCTGAATACATAATGGTCTTCTTTTTCCCACTGTCTCCCACAGCTGCTATGGCAACAAGTCCTCTGATGATCTTAAACAGGTTGGTTAGTATAAAACTAGTGGGGGAAACTGTGGGTAGTTTTAAAAACCTGACCTGTTTTCTGTGATTTAGAGAGCTGTTGTCATGGGAACAGCAGCCGGAAGAGAACAGAATGCTAGTTTAAGTTTTCACAGGCTTTGCAGAGTCATAGGGGAGTTGCCACATTAATTGGCACTGCAAGTCGAGATTTATTTTGAATTTTTGCTTGACTGTCCTAATCACATGTATCAAGAGAAACAATGCACAGCATCTATATAGCTATATCTACAGCATTCCAGAAAATACTGGCTGCCCCTGGTAGTCAACATTTATTACCTATGATGTCCAATTCCACCATGACACTGCCAAAACATTTTATATGCATTTTCAGAATAGATTCCAGTTTCTTCTGACTGTATGGATATATTAATAATGTAGGCTTTATCTATGTTAATGAGCATATGACTTTCTAAAAACTTTGAAACCATGATTCATTTTTTAAGCTTTTAACTGTGTTATTTCTATTTTTATGGCTTTTTGTTGCTCTTGCAAATATATTATATTAGGCTCAAATATTTATGTATTATATTTAAATACGTTTTATAGGTGGCTCGCAAAACAGATACAACAATAAAAATACAACATAAAGCAATAAACTTTATTAAAAGTAAACAACAACAACAAAACGTATTTTAAAATGAGGCCAGACAATGAGATGCATGTTATTTAAAGGGCTTGGAAGACCACAAAGATGGTGCCAGGCAACCATTCCGGGAAGCAGAGTGTTACCAACAAAAATTGTTTGATGGCGACATTCAGAGGTGTGTTTGAAAAGATGATGATCAGGACTGAGTAGGTGCCCTTCTGGTAACTAAATCCCAAGCCATTTAGGGCTCTTAAAGTTAAAACCAACATTTTAAATTGGACCAGGAGATGGACTAAGAGCTGGAGTAGCTGACAAAACTTAGGCATAATATTCCCAATATATAACTGCCCTGTCCCCGTTAATAATCTTGCGGCTCTGTTCTGGACCAGGTAATGATGAGTTTTTGAAGAAGTGAAAGTCCTGCGACACCTTAAAGAAAAACTCCTGTGAATTTTCACAGGCTATGCTATAGTCTATAGCTGCAGCTTTTAAAGTTAGATCACTGTGAAACTCTGCTTACACAGTGCTTGTAAAAGCTCTTCTAAACTTTTTTAAAAATCAGAATTTATGATTAACCCTTTGACATGTAAAATCCTTCATTTAGGGTTTTCAGAATACTCCAAAAATTCAATTAAAATGATTAAAAGCCTGTTTTTGAAGAGTGGAGAAAGTTGCTGCATTCCCATTATAGTACTGCTTGCTTACAAATTTTGGCTCTTCACCATATTCCTCTAAGACTGCTATCCTATGCATGGGAGTAAGCTCTTTTGAACTCCGGGGCTTACTTCTGGCTAGGATGTAAAGCACAGTGGACATTTACTTAAGAAAAGCTCTTTTACTAGCTGCAGTGCATCCTTTGAATTGCTGTGAACAAGCTGAAGGAGCTACCATCAAAGGAAGCGAAGAGATATCCAGTCCTGTAAGATTTTTATGTGGTTTTATTGTGTATATATGATTGTTGTAAACTGCTTTGATATTTTTATGAAATTGTGGTATACGAGTATTTTCTTGGTCACTTTCTCAGCACCTTCCTCTTTAGCCTGGAATCCCTGATTAGCCAAGGTAACTGGTCCTGCACCCAAGTAACTGTTTCAGCCTCTCCCTCCTTTGGAATTTGTGCACAACAGTAGTCTTATTTCCTCATTCACTCCTGTCAGAGAGAGGGAAAAATGCTGATTACGATGTCTTCCTGAATTCTACAATAGTGTAGGTGAACAGCTTTCTTATTAAAATACTTAGGACCAAGCACTTAAAATGTATTCTTTTAAAAGGTTGGGGGTGTTGTAAGGATAAAACTTCCTTCTACATATATTTTTGCTGTTGCCAGGAATTTTCGGAACTGTTTTATCTCTAATCCATACAAGGGGCCAAATACACCTAGAGCTGCTTTTTTGCTTAAGGCATTTCAAAGACGAATAGCTCAAAATCTATTTAAAAATCTGTTTAAATTCATTTCTAAACTGGAGAGCTAGGAAAAATGTTTGTTTTGCAGACTCCATCACTCACTGTACTTTATATATACAGTACACATCTCCTCATGCTTATAACCCTTATAAAGTTTTGGGTTTTTTAAGAAAAGAAAAGCACACAAACTTTTTTTTTTAAAGAAACTCCAAGTATTTTGGGTGCTTTGGGGTTTATTTTTGTAGAATCTTATACCACTGAGTGGTAGCTCAGGAGCAATTTGTGAAAGTCTTTTCACCAAACAGAACATAAGACATCACCGGTTGGTCAAGTCAGGATATCGCAAAGGGGTGGTTTGCTATGGACCCCGGGGAAGGCTCCAATGGGCTTGGGAGGTTGTGTTCTGACCCAGAGGAACTCGATGCTGAGGAGCCTAGAGAGACCCAAAGTGTGTGTGTATGTGGGGGGGGGATTTCCCTCAACTTGCTGTCATGCCCTGTCAATCAGAGTGGAGAGCTGTGAGCTCCATGGTTTTCAAGAGTCCTGTTCTGAAGCTCTTACTGTGCCTATTGCCCCGACCACCCTACCTTTGGAGTCAGATACAGGGTCTGCTCCTGTCTCTCCAGAGGGGGATGCTGTGCTTGACCCCTCCGCCTCTCTGGAAGTGGGAACAGCGCCCCCATCACCCAGTTCCCGGAGACAGCTTTCAAGGGGCAGTGCTAAATTGCTGTGCTACGTTGTGCCTAACAGGAAAGCAAGGGATGTGTTGTTGGATCAGCTTCTTTGCTTGTGCCCTTGTATACCTATGCCTTTGAGCAGAGATGTGTATGGCCTGCTGTGCCTTTGACTGGTGATTTGCATATGTCTGGTACTGATTGAGCATTAAAGCTTCTGGAAACAAACAGCACCTGGGGTGGTGTGCCTAATCCAGGGGGAGGCAGGACAAATTTTTTCTATCTGTGCTCTTGTTGAGTACAGAGATTAAGAGTGAGCTTGCAGTTTTAAAATTTAGCAGAATTTAACAGGGTTTTCTATCTTCCATTTCCAGCAAAGCAAAGAGAATGAAGTTTCTGGACTCATCTTCTTGGTTAGCAGAGATAAGAAGGGAGTTGATTTCAAAGTGGTGCCCACTGCTAGGCTGTTTTCTTTCTAGCTCCCTCTACCAATATTTTGTACCTGATTCAGTTTAATTCTTGTTTAGCAGAATATCTGAAACGCATTATTCAGTAGCTCTGTCAGCCTGTTTGCTTGCCATATATATATATATATATATATATATATATATATATATATATATATATATTAAAGAATGCTTTGTTTCCATTGATCTGTTTTTGGACACTGGTTGTATATCTGCTTCCCAGCCATGTCAGGGAATCTATGTGGCATGGCAGATTGGAGCCACGTCACAGGCAAGCTCAGTTGTTTGTTTTGGGCTGAGCTATATTGGTTTTCACTCTTCCTGTGCAGAAGCCCAATGAGTGAAGCAGGGAGGGGAACGGGATAAAGTGGGTGGGTGGGCAGGATCCTTTCCTCCAACACCCCAGGGACAACAATCAGGTGTCGACTTCGAAGGGGCTCCTTTGAAGGCACACTGTCAGCACCAGCTGAATAATTGGCCCAGAATGAACTGGGCAGGGAATTTGCTTCTGCATCCAATCCCAGTGGGGCGTAATTGTTCTCTGTCTGAGTTTGTCACTTGCAAATGAACAATTGGAAGCTTGATTTAAGCTCCTGATTTATCCTTCAGAGTCACGAGTTTACCTGGTCCACATTCGATTTCCCATGTGACACCTGGTGAGGGAAAAGTAGGTGTGGTTTGGGGAAAATGGCCTTTGGGATCAGTGCCTAATTAGGCCTGCAGAGTGGAGGTTACCCGCCTCTGGAGTAAAGCTTCTCACACTATATTAAGAATTTAAAGAAAAAGGTCCAGTACACTTCAGGTTACATACGCTTCAGGTTACAGACTCCGCTAACCCAGAAATAGTACCTCGGGTTAAGAACTTTGCTTCAGGATGAGAACAGAAATTGTGCTCCAGCGGCATGGCGGCAGCAGGAGGCCCCATTAGCTAAAATGGTGCTTCAGGTTAAGAACGGACCTCCGGAACGAATTAAGTACTTAACCTGAGGTACCACTGTATAGTAAGAACCTTGAAGATCAATCTACTTGTCCTGAATTGCAAATGGCAGCTGATTTGAAAATGGAGTTGTAAGCAAGCCCTAATACAAGGCACCTCATAAAACGGTGAATTTTGGTGTGATTGCAGCAGATGCTGATTGGGCAAAAATTACTAACCACTACAATGATTTGCTGTGATAATCTGCACTGATTGAGCGAACTAATTACATTATCCATCTGTTGTACTGAACAAAAAGAAATTGTAGCATTGAACCTGAAATAACGACTGCAATGTGGATCCTTTCTTAGACCTTGTCTTTGTTTAAATTACTTGTCAAATTTAGCTGCCTTTTTCTCTTAAGTTGGGGAATGATTGAAAATTGCATTTATTTATTTATTCAGGGCCACCCATGTGCCTGGTGCTTTACAAATAACAGTTATGACAGGCCTGTGTCCCAAGGGGTTTACACATTAAAATAGCTATAAGGAAACAAAACAGAAAAGGGGGGAAATGGAGGAATGGGTAGGCAGGAGAAGAATATACAATTATTTCAATTACATGTACTTTGGCTTAGTGACAATAAGGTATAAGGACATGCTGTATAGATATAAATTCCATAATAAATAAAATTTTAAATTGGCTCCCTTGCTTTCATGCTTGAGAGTAAGAAAACTATTTTAACAAGTTCCACTAGAAAGATCTTTGCTTTCTAATCCAGGCTCAGGTAGCTTGCTAATAAGCCATCAGCTGAAAACTGTTTCCAGTATTTCTAATTAAATGACTTCCCCAAGGATTCTAAATTCTTCAATGGAAACAAAGTTTTGATAGCACTGAGCTACTTTTTTCTGCTAGTATGATTAAGGACCATAAGTTCCTAAACCTTAAATGTACCTGAAGGCTTGCACGTACTTCTTGACAGCACCCTGGTACTCTTGTTCTGTGACAGGTTTGTCTTCTATTAGTGTTGTATAATCACTTGTCAGAAATATCGCTTTCAAACCTGCCAGGCTGATTACTGTTTGAAGAGGCAGCTAATCAAATGGTATTCACAACATTAATTAAAATATCAGTGACCTACCTTTTCTTACACATTTTAATTTATTAGGTAACCAATGAGTTGCATTTTATGTGTTATCATTTCCAGAGAGAGGAGGAGAATCCATGTGTGAATATCCTTTTGTGAGCCTGTTGAATTTCCCCCTCTCTTCTTCTCAAGCTCATGAATTTGTGTACATTGGTCTAGTTTACACATAATGCCAAGCCATAGTTTGTTTTCTGGAAACAAAACCATGATGTGAAGACATGGTTTGTTGTTAGGCTTATGAACTATGGGTTGGCATTATGTCCAAACCCAGCAGCTTTGCTTTAAAGCTATGATTTGTTTGGCCACTCACTTGGAGTGGGCATGGCTTACTTTCATTCTCCAACAGGTGATTACTGGTGACAGATTAGAGCAGTTAGATAGAAATCAGTGAGCACCTGCAGTGGGGCAATTAGTTTTTCTATAGTGAGATAGTAATGTCCTGTCTGAGTAATGCCCAGTCCAAATCTTGCTCTATCATATTTCCTAATGATTCCAGCTCAGAATTATTTTCATAACATTTAACTGTTAGAAGTTGGAAACTATTCAAGTTGAAGCCTGTTTTTTTTCGTGGGGGCGGTGTAGGGTGGGGAGAGTGAGGAACTGAATAACAGCTCTTAGCTCTTCTGCCATATTGCTGCAATCAGTTTGAACCCCTTTCACAGCTTCCTGCTGTGGGGCATGTGGCTTTGTTGCATTTCTAACGATAATCTACATAGAAGAATTGTGGGTTCCTAGGTTACACTCCAGTACTCCACAGGAAATGCGGTAGAAGTCCCATTTAATAGAAAGGAAGAAGCAAAGGTGGCGTATTGATGCTTAGCATGCGTAGAGTACTTTGCTTGCGTGTTCAAGCATTCCAGGTAGAGGAGGAGGTTGCTGTGCCTGACAAAGTCCCATGATGCTTCTACTATCCATATTGGCTCTACTATGGCTAGGAAATGGGCACCATGTCATGTGTGAGGATTAGATGTCTACCTGATCCCTGCAAGTCACATAGCATATAGGTAGATTTCCCACGGAAACATACCCGTGGTTGTTTAGAAGCTTTAATGCTTCAAATCTGCTGTACTAATTAACCGTAATCATGAGAGCCCAATAGCATGTAAACAGCAATCGTCCCAGGACTTCAATGGACAGAAAGCCCCCCCTCCAACTGCTCCTGGGAACTGTTTGAGATTGGCAGCTGCTGGTAGGGCCTGGAATAGCAGAATCTAAGAGCTGCCTTGAAACTGTCTCTCATAATTTAGCTTGAATTTTAGTCTTTGCAGCTCCAAGTAATACTTTGAGCCAAGCTTGGAGACAAATATATGTGCACAATAAACCAACTAGTCTATGCCAGCACCAATGATTTCCATGTAGCAGTAATAAAGACCACATAGTTAAAAGTGCTGTGAACAATTATGATGTGGAGGGAGGAGAGGAGAAGGATTGACTATGAAAACTTCACTACCTTGCTTTTAAAAAGTAGGTTGGAAATTTACTGATAGTTATTTTGGGTCAGAGTTTAATAATGACCTTTTCAGCAGCAGTATTGCCATTCCTTTGATCTTGCAGAGGTGTTTACCTGTGTACCATCTCGGGCAAGCTTCCTAGCCTAGCATGAACCAGCCACAAAAGGTAAGGATCAAGTGCACAGGTAGTTGATCAAATCCTAAGGGCCTTGTCTGCACCCTTAAGCAATGACAAAAGCTCAGCCAAGCAAATCAGACTGCTGGAGGCCACGGCCATCTCCTGCCTAGGATTTACAGTTAATGAGCCATTTACATTGGAAGTGAATGTGACCCATTTTATCTGCTAAGTTCAGACATACAGTACATAATATGGCCAAAGATCTGCCTACAGCCATCACACACTCCAGGAGCATGACCAGTGATTAAAAAATGCCCTTAAATTGCCTTAGTATGTACATTCAGATTGGCTGCTGCACTTCCCACTGATTTAAACTGGCCATATATGGACATATCCAATATGCATCTGTCAGAAAATGCAGAATTAAGGTGTAGGCATGCATGAGTAGTTTCCTATTGTGCAGATGCAAATACCGTATTTTTTGCTCTATAAGACTCACTTTTTCCCTCCTAAAAAGTCAGGGGAAATGTGTGTGCGTCTTATGGAGCGAATCCAGGCTGCGCAGCTATCCCAGAAGCCAGAATAGCAAGAGGGATCGCTGCTTTCGCTGCGCAGCTGTTCTGGCTTCTGGGATTAAGAATATTTTTTTTCTTGTTTTCATCCTCCAAAAACTAGGTGCGTCTTGTTGTCTGGTGCGTCTTATAGAGCGAAAAATACGGTAAATAGCCCACCATGCAAATAAATAGCTCACCATAGATTGCCATAATATTATTGATGTAATTTAGAACATGTACACAGTACTCAAGTGAGGTAGCTATTACAGAAGTACTGATCTTTGTTCACTGTAAACTTACCTTCAGGTGGTACAACTGCATTGTCATAACCCTGTGCAGATTTCCCTTTGCTTCTCTGACCCCCATTCCCCTCTGTTGTGTTTTCCTTGTCTAGGTTCCATATACAAACTTTCAGCAGGGATCTGTTTTGTTTACTTTTGTTAAGGGCTGATACATTGTTAACATCACTGTTTGTTGCTTATGCATTGAGCCAAAGTAGATATATTCCTGAAATAATGTTGGTTACCTCCTTTAAGTTTTAATGTCTCATTGGAGAACAGGGATTCCAGTATGTGGGTAAGGGGCACGACTGCCTTTTTATAAAAAACAAAAACCCTAAAGCTATTTAAGGGGTTACCAAGGTTAACAAACCATCACTCTACAACATTTTGAACCGTATTTAGTATGACCTTAATATTTACACACAAGCTGTATTTTATATGGCTATTGAAATCTAAGGGTTTGAATTAATAAAGAAGAAACCCTTGCAGTTTTAAAAAGCATATACAGATGTTTCTTAAATGTGGTAAATCTGTTGCTTTAAAAGATGTATGAACTTATATAGAAAATTGCTCTTGCATGTCTTGGCAGTTTGTTAAAAACTGCGAACTTTTAAAGCTAACTAGTGTTTTGATAGATTATGTTCAAGGTCACCTTTTGTTTAAATGATGTTTTGTTTGCTGTAATTAAACCATGCCAGGTGTATTGGAAACAGGAGGTTTGGCTAATTCAGAGTAAATGAGAACAAAATACAAGGTCATTATTTGTCTCCAGTGAGCTTCCAAATGAATGTTGCACATGGAACTATTTATAATACATTTTACATGGTCAAGGATTGCTTGGAGTTGCTGTCCAGGACTTCCAAATTAAACTACTCACAGATTTTTATAAGCATACCTGTAAAAATGATGTTCTTGTATCTCTTCCTGAACATAAGCTGGAGACCATGTAGTTTTCAGCCATATCTAAATGGGTAATAATCATAATAGCAGTTTACTAAAACATGCACTTGTATTGCATTAAAACATTCTTTCAGATAAGATGCTGTAATTCCCACCCTCTGCCTTCAGCTAATAATCTTTGAAATTTTAGTTCACTCAAGTTAGGTGAATGAACTAAGTTAAAGCAATGTTTAAATTGATATAATTGAGTATAACTTTGACATGGAAATGACAGTGCAGTAAGTTCATCCCAAATAATTTAGTTCTAGCACATTACTTGAGGGACGCGGGTGGCGCTGTGGGTTAAACCACAGAGCCTAGGACTTGACGATCAGAAGGTCAGCGGTTCGAATCCCCGTGACGGGGTGAGCTCCCGTTGCTCAGTCCCTGCTCCTGCCAACCTAGCAGTTTGAAAGCACGTCAAAGTGCAAGTAGATAAATAGGTACCTCTCCGGAAGGAAGGTAAATGGCGTTTCCATGCACTGTTCTGGTTCTCCAGAAGCGGCTTAGTCATGCTGGCCACATGACCCGGAAGCTGTACGCCGGCTCCCTCGGCCAATAAAGCGAGATGAGCGCCGCAACCCCAGAGTCGGTCACGACTGGACCTAATGGTCAGGGGTCCCTTTACCTTTACTAGCACATTACTTGAGAACATGGCCTCTGTTATATGTTGCTATATTAATAACTTCTTAGAGAACAAGAACAACCCAGTTAAAGTTCAAAAATTGACAGTTCAGTTCTAAAAGCTCAATTAGTTTCAGGCCACAAATAGCAAATCTGTAACAGATAAAACTTTCGGCACATCATCTTGTTGGGTGGCTCGTTAAATGTATATAATATCAGTGTGTGTGAAAATTTTAATCAATACATATGTGTGCCATTTGAAAATAATAAAATGAATTTGAAAAAGTGTAACAAGTCTACAAAGTAAGACACAGACTTGTTAACTCCCTTCTAGTGAAACCACATTCCTTTTGAAGCTATAAATATTTGTCAATTGTAGCTTGACCTTTAAGAGTGGCAAAAGTCATCTGACATAAAAGCAGCCATGGTGTGTATATATTGGGGTAATGTGAGTTGATTAACTTGTCAGATTTTTGTCATTGGCTAGCTTCCACAACCATGCTTTGGCCCTATAGTTTTTTAGATTTCATCTTTAGCAAAATGATAATAACTTCAATAGTATATAGCGCTCTGAGAATTTGTTCTAGAAGGGGTATCACATGCTTTTTAAATGTATGGACATAAGTTTATGGGTAAACAAAGATTGACAATATTTTATTTCAAACATAGTCGTATCTGAGTGGGATCAGAGACAAGGATGATTGGTAGCACACTGCCAGGTGGACTCCGGTTTGGAATAGAGACAATAACAAAACAATTTTTTATGACTGAGAGATATGAAAGTTTGACCTTGACAAATGAGGAAACTGCAAAAGTTTGTGCAAGAACATCTGCTATTGCCCTGCCCTAAAGCTTACAGCAGAAGCCCAGCTGTGTCCCATTGAGTGTTCCTGGCACCCAATGTACCTGCAGGACCTTGGAGAGCTCCCACTTTGTGATTAGTTCTCTCCGCAGGTACTTTAGTGGGGTGGGAGAGCTGAAAATAATGCCAAAATATTTCACATCTGGAAACCAATGCAACACTTTGGTTCCAGATAGTACATGGGTAGACAAGTCTAAAAAGCCTGGGACACAAATTTTCACAGCCCTCTAGCAGCTATGGTGACTCATTTAACAAAAGTAATGTAATTTGCATTAACTCTGGAAGTTTATACTTGATTTAGACCAAACTAAGCCTCCTAGAGCAAAATAAACACCAGAATTAACCCCCCCCCCCAATATTATAGAACCACAGAACCATAGAATGGTAGAGTTGGAAGGGACCCCCAAAGGTCATCTACTCCAACCCCTGCAAATATGACCATAAAACCTTCATCCCCCCTTATTTGATTTAACAGCATCAAACATGATAGAAAAGAAAATACTCAGAGTGTACTTCATGTACACTCATGTAAAACAGCCCGCCAGCATTCCAGACTGTTGTAAGTGTTATAATACTTAAGATACACATAAGCAACACATAAAAACATTATCAGCAAATGATAGGTAGAGAAGACATAGCTGTGACCAATTTTGCCAAAAAATAAATAATTTCAGAAATAAGAAACAGTTATGTCAGGATAGTAGGCAGCACCTTTAGAAAACATTTTGCTTTATAAAATTATTTTAAAAATCATGAATGAAAATAATTCATAAAGATTGTCTGCAAACTGTGTTTATAGTTGAGTGGTCTGCTGCTCTGTACCTTCTTAGCTGTCACTTCTGCTATGAATAATATACAAATTTCTTCGTGAACTGTTTTTCGTCCTTGGAGCTACTTATGAGCACTAATTTTGGAGAGGATGTCTAAATGCTGTTGGTGGGGGGTAGGATCCAAAGCTGTAGCATCTCTCTGATATAGTTTGCTTCTCTTGCTTGATACTGGCAAAGAGTGTCTTTCTTTGTTTCCATAGAACTAGCTTGTTTAGCCTCTTGGATTATCAATCCTATTTTTTGTAGCTACAATTGCTTATCTTCAGAGTTGTGGATGCTTCCCATTTAGTTTTGATTTCACCATTCTTTTCAAAAGCCCATCACTAGCTACTAATAAATGCAATGAAATTAAAAATGATCCTTCTAATAGATTATAATTGCCTCAGCAACGATGCTTAAATAAATAGAATTCAAAATGCTTGCATGCACAAGTTCTGTTTAACATGGCTATGTGTTAGTTCCATCTTTCACATATTACTATATTTATTTTTATTTCAGGAGAGATTAATGTATTAAAGGTGTTTCGCTGGTAGGTAAGGATGTAATATTATCCCGCCTGCATGATTCGTATGTTTTTTTCCCTTCCAAATTTGGCTGCAGGGTATTTTCTTAAAGGTCATTGGAAGGGTGAACAGCAGAGATGAAATTATACCGCTCTTCATGTTTACATTTATTATACAGTGTTAGGAGTGGGGCAACCTGGAAAAATCACTTCATTTGGATTTCCTCATAACTTCCTAAGCCACTTGTTGGTTCGTTCAGCTGGTGGGAATTGTAGAGAACCATGCTGAATTGTCAGCAGTTTATTCCTTTGCTGTGTTTTTGAATGCCATTAACTATATGTATCATTCTGCAGCAAGAACAATGTTGCTGAAGACAAAATACAGTGGGTTTTTGTTTTTTTAGGAAAAAGTAAGTTCAGAGCTGATTCTTGCCTGGGATTTCCATGGCTTGCTGTATCACAATACTGCATTCTTCAGCAACGGTTGGCTAGCTCCCATTTTATGCTGTTGCAAGCAAGTTAAAGGATCATAAGAAATAATTTTCTGTTATAGAATCATTCTGTAGCGAACTTCCGGGTTAGCGCGATCGGCTAATGGCGGATTCCCTCCGAGCTCCGGAGGGAATCGGCTCTGCTGCAGACGGGTCTCATCGCGACGGCGACGCGGGGACCCTTAGAAACCGCAGGCGCGGAAGCCTGCGGACTTGGTGACTCGGTGGGCACCTCAAGCGCCCCCCCGACCCACAAAGAGCCTTTTTAAAGGCTACGGAGAGGGTACGGAGAGTGGCGTGGTGCTGTGAGTAGACCGCTACTGCAGTGGAGCGAAGCCGCGAGCCATGGCCGGAGAGCGCTGACTTTTTCCCCTGAAATTTGGACTTGAAATAACCCGTGAGTAGAATGGAATTTGGACTTTAAAATTTTTACCTTTAAATTCGGTACGACCGGGGGATGTGCTAAAGGGAAGTCCGCACCCCCTCTATTTACAAAAGATTTAAAGCAAGGATCGGAGAACTAAGGTGGAGAGATCTTTTTTTTTGGTACGAGTTAAAAGACATTAATTCCACGAATTTGACAGAAGAAGATTTGTGCTGGAGGGTAAGAGTTGAACTTTAGAAGCTTTTGTCTAACCCCCCCCCCGACCCGGGAGTGCCCCTGTGTGTGAGCTGGAGGAAAAGGAACAAGGAGTTTGACAGCTGTCAAAGGAGCTGTCAAACGGGCAGTTAAAGTTAAAAATTTTTATTGTTTAACATCTCTCTGGACTAAATTTGCTATATTTGAATTAAAGTGCTTGGGAACAAAGTAGTTACAAATAACAAGCAACAGATTGTTGGGAAAGGACTATTAAGTAACTAGAATCCCCCTAGGGGAAACTTTGAAACATTACAATGGCTACAGATGGAAAATTACAGGCAGAGATAGAAAGAATGTTTCTTCTCGTGGGAATACTGCAAGAGCAAAGCATGGCTATGAACAAACAACTTATAACCTTGAACTCTAAAACAAGCAACCCTGCTGAATGCATAAAGGATCTGACTGAAACAAAATCTGCAGCTGAACCAGAGGAGACTTTTTTGGAACTGGAGGAGAGGGAAGAAGGAGTTAAGAAACTACAGGAGAGTACCAATCTGAAGCCTATATTGCTAGAACATAAAGAAGAAGATCTTGGGATTACCAATCTGCGAAAGATGCGAAAGTGGAAAGAGGAAGCCCATGGAACACTTGGAATACTGGAATTTAAAAGAAACAAGAAATATGATTGGGGCTTCCTCTTTGAGTTTGGGAGATCAGTTGGCTTGTTGCAGCAGCTGTTACCAAGTATTTTGGATGGAAGAAAATTTGATGAGACTGTGCCAGAGCTCCTTCGAGAACTGAGGACCAACAAAGAGGGCAACAAAACCGGCAGAGAGAGACTGACAGAGATTTGAAGGCCTCTGATGTGAGGAATCCAGGCTAAGAATTGTTTTGTGGACATTTATTTGGGAAGGGACAGAAACCGGGGTAGGGAGGGAGGGGAGAACAGAGTTTTAAAACTTTTATGACTTTTGTGTTTGGCTATTATGACCTACATTCAATATAAAAAGGGGGAAATTCGTGGAAGGGAATTTGGGTCGACCTTAGAAAAGGACTTAATATTTATAAGAAAATTGGACAAGTAAAATTTGGCCAAGTAATAAGAATTAATTTTAAAAATAACAATAATATGTTAAAGAAGAGAGATAAGAACCTGCTGAGCTAATTATTGGATTTGGGATGTATGAAGGGGGGGTGGGGGGAAGTCAGGGAGTGGGGTTAAGAAAGTAAGGTTATGAAATTATACATGTTTTGTTTTTGTTTTCATCTGTGTGTGTTTTTAAAATGTGAAAACCCAATAAAAATTATTTAAAAAAAAAATAGAATCATTCTGTAGCACCATTTATTCAGAGAAGTTTCCTGTTTTGCTACAGTTGTGTCAAATAACAACCAGCTGGTGATCTTTGCCATTAATAATCTTGATTGGCTGAATGAAGTGCTCTAGCTGCATTTGTCAATTTGGTAGGCCTCACATAGAAGGAAGTTTGTGAAGTCTGAGATGGAAAGTGAAGGTGAAACACAAGGAGAAACTTATGATTTCATAGGGTGAGTCTCATTTCACACAAACAACAATCAGCATGGAGGCTGCTTTGCATTAATTCCACATGGCAGCTTTGCCACACCTCAGTCTGTAATACATATATTTCTCCATACATATTGCATAACTATCTAGAGGAATCCTTTGCAGCAGGGCGCTGGCTCCTAGGGTCCAAGCCCTATTGGTGCCACCTATATTTTTGGGGTAGGGACTGGGCTCCCCATGCCCCAAAAGCATGGAGCCAAAGAGCAAAGCAGAGTGTGGCATGCTTCCAGGGCCCGGCTCCTTCTCCTCCTCCTGCTGTGGAGGGGAAGGAGGGTTGAAGCAGCCTCCTGTCAGTGGTGGCGCCAGGAGGAGGTGGAGGAGGAGCTGCTGGCCATTGAGCTGCACAGCTGCCATGCTCAGTTCTGACTCCAGCTCCTCCCAATGTCCCAAACATGTTGTCTCTCCCCCCCCCCCCATCATCTTCGCAAGCTGGTACCTTGGCTCAACAGCTCAACGGCTCATGTATGGCAACATGAACACAAATGGTTAGCCACGTGGAGCAGCTGTCCTATGCGGTTTGTTATGGAATTAGCCTATGAAAGAGAGCTAAGAAAGACTCAGCAACAACATGTCACATATGAATCAAGCCAGATGATTATAAAAAAGATGATGAATGCATAATGTGGAACTTAGGAAGCTGCCTTATGACTATGCCTTATGACTATGCCTATTAGCAGCTTGTAGGAGCTTTGAAGGGTATTGGGCCAAAGTCTTTCCTATCAGTTGCTGTTTATCTTTTAAAGTGGAGATGCCAGCAGTTAATCTCGGGACTTTCTGTATGTAAATCATGTCCTGTATCATTGAGCTACATTGCCGCCCCAAGTGTTGAGGCCTGCATTTTAGTCTTCAGAGAGTTTGAGAGTTTGCTCTAACAAAAGAACTCAGAGAAAGATTATTAGGGTATATCTTACTTGTTTTGCATACAGATAAATTGATTTCTAATACAATTAGGCTGCTTTTTGGCCGACGAGGTCAAAAGGCCTTTGTCAGGTCTATGAAGGCAATGTCCAGTGTCCAAGCATTTCTGCTCTTGGCATTCCATGGAAGTTGTTCCAGCCATGGCAGCCACCTTTTTTCTTGTAGAGGGTCACAATGCTGGAACTGCACACACCTCCGTGGCCTCCACTTGTTAGGTCTGGGCGATATCAGTTTTTCAACATCACAGTGCATTCTGCACCTGGTGAAACTGCCCCAGCTCTCACCTCAGGAACTGAGGCAGTTTCACCTACGTGCTCATGGGCTGGGACAACGCAACTTGTTTACGCAGCTCAGTTGGGGATTGGGAAGGTTCCACCTCCCCAGCTGATACAGCCCCAGTGCTCCCCCTGCTCACGGGCAGAGCATCGGGGCTCCTTTAACTGCTCTCTGTGGGGAGTACCAACACGTTCCCCTCAGCTTAGCAGTTTCACGGAGCCCCCACTCCACCACTGGCTCACGGGAGCCAGAACCAATCTGTGGGCTCCTTTAACTGCTTGGCTGAGGTAAGGGCAGCTTTACACTCCTCAGTATAGCAGTTTAAAGATGCAGAGGGAGGAACAAGCTGTATCGGCGCCTCGCTGATACAGCTTGTTTCTCCCTCTGCATCATATGAGGGCAGAGTGCGATGGCACATAGAAAACATATCAGCCGTCAGATCTCAGTATTTACCTTATTAGAGGGTTCTACGTATATTGCAAGTAAAATTCTGCATTCAAATAAATGTGGGATCTCTCTCTCTCTCTTTGAATGTTACTTTCTATACACAATACGCGGAGGTGTGAAAGAACTATACAGCCTTGACACTCATCCCAGCTCTTACTTTGGGGAGAAACTATGTTGGTTCACGTTCAACGGTAATTTGTACATATGATCATTGTCATTTGAAATACACAGCAGTAGGAAATGCGCAGGTCAGCAGGGATTTCTGAATCTCTGAGCCAGGCGTAAGCAGATTACTTGATGTCTTAACTAAATGTACAGGCACAGCCTCAGAAAAGCAGATGAACAAATTAAGTTGGAGGAGAAATGGATTCCAAAGAACAGCTCTCTTATGAGTTTATAGGAAACAAGATTTACCAAGATGGACTGTGAACTAGGCTGAGTAAGCCGTTTTTGTTTACAGTGGCATTCAACAGGGGAAGATAGTACATAGTATTCTGCCAAAGGCCCTGTTCTCACAGCATTCTTTCTTTGTGTTTTTCAATTTATGCATTTTATATTTGATTTGTTTTCTTTCCTCATCTCCAATGACACCAGTTCATGACTGTCCTGCTGCCATAACCCATACTGGGGATGACTGGTGAGGAAGGAATTTGCTTGTTTCTGGGTTTGTGTAGACCTGGCCTTGTTGTTATAGGAGTCATGTACATTGGAGCTTCTCCTCCTTCATACCATCCAACTTCTGACTACTTGGATTGTGCCAATATTCTACCCTTGGGACATCTAGATTAAACAAGGTCTAGAACTGAAGGAAAAGAATGTGTTTGGAAGCTGTTCCTTGGTGCAGTTTTCTATGTGCTCCCAGCACAGACAGAAACAGACACATAAAGAACACTCTTGGTTTAATATATGCAGTTGTTGTAAGATCTGTAATTCACGATGTATTTCTACACAACCTTTTGATGCAGAACTGAAGAGCCTCCTGGTTCAACCTGTTCTGTTCCTGTCATTTTAACTGTTGTGTCAAGCTCCTTTTGCTGCTTTATTGCCATAGACAGATAGCTGCCTTTTTGTTTCTATAGCAACTGTAAATAGGCTAAATCACTCCTCAGGTTCTAATATCATTTTCAGACTGGTGAATGATGCTCAGTTTGCCTCACACACTGTGGAGTTGAATAATTAAAGCTGAAAAACAGAGGAGTGGGTGCATACTTGCCTTTTTCCAAGGACTCACATCTCAGAAGATGCCTCCGTTTCCCCCAGACAGCTGTTTGAAGTTTCCCAAGTGGTAGACACAGTTTGGTGACTTGATGGAATAGTGCTTGAACATGAGCTGTATTTTGCCCGAGGAAGGGTTTGATACTGTGAAATACCCAAGATCTAGATAGCCTGAGTTTGTGATGAAGGTGGATACGGTGGTCCCTCTGGATGAAAAGGTGAAGAGGGTTTGCTTTTTGTTTTGGAGCTTTGAGGTTCTCTATGGCTGTTTTAGGAAGGTGAAAGATGAGTCATCCTTAATCAGGTGCTTGAAAGCTAAAAATAGAGGCAAAGGTAATTCTTAGTGTAGAAGCAGAGCATCTTTCCTTTCCTTTTCCTTTTGTTTGTCAGTTCTGAAAGCTTTGGACCTATTTCTCTAAAAGGTAGACATGAGCTGTTTT